>NW_024039674.1:115000-1565000 GCF_016077235.1 Cyprinodon tularosa | reverse complement strand
TGATCTTATCTTACAGGTGCTGGTCATAAAATTAGAATATCATGAAAAAGTAGATTGATTTCAGTAATTCCATTTAAAAAGTGAAACTTGTATATTATATTCATACATTACATACAAACTCATATATTTCAGATGTTTATTTTGTTTAATTTTGATGATTACAAATGACAACAAATGAAAATCTCAAATTCATCATATCAGAAAATTAGAATATTGTGAAAAGGTTCAAAATTGATGGCCCCTGGTGCCACACTCTAATCAGCTAATTAACTCAAACCACCTGCAAAAGCCTTTAAATGGTCTTTCAGTCTAGTTCTATAGGCTACACAATCATGGGGAAGACTGCTGACTTGACAGTTGTCCAAAAGACGACCATCGACACCTTGCACAAGGAGGGCAAGACACAAAAGGTCATCGCTAAAGAGGCTAGCTGTTCACAGAGCTCAGTGTCCAAGCACATTAATAGAGAGGCGAAGGGAAGGAAAAGATGTGGTCGAAAAAAGTGTACAAGCAAGAGAGATAACCGCACCCTGGAGAGGATTGTGAAACAAAACCCCTTCAAAAATGTGGGGGAGATTCTGTGGCTGTCGCATTCCTTGTGTCAAGCCACTCTTGAACCACAGACAGCGTCAGAAGCGTCTTGCCTGGGCTAAAGAGAAACAGGACTGGACTGCTGGTGAGTGGTCCAAAGTCATGTTCTCTGATGAAAGTAAATTTTGCATTTCCTTTGGAAATCAAGGTCCCAGAGTCTGGAGAAAAAGAAGAGAGGCACTTCATCCACGTTGCTTGAAGTCCAGTGTAAAGTTTCCACAGTCAGTGATGGTTTGGGGTGCCATGTCATCTGCTGGTGTTGGTCCATTGTGTTTTCTGAGGTCCAGGGTCAACGCAGCCACATACCAGGAAGTTTTAGAGCACTTCATGCTTCCTGCAGCTGACCAACTTTTTGGAGATGCAGATTTCATTTTCCAACAGGACTTGGCACCTGCACACAGTGCCAAAGCTACCAGTACCTGGTTGAAGGACCATGGTATCCCTGTTCTTAATTGGCCAGCAAACTCTCCTGACCTTAACCCCATAGAAAATCTATGGGGTATTGTGAAGAAGAAGATGCAATACACCAGACCCAACAATTCAGAAGAGCTAAAAGCCACTATTAGAGCAACCTGGGCTATCATAACACCTGAGCAGTGCCACAGACTGATCGACTCCATGCCACGCCGCATTGCTGCAGTAATACAGGCCAAAGGAGGCCCAACTAAATACTGAGTGCTGTACATGCTCATACTTTTCATGTTCATACTTTTCAGTTGGCCAACATTTCTATAAATCCTTTGTTTTTATTGGTCTTCAGTAATATTCCAATTTTCTGATATGATGAATTTGAGATTTTCATTTGTTGTCATTTGTAATCATCAAAATTAAACAAAATAAACATCTGAAATATATGAGTTTGTATGTAATGTATGAATATAATATATAAGTTTCACTTTTTAAATGGAATTACTGAAATCAATCTACTTTTTCATGATATTCTAATTTTATTACCAGCACCTGTATATTAATTAGGAACACTTTTATGATAGTCAAAGAGCAACAAGGGCTATCTCGAGTGGGGATAAGAGAGTGAAACATCAGTCTAAAACAACCTATTTATCCCTGAAGAAAGTGGTGCTCAAAGGAGGTCCCACATCCAAAAGAGCCACCTCAGCTGCAACAGTTAACCAGCAAACAAGATATGACTCTATTTAAGCCATAGCTCTTTTCAGCAAAGTATCAGCTTTTAGTGGGACTGGGACTGGCTCATTGATCTACATTGAGCCGAGTCAAACAACTCAGCAAGCAAGCCGGGTTAAAATTGCCTTCAATCACCCTGGCTCTTATCAGCATACAATGGGAACGTTAGACCTGGGAGGACCCGCTAATTTACGTTATACCATTCAGTAAAATGAACGTACATCCCAACATTGTGCAAGTCATGTCTGATATAACAAGCCAAAACAACTCAGCTTACTTAATAAACATATCACAGTACTGGTAAGAGGGATTTGGGCGGATAAAATCTTTTCATCTTTCTCTCCATTGTTTACTTCCTGATTTTTGTCGTACTGATGACATTATCGACACTAGCCCAGTGTGATGGCATTACCAGACACGCAGCTGTTGGGGGGGACAGAGGCAACATAGCTTGCCATTCGGGGATCAGAACCAGTTTTTTTGCCAAACGGAAGGGAGCCAAATTTGGATAGTTAGCGGGTCTACCCATGTTTGAAAAACCTGCAAAAACTTCAGTGGGAAAGAGGCTTTTAAAAACAAAGCCATCCATGAGGGGAAAAACCTAATGAGACAAAATGCCTGTGCAAATTCTCAGTCATCTGGGTCATGGCAACCACAAAATAGATTTAAAATGTAAGGAAACTGGACTTTTGCTCAGTTTTATTTTAAGAAGTTTAGACACCTATCCAGTAGTCTTGTCAGGGTTTGGTTGTGGTTTGGAGGACCCAAATGCAGAGGCAGAGAGGTTGAGGTATACTTGTAGTTTTAATGATGAAAATGGTTAACAAAGGCAGGAATCCAAATATCCAACTAAAAAGGTAACAGACCAGAACCATGCAGACATCAAGGGAAAATACATACAAGGTGCCAGGGAGAGACAAGACGACAACAGCGATGACAGGACCAGCAACAACAAGGAACCAACAAGGAGTGACTGCAGAGGGAGAGTATACAGTATGTAGCTGACTGAGACAATGGCAGGGCTAATGAGCTGACAAGGAGCAGGTGTGAGGAGACAACGAAGGAGCCAAGGGGAAAGGAACACACACAAGAGGGCAACAGAGGAAAACAGAAAAACCTGAGAACTAATATAAATGTAAAACTACAACAAAATAAGTACTAAACCAATAAAACTAGGAAACATGGAGCAAAGTACAGCACAACATAACCAAAACTGTGACAAGTCTTTATTTATTCTGTTGGCTTGCACCAGAGCAATCTGTAGCCTGAGCTCTGATGTATTTAAGCAGCATAAAAGTATATTATGCGTCTTAAAGGATATTCCAAGTCAGATGGAAATCAAATGGCCACCCCTCATTGACGTGTTGGAGGCTTATGTTGTTGATGGGCTATGTGATTGGTCTTTTGCATCATGATAAAGTGCTAATGAGTCCACCACCTCTGTTTAAGGTTGGTTTTTCTTACTTAACATAGATGGCTTCCTTCACACCCCTCTTAAATCACACATTCTGGTCCTCAAAATAATTTCCTTTTTCCATAAGGTGTAGATCTACTGCAGATTCTTGTCCAGAGGATGTAGCTCTTCCATGTTGGGCCATGTGTCTGTGGAGAGGTTGTTTAGTTTCTCCTATATAAAGATCAGAGCATTCCTCACTGCACTGAACTGCATACACCACTCCGCTCATATTTGGTCTGGGGGTTTTATCTTTAGGATGCACTATTCTCTGCTTAAGGATCTTGTTTGGTTTTAAATGTACTGGGCTTTTGTGTTTGAAGAAAATCCTCTTGAGGTTTTCAGAGACTCCAGCAACATATGGGATGTTTTTGCATTTGATTTTCTCACTGTTATGTTCTCCTGCTTTGGAAATAAAGTCTGCAGAGTTTCTTATGTGATGTGGGGTGTTTTCAACCAATGGAGCCAAAAAATCTTAAAGTCAAAATAAGTTCTGAGAACACTGGTGATGCCAGTTATCTAGGACCTTTGCCCCAACACTCACGGCTATGCCAGTAAAAACTGTTTTCTGGCAAACTCTAAAGTGGAAGAATACCTAAGAAGAATTTTTTTTATATATTAAAGAGATAACAAAAAGAGTCACAGTTAAACCCATTAACCACAGAAAAAAAATCTGTAATGACTCGGAACAGAGTGACCCAGAATTCAGGCAAGACAGACAGTGGAATAACCTAACCTTGTCATGATCCTGGCACTGGTGGCTTGCTTGATTGCTCATTCCATTCACCTGTTTCACTCTGCCCGGTTTCTTATTACTGCTTATCTGATCCATCTGTTTCCAGCTCCTATATATGCTGCATGTTTTCCAGTTACCAGTGCCAGGTTATTCAAGCTGTTCGATGTGAGTAACTCTAGAGTTCTGATTATTGTTCTGATTTATCTGATTGTGACCTGTTTCTGCCCTGTGGATTCCGAGTTTTGCTTTGCTCCTGTCTGTTCTGCTAATCTTTTCTGTTCTGGACTGAATCCTGGATTCTACTGGCTTACCGAACCTGGGCTGTTCTTCTGGCCTCGGCTTGGATTCTCGTTCTGTACCTCATCGGCTCTCTGATCTTCTGGTCCATGAACTTGGTTTTGCTAGGAATTGGGCTCGGATATTCCCTTCGGGACACTGTTGCTCCTAGGCATCAGGTGGCATCAGCTGCGCTTATCACTCGGTGGCACCCGCCGCAAGTGGAGGACAATCTCCCTTTTGGATTCACCTGCTCCTTATGGAATGGGACTGAACTCTGAACCTGGTCAGTGACTATTGCTTTTGTAGTTATTCTTATGCTACGTTCAGACTGCAAGCAGCAGAAGCAGCATGCACATATTTGATGCTTGTACAAGTTTAGTTCTGACGCGTGGCTGAAGCATCTTTGCTGCTTTAGCTGCACCGTCGAAAAGTGGGTCTGATGCGCGTTTGGCTGAGCTACCCTATCCTCTCTTTGCCTGTAACAATGGCAGCTATATATTCTGTGATCAGTGGGTAAAAAGTAGTTTTTTAATGTTTATTAAGTAAGTTCATCCAGATTACGACCCTGCCTTCAAATATTGTTTCACTGTCGGAGCCGCACCAACCCCCATACACCGGCGGTGCTCTGTCACTAGAAATCCCGTTAAACAGCAACCTCTGGCCTGGTGGCCTCTTTGTGGTTTGTCGCTACTGTTCGCAGCGGATGGAAGTAGATCTTAGCCTTTTTTTACGTATGTAATCCAAACTGCAGGCACCAGGATAATAAAAGCAAACATGTTTTGCCAGCAGATTTCGGTATTTTAAGTTCATTTAGGAATTAATTAATAAACTGTTTGAGAGGAGTGATCATAACATCTGTATCGGCAGTGCTGTGTCTGTCTCCCTGCCAGCTCCCAGCTTCTCTGATTGGTTGATAGGCGTCAACCATTGATTTTGCATGTAAACCAGCTGCTGCCTTTGCTGCTTTAGGTGTGAATGTAGCATTAGTCACTGACCTGAGTTTCTGTTTCGTACAAAGGACCTGGTTTATCTGTTCCAGCTGATGGGCAGACAGGCAGAAACAGACCGTAACAGGGGCGATTAAATCTCAGGAGTCCAGAGACAGAAACAATTCAGGATCAGGTAATCAAAAATACAACTGGGTACACTAGAGAACTCTCACACACGGCTCAAGAATAATGTGGCATTGATGGCTGGATCAAAAAGTTTAAATAGAAGCAGGAGCAGGTGGATCAGATGACCAGTGATGAGAGACAGGGCAGACCTACTCAGGTGAATGAAAAGAGCAATTAAGCCAGCCATCAGCACCAAGATCATGACAAAATCTAAATTAAAAAAGGGACCAGACAAAATCTCAATAATTGACAATCCAACCCATAGGCCAGACAACACCAACAACAAATACCTTTTATTCTGCTTCATCACCATCAACAGATACCAATCACGGAAACCTAAAAGAAACCATAATAACCCATGATCTCTGAGCCAGTATTATTAACAGAATGTAAACATCAGGAGAAATAAGTTTATTTTTATTTTATATACTCTAATAATCCCAGAGGGAAATTACTTCTCTGCATTTAACCCATCCCCTTGGGTAGCAGTGAGCTGCCATTGTGTGGCGCCCGGGGAGCAGTGTGGGGTTAAAGCTCCTGCTCAGGGACCCAGAGTGGCAGTCTGTGGGAGTGGGGAATCAAACTCACAATCTCAGGATTCAAAGCCCTATGCCGTAACAACTAGTAGTTGTCAAAGCTATTTAAAAAGGTCCAGCCCCCAAAGACTGAGCATAAGTCACACACATAAAGTAGATGTGCAACCTAACTTGTGGAAAACTTTTAATATTAACTGTCCATTACAACAGTGGCGGTTTGAGGAGGATGTGGCTTAAGTTGGGTCTCTGTATGGTGTGTCTGTTTCTCAAGACATTTTTACAAGGGGGGTCTAAGTCGTCGCATTTACTAGATCATACAGATTAATCTCAATCAGAGACAGTTTTTTCTAGGAAAAAATCAGAGACAAAAGGAAAAAAAGACAGAATGGCTAGAAGCACAGAACTTGCATCTCAATGGAAACGTTCTGGTTTATCAAAGACTTTAGAAGAATTCACTACAAAGGGTGGCAAATGATTTTTAAAATAATTAAATAGCGGTTATTTTTTCATCACTTTATTGCTGGTTTGTTGGGATTTTGATTACCTGTTTTCCTATTTATACTCTTTATTTTTTACAGCTTTTTATATTGCAACACAAACAATGCAAATAAAGGAATGTTGAAAAAAAAAAAAACATAATTGTGAGTTGTTTACAGTGAGGCATGGAGGTACAAACTGTGATTTGTTAAAGTTGTAAACTCAACTGCTGAGTTTAAACATTCTGTTTTAGTTTTGGGCCATCATGAGCTGCTTCATTACCAATCCTTGAACCATTAACGTTTATGGACCTGGAAGGCTGCAGTGTCTCCAGCTATAAAGCCTCGCAACAAATTTCTCTAGTCAAGCTTCTTTCCTTGTTCTTTTCATGCCAAGCAACACAACATAAATTAATTTACTTCTCATACCAAGTACACCACAAAACTCAATTTAATCTGTGGTCTTTGCAAAAGAGGTCTCCTATTACTGCGCCTGCAGGTCTCAAAACAACCACAGGGAAGCTGGCTCAAAAGAGTTTTGTCATTTAGTCAACCATTGGATTCTTTATTTTACTTTAATAAGGATGGAAAATTAATTTAACAGAGGCCAGCATGATCTGTTGGCCAACAGAAGCTGTGATCTGCCTCCGCTTTTGTTTCATTTTTGTGGTTTTCCTAATTGTGGTCAGACCAAACTAATAATGAGCGCAGCTTTGTCCCTCATACTTCACACTCTCGGTGGGACCACAGCTGCCCATACTTTAAAATAAAACTTGGTGTTGGACATCTCATAAAACCATTTCTTAATCCAAGGGTACACATCGTTCCACGTCTGTATGGAAAACAGGAACTAAGAGGAATTATGCTGGGAGGATTGTAAAAAAAAGCAAGCTGAGGTGATGGGTCAAAGACTTCACAGAGGAGAGCTATGAGACCACACACGGCGAAATACAAGCATCTGGTGCTGATTTCCTCAATTTCAAAACAAACTGTTTTACAACAAATAAATGAGAAACAGTTTTTTTTATTAAAGAAACATATTTTATTGGTTGTTATTATTGCATAGTGTGTCTGTGAAAATCAGCTTTAATTGAAAGACTAATGGAAGAATATGCTGATGAAGATTCTCAGGCATCCAGGTCATAGTCATTCCGTAAAAGTTTAAAAAACAATCCACTGGTCTTGGAACTAATGGAAGAAGTTTGATAATAAGTCTAAAGTCTTAAGCATCCCCATGTTATGGGTAGCCATAATGATGGAGTCTGACATTACGCCTCATCCCGACAGGAGAAAGACTACAGTTGTATTTTAGCTCAGAATTGAATTGAATTTTATTTGAATACTTGTCTTTAAAAAAATTATTAGGAAGAAACTTGAAGAAAACATACAATGCAGAAAATATTTATATTTGGCCTTCTGTGATCCAGCTCAGTTTTGTTCTGTCAAAAAAAGTGATTTCTAAACAATGGACAAAATGAGTCCTGCTTGCAACGAGTCATGTATGTCATGATCTTGGCACTGATGACTGGTCTGATTACTCATTTCATTCACCTGCCTAGCTTCACCCACCACCTAGCGGCTTTCCAGCTTTCAGACCAGTCATCAGTGCCAGATTATTCGAGCCTGTGGTAAAAGTTCTCTGTTACGGTTTCTGATTGCCTGTTCCTGACCTGTTCTGCCTCTGGACCTCTTAGCCTCCCTGTCCCTTTTCTGATCTGTTTGCCTGAGCTGTCCTCGGACTCCTGCAGGATTTCTGCCAGTCTGTTAACCGAGCATGGAATTGTTTCCCAACACCATTTTAGATTTCCCTTTGGCACAAATTCGGTCCACTGATCTCCTGTCTATGACTACTGCGTTGTACTGAGTCATCTGCATTATTCTGCCTTCCTTCGTCCGCTGGGCTCTGATCTTCTGCCTGTCCTTCAACCTCTAGGACTCTCTGGGTGACAGCTTACCAGCTGGTACCCACCTCACCCTCTGGGCATGGACTGAACTATAAGATCATGATAGTGACTTACACTTTCATCATCCTCTGCCAGATAGACCTGGTTACTTACCTGTGTTCTTTTTCTGCGGAGGTTCCTGCCTTAGAGGCTGATGCTTCTAACTGCAGTTCCGTCTTTGATAAACCTTTTTGTTAAATCTGTCTTTCCACCTCAATTTCTGGGTCCTTTTGTTCTGAGCCTGAGAATGTAAAGAATGGGACAAATATTAGAAAAACAGTTCTCTGGTCACATGAGACAAAGACAGAACTTTTTGCCCTCAGTGTAAAAGTCTATTTTGAAAAATACTGACACCAAATTATCCCCCTAAATGCCCCAAATAACAGTAAAATCTGGTGGCGGTTGCATCATAGTACGGTGACTCTTTTCTTCTGCAGCACACATTAAAGGGAAGATGGAAGAATCAGCATAACACAGGATGATCCTGGAGGAAAACCCAAAACTATGAAGTTCCCCTTACTGCAGATTTAAACCCTTAGCATACAGCCAGTGCTAGAGTGAAATGGGTCAGTTGAAGGCCATACATACAGTAATTTCAACAAATCTGTGCCATATCAAAAACTTAACTTGAAAATGAGTAAAGAAGCAGGATACATGGTGACACAACTTATTACTCTGTACACCACCATGTAGATTCCCTGTCTTTCCCTTATATTTTCCTAAATAAGCATAGTTTTTCAATCCCATGCTCGATGGCCAATGAGCAAAACAAAATGTTCAATGATAATAGATTATAATTTTTATCCTAATGTTTCATTTATTAACCTTTTTCTATAAAGATTAATTTTCCTTGAAACGCACATGTGTACAGCATCAGTTATGATAAATCCTGAGGTATTTATGCTCCAAGAACACGTTTTTGCACAAGATAGACATTTAATTAAACTGTAGAAGTGATAAATGAGGCAACCAGCAGCTTAAGCCGAAGGGCTAAAAGAGGCATAAAACAACATGTGTTAGACCAGAAGAATAAAATACCTTATAACCTCTGTAATGTGAATACCAGAAGGAGGTTGCAGCGCCTTTAATCCTAAACTGAAATGATGCAAAACCGGATCAGTCTGCTATTCACAGTGATTTCCTATTTAATTGTCTTTGGTCATAAATTTGACAAACAATCCTTCAAATTGAATCAATCAAAAGGTGATAAGTTAAACTGTTTTCTTTAAAAAGTTCCACTTTTATTTGCATAATTTTTCAGAGCATAGCATTTAAAACACTCAGTTCCAGCTATTCAGTGCTAGTTTTCCAGAAAACTCATGATACTTGTTTTTTAATCTGCTGCATATTCATTTCGACATTTCGAGTTATTGCCTCCAACTTACATGAAAAAAAAAAACAAAACAAAAAAACTTAAATCCAACTTATACTTGTCATCTTATCTGGGTTTCAATAAGAATCGCCTCCTTTGAGTAAAGACCAAGGTTTTATTCATCGGTCTGGGAAGGTACACCGACTGGTAAATCAATGGTTTTCCCTCTTCACAACACTTTAAAAAAAAACTGAAAACAAAAATATCTTTATTGGGAACATGAGGAATGAAGAGTTGGATTCTGAACAAACAAAACATCTTTTTTTTTTTTTTTGGTCAGATCTGTCGGCAACAGCAGGTATCACTTCACCTTTCACTGTTTGCATTGTGGCAATGACAGATTTTCTATGATGCACATCCATCATACCCCTTACGTGTAATTTATTTAAAGGTATCATCATCTTTAAATCTATTAATGCTCACAAATATAATGATCCCCTTGATAACAACATAAAATATTGCAAATGCTTTCCAGTAGTGGCTCATGATAAACAAACCTCTACTTCTACTTTTTGGTCTGTGGGAAGAACCGACCCGGAGGGAACCCATGCTTTTACGGGTAGAAAATGCAAACTTCATGCAGAAGTCCCCAAAACGGGAATCAAACCCAGAACCTTCAGTGGGTAGCAGCAGTGCTACCCACTGTGCCAATGTGCAGTCCAGCCAAATAATAACACATATAAAACAGAAAAATCCGGTCATCCGGGTATTTATGCAGATGATACGACCCTGTTTAGTACTGGAAGTCAGAGGTGTACAGTGAAAATGAATGAGAGAGCTGTTGTGCTTCTTGGCTGCTCACTTCTTGATTGAACAGCTGACCCTTCAGTCTGACAAACTGTGGTCTGTTTGTCAAGTAGTATTTGATCCAGGCAAATGTTGATGCCTCCGCCTGAGTGTTCTGGAGTTTCTCACAAAGTAGGCCAGGCTGATTTGTGTTAAATGCACTGAAGAAATCAAGGAAACTGCAAGTAGCCGTCTTTGCGGTGTACATTTTGTATCAGGTGTGCTTCAAAACAAATCAGGAGTGCGAGCTTAGGCTGCTGTCTACTGGATTTAACATGTTGTTCAATTTCTTTTCCCCGAAAATGAAGTGATTAGATTACACCGATTAGACACATTGTGAAGAAGTGCATTTGATATTAAAATCTGAAGTGTTGCTACAGACATCATAGTTGTGTTTAGCTGTGTACATACAGTGAGCATAAAGATCAACAGAACCTCACTATTTGTATTTATAAATTTTTATTTTTACCTTCGCTTTAGATATATTGACTCATTTTTGTGTCAATAACCCAGTCAGTGTCAAGGCTCAGAACTGAGGACCCAGTATTAAAGGCAACAAGGACAGTAAGATTACTCAAAAAGCATTTATTTAAAAACAACGGATTGGCAATGGACAGCTAGGGCGTCTAAGCGACTGGCCTCTTCCTGTATGCATCTTTGCTTTCTCTGAAATTCACCTCAAATAGCTTTTGTATACTCCTCATTAATTCCCTGCCTTCTTTTCTCAAGGTTTGTTTTTTCTTGTTGAGCAGCTACGTCAAGTCACATGGTTTATTATTTGGTAAGCATTTCACTGTTCTGGTAGGGATGGTATTATCTATGCAGAAGTTTATGTAGTCAGACACACTCCCAGTCATTGCTTCCATGTCCTCTACCTGTGGCTGACACAGTGCATCCCAGCCTGTAGCCTCAAAATAACCTTGCAGGATTTATTCACCCTCCTATGTCCATCTTCTTACAGTTCTTTTTAATGCAGGTTGTCTCATAAAGTGGCATATACTCTGAGCAGAGAAAAACAAGATTGCGATCGGATTTCCCATGAGGAGGTCTTACTTCAGAGATGTAGGGGTTCTTGACATTTGCATAAAACAAGTCCTAAGTTTCTTTTTCTTTGGTACAACAGGTGACAAGCTGTTAAAACACTGGCAGCATAGCAGAGTGAGGCCGGATAAAATTCACCAGTTATTGCCACGAATGAATTTGTTGTTGCGTCTGGAGCTTTGCAAAAACAGAACTGTCATGTTGGGTCTAAGGAGCTTAACCCAAATGCAGAACACCACGGAGACAGAGTAAAAGTTAACTGTTTGAGAGATCACACAATAAAGTATGTTGAACTGATACTGGAACGGGTCCGGAACTGGTATCACAAGGCTCTCTGCAGAGAGGGACAGTTTGGTTAGCCAAGAAGCAGGAGAGTCTTGATAGAGCTTGGAGTTGATCTGTACCTGATGGTGGTTCAGACTGAGCGTTGGAGAGAGGGAACCAGAAGGGTCCAGAGACTGAGGATTCAGCAGAGGACTTAGCAGCGGCAGGGCTTGGCTTCAGACTAGTGAGATTCAGACCTTGAGTTGATCTCCAAGTTCTCTCCTGAGAACTGGCTTGCAGATTTAGACAGTGGGTCTTCAGGTTTGACTTCACAGAGCAGGCAGGCAGGTTTCTGACTATGAGCTCCTCCAGAGCTCCAGGCTTCGATCAGGTCTTCCTAGGAAGCAGAGAGGACAAAGACTGGTTAGAATCAAGTTTACTCCTCAGAGTACTCAGAGATTCTGACATGCAGGTTCGGCTCAGGCTTGCTAACCATAACTGGTCTAACACTCTGGCACTGAAGGGAAGTTCAGCCGCTGCTTATAAAGCTGGTCTCCTGATGAGATGATCAGCCGCAGGTGTGCTGGTGGCTTCAGCTCAGGAGACCCAGGGGCGCCCTCTGCTGGAGAAAGGTGGCAGATCTCCAGATCCCAACAAGAACTGATTATATCACATGCAATGTTGGCAACAGCAGAGGTTGGAATATAAATGGTTACTTACAGAACGCCATTAAAATCTTTGGGCAAATAATATACACGAAAACCAAGTTCAATATCCTGGCTGCAATGAAAAAATCTTCACAGTACAACGTCCTGGATGACACCATCTGTTGTTCACAACCAGTTTTTAAGTCTTCTTTAAATCTCTGTCTGCTCATATGATCAGAAACCGTGTCAGAGAGGTGCTGGAGGCCTAGTTTCATTCATGCAGTCAACTTTTCTTCACTCTGCAAAACATGTACAGAGAATGGTTTATATGCACCAGGCAGGCCTTTTTAAATCATTGCAGTCAACAAGCGGTCACTCAAAGTCTGTCCTACATTACAAATCTCCTTCAAGCAGGTGGGATTGCGATGCAAAAGGAGGTATAGTCAGATCTCTCTGAACCGTAGGAGAAAGGCGGCCACCTCCAGAGGAAAGGTGGCCACGTAATTTGACTTCAGCTAGAAAAGGCTTGCCTATTTGACCGGGGTCACAGGTAAAAACGAAGAAAAATGGGGGTTGGCTACTTCAATAATCTCTGTCGCAGTGATGTGATGTCAGGGGGGCTCTCATCATTGACATTTGATCTCCAAGATGTTTATAGTTGTAACAGTGGCTTAAATAGCTATGGATGATACGAAGATCCACAAGCAGGAAAGTGGGATGCATTTACTTTCAAGATTACATCACTCCAACTTGCCAGTTTCAAGTTCAGAGGATAATCAAATGCACCAAGAGTACCTGGAGAGAAGCTAGGCATGCACCTGGATAACCTGCAGAAAGACCCCAGGTCAGCATCTGAATCCATATCATCCGCTTGCAAAGCAACATGTTCATTAAAGTGTTGCAGGGTGGATAAATTGTATTACTGTGCAACAAACTAATGAAGTTCCCATATGGGCAGTGAGACATATAAAAAATGTTTTAAAATATGCAGGCTGTTGCTTTTTTGACCTTCCAGTTGGTCACTTCTTGTGGCCAACCCCCCCTTGTGGTGATTGTCAGTGACTGTAGGCTGGACAACTGCCAAGTCTCAAGTCTTCATCTTGATGACAGTTTTATATTAAAACTTTTTTTTTTCACTAGCCCGGAGGTCTTCAACATGGGGTCCGCGACCCCTAGGGGGTCAATGGAGGTTCTGCATGGGGGTCTAGAAAGTTTTGGTTGATTAGACTTTTTTTATATTCCCCTCTGCAATTTTTTCCACTAACGGAAATGTCTTTAAATCCACATTAACATGAACTCAACACACTGTAGTAAACAGATAAATGGAGGCAGAAGATGTCTTTCAGTCATCAATGCAGACATTCAGCAACACACAGGATCTCTTTCAAGCTGGGCACCGTTTCATTCACAACACCTGTCCCATCAACCCAGGAATCAGAATCAGAAATACTTTAATATTCCCAGGAAAAAATTACTTTCGTTACATTAGTCCATCTGTAATAGATTGACTATAGGACCAGTTTGATATAACGCAATTTTATACAATATATATTAAATTAGGGGTCCCCGCTCCATCTCGCCATCAGTTTGTGGGTCCTTTGCCTGGAAAACGTTGAAGACCCCTAAACTAACCCCTATGTTTTTTCTTTTGTATATACATTTCCATTTATCCATACATCTTGGACATTTAACTGGGCAGATATAGATGCTGCACGTTGCACTAATAAATAAACAATTTTGATTATATTGTAAATCAATGAGATGAACCTGAAACTCATTTCCAGACAAGTCTTGGATGTGTGCTGCTATTCCACCACTGACCAGCAGAGGGAAACATTTCTCTCTGCTCAGACAATAAAAACAAGGCGAAGCCCACAAAGGCGGCAGCATCTCAGCAAAGTCAAAGGCAGGCAGGCAGTGAAACATGGAAACACGGCCGCCGATGTGGGAAAGAGAGATGTAGCTGTAAAGATGCCACCCCACCGCATCTCCTGTTTGCTGCTCTTCCTGTCGGTTTGGGAAGCGCTGGCCAAATCTCTGCCGGATCAGGGATCATTTGGTAAGCTCTGCGGGCAGGGGGGGGGATGCAGCACAATGAGATGGGAGTGGTTGCTCGTTTTATGGCTTTTGTCGACAAAAAACCCAAAAACCTTGTAGATATCTGCAGCGGTGCGACCCCAGACTTCACGTTGCCTCAGGTAATCAGTGCGTGTCCTGAAATGTTCTTGGATAAACATGGGGTGGAATGACGGAAAACCAGCTGGAGTCATTGGGCTGAAACCACTGTCTAAATGTGAGATTGGAGCACAGGCCTGGGAGAGCTGCTCCTCCACAGGAGGCCTGTCTGCTGCTCATTGTTGCTGTGCACAGTGATGTCAGGGTGATCAGGAGAGGCTGAGGAGCTGGAATTGTTTAGATCATCAAGCCAAACATCTTTCTCTTTCTCTCTCAGAAAAATAAAATAAAACTGCTTTCCTACAAAGAAAATTCCTACCCTGATTTGTAATTAACAAAATGCATGAAATGATTAAGAATCTCCTGTGTTGTGTTTATGCTGCTGTGCATTTTGAAGGACATTATGTAATTACTGTGTATAATGCATGCCTGGAGCTGTTTTGAGATGCATGGATGGTCACAGACTCCTGCAGGAATGCAACTACCCACACATAGGCCACACTCTTTTAGATTAAGTATCTGTGTTGTTTACATTTATTTTGGCTTTCAGATTAATGCAAAACTTACTAAAGCCATGTTTACATAAGGACACGCACACATAATGTATACATTATATGTGTTTGTTTGTGTATGTGTGTATTTCATTTAACTGCTTTCAAAGTCAACGATGTAAAATTTGTTTGTGCATTTTACAAATGCATATCAGTAAAATATGCATTTGTAATACTACTTATAAAGCTCGGGGCACACTATCAATTGTAGTTAGTAGTATCATCCACTCATGATAGAATACATCAAATGTTGACATACAGGGCATTCACGGTCTATCCAATTGACCAAATGCATTGTTTTTATGCAGAGCATCAACCTATGGGGTTTGAAAGGCAGTAGCTTTTTTTTTCATATATTCTTAATTTATGTGATTTTAAGATATTAATAACTATCAAGACTGCATGGGTTTGTACTTGGTTTTGAGAAACTATGATTTTAAAGAGTTGTGGGTTCAATACTGGAAGTGTTTGTATCAGACGCCAGAGAAAGGGCTGCTGTGAATGGAGTTTTCTTGTGGCACCACCTGTGGCTGAGCACTGCATGTTAACTGACTGAAATAAGGGTCTTAGAATTTTTCCATTGCTTCCAACATAAAAAACAATCTGACCAATTTGTTGCATGAGAAGCACCAGCCAATACAAGAAAGTTGGTGATAAAATGAGAATAAGTTGGTGATAAACAAAGAATACGTTTGTGATAAAACAAGAATAAGTTGGTGATAAAACAAAAATAAGTTGCTGATAAACAAAATAAGTTGGTGATAAATCAAGAATAATTTGGTGATAAAACAAAAATAAGTTGGGGATAAAACAAGAATAAGTTGGTGATAAACAAAAATAAGTTTTTGATAAAAATCAAGAATAAGTTAGTGATAAACAAAGAATAAGTTGGTGATGAAACAAGAATAAATTGGTGATAAACAAAGAATAAGTTGGTGATAAAACAGAAATAAGTTGGTGATAGATCAAAAATAAGTTGTTCATAAACAAAGAAAAAGTTGGTGCAAAAACAAGAATGAATTTGTGATAAATCAAGAATAATTTGGTGATAAAACAACAATAAGTTGGTGATACAACAAAAATAAGTTGGTGATTAAAAAAAATATTAAAAAAAGAATAAGTTGGTGATAAAACAGCAATAAATTGGTGCTAAAACAAGAATAAATTTGTGATAAAACAAGAATGATTTGGTGACAAAACAACAATAAGTTGGTGAATTAAAAAAAAGTTGGGGATTAAAAAAGAATAAGTTGGGGATAAAACAAGAATATGGGTGGGATAAAACACGAATAAGTTGTTGATGAAACAAAAAAAAAGGTAATGAAACAAAAATAAGTCATGATAAACTAACGTTATTTGTTAACAGCTATATTTTGCTTTAGTTGTTAGACTATTTATACCCTAAGTACATTTTTAAATACTAAAGTTATTGGACAAAATGCAATTTTTTCTTTATTATCTGTTAAACTGTTGCAGCAAACTAACTTCATGCAACTCTTTCCATACTTACCATGACTTATTCACCTTGGGTGCTTGAGGCTTGAAACTAAAACAGTATGATACAGCTGCTTATGATTCAGACATCTAAAAGGAGAACTTGAGAATTTCCAGGCGTTATAAAATGTGAAAAAGATCCACTTTGTCCCCACTTTGAGCAGAATAATCGCACTCTGCCTAATCTCTTTTCACAGATTGGGGAAAGTGGGCGTGTTTTTAGGAAGACACAACGCAATAAGGTTAGATGTTTCCTTGAGGGGGCAGGAAATCACTGTCCTACATAGGAAGGTGATGACTGCTTGTTTTTCAGGGACAGGAAGGTTTGCCTCGCCTTGCCAAAGCTACTGCTAAGGAACATAGTAATCAAAATGTCACTTTGATTTTGATAATGAAATAACAGTAAAACATAGTTCATTTTAAAATTAGGTTTTGTGTAATATCGTCTATATGAATAATATGATACTTGTATGCCACTTTCAGTATTGGACAACAAGTTTCTACATTTTATTATGTAGTTTTGTCAGCTTTTTTTTTTTTTTTTTCTCACAGTTTCTAAGTCATAAAATATGATATCATTTTTTAATACAGTTTCAAAAATAGTGTACATTTTACTCTAATGTTTTATTTAAATACAGAAGTTTGATATAGAGTTTTTAGGGCTACTTTTGAAATTCCTCCCAGTGGCCCAGTGTGCTACACTGCATTACATAAGCAAAAAGTATAAGTAATAATCAGGAATTACAAATGTGTATTAATTGTGTTTCAAATAAAGGCCATTTTTTTAATTGTTACAGGAACACTAATTCACCACTGTTAACCATTTATCCACACATTCGCACAAATTGTTTGAATGCCAAACAGGTGATTACAATGTTAAAGAAACATCAGCATAAAGAGAATTTTTATACAATATTGAGCAGGTGAACATACGAGGGTGGAGTTTTTCCAACACAATCCCCCAATTGTCTATTTCAGCAGGTGTAGTTACTTTTCCCTGAAAAATTAAAACTGCCCGCAGACTGTTGACTAAAGTATTGTAAGGTCAAAAAATAAACAAGATAGTTTGATTTATGGTCATAGCAAAATATAAAACAGCAAAATTCTTATAAAGGCTAATTAAATTTGTCAACTGCAGAATTGATTTTATGTTAAAAGAGCATTTCTTATCCAAGTTCAATGATTTATATTGCTCTGAGTAGTTGCTTTAACACTTTCAGAGGAATAATTCCCACTGTGTGACACTATGACTCAGTGTTTCTATCAATGGAGCTGCTTCAAGCCAGTTTTTCAAGTGTGGAGTCCAGACTGAGGAAATCCTCTTCAAACACATACACAAAGAGGGCTTTATAGTTCCAATTATTCTAATGTGTGACAACATGTAGGCATGCTCAATGAACATAGAGGCACAGCTACAACACACATATATATGCTGCTAAAAGTCTTATACATATTAGAACAACCGCTGGTGTTGGGTTCTTTTTGTGCTGAACGGTTTCAGATGACCGCAGCTTCTCACTACACAGGAACTCAGCTGAGGGAAGAAGCACAACAAGGCAGCTTTGGGAGAGTTGGAGTGTATCCATAGTAACAGCGTGACCCATATCCATGCTGTCCAAGAGGCAGGATGAGGAACTAAATGTTGATAACATGATGAGATTTGTAGAGGGTGCGTCTGTGATGATCCATCTCTACTGGAGGTGAAGGCAGCAGGATTTTCTCCTCTAAAAAATCTGACCATGAAAGTATGAATTTTGGACTAACTTGGATTATTTTATTTTTTTTTCAAATACAATTAAAATAGGATTTAGTTTTTCCATGGGTTTTGAAACATCCAGTGTGAATATAAAGCATAAAAAATGTAGATTACCAAGATTTCTTTTAGGGTTTCAATAATTTAATTTTAACTAACTCAATTACCTTATCCCCATCTATTTCTAAATATACAAACAGATGATTCTCATTGATTGTCATGTTAAAATGTGTCCATTACATTACAGTTTGTTCTAATTGTGCTTTATAAATAGAAGTGCTGCACATGAAATAAACTTAGCTAAATCAATAGCTTGATCAAAAATAAGAAGTAGATAAATAAAGGTATTTATTCTTTTATTACAACTTTATTTTTTTTCATCATTATTCAAAGATATTTTGTGTCTAATTAAAACAGAAGCTCTTACGTTACTTTTCAGTCACTTTATCAGCAAAGATTTTTAATATTTTGGCTTTTTGGCCCCCTCTGTGTGACGGATGGTAAATGGCCTGTACTTATATATCACTTTTTAAAGTCTAGAGACTTGAGCAGTGCACTTTACACAACATTTAGTCACTCACCCATTCATGCACACTGATGGTGGCAAGCTACATAGTAGGAACAGCTGCCCTGGGGCTCAATGGCAAGCAAGGCTGCTGTGCAAATGCGCCACCATGCCCTCTGACAACAGGCAATGCAGGTGAGATGCCTTGCCCAAGGACACAGCATTGAAAGCCAGAGCCAGGGTTTAAACCTACAACCCTATGGTTGAAGATCAAATTCCTGCATCCAACATTTCTGTGTTCTTTAGGTACTTTAACGACTGTTAGCTTAAAAACTGTTAGTTCCCAACTGACCCATAACCTTTATTGTATTTTAGGTGACATAAAAATAAGATGATGCTTATTGCTTTTTGAATTCTAAACACAGTATATTTGGCCTCTGAAGTCACAACATAATTGTCCTTTGAAATCCTTTTCATAGTGGGTTATTTTACAAACATGTCTCAATGCAGATTACTGCATGCAGCTTCTAGTAAAGGACAGACTAAAAAGGGTTTAGGCATTTTAAAGACTTATGCAGCTCTATCCCTTTTACAACTAAAAACATATTTGCTGAAATCAAGCAAAACAAAAAAGCCACAAACATTTCCAAATGTTTTAACGATACCAATTAAGGAAAAATAACAAAAGACACCCATTTTCTTAGTATGTTTTCAATAGTTGTCATTTGTGTAAATTTTTATGTTTTCATAAGGATATATGTTTTTATTTCCTGTCAATGTAGTGATTATCAATTATGGTAGAATCATCATTAAAAATGGATTACCAGTCGGCAATAAAGATTAATAACACTACAGAAAATGTTATACCCTTTTGTGGATCTGCTTTATTTCAATTATTTTTAAGACATTGCATCTTTGTAAACCAGGCTTTATTTACAGAATAACTTTAATCAGACTTTTATTTTTTTAATCACTCATTACCTTTCTTTCTCTTCTTGCAGAGGTGCAAATAAAAGTCCAGGTTTTTGACAACAGCGACCTCTCGCCGTTAGCAGATGCTCAGGTAGAAGTCCACGGGAATCAGACGCTGTTGGCGTCCAGCCACGCCGGAAGAGATGGCGTGGTGAGGGTCAGCTTCCTGTACAAAGTCAGCACGTGGGTCATCATCGCAGCCTCCAAACAAGATTATGTCACCAACTCGGTGCCCTGGCACTCCAGTCGGATCCCCTGTAGGTCGACTGCACTTTCACCATCCTTCACTTTTAGTTTTACACACGAAAGCCTTGATATTATTTGAAAATATTGCACGTCTGTCACATAGAGTCAATTTAAATATGTGTCTTTGCACAAGAATAAACCATCAGACACTAATGCAGGGAGGCAGGAAATGTGCAATCCTGGGTTAAAATAGTTCGTCACAGCCACAGCAGCTTTGTTGGAAATATTCAGATGGTATTTATCTTCATGTATAACCTGAAAATCTAAAAAATAAATCAGTTTGCTGGTGATGGTGCTGTCCAAATAGCACGTAAGAGCACTGCAGAATTGATGTCTCATCACCAGGTCTGACATAATTTTAAATGATTATAAATGTATTATTATAAATAATAATTATGTCACATGGCTTCAGATCATCATTATATAGGATTCTATCATTATCAGAAAAATTTTCCTTTAAAATGATTCAAATTTAATAAAACACATGAGAGCTTTAGGTATTAGAGTCTTGCTTTCCTCGTTTGTGGAGATTTATGAAGTTATTTAAATTGAAATATTGTCTGTTGTCTTTCTTTCTCTTTCTAAATCTGTTTCTTTCCAAACTGGATGTCTGTTCTTTTCTCAGTGTATGCCTCAGTTAGCCTGTACCTTCTTGTAGAGAGGCCAGGAACCCTCATCCTGTACGATGACGTCCTGCAGGTCTTGTCTGGATCACCAGGTGAGAATAGAGTAAATTTGTACTGAATGCAGGTTTAGATTGTTCTTTTTTCCAAATAACCAAATTTGTTATTGAGTGATTCACTTTAATTGTGCATGTGCTTGAAATAAAAGCCATAAAAGTTTTTTTTATTTGTCTTTTGTCTCGTCACAGCTACAAAAATGTATGTATTTATCTGGGGTTTTATGGGTTAGATCAGCTTAACGTAAATGTTTCCTGTATTAAAAACCTTAAAAAGTGTGAGAATGCATGGTTGTAATCTTGGCTGGGTTTAAATTCGAGTTTATTTTTGCCTTTTTTTTTGCTTTGTACATCAATATACAAAAATCAATGCAATAGTAGAGAGTCAGTCAGATTACACAGGTGGGTTGTATATATTCAAAGTAAATTAAAAGAAAAAAAGCTGTAACACAAAAATCACTTTTAACAGCAAATCAAGCTTGTTAATCAATATCCAGAGTTGTTCAGGAAGTTAAGTTTTAACCAAGTTAAGGCTCACGAAAACAGCTTAAAAAACATCTCAGATGACATAAATTTGGCTAAACTTTAAAGGTTTTAGTTTTATTTCTACTCAAACGAAGGTTTCAGTAATTCTGTGAGGGCCTCAAAGGTTTGAAGGAAAACATAAACGAAATAAGAACATGAATAAGACCAAGGGAAACAAGAGACAGACCAGAAGGAACGTTTTAAACAGGTTTAAGTTAATAAAACAAATATCCCAGTGTTTAAATATCCCACAGAACACAATTCAATTCAAGATCAGTAAGCAGAAAAGACCACAGCACCACTGTAACCTACTGAGACACACCCGTCCAACTTCACAGGAGGGGAATTAATCATGCAAAAAAACCCAGGTGGATAATGTTGACTGGACAAATATTCATGTATTCTTCAAATTTGGCCTTTATGGAAAAATGCAAGATAAAAGGCATCAATGAAAGCCACAAGAGGCCATGCATGGTATAACACAAAAAATGGAGACAAATGCTCCAATCAGATGAAACCAGAACAAACCCTTTTCATCCTAAACACATTCCACAGTGGTCTTTTTAAAGTCTAATCCCAGATACTGTAAATAGAATTTGTGGCAAGGCTTGAACCACTGGCGTCATTTTCTGAAGGACTGGTGTTGACGTGTCCCACCCAATGGCATGGAGGGGACAGTCCCCAACAATAATTTCCGCTTTCTTCCCCCTTTCCGCTGTTTTACTTCAGCCAACAGTAACTGGGGTTAGGTGCAGCTGTCTGTGTCCAGAGCATTTTGAGTCTGTGTTTTTTTCCTCTCTCCCGCAGCTCTCGAGTCCTACCTCCCGGTGAAATATCATCGGATCTGTCGCTTTGGGACATAATATTATTTAGGGTTGCTATTTGCTGCGTACAGAGTAGCTACATGGAGGAGGAGAGACACAGCAGCACTCAGTGAATTATATCCGGCAGCTACTTCGATAGATGTTCAAGTGAATTTCAGGAGACCGGTTGGTTAAAAAAATTAGAGATGCCACAGAAAAATCCGTTCATTACACATACGGAGCTTTTTCAGCTAAAAATGGCAAGTGTACCTTTATATAAGTTTAAAAAACTGGGCTTCTCAAAGGTCCATTAGTCAGAGTTACAAATTAAAATTAACACATATCTGTTGTTTTCTTATTGAACAGAGAATAAGACTGCAGAGCTTCCAGATATCTTGTAAATGATTTTCTCTTGCATCATTATATTGGTAGACAGGTTCACAAATCTGTTTTTAAGCAGAGCAGAGACACAGTTAGGGAGAGCTGCTGATTTAAAGGTGAAACAGATTTACTGGGATATGCAACATGCAATCAAATATATCTCCAAGTTTACAAGAAAAAAATACGCAATGCTATAATAAAATTCAACATATCTTTATGTATTTTGTAGTTCAGCAAGACTCAGAAATAGCTGTGCCAGCAACCCAGAGACAGTCAGACTCACAGGACACAGACTTAAAATTAAAATATAGAAACCTCTTAAAGCACAAATAATAAAAATCAGTGTATAAATGATTATATTTTTGAAATATAAGGTTCGATAAATAGACTTTGGCTGTCAATGACATATGGGACACATTTCTAAATTTGATTTTGCTGCTTGTGAAGTAGGATAATCACTGATGCAGCTTAAAGGGAAGCCGTGCTGAATGGATGGATGGAATTAAGGTTGTGTCCATACTAGGGATGCATGATATATCAATGTTAGCATCGGCATCGGCTGTTATTTGTCATTTTTTTATACATTAACGTTTTTGAGCCCTTTATAAATAATGCACTAAAGGCAGGCATCTGTCTATAACTATACATTTTATTACTCTTCTGTTATCAATAATAGGAAAGCATTCAATGAGTATATGTTTGAGCTCATTTTTGGAAAGTATAAACCCTTTGAAAGCATTCGGGTTGAGTAGCTGTAGGTCTAACAGCCACCACCCTTAGAGCGTCTCCACCATTTTTTTTGTTTAATCACAAAGTTACACCCTTGGCTTGAACATTGATGTTATCAGATGATCTAGGTCCAGTCTTCAGCACA
Source organism: Cyprinodon tularosa (assembly GCF_016077235.1). Lineage (NCBI taxonomy): Eukaryota > Metazoa > Chordata > Actinopteri > Cyprinodontiformes > Cyprinodontidae > Cyprinodon > Cyprinodon tularosa. Next base: position 1,541,660 of record NW_024039674.1, on the reverse strand, counting down.
TTTGCAGATAATTTGAAAACATCTCATTAGTTGCGTTTCCATTAATCATCAAATTGCACACACTGTAATTACAAAAAAAATATTTTAGTAAACGGAAATACAGTAGTTAAAAAAAACTATTTTCAGTAAAAAGTTTCTACACTTTAATGGGGTGGTTTTTGGTCATATTGAAATTGTTATATTTTGCACAATTGCAATTGCAATACATTATTTGGCATCACACAAGTCATGTGATCTGCAACTGGACCTACTGCCTCATAAAGCTCCTGTCACACCTTGACGATTTAGACCAGCGTATACATTACGTACGAAAAATCTGGGAAAAACACTGCTACATGTTCAATAAATTATGGGTACATTTTGTTTAAGTTATGAGTACGCTGAAGCACATTGACATACTGCAAGTATGTATGCCAGCGTATGCTCATATGTGGGCCATAAGTTACAGGAAAGTTATCTGATCGTTGATATACGTTAAGTGTAAGTTACTCATAAGTCCTGGTGTCTAGCTTATCCAAAACCTATGAGTATGTGTGCATAACTTATGCTTAACTTATCAAGAACTTCCAACACGTATCAACATATTTGATGTGTTCCAGACGACCGCTGAACGAGTTTCTAACTTACAGCTACTGTTTAATGGCATATTGGCAGCATTTTGGTATAAAGGGGGGTTCACAGAAGGAAACCGGCAGTTCTTCTCCAGATTGCATCCGCATCTTAGGGTGAATGAGAAGGTGAGTGTGATGGAGTGTGATGGATCCTTCCTGCGTTCATGCCCCATGGACATGACCAACAAACTAGCAGGCATGATGCTGAATCTGCTACAACTGCAAACCTTCTTTCTTTCTTTTTCTTTTTATTCTTTTTTTTTTGGGTGGGCCGTAAGCAGCAGCTAGGTTAAAGGAATAGTACACCCAAAACATGATTAGCCTTCATTTTCTACTCACCCCCATGCTGAACAACACTCTGGAGTACTTTTTTGATATCTCAAATGCACCTGGAGATCTGGGAGGCTTCTTGCTGTCTGCTGACATTCAAATAATGGATGTCTATGGCGCCCGAGGCAGAAAGGTCCATAAAAGTCCACAAAAAACATGTCAATATTCCTCCATACTGCTCGTCCAATGTATTCCAAGTGTCCTGAGTGGGTAGCATCCAGAATTTACTCGAAACGAAGTCATTTAGAATGTTTTTAGAGCATAAACAGTAGTGCATAGGATTTCCTGAATGCGCGCGCCAGCGCGTTCAGGACGCTACGGAAGCCGGCAGACCAAACCAGATGAAAGTGCGCATTCAGCGTCTGCTCTGCCGATAATGCAAGCGTAGAAGAAGAAATGTGCTGTTTACCTGTGCAAAGAAAGAAACAACGAAAGAAAAATGTTTGAGGACTTCAGTGTTGAGGAAGAGCATGAGTTCTTTGCCGAGCTGAATGCGCACTTTCATCTGGCTTGGTCTGCCGCGGTTTCCGTAGACTCGTGAACGCGCTTTCAGGAAATCCTATACACTACTGTTTATGCTCTAAAAACATTCTAAATGACTTCGTTTCGAGTAAATTCTGGATGCTACCCACTCAGGACACTTGGAATACATTGGACGAGCAGTATGGAGGAATATTGACACGTTTTTGTGGACTTTTATGGACCTTTCTGTCTCGGGCACAGTAGACCTCCATTATTTGAATGTCAGCAGACAGCAAGAAGCCTCCCAGATCTCCAGATGCATTTGAGATATCAAAAAAGTACTCCAGAGTGTTGTTCAGCATGGGGGTGAGTAGAAAATGGAGGCTAATCATGTTTTGGGTGTACTATTCCTTTAATACTGCAATCAAAGACATCTTTTTATGCAGGCGGGTGCACCTGAGGGGAGCAGCTTTATCTGATTCTTCGTAATGCCAATGTAATGATGCTTGTGCATCACTTCATGGGCATTGCGCTGCTGTGTGTTATGCATAAGTTCGGCTGTCATTGAACAGAATTCCAGACTCGTTATGAATATTCTATGTATACACCCCCAAAATTGAAAAAATACATAGAAAGTTCACCGTATCCCTGCGTTTTAGAAGATTCTGGGACGTCAGGCATAAGCTGTCTAAATCGGCAAGGTGTGACATGGCCATATAAAGACGAAGACTGGAGGTAGATGGTGGATGATGGCGCTCACTAGAGGAGTAGCTGAAATGTGGATACATCTCATTTCTTTACATCTGCTGTTGCCATGTGGTTTCGTATTCACATGCAATTTGAATTGTAAACATTTGATTGAAAAACAAAACAATTGCAAAACTTGTTTCTTGCAATTTCGATATGAATGAAATATCAACCTAGTTTTGCACACATTTGTTATGGAAGCGCACTTAGAGTGGATTTATAAAGGCGGCAAAGCGATGATGCCGCTATAAGTGTAGCCCAAGATAATTATAGACAGTATTGAATGCATATAAGGACGTTTTACAGATGGTAATTGACAAAGAAATCTGATATAATGTTTTAGCTTCAAATCTACCTTTTTTATCTTAATTTTACAACCCCTAAAGAGTAACATTGGTTCATGATTTTAGATGTTGAACTTGGTTAATTTGCTTTTAGGAGCTCGTAACCAGCCGCTGGTTCAGCTGCAGAGGAAGTCCATTCAGCTGCCTCCCAGCTCCAACTACACGGCGCTGTCTGCAGCTCTGACCACAGCCAGAAGTCAGTATGAGATCGGTGGGTTCCCGTTCCTGTTGGGCCAGGAGACCAACAGCTCAGGTTAGTCCCTGTGTATTTGGTTTTGGAGGCTGGTTCTGGTATTTTCAAAGGAATGAACAGGCAGTGATATTTCAAGAAAATAATTAGCAAAAGTTAAAGTGTCATCTTGACCTCTTTCTTATGTTCATGAAAGGAAATAAAACCTGCTTGCCAGTCATTTTTTGTTTAATGGAAAATGTGAAGTCTGTTTTTTTCAATATGGTTTTCATTTTATTTGTTTCTCTGAATCTTAAAACAATGATTAGGTTTGTCATTTAATTTGATCTTATAAGTGATAAGTAATGTTCTACAATTGCTGAACAGTGAAACAATTGTTCATCATTGTCTTCTAATTTATAAAATCCTTACAATACAAGATCAGCTGTATGCATTACTGCAGATTCTGTGTAACTTGCCAGAGAGTCGTGTTTTAGTCTATGTGTCAAGTTTGAAAGAAAAACGTCGGATTGTTGGCCTTTTTTCACATAAATTCATCCAGCATAAAGTACAGTTTATGCTAATATTGCTGATATTTTCTCTCCATGGGGCGGAGACAGGATGGACAGACTTGACAGCTCTGGCGGTTATCAGCATTCAGCTGTTTGATAAAGATGGCGGCACGATCCCGGTCTCTGATCCGATCCACATCTCTGTACCGCTACCGTCTGACACCCGAAACAGGATGGCCACAAGTGTCCCTACATGGCTGTATCAGCCTAAGACAGGTAAGGTAGACCTAAAAATAAAAGATGCTGAAAAAGAACATAGTTATGTTAATCTCCTAAAAAGAAACCACAGAATCAATATATATATATATCTGCTAAGATTTTGATGACAGATTTTGATGAAATGATGATGACATTGTGTTAATCCTGTAGGATTGTGGGTTCGAAACGGTACCGGCTACATACAAAAGGACGGAACGCAGTTTGTTTGGAACGCTGTGGTTCCTCAGATGGGATATTGGTTAGCCGCCTTTCCTTCATCTTCAGGTACTTACTTGGTTCCAACATGACCTAACTGTTCCAAAAATACAGATTTTAGAGTCTTGGAAGTTGTTGGGCTGCAGATCTCAGATGGAAATTTGTCCTTCATGGATTTTGCAGCATTTTCCTCAGTTCTCATGATGCACATTGATGTTAAAAGTAAATCCTTTGTCTTAGTTTTGTTTTTTGAAAGTTTTCAAATTAACAACACTACCACACTACTGTGTGTCTGCATCTTGTTTACATGGTAAAATGGAAAGCAAAAAATCCCATGTTGCCCTGCAAAATATGGCCCTGCAGCATGAACAGCTTGATCACCAGATAAGCCAGGGTACCACATAGTGTTCTTGGCATTAGCTTCTAAGCTCTTACACACTAAGGGCCTGATCTTCAAAGATTCTAAATAAGAGGGGCTAAATTGTACATGCAATCATGCATAAAATTGCCGTTATGTGGGTGATCTACAAATGTAAAGAAGTGCAGACGGGTTTGGTTTTGCCCATTAAAATGAGCAGATTACATGTTCCACAGGCAGTTTGAGAGTGGTGTAAAAGAAGGATGAGGTTCAAAACCATTAAAAAAATTATATCTTATTGCAAGGTTGCACAGTGGCACAGTTTGTAGCACTGCTGCCTTGCATCAAGAATGTTCTGGGTTTGATTCCCAGCCCAGGGTCTTTCTGCATAGAGTTTACATGTTCTCCCTGTGCAAGTTGGGATCTCTCTGGGTACTTTGCCTTCCCTCCATAGTCTAAAAACTTGACTGTTAGGTTAATTGGCTTCTCTCTAATTGCCCTTAGTTCTGAATCTCTGTGTGTGCAAAACATGTGTGGCCATGTAGCCCTTTGATGGACTAACGACCAGTCCAGGTTGTACCCTGCCTTTCAACCATAGACTGCTGGAGATCAGCGCCAGCCCCACTGTGACCCTGATGGAATAAGTGGAAGAAGATATATTGTATTTATAGTGCTTCTTGTGCACTTTTCACCCCATCCCTCCTGCATGTTTTATAAACGTTAAAATGCTCTGTTTTATTTTTTGGATTCAGTTTAACTGTAGAAAATAATTCTGTCCTCCAGCAGTATTGATTTGTGCCCACCTGCTTAGATGATTTTTTTCTTTATTAATATTATTCTATTATTTTTGGTGGTCCAAATATGATTTACATGCACACAGAATCTCCCTCAATTGTCTGGCATCGTACCAATGCCTCCATTGTGACAACAATGACTGCAGATATTTTTGCATGTCAGTTTACAATGCAGCTGCAGCTCTGTTTAAGGTGGGAAGAATTACCTTTTAAGTGATAAATGTTTACATTAGCATATCCTTTGCCCATGAATTGGCACAGTCTGGCCAGTAGAATATGATCTGCATATTGATTTATCCATACATGCAAGCAAGATTTGAACATTCTGTTTGCTGGACTATAAAAGTAAATTACTTTTTTTAAGATCTGCTGTGTCCATAGAAAAATGTTTGCACTTGTTTTAAGACAAGCAAACCTTCTGAAGATCAGATTCCAAGTTTAGCCACTTGCGCATCACTGGTGCAGAACTGATGAAAATGCAACCCGAATTCTTTTAGCAACAACAGAAAAATCTTTTGGCTGCACATGTAACAATATTATAATTCAATGAGTAGCAATCCTGTCAAATATGCCAAATGAAAACTTTGATCCACATCCTTATCCTCAAGATACAGCATTTTTAAGAGCTGCTAGATAAGACGACCTTGTAACTGTGTGGTAGAGTGAACTACTCAATCACACTTAAAAGTAAGGCTTAAAAATGGCAGTTCTGACCTACCTATAGTGCTCTGCAAAGTTATGGAAACAATGTCAATCTTTAAAAAGCTTAATTTGATATATTATGTGCTTTCTAGATGGTTTATTCCAACAGCATCATTGACTTTTTTGTGTAGACCTCAAAGATTTTGTAAGGTTGATGGAATTTAATGGATTCGTCTTTGTAAGATTAACTGTTAATACTATTTTTGCAGGTTTCGGTCTTTCTCATCCAGGTTTGAGGGATATCACCACCTACCACACCCTTTTCCTGCTGTCCATTCTGGCTTCTTTGGCTCTGCTGGTGCTCATCCTACTCTGTGTGCTGCTCTACTACTGCAGGTATAGCAAGCTTCCGCTCAAGTTTCAGTTATTATTCTTATTTGCCGATAAAAAAAATAAATGCAAAGCAAATAGTGAAACATGTTGTACCTAAAGAAATTTCTCCCTGAGGCCTGATTTCTGATGTTTATTTTACAGACGAAAATGTTTGAAGCCTCGCCGACATCAGGGCAAACCCCACACATCAAATCTAAATGGAGCTAAGAGAGACCAGGGAACATCGACCTCACGTCTGAATCTGATTTGTGGAGGCCATGTGGAGTCGGGCCCCTCCAACGACAAATCTGATTTGTCTCCATCTCGAGACTACCAGAGTTCAAGAGAAGACCTGACTAAGCATGTTCCTGCTCACATGCTTCGACATGCAAAAGGGAAAAACACCTCAGGTTCCCAAAGGGGAGAGAGCTTCCCCATGAAGGTCACACGTGCAACCGAGACCAACAACCTTGATAACCCTCTACTGCATGAAGACTACAACCGAAGCTACAGCCCCAAGGAGAGTAAGGAGTCTGAGTATCACAGACATCATAACGCCAACGACAATCGAGGATACTCCTCCGATCCTCCATCCCCACCTCGTTTCCAGGGATACGTGCCAAGTCAGTCCGACAAACCTCCAGAATATTCAGCAACGGCAGCAGACAACCTTGCCAGACCCACCTCCCTAAACACCCAGCCTGGTCAGATCATCTTCTGCAGCTCCATTGACCAGATGAAAGAGAACATGTACAGGAGTATGGTGCCAACACTGGTCATCCCAGCACACTACATGCGCCTACCTTCAGAGTTCTCTGGTAAGGATGGGAAGGACCAGAAAGACCAAGACAAAGATGGGACACCAATAGGAAGTGGCCAGCAGCACCACCACCACCACTCCCAGAAACAAGGCCAGCAGCAAGGCGGATCTCAGGGTGACGACTCTGAGGAACCTAGCTGGGCCTCTGACTCCTCCGGCGGAGCTGTGACCATCCCTGTGCTCTTCAATGACTCCACCATGGCCCAGATGAATGGAGAACTGCAGGCTCTGACGGAGAAGAAGCTCTTGGAGTTGGGTGTCAAACAGCACCCACGCGCATGGTTTATTTCCCTAGATGGACGCGCTAACGCTCACGTCCGTCACTCCTACATCGACGTCAGCAATGATCTCAGTGGCGGCGGATTCGGAGGTGGCTCCAGTAGCACTCAACGCGATGTGAACCTTGAGCCGCCTCTTGAGTCTCAAGAGAGAAAATTGTCTGGCAATCGTAAGGGGAAGGATGAGCGCTGGGGGACAGGAGGACGGAAGGGTCACGGCATCAGCAGCAGCGGCGGCGGTGGAAAGAATTACTCCAAACTTGCCTACCCTGATCACAGCGAGCCGAGCAGCAGCGAGGGACGCCCGGTGTCACCTGAAGAAAACTCCCTCACTCCTCTTCTGGATGAAGGATCGTCGTCACGTGGATCCACCATCCCGAGAAGAGGTCGTAGCCGAGGGAACAGCAGTCGCAGCAGCAACAGTGAGAATCGTCGCGACTCCATGACGAGCCCGGAGGATGATCCTGATGACAAAGATGAGAACAAGAAGAGCCCCTGGCAGAAGATAGAAGACAGACCTCTAATGGTCTTCCACCCCAGGAAGTGAGCTTTCAATACTTAGGGAGCACTGGATATTTGATAAACATAAAGGTCGAGAGAATAATTTCTTCAGAAAGCTACCAACAAGCACAACCACTGCTTCACTGGTAGTTGTTTAACCTTTCTGATAATCATATCAGTTGTCCCCTCCAGTTTCTGTCACTTCTGTCCAGTTAATGTGCATCCTGTAACATCACTGAACATCATCTGAGCCATCATTACACTGACTGTGGAAATAGCCATTTTGCAGAGTGAAATACATGAATAGAGCACTTAAACTTTGATAACTGAATAGTTATTTACCAAACGTAACCACACAAATTGCTTGTTTTATGGGATTTATTTGTATGTAGCTGAATTGAATCCCTTATATTGGTTCTAAATTTCAGAAAAAGATCATTCTTTTTTTAAATAGCGATTAGAACGATAATTTAATGAAGGAAACAGTGTCCCATGTTTTTTCTAAAGCACCTGTGAAAATATAATGTATTTGTTTTACTTTTCTCCTTTCAGAAAGTTAACATTTATTCTTCCCACTGTACTGTGTTAATGTATTGTGATTTTTTCTTTTTAAATCGCACTGATTTAAAATTTTAAGCATAATCTTGAAGTCACTGACTTATCACAGTGATGTACTGTACAATTTTGCCAAAATGTCTGCCTTTCTTGTTGAAATTTGTTTGGCCAGCAGAACCTTTTTGTGTAAATAGACCCTCAAAAATTTGAGTGACCACTTGTTATATAGGAAGATTGCATGCATATGAATGTATGAATTAACAGAAGGCACTAAAAGCCCCCTACTGTTTTTTAGGCTCCTGTGTAGCTCCTTCCTAATTGCCACAAGATATCTGCAACTCAGAAAAACCACTAATTTACTTGAAGAGTCACTGCTGAGATCCACACAGTGGTTTGTAAACTGGGCCTGTACCACTTATCTCCTGTAAGTGCCTTCTTTCACATAGGATCGGGTGATAGGCATGGTTTTTAAAAAGCAGGCACTAATAAGCACACTGTATTGAGGTAACAACATGTGACACTGGGAGGAACGCCTGCCAAATCTGACAGCTTTTCTTGGGGTTACTCTTTCCTTGAATACCTAACTTCTTGTAATGATCCTGTTTTTCACCAAACTTGTAAATTTAATGACGAATTCTATGAGACTTTATGTGTATAAAATGTGCATGTGATAGGTAGATTAGGGTGTTTTTATTGAAATCCTTTTGGAAAATATTTACAGGACAGTTGACACAGAATTACAGAATTATGTTGTCAAACGACTCCGTTGTGTGAAGAAAGACAGAGCTTTTCTCCCTAATGAGACAGCTTTTGTTTTGGGGGGCATTGTGTGGGAGACTTTGGAAGTACGGTACACTGAAAGCACAACAGGCAAATTTGGTTGTAATATCAGAGGATTTAAAACAGAAAAAAAGCTAAGCTTTCGTTTCTAAAGCTAACAGCTAATTGCTATCACCCTTAGCAAAAAGTGGTATACTTTAAGTAAATTCTATTGAGAATACTTAAGTATGAGTTTAGAAAGTATACCGAACAATGTACTTTTAGTGTACTTGAATTATTACTAAAGTAATCGAACTAAATTGGGACATTTTTAAGTTTACTAAAGTATACTTAAAGTATACTTTAGTAAACAATAGTATATGAAATACAGTTTAGAATAAGTAAACTCCAAGTGCACTGCCTGATTTTAAGTATGAAATTAGTGCACTTTTAGTATACTTGAATAAACGTCTTTTTGCTAAGGGCAAGCCAATGAGGACTCAGCTTATCATGATATAGCTAAATGCAAATAATGCTAAAAGTAATATAAGTTTGCCCAACTGTTAGTAAAAATCATGCTAATCATAACTTAGGCTAAAACCCAATCAGATAATACCTAATGGATTTTAAAAGTCAAGCTCATAGCTTCCTCAATTAAAAGAGACTTAAATACAGTGAGGCTATTGTCTAGCCAGTCACCTAGCTAATGACTAGGGGTGGGTATTGAAGTCACGATTCGATTCGAATCACGATTCACAGGCCACGATGTGATTCTATCACGATGCATCACGATACTTGAATTATTGCGATGCATTGCAATATTTTCTCCTCCATGTTTTGTTTTTGAATGACTCGGCACAGTATCCCGCGGCCGGAAATGCTTGTGACACAAGGCAGCGTGCGTCAACACATTTGCAGTGACATCTACTGTACTGGAAGTTGTATTACACTTGTTTTTGGCTGATGTTCGCCAACCATTCATGCAATTTTATTTATTAATTTTTTTAAATTAATAATCGATTCTTGACATCAAGAATCGATGCAGTAGATCACGAAAATTAGAATCACGATGCATCATCATCACGATTATTTTGCACTCCCCTACTAATGACCACATTTAAGTGTGTCAGGTAATAGCTAGTTCCTGCTAGGTAGATGACTAAAGGAGCTCAGAGTAAAAATAACCTTACCCTTCTGGGTAATAAACTACTCAGGCTTAAGATAAAGGCTAAATATGGGCAAGTAAACAGCAACTCAGGAGGTCTAGCTCTGATAACTGTGTGAAGCTAAAGTAAACTCAGCTAACTCTCAAACTACTGAGGACAGCTCCGTAAGGCCCATTATGCTTGACGCACAATGTTCTAGATACCGTAACTAATTTTGACATGAAGTAGAAAATATTTCCACTCCTCCATTGAACATTTCCCTGATTACCAAAATTTAATTTGGTTGGAATGCTTTCTACCACAACATGCTTACTGCATCTACCTACTCCACACAACCCCACTTAACAAAACGCCGTTTCTCCAATCTTTGCTGTAATGAAACTTACTTCCGGTCATAAATGTTTACAAGAATAACATACTGACCAACATGCACCCACTGTTGCTATCATCACTGCCTATGATTCATCAGCAAATGTAAACCGAAGCAAAATAAGTTTTGTGTTTTTTTTTCCTGCAGAGTTTATGGACTGGAATAATGGAAATGTTGGGAGAGTCATGCTGCAGTTTTTTCCCCAACCGTTTGCTGTTTATACGTGTCAGCACAAACTTAGGATGTGACTTAATTCTAAGGATTAACCACAATAAAATGCTCCTAATAAACTTATGTTGTCCTTTTTGGTACATGTTTAAAAAAAATGGTATAAGGAAGAATTATGGATTTCTTTTGAAGAGTGTGAACTTGTGACTTTCTTTGCATAAAATTCTTTTACACATTTTTTTTTAGCTGGTTTAGTGAAGTCGTATCTCAGAAACACATGTGCAGTTCAGTTTGTTGGATTTTACCAGTGCATATGAGGGTGAAGACGTCTGAACTAAAGGCCGTCATCCTGTGCACTAAATCATTTGCTTCATAAACCTGGTCAGTTGTTCGTAAACTGTAAAATGAATCCTTTCTGTATATTAGACAAGATACAAATAAATTTGTTCCCACAGTCTGCATGTGTTCTGGATGCTATTTTAAAATGTATTTATTACAGTTACAAAACTTGGATATTTTTTAACAAATGACTTTCTATTAATTGAAAAAAAGGAGATGAAGGATATCCTTAGAATTAACTTTTCAGAATATGACATGAAAAGTAGGACTTACATGAAATAAGCCAAGATATTGTAAAGAGACAAATCTGAAATAAAACTTCCATTAACATCAAGTAGCTCCATGCAAATGTTCAGCATAGAGACAGGTCCTATTTAGTAACAAACCTTTTTATTTTAATCATAAACAACAGCAAATTACATTGTAGAGATATTAACTTTTATTACTCCAAAAAGTAGCAAATAAATATAAAGTAGAGTTTATAAATACGTGTTTGTAAAATATTAACCTTTGAAACAGGGCCTTACAAATCTAAGAATAAAATGATCACCCATAATTCTTTTTTAGAAGAAAATAGGTGACCTTGCAGCTCTATGACTAACATCTTAACTATGAAGCATGGGAATAGAGGCGTGATTTTGTGTGGGTGTTGCTGGATCAATTTGCAAGATATGTTATATCCAAATCCTGTGGGGAAAAGATGTCAAATAAACATCAATGTGACGTCAAATACTGATATAAAAAACTGTTATCATAATTTATTAAAAAAACGTAGATCAACTTGAGATCAATCTTTTGACATCAATTCGATCTATATCAAATAATGATTGTATTCATGTCATTTTAACATTAAGTCATTCATGCTGAAAAAAAAACTATTTAATGGAGAAACTGACGGTCTTCATTGAAGAATGTCCTTAAGCAAAATTATACAATCTGTTCTCTTAATTTTGTAGCATTTTTTTCTTGCCATCCATTAGATTTATGTAGTTGCTATATCAGATTGCAGCCTTAGTGTGTTGCTATGTCAATAAAATCTGCCCAGGGCCTTTAAAATCAGCAGTGCTGGTTGATGTTACCCTAACAATATTAGTGAGGAACATTTTCGTCAAAAAATCACATTTAGCTAACAATCTGCATTTTAGATTCATTTTAGTTTAAAGTTTTTCTGAACTCAATGGCGGATACTAACTGGAGATACTAAGACCTCCTGCACAAAGACTGGAGGATAGGTTTTGTAAATAAATAATCAGCATATCTGGTGACTGATATATTTTAATTTGCTCACCGTATGCTTTTTTATCTGGTAATTAGATGCTTATTGAATATGAACAGCTACTGGTGATGGAAATGTAGCGGAGATGTAGTCATAGAATACAGGTTTGCCATTGAACTCAACTGGGCTTCTTGCTTAATTGATCTCTGAAGTACCCTCACACTAACCCTCCTCTCTGTTATACCTGGGCTTTATAAATTTCATATATGAAAACCAATGGTGTTTCATTTTATTAAAATGTGAAAGTGGTGATTTTATCCATTTGACAGCCAACGTTACAAATATGCAACAAACCCTTATTATTACAAAGATTGCATGTGCATTCCCTTAGTGCCAGTTATTACAAATTCAGTGAGCAGGAAACTCATGTTTCTGTTACAAGTGGTCCCTAGTAGTATAAGATATATACTACTATATATATATATATATATATATATATATATATATATATATATATATATATATATATATATATATATATATATATATATATATATATATATATATATATATATATATATATATATATAATGGTTAGGTTTAGGACTAAAGTGTGAATTGGTTATGGTTAGGAAGAGGTATGCATTGGTAATGGTAAGGGTTATGGTTAGTTTTAGGGTTAGGGCATAGAAAGGGTTGAAAATGACTGACAATCATTGGAAGTCAATGGCAGAATGAGTAGGTGTGTGGTCGGGGCTGTGTGTGTGTACGTGTGTGTATGGTTGTACGCAGTGGCGGTTCTTGACCAAATGCACTAGGGGGCCAGGGTGTTTTCATAAAAAACATGGCAAAGGATTCAAATATATTAATATAGTTGCATGAAGGGAAATTTCTATTCTATATCTCATTAGGTCAATATATACATTCATAATTTAGGAATTTCAAATAATTTTTACTTACGTTTAAGTTTAAGTGACTTTAAGATAAAATTACCATTTTCTATAAAATCTGAATTAGAACAAAAAAAAACTGATAAATTCAGCTGTAAAAAGTTTTTTTTTTAGCTGATGAAATACCACTGAAACTATTGACCTATCAGTTACCATGTCTGTTCCAGCGCATATCATCATTAGAATTTCTTTGAGTGTTATGTCTTTAGGACAGGGGCCATGACAAGGGCCAGGGCATGATCTACAGGGGCACTGGCCCCCGTTGACCCATGTCTAGAACCGGCTATGTGTTCATGTTTTTGCGTGCGTGTGTGTGTGTGAGTGTGTGTGTGTGTGTATGTGTGTGTGTGTGTGTCACTGTTTCTTTAAGAACTGATCAGCCTGGGAGGTCACGTGGGAGCGTGTCATGTGATAACTGCCTTAAATACTGTTTGTTTTTGTCTTGTGTTCATGACGATGCAGTAAAAAGAGTAATTTTCTTTATTCTATCCTTTGCATCTATCATACTGAAGAGGTAACGGCGCCATATTTTCTTCTTTTGGCAGAAATAAACAATAGATGGATGCTAGCAGTTAGCAGCTAGCAGCTAGGTGATCCGTTTCTTGGATTACAGAAGCTAACGTTGGCTGAAAATCGCTCCTTTCTGAATTAGTATTTAGACAAATGATATATATGGATGTTATTATGGATGCCAATAAATGTACCCCAAGAAAAATGTAAATTAATCCATAGTTATTGTTTTTTTCAGGCTGTGAGAACATGCATCAGAGGTCTATTAATAACATCTAAAGTGTTTTTGCCTCTGAAGCATCCACTCATTATGGTAAGTTTAAAGGAAAAACATCCTGCATTGTCTTTATTTATGGTATAGACGTGGCTTGAACTTTGGCTTTTTTAATCAGTGTTACAAATTTCTGATATTTAGATGTTTTATTTCCCTTTTTCTGTTAAAATCATTTTTTTAAACTATATTTTCCTCATTATTGAGTATTAAAGACTAGATTACCTTTATCGGTTAAAGCTAGACCTTGTTGTTGATCAACTTAGATTGCAAAACATTTATATTTCATAATTTATTTTGTTTTACGGCTTTTCCATGAGGGTTTAATGCTTTAGGAAAGGCAAGGCAAATTTATTTATTTAAAGAAAATAAAAAAGTGAATCCCTCCCCCCCCACCCCCCGTGGCCACCCCTACCATTTTTTTCCTCTCCAGTAGAATATTCAAAACATTTTATTTTTGTATATGTCAACAATAACTTGACAACAAAAACACTGCGGTTAATTATACACATCAATATACCAACATTAGAGATCATTAGTACAGAATTCATGCTCTTTCAGAACTAGATTTTGTTTTATATGCCGTAAAGAGAAAATGATGTCTCTGCAAGTCATCTAAGAGTCTTCAGTGAAATTATAGATACTATAAATAACTATTTTAATAAAACCCTATTAAATTATCAATTTATATAGATATTAGTACTTGTAAATATCATTTTAATGTAGAATGATATTGATAAAAGTAGGTAAGTAATGACAATGGAAAAGATGTTCGCTCCAGAACTCAAAGAATTTAATTCATTATATCTTTTATCTAGACGGATGTTTAAATATTTACATCTATTTGTTAGCAAAGTCTGTAGGAAACTATAGTTTGTCTTTATTTAGGAATATAGACATTGTGCTTGTTCCTGTTGAACAGTGTAGATTGACCCTGAGGTTCTGGTGCCTATCCACGTTTGGTCACCCCTCAGTATACAGTTGGTATTGCCTGGACACCCTTATAAAAATGTTCTGGCTACGCCTCTGTCTCTTTGAGGATCAGACTCAAACTTTATAATTCGATAAGAGGGAAGCATGATACTTTAAGATGGAAAACATAATACATCTGTTTTGCATCAAAAGGGAACTAGTTTATGGGAAGTTTCTTGAGTGTTGAAATTCACGTTATCAGCTGTAATGTTTGCACAGCTTTTCCACATAGTTGGTTCTTTACTCTGAAACTAAGACAGCAGTGGTGTTGGGCTTGTTATCTGATCACATTTTACCACACATTGCATTGTTGGGTATCTTTTTTTTTTTTTCTCCTCAGACTCTGAGGATAGGGGTTGTGTTCCTGTTCATGCTGAGCCTGACCTCGGCGCGGATCTGTCCTGATGGCGGCATGTGTGAAGATAAAAACACCTGTTGTAAGAACACCCAGGGAGGTTATGGCTGCTGTCCGCTGCCTAATGTGAGCTACTAACTACTCAGTTACTCCATCTGCGACCTGTTTTTGCTGGAACAATTTATTGAGATTTATTATATTAAACTTTTTCTCTCCTGTCTTGAATCCACATCCAGGCAGAGTGTTGTTCAGACCACCTTCACTGCTGCTACGAGGGGACGCTGTGTGATCTGGTCCATCAGAAATGTGTGAATAAAACAGTTTCCCTTCCGTTGATGAGGCGACTTCAAACCAATCGGGTACGCAGAGATGGGGAAATCTGTTCCAAAACTCTAACTTATACATCTTGAGGTTTTACACCAACTCTTTCTTAAAGATGGGCTGGTAAAATAAAATTTCTTACAGGTCTGCAAAGCTTCACTGATCTCCTGCCTTAGCTGGTGTCTCAGTATTCTCAGTCGAGACCAATATGTGAGGCAAAAGGCAAATATTTGCTTTAACTATCAGAGTCTTATTTGGGAATTTCTGTAGTCTGGAGCAACGGATGTTTTTATCATGAAAATTTAAGGTCCCAATCATTTCTGGAAGTTTTATGCCATCTTGGAATATGATTTCTTTATTTCTTTTGTTATTATACGTCAGAATCAGCTCAATCTGTTTATTACATGTGTGATGACCAAGGAAAGATTCAGTGTCTCAGCCTCTCAAACATCTACACACCCCTGCAAAGATTTAAGGATTTTTATATAAAAAAATATGTATGTGTCTTGATAAATCATGAGTTTCATCTGTTATGGTCGGATGATGCCGAACCTAAACTTTAGGGCCCAGGTTTGTTTAAAACAAAAGCAAAATTGCTCATTTCTGAGACGGGGATCTCTACAGCGAAGCACGATGGTGGCAGCCTTTGATTTTTGTTTGTATTCTCTCCACAACTCTTTGTGCCACAGTGTGTATTTATAAGAAAGGTTACAGTGTGATAAGTAAGGTCTAGAATTCTTCGCTGGTTTAAGATTTTTTATTTTTTTTAAGCTCTAGAGGATTCAGCTAGTGTCTTTGTGTTCCCACTGCTATTTTGGTTTAGTTTGTGTGTATAAGTAACCTTAGTTCTCATATTTGGTTTATTCACTGTGATTTTGCAGCTCGTTGGAAAACTTCAGGCGGTTATGTGCCCAGAGCAGGAGTCTGAGTGTCCAGATGATACCACATGCTGCCAGCTGTATGATTCTTCCTGGGGCTGCTGTCCGTTACCCCAGGTAAGGAGATCTGGTCTTAAACACTGACCTCCATCTTTAAAGGATGTGTTTATGTTCTCTGTTCTGATGGGCTCCTTCTTATGCTTTTGTCTCTAATGTGTAAAGAGGAATTATTGCACTAATAAGCTGGAAACATTAGAAGGATCACCTGTTTTTTCTTGCTTTCTGCCAATAAGAATATTTATCTTGATGCTTAAATTTCCCCCTGAGGGATTGATGTTGTCCCTTATTATACTGTGTAATTTTCTTCTGTCAACAGGCGGTTTGTTGTGAGGATAAACGTCATTGCTGCCCCAACGGATCGAAGTGTGATCTCGTCCATTTAAAGTGTGTCACTCCATCGCTGCAGTCCTTCCCGATGCTGAAAAAAATACCAGCCAAAAGTTTAAAGAATGAGCCAGGTTGGGAAATGTTCGCATCGGCATCAAATCTGAGTTTAGATTTCTACCAGGAAAGATTAAGAATAAGTGAATGTTTGATCGTCTGACCTTGATTCTGTTGTAGTTCCTGCTGCTGTTGCTGTCATTTGTCCTGATGGGAAAAGCAGCTGTCCAGATGGTTATACATGCTGCCAGCTGAGCAGTGGAGAATACGGCTGCTGCCCTTACCCTGAGGTAAGCTGTTATGGAGGAACAGTTTTAATGATAAAGGGGAAGAAGAGTATGTCTGTTAAGCATCAGCATGAAGATTAGCTAATTGATATATCCTAAATAATTTGCCACTTTGTTTTGATTTGTTAGACTCCTAATGTAAAGAGCAAAGCAGAAAAAGTTCACACCAATCAGCTGGTTAGGTACAAACTATTGCTAAACTCTGCAGGTTTTTCTCCTGTATTTCTTTGTAGTCTAATTCTAGTCTGTCTGGGGGGAAGAAAAACAAAACCATTCTCTAAACAAAACAAAAATTGTGGAATTTGATTGCATCGTTTTCAAGAACTGGATAAAGAGAGTATTTAAAAGTATTTATTTTCATTTTTTTCTTTGAGTATTTGTGGGTTTCTGATGGGGTTTTTTGCCGTATAAATCTTCCTTTATTGTAGACATTTTATGTTCTTTCTTTCCACCCTAAAATTATTCAAATTGTCTCTTTTTCATGCTTTTCTATTTTTTTTATGTCTGTCTTTTTTCTATTTCCTACCTCATGTCTTACTATTTCTTTTGTTTCTTGATATCATTAATTTATTTCATACTCGTTTTCTTATCTTCCTTTCTTTCCATCCACATCCTGCCCATGTTTCAGTTTCATTCTTTTCTTTCTTTTGACATAACACCCTCCCCTTTTTTCTTACTTTTCTTCCCTCCTTTATGTCCTCCTCAACGCATTCTCCCTTTCTTTAATGTTTCTGTTTCCCTCTATGTATTCTTAAAGGATTAAGAATACATAGAGGGAAGAATAATAATCTTGTTTTCTCTGTCTTTCTCATCTCCCTCTATCTGCGATGTAATCTTCCCACCTCCTTTTTATATGTTCTTTTCCTATTATTTTCTTTTGTTCCTTCCTTTCTATGGAGAACTGTAGCCTCCCTTGCTGGATTGGCCTTTAAGAAAAAACATGGACATTTAAAAAATTCTGCCTTTAAATGCTCCATTATTATTTGAAACCTTGTGTTAAGACAAGGAATCCTTAACAATAAACCAAAGTGTATTTATAAGAAGTATTACAGTACTGCAGCAAACCTGCGGGTGTTATAATGATTTTTTTCCCCCACTTGTGTCATATGAAGGCCACGTGTTGCAAAGATCACTTCCATTGTTGTCCGAGCAACACAACATGTGACCTGGAGCATGAAGTCTGCAAGTCTGGAGGGGCCGACCTTCCGCTGATTAAGAGGGTTTCTGCTGCGTCCAGCGATGGTGAGCTGCCTCTGCTGTGGAACATGCTGAACATGTAGAGATGGAGTAAAGTAATATTCTTTTTCTTTTTTAGTTCAGTGTCCAGATAAGAGATCCTTCTGTCCTGATCAAACGACATGTTGCCAGCTGACAAACGGATCGTTCGGCTGCTGCCCAATGCCCAACGTAAGCATCAGATATGACCTCAAAGAATGGGATGCAACAAAAACCACCACAGCTTCACAGTCAGATGTAGGGCTGCAAGATTAGAAAAATGTTGACCTGTTATAAAAATGTGTGTCACTTTTTTTTTAACCAAATCATGTTGATCAAATTACTTTAGTTACCTCAACAATCATGAAGTAGGCAATAAAAAAGTCTTTATATATGTCTTTATATGAAAAAGACTTTTTTACTCTTTATTGGAACATGCTTCTATTTTAATTGTTTTATAATTGTTTTAGTTAATACAGTGAATCTGATTAATCATTTCAGGCCTGGATTTCATGCAAATACATTTAAGTCAATCTGTCGCAGGTTAAATGCAAAGTGCACAAAACTTACGCCTGCTACAATGCTATCTCTGCATTTCTTTTTTCATCACATGCATAGATGAGGCTTGAAACCTTAAAAAAATAATAATAAATGCTTACATTTAAAGAAGGAATTTCATTATTTAAATTACCGAAAGTGTTAAAACTAAGGAATGTAGCTAAAGGGATGGGTGTTACAGTTGCTTCCTGTTGTCTTGCAGGCCGTCTGCTGTTCAGATCATATCCACTGCTGCCCTTCGGGCACCGAGTGCGACCTAAAACACAGTACCTGTGTGTCGGTCCAGTATCTTGCCCCTATGTTAGTTACTGCTGCTGTGACAGACCAGGAGCCAATGCAGAGCAAAGGTCAGTGAAGAGGTTCTAGATATCTGTTATTGATCCTTAAATCTTTTTGTCCAATGTTTAACATTTGTTCTAAAACAACTCAACCATCACTAAAGCAGACCTGTAGATTTTCTACTCTGCATTTAATCAGAACTTCAGTATAATTTCATAAACTATTAGACTTATTTAGGAGGGATTTGATTTTAAACATCTACTAAGTATAAACGTATATGAGTCTCTTAAAGTATTTAACTGGAGCAAATGTTTAATATAAAAAAGGTGGCAGAAGTTTGTTAATTGATGAAGGAGTTTACCAAAAAGGAAAGAAATGATTCTCTAAGTGCTGGCAGGTAACTTTACATCAGAGATTAGAAAAATCACATGTGGTGTTCTCAAAGGATTCATCTCCTATTCAATATCTACCTGCTTCCTCTAATTAGGATCTTAATAGAAAACATTAGTCACTGGATAACGCATACAGTAGGTATATGTTACAGTATGAATATGTTTAAGTGCTAGGCAAATGCAAAGTAGAAATCAGTGCGTGGATGGGACAAAGTTTTCTTTTGCTTGATTAAAAGAAAACTGAGGTAATAATATAAAAGTTAGCAATCAGCTTCAGTTAATACAACTAGAAAACACCAATCAGGTTTGAAATCTGGGAATAGTGATGGACTTAGACCTGAACCTTCAGGGGCTCATAAAGAAAGCAACAACCTTCTATCACCTAAAGAATATTTAAAGGACTAATGTATCCACAGGATCTTGAAGAGCGAGTTCATCTGTTTATGTTTACTAGGAATGATTAATGTAACGGTGTCCTCACAGTCCATCAGACAGCTACAGTTACCTGCATCCTCACTAAAACTGAGAAAGTAGAGCATATCAACCCAGTTCTAAACTCACTTGCTCCCTTTAGCTAAGAGAATAGAATTTAAGATACTTATATTAGCCTATAACAGGGGGTCATTAAAAATCATTAAAAGCCATAAGTAATTATTTTTTTAAATAAAGGCCTTAATTGGCATTAAAATTTCATTGAATGTGATTATCCTGGAATTTAAAATGCTATATTTGAAATAAAAAAGTAAAATAAAAAGTATTCTGTCATATATTATATTGCAATATATTTGGGCGGAACTGCTTCCTGTTGATTGTAAAGCTGTATGTTCGGAGAAGAAGCTTGAGGCGGAGAAAAAAGAGAACCGGAAAATGCAGATTTCACAAAAGTGGCCGGAAAACGAGATGTATATTTATACATATATATATGAGAGTCATGGGTATTTGTTGATGGCATTAAAATGATTTCTAAGATCATTAAAATAGCATTAAATTAAGAGTTCCTCATTCCTGTATAAATCACCAAATGGCTTAGCAGCAAAAGAGACAGACCTCTTAGGTATTCTGTCTCAAATCTACTCTACCGAACCAGAACCAAATGTGGAAAAACACATTTTATTTCTTATGCTCCACTAATCCAGAGCAAAATAATAGTAAAAAAAAAAAAAAACAGTAAAAGCTCTAAACCCTCAGTTGGTTTACAGTAAATAAAGATTGAAAACACATTTATCTAGATGGGTATTTGACTCTACTGTGTAAAGATTATTAAAGCTTTTATTCTAACCTTTTCATTTTATTATCAGTGATTTTATTACAAACAATTTTCTAATTAATAATACCTTATTATTCTCTTTATTTGTGTTGCCACATCTGTGTACTTTTTCTTTGTTTTTTTATATTTTCTTTCTTTTGTTTTTCATATCTTGTGTTTTATTTTTTTTTTAAGTACAGCAGTTTGATTTCTCTTGCTGTATAGATAAACTAGCCCTGCTTAAACCTTAATCTGATTTTAACTACACTCAGGGCAACTTAATGCTCATACAGCTTATTTTTTAAATTTGCTATGACTTCATTGAACAGGAAAATAATCAGATCTTTCAATATTTGGTCTTCTGGTCACCAGATGTGTTAAATTAATGGGAATGGGATGTGTTTTAATTAGTGGCTAATGATTAAAACACACTAGAAGACATGAGATGGGTTTTCTTTTTTAAACCAAATGAAACCAACTCTGTGAAAACACATCCTTGGCAACAGGAAGTGGAACCTCCTGCAGCTAAATTCAGGGGAAATATGTACGTAAGGCTTTCTGTGTCGCACCAAAGAATATTTTTTGAAAATATTTTTAAAATGTATAACTAAATGTGTAAACATGTAACAACCTCTCTGTGGTCGAGAGTCCCCCATATTGTTTATTTCAGATGTCCTGTTATTCCAAATGAAACCGTTTTAAAGTGGTTAAGATGCCCTTTGGAGCTGAACAGCAGTAATATTACTTAAACCCTCCTGGTTTGACTCGCATTACCTGAATTCTTTGGGGTCTGGAAGCAGATTAAATGTCTAAAAAGAAGAAAATAATTTTAAAAAGTCTTGGATCCAATAGTGTTTTAGGATTTTTATTCCGCTTTGCTCTGGATGAACTTTGCCTCCATGTCTTTCAGTCCTGGATGTTCCCTGTAACGCCTCTGTGGCCTGCGCTGATGGAAACACCTGCTGCAAATCGCCAAAAGAAAAGTGGGCCTGTTGTCCTCTACCTCAGGTACTGTCAGTTTCTACCCTCCATCTCCTCAGAGACTGTTTCATTTATTCTATGATGTAATCATGATTCTTCAGGTTTCCTGTAAATTCATGTTTAAACGCCAACATTTCGTTTTTCTCTGCTCTCTGCAGGCCGTGTGCTGCATGGACCACCTGCACTGCTGTCCTCATGGCACCATCTGCAACCTGGCCGCCTCCACGTGCGACAGCTCTACAGGCACAGCACTGATACCGCTGCTGCCCAACACGCCCAGCTTCCCTCTACTGACTGAAAAGGTCAAATGTGACGAGTCGTCCTGTCCTGGAGACGCTACCTGCTGCAAGACGACCAGTGGGGAGTGGGCCTGCTGCCCTCTGCCTGAGGTAACCCAGCTGCACCTGATCAAAGCAGTCCAACTTTTCTCTAATTAAATTCTGAATCTTCCAATGTTTCTGCCTTTTCTCCAATTTACCCGTTAAATTTTTTTTTTTTTTTACATTTTTTGCATTTGATGGATTTAGATCAAGTCATATAGCTTAAAAGTATCGCCACAAAAGAATCAAACCTAAAACCGAATTGAGCAAATGCTTTTAATCAGCTCAGGATTAAAAGATTTCCCAAATGACCGCCTGATGTGTAATGTGTTTATCTTTCAGGCTGTTTGTTGTGACGACCACATCCACTGCTGTCCTCATGGATCGGTTTGTGACTTGGAGAACAAAACCTGCGATGACTCTGCTGGCCTCTCTCCGCCGCTGCCCTTGCTCACCAAAGTTCCCGCTCTGACCCGCCGAAATCTGCAGGAGAAAATCATGTGTGACAATCAGACCAGCTGCCCCAGACACACGACCTGCTGCTTCATGGAGAGGAGCCACAGCTGGGGCTGCTGCCCTCTGCCGGAGGTAGGAGACTATCTATTTATGTGGGCGGTTTAATCAGAGCGCAGAATGAAACCTGATGTTTGTTTTTGTTTTTTTCAGGCAGTTTGCTGCAAAGATGGAAACCACTGCTGCCCCAGCGGACACACTTGTAACCCCCACCAATCCTCCTGCTCTACAGGATCCCACCATGTTCCCTGGTTCACCAAGCTGAGCGCTTTGAACGAGCCGAGCGCGTTGACGGACGTTAAATGCGACAACAAAAGCAGCTGTGCATCGGGAACGACCTGCTGCAAGCTGCCGAGTGGAGAGTGGGGCTGCTGCCCGTTGGTGAAGGTTTGAGCTCGTCTGATTTTACATCAGCACAGATAAAGGTGAAAACTAGCTAACAATAAGACGTGACTGTTTGTTTTTTGTCATCAGGCAGTTTGCTGTGCCGACCACGAGCACTGCTGTCCTCAGGGCTACACGTGCAACATGCAGACAGGAACGTGTGAGAAGAAGGGATCTGATGATTCGAATGAAGGGGAGCAGTCCCAGCTGAGAGAGGCAGAGGATGACACAGGTGTACCATGTGACGCCGCCGGGATGTTTCACTGCCCCCAGACATCCACCTGCTGTAAGATCTCAGCTACTGAATGGAGCTGCTGTCCCTCCGCCATGGTATGTTCATTGTGTCTCAGAGCATCGGCAGATTTTCTCTGAATTATTGTCACTTTTCTTTCCGCATCAACTATCACGCTCATATTAAAGTTAAATCCAGCATATTATACCTCTTTAGAATCAGGCAATCCTAAGGGAAATGATCATCAACTCAAATGCATGCTAACTATACACTACAAAAACCAATAACTAATAATTTGTCATCAACTTAGAATTCATAATTTTCAGATCCTACCTTGTTTTTCTGTTGTGGCGATCCGAAACACGCCCGAACATGGTAAAAATAGGCTCATTTTGTCCATAATACTCCACAGAAATATAATATCCAGTTAATTTTCCCAAAAAATAAACTGAAGCGTCGTAATAATCCACCAAAAGTGTTTTTTTTCCATCATAAAATAGAAAAAAACCATAAGGATGAAAACATATAATCCATCTCTGTAATGATACTTGTCCGCCATTTTAGATAATCTACGTTGCGTGGATGTATTCATCGACCTATTTAATCCATACATCGAGTGGAACTTTTTTGATTCATCCACAATACTATGGAGAATTCCTCTATGGAAAAAATACAAAAAAAAAGGCCCTCCCCATGCGCATGCTTCACATATTTATTTTCAGCTGGGGCTCCCAATATGGAGACCAATTGACCTTTGGTTGAAATATTTTGTTAGCCAATAAGATAAGCTATGCAATGATATATCGGGAGTGTAGAGGTGGACTGAAAATATAGGGTTTATTGCTGCAAGGACTAACAAGAGCGAACTTACAGAGTGGGCTTTCACACTTCAAAATTGGAAATATTGGGAAAAAAAAAAAAGGTGCTTGAATTAAAATTTTTGTAAATCTAAATATATAAATGTTATTTAGTCATTAAATTCAAATTAAATTCTAATGCTTATGACTAGAGATCTGAAATTTTAAACAGTTGTTTTCCACAAAATGAAAAACATGTGTAGTAAGTGGGAGAGGTCAACTATAAATTATCCATCCATCCATTATCTTACACGCTTGTCCCAATTGGGGTCGCGAGGGGTGCTGGTTCCTATCTCCAGCAACTATAAATTATGCAAAAGACAAAACATAATAAATATTTTAACAAAATTTATTAGAGGGGGAAAAAAAAGTTTTTTTTGGATATGTTTGAAGTTGCACGTCTCTGGTTGCGTAAAACCTACAGAGTCGCTGCACATATCTCCATAAACTAGAAGGTCTTTCAAATTGGATATATTATAAGCATGTGGGATTTATAATATTATTTTACTGTTCAGTGGCATTTTGGTTTTCAATACGTTTGTGCAAGCTATGAAAAGTTGGATTGTAATCTTATTGGCAAATTAATGTGAATTATCTTTCACTGAAGGGTTTTTTGTTATTTTCCAGGCTAACTGCTGTGCAGATTCAAAACACTGCTGTCCCTTTGGGTACTCATGTGACGAGAAGGCTGGAGGTTGCACTCAGAAAACCCGACTAAGCTGGGATTCTTTGTTAGGGCGCAGACATTGAGACTTTGTCTAAGATGGACTCTGATGGTGCAGTCACAATGATCTCATTCAGCCCTGAATCCATCGCTGATATTTCTGTGAGCAGAGTCCGAGTCTCTCATTATCATTGTTTCAACTTATTATTATTATCATTGTTTCAACTTGGAGTGCGGGTGGTGGTTTAAGCTAGCTTCATTTCAACTCAGAATGGGAACCATTTCAATTCCTGCTTTATGTCCTGGAATCACTCCTGATGTAGAAGCTTTCAATGCAACATTATGACAGAATGTTGCAAATGCACAAAAATAACAAGTACACTACTGATTAGTATATCAAATGTTTTTTGGGTTTTTCTTTCTTTTTTTTTTTTTTTTTACTTTTTTATTCATTTAAGAGGCTAGAGTGTGTTTTGTTCAGACGCTGATGGGAATGAATGTTTAAAAACTCACCAACCTGACCTCAGCTTTTATCTCTCTTGCTCTCCCCCTATGCTCTGCTTAATCTCTGGTTTTAACACTTATTATAATCTTCTTAATCTGTTTTTGCAACAAACGCTACAATGGCCGCCTGATTGGTTGTTTATGATTTTAAAACGTTGGTTTAACCAAGCATGAAGATGACAGAAAATCCATCAAATATTTCCATTATTTATATTAAGTTTTGGACTAAATTATAAATTTTTCCTTCCAGTCGACTAAAACTGTCACATATCGTAATGACTAAAATATGACTAAAAATGATAACAGTTCTTCTCCTGAAAACTAAGACTAAATCTAAGATGGCTTTCAAAAACAACACTGGTAGTGAGGGTTTATGGGGGGATATGATAAATTTGGTTTGATATACTATATCTGTGTTTTTAACATGGTCTTTCAGGCATTCTTTTGATGTCTGAATTTGTTTTTTGTTTTTTTGCTGTTTTAAAACCTAAAATAAAGGAATAAGGTGTGCCTTGTTTAAAACTGAGTGCGTTTCCAGTATATTGTGTATAGTCTTCTTTCTGTTTTTTTAATGTAAAAGTAATTTAATTCGTTAGAAGTTAAGGAGATTTTAATCTAAGCAATTCTCTTCTATTTTGTTTGTGACATGGGCTTAAACTCAAAGTGTTAAGTTGTTTTTTTTTTGCTTAGAATATTTTTTTAAAGTTGTTTTGACAGAAATATAGAAAGATCTTCATCTTGTTATTACAGTATAAAATATATGTTTACATACTCTGTAAAAAGAAAAAAATCAAATTCTCTTTTAGTTCAGTAAACCTATTTGTTTTAGCCTTTCACCTTTCCGTTAATTTAGCTCTAGTTTCATATGAATTTATTTTAGTAATCCTTTGTGAATTTCTGTTTATTTTTCCTTAGTCGGTCTTATTTGATCAGTTTGGCATTATAATGGTACAGCCAGCCTGCTCTCTTACTGTTGCTTCCTTTGGATCCTCAGCTGCTCGCTATCTCCCTAGTGTTTTTAGAGATTTTTATAATTTTATTTACTATTTCATATATGTTTCATGTTGCACGACTGTACCACAGAAATTTCCTAGTTGTGAACCTCTTCACTAACAATGGCAATAAACCCGATTCTGATTCTGATTCTATCTGAGCGTTGCTATGACGACCTGAGTAAACAGGAGTCAACTGAGTGGAGCAGCAGCTGCAGGACTGTCCTTCTGTTCTTCACTGCCAGAGCAGAACGGACGCGCTGCCCGGCTTGTATTCATCATGCACCCCCTGGTGGTCATACGTGGTAATGATGGCTCCTTTGCTTTAAGCTGAACGATGCTCAGTGTCTGCTGTAAATAAATCCTGCTTAAACATTTTAGATTATTTTCATACCTGGGGGAAAAAAATAACCAACTCTATGTACATTTTGTTGAGTTTCTAAACTGTTTATTTATACGGTTTTGTCACTGAGAAAAATGTTTATCTCTAATTGACCAAATAGCAGCTTAAGGAATGGGAGAAAAAATTGAAACAAGCTGTTAAAACATTTCCAACAAATAAAATATAAAATATTAGATAGATAGATAGATAGATATTGATACACTGTATTATGTACAATAGCCAAGTTAGTATGTTTTTAATAAGCCTACAAATGAGAAATGGACGTCAGCTTTGGTGAGTGAGTTATTTTGAGCTTTTTGTTTTAATAGGATCGAGTGATCATGCAACACAAGATATTTTCAAAATTACGATGTGGATGCTCATTCTATACACAGGCTCAGATATATAATTACACTCCTTCATAATATTTGGTTAAATCTCCTTGAGAAAATGACACTTTAGCGGCCAAAATCATTCTTGCCTGTGAGAAATTACACATTTAATCTTACATTTAGTCTAGGCTATCAGGCTAACTCTATATATTCTAAATCCAGCTTTGATTTGCTTTTATGATTGTTGTCCTAATTTATCATCCCACGAGTCTAAATTTCATTCACTTAATAAATATGAAGACAAGTTTAAACATTTGAAAGGTAAAGTACAAATGTAAGTAGAAAGTACCACAGCATGATGCTGCCACCACCATGTTTTACAGTTAGTTTAGGGTTATTTGATTGGAGAGTGTTATGAGATTCGATGACATCAAAACTGTCTCTAATGTGTGTTTGTGATCCCCAGTCACTTTATGGATAGACCAGAAGGAATTATATAGATTCTTCTGGGTTATATAAATACAGATCCAGTTTGGTTTAGTCGTTAATTTGACAGATGCTCGTCTGGAGAGATTTTGTTTGCGCCACAGAAATAACACCTGTAGACGCTGAAACAGCCGTCAGGAGTCTTTTCAGCTCTAAGTTTAGCTGAACTGATGCGGCAACAGCAAAGGAACTGATGTGAGGAAAAACCCGCTGACGTGTGGGCAGATTGTTTGCACAGCCTCTCCTCTATTGGCTCTCTGAAGATCCCGTTCAGATGTTGCCAGGGAGACAGGGAACGTCCACCTGAAATCCCACTCTCCTCTGGAACTCGACTGGAATTCTGTCCACTGTGATCCCGGCGCTTGGTGTTGCTGAGCAGGATGCATGGGGTGGTTTCAGTTTGGAAAGGTTATGGGATGTAACAACTTTATAAAATGATAATAACCCCATTATAAAATAACAGCTAAATCTAATTTTGCTCTGCAATATATATGCTTAATAAACGCCAAATATGGAAACCGTATAAAGATAATAAGCAATGTTTAAGGTTTTAGTTAAGATTGATTTTAATTCAAACTGTAACTTTAGAAAATTAGTTTATTGGACAATAAAACTTTGATTTTTAAAGTTTCTTTTAGCAGTAAAATCCTACATCTAAATTACATTGATCTAAACATAGAAGGTTGACTTTGAAATTGACTTTTATACATGTACTCCCTCTGAGAAAGGAGATGTATTTCAAAAGTAAACTGGATTTTACAGAAGGGGGAGATCTAAAGTTTGCAAGCTTAAAATGGAAAGATTTGCTTAACTGGTGAGCAGGTGCTCAGAAAGATCGTCTCTGAGAGGCAGCAGTTAAGAGACCTGGATGATTAACATTTGGACGTGCTCTGTGCTGAACCTTCAAATCAACTTCTGTCACAGTTTATGTGGCTGATGGTATTTTTTCTTCACTCTGATGCATACCGGCCTCAGCATTCGTATCTCTCCTAACATGGATCTCTGTTATGGTGAGGGATTCAGATGCTGTAAAAACAGTTTTAACCTCACAGGGCTTACTACAGTAAATACACATTTTACACACCTGCTTAATTGTGTTTGCCCTAATGTTTAATCCTTTGAGTTTTTCTTTTCTGCTGCAGTTTTTTTTTTATCTATGCCTTAAAAAGTGCCACATAGATTATGTTTAACTCAAGACTTTTGGTGTCAGGATCGCAGCCCCGATAGCTGATCTAAGTACTTACTTCATTCACCTGCCATACCCTCCCCACTCTCTAATTATCATTCATTTATCCACCTGCTACTGCTGCTTTACATACGGTTCAGCCCTACTATCGGGGCCAGATCATCTTAGTTATTCATGTTTGTTTGAGTTTTAGTTTTAGTTAAATCCATGGCTCGGAGTGCGAGGAAAGCCAGTTTTAACTTCCGTGATCCTGGCTCCTAGGAGGAGCCAGTTTAAAGTTCTGCAGTTCTCCTGGTACCAGGTCTTGTCTCTATCTCAATCCCTGGGCCCCCCTGTCTCCATCTGAGCATGTCTGTCTGAGCTCGCTGCTGGACTCTTAACCTGCCTGAATGCTCTGTGGATTCCAGGAACACTGGATCTGTCTGTTTCTGTTTGGATCGGAACCCCTGTTCGGGTTACGGAATCCTGGATCTCAGAACGGTTCTGTTCTGAACTCTTTCTCTGACCTGGATCTGTCTCCTGCTTGCTCACTGGGGTTGCTGCATCGGGGATACTCTGTAAGGCTCAGCGCCGCATTTCATTGGCAGTCCAGTGACTGGATCCTGCCTCACCCGAGAGGATGGACTGAACTGTTAAGCCAGGTAAGTGAATCACAAGGATAATCATCTTCTGTCAGATCATCGTGGTCACTTACCTGTGTTTCCCCCACAACCAGAGTGCCAGTGATTGGCGAAGCTCCACCTTCCCCCGCAGCCATTGCAGGTCCACTGATCCACCGCAGCCTGCATTCTGTTTTTGCTCTGTATTTGTTTTTTGTCATTAAACGTATTGAAACTTCTCACTGTCTGTCTCGCCGAAATACTGGGTCCATCTGTCCCGCTTTATGACATGTTGTAAAATTGTTAACTGTTTTTCTCACATATTTAGACTCAAATAGCGCAAAATAATCCTTATTATCCATATGACTGAACCCTTATTGTGAAGAACTGCTGAGATTGCAATAAATGTTAGCATATTATTTAAGTACAGTGTATTCTTCTGCAAAACGCATAAAAAAATAACAGTCTTAACAGTCTGTCGATCAGAAACTGCTATTGAAAACATTTTACAGTTGAGAATAATGAATTTGTTCACTATTTCCTGAGGTTTATCTTCGCCCTGTTAACAATGGTCAAATATACATAGACGGCATCTGCAGTTGATCACCTTCATTTTGCTAAGACACTGATAAAGAATAGTTTTTGTTTACATTAATTTTGCTTAGTGAACATGCAGAAGATTAATTTGGTGAAAAGATTTTAAGACCAGAAGACTACCTTACAGAAACACTTACAAGTGATTTGAATATTTCTTTTTGTTGTTTTTTTTATTCTCCTTCCCAATTTCTCAAATTTAATCTTCCAAATATTAAAACAATTTTTGACCAAAATAATTTAAATTTGACAAAAGGCAAAAAGAGGAGAAAGCTGCATAAAATCCTTCACACCGCTAATTGTCCCACAGCAGTTTTTATGCAAGTAACAAAAAAATTCAAAATGGTTCAAAGGCCTTTTAGTTTTTGTAGGATTTCTCCTGAGAAAGAATAGATGAGTGAATTAAAGGGGAAGCTGTGAGGTTACAGAGAAATTGGAGGATTTTAAGTACATGGGATCAACAGTCCAGAGCAATGAAGAGTCTTGAAAAGAGGTAAAGTGTGCTGCTATCCAACAGGATAGCAGGTTGAGAAAAGTGTCTGATGTTTCGTGTGGCACGAATATAAGCAAGAATGAAAGGAAAGGTGTGCAAGATGGTGACGAGAAGAGCATTGAATGTTTAGAGACAGTGTCACACTAGAATAAATAAAATTAACATTAAATGGGCATTTTATTGTCTTCTTTATGTAAAAGTTTGCTAAAAAGAAATGTCAAATCGTCTTGAACCATGGACGTAATTTTTGGGGGGGACGGGGGGTACATGTCCCCTGAACTTTTTCAGACGTCTATTTTGTTCCTCTGCCCTTTTTACTGCCCAAAAATTATTTTACGCTACGGTATACAGACATTCCTCGAGCACAAGGACCAAGCGGAAAACCGCAGCTCAAACTGAATCTCGCTTCTTTAGTTTAGATCGCCCACAAGCTCCTGATTGACCCACCGTCTTTTCTTGTGTGATCGGCTGTCACCGCTGTCACTCCTAAGAAGCTCACTATACAAACATCTGATGCGCAACTAAATAGGGTCCTTGATTGGTTGGTCAAGCATGCTGAAGTTAGTTACATTAAAAAATACTTGCCCCACCCCACTTCTGAAATAAAAATTTCTTCATGTCTTGAACTATTACCAATAAACTATTACCAATAAACCAATAAATACATTACACATCCACAGATTCGATTTATCTTAATAAATAGTGTCAAATCGGATGAGAATGGGTCCAGATTTAGAATTAAGTCAATGATCTGAGCTTCTTTTCCTCAAACAACACACCAAGGAAGCTCTGAGTGTCACTGAGGGCATCTGCATATTTAACGTGGAGTGTGGGATGGGTTGGGGGGGGCGGTCAGGGGGACTCATAAGTCAAACACATGGAGGGCCAATCAGACAGACCTGCGTGGGCAGAAAGCCGGTAGCTTCCACACAGGAAGCTCTTATTTGACCGGGACGATTTCAGAATTAGAAGACTGTTTGGATCATTTGATCTGGATCTGCAGCAACCAGACTCCTATAATAAGGTAAGGTAACTTTCTCTGGTTAGATTGCTGAAAAATCCTCCAGTTAGCAGAGATTGACTTGTTACTTAAGCAGGTTTGCTTCTTTGTGTTCCCTAAAACTTTTATTTCAGCTTAATTATCTCAGTTACAGTTTATTGTCAGTTAAACCCACAAACCTGTTGTTTCCCACCTGATCCACCCCCTGATTTGATCAAACCAAAGCCCTTCAGATACACACTCAGGGTCTGTCCACAATGTTACTCCTCTGATAGAAGTAGGTGAGTGTGTGTGCTTGTGTTTTGATCTTCCTGTGTTTGCTGTCGACATGGTGAGAGCTCAGGAAGAGAGACTCTGACAGCTGGGCAGCTGAGGGAAGGCATGTAGCTGCCTCTCTGAGAGCTATTTATACTCTCCTAACCGGTGTCTGTTCATTCACGCCCCTCCACGGCAAATACCGCCACATTAAAGTGCCGGCCAAGTACGATTATGTTTCCACCACTGCTAAATGAGAAGGGGGTGAGATACTTATGGAATTAAAGTACTTTAAGAATAAAAACCTGAAGCATATCCCTACTTGAACTAGGAACAATACAGGATTGATTATCTTTTTAAAAGAAGACAAATAAAAAAAAATAATCAAAACCTGAAAAAACTGAATTATGATCAAATATAAAAAAAACAAAATAGGATGCATAAATAGCTTGGTTAATGCCTTGAGGTACATTATTTACTATGTCATAAATATTTCTCATTTTACTCTTCCTGCATATTTTTCTTTCCAATTTGTACATCCCTGGATATTACACAACTATATATAATACTCATACTGTCAATTGAAACACTAGGACAAACCACAACAGTCTGTGAGTTTATTAAACATATTTGAACCTAAGAATATGATATCAGTATTAAAAAGCTGTTCTGATGGGGGGGATAGAGCGTGTTAAGCAAACCCTATCATAAAAATTATAAGAAAATCTTTACTCAGCTTTTAAACCTGTTGAATTCAGTTTGGTGCTACTGACTGTTTAATTTGGGGTGAATCCCACATGGGACAAGATGCCTGAAAAGTTGAACAGTAATTGAGGCTAATTGGGGTTCTCAAGAAATTGCAAATGGATTTTAAATTTGCCACAGTAAGGAAAAGATTCTTTAAGTGGAGGAAATGCCAAAACAGCTGTCCAGATGCCCATGTATGGTGACTAAAGCCAGTTCCTGAAAGTAGAGCGAGGGATGCAGGACTTCCTGCAGGGTGTTTCGAGGGCGGAAACCTCTTATCTCAGATTTAATTACCTGGACACCAGAAAAGAGGTCAATCTTATGAATAAACCAAACGCTGCATTTAGGAAAGGAAGTCCTAAAAAAATCTGATTACCGTAGGTGAATATTTAGTGATCTAAAGTTAAATACTTAGGTCATTAAATACAGGGTCATTTCTATCTACAACCAATAAACAAATAACTGAATATTGGGTCTTCTCAATCTCCTCTAGGTCCCACCACATAGATGCACTCTGACAGAGAGATGGCCATCCCCCGGATGTTGAACTCTAACACTCCATTCACCGTTGTTGCTGGTGGCTCTGAGGTCTCTTTTCTGGGGAAAGAGGAAAACAGCCAAGGATGCGAGGAGGAGACGGACTCGCTGGTTCGGGCCATCGGACCCCATCTGAGCCATGTAATGGAGCACGGCACCGCCAAACATGTGATAACAGACGGTCTGGAGGGGATTCCTTGTGTGTCTATAGTGGCACAAGCTGAGAGTAAGAGCACAGAAATGCAACACAGTAAAACATGTATAGATGCTAACAGATTTACTGTTTTTTTTTTTATTCATTTGCTACATAAATGGGGAGTGTTGGCGTAGTGGTTAGAGCAGTGAGCTTGTGCTCTGAGAAGGTTGCAAATACCTGCTTCGATCCCCACAGCTGGCACTATGTGTCTCTGAGCAAGACCCTTAACCCCACACTGCTCTCCGAACGGCGAACAGTGACAGCCCACTGCTCCCAAAAGAAGTGGATGGGTTAAATTTAGAGAGTTAAGTTCTCCATTGTGAGAATTTATAAAAACTTTCGCTTATTAAAAGATGTCAGTATAAATCAAAGTTAAAATCAGGAAATGGAAAAGAACCTACTCAAGTTTATAAAACATACTTTAATACTTAGCTTTTAGATCATGACTTATTCAGTGGAACTGCCTGACAAAATGAAGGAGGATGGGGAAAAAATAAAGCAACACATCAAATGAAATGATTTATAAGGCTTTTAGAGAACGAAAACATGTATTAATGATTGACTGACCTACCAAAATTACTCTAAGATGAATCATCCAGCTGAAAAAACCCAAACAAAAGCTTGCCCCATGAATCTTAACAAACTCCTTAATAATCCAAGAGACTTTTGGGAAGTAGTCAGTGTGCCAGTGAGAGAAAGAGGGAACCGTTTAGAAGGTGAGCATCGAAGACGTGTCGTAACAACCTGATAGAACCATGAAGTCTCCACTCTATCAGGAAATCCTAAAGGAGAACCTGAACCTTGGTTTAAGCAGGATAATGATGATAAGGAAATAAACCTTTGCAGTCGGTGACAGTGACGTTCCCAGATTTAAATTTATAACAGGAGGAAATATTCATGCTTTATATAATCATGCAAAATGTTTAACCTAATTTTTATTATTTCTAGGCGAGGACTTTCAAGAGTTCACTCCATCCAGCACTCAGCATCCCTACCCACAGTTTCACCTCCTCCAGAACCACAGGTAAGCACACCACAGAGAAAAAAAAATTTATTTGTAGAAGTTAGAATATCAACTTAAGCTTTTTCCTCAAGCAAAAGTGTAAAAGTACCATTTTAAAACAATTAAGAATAAGAAATGAAAGTAGTGTTGGAAAAAATGTTAAGGACAGATGCTTTACTGCACTTTCTTATTAAAGGACCATTTTTCTAAAATTCTGGATGATAACTTCCTTATACTTATTTTTCTTAGTTTTATAACTAATGATAACAGTTTGAAGTTTAACTCTGCATCCTTTGGAAAAAAAGATTTACTTTGGTATGTGGTGCACAACAAGTTGGTGCAGAACTGACTCCAACCACAAAGAAATTGTCAGGATGAAACAAATTATTTGGATGTTTTTTTTTTTTTTACTAAACTACTCCTTAAAGCTACAGTGTGTAATAATTACAGGGATATACAGTCAGAAATGTAATATATTATACATAACTATGTTATTTATCATCATCTATGAGCTCAGCCTCTTAACCTTAATATTTGCGTTGCCCTATTTATACATAGGAGCGGGTCTCGCAGCCATGGAGGCAGACATCTTTGTGCTACGGCAGCGCAGAGCCAACAAACTAGCGATTGCGAGATCGCCCATTACAATAACATGCTGCGTGATGATGCTGTTACTCTCCAGTATACTTATTCAGCAACGTCCCTGACGTTTCACAGGTAATGATTCAGTAATTTTCTGTAAAATAATTTTCTGGATATATACCTCGGTTACTTCTCTCCGGCTCCTTTGGAGATCTTCAAGCCTTTCCTCCTCTGCTCTAGTCACCCCACTGGCACCTCTCCCTCGCCTGGCCCTGGCTGCACGCTCACCCCGGCCTCTCTGCCCTCTTCCTCGCCCTCTTCCTCTCCCTCTTCCTCGCCTTGTAACCTCCGTGCCACAAACAAGACTTGGACTCTGTAAACGGGGAATATATATTCTTCCAGCGAACACAATCTCACTGTTAAACTAATGACTACAATTACTTCGTCTGTTTATATCACCATGCAAAGCAGCTCACCAAAACATCACAACGATGTAGAAAAAATAACGGGTATATTTATTATCTTAAGTCTACATGAAATCTATACCCTACACAGACTAATGAAATACCATCTGTAAAATTATCTATGTAAACAAACCTCATCACTTGAGAAGGTAGGTGATGCGGACGTCGTGGAAGACATTTCGTCCCGTAATGCTCGCCGTACTGTTGGGGGGGAGAAGCGGTGGGGGGGAGATGTTCACGTTGCTGCGGTCTGCAGTCTGACCGCTAGATGTCGCTGAAAATTACACACTGTAGCTTTAAATGTAAGGAGTAGAAAGTAAAAATAAGTACAATATATAAAGTAAGTAAAATGTTGTCTAAAAAATAAGTAATTCACTAAAGTAAAGATACACAAAATTTCTACCTGAAGGTGTAGTGGAGGACTTTCGCAAATTTTTTTAAGACGGCCTCTCCACTTAAAAAAAAGAAATTGCACATGCACAGCTCTGCACCCGCTCCCGAGAGAGAACGGCTATTAAACCCATGTGAGAGCGTGCATGAGCCCATTTCAACTATTTAAAAGTTGCTGTTTGCATCGCTCGGACACGCTTATTTCCAAAAGAAGATTTGCAATTTTTCCACTATCTCAGAGTCACCTTCGGTAAGGGAAAATGGGGATAAGCATGTAGGATGGCCTTACGTAAACATATCACCAGAATGATTGACAATTAGGAGGATCACTTATTTTAAAGATCTACCCGGAAAATGAACATCCTCCACTATACCTTTAAGTAAGGTAAAGAGGTATTTGTACTTTGTTACTTGACACTTCTGGTCATACCAGCTATGAAAGTAAATTCTGTGCTTTGCTCCACAACATCTATGTTGCCAAAATTATTTGCAAATCAGCAAACCTAAAATGTTAAACTCTTTAGAACTCAGTGAAATGCGGCATGGTGCCTTGATAGGTCTTCACCTCAGGTTTAGGGACTAGTTGTGATGTTAGTTCATCTCTGAGCCAACTAGTTTCATAGATAGTGGAGGCAATTCAAAACACAGTACCGGTAATTAAGAGTTCGGTCATAAAATCACAGAGTGGGGTTGGTGGATTCTGTGGCAAATAATACACGTCTCTGACACTCTATAAAGAAAGAATGTGTTGCTGCTCAGATGCATTTGTTTAAAGCATTGGACTCCAGATAATGGAGACAATAATCTGTGGAGTAATTATTAATAACTTTTCTTTGATTTTCTTAATGCTTCTGCAGAGCGAAACCATTTATAGTTCATACAGCCAAGCCTCAAGTTCCTACGTTTCTGATCTAGGACTAAGATGAGCAACTTCTTTTGGCTGTGAAAATGATATTTAGAGGTAGATTGTTGAAATAAAGGGTTTACAAATTGGAAGATGAGATAAGAAATAAAAAGACAGATATAGCATCTAATGTATCCAAAGGTTTCCGTAAAATCAACTTATAAGCACACCTTGACATTTTTCTGAGAGTTGGATGATGTTAAGCGTTTAATATGAAAAACTTGTAGGTTGTGCAAATAGACTGAGGAGAAAAGGGACAGATAGAGAGAATGGGAATGAAAAAATACTCAAACTAGTGAAACATTAAGTAAATTGAAAATGTGCCACAGAGTAGAATCTGAATGCAGAGGAGAATGCGCTAGAATTTTTAATTAAGAACAAAAATCGATCCAGGTTTTGAATTTGATTTACTCTTGGGAATTCCTGCTTCTCTCCAGATCTCCCAGTGAGGATGCTGACGTAATATGCGACTCTGATGATAAGGATTTGAATGAAGAATTTCACCAATCCCTCCCCAGGAAACAGCGCAGGAAATCTCGATGGCGGAAGAAGATGGAGGGGGATGAACCTCCAGTTATCCAAGGTTTGTGGGTGCAGGAGATCGACTGGTTGAAGGCCACTTTATCCCCTGAGATCATCCCTCCTCCTCCTCAGTTCACCGACTCCTGCTGCCTGCTGGACTCCTGCATGTCTGAGCATTCGGACGACTCGTCCAGCTCTGATGACAGAGAGGGCTCAGACTGGGAATCTGTTTTCACTCATGAGAATGAGTCAGACTCATCTGCTGCTGATCAATTTGGATTAGATTCACACATTTTTGATACGACCTCTGACCTGGTGAACATCTCTGGTTTCGACTCCGATTGGGACTCGGACTCTTCAGAGTTTGTGCAAAGCTTGCAGGAAATTTCTGACTCATCGCAAACATCTTATACTTTTGAAGACAGTGACTCAGAATTTGATGAGCTTAAAGGCAGAGTGATGCAGATACCGAAACTCTTCATT
Organism: Cyprinodon tularosa; assembly: GCF_016077235.1. Taxonomy (NCBI): domain Eukaryota; kingdom Metazoa; phylum Chordata; class Actinopteri; order Cyprinodontiformes; family Cyprinodontidae; genus Cyprinodon; species Cyprinodon tularosa. The sequence continues at coordinate 1,504,396 of NW_024039674.1, read as the reverse complement.
TCAACTTTCTTTCACAACTCAGTAAAACAGATACTGGATAACTGGACGACCACAAAACCTGCCAACGAGGGACTTATATTCCATCATGTAAGCCATAAATGTACAAAGAGGAAATAAGTATTTGAACACCCAGCTATTTTGCAAGTTCTCCCACTTAGAAATCATAGAGGGGTCTGAAATTGTCCACTATGAGACATATCTAAAAAAAAAAAAAAAAAAATCCAGAAATCACAATATATGTTTTTTTAACTATTTGTTTGTATGATAAAGCTGCAAATACCTGACAGTCTAAATTAGATGCACCAGTTAGGTCATTAGGTGCATAAAGACACCTGTCCACATGGAAGCAGTAAGACCAAAGAGCGTGGCCTGGCCAGTCACCAAATCTTAAACCCAATAGAGAATCTTTGGAGGGAGCTCAAACTCTGTGTTTCTCAGTGACAACCCAGAAACCTGACTGATCTAGAGAAGATCTGTGTGGAGGAGTGGGCCAAAATCCCTCCTGCAGTGTGTGCAAACCTGGTGAAAAACTACAGGAAAAGTGTCATGATCGGTTTAGAGATAAACCCACATGCAGAACACCACTGAGACTTGGTAAAAGGTTTAACAGAGTTTATTAAAGTTTCACACAAACAAGACAAGATTCAGGTTCTGGTCCGGGCTGGATTCTCTGGCGTCTGCAGAGACTGATAGTTGGTTAGCTGGGTATGCAGATAAGTTAAATGGGTTTTCAGATATTTCAGTGGATACCTTGAAGAGGTCCAGGTGTGTTCCGAGAGAGGGAACCGGTTGGGTCCAGAGACTGTTGGTTCAGCAGAGTGCTTAGGCAGCAGCAGCGTCTTACTTCTGACTTCCAGTGAACAGACCTTGGTTGAAGTGATTAGCTCTTTCCCAAGAGCAGCAGGTGGATTCCAGAATGCAGTCTTCAGGTTTGGCTCTCTAGGGCAGGCAGGCAGATTCAGGTTAAGCTCATCCAGAGCTTCTCTCGAGAGACTGGTTTCCTAGGAGCGAGAAGACAGAGGCAATTAGAATAAGGTTTCTCTAGGAAGATAACTATTAGTAAATTCTATTAGTAAAAAAAAAAAAAATTAAATGTATACATATATATACATGTCATCATCAGGGGAATGCTTTGCAAACCGTTTTGAGAACACATTATCTAAGAGGTGGAGAAAGATAGTGAGAAGGGGGTGTTTTTCCATTTCTGAAGCTCATACACAGACTTGAGGAAATATATGACGGTTACTAAATGTTTATAAAGTGAATTTTGCATCATATGGGACCTTTAAAGCACTTTTAAGGTCAGTTTTGGACCATCAGGTCTGAACCGTTTCTGCGGAAACTGATCTTTTTTATTTATCGCACACTGATATGACTGAATGATCCTTTACCACATCAAATCTAGAAAAAAAAAACAGATAATTAATTTGTCATTTTAAGCATTATGGCAGCACCAGTAACATGATGGTATTTATGATGAAACAAGTTTCAATATTGAAATATTTGTCATTTATTTGACTGTTTAAAGGTTAACTGAAAGTGTCTAAATCTTCCTCTCATCATGTTAGTTTCTAAGGGAAATGTACCAACTGTTTATTTTGAAAATATTTTCCTGTTGTTATGGAGCCATATACCATTTCATTGACTCTTCAGTATTAACATAAAAGAAGCTCTGCATTGGCTCAAACAAACTCTATTGTTTCCTCCTGACAGGATGCAGATCTTTTACTTTGTGTTTTTTTTTTTTTTCCCACTTAACATATTAGCTTCATGTTCTTTCTTTAAGCTCTTACAGCCCAACAATTTTCAGTACAGAGAGGGAGAGGAGTACTTCGTTCTTCAGCACATCCAGAACGGCTCATATGGTGATGTCTACTGTGTTCAGGATAAAAGCACCGGATTTGAATGTGCAGCTAAAAGGGTGAGGACAGCAATCAGAGAGTTGAAACGCAGAGAGGTTTTCTGGATTTTCCCATAAAAGTTGATGATTGTTAATTTGTGCTTCATGTAGATTCCCTTAAGTCACTTTAGCAGTGAGGAGGTGAAGATATGGAGTGCTCTGAACTCCCCCAGAGTTGTAGAGCTGTTTGGGGCAGTGAGGGACGGGCTCAGCGTCATTCTCTTCATGGACCTAAAACCCGGTAAACAGACTGCGATCTGTTGTGAAGCTCTTTAATATTGGTCCAAGGAATGAACCAGATGTTCCAAACCTTTCCAGCCTGCTTAGCCCAGCTTCTAAAGGAGATGACCTGCCTTCCTGAAGACCTGGCCTTGCATTACTTTCATCAGACTCTGGGGGCGCTGGAGCACCTGCACCACAGGAAGGTGGTACACCTAGATGTGAAAGGTGTGTTTCTGTTTATAGATATACATATGGAATCTATAAAATGATTACATCAAGGTGTGAAAGCAAATTTTTCAATATCAAAACTATACTTTTAAAGTCGTTTTAATGACTATTACACTGTTTCATACAGAGAGATAAGGTCTCTAATATAGAATATTCTAGAAATGAGGATCCTCACTTGAGAATATAATTATGTTTTTATCATAAATATATGTTTTACTGATGGAAATTTAAATGAACTGTAATTTTTTTTATGAAATTGTTTTATTTGAAAGAAAAAATAACACTAATGGTTTTATTTAACCTTGTTTTTACAGTGAACAAATCTTCAAGAAATTATTTTCTTATTGGACCAATTTCACTGTTTTTAGAAATCATAAATATCAAAAATCAGAATAATAAGGAAAAAATAAAGTTTAAGATGACATGGCTTGAAGGGAAGTTACACAATTACACACAGAAACCTGCTGGCCTTCTATTTAGACCCATAGACCCTGAAAAACGTCTATTTTCACTGTCCGGTAAATGACAGGGTTCAGCCTGGACAAGTCACCAGTCCGTCACAGGGTACCACAAGACAAACAACAATAATTGTGGTAATTAAGGGGGATGATTAACATAAAAGTTCAGGTTTTGAACAATGAAAGAAAGCTAGAGTATCCAAAGAAAAGCTTAGACCCAGAAAAAGGCTGCTGCTCCAGAGTTTGCTCCCAATGGTTCACAGAGTGCCTAATGGAAACAGCCTGTCGCACTGAATCCTGTATGTTGTTTTTAATTCCAGCTGACAATGTGCTGCTGTCTGCAGACTGCAGAGACACATTCCTTTGTGACTTTGGTCTCTCAGAGAGCTTAGATGACAGTGGATGGAGCACTAAAGCATTTAGAGGTGAGTTGAGGCTCAAACGTCTCTGGGAAACTGAGGCCCAATTTTCTTACTAAAACAGTGTAAATCTCTATATATCTACCAAGAAAATGCACAATGATCATTTTTCTTTTTAAGAATGAGGAAGAAAACTATTGTCTTAAAATCTCGACTAAGTTTGGAATTTGTTATGTTTTGCAGAATACTGTTATTCTGATATGATGCCCCAGCTTTTAAAATTGTGCAGCTTTTTAACTTAGCATGCATTTAATGTATTTCTATTGCACATCACATGCATAGATCAATACAGATGTCATGTTTTTTCTTTGGCATTAAAACAAGAAACAAAACAAGTACATTTTTTGGCCAACGGATTAATTTCAACTGGGAATTCCTGATACGTTTATTTTCTATTTAAAATGTTTTTATTTTTAGGCCATTTCTTTGAGTTGTTTCCATTTTGTTTCCTCGAAATCGGGTTCTTTACATCAATTATATCAAAAAAGGAACTCTGATCAGTTCCTCTTTTGATCTGTTGAATAAATTTAATGATACAATCAAAATGTTCAAATTTATCTACATAGGCTCATTAACTAGATGATGATGGGGTTGGTAAATGCAGGAACATAATCAGCTCCCTCTACAAAGCTCCATCTTTCATTCAGTGTCCATCTAAACTATCCCATATTCCTAACAGGCCTGGTTGTCTTCTATTTTTTGTTTTTGTTTGCTTTTGTTTGGTCATTCTTCCTGCTCTGGTAACGCATCTACAGCACTTTTTTACTCAGCATTTTTTAATCCTCCCAGTTGTGGTATATATCAACAACACTACATAATATATGCAATTGTCTGAAGACAATTTGTAAAGTTGGAAAAAGGTCTGGTTTCTTGGAGTAAATCTCAGTTTACCTATCTGTAGGAGCAACCTTTCCTGGGACAGAGACCCATATGGCCCCAGAGGTGGCGCGGGGAGATCAAGTGTGCCCCAAGGCAGATGTGTGGAGCAGCTGCTGTATGCTATTGCACATGCTCAATGGATGCCAGCCATGGATACGCTTCTATTCCCCCCCACTGTGTCTTCAGGTCAGAATATCTTCTTCTTTCTGTCAGAGGGAGATGGAAGGAATAGGGACTCAATCCACTCGGTTCTTCTTTTATCTATGTTATAGATTGCAAATGAACCTCCACCTCTGTGGGAGGTTCCGTCCAACTGTAACAACTTCACAGCCAATGTATTTAGGGCCGGTCTGCAGAAAGACCCGGACAAACGAGCGTCGGCCAAGGACCTGAGGAGGAAAACTACCAAAGCCCTCAGAGCAGGTTAACACATTACATGTAAACAAGAAGACTGGGATTCAACTAAATGGTTAATGTGGGATAATGTGGTAAACGTTACCTAATGGTGGTTCCAGAATTTAGCAGGGGCCCAGGGTGGGGCCTATACTTTTTCAAGGAGAAAAAAAATAAAAATAATAAAAAAAATAACAGAGCAAGCGCTTTATACTTTGTTTCTAAATAATTGGTCAAGTAAAATGTAAAATTCAAATTGGCATAAGGGACAAATCAGTTCTCATTTACTTACTATAATAAGAACCTAATTTAGCATTACAATGCAAAAAAGATTATCTAAAAAAGTAGAAGTTTCTTAAAATGGGCATGTTTGCCCTTAATTTGAGCAGTTAAATAAGATCGTCTGCATAGGAAAAAGGAGTTTCCCCTAAAACAAGATACTAGCTCATAGTTCAGACACATAATCGCTGCTTTTTGCTCTGTTGCTCTGTTGCTCTTGTAACTCTTCTTCCACCGCACGGTGCCTGCGCCATCTTTGTTATTAGTCGCAGCTGTCAGGTAGCGACAGCCTATGGCGACAGCGGGCCGCTGTGACAGAATAATCCCATAATGCTTTGCGAGGAGAGCTCTCAGCGCAAAGCATTATGGGATATATCGGCCTCTACTGAGGCCTTACTTTTCTTCTCATACACTTGGTAGACACTTTTTCTCTTATGACCCTCAGCCATAAAAAAAAAAACGTGGTGAGAAACGTGAGATTCAATGACTGTAGCTCACCACAGATATACGCCTGAAAGGTTACATGCACAGAACAATATAGCTAACAAGACAAGCACGCAGGACGATCTTACATAAACACATCACCAGAATGATTGACAACTAGGGAGACCACTTATTTAGATGATCCACCCGGATATAAAAGATTGTCCTCTATATCTTTTAAATCTGTGCAGTTTTTAGCTTATTTTGAGTTCATTCTCATTTCATCTTAAGGAGCTGTTAATTAGACTTTTGGCAGCTCTTGGATCTCAGACGTTGTTAGTTGGATTCTAGGCAGCAGCTTGTAGCTGGACTGTGAATAGCTCCTAGCTTAAACGGAGATCCTTGCAGGTTCTGTAGATTAAATATTGACGGTTTATACCTAATTCACCCAGTAACGCAGAAATAAATAAATAAAATAAATAAATATTTCCATTCACTCAAATCCCTACAAGCTGGATATTATTCAAGATCTCAAGGCTACACCAAATGCAAAAAATATATATTCTATGTTGTTTAGATATTTGTTAATATATAAACAGTAAAAAGTAATATGTAATTTTAGAGGAAATAGGAATGCATCAAAACAAAGCATTTTTTATTGCCATGATAAATATTAATTAGTGTTTACTCTAATAAGAATGATTATTACCATAATAACTTGTACCTGTACCTATGTAATGACAATAAAGTTTAATCTAATCTAATCTAATCTAATCTAATCTTATCTAATCTAATCTAATCTAATCTAATCTAATAATTCACCTTTTCAAAATGGTTACCTAGTATTTTAAAATGTTGTTTAGTTTAACAAAAATGTAAACTCAAGACATTTCTTTGCACTATAAAAGGGATAAGCAATTAATTAAATACAATTCGGATTCATTATTTCATCTGATGATCTGCATTATTTTATGTGATTTTTTTCCCCCACACAGTTGGTGGTCTTAGCCCTTCCTCTGTCAAAACTGCCTGTGAGAAGCTGCATCATAGCCAACATAAAGACAAACTCATTTCTCTGAGAGAACCATCACCCCAAACCACCTCCCCGGATCCGGCCATGATGTGGGTGAGCCCGTGGAGGACCGTGGCAGTGGAAGAGGACACCACTGAGGGGAAAGGTGACGTCTCAGAGACAGAGTCCATAGCAGGGGAGTGGGACTCCCACCCCAAGTCACTGCGAGATGATTACATGTATGAACCAGAGCAGGACAACGACTCTGAGTCAGAAGTGGACATATACATAGGAGAGGATGAGGAGCGCATGCAGGACAAGTGGCTGAAAACTGATGAAGACTATGAGGGAGATTGGGAGGAGGAGGATGAAGAACGGGACTCCTCTGCCTCCTCAGAGTACCTCCGTACGCTCCGAGACATGTTCCCTTTGCTGCGCAGAGGGCTGCAAACAGATGAAGCTTCATGGGGCTCAGAGGCGGAGCTAGAATATCTCAGGGATGGTGAGTATAGTTACAGCTGTTAATAATTTGTGACAAGCTGTAAAACATTCAACTTCTTGAGAGAAATTATAGCCAAAGAGGCCGGCCCTTCAGTCTGCATTATGTTACTCAGGAAACATAAAATCTAGATTTGTGATTTTTTTTTCTGTGCATGCTCAAATGTGTTGGAAGAAATGTGAAAAGTTAGATTGCTATACTTAAGGTTTTCACAAAACTATCCTAATTTGGAGGGATTATTAAGGAAACAGGAATTTAAATTTGACTTTGTGAGCTTGAAGTGGGGAAGTAGGACAAAACACAAAAGTAAGAAAAAAATACTGTAAAGAGAAAAAATACTCAACTTTCAACATAATTAGTCAGAAAATGAATGTATTTACAATCAATCAGCTTTTTCTTTTACTTTGACATTAAAGTCCTGCATACCATTCTTTTGAAGGTATCTTATTTAATATTTGATTACCTTTAGGTTTATAATTGCTGCAAAATCATTAAAAAAAGCATATTTTATTATGTATGTATTCAGTCTTTATTGCTAACCCTGACGTCTTCGAGGGAAAAAAAAAAGAATCATTAATGGTTTAAACTCTAAGCCCTTGCTGTAAAATGTCCTTTTCAGATGTTCCTGTAGGAACCACAGTCCAGACTCTGTCCCCAGAACCTCGGGATGAACCTCCATCTTGCTTCAGCTGCTCGGACACATCGCAGTTAGATGAGGTGCAATACTGTACTTGTAGCTGAAGATAAAAAAAAATCCATTAAAGAAACTTTTTCAAAAATCTTTTATGTTTTTTTAAGGAGTCAGAACACTCATCCGATGACCTCAGTTCTGGAGTGTTTTCTTCCTGCAACAGTCACTCTGGCAGACAGTTGGCATGGATACCTTCAGCTGATCAGCCCTCTTCACACTGCTTTGAGGGTAACTTCATTGCATATACTGGCATACTGTTTTAATGATTGGCTGAATAAAAAAAAAACATATTGCAGGTGTTGACATCTGGATTGAGAACACTCAAGGGGAGTGTTTCCGGATCCGAGAACGGCGGAGGGTCAAAGTGGGTCATGTTGCCATAGGAATCAGTAACCAGGTATGAGTCTGATTCTGAGAGGTTTATCAGCATTACTGAAGTAAGAAATGGTTTGAAAGGGGTGAAATGGAAGTAAGGGATCACCAGATTAGGAAAGGGGCTTAGAAAATAGAAACAAGCAGAAGAGAAATATGATAAAACACAGAAACACTGGAAAAAAGATCTAGAAATAAGTAAACATTTCTTTAATTAAGTGTATTTAGCCTTAATTTGAGCAGGTAAATAAGATTATTTGCCAATGGAATGAGTAATTTTACTCATAAAATAAGATAGTTAGATAATATGCACTTGAAATAAGGCAATGCATTTTTTTTTCTTATTTTAAATGTCAATTTTCTTGTTACACTGGCAAAATATCTCACTTTCCTTCTCAAATCAAGAAAACTGAACTTGTTTTAAGAAAAAAATGACTCATTTAGATTTAGATTTTCTTGCAGTGTAGGACAACCATAAGACCAACAGAAACATAAATAATTTCCAAACTCCATAAAACACACATGAATCCCAAACTGCCTGTCACACTGAGTCAGCATAATTTTCCTTGTATATTTTGAACTGCATCAGCGTTGTTGTTATTTTCTTTCTAAATTGTATGCTGGTTTATATAAATCCACATTAAAGGTAGATCTAGTCGTGCATTTCAATAAATGACACCATTACTGAGAGGTTCATTGATTTCTGTAAATGTATTCACATTGAAACAGAATAACTACACATCTTAAAAGCTTTATTTCTGTTAATTATGTTGATTTTCCACCTATAACTAATACAACATTTAAGATTAGTATATTTTAGCAGACTGATAAAAGCACATTTTTCATACAGAAAACAAATGAAAGTATAATCTAACCTCAAAACTGACATCACACTTTCAGAAACAATTAACTGGTAAAAAAAACACCTTATCAGCTTCTTAGCATTGACCTTAAAGCTTGAACAGAAGTTGATGGATCTTTATCTGAAGGTAGCTTTAAACTCCAAAGAATGACTATAAATTTTTAAATATTTTTTTTTACATCTTAATACAACAGAAACAGTCCTCATCATGAAATCAGTTTCTCCAAATTCAAGCTCTTCATAAAAAAGTATCTTTATTGCCTCATTCACTCAGTAGTGCTACTCTTACTTAAGTACAATTATTAGTATTTAACCCACTTCTGCAAATGATAGGTTTCACTGTTACTCTAAAGGACAGATTGCTTTTATGCTTATTTTTTGTTCATGTATAACACGTGTATTTGCTGATTGCTGTATTGGCTGCTTCAGGCTGTTCATGAGAATGATCAGGGTTTATATATGCCTTTTAATGGCTGTAATTAACATTGTTTAATTTAAGTTTTAATTTAAGAGATTAAATTAAAACTTATGTCTCTGATGGTATGTATCTGATCACAACGTAGCTCAACTTCTTCGCTGGGACAGGGAGGGGGATGTTAGGGGTGAAGAGACGGAGGTGCTGCTGGTGTTTCATCTGTTTACATGATGAAGAAGAAGGGACAAAGACAGTTAATATATTCTGTCAAACATTTACTAGCCCTGAAGTGATGGTAACCCTCTGAAGACTATGGTGTTTCCCTGTTGCCTGGTCTGCTTGTATCAATGTAAATTCTCAGCTCTGTGAGCTTTCTGGCTCAGTTGCTTGGCCTCTGTGTTAGTTACAGACATGCGATAGGCTCATTGCCAATGCTGGATTAATCCTGGATTAATTTATTGAAAATTAAAAACAAAACAAACAGCAAAAAAACTAAAAGAAAACAAAAACCTTATGATAATTTTCAGCTTAAGATGCACAGCAGTACCCAACCGACTGGCATCATCAATGATGTGATTCTGCTCTGACCTTAAAGGAATAGTACACCCAAAACATGATTAGCCTTCATTTTCTACTCACCCCCATGCTGAACAAAACTCTGGAGTACTTTTTTGATATCTCAAATGCATCTGGAGATCTGGGAGGCTTCTTGCTGTCTGCTGACATTCAAATAATGGAGGTCTATGGCGCCTGAGACAGAAAGGTCCACAAAAGTCCACAAAAACTTGTCAATATTCCTCCATACTGCTCGTCCAATGTAATCCAAGTGTCCTGAGTGGGTAGCATCCAGAATTTACTCGAAACGAAGTCATTTAGAATGTTTTTAGAGCCTAAACAGTAGTGTATAGGATTTCCTAATAGCGCCCCCATGCGCGCTCACGATTCTACGGAAGCCGGCAGACCAAACCAGCGCATTCAGCTCGGCAAAGAACTCATGCTCTTCCTCAACACTGAAGTCCTCAGACATTTTTCTTTCGTTGTTTCTTTCTTTGCACAGGTAAACAGCACATTTCTTCTTCTACGCTTGCATTATCGGCAGACCAGACGCTGAATGCGCACTTTCTTCCGGTTTGGTCTGCCGGCTTCCGTAGAATCGTGAGCGCGCATGGGGGCGCTATTAGGAAATCCTATACACTACTGTTTATGCTCTAAAAACATTCTAAATGACTTCGTTTCGAGTAAATTCTGGATGCTACCCACTCAGGACACTTGGATTACATTGGACGAGCAGTATGGAGGAATATTGACACGTTTTTGTGGACTTTTATGGACCTTTCTGTCTCGGGCGCCACAGACCTCCATTATTTGAATGTCAGCAGACAGCAAGAAGCCTCCCAGATCTCCAGATGCATTTGAGATATCAAAAAAGTACTCCAGAGTGTTGTTCAGCATGGAGGTGAGTAGAAAATGAAGGCTAATCATGTTTTGGGTGTACTATTCCTTTAAGGGGGATTAACTAAGTATTTGTAGCGAGCAAACAGCTACCTTGTTTTACCGAACAGGTTAATAATTTACTGTTAATTTAAACTACTCGGGTAACAAACCTCTCTCAGAAAACTGGGCCACGTATTGAAAGTCTTTCTCCATCTCTCCTTTTTTTCTGTTCTTTTTGAAAACCAGACTTCTATTGTTGCAGCGCTGCATTCTTCAGTTGTAGGCCTTTTTTTCCACACCGATGCTTCTTTATACATTTTCTTGTTAATTTGTGTTATTCGTTATCACTGTGTCAAATGACAATACCAGCAAACTGGTGCTGACAGATCTGAGGACAAAATCATTTCTTACAATTTCACAGGATGGGTTGGTGAATGTATGCATGTATGTCTGCATGCAAAAGATTATTTATTTTACTGCTGGATTTTCTTATAGTTGAAAAATAAATGATCCTAGGCCTGACGAGTTTGTTTATGAAAAACCGCTATATGAAGCAGAACCTTAAAAGCTCTTTGGCTTACTCTTTTATAGTGTGCTGAGTTTTCCTGTAGTTCTGAGTCAGTAGTGGTGCACATCATGGAATTCAGACATGAACCTTTAATTGCAGTAAATTTATTGTCACTTAAACAATGCTAAATTCTGCCTATAATCCTATTTTTTAATGGGGTTTGGTTAATTTTACCGTGACTATAAGATGCTTACAGGACAATATATAATTCAGCTTGTTGACATTTGAAACCCAGCTGATCTTAATCCCATGTGTCTCTCAGATCTCAGGGAAGACTTTTACATTGGAGACTCTGGACAGAAAGACGGTTTCCTTTGAGAAGGAAATCACTGAGTCAGGATCATGGTTCCGCTGTGTTCCTGCTTCTGACAGATGTCAGCGCTGGAGCTGGAGAGTCCAAGATGGGAAGCTGGAGCTCAGAGAATGAGACATTTATTGCTCAACTGGGTCAATTTTGTTCCAAAACACAGCATGAGATCTTAAAACCCTCAGAGCTTGAAATAATCTGAGCTGGGACCTCAGGACATCTTGATTTTGATATTCTCACAGCGTGGAGGCTGCTGATGTACAGCAAGCACCCATAAGGTTCTGCTGCAAGTCCAGCATGATGGGTCAACTCTCGCTGGAGTGTGGTAAAAAATTAAAAAAAGGTAATACTGTTGCAATTTAAAAAAAGAAAACTTTCTGCTGCAGCAGGGCTGGACTGTTGCCACAGACCAGTGTGGAGGATTCTCGCTCTTTAAACACATTTCTGCAAACTCAGCAGACATCCATCAGGCCAGGCATTGTGTTTTCACACCTCAGTACCCAGCTGTGCCCAGCTTTAAATAAACCCAAGCAGGGATTTGTGTGTTGCTGCATATATGTTGGATCATTTGTGCGTTCTGATCATCCCTCAGAGGCACTACAGCCTCAGCAGAACTGTTGCTATATCTGTTCTGCACCATTTTGACTGAACTCAAGAGGTTGTTGTGTTTCATATCAAGGACTTTGGCTGTTTTTAGGAAAACTACACAAACATTCAGACCACCTTCTGAAGAACAGAGAGAAATGAAAACATATATAAAAAAATATATATATATATATATATATATATATATATATATATATATATATATATATATATATATATATATATATATATATATGTTTTTCATTTATTAAAGTTTGTTCTGTTAACGATTATACTCTGTCATACATTGCAATGTTTTATTCATGGATGCCTGGTTTGTATTTCTATCTGTTTTCAGACATTAGAAATTTATTTAAGAAAAAATGCATATTTTACATAATGATATGAGGTATATTAATAAATGTGATTTATTGATAAAATAACAGTAGATTTTCTATAGATCGTTTGTCTATTTTTGTCTGTTTCCCCCAGTTATGTTAATTTTCCTCCTGCTTTAATATTTCTGAGTGTGTTTCTTTGACAATAACAATAATTTTCTCATGAAAATTATGCCAGATTATTGTTTCCGACTTCTTGTATTTTTTTTATCTGCAAACCTTACTTTTTGGCTAATTATAGCCATGTCAAATTGCTTGTAAACTGTGAATAAATAGCAGTACGGTGAGTTGCGACCCTCTCTGCACACTTTGGTTATTAGTTTATAAGATTTTCCTACTTTAATTCTTTATCTAGAAACTAGTCCCCGGCTGCTACATGAATCCTCCCAGCTGTTTTAAAAACCCAAGCTTTCATGTTTTTTTCCCCCTTTAACCCTTGGGCATGAACTACTTTGTTTTCTCTGTTCCTTCGGTCTCCAAAGCTGAAACATTTCTCTCTCTTTTTCTTTAGATGCTTTCTTGTTAGTTCCACCTGACCAGGGCTTAAAATAGAGCTCAAACATCTGCATCTATAGCACATTGTAAATGTTTACAGCTCTTCCAAAGAAGCAGGGCTTTCAGACTCCCAGGATTCACATGAGATCATGTGGCTTGTCACATGTTTCATGATAAATGATTAGAATTAAGGATCCTCCTCCCAGAGTGTGTGTGTGTGTGTGTGTGTGTGTGTGTGTGTGTGTGTGTGTGTGTGTGTGTGTGTGTGTGTGTGTGTGTGTGTGTGTGTGTGTGTGTGTGTGTGTGTGTGTGTGTGTGTGTGTGTGTGTGGGGGGGGGGGGGTTGTAGTGTGGTCCTTTAGCATCTTTTGTTGACTGTAAATAGGCATAGTCTGTTCATTCTTGTTGCCCCTTGTGCTTCTGATTGTGTAACAAGGAATTATTGTACTGTCTGTTGAATAATTGTTATTACTTAATTAAAATACATATATCCATTGTTTAAAGTTACCTTGGGGATGACAATTTGTTATCCATTTTCCACGTGTTTCGTCTTTAGTATTTTGTGTGGACATTATTTCCCCTCTTAGTCTGTGTTGTCACTGTTCAGGTTCATGTAGGGCCCTCTAACTGACCCTTGTGACCTTTAAGTACATTTGTAAAACAGCTGGGTCTTTTATCTCTGTATGGTATTTTCTGTCAACATCTCTTAAATGTTTCTGATATTTGAGAATTAAATTGGCAGTCATTGTTTCACCTTGACCTAAACTCTTTAGTTTAAAGTAAATATTAACTGTGTTGTCAGAGAAGTACTATTCCCTATTGGGGCTGTCAATTTAAAAAAACTCAGCATGCATAGCTGTATGTGCTGGTTTTGTAATGTCAAAAATATTTGCAGATGTTCGCAGAGGCTTTCTCAGAAACCACATGCTATGAGCAGCAGGAAGTACAGCGTCAAATTGGAAATGTGGCCTATTAGATCATCAACTTTTAGGAGTGCCTATCCTAAAACTGGAATGGCTTGTTAGGCCAAGTATGGCAGATTGTTGTAACAAAAAATCAAACCACACATGACTCATTACTGCTTTTAATAATGGAAAAAGGGAAATAAGAAATATTTCAAATAACTATCGGGCCAACATGATATATACAGCTTTATTTTATTTGATATTCCAAAGGTCAGGCTGGATGTGTATAGACATTTATTAAGACTCAGCTTTTCCTGGCTAGAAGAAACAGAAGTTCTTTTTTTCCCCTACAGTTAGCATTTTGGCAATGTCCAATAATGGTTTTCCTTAGTACTTTTATCGCGCAATTAAGGCTGTAGGTTTAGCAATAAATTCCATTTAACTTTTTTTTTCTTTTTTTTTTTTTTTGCTATTTAGAACTGTGTTAATGACATCAAATATAATTCCTTTTCGTTATCAATTTTTTAACCAAAACCTATCAATTTTCTGATGTCGACTGAATTATTTTACTCTAGTAAAAGTCAGTCAGATATACTTAAGAACAACCCAGACAGATGTAGCCATATTGATCAAAATCTAAGCTGAATTTGACAAATACAAAAAGATAAATATATGTCAAATAAAAGAAAAAAAAAGAAAAAAAATTACAAAAGTTATTTCGACTAAGTTAAAATTTTTTCCCATGACATTTAGACAGGAAAATATTATTAGGATTTTATCATCAACAAATTCATAATATTATTCTATATCCTATTTTTCTTACCCTGAATGCTGTTTTTTGTTGTTGTTGTTTTTTTTTGTAACAGATATTATTCTCTGAATTAATGAAACCAAAGATCCCGTATAGCATTGTGTATTAAATTGGTTTGCCCTACTTACATCACTTCCTCGACATTTTGTGCACCGTGCGCATACGATCGTGTCGTCGCCCTGATTGGACCGATAGAGAACCAGGGCGGGTTATCAGTTACACTATCTGTGTTGTGATTGGACGTGGCTTCAAACTGGGAAGTACGCCGGTGTCTCCCTGGTTGCGCAAGACGCCATTTTGGAGTGGCAGAGAAAGATAACGCAAAGATCGGGTTGCTGTCTCTCTAAAGGTAATATATAGAGTAGAGACAATCTTTTTGTACTCAAATGTCGCTTTGTGTGTGTTTTATATGTTTATGTTGGAATTAGTCGATTTGAGAGGCTTTTTGAGTGACGTCACTGTTTTCTGTGAACAGTGACGCGGCAGTTCGCTAAGGGCAGTTAGCCGCCGCGCGCTACGGCAGTTCCTGTCACGGCCCACCTGAAAACAGCTACAGTGGGATCCCTTTACCGACCTTGGCTTTGATTGCAACTCCGATTTCAGACCAAGTGTTGGAAATCTCGGTAATGTGTTGGTTTTCTTCCGACAGCGCTGCCTTTAAAACTGTTACCGAATCTAGTTAACAGTAAGCCAATGCATCCGCCCTTATGGAAGCTAACGTTGCTAAAGCTACCTGTCGTTTACTTTTGATAAATGTCTTTTTTTGTATACTTTAACACCCTGTCATCCTAAAACACTTGTTTGGGTTTTAGGCCGCGCTATTACCAAATAACCGAGAGCAATTTTTCTCTATATATGTATAACCATTGCCGAGTTTAACAGTCGGAGCGGGCCTATCTTATCAACTAGCTTGTTAGCTTCGAAGCTTATCCGGGTGAACGAAAGCTGGATCAGAGTAGCGGCCTATGAAATCAGTCTTAGTTTCTCTCACGTTCCCCTTTCTGTTTCAAAGGGACATATAGCTGTGTGTTCGTGTCACATGAAAGATGGATAAACATCCGGTAGAAGAATCAGAACCTAGCAAATGTCCTAAAATTGTTGATTGTCTCTAAATGTCAACAGTGCGTGAAACGACGTCTCGTTTAAACGGAACAAAATGTTTTAGAGAGCGTAATAGTCTAAATCTTTGTTTGATCCTTCTTGAATAAAATCCTTTCTCTTTCCGATGTTACCAAAGTCTTTAAGGTTTTTCTTTCAAAATAACCTATGATTCAAAATCATTATACATAGGTTATACAGAATAATTGCAACCATAGTAAGCAAATGGGTATTAGCTTATATTTTAAATCTTAACTTTATTGGGATGAAGGAAATTGATACATGTATTAGTGCCTTTTTTCCCCATTAAATTTCAGAAACTAATTCATAAAAAAAAAAATCAGGAAGTTCGAGTGTTTTTTTTTCTTTTCTTCCTGGTCTTAATTTAAATATTAATCAGTGCAAAATCTCTAAGTAAAAATAATATAACTTTTTAAAAGGTGTTTCAATAGAAAATGTCAAGCATCCTTTTTGGTAAGGTGAAAATGTTCATGTAGAGCTTCTTTGATTTGCTGCTGAAACTAAATGTTCAGTAGGTATAACAATATTTTGTATTAGGTTCTGATAGAGTTATAGAGACTTATATCTGTTTATTAAGATAGATATGTTCAATCTGCTTTCATTTTTTTTTTTTTTTTTTTTTTTTTAGAATAAATTGTTTATTATGAAGAATAAATGTTTTCAACCCATAAGTAATTTCCCTCTGGGATTATTAAAGTATGTCTGATTCTGATTTCTACTAAAACTTTATAAACTCTCCAAACTTAAAAGGAGTTTTCCTGATTTCAAGAAGGTGTTAGAATTGTTCTCTAAATGGAAACCTTGGTGTTGAATGTTGATTTTTTTTTCCCCAAAGTAAAGGTGTTGTTGTGATGGACCTTTTCTGATACAGATATGTTTGGAATGAGATGATGTTTAGGTGCTAAACTTGTTTGTGTTAGTAAATAACTGTTAAATTTTCTGGCAGAAATGGGGATCCAGGGCAATTTTGTACATGGTGTTCCCATAAACTGTGTACTCTACTTAACTGCTGCATTCTAACTTGATATTCATGACGGTTAGATGTTTAAGATGGATTATGAAGTTGAATAATCAAATAATTATGTTTTGTTGTTATACGTTTCCAATTTTTTTTTTTTTTCCCAAGATGGCCACCTCATATAGTTTAGTATAAGGTTTAGTAGTATAGTTTTAAAAAGAAGTGGAAATGTGGTTCCCCAAGCTTATTGTTTCTGCCCTAACAGAAGTACTTTAAGCAATTCTATATATTTTTTGTCTTGCATTATTTCCTCTTTGTGGGACAGAATTGACTCTCACTGTTTTCCTGAATACTTTTTCTAATTAGAGATCACTTCTTTTCTAATTGATGAATGCTAGAGAAAACGGTAGGATCCTAACGATGTAACCCTCCTAACCGCTTTCCTTTCTTCTTTTACAGCTTTGCCACCATGGGGAATGTATTTGCAAGCTTGTTCAAGGGCCTGTTTGGCAAAAAGGAGATGAGAATTTTAATGGTCGGCCTCGATGCTGCTGGAAAAACAACAATCCTATATAAACTGAAGCTCGGAGAGATAGTCACCACCATTCCCACTATTGGTATGTGTCGTTTTATCAAAAGACAAATGTTCTTATCACATTTTATCTGGTTGATACAGTGTGTATCTGTATGCCACATCACACAAAGTTGATAACGGATCTAAAAAAGGAAGTGTTTTTCAATTTACATTTTTTTTTAAACCGTGTTTGTAATATTAAGAAGTGAAAATAACCTAAGATGTTTGAAACCAGACATCAGTTAACCAGCTCAAGTTAACTTGTTTTTAAAAAAGTTGTTTAGTTCTTTTGTCAGTTTCAGAAGTGTTAAATTGTTTGCAGGTGGATTTTAATCTTTATGCAACATGTTTATTCTCACTTTAACACTTTACACAGAGCTTTCCGTCAGTGACTCATTGGTGCTTTTTTTCCCTCCTCTTTGCAGGTTTTAATGTTGAAACAGTAGAATACAAGAACATCAGCTTTACGGTGTGGGATGTTGGCGGTCAGGACAAAATCAGGCCGCTGTGGCGCCACTACTTCCAGAACACTCAAGGTGAGGACTTCTGTCAGAGCAGGCACTGGTCACTGCTGCCTAAAGGCAGAGGAGATGATCCTAAAGCAAGCGAAGCAGTGACTCACGCAGCATTGTTCCACTCTCAAAGGATGTATTGTGTGACTCCTCCCTTCCTGAACTCTAATTAGTCAGAATAATGGCAGGGAACTTTAGACTGTTGTTGCTGTCTTGTTTGGTTCTTGTTGATTTTCTGGGTTTTCTATAGTTTAGGCTAACATTAGCCAGCGAACAGGGTTTTAGTTTATTCACAGCTACTTGTCAGATCAGTTTGGTCATCTTGATGCTTTCTAATTATCAGTTTAGCAGCCAAAAAGTAATACTTGATTTTAAACTGAAGCGATGGAGCAGGTTAGTCCTCGCTGTGGTTAACGGACTACTGAAATACTCGCTTTTGAGGGGGATTTAGCTCTGCAGGTATAGACTAAGCACCAGCTCTTAGAAGTGAGTGGACTCATTGTCTGGTTTTGAAAAGATGGGAACCCCCATGTGTGATGTGATGTTTGCAACTAAAATATCAATATGACGGTTAGCACAGCATTGGTTACGCACTGAATTACCTTCTGATGTCCTCAGATTAGAAGCTGTCTCTGTGAATGAACTTGCTGCATGTCAAACGTCTGCCTCTGATCTCAGAGTTTTATCCTGTATCTTTGAAAATTCAAGGAATGTGCTGAATAAGGATGGTGTAAAAGAAAAAATACATGTAT
This sequence comes from Cyprinodon tularosa, assembly GCF_016077235.1. NCBI lineage: Eukaryota > Metazoa > Chordata > Actinopteri > Cyprinodontiformes > Cyprinodontidae > Cyprinodon > Cyprinodon tularosa. Next base: position 1,485,927 of record NW_024039674.1, on the reverse strand, counting down.
GTTTTTTTTTAATTAGTGTCAGTTGATGCTGTGTTGGTCAGTGTAGGCATTATTTTGCTTATATTTACATTGTTCTTTATTTTATATCAAGTTGAATTTCCCTTACTCTGCTCTGAATTAAACCAGACTTTTATCTATCTATCATCTATGTATAATGTTAAATGTTGGTTTTTAGTTGTATTAAGCCTAAATAGTTTTTACTCCCTAAATATGTTTCCAGTAACCAGAACAGTGGAGTAGAAAACTGCTTCACCTGTATGTTTGTTTTTTACTGATCTAAGAGCAGATTTTATTTTTTTTAATGCTACATTAAAAGTCTCAACAATTTTTAGGCCAGTTCGGGTTCAGACTTGTGTTGGGCAAATTGCATTTGTAATTTAATCGCAATTTAACAAAAGACATTTTTCAAATTGCAGAATATTAGTCACATTACATTTAACAAGACTAAGATTGTTTTTTCTCACTCCAGTCCTTTAGGTGGCGATAATATGCTTAAAGTTCTAGTTAGCATGTAGATCTATGCATGCAAAGACAAATAAGCTCTTTTCCAAACAAAGGTTACAGTAAAGTCCTGCAACGGTGGACTCTGGACAGGCAAGCTTTCAAAGTCAAGGAAAACCTGAAACCCTGGAGTGAAACATCTACATGCTTGTGGATAGGAAATCGAAATGAAATTACAATATTGGTTTTATTTATTTATTATTTTTTTGTCAAAATCTTTCAGCCCCCTGTTCAGACTGACAGTTTTTTGTTACCTACACAGCTTAATAAGCAGCAAGTCTGTTTACATTTCAGGTTCCTAACTATGTCACAGATAATTCGGGTTAATATCTGAGTTATTACCAGCTGGGGTTAAGTAAATGGTGTGCAGTGAGGAAATGAAGGGAAAATGCAAATCAGAGTTTGGCTAATGTTTCGTGTGGCTTTGCTCAGATAAATGTCTTCTGTCTCTGCAGGGCTTATTTTTGTGGTGGACAGCAACGACAGGGAGAGGGTGAACGAGGCAAGGGAGGAGCTGTCCAGAATGCTCGCCGAGGACGAACTGAGAGACGCTGTGCTGCTGGTTTTTGCAAATAAACAGGTGGAGTCACTTTTTGATACATTTTCATGTCACTTGAACTTTGTGATTTAAAAAAAAATAGATGAGCAGATTTCTACTTCTTCACAAATTCATAATGAATCAAAGGCACAATTTAAAGCCATAAAATAGTTTTGAAAACATTTTTTAAATTGCTGACTACATCCCTCTTTAAGTAGACTGATCAGATCTCATAGATGGTTACAGTAGTTATGAAGTTATGTGGAAGAAGCTTCCTAAGAGTTATTTATTCATCATGAGGGTTAAAACTGTTCCCAGTCAGTGTGTTTTCTAGCAGTATGAGCAGCCATATTCATCACTGTGTGTGTCCCCTTCTCCAGGATCTGCCCAACGCCATGAACGCTGCAGAGATCACAGACAAGCTGGGCCTCCATGCTCTCCGTCAGCGCAGCTGGTACATCCAGGCCACCTGCGCCACCAGCGGAGACGGCCTCTACGAGGGCCTGGACTGGCTCTCCAACCAGCTGAAAAACCAGAAATGATCCATTCCAACTGTTTTTGTTTTGTTTTTTCTTTGGTTTATTATTTTTTTTCCTGTTTGTGGTTTATTTTATTTTCTGTTCCGACACCGCTGCAGCACCGGATCCCGGCCCCTCTGCACCATCTCTCTCCCCCCAGTTCCCAGACCCAGCTCTTTCTTTCGAGAACTTCCTTCCTGCTTTCTCCTCTTGGTCTGTACTCTTGGGGCTCGAGCCTGTGCTGCTTGTGTCTGTGTGTGGGTTGTGTGCGAGTATAAGGGTGAATGCGTGTGTGTTCAGCAAGCGTGAGTGTGCGTGAGGGCGTGAAACTACGTGTGTGTGTGACGGCTGGGATTGGGAGTAACCCTGGCGTGCCTTTTACACACCTCCTGTGGAATCAGCAGTCCGGTTTTCAAGACCCTCTCCACCCACCGCCTAATCCCCCCACTCTGTCTTGCACGGCCCCCTCCCATCTCCCCACCCCAAGTCTGCAGAGGAAGCATGGTTTTCATACGGCTAAGAAAGAGCAAGGGTGTAAGCTCTCCCCCTCCTCCTTTTAGTCTGATCTGTTAAGTGAAGTGCTCAGCCAGTGTAGATTAAATGCTAAATGTTTCATTTTAACCTCCTTGATTTGAAAACCCACCTATAAGAGATTCAGTAAATTGCATCTTAACCTGTATCAGGTCGAAGCAAATCAAAAAAAGTGTTAAAACACAAAAAAAAAGGCAGTTCATCCTCGGTCATTCTAGTGTCATTTGAAAATCATGCTGTTTGTTTCATTATTATATTGGAAATAAAGCAGATTATTCTTATTATTGATGGCTCTCCATGGACACTAACTCCTCCCCGAAGCACAGGACAGGCCAGCGATCTTTAAAGTGAAATAAAAACTTGTTTTCGTGTGCAGCCTTCATGCTTTTTAGCGTCCTTGCTAGCCCTCCTTTAGTTCTCCTGGTATAAATTGGATTTTTGAGTTTGAATCATTCTGACGGTGTTCCCACTCTTGTCATATTTTTGCCTGAAAACAAGAGCTTCACATTATTCTCCTTTCAAGAGATGTTACATGTTTATTTTCCTGTCATAGTTTTAGCATTTCTATTGTAAAATGACTGCTGAACCAAAAGCATTTGAGCAGCATGACAAATCCTGAACATGGGCATACTGAGAGCATCTCTGAGGGCCTGAGCTGATATTTCTATTTTCCTTTTTTTCGCCAACGGTTGACAGTTTTACTTTGAAACCTGTAAGCATCCAGCTGTTTTGATTTTTTTTCATTCTCGGGATGAAGGATTGGCACCAAAAAAAAAAAAAAAAAATGAAGGCTCTTTAACTGTGAACGGTCTAGACGAGAAGAAAGGGAAAAATGGCTGGAATATCTGGGTGTCTAAAGGCCGGTACTCCTCAGTTATATTGCTGCGTACTTTAAAATGGAGGAGTACACCAGTCCTCCTCCTCCTGTTGTCAGAGAGAAGTACGGACTTGGTGGTAGACCTGTCGAGGGGAATCTGTGTGCAGTTACCTGGTGCTGAGACTCAGCAGGCCACCTCAGTGTTGAACCATGGGGGTAAAAGCTGGCACTTCTGTCAAGGATGATTGTAAATCTGTAAGTTCCCCTGTAAACTGTTTCCGTGGGGATTTCCTGAACACATTAATAAACATGATTTGATCCAAACTCAATGAACACTGTCTTTTTTTTTCATATCAACCAAACTTCTGCATGATGCCTGTGTATAAAAGATGATTAAAACTGTCCTGGTTTACAAAGTGACAATAATTGCTTCAGATTGTCCAATGTAGGTTCCCTACAGTTGTTCTAGATTTGCTAGTTTTGCCGATGACGTTGAGATGAGGAACCTTAGTCAACAACTGGAACAGTTTATATAAAAATAACCCAAATACAAAAGGTCCAAAAGAATTCCTAACTTATCTTAAACTCTGATGCTCCATGTTAGGCATAAAAAGTAAGAACAACAAACAAGACACACATTTAAATTAGTTTAAAGGATTTTTCTTTTGAATTTCTGATGTTCCTTAATGACATTGTGAAAATGACATTGAAATGGCTGAAGAACTCTACAGTAGTTTTTAATGAGGCCTTCTGGTACCACATAAGACCCTGAGATAGCTACTTGTCAGCATATTTATCAATATACATTTCTTTATTTCTGGGACTGCATGATTTTCACGGCTTCCTAAATAATAATGCTGAATCCATATTTAATTTTTACTCCAGAAATGATGACAAATGTAACATTTCTAATATTAAAACAATTAAACGAACAAAAAAATAAATCAGAAGTTCAATTAGGCAAAGATGAATTACAGATGCGTGAATGTTTGTGTTTTTTCTGTTAACGCCACAGACCGAAACGTTTTCTTTGTTCAATGAGCAGGAGGGCCAGTTAAACTTGACAAAAACCGAACAATAAAAGCTCACCGGTTTCTGTTAATGTTAAACCGCTAAGGGGAGACAAAGGCCAATGTGCTTAGATATTTGTTTTTATAAACATGGAAGGTAGAGCTTATTTTTAGACATACCCAATAATATGAACAGAATTATATATATTTACCTTCATGAATGTTTAACAATTTAAGGTATTGTAGTTTTTTTGACCAGGAAATTAATCAAATTATTTATGCTAACTATTCAATTCAGTTTATTTATATAGCGCCAATTCACAACACATCATCTAAAGGCACTTTACAGTTCATCAGATCATACAGTGAAATTGATTAAAATTTTTCCATCTAAGGAAAACCAGTTGATTGCATCAACTCATTGACTAGAAGGAAATCCCTCACATTAAGCATGCTTGTAGCGACAGTGGAGAGGAAAAACTCCCTTTTAACAGGATGAAACTAGAGGTGGGCGGATCGATCCCAGGATCGATACTATCGATACCAACGCTGGTATTTATATTGAACAATATTCGTTTAACAAGATCGATACTTTTTATCCTCTCTCGCGCGCGCTGACTGCTGCGGAGTCACCAGTTTCCCCATATGTGTAACAGCACTTTGCTCCCCCTCCCCTCTCCTACAGTCACATGGCTCAGCGGCGCCAGCCAATCAGCGCGCAGGCTTAGCTTGGCCTGCCCACTCAGCACTACGTCACACAGACAACCGCGCTGCCGGTTGCTGGGTGAGTGCTCACTCAGACTTGGATGGAGAGAGAGACCAAAGACCCGCCTCCAGCCTCAGACAGACATCTTTGACCCAAGCGTTTCAGTCCTCCAGAGAATATCCAGGTAGATAACAGTGGTCATCGTCTGCAGCACTTCATTATACATCATATATTACTCAGAAAGTGTAGTTAAGACCTTGAAAAAACCCAGTACATTTATCCCATTAAAAATTGTTAGCTAAAATAAGCTAACATTAGATAATCTCTTATTTATTCCACGATTGAGAACTTTATAGAAAAAAAGCAACAGGCAAGTGCAGCTTAAATGTAAAAAGTATCGGTATCGGTATCGATATCGGCGATACTGACCCAGTATTTACTTGGTATCGGATCGATTAAAAAATCCCGGTATCGCCCACCTCTAGATGAAACCTCCAGCAGAACCAGGCTCAGTGTGAGCGGCCATCTGCTGAGGCCGACTGGAGTTCAAGGAGACAGAAGCAGAGAAACAAAAAGCAGCTGTAAAAGGTGACCCATCCAGGAAACACACAGGAGGACGAGGAGAGCACATCCAGCCAGTCACAGTCAGAGAAACAGGACTTCACTGAAAAACAGGCCGATCTCCAACATCTATAAACAAACAAACCAACATACAAATGGTAAATTTGATGGAGAATGTTAAGAGACAAATAAATGCAGTTCATACATTTATTTACAAAACCATTTCTAAATATTCATTTCATTCTTATCCAGTGGTCTGGGATAATGACCCCAATTAAAGTCCTTATTCAACCAATATGAGGTCAATAGATCCTTTACAGAAATTAAAATATACAATAAACATTTGTATAAAATAACTGTCAAACACGACTGCTTGGTTTGTTGCATTTTGGATGTTATTGCACCAGAGTAAATTTTATTATAGAAGTGTTTTTGTACTCAGCCAATAGGTTAGGTCATGAGTCTCCTCTTGTGAGCCAGAAACCAAAAAGTTTGAGAACCTCTGGAGCAGTGAATGCTAGTAGGATTTCAGTTCAGTTCCTGGTGGAGGTGACTACATTACTCATGGAACTGCATAACAGTATATATTGTATTTTTATTGCATTTTAGTAATAATATCCTTGATTTTCTTCCCCAGGTCTTTCCAAATGTTCTTATGTGTGCGTGTTGTTCTTTTTGGGTACACTGACTTCCTTCCTCAGTTGAAACTATTAACTGTTACATTTTTTAGGGATTTAATATTTACACTATGTGTCAAAATACTGATGCTGTGTGCTTAAAAGTGCAACATTCTTTCATTACTTTTCCCACACATAGGAATACCAGTGGCGGTTCTTGACGTAATGTTCCAGGGAGTTAAGGGCAGACAAAAGCATGAAACAAACAAAACAGGGCAGGGGATTCAAATATATTAAGAGAGCTGCATAAAGTCAAATTTCCATTCAATTAGGTTTAATTAAAATTATATGTATTCCAACTTAAAAATATTTATTTTTGGCTTGAAAATGTTCATTTGGATTATCCTTAAAATCCCTTAGCATAGCAAAAAAGCAACTCAAAATATTGTAGCTATATAAATATCTAAAAGATCAAACAAAGCTATTATTTAAAATATTTGGTCAATATTCATTCATAATTTAGGAATTTTACGTATTTTAACTTCATTTAAGTTAAAATTATCATTTTCTATAAAAATCAGAATCAGAGCTCAAGAAAAACGGATAAATTCAGCTGTAAAACTTAGAGTATTTTTTTTTTAAACATTTAGCAGATGAAAATTGTGATCCTATCTCAATACCACTGAAGCTGTCACCTTTTTGTTTTTAGATAATTAGTAAAACAGAATCCTTTTAAGATGAAAAAAATGAAATAGATCCAATTAAAGGACCTATCAGAAACCTATGTCCTACCCTGCTAACATGAAACAATTGTGTTAAAGTAACTAAAAATGATTAAGTAAATGCCAAAACAGGTTGCTTTATTATATCATCATTAGAATTTATTTTAGTAATATGTCTTAAGTACACAGGGGCCATAACAGGGACCAGAAACAACCGCCCATGAGGCCAGCACCTACCTTTTCCTCTGAGTAATGGTTGGTTTTATTTTATTTTTTTCGTACTTGATAGGTAATATTTTCTCCAGGTTTTAGGGCAGCATAACATAGAAAATATATTTCAAAACTCTGCCAGTGTTAGTCAAAAAAAAGAGCAAAAAAATAAAGAAGTTTATTTTATTTTTTTTATTATAAAAAAAAAAGTATATAGCCTATATATATATATATATATATATATATATATATATATATATATATATATATATATATATATATATATATATATATATATATATATATATATATAATAAATAAAATGAAAAAATTAACACATAAATAAAGCAGTTTAACCATCCGCCATCTCTTTGACACGAGGGGGCGGGGTTTTTGGTTCATACCTGTCGGGTAGGCCACGCCCATCATGACGTCTCTACGCACGCTGCTGTCACCTTTCCGCACTCACGGCATCGGGTTTTTACCTACTTCGGAAAAAGCAACATGACGCAAAGTGTCTGAGTTCAGAGGCAGAGCCAGATGGCAGAAACCCGCCGAGAGACGCGGCGTTTAGCGCGCAGGTAGAAGCTCAGGTGGAACCCACAGAGATACAGGTGAGATCCGGGTTAAACTTCATTGTTTTGAAGACAGAGACGGCGCCTTAATGGCTCTGGACTGGGAAAGAAGTGACATTTTAGTACTGTTTAGGTTTTTGCTCAGTCAGACTGCGAGACTGTTTTAATAAACAGGTGTTTATTTATCATCAAAAGGAGGGCTTTGGTTTGATTTTAATATGTAATTGACAAACTCCATTGCTTTATTTACATTTCATCTATGCAATCAGTTTAATTATATTTATAACATATATTCCTTATCGATTCAGATTTTTTTTTGTGTATTCATGTCTTCGCGTGTCATATTGCGTGTTTGTAGGATTTCTGTTCAGTCTTTTTTTTTTTGGCTCGCTGCCACATGAGTCTATTTTGAGAAACAAAAACACAGAAACCAACCGTGCTGTTGTTCCTGTAGCGCTGCTTGTTAAAGCCTGAGATTTACTACCTTCCTGGTTTCACGTAATCAGCGGCAACAACATGAGAGATGCCAACCGGTCTATTAAAAAAAGCCCGGGGAAATTTTATGGCTGTAAAATAAAAAGGGTTTTGAACAGTCAAAAATAAAATATACGGAAGAGAATTAGAGCTACTGAGAACATTAAAAAATGTAACAGATTTTTAAATTTTATTTCGGTATAATATAAGAAAAAAAAAAGTCAGAATTCTGTCTCTGATCTCAGAATTTTGTCTCTGATCTCAGAATTCTCTCAGATCTCAGAAGTCTGACTTTTTTTCCTCAGAATTCCGACTTTTTTCTCCGAAGTTTGACTCTAATCTCAGAATTTTGACTTTTCTCTGAGAAGTCTGACTTTAATCTCATAAGTCTGACTTTAATCTCAGAAGTCTGACTTTAATCTCAGAATTCTGACTTTCATCTCATAATCCTGACTTTAATCTCAGAATCCTGACTTTTTTCTCAGAATTCTGATTTTCTGTCTCAGAATTCTGACTTAAATTACAGAATTCCGACTTTGATCTCAGAATTCCGAATTTGATCTCAGAATACCGACTTTAATCTCAAAATTCTTACTTTAATCTCAGGATTCTGACAGCTAACAAACATGTTAGCAACAAGCCATGGCCCTGTCTGTTTTAGAGACTAGCTCTCTTGTTTTAATGACCTTCTGGTCCTCCATTGCACGTAAAAAGTCGCCTTATTACGACATTTTTCACCAATGTGTCACTGGCCCTTTCAAACAACCCACTTTGTCTTTGTCAGTGAAGCTGAGTGCTTCCACATCTCTTCCTTCATGGTGCCCATCTACATTAAGTCTGAATTCTGAGATTAAAATCAAATTTCTGAGAAAAAAGTCAGAATCCTGAGATTAAAGTCAGAATTCTGAATTTATTCCTATATTCAACTTAAATAATATTTAAAAATCAGTTACATTTTTTTTTTCAGTGGCCCGGAAAAATATCTTGATACCAACTTTTAATTAAGATCTTTAGTGACCAAGCAACGGGTGGATTGATCCATGGAGGAATGAAGAGAAGGATGCATTAATAAAGGCAGGGATGGAAGGATGCATTGATGAATTCATAGAAAGATGGTTGAATAACTCAATGCAGGTATCGACCAATTCAGGATTTAAAGAAGGATGCAAGCATGGATAGGGAGATTTATCCTAAAAGTATGGATTGGATGAAATATAGATTAGATAGATTGATAATGAATAGATTAATATGTTTCGGAGATGGGTTATAGATGGATGTATCTATAGAAGATATATATATATATATATATATATATATATATATATATATATATATATATATATATATATATATATATATATATATATATATATATATATATATATATATATATATATATATATATAAGGTTGCCTTATTAAATGCAAGGATTAATGGGTTTATAAATGTAGTGGTGAATGACTATTGACTACTAATTGATATCTCAATTAATGAAGGATTAGTATGCTACAGATTGCTGGATTAAATTTTTTGTTCCAGTGTTTACTAAATATCTGCCTGTAGGGGTGGTAAAAGTTTTGGTTTCACAGTATTATGGATAATTTGTTTATTCTCATTCAAAAGCAAAATAAAAAAAGTTCTTAAAGACAAATGAAGCAATTTGAGGAAAAGTTCTACAGTATTTAAAGCGCACATCTTATATATCTCCGTACACTCACCATATGATGAAATTATAAATAGATAAATAGAGCCTCAACAAAGTATTTGCATGTACATTTCCACTGCGTCCGGATAAACTGATTTCCTCCTGTTTTGTAATCAACAGGAAGAAGGCTGCAGAAACCTCTGGGAAAGATATGGAGGACTCCTCGATGAAGGATTCCTCAGCTGGGGAAGAGGTGTCACTGGGCTGCTCCACTTTAACCCTGACTCCTCTGGTACCTGAGTCACCGCCTGTCCGCCGCTCCCAGCCCATCTCAATTATCTCAAGCAGGTAGGACCTGCAGGCGCACACACTCTGGTAGCACCAACAACAGGCTGGCTGTGAGTCACTGGGCTTCTGGAGGAGGTTCTGGGTGCTGACTCAACAGGTAAGCCTCTTTCTGTGGAGGTAGTGGAACCTCTACACGGTTAAAAAGTTCTTTACTGGAGAGGAGCCGATGTACATCAATGAAGCTGATGTTGATGTATCAGATTCAGGCATAATATGGGTTTGGTCAAAGAGTTTTAAACCATAATCTTCCACATGTTTACTATCTCCATGCATGATTTAGACAAAACTACAGCCATAGTTCTCTTTCACCCGGATCCTCACCTTTCTGTTGTTTCCTTTGTTTTGCATGGATACTTGCCCTTTTCATCATGTTTTCCTAAATAAGCCTTGGATCTCTGCAGCTCCCCCAGAGTTAATATGGGAGTGTTCCCTGCTGATCTTATTAATCCTCTCCTCTCCCAGCTTTTAAGTGACCAGTGTGTTCAATGGTGCTTCCTTTCCAAAATGTAGCATATAGGTAAACAACTTTGATAACATGCTTGGTAATATAACTTTTTCTACACAGTAAATTCCACAGTATTGAATGTGCAGTCTCAATGTACATTGACTCTTTTAGAGTTATTACAACAATAACTGGAGTAAATAAAATATGCACTACGTAGAGTTCTAATTTAACACTAATTCCGAGTGGCACTCAATGCAGTCTTAAAGTGTTTCTTTAACACTTCAAAATATACTGTGTATCAATTGTTTTACTATCTCAAAAGAAAGTAAAAAAAAAAAATAAGAATATGATTTAAATTAGTTTTAAGTTTGGTTTTATTTTTCATGTCTATTGTTGTTTTATTGATTTCATTTTTTTTTTATCTTTTAGGAAGAAAGGAGGTGAATTTTTGTCTCCCTTTGTGTCCCCCATACCAAACCCTTTTCCAGAGCTGTGCAGCCTCCCTCAATCTTCATTGCTTAACAGTTCACTTCCATCAGAATCAAGTGACAAATGTGTGAGTATTTATGCTGAGCAGTAATATCAGTGTTAATTGCCGATTACCCAGTTTGGGAAATACTTGGTAAAGCATCCCTTGGCATTGTACAGGGATCTGGGTGTTGGTTGGTGGTGGGTTTTTTTGGCATTATACACTCAACTCGGTCATTGCCCCTTTCCTGCTGTGTCCCCTCATAATCAGTCTATTGTCAGTCGGAGTGAAACTAGCTTTAATTTCTATCAATAAACTCCTACTAATAATAACACTACCAAAAATAATATTAATAGCAATTAATAATGTTTGGTGCAAGAAGCCTTCATCTTCCTGATGGGGGGCAGTAAGGGATGTAGATAGTAGAAATGGGGGAGGTGACCTGAAAAAGGTTGAGAGCCACTGATCTAGAAGACCGTTTAACTTCATCAGTTATCAAGGTGCATAACAAAATAATTAATTAGCTCACTAGAGTTCAGATTTAGTGCAGTTTGCTCTAGTTCTTATTTCTTAATATATAGCATCTAGGCTATTGAAAAAAATCATTTTTTCTTTTAGGTGATGCTGTTTTCTTGCTTCCATGCAAGCTTATTACTGCAATTTGTTTTTCATGATTTAAATATTCCCTTGCAACTAAATTGATGTATAGTTTTAAAGAGCAGTGTTGTGCCTTTTAAGAATTGAGTCCTTGGGCAACGTGTCAGACAGAGGTAAAGAAAGTATGTTGAAATAATCCCTGCAGGGTTTTTTTTTATGTTGTAAAGGATTATTGTTTTTAGGAAAGATTAATGATAGCCTCTGTCTTTTTCAGGAGGGGTTTATTGGGGAATAAAACAAATCCAAAATCTACAAAATATATTTCATCAAAATCCTCATTGCGTTATCTTCTTGTGTTATACTGCATTCTAAATCCAAAATTTTTATTACAGTTATGAAATCATAATAAATGAAATCATAACATTTAGTTGAGACTCCTGGCTTTACATACACCCATATTATGCAATGTGACGCATTAAAGACAGATTCTAATTGGACGATAAAAAAATATCACCATTAATCGATTCTCATAGTTGGTTTAGGAGCTGGGTCTATAGCTATGACTTAGTGGGGATGTATATCTGACCTATTTTTATTGACTTATACAGTGAGGAAAATAAGTATTTGAACACCCTGCTATTTTGCAAGTTCTCCTGAGTAGAAATCATGCAGGGGTATAAATTGTCATCGTAGGTGCATGTCCCCTGTGAAGACATAACCCCCCCCCCCCCCCACCCCCACCCCCACCCCCACAAAAAAACAAACAAAAAAAAAATAACAAAAAAATATCACAATGTATGATTTTTTTTAAAGCTATTTATTTGTATGATACAGCTGCAAATAAGTATTTGAACACCTGAAAAAAAAACAATGTTGATATTTGGTACAGTAGCCTTGCAAGTCCAGAGTTCAAAAGTTTCCTGTAGTCTTTCACCAGTTTTGCACACACTGCAGGAGGGAAGGAGGTTGTTCCCCAGAATCTTTCAATACATAGCCCCGGTCATCCTCCCTTAATACAGTGCAGTGATTCTGTTCCATATGCAGAAAAACACCTGCAAAGAATGACAGTACTCCATTCTTCTTCCTCCAAACACTGTTCGTGGAATTATGAACAGAAAGTTCTATTTTGGTCTAATCTGATCACATGACTTTCTCCCATGAATCCTCTGGATCATCCAAATGGTCATTGGCAAACTTAAGACAGGCCTTGAAATGTGCTGGTTTAAGCAGGGGAACCTTCCGTGCCGTGCGTGATTTCAAACCATGACGTCTTATGGAGGAGGTGGTTCTAGACATAACCTTTCACCCACCTACAAAGCACTTTTAGGAACTTTACTCAGAAGATTCACCTTCCAGTCGCCCTCACCTAACTCACACTTCAATGAGGCATGTGAACAAAAACACCTTGACGAGGGAGTTAACGACCCATCAGAACCCCCTAATGACCATTAACACCTCCCATGTGACCTGCTTGGCCAATCCAGTGGGAGGGATCAAACCTTCTGTCCCCCCTTATAAGGGACGGGCACAGCGCGTTGCATTCTGGGTACGCCGCCATATTGGCAGCTAGTTGCTACGGTAAACAAAGACCTAAAACAGCACAGAGAAAGAGCACAAAGACGAGTAAACAGCGATGTTAAAAGCGAAGAAAGGATGCGGAATATACCGAGACACACTGCAGAGGGAAGCCAGGGACCGTTATCTGCAAAAGATGGGCTTCATAAACGGACTTGATCCCTACGAAGTAGAAAGCAAGGAGTGGTGCGTTGGGGAAGAATTTCTACCGCCGTTTGCGAGGGAGGACATATTTTCCTATCTAGTGTGTGGCGTCAGTGCCTACACACATGAAGAGTTTCGCTGCTACAAGTCGCTAGAGGCTTACAAACAGCTGACAGATGGAAAAGTTCATGACATGGAAGTAATCAAACCGAATGAGAACACAGTCATCAGAGCCAAGGTAAGCTACCGTCTCAACATGGTGTGGTGTTTGTTGTGGTGATAAGACTAGGTGCTGGCACTAACGTATGGGAGGTGTACATTGCATCTACTGGCTTTCCTGGTGAAACAACCAAAACTATTAACCCTATTATAAACTATTAATGACAAAATAAACAGAGTAGGACAACTGTTTTGTGTTTCAGTGGACCTGGCTAACCCTCTGGAACACAACCCTACTTCAGCTCATGCTACATGCTACAGATCAGCCAACAACGGTTAACTTGAAATGATACATGAATAAAAACAGTATGTTCTGTAACTTACCAGAATGAAAATGCCGGGAACACACTCTCATGGACACAGGGATTGAGTTGAAAGTTATATTTGGCCGTCTTACAGCAGCGACCCATGCTAGCCGGCGACTCTTTGTTATGGAGGACATTTGTTTTCCATTGAGACGCCTCCAGGTTGGAAAACGGTAAAAAGACAATCCATTTGGGATTTTTTTCCCCGTCCAGTCACAGCTTGCGCTACTACACCCTACGACACAGCAACGGGTGACCATAACGACAGCAGAGGTAAAATGAAACGGCAAAAAACTAAGCAAACTACTAGCAGAAGAAAGCTAGTCCTTACAGGCGCGAAGTCAAAGTGTAAACAATGGGCTGACCAGCTTTCAATATGGCTGCCGCGCAACGTGTGACGTCATGTGCCCGTTCCTTATTCTTTGTTAGACCCACTAGTTAGAACTGAAGAAGCCTCTTGGATTAGAGGTGAAACGTCTTTGAGAGAGCTTCACGTCCAGTTGCCTAAACTGAATTTTTTCAGGCATTGCTCCAACAGTGGACCTTTTTTCACAGTGCATCTTGGCCATTTCCCCATAGCACTTTCCAGCCTTGTAGAGGTGCACAATTTAGTCTCTACTGTCTTTGGACAGCTCTTTGGTCTTGGCCATGTTAGTAGTTGGATCCTTATTGATTGTATGGGGTGGACAGGTGTCTTTATGCAGCTAACGACTTCAAACAGGTGCATCTAATTTAGGATAATAAATGGAGTGAGGGTCAGAATTCTATTTAATAGACAGGTGTTCAAGAACTTATTTGCAGCTGAATCATACAAATACATAGTTAGAAAAATCATATATTGTGAGTACAGGATTTTTATTTTTAGATTATGTTTCCCAAAGTGGACATCCACCTACAATGGAAATTCCATGATTTCTAAATGGGAGAACTTGCAAAATAGCAGGGTGTACAAATACTTATTTTCCTCACTGTATGTTAAAGTTCACCAAAAATAATGTCACCGGTGACATTGTGATAAAGAAAAGGCAAGTAAAGATTAGAAAATACATAAAAAAATGATTGTAATGAATTGCTTCCTTAAAATAATTATAGTATTGCCATTAAACATTGTGCAGCCATAATCAGCTTTGAAATCCTTTGAATCACATCATTGTGGCCCAAGCCTACATAGTCTGATGTGTGACTGCATTAAATAGATCCTCTTTACTTGTCTGAACTTGTCCTAAGTCAAAGTTTTGTGTTGTTTTGATTGAGAGGAAGGGCTGTATTGTAACACCGTGTGTGTCAGATCTGGAAACGCTGCCAGAATCAACATGTCTGTAATTATTTTTGCATGTCAGCCTGCGACTCCTGCCAGGGTTGAAATGCAAACAGGCTGACACGCAACACAGCTTTTGTAATACTGGGATCTCATACTGTAGGGCCTGAGCATTGTTTGTAGGCATTTAATCATTGTGTTGGTTTCTGGAAAACCCTGCGCTTCATATAACAATGTTTATTTAATCCAACCTCATTCAGATTCAAGCTTTAAAAGTTATATCAAAGGAATCCAGTAGATTGTATTAAATCATCCCCTCCATGCTTTATAGAAGAATCTTAATAAATTAGAATGTAATTGAAAAGTTTTTTTTTTTTTTTCAGTCGTTGACACCTTCCAAACTAACCCCTCATCTCACTTTTAGAGTGCAATATACATAATATAAATGGAAAGTTGAGTGGAAGGAAAAGTTAATGGGCAAAGAGGATAACAACAGCTTTAAGAGAACATTGAAGTAGATGCCACTTAAGCATTTGGGAGAAATTCAAGATGTCTGAACTCCACCTTGAATCAGAGCTTCCAATCTAGAGCCACCACACACAGACGTAGCCAGAGATACAAATATTGCATCCCAGCAGGGGGGAATGAGCTGCCAGAATGGGCCCTTAAGAAAGACACGCTGATGCCTGCTTTGGGGAGTGGCGGCCTAGTGGTTAGGGCGTTGAGGAATCCTGAGGTTCTGAGTTCGAGCTCCACTTCCACAGACTGCCACTCTTGTCCCTGAGTAAAGACCCTTAACCCCCACACTGCTCCCCGGGCGACCCACGAAGGCAGCCCATCGCTCCCCAAAGGGGATGGGTTAAATACAGACAGTTAATTTCGTTGCTCTGTAGCTGTGACATTGTAATGACAATAAGATTCTGGAACAATAAACATCACAAGCATGTCAACCTGGGCTGTGGAGGAGAAAGACTAAACCGTATGTAGGGATTTAAAGTCCAACATACATATTAAAAAGTTTCCATTTCACTGGAAATCAAGTTCCCAGATTCCAGAGGAAGAGTGGAGAGGTAGAAAATCCACTTTTACTTAGAATGAGTCCATTATAAAGTTTCCTTTGTGTAATGACTTGCAGAGCTAGATTATCTCCTGAGTTGACCCCCAAAGTCTGTCCAACCTTTTATCTGGAAAGTTTATTGTCAGTTTGCTATTATTATGCATTGGATCACTGTCTAACTGATCAACTGACTTAAACCCCATACATACTCCAAGGCAGGGATGTCAAACTCCCATACTGGAGGGCCAGAATGCTACGACTCTTAGACATCTCCCTGGTCCATCAAACCCAAATCAAATGGCTTAATTAGCCCCTCAGATTAGGTACAGTTCTCCAGAGTCTCCTTAGGACCTAATTATTGATGGGTTAAAGCAGAGACATCTAAAAGGTGCACCTTGGCCCTCAAGGTGTGGATTCTGATATCCCTGCTCTAATGAGTATCATGAAGTGGAAGGTGAGAGGGACCAGAAGCAACTATACAGATGAACACCTCTAGAATCCATGGTGCTCTGCATTGATGGATAAAAAGCATAGGAATATTTTCTTTATTGGTTTTCAGTGGTATTGAATAATAATTGAGATAAGCTGTAAATCTGACATACACTATATTGCCAAAAGTATTTGCTCACCCATCCAAATTATTGGAATCAGGTGTTCCAATCACTTCCATGGCCACAGGTGTATAAATTCAAGCACCTAGGCATGCAGACTGTTTTTACAAACATTTGTGAAAGAATGGGTCGCTCTCAGGAGCTCAGTGAATTCCAGCGTGGAACTGTGATAGGATGCCACCTGTGCAACAAATCCAGTCGTGAAATTTCCTCGCTCCTAAATATTCCACAGTCAACTGTCAGCTGTATTATAAGAAAATGGAAGTGTTTGGGAACGACAGCAACTCAGCCACGAAGTGGTAGGCCACGTAAACTGACGGAGCGGGGTCAGCGGATGCTGACGCGCATAGTGCGAAGAGGTCGCCAACTTTCTGCAGAGTCAATCACTATAGACCTCCAAACTTCATGTGGCCTTCAGATTAGCTCAAGAACAGTGCGCAGAGAGCTTCATGGAATGGGTTTCCATGGTCGAGCAGCTGCATCCAAGCCATACATCACCAAGTGCAATGCAAAGCGTCGGATGCGGTGGTGTAAAGCACGCCGCCACTGGACTCTAGAGCAGTGGAGACGCGTTCTCTGGAGTGACGAATCGCGCTTCTCCATCTGGCAATCTGATGGACGGGTCTGGGTTTGGCGGTTGCCAGGAGAACGGTACTTGTCTGACTGCATTGTGCCAAGTGTAAAGTTTGGTGGAGGGGGGATTATGGTGTGGGGTTGTTTTTCAGGAGCTGGGCTTGGCCCCTTAGTTCCAGTGAAAGGAACTCTGAATGCTTCAGCATACCAAGACATTTTGGACAATTCCATGCTCCCAACTTTGTGGGAACAGTTTGGAGCTGGCCCCTTCCTCTTCCAACATGACTGTGCACCAGTGCACAAAGCAAGGTCCATAAAGACATGGATGACAGAGTCTGGTGTGGATGAACTTGACTGGCCTGCACAGAGTCCTGACCTCAACCCGATAGAACACCTTTGGGATGAATTAGAGCGGAGACTGAGAGCCAGGCCTTCTCGTCCAACATCAGTGTGCGACCTCACAAATGCGCTTCTGGAAGAATGGTCCAAAATTCCCATAAACACACTCCTAAACCTTGTGGACAGCCTTCCCAGAAGAGTTGAAGCTGTTCTAGCTGCAAAGGGTGGACCGACGTCATATTGAACCCTATGGATTAGGAACGGGATGTCACTTAAAGGAATAGTACACCCAAAACATGATTAGCCTTCATTTTCTACTCACCTCCATGCTGAACAACACTCTGGAGTACTTTTTTGATATCTCAAATGCATCTGGAGATCTGGGAGGCTTCTTGCTGTCTGCTGACATTCAAATAATGGAGGTCCATGGCGCCCGAGACAGAAAGGTCCATAAAAGTCCACAAAAACGTGTCAATATTCCTCCATACTGCTCGTCCAATGTAATCCAAGTGTCCTGAGTGGGTAGCATCCAGAATTTACTCGAAACGAAGTCATTTAGAATGTTTTTAGAGCATAAACAGTAGTGTATAGGATTTCCTAATAGCGCCCCCATGCGCGCTCACGATTCTATGGAAGCCGGCAGACCAAACCAGCGCATTCAGCTCGGCAAAGAACTCATGCTCTTCCTCAACACTGAAGTCCTCAGACATTTTTCTTTCGTTGTTTCTTTCTTTGCACAGGTAAACAGCACATTTCTTCTTCTACGCTTGCATTATCGGCAGACCAGACGCTGAATGCGCACTTTCTTCCGGTTTGGTCTGCCGGCTTCCGTAGAATCGTGAGCGCGCATGGGGGCGCTATTAGGAAATCCTATACACTACTGTTTATGCTCTAAAAACATTCTAAATGACTTCGTTTCGAGTAAATTCTGGATGCTACCCACTCAGGACACTTGGATTACATTGGACGAGCAGTATGGAGGAATATTGACACGTTTTTGTGGACTTTTATGGACCTTTCTGTCTCGGGCGCCATGGACCTCCATTATTTGAATGTCAGCAGACAGCAAGAAGCCTCCCAGATCTCCAGATGCATTTGAGATATCAAAAAAGTACTCCAGAGTGTTGTTCAGCATGGAGGTGAGTAGAAAATGAAGGCTAATCATGTTTTGGGTGTACTATTCCTTTAAGCTCATATGTGAGTCAAGGCAGGTGAGCAAATACTTTTGGCAATATAGTGTATTTCAAACACTTGAAATAGTCACTGTTGGAGGAAATAATCCATGTAACTCTTTTGTGATATTTTGTTTATTCATGTTGCATCTGGAGAATAATTGAAATATTTATATATATAGGAAAGCTGTGTTTTACAGCATGAGTTTTTACCCCTTGGTGATTTTCTTCTTCATTTAAACATTTGTGTGCAATATTCCCTCTTCATTATTCTTTGTTCATAAAAGCCATCAATAAAATGCAAACACTCAAAATTGGGATATTTTGTATGTTACTGAAATTAGAGGCCGTATGACTTGTGCATATTTACAGGCATTCTTTACTTTTAAAGTAAAAGTTTCTTAAATTTTGCTTTTCTCAATGTTAATTTAGTTTCCAACATAATTTTTCAGTTTCCCTAATCGTTTTGTTGAACTGTAGGGAATCAAAGGCTGTTTTTAAGATATTTTAACAGACAGAAGTGACCAAAATCATCTTGAATCAGATCAGGGCTCTAAACTTCATCTGTCAAAGTGAGATTCTGTTCAGACATCTGCCAACCGAGCCCTTAGGGACCTTTTTATAATGCAGCACACACACACAGTTCTCAGAGTGCATTTCTTGTTTTTGCCCTACAGCAGTTTCCATAATTGTAACTTGATTGAAATACGATGCTATGACTAGACAAGAGTCTGAAGTTTTCAACATTTAGGGGAGGTTACTTTTTTATGTTGTAGAAACCACCCAATGTCAGGTAATTATTGAGTTTTTTTTTTCTTGCTTTGTTAGTGCCCAAAATAATCTGACTAGATAAGGTGAATCAGAATGCAGAGAGAGGTTATGGAAAGAGGTTTTTCTCCAGCGTAAACCTTTCAAGTCGATACAGCGTCTTCATTTCTGCCTGATTGACTCCAGCACTCACTCAACCAGTCTGATCTCATTTAGTGATAGGTTGCTTGCCGGGCAGGTTTGTCGTCTCTTGGCTTTAAAACCTGTCGCCGGATGCAGACGTTGTCTCACTCGATTAGGGAATCATCCTGCCATGTTAGTAATCTGCAAAAATTTAATCTTGTATACGAGCACAGCTGATTCTGAGTCCAGAGAGATGCAGGGTAGGTCCTGTTGTGTTAAGAGGGAGATTTTAAAGTGACCAATTTAATTGTCTTTTTGATCCCCAAAGCTTATCCATTGCACGGTTTTTGATTCTTGTAGTGCTCGAAATGTTCTTAGCTTCACAATTTACAGTAAGTTTATAAAAACTGGGGCTGCAACTAATCTGTAAATTATTTTTTTCGATTACTAATTGGATAGCAAAAGGTTTCTTAAAGAAAACTTTTTATGAAATTAAACCAGGTGAAACCAAAACTTTTCCACTTGAGTAATTCTGGATGAAAAGACGAAAAAACTTTTTTAAAATCTTGAATGCAAAATGTTTATATATATAAAAATTATATTATTTCTGCTCTAAGTAGGTCTGTCAGCTAAAGGTATATTTTAAAGTCTCTATACTCCAGTTAACGATTAATCGATTACTAAATTAGTTGACAATTATTTCAATAATCGATTCTTCACATTTAATCTAATTAATTGTTTCAGCCCTAATAGAAACCAAAACTCCAAACGCCAAAACACTTATGGTGAGTATCAGTGTATTCTGGAATAAAAGCAAGAGAGTCAGACACATTAATCACCTGGAATTTGGAACACTGAGGTTTTCAGATACTTCCATGTATTTGCAAGTTCGCAGTTCCTTTTTACTATGCAATCTCTATCTTTTTACTTTTCGGTTATTTGTGTATTTTGTGCTTAAAGGATTTTACATTCTGAGACAGATAGTTTTTATATCATAGATGTGGATGGAAGCAATGTTTGGATAAATGCTCACTGAAAAGGCCATAGAAATAATCCTTCTAAAACAAGAATAATGTTTTTGTTTTTGCTCAAATATGTTTTTCTGTCACATGTGTCTTTTCCTATTATGAATGTATAAAAAGTTCAGTTATATCCTGTGATGTGTTTTCTGATTATAGTGCGAAACTTATTTATTAAACAAACAAACAAAAAAATCGAAATAAATAAATAAAACAAACAACTGGAAAGAATCCCAGATTAGACCTCATCTAATTATATTTTTAAAATCAATTTTTATAATTTATTTTAACAACCAACTAAATTTGGAGACTAAACTTGGAAACGTAAATGCTCATAGTTCAACAGAGAAGGTTATTATGTTTTTAAGTAGACCAAATTATTGTTTAACATATAAAGAACATTGAAAATTACATAAAAAGGTCCTTTTTAATGAAGATATATTTCCATTTTTTTTTACCGTGGAAAACTTAAGCCTATTTGCTTAACATTAAAAAAGAATTGGGGTATAATAACATTAGTGGAATAATCGGAAAACCAAAATCATTGCTGACCACAAATGGCCATTAGACGAGTTTCAGTCTTTACCAAATTATAGAGATAAAATCTTAGAAAAAGATGCTCAAAAAAAAGAGGAAACTTTTTTGAAAAATACATCCAGCTATAGCTGCTGTAAAACTACTATACATTTAAGAAAAAATAGCATCTTTTACACCATGGTGGGGTAGAGTGATGTTTCGGGCTTTGCTGCTTCAGCAGCTGAATGGCTTGATTAAAGCAGGAATATGTGTGTCTAGAATAAAATCATGAACTTGAACTTTCAGTCTTGACTTTCAGTCTTGACTTTGCTCTCTTTTGGTATCTGTAGCACACCACCAAGTCCAACTCTGAATTGCTGAAAAAAAATCCCCCCCATAAAAACAGTATTTTGTTAGTGGCCTATTTAGAGTCTGGACTTGCATCAAGTTGGAATCATGTGGGATATCTTAAATACACTGTTCACGCTTGAAAATTTTCACTTGTCTGAACTAATTTAAAAAATCCCTCAGTTTGACACAACATTTTAGGGGGTACTTATTTTTCAGTTAGTAACTGATTGGTTAAGACAGTTTTTCCCCCCTTGATTAATAAAACCATGTGAAAGTCACCTTTTAAGCTGTGTTATCATGTGACCTTAGTCACATTTGCATGTGAGAGAAAAGCTTTGAACTAGTGTTGCGCCGATGCCCTTTTTTGGCCCCGATACCTGGCTGTACAGTATCGGCCGATACCGATACCATAATAATGTAAAATAATTGCCATCATGGCTTTGTCAAGCTGCTGCCTACCTTTGTGAAGCAGGAAATAATCTAATACAAAGTGAATCAAGTAGAACTTTTTATTGCCTACCTGGAATAAGTGATAATAGTTGAATAAACTTTTGGCTCTTAAAATGGTATCGGTGCCCTATTTGTTGGCACTCGCCAATACCGATACCACCATTTTAGGGCAGTATTGGGGCCCCGTCCGATACTGGCATCGGTATCAGTGCAACACTACTTTAAACAAGACCAGTGCTCCGGTAAACACTTTTTCAATGCAATGTAGTGGTCCTAGAGTGTCTCTTTTTAACTGCAGGTGTTGTGCTGCATTTTTTCTCAGTTGATTAAAGTCCATGGAGAGGACAACTCTTCCAGGTCTGTGTGGGTTTCTTCCCAAGCCACTGCCAGAGAGGTGTGCCTCCTATTGGCCCGGTCAGCTCACTGCAGTGATCACCAGAACTGGGCGCTCCTTGAACACTATCCCACCCTGGGCCTAGGTAACTCTGACCTTAAACACATCATGCTTCTAAATTTATTCATTTAAATCATTCAGTGGTTGATTTTATAAAGTAGAATTGGTCTGAATTTTTGGCAGTTGTAGCTATTTAGACATTCACCAGAGTAATTTCTTACGTCTTTCCGGCAGTGTCTTGTTTTGCTGTTGTCTAAATGCAAATGAGGTACTTAAAACCCCTTCAGGTTGAGGAGCGTTCCACTCCACCCAACATGTTTGTTTTGATAGCAGATGTATGATAATTTAGTAGTGCAGAAAATGTGTTAAAAGATGTCAACAGTAGAGTTGTCCATGAAAAGAAAAGTCCAGTCAGCAAGGAATAATCAGTGGATCATTATTTATACCTAAAACTAATATATTTGCAGTGATCTAATGAATTTAGCGTAAATCAGTAAAAAACTAAAAATTATAATTTTCGTCATTATCACTGGGGCCATTTTTGACCAAATATAGTAACACCTCACTCCTGACATCTTCCGGCAGTGGCGTCAAGGTGCAGTAAGCCTAGCGCCATTCTCCTCGCTTTACAAGCAAAATCAATGGGAAGAGACACATCTGCAATTAACAACAATTATTTAAGATTTCAAGAGGACTTCTCCATTGAAATTTGTGAGAGCTGTAGTTAAACTGACAATGCCCACGTGCATGGCAGTTGGATGTTGTAATACATCGGGTAAAAGTGAAAACAAAATCCAATTCATGATCCTCCACGGACGGGTTCGTTGTTGGATTGCAGACTTGAAGAGGGAGGTTTTCGAAGTTTTATCAAACTTTTGACCAGAGGAAAAAATATGTAATGTGTAGCCAGCTCGTTGTGACAAAGACCAGATACAGCATTGGGACTTGATCAACAGCCGATACCGCACCATGACGTCATAAACCAGTAGGTGGTAGTAATGTTCTTTAACAAACATGGATGCCTCTACTAAAGCACATCCAAATGAAAATTACTCTTAATTAAAAATACTTATCATTTATTGAACAGTATGTAATAGTTTCATATTTAAAGTACTTTCAGATATTTTAATTCTGAATATGACCGTACTTTTCCTTTAATTTCCCGTTAATGTGTTTGAATCTGACGAAGAGCAAAAGTGTTAAAGAAAAATGTCATTCAAAATGATGGCATCTGTGTATTTTATCCTTGAAGGTTCACCTTCTTGAACAAGCGCAGAGAAAACTTAGGTAATTCAAAGTAGTAACATAAACTGTAAACCTTTCACAACTTTCAGTAATGTTACTGATAATATTTTAACACAAAGTACACATTAGACTACATGTAACTGCCTGAGGGCTGTAGCACATCTGCAATAGGTAGACTTGAAGAATTCAGTTGGCTGATAAGGCGAAGACTTCACACATCCATTCAAAGTGATGAAAAGCAAACAGGAAGAGGCACAAATATATAGCCACAGGAGACAAAGTCTGAAGTAGTAATTTCAAAGTGAAAGTGAAATCTTTTATGCCATGTTAAACTTTGTTAGAGGCATATGTTTTTCTTCAATTATTAACGGTAATTCAAATAAGATGCATTGTTCAAAGGGGCAAAAAAAATTTTTTCTCTTATGCACTAAGGATACATGCTGCTGTCTTCTATGGAGAGCCATTTTATTCTAAATGAAATAAATACTGCTATTGATAAATTGTCAATAAATGTTCCATTGAATAAATATCCTCATGAAATAAAACAATATAAATATTTTATTTGATCATATTTCAAGATTTTTTTATTTAGTCAGAGATTGATTAATTACGTTATTTATTTGTCTCATAATGGACTATTATTTGTGACACTTTTAATTTGTAAAGCTACTTTACCTATTCAGTGACTTTTTATTCTTTGAGTTTTTCATTTTATGCTCCTTTTATTTTAAATGAGGCGGTGGTGAATATGTGAAGTAACTTCACAAAGTGAAAGTGTCACAAAAAAAACATCTCCATTATGGAATAAATAAATAATAAAATAAATAAACGAAGTAAAGAATCAATATTTGAGCAAAAAAAAAACCCAATGTTTTATAATGTTTATTTCATGGAGATGTTTTATTTATTTAATAGAATATTTATTGAAAATTTATCAATAGCAGTATTTATTTAATTTTGAATGAAACAGCTCTCAATAGTCTTTAGGCAAAAAAAAAAAAAAATTATCAAATGTATTACTCAATTTTAAATGTAGTGTGCTTTATCGAAACTTAAAATAAATGTCTTTATGTGGACATCATATATTTCAGACTATATGAATAAAAATTTATAAAATAAAAAAATAAAAATTGAGGTTTTACACTGGTCAAGTCCTATTAAGCCTGAATAGCTAAGAGAAATTAAGAATACACGCCACATAGAAGTTGGGGTCTAAAGATGTTATTATTAATAATTTTCTATAATATAAAACAAAATGTACTAGTTGCATATAATGCAACTCCAATGTGAATGAACACAGACTCCCTAAAGCCTTTTAATGACAGCTCCAAAGTTCATTTTATTTTTGTTCATAATGACAATAAGAATTTTAATTAAAAGGCCTCTTTTGTACAGGACCCCAACCGTCCATTGCCCACCTGTTGGCTACACTAGACATTTTAGAAGCCTATAGGTTTTAAAGGTTATTAAGGAGTTAATAATTTAGCAAAACTAGAGCCAGGAACATCACTGATTGCTTTTGGAAGCTGTGTTCCTTAAGACAAAAATGGAAACAAACAAAGAGGACTTAACATACTCATGTACTCAAATTTCCATGAAGAATAATTTTAATGGGCATCACAAGGAGGTTCTGATGTGGGTTGTTTAATCATCCTTTAACTTAAAATAAAATAAATAAATAAATAACTAAATAAAGCAAGGGGAAAAAAATTAAATTAGCTAGATTGTGTCCATGACCTTGTGATCAACAACAAATACTTAGACCAAACAGAAAATTGGACATTTTGGCAATTTGTCCAATTTGGCAATTGGACAAAATGACATTAACATGACATAACATTATATAATACATTAATGAAAGACCTTGAGAGAATAAATTTGTTATTGAACTTTTAAATACTTTTGGTACACAACAAAATTTATTTAAGAGCTAAAAAAAGAAGTAGATTTTGCATGATATCTCCTCTTTTACTGCACTAAAACTGATGGTAAGAAGACATGTTTGGGTTAAAGCTTCACCCTGACTTTTCAGAAAGATGCCTGGAGGATGACGAGCTCGTGCTGGAGGTTCAGGCCACCTGGTCTCTGAAGGACAAGACGAGATTTGTATTCTCCAAAAACTATGCCAAGTATGAGTTCTTCAATAAACAAATGGTATGTAAAGCTTTGCCTTTATTGTGTTTAATTATGTAGAGCAGCGGGTTTTATTTTGTGCAGACAGGCTTTAGATGTTATAGTCTGACATCTGTGCAGCTTAAGTATTTTAAATAATTCAAACTGATCAAAGGAGTTTCCCAGAGCTCTGTGAATTGAGCCCTCTCTGCAATTTGTGTTTCCAAAATGGAAGAAAGGTGAATATGTTAGTAAAACATTTCACATTTCAAACATTTGGAAAAATAACAGGTTTTTAAACACCTGCTCGTTGTATCAGGGAATCGTCTGGGTTTAAAAGAAGTTGTTTGTATCATTATTAAAGCTGCAGAAATTATGAAGTCATGTTTTTTTCCATCTCATGCTTCTGTAATCAGGAAATGCACATAAATGTGTCATAAAATTGATTTACAGCTAACAGACTTTGTGTCCGCCCTGGCAAAGATGTGTAAAAAAGAAACGTTAGGATAAATAAATCTTTTTCTGCAATTGAAAAAAAAAACAAAAACCCAAAAACATTGCAATAAAACATATTTATTATAGCAGTTATCACAGTTATTTAGTGTTTAGGGTGAGGTATTTGATTTTTAAAAAATAGGCAGCGATTGTGGATATGCAAACATGGTCGGTGTTACCATAGTGAAAACACAGCAACATCTGCCCAGTTTTATGCAAACCCTTCGCATGGCTAATAAAAATATATCTGAACCATTTCACATACAGTGTCTCTTAAAAAAACTAATTATGATATTTTCTGCACAAATAAAGGTTTAAAATCAAGAGCAGTAATGTTCGTTTTTTATTTTTTTTTATTTACATATTTTATTTGAAAATCTATAGTCTAGTACTTTTGTGAGTCAACAGAAACCACAGTTCTCATAATTTTCCTGCAGCGCTTCTTCCCAGAGGTAATGGTCTCAGACAGCACAGATGCCAAAAAGAAGATGACATCTGAGGAGTTCATTCAGGTGAAATAAGGAGCTTTTAAACAGCAAGGCAGTTTGAGAAAAGAATAATCTATAGATGAATTCCTCATCATTTGTGTATTTTATATGAGGTAAGATCAGAATCAAAATAAACATGTACATAAAATAACAGTTGTGTACATATTATTCAGAAGTTGTGCATAACAAACATTTGTAAACTCATGCAAAACATAAAAATATACTTTAAATCGTTACAAGTTCCATAACTAATGAATACAAATCCCAAGTTTAAATTTGTGCTTTATTCATCATGAATACAAACTAGAGCGGCTGTTTGAGAATACGGATTCACAACAGTGGTCTGACTAATAGGCCTATGTACACAACTGTGCTTTTATGTTCAAGTTTATTTTGATTGTGATCTTACCTCATACTTTTGGTTTAATTTTTATCATTTTTGATGATATATGTGAATGCATATTTGCTAGATTTAAATCTGTGCATCAGCGTAATAGAAGATCGGACAGCCAGTAGTGTGATTACCAATCAATGTTAAATTGAATATGTTAGTAAAAAAAAAAAAAAAAGAAACTAAAGATAATAATAAATAATTTTTAAACTGGTTAACTTCAAAGTAAACACATTGATAATGAAAACAAAACCTTGTTGATTGGATCCAAAGCAGTTAAGTGTGTGTTTTTAAAATGCATTTTAGAGATGGAGCTAATTTCTTTTTATCAACAGAGCCTGATGACACCCGGGACATCTCCTCAGATCCAAGGGTTTCTGTACTTGAAGGGGCTCAGAAAGAAGTCCTGGAAGAAGGTGTACTTCACCCTCCGACGATCCGGTCTCTACAGATCCACCAAAGGCTTTGAGAAGGTTGGGAAACCTCTTTTCATAAACTGGATTGCTGCTGAAAGAATTTCAATATTTACACAGTGTTTCCCTAAATGTTTTTTTTTATTTAAATGTTTCACAATCTTTATGTTGGAATCAGGATCCTCGGCACCTGAGATTCGCTGCTGATTTGGATGTTTCCAACGTTTACACAGTGGTTGACGGCTGCAAACTGTACGGAGCTCCAACTGACTTTAATTTCTGTATAAAGGTAGAAATTGTTTACAAAAATATTCCTCACCTTGTTAATCTTTGTCATATATTTCTGATATACATTTATTGTTTGATAACAAGAATATATAAATGATGCAAGTCAAGACTATATATAAATGTTTCCAAATGTAAAAAATTAAGGCTTTTTTAATAGGAGTGTTATACAGTGTGTATATATATACACTATATTGCCAAAAGTATTTGCTCACCTGCCTTGACTCACATATGAGCTTAAGTGACATCCCGTTCCTAATCCATAGGGTTCAATATGACGTCGGTCCACCCTTTGCAGCTAGAACAGCTTCAACTCTTCTGGGAAGGCTGTCCACAAGGTTTAGGAGTGTGTTTATGGGAATTTTGGACCATTCTTCCAGAAGCGCATTTGTGAGGTCGCACACTGATGTTGGACGAGAAGGCCTGGCTCTCAGTCTCCGCTCTAATTCATCCCAAAGGTGTTCTATCGGGTTGAGGTCAGGACTCTGTGCAGGCCAGTCAAGTTCATCCACACCAGACTCTGTCATCCATGTCTTTATGGACCTTGCTTTGTGCACTGGTGCACAGTCATGTTGGAAGAGGAAGGGGCCAGCTCCAAACTGTTCCCACAAAGTTGGGAGCATGGAATTGTCCAAAATGTCTTGGTATGCTGAAGCATTCAGAGTTCCTTTCACTGGAACTAAGGGGCCAAGCCCAGCTCCTGAAAAACAACCCCACACCATAATCCCCCCTCCACCAAACTTTACACTTGGCACAATGCAGTCAGACAAGTACCGTTCTCCTGGCAACCGCCAAACCCAGACCCGTCCATCAGATTGCCAGATGGAGAAGCGCGATTCGTCACTCCAGAGAACGCGTCTCCACTGCTCTAGAGTCCAGTGGCGGCGTGCTTTACACCACCGCATCCGACGCTTTGCATTGCACTTGGTGATGTATGGCTTGGATGCAGCTGCTCGACCATGGAAACCCATTCCATGAAGCTCTCTGCGCACTGTTCTTGAGCTAATCTGAAGGCCACATGAAGTTTGGAGGTCTGTAGTGATTGACTCTGCAGAAAGTTGGCGACCTCTTCGCACTATGCGCTTCAGCATCCGCTGACCCCGCTCCGTCAGTTTACGTGGCCTACCACTTCGTGGCTGAGTTGCTGTCGTTCCCAAACACTTCCATTTTCTTATAATACAGCTGACAGTTGACTGTGGAATATTTAGGAGCGAGGAAATTTCACGACTGGATTTGTTGCACAGGTGGCATCCTATCACAGTTCCACGCTGGAATTCACTGAGCTCCTGAGAGCGACCCATTCTTTCACAAATGTTTGTAAAAACAGTCTGCATGCCTATGTGCTTGAATTTATACACCTGTGGCCATGGAAGTGATTGGAACACCTGATTCCAATAATTTGGATGGGTGAGCAAATACTTTTGGCAATATAGTGTATATATATTAGTGCTGTCAAAATTATCGCGTTATTATCGCGTTAACGCGAGGCCATTTTAACGGCGATAATTTTTTTAACGTGAGATTAACGGTATGTGGTTTTATGGTACAATTTTCCAAGTACATCCCGCTGCAGCCTGCGGGAAGGCGGGGCTATTTTCCCCCAGTGTATGCATTTCTCATAGGCTTCGAGAGCGGACCTCCTCAAGGGAAAAAGACGCTCATACACTGGGTGACGCTAGTGCCTTTTCTTTAAGCCCCACCACCAACAAAGAAGTGGAGTGTCTGGTAACTAGTAGCAACCTGAAATACGCTGAGAAAACAGATTACTGAGGTGAAATGGAATCTGCTACGGCACTCTTGCCGTCTGTGTACGCCACAGGTCGGTATCGTGTGTGTGTGTGTGTGTGTGTGTGTGTGTGTGTGTGTGTGTGTGGGTGGGTGTGTGTGTGTTCTCATTCTTGTTAAGAGGCTGAAAAGTAACTTTCTAGAGCATAGACTACCTCCATTTAGTGATGTCGGTCTATTGATTTTGATGTATTGATTGAAAATTGTTCATTAATACCTTGGTTAATTAACATCTAATGTTAACTCTACTAAATTTTATAGCAGTAGGGTAAAATGCTTGTCTTTGTTCAAAAGACTGTATTAACTGTAAAGACTGTCTTTTACATCAGCCTGTTTTCAGGGCCTTTTTTTTGTCTACATATTTGTTATTTTTGGCATAAATCAGTATCTGTGACCTGTTTTCATTTTAAAAAAAGAACATTGGCACAAACCTAGCCTGTATGTATTTTTTTGTATGTCATCGAGAGTATTTAAATGATTTTCAATCAGGAAAAAAATGTGCGACTAAAATGCGATTAATCGCGAGTTAACTCAGGCATTGATGCGATTAATCGCGATTAAAAAAATTTTATCGATTGACAGCACTAATATATATATATATATATATATATATATATATATATACATAGTAAAAAGTTTTGACTAAATTAGTGAATCTTAGCTACAATGTAAAAGGGAAAAACATGGTTGAAAACCAAAATCGAGAGATAATGCAATGATATCAAAAGTTAGCTTGGATTTTGTGTTGAATACCAAAGTTTATCTTTCCGTAAAAATTCAAAAAATATCCACTGGACTTGGTTTTCAAGATTTGAAGACGTTTCGCCACCTCTCCAGGAAGCTTTCTCAATTCAAATGTCTGGATCCGCAGTGAGTTTGAGTGTTATATAGACACGCCTTGTATCGCTTGGAAACATGCAATGGTAACCGATGAATGGGTCGTTAGTTCCATCGTTAGCCTGTAATATCTGAACCTGTCTATGATTCTAGGGGTCGGTCGTTAAAGGGGGGATTGCCATTAACGGGGGGGATTGTCTCCTGTAATACCTGAAACCTGTCCATGATTGTTAAGGGTTGGTCGTTAAGGAGGTATTGTTCACCGGCTGGGGCGGGTAGGTCCCTCGTTCCTCTGTGATGGGGTGGGGGGTTTGGTGATATCTGGAAGGTTTATCTTGAATAATTTAGTTAGATAAAATTACTTTTAAACTAATTTGGAGCTATTGGAATCTTTTCAAACCAATTCACAATATTACATACAAGAGATGAACAAAACATTATTTGGAGAAAAATGTTTGATTAAATGATTTTCTTAATCAGGAACCAATATCCTTTGGTTAACTGATTCTTTACCTTCTTTAAATGAGCTAGGAGCCAGCAGACATGAGGACTCCATTAAAGAACTTTTGGCCATAATTGGTAATCAAAATATGAGCATATGAGAAAACACATGAACTTTAACAGTATATATATGTCAGAATCTCAATTCTGAAACTCAGAGAAAATTGTTGCAAATGGTCTGTTTTGCAGCATTTCTGGTTGCATCATGACATAACCTTATCAGTCTGGAGATCCGGACCTTGGACCGGGGTTTTCCATGCTGGTGCCTCTTACAATAAGACCCCCCCAGACAGTTTCACAGAAAGAGAAAGAGATCCAATGTGGAGTGGTTTTTCTGTCCTCAAACACCGTGGGGGGCAAAGGCACAACCAAGTCAACAGCAGAGCAAAACTTTTATCTTCATCACCCAATGGACATAGTTAAGATAATGAATTATTATGGTTTAAGGCACAAGATACATATATATCAGTAAAAAAAATGTAATTACTCTTCATTGCAGTGTTTGTAAAAACATACAAGACTTAACAATGGTAAGAGGAAAATCCAAAGTAAATTATGGAAAGGAAAATATTGGTAGCTAAAAGATATATTTGTAATTTCCTGCCATAAAAGAGTTGAACTTATTCAACAAAAATTATAAAATTGCTTCAACGGTCATGCACATGACTGACAGATATAATTTCTGATGGTAACTTATGTGTTGTTGATGTTTCTGCACAGCCTACCAGGAATCAAGGCCAAGTTAAGGATTTAAAGATCATATGTGCTGAAACTGAACACATTCGAACACTCTGGATGTCTGCTATAAGACTGTTTAAGGTAGTCATCATCATATTTCTTGATAAATTAATTGTACGATTTTTTTTTATCTCATTGTGTCAGCAAAATACAGACATAAACGTTAATTGTGAGCATTATGTGTGTTTTTGTGTATGCAGTATGGGGAGCGGCTTCGGCATAATTTCCAAATGTCCAAGTTGGCGCCAAGTAGCCCAGAAGGCTCAAAGCTCACAGACGGCAGAGTCAGTTTGTTCTATAATGCAACCTACTTATTCGATCTCATATTTCTGTACGCGGTGGGCTTAAACTGTGCATGTGGTCTTTGCAGTCCAAGTCGGAGGACAGCTTGGTGGCCATGGACTTCTCAGGTAATGCTGGAGGACGTGTCATAGAAAACCCGACAGAGGCGCAGAGAGCAGAGCAGGAGGAAGGACAGACTTGGAGGGTGAGAGGGAACAACTTTCCGTCTGTTGTCTTGTCTTAAGATTGATCCTAAAAGACACCCTGGTCATTAGACTGATTAACGATCCAACTGAAGTTGGAAATTCGCAGTCGTAGTTTAGTGATTTTGTATTCAGAGGAGTTGATGGACGATAAAAATTATTGCAACAATTCATATTCATTACAGTTTTGCAAATTGAACTCTTGCTGTCACATTCTTTTTAGGAGGAAGAAGCTTTCCCCTTTAGCCTTTCTATAGAAGCCATCCCTATTTCTTCTTTTCCTTCATGTCATGAACCTTTACATTTTAAAACCCGAGGCCTCCAGAGACTCAGCTGGAGCTGAGATGGGTTTCTGTTTTATTTTTTTATACATAAATCAGAAGGTATCAACTTAAAATAGCTATTGAGAGAAGAGAAATAATCTGACATTTGTTGACCTTTTCCGTTGCTTGTTTTGTGACAGAAAAGAGAGGCCCTTAGGTGCTGCCAGTCGAACATGAACGCAGAGCCCGGGACTTCCTGTAAGTCCACGTGAGGCCGAGGGGGAAGCGAGTTCAAATCCCAACATGTTTTCATAAGAAAATAAAAAAACAACTGATTTATCTCTCCTTCCTTATAGTCGTTCACAAAACTCACCCGTGGTTTCATGGTGGTTTATCCAGAAAAGAGGCGGAAAGGCTGATAGAGAAGCAGGGGCTGGCAGACGGGTAAGAAAGAAAATGTAGTTTCTCTATTTTCATTTTAAATGCTGAACTGAAGGATCTCTTAAGACATACTGTCTACTTGGGCTATTCATTTGCAGGAAATTGGCGATATGATACTTATGACTCTTGGCGCTGCCAAAGCGGCTGGAAGTTATTAAAAAAATTAGACAATAAAATGGATGTTTGCCTTGGGATATTTAAAAAAAAAAAAAATCGATTCAGCTCTATTTTGAATTAAAACCAACATATATCTATATAGATAGATAGATAGATAGATAGATAGATAGATAGATAGATAGATAGATAGATAGATAGATAGATAGATAGATAGATAGATAGATAGATATCAATATCCTGATATTTGAATGATTTTGTTTTTCTTACACCCTTACTGTCTACAGAATCACATTAGAGATGTCTGGAATAAAGTTCTTGAATATCTCAAGTTTTAGACATCTGACAGCAGACAACTTTTATCACTTCATTTGAAAAGAACACATTACTTATTCTTAGCCTGTTGTGATTATTTTGCCTAATGATTAATGTGTCGATTATTTATTTTTTTTGGATTAATTGATAAATAAGCGGATAGCAAAAAGTTCCTTAGGAAAATATTTATAATATAATATAATATATATATTTTTTCCTTAAATGCGAAATATTGATTTTTGGTATTATTACTGCTCCGTGTGGATTGTTCTGGAAGCTAAGTTCATTTTATAGAGTCTCTATGCTCCAGTTAACGATGAATCGATTACTAAATTAGTTGACAATTATTTAAATAATCGATTAATCCGATTAATTGGTTCAACCCTAGTAAAATTCCAATAATATTAAAATGTATCTATAGATAAGATATTCTCCTGATTTGAATTAAGTTACAATAATACATTTTATTTGTCCTCATAGATGGTTCCATAAAGTCACAGTCAAAAAGTTTGTTTAATTATTGTAATTATTTATTTTCATGCAAGTTTTTGTTTTCATCCTGTCTATGGGTCCTCAGGGTGTTCCTAATACGTAGAAGCCAGATGCATGAGAACTGCTTCGTGCTGTCTTTATGTTACGAGCTGAAGGTCAAACATTGCATCATCGTCCCGGTGAGTTCCCGTCACTATTACCCTATCATCTTTAAATCTCCCTCCTAAGAAAAGGCCTGACTTTATATCTCAACCCTTCTGCAGATGTTGAAGGATGGAAAAAACTTTTTCAGCATTGATGACGGCGAGACTCTTTTCATTGACCTCCTGCAGCTGGTTGAGTTTTACCAAATCAACAAGGGCAGCCTGCCAGTGCGCCTCAAACGCCCCTGCATCTGTGTGCAGCTTTGAGGTCCCTCTGCTCTCTGGACTGCTTCATCACGCACCAAAAGCCATAAAAAAAAAAAAAAAAAAAACAAGCTGTCAGGCCTGTGGGCAAAGAGTGTAAACCAGAGAGGAAACTTTTCATCTGCGCCTCCTCGCTTTAGATTTCTTGATTATTTTCCACGTGTTGCTGCAGATGCTGGCTGTTTTTATTGTAATTAATGAACGACAAACAGTCCCCACAGAGACAGCTTAATGAGCCATGCTGGACAGGCTTTCAAGCTTTGAGGGGAGTGTTTGGAGAAGATGGACGTTGAACTTTACTTTCATTCAGTGCCATGTTGCTGAGTAGCTTTACATGGCTGCAGAAACCTCTGAATGTGTCAAATCAGAAAAAAAAAACAGGGAGGAAATGAGCCACACTGCACACTAGAGGGCGCTCTGACTATGATTCAGATTTCCATGAACAGGGAAGACATTGATGTTTCAGTAACATAAAAGGTGCCATGAATTCATTTCTGAATTGCACCTTAAAGTTATAACAGGATCTGACCTAATTGAAACAATATTAAAAGCTGCACCACTTTATTCTGGTGTATTGGATCTTTAATGCTTTAATGCATTTAAGGTTTAAAAAATGTCTCAATGCTATTTTGTACGCGAAAGTATCTCAGGTAAAGACACTAAAATAACTGTTTTATACAGCTGTGTGTAAAGGTTTACATACCCTCAAATTAAAGAAAATTATAAATTCACACTACTAGTTCAAATAATTCAAAGCTTAAAAAAGTTATGATCAATAAATATTTACTAAATGACAATTTAGTAATATCAAATATTGATTTAAAATATTTATAAAAAAGAAAAAAAAAATGCCCCAGACACATTAAAGTGCCTTGCTCATGAACATTGAACTGACATACCTTTCAACATGTGCAGAAATCTTATTGAATATTTCATGGGGTCCGTTTCACGATGGTTTAACAAACTTAAATTCAAATCCGCAACTCTATATTGATCTAGCCTAAAGTCAGGAACTCTTTTGAGTTTTTGATTTCACAACAGCTGCTATGAGTTAGATCAATCAACTTTAAGTGGGTCCACTCACAGAAGCGCGTGCGTAACAAGTTTAGAAAAGCCATCAGTCAAGCCCCGAATCAACGTGTCACCATGACAACAGGCAACAGGAAGTGCCTATTTTACCCCACCGGAACTAGATTTAAAAGACAAAGAAACAGCAATACAGCTACAAAGGTGAGGATGATAGAGAAGGAGAAGATTGTTGCTCGAGTTAATGTGTAGATGTATGTGAAGTGAACTATGGCAGGCCCTTTTTTACATTTAATAAAAACCGTCTCAAGGCAAGGCAAGGCATATTTATTTGTATAGCAAAATTCAGTACAAAGACAATGCAAAGTACTTTACATGATTAAAATACAGGAAGATAAAACCGAATCAAAGCAATTCTCGTCACAGTTGTTCTGTTTGTAGATCTATAAGATTCTTCCTGATCAAAATCACATTCCTAGAGTGAACTATAATTTTTTTTTACATTTTTTTTTTACAATTTACATTTTTACAGCAGAAACTGAATTTCGGGGGGGGGGAACAAAAACAAAATTATACTAATAAGAATTAAGTTTTCTATACCTAAAAATATTTACATATTTTAAGTGGCTGTTTTGACATTTATCAGATTGACTCAGTATGTATTTATGATAACTGAAATCCATCTTTTATAGTCAAAATACAAGGAAGATATTGGGAATACTTGTTAAGTAAAAATAATTCTCTGTAAAAAAAAAAAAAAAAGTGCTGATGTATTTTTTTTTTTTATATACACAAAACTAGGAGAAAATTTAGACTTAATCAGGAAATAAAACAAAGTTGGCTGTAAGGAGAGGGGAAATAGAGGACACTGAGTTTACTGAACAAAACCTGCTCCCGACCAGGTTAACTCTGGGGAGAATGCAATAGGGTGACTGGAAAAAAGTTGAGGAAACTCTCTTCATGAAATGGAAAAACTCTGAGCTTTCCATATTTCAGGTTTAGAAAACTGAGTTTTTCAGTAAACCTGCTTTGTGAAACGGACCCCTGCTCAGCAAAATGTTAAACAATGTTATATTAAACAAGCAGCTCCATCAGGCTTGTTTAACATATACAGTGCGAGGTTTCATACATAAAGATATAAAATTGTATTT
The DNA here is from genome assembly GCF_016077235.1 of Cyprinodon tularosa. Lineage (NCBI taxonomy): Eukaryota > Metazoa > Chordata > Actinopteri > Cyprinodontiformes > Cyprinodontidae > Cyprinodon > Cyprinodon tularosa. Next base: position 1,449,785 of record NW_024039674.1, on the reverse strand, counting down.
TTTTCTGAAGAAACAACAAGAAGTGGGACACAATCATTAAGTGGAATTAAATTTATTGGACATTTAATTTTTTTTTTTTAACATCACTGAGGCTGGATGGAGAACGTTGTGAGCAGTACAGTTCTTGCAACAGATTCTCGATTAGATTCAGGTCTGGACTTTGACTTGGCCCTTCTAATACCTGGATGTGTTTATATGTGAACCATTCCATTGTAGATTTTAATTTTGTTTTGGATCATTGTCTTTTTGGAAGATAAACCTCTGTCCCAGCTCAGATCTTTTGCAGACTCCAACTTTTCTTCCAGAATGGTCCTGTATTTGGCTCTATCCATCTTCCCATCAATTTCAACCTTCTTCTTTGTCCCTGCTGAAGAAAAACAGGCCCAAACCATGATTCTGCCACCACCATGTTAGACAGTGGGAATGATGTGTTCAGGGCGATAACCTGTGTTGCTTTTACTCCAAACAGGTTTTGCATTGTTGTTTCATTTTGGTCTGATTTTGGTTTCATCTGACAGGAGCACCTTCTTCCAAATGTTTGCTTTGTCTCCCAGGTGGCTTGTGGCACACTTTAAAAACATTTTTTTTTTGACATCTTTAAGAAATTACTTTCTTTTTGCCACTCTTCCATAAAGACTAATTGTGCTGTATATGACTGATTGTTGTCTGATGGACAGAGTCTCCCACCCCATCTGTAGATCTCTGCAATTCATCCAGAGTGATCATGGGCCTATTGGCTGCATCTCTGATCAGTCTTGCTGTTTGGGCTGAACATTTAGAGGGACAACCAGGTCTTTTTACTCCATTTCAATATTATCGCTTGCATAGTGTTCTTTGGGATTTTAAAAATCTTTTCTTTTAAAGAGTATCTTGGTCTTGCCTGGTGTGTTCCTTGTTCTTCATGATACTCTCTGCGGTTTAACAGACCTCAGAGTATCAAAGATCAGGTGCATTTATTAGACTTAGACTTGATTACACACAGGTTGATTCTATTATCATTATCAGTCATTTGATCATTCATAGATCCTCACTGAACTTCTGGAGGGAGTTTGCTGAATCGGAAGTAAAGGGCCCCACTCTTTAGTTTTCTATTTGTTAAAAAAGTTACACATTTCCAATAAACTTCGTTCCACTTCATGGTTGTGCCCCACTTGTTTTTTATTCTTCACAAAAACAGGAAAACTTAATTACTTTATGTTGGACGCATGAAATGTGGCAAAGGTTGAGATAGTTTAAGGGAGCAAAAGCGTATAATGTATATATATGTGTATAAAAATATATATATATGTGTATATAACAACGATAAAGCCATTTTTTTACAGTGTTAACATTTGTACACAAATATGTTGAAGTGTGTGTTATAAGTAAGTGGGTTATGAATAAATATCCAGGGTGAATATTTATAAACGTTTGTCATTTGGTACAGTTTCCTACATGGGCTTGTCAAAAATGTATGTGAAACACATTTGTGAACAAAAAAAAAACATGGACATATGATGGAATCAAGCTCAAATCTTTTCAGTACAAATTTCAAAGCAGCAACATATTTCAAGCAAAGAGTGCAGATCAAGCAAAATCCTTTTTTTCCATTTCCGTGGAACTGATTGCAACAGAGAAGTGCTGAATGAAATTAGGTTTATCCACATCTGTATTTGTTCATTAAGGTGTTCAAGGAAACTATAAGTGATGATTTTTGACACCGGATCCAGGAGTGGGAAAATTTATAAATGGTGCTTCCTTGTTTACATGCAAGCCACATGTTTTCTTAAAGGGGACCCATTATATTTCCCTTTGAACATTTAGGAAAGGTCTATGGCCTATAAAAGCATGTTTTTAGCACTATATCAGCCTCAAATAACGATTATTTACCTCCTTGATTGCATCTTTTTTGAGCTCTTTTCAAAATGAGTTGTTTTAGGAGTCTGCCACTTAAAAAAAAATAAGCTGTATTTATACAGCACTTTATACAAGTGAAAAATGGCTACAAACAGATGCACATCCTTGACACTGAGTCAAACTCAAAAGCTGAAGGAGTGGAGCCTCCTTCCAAATCAGGAAGGATGCAGTGAGCTGTTTAATTTATGCATCGCTTTTATGCAGATGATGCTGTCATCTACCTTTCCTCTAATTCTGTGCTTCAAACTATTAAATCCCTTCTGACTGTTTTTACAGAACCAAGGCACACCTGTCATAACTTAAAATGCTACTGCATCCTATGATTCAAGCTCATGTTGTTCTCTGGAGATAAGTCATTTATACACAGTTGATCTTCTCCAGGGGTTTCCTCTGGACAAGCCTGAGGCAGGTCTATATATTATCCAAATCCAAATTTCTGGACAAAATCATAACACTGCTGTAAACTTAATTAATCCCAAGTCCTAAAAATAAGAAATTGAAAGAGAAAACAGAGTAAAATTTTAGAAATTTTTTTCAGTTATCATACTCTTGGTTATAATATGTTTAAGCATTGATTTGGGATTATATTGGTTCTCTATGTAAATCATTTCAAAGGTCTTCTTTGTGTTCATTACTTTGGAACAGTTCCACCTTTTCCAATGTTATCCATTGGTTTTGCATTGTTATATGTTCTATTTTTTATCTATGGGTCCTGGTTTTCATTGCCTCTAGTCACCACCCCTTACGTTTGGTTGAATCATATAAATTTGGGTCTGTTCCTGGACCTGTTCTCTCTTTGAATGCTTAAGACTTTAAGCTTGCTTCCATCTCTGGGTGACTGAACATTTGTGTTCCATTCGAGAAAACTGAGGATATCTCCAAATCTTCTGCATGGAGAGGATCCCTGTCCTGCAATACATTCTTGTATCATATCTCATACTACCATGTAGGCTTGAAAGGAATAGAAACTTAAAAGAATGGACTTATTCAAGACATGGAGTCTGTTTTACCTTTTTCGAACCATAGGGATTTTCTCTTGGTGTTTTATGTTATTTCTGGAGAAAGGCATTCTATGCAGGGTCATCTGACGCTCAACCGGCAACTGAAATTACTGTTTAGCTTTTAGTTGGGATTAATGGAGCCTAGGCCGAAGTTAAACTGAAGAAACTCATTGCTTTTCATACATCCACCTGCGACACAGCCAATCAGCTTTGAATCACACTTCCACAAAAGCCAATCGGCATCCAAAGCACATCTTAAAAGGCCTCCGATAGGCACTTGTCTGCTCCTGTGCGCAGGCGGCGGATGCGCTGTGACTTCATTCAGTTGACCCCGTTACAACCCACCTCCAGCCCCTCCAGGCTCATCTTAACTGGTCCGGCAGAAGACTGCCATGTATCTTTAATGGGAACGTTTTAGCTGGATTTCGAATGAAATCAATTGATACCTGAATTGTTTAATCACATAGAAAGTTTAGAGCTATTTAGATTATCCAACAAATTTTGAGGCAAGCAGATGAGGTAAGCAACTACTTTTCTTCTCCCTATCTTTGCAGAGTTCACAGTGCGCGCAGCCTTAGCAGTGTTGACCCAGAGCCAACAGAACTGGTGACTGTTGGTGATTTCATGGTTTTCTAAAAAGACCAGATAAGAGACCGTTTTACTTTTTCTTGGTGCTTTTGAGTTGGTGTCTGGAATAGGTGTGTGAACCTGATTTTGTCCCCCCAAAAAAGAACAAACTGGGAATTTTATGCAAACTTCGCTTTTTAAAATGTTATTTAACTTTTTTCTATTCTGTTTTAAAAGTTTACAAACACCTTTTCCTTTTTGACAAATAATGAAGACCTCTTGTAACCCAAGAGTTTACTTTCCTGTTTTCTTCCACTGGGTATAGAACCCATAATGCTGATTGTGTATCTACCTTTTATAGATGGAAGATGGTTGTTTATTCCCTATATTGTGAAAGAAAGAAGTCCTGAAGGCAAATTCGTCATCTCTCTTCAAAGTGATGCTTCTGATCTTATTCAGAGGGGACCCAAGCTAGAGCAGGGAATATTAGCCCGAACCCGACGGGACCCGAGAGGTCCTGCCGGGTTCGGGCTGTACTTTTTATTATTTCATTCGGGCCGGGCCGGGCTCGGGCTTTAAACCGTTATATGCGCGGCAAATAAATGATCATGTGATAACGTTCGATCTATACGCGATGAATGCAAATGAATGCAAAATGGATGTTACAGAAGTGAAACGGAGATTAGCCCTTAATGCGCACAATTGAAAAATGTCGGGCTGCAAACGGGTCGGGCTCTACGAAGCTGTCAATCATAACGGGCCGGGTCGGGCACGGGCCTGGTTCTTTCGGACTCGGGTCGGTTTCGGGCTGACTTTCAAGGCCCCCCAGTAGGCACCGTTACATCAATTTGATGTTAAAGATTGGTCAAGATTTTGACTTCCATGATAATTATTCTACAGAAGCTTATAGTTGTAAAAAGGTCCAAACAATAAATCAATCTAGCATCCAAATACTGCCTCATATTGCTAATAAACATATTTGAACTTAAAACAATATCTCTGCACAAAAACTTAACATCAAATTGACGTTGATTTGATGTCTGGGAATAAGGTATTGAATTGATGTCATATTGATGTCACAAAGCATCTTGGGATAAGGGACTTTGCAACAAGCATGAAGCTATTAAAATCTTGGTTGTGTTATTCATGCTGAAAATACATGCACCATTTGACCACCAAATGTGGGGAAATGCATTATATTTCAAAAAACATTTTTGAATTACCAATTATTTTATTTTATTTTTTATAATTTTATTTATTTATTTTTTTTTTTGCAACCCGGACAAGCGCGGGTTGCAAATTGTCGGAAACTGACGAATTACCAATTATTTTCAAAGACCAATTCCTCACGGTTTATATACTTTGAAAAATAAACGTTTAAACGTAAGTGAAGTGTGATTGGACGATCGTTGTCACGTGAGTGTTGGACTTACGGTTGCCAGCCTACATTATTCAGAATCACTTCCCGCCAGAAGCTCCACCTTTTGCTGCAATTTTTGGATTGAACGCGCTCTTCTCGGCTAAAAAAAGGTTTTTGTTGGTAAGTACATTATAGTTATATTTTTGTCCTTATTAGTGTACACTGACTAATCTTTCAAAACTTTCATGCTAGCAGTTAGCCAGCTAATGCAAATGGATATGCATATTAATGCTCAACCGCAGTAAATGGCACTATCGGAAATATTTAAAAGATACAGAATTAGCTGGGAGAATTTAATGTGTGTATGTGCGTGTGTGTAAGTATAGATAGAATTTAGTTTCATGAAGATATAAAGATATATAGGCATTATATTTCTGAATTACATCTCCGTCCAGTTGATGGCGGTAATGCACACAGGATGCAAACTGCCAGAAAACTCAATAGAAGAAGAAGATGGCACTGTCTCCGCCAGTCACGTGACATTTGTTGCTAAGACGCCATTTTTGGTTGAAAAGGCGTAGTGTAAACAACCGCAGCATAGCTAAACGAAGGACTAAAGGATTGAGTTTGTTTCTCTGACTATATGAAAAAGTAAGCAGAATGCGAAATTACCGCACCAGTGTCGTGCCAAGGTAGTTATCCCTGCGAAAATTTGTATCCCCTCGTCGGGAGCGCGCACGGAGTAGGAAGATCAACCCGAGTTAACTCCGCCTCAATTCCAACGTGCAGAACTTGAAATTTGAAAGGTTTTACGTTTATGAAAGTTGAGCTTTACTGTTTTATTCTTTACTTCACATGTTATACCAGAATATCGCCGGTGATATTGATCTAAAACTAATAATAAAACACAAACGTTTGCTTGAAAGCTGGTCGCTGACAGCAGTGTCTCCTTCCTCTGAAAGCAAATAGATCCTTGTTCTTTTCCACACGTTCTTTAAAAAAATCTCTCATTGTTTCACAGTGTCCAAATGTTCTCATCCCATTGAAAACTGTTGTAAACCATATACTTGTAATAAAAATGAAATAGAAAATGGAGTGCACGTCATTAAAGACTATATGCAGAAGGAAAATAATTTTTTCCTGGTTGAAATTTAGTACTTAAATCTATATTTGTGTTTATAGTAACTTACAATTTATCTATGTTGTACTGTCCTTAATAAACAGTTTGTGTTCTAACATCAGCCGTTTTATTTCATCCCATATTGTCAGAACTGGCAATATGGGATGAAATAAAACCTACTGAAATCTGTTCCCCCTGTCTAAATCAGACAAAAAAGGTCCCAGCTTTTTAATTTTTGGCTTATAAGCATCTTTTATGATGACAATTTATTCCTGAAACTTTGGATGTGATGGACCTTTATATCTTAAAGTTATAAGGGGGGAACAAATTATAGCAGGCCACCTGCTATAATCTGTTCCCCGTGTCTAAATCAGGCAAAAAAGGTCCCAGCTTTTTCATTTTTGGCTTATATATATATATATATATATATATATATATATATATATATATATATATATATATAATATAATATATTATACTCCAGATACATCTTTCTGATGAAAGATCTTGTCCAGTTATTTGTTTACATCCAAGTCTTCAAGTACTGTGGCCAAAGCCAATTTAAAAGATAACTGTTGCCTAGTGGCAGCCATCCTTTTTTTGTAATGTTTGTAAAATAATATCTACCAAACTGTTTTCTTCTTTGCTTCTTCTTCTAGTTAATAATAGCCTATCGCAGTTTTTCTGCAAACTGAGAACTCTTTCACCTCTGTTGTAATTACATTAAGCCTTCCCTCCAATTCTCCCCTTTACTATTTTATTAGTCTATCCAAGCTTAGGAGATCCAGCCTCTTGTTGAATTGAGTGACTGTCCTGGGCAGCACAATCCACATACTGCCACAAGTGACATCTAGATTTCTAGGCTAGTGTTTACAGTGCAGTAGCAAATAAGATCCAGACAGGGTAGGTTGAGGGACAGACTGAGAAGAACTCTGTAAACCCTGTCCTATTTGGTGTTTGAAAACTGACAAGGGAAATGTATGTATATGTGTCCAGGCTGCAATTCTTTACTGTACAGGTTTTCACTATGTGGGCTCGAGCAGTATGGAAGGAGCGAGGTCGGGAAGAGGAGGGAGTCATCCCCAAGTCTTGGATAAAGGAAAAAGTTGTTTACTGGCCACCTGGCACAGATGCATCCAAAGCCATGCAGAAAATGGCTACACCAGACGAAAAGTGAAGGAAATTTGTGCTCTCCAAAATCAAATTTACCTCAAGTATGTTAATATCAATTGGAATAACATATGTCTACTTAATAAAGCATCTTTCATGAATATTAATGCTGATGCATCATTTTCATTAATTCCAGTGGACAAAGAAGAGTGTGAGACCTATGAACTCACAACGGCAGCTGAGGATGATGAGGAGCAGCTAATTCATCCAAGGCCCAAGAGGGTGGTCAAGAAGAGGACCTTCGAAGACTTTGTTGAAGGTATGAATAGGAAACCGTTACTGAGCATGTTGTTTGATATTGTGACTTTCAAAAAAGAACATGACATCATTGTGCCTGTAAAAATTCTCAGTTATCCGTGTCATCAACAGAAAAAAAGGCTTAAATTCAGAGGCAACCGGTCTTTTGCTCAGTTCATTCTGAAAATGTTTAACTCCTACCTAGGAGTTCTCGTCAGGTCTGGTGGCTCGCACTAGAGCAACTTGCAGTTGGTGCACTGCTGTTTTTAAAGAACACGGAGGCTCATCCTCCTAGGCGCATTCTAAGTCAGATGCAAGTCAGTGACCCATCTGTCACTGTTCTGGGTTGTTACAAGCTATTATTTGGTGTTAACCTCTTACACCCTAAAGGGATATAAATAAATTTCTGCCTGACAAAAACACACAAAAGTAAATAACTTATAGCCTCAAAGCTATTAGATTTAAGAAGAAACTTTTGGTACGTCTGTAAAGGTAAGATGTCATAGAATGGTTTTCTGGTGTCAGCACCATTGTAGCTTTGACCCTGCCTGAAATATTAGGGACAAAATACAAAATATTTTGCAATTTTTGGACCTCGCCAAAATTTTCTTTGAAATAAACATTGCAAAACACTACCAAAATATTATTTATAGCACAAAAAAGTAGTACAGACTTTCAAATCTAAATGTTGTGTAAAAATATACAAAATGTGGACTCAATCAGATGAATCATATTTATTTTAGAATGGTATTAGTGAGAAATTTCTTAGGCGGAGAGGCCATTTTGGCACATTTATCCATAAATGTCACCAAACTGTGCCAAATATGTTTTTTTTTTTTTTTTTTTTTTTTTATTGAGCATCAGTGGTACAATCTATAATTTCCATACAAGAGGCATGATACTCATATTTATATTTTAACCCCCCCATCCCGACAACCGTTTGGACACCAATCTAGCAGGAGTAGATAGTTAAAAGTAATACAAAAATAGACAATAGCTAAAAAAATAAAAAAAAATAAAAAATAAAAAAAATTAATAAAATTAGATAAATAAATAAATAAATAGGGGACATATACATATATACACATGTATACATGCACACCTACATATACCCGTACTTATACATATATATAGAATATTGATTAAAGAAAAAAAAAAATAATAATAATAATAAAATAAATAAATAAATTATCGTAATAATAAATGAGAGTAATGAAATATATGGATAAAAAAAAAAAAAAAAAAATTATAATAATCAGTTTTACATACATATGTACATCCAGATATGCACGCACGCAAGTATACATAACGAACATTTATCTCAGTTCTCCAGCACCAAGACTGTGCACCTCACCGGGAATGGTACACATGGGTTGAATGCAAATCACATATACAAACTCAGAAGGACTGGCAGAGGGTATTTAAGTGGGCACAGTTTTAAGTTTACATATATGTGTCATTAACGGACCCCAGACAGAGAAAAATTTGTCCTTAGATCCCCTTAGAGTATATTTCATTTTCTCTAATTGCATGAAGTGCGTCAGGTCACTAAACCACAAGGACACCTTGGGTGGATTTTTAGATTTCCAATGCAGTAAGATTCTTCTCCGTGCGAGCAGCGTTGTAAAAGCGATTATGTTTCTATGGCCTTCCCTTAATGTCATATATCTTCCATCTATGGCACCAAATATGGCCATAGAGACGTTGGGTTGAAGGTTAATATTCAATCCTTCTGATAGTGTTTTAAAGATGGTTGACCAGTAGGTTGCCAGGGCTGGGCATGACCAAAACATATGCGTCAAGTCAGCTGGAGTGTTTCGACACCTGTCACATCTTGCATCTATGTTAGGATATATTTTAGCTAGTCTTGATTTGGAATAGTGAATACGATGTAGGACCTTAAATTGTATAATATTAAGCTTAGCACAGAAAGTGCTGTTGTTTACTCTTAATAACGCGTTTTCCCAAGTGTCCTTTTCCAAGTCCTCCCCCTGCTCTTCCACCCAGTCTGCTCTGGTCTTTTCTAGTGTTATGTTTTTAAAAGAGAGTATACTATCATAGATTCTGGAGACCAGTCTTTTGGAATTAAACTGAGATTTTAATAGATCATCTAGACCAGAAGGTAATATGTATGGAAAACTGGGGTCGTGATGTTGAAGAAAGTGGCGGATTTGGAAATATCTAAATAAGCTAGACCGAGGGAGGCCAAATTTATGTGACACATCTTCAAAGGTTCCAAAGCTATCATTTATGTACAAGTCCTCAAAATTAAGAATGCCACGTTTCTGCCAGAAAGTAAACTCAGAGTCTACCTTAGCTGGGAGGAAAAGGTGATTATTGTGTATAGGACCCAGATGGAGAAGGTTATTAAACCCAAAGTTCTGTCTGAGCTGAGACCATATTTTGAGAGTGTTTATAACTATAGGATTGTTAGTATATTGTGAGAAGGGGAGGGGAAGGTTGGAAGTGATCAGGGCTCTAAGAGAAGTAGAGATGCAAGATACAGCTTCAAAATGGCACCAGTCTGCATCAGGAGTGTGGAGCCAGTACATAATTTTTTGAACATTTGAGGCCCAATAGTAGTGACATAAGTTTGGAAGGGCTAAGCCACCTTGGTTTTTAGGCCTCTGTAACAGTTCTAACCGTATTCTAGGCTTCTTCCCGTTCCATATGAATGAAATCAGAGCCTTATCAATAGATTTAAAAAAAGATTTAGGAAGATAAAGTGGGATACATTGAAATAGGTAAAGAAATCTGGGAAGCACGTTCATTTTGATACAATTAACTTTTCCTGCCAGAGATAGATGAAGTAATTTCCATTTCTTTAAATCTAATTTAATTTTCTCGAATAACTGATAGAAGTTTTCTTGGTAAAGATTCTGCAGATCTCTTATAATATTAATGCCCAGGTATTTAAAGCCGTTTTTAGACGGATGGAACGGCAGGGCACTATCTTGTATTTGAAGGGCCAAGTCATTAACAGGATAGCATTCACTTTTATTTAAGTTCAGTTTGTACCCAGAGAGGGCGCCAAACCTCTTCAGGGTGTGAATGATATGAGGAGCACATAAAGCAGGGTCAGATACATACATTAATAAATCGTCAGCATAAAGAGATACCTTGAACTCTCTACCCCTCCTAATGATCCCAGTAATGGATGGGGAAGTTTTGAGAGTAATAGACAGGGGTTCTATAGCCAAGGCAAACAACAATGGACTGATTGGACAGCCCTGACGGGTGCCCCTTGATAGATGAAAGTACTGTGAGCGTTTACCATTAGTGATTACACAGGCTTTGGGAGAGGTATACAAAAGTTTAATCCACGAGACCAAATTGGGGCCATATCCAAATTTCTTTAGACATGCAAATAAATATCCCCATTCTACCCGATCAAAAGCTTTCTCTGCATCCAGCGCGATAACTACTTCAGGTACAGCGCTGGACACAGGAGAGTGGATAACATTTAAGAGCTGACGGATATTTGTGAATGAATGTCGGCCTGAAATAAAACCAGTTTGGTCAGCAGAAATAACGTCATGTATTGTGGTTTCAAGGCGTAAGGCAAGGGCTTTGGCCAGGATCTTCACATCACAGTTTAGGAGGGAGATGGGTCTGTACGAGCTACACTCTTTGCTATCTTTACCTGGCTTTAGCAGGAGGGTAATTGATGCTTCAGTCAATGTCTGCGGGAGTGATCCATGGGACAGTGAGTCGTTAAACATATCGAGTAGAATTGTTGATAGTTTATGAGAAAACTTTTTAAAGAACTCTATGGGATATCCATCTGGGCCTGGTGCCTTGCCACTCTGCATCGATTTTATTGCAGTAATAATTTCCTTACAATTTAATGGAAGCTCGGATTCTGTCCTGTGATTTGTTGTTACAGAAGGAGCTTGGAGGTTATTAAAGAAATCTTCCATGTCAGAGCAATTATTTGTCTTCTCTGAGGTATACAGATTTGAGTAAAATGAGGCAAATGTGTCCTTAATTTCTTCTGGATCAATAGTTAGGGTGCCATCTTCTCTACGAATTTGTGGGATTTGTTGAGAGGCAGAGTGGCACTTGAGTTGATGTGCTAATAAACACCCAGCCTTGTCACTGTGCTCGTAAACATACCCACGTGATTTTAATAGGAGACGTTCTGTTTTTTCAGCTGATAGTAAATTATAATGTGTTTGGAGGTCCAGCTTCCTCTTATAGAGCTCGGGGGAGGGAGAAACAGAGTATTGGGCATCCACCATAGATATAGCTTTAATAAGCTCCTCTTGCTTATTTCTATTGATCCTCTTCATTTTTGCTGAGTAGGCTATGATCTCACCCCTAATCACTACTTTTAATGTTTCCCACAGGAGAGAAGGAGAGATATCATCTTTTTTGTTGAAATTTATAAAGTCCTCAATCTTTTGGGATATCATTTCACAGAAGTTCTCGTCAGCCAAGAAGTTTCTGTCAAGTTTCCAGGGGGGATGTTGTAATTGATGAAGAGGAAATGTAAGATCAAGCAGTACAGGGGCATGATCTGATTCTACTATAGATGAATATTCAGCTTTTTTGACAGAGGGAAGAAGGTTCTGGTCTATGAAAAAATAGTCTATTCTGCTATAGGAGTGATGTACATTGGAAAAAAAGGAGAAGGACTTACTTTGTGGAAATAAAAAGCGCCATGGGTCAACACCTCCTATCTGATCCATAAAAACTGATAATAGTTTTGCCTTTTTGGAGATGTTTGCAGTTTTAGAGCTGGAGCGGTCAAGTATTGGATTCATCACACAGTTTAAGTCTCCGCCAAAAATCATCTGTTTTGAGTTCAGATCTGGGATTAGTGATATAATTTTGACTATAAAAGTCTCATCATCCCAATTTGGGGCATAAATATTTACTAGGACCACCGGCTTGTGATAGAGGAGCCCTGAAACCATTACAAATCTTCCCTGTGGATCAGAGATAACAGCAGTCGCATTAAACTGAATTTTTTTATTGATTAATATAGCTGTTCCGCGAGTTTTGGAGTTAAGATTGGAATGGAACACATTGCCCACCCATCTCTTTTTAAGTCTAACTTGATCTTTTAGTAATAGGTGGGTTTCCTGTAAAAATGCAATATCGCATTCTAAATACTTTAGATGGTTAAATATCCTGGCTCTCTTAACAGGCCCATTCAAACCCCTCACATTCCAACTAACGAATCGTATGGAAGCCAGTTCTGTATTGATACTATTTACCATGTTTAACTAGAGTTGATATGAGATGGAACAGAAATATGAAATGGAGAGAGAAAAAAGAAGAAAATAAACAAATAAATGAATAAATAAGAGAGAGAAAAAGGAAAAAAACAAAAACAAACAAAAAAAAACAAAACAATGTACAGTTAAGCTATCTTTATCACTCAAGCTAGTAGAAAAAAGTATATGTTGCAAACATTCAGTGGTGTCCCTTTCCCCAGCCCTCCCCACAAACAAACACGAAACTAAAACTAAGCCTATACTTGTAGCTCTCTCTGAGGCAAGCTGCAGGCTAAACACTAAATAAAAAAACTTCCAGAAGCACATTTTCTCAATACTCTGGAAGGCTCCCAGTCAACAGTAAGCTGGACTCTCTTAACCTCAAAATTGAAACAAACCATGAAGGGGAAGGAAAAAAAAAAAAAAAAAAAAAAAAGAGACTGATGGTTAGACATCAGGATAATCAACAAACAAATAGGCACATATATAAGAATATATATAACCTCAAACCTCGGGTCCATGAGCCGCAGGTTGACATCGCATGTCATGGAGAGTTATTCCGAGTTACCGAACCTCCGATCATAGAACTTCTGAGCTTCCTCAGGTGAGCCGAAGGTGAACACGTCGTTTCCGCACGTCACTCGCGGCCGGGTAGAGCAGTTGGAATCTGATGTTCTTCTGATACAGGGCCTGCTTGACGCCGTTAAACGCGGCTCTCTTTTTAGCGAGCGTTGCACTGACATCCTGATAAATCCTTATTGTGGTGCCTCGGTATTTGAGCTCATGATTCCTGGCCCAACGCAGCGCAGCTTCTTTCTGTTGGAATCTGGAGAAGCAGACCAGGAACGCTCGAGGGGAAGATCTCTGGCCGGCTCTGGAGGTCGGGGTACGGTGGGCTCTCTCCAGCTCAGGCGGTTTAGAAAAAACATCAGGACCCATAACTTCCATCAAGACGTCCGACATGTACTTTAAGGGATCTTTGCCGTCTTCACTGCCCTCAGGAATATTTAATATGCGGAGGTTAGATCTCCGTGAGCGGTTCTCGAGTTCATCGCACCGGTCCAGCAGCGACTGGGTCTGGCTCTGGAGCATTTTGATGGTAGACTCGGCCGCTGTTACCCGCTCGAAGTTATCACCTGCCACCGACTCAACGGCGGTGAGACGGTTCTGGAATGTGGTCACTGTTGTCTGTAGGGAGTCAAGTGAAGCTTGTAGCGGTCTAATGGCGTCTTGAATAAGAGTAGAAACATCTTCTTTAAGTGATGTTCGCTGTTTAGCGAATTCCGCCGCCAGTTGGTCCATGGCCACCACCGTTGCCGCAGGTTTGTCGGGTGATACAGGGTCCTCTGTTGTTGTTGGAAGGTTGCTAGCTGCAAAGGCTGCTAGCTTGCCCGCCGCACGTGTAGCTGGAGTCTGTAAGTTAGCTGATTTCGCGTTTTTGGACATGTTAGTCACTGAAAAAACTATTAAATCAACTTTAGCAGTTAATATTGTGTCAAAGTTCGTGCAGAAAGTTTGTTCCAAGGGAGCATAACAAAGTGGGCTGGGAGCCTTCGCGTGTGCGTCCTCTCCCTACATGTCCCCAAATATGTTTTTTACATCAAAACTGGGGGTTTGGTAAAACTACAAGGTCATGTAGCAGCTGGACCCGCCGGTGGGTCCGTAGGGTTCAAGGGGTTAATGCTCCTAGGAAGATGGGCCTCCTTGTCCTGTAAAAATGCAGCAAACGGAAGGTTGCTGAGTGCGAGCCACAGGAAAAGAATCCTGGATAGGGGCTCTAAACGTTTTCAGAAAAACTTTAGTGGAAGTCAGGGTGCATCGGATTTAAGCCTGTTTGTTGTTCCATTGGTGTAGTTATGTGACTGTTTAATGTGTTACACAGATCATGACGAAGAACCTGCTGAGACACCATCATCTAGTCTTGGATGTAGTAAGTTTAAGAACAAACCGAACAGTATTTGGATTGGTAGTATTAGTATTTGAATTAGATCTAACAGATATGCCTGTCTAACTGCATATTGTGTTACTGATTGCAATTCAACAGGTTCATCAGTGAATAAATCACAGAGCAAAATGTCCTGCAGTGAGGCAGATTCATCTTCAGAACATAGTAACCATGTGTATTGCAGAAATTTAAATTATCTGTGTGTAGAGATTAGTCTTTTTTAATGTTGCATCAACATTTACAATCCAACAGGCCCTGTCCTTCCAACAGTGCCAAAGAAATACAGGTGCTGGTCATAAAATTAGAATATCATGAAAAAGTAGATTGATTTCAGTGATTCCATTTAAAAAGTGAAACTTGTATATTATATTCATACATTACATACAAACTCATATATTTCAGATGTTTATTTTGTTTAATTTTGATGATTACAAATGACAACAAATGAAAATCTCAAATTCATCATATCAGAAAATTAGAATATTACTGAAGACCAATAAAAACAAAGGATTTATAGAAATGTTGGCCAACTGAGAAGTATGAACATGAAAAGTATGAGCATGTACAGCACTCAGTATTTAGTTGGGCCTCCTTTGGCCTGTATTACTGCAGCAATGCGGCGTGGCATGGAGTCGATCAGTCTGTGGCACTGCTCAGGTGTTATGATAGCCCAGGTTGCTCTAATAGTGGCTTTTAGCTCTTCTGAATTGTTGGGTCTGGTGTATTGCATCTTCTTCTTCACAATACCCCATAGATTTTCTATGGGGTTAAGGTCAGGAGAGTTTGCTGGCCAATTAAGAACAGGGATACCATGGTCCTTCAACCAGGTACTGGTAGCTTTGGCACTGTGTGCAGGTGCCAAGTCCTGTTGGAAAATGAAATCTGCATCTCCAAAAAGTTGGTCAGCTGCAGGAAGCATGAAGTGCTCTAAAACTTCCTGGTATGTGGCTGCGTTGACCCTGGACCTCAGAAAACACAATGGACCAACACCAGCAGATGACATGGCACCCCAAACCATCACTGACTGTGGAAACTTTACACTGGACTTCAAGCAACGTGGATGAAGTGCCTCTCTTCTTTTCCTCCAGACTCTGGGACCTTGATTTCCAAAGGAAATGCAAAATTTACTTTCATCAGAGAACATGACTTTGGACCACTCACCAGCAGTCCAGTCCTGTTTCTCTTTAGACGCTTCTGACGCTGTCTGTGGTTCAAGAGTGGCTTGACACAAGGAATGCGACAGCAGAAACCCATGTCTTTCATACGTCTGTGTGTGGTGGTTCTTGAAGCACTCACTCCAGCTGCAGTCCACTCTTTGTGAATCTCCCCCACATTTTTGAATGGGTTTTGTTTCACAATCCTCTCCAGGGTGCGGTTATCTCTCTTGCTTGTACACTTTTTTCGACCACATCTTTTCCTTCCCTTCGCCTCTCTATTAATGTGCTTGGACACTGAGCTCTGTGAACAGCCAGCCTCTTTAGCGATGACCTTTTGTGTCTTGCCCTCCTTGTGCAAGGTGTCGATGGTCGTCTTTTGGACAACTGTCAAGTCAGCAGTCTTCCCCATGATTGTGTAGCCTATAGAACTAGACTGAAAGACCATTTAAAGGCTTTTGCAGGTGGTTTGAGTTAATTAGCTAATTAGAGTGTGGCACCAGGGGCCATCAATTTTGAACCTTTTCACAATATTCTAATTTTCTGATATGATGAATTTGAGATTTTCATTTGTTGTCATTTGTAATCATCAAAATTAAACAAAATAAACATCTGAAATATATGAGTTTGTATGTAATGTATGAATATAATATACAAGTTTCACTTTTTAAATGGAATTACTGAAATCAATCTACTTTTTCATGATATTCTAATTTTATGACCAGCACCTGTATAACAGATCTATGTTCAGCCTCATGGAGAATCAGGAATCTGGCCAGCAGGAAACCCTGGAAACGCCAGTAAAGTCTACATCCACCCCACTATTGCCCAAGAGATCCCGGTCCAGCTATGAGGGATCTTCCCAACAGGAAACCATGACACATGAAACACCAACTCATCACAACAGGTCCAGATCCACATCAGTGCATCATTCCACCCATCGGTAGGGCTCCGCAATTAATTGTAAACATTTTTAAAAATATTAACATTTCTTTTTTTTTCAAAAATCATTAAATAAAAATTGTAACTGTTACAAATGTTCTTTCAAAGAATGAATAATAAATCGCGTAAAATTGTGATTTCAATACTAATCAAAGTAATTATTTATGTCATATTTTTATACTCCCAGCCACCAGAGATCTCCCCAGGAAAGAACCTCACCAATGTGCCGCAGTAGTTCCAGATCTGTCAAGTCAACACTACAGATCTAGGGACAGCCACCAGAGATCTCCCCAGGAAAGAACCATGGAAACCCCAGTGCATCAGAGAAGGTCCAGATCTTCCTCAATGCATCATTCTACCCATCGGTAGGACTCTGCAATTCATTTGATTTTATTTGTAATTCTGGTTGTATTGGTACACTCTAAACATTTTTGAAAACATTATTCTTACAAATATTATATTAAAAGCTACGTGATCATTTTTCAGAAAGAAATGGAACCCTTTCTCAAACATTGTTGTGAAATTCAAAATCTTCAAAGAAGAATCTTAAAAGAAATGCCACTGATGAAGAATATAATTGCACAATTGGAGGTCTTGCAAGAAAAGAACTGTGGAAACACCAATGCATCATAACAGGTCCAGATCCACGTCAAGGCGAAGCCAGAAATCCAACTTCAGATCTCAAGAGTTGGCATCCTCCCATGAGGGCAAAAATGCTTTCCCAATGGAACCAAAGAGTAAGTGTGTTCTAAAAACAAGTCACAACCCGTTAATACCTTATTGTACAGACTATTAAGTGATATTTCTGTCTTTTGTTTTACATTGAGAGTTCCAAAGGAGAGTGCTTTTTTTGCTGGCGGACATTAGAGCAAAACTCTCTGAAGCTGGCCTGCGATCGCTGCCCCTGGACTCAGTGTTTCATCTGGAAGTCATAGACTCCATGGATGACCTCAAAGACCTTAATGAAAAGCTGAAATTTGATGAAAAGAAAAGAAAACTGGTGGTAAGTTGACGGGGAAAAATCCAAACCATTCCAATTCAGGATTGTTTTTCAGCGTAACAGTAGATGGCACATGCTCATTTTTTGGTGTGTCAGGAGGTTGGTGCTCACACTGATGTCGTTCTGTACCCTGGGGACATACGATAGTTTTTACCGGAGATAACTCTGCAATTTGTTTTGTGTGTGTGCACCTTTAGAAAAAAGTAACAGGGCTGAGTCACAAAAAAATCTGTGTTTAACATTGTTTTGATGTTACAAATCCACACTACATTTCATACCCTAAAAATACCCCCGTAAGTGTGTATTTATACATAATGTAAGCAAAATTATTTCTTTAGACAGGACAAATGGTGAAGATTGGTGGAGCCAGCCTTCGGGAAAATGTGAGCAACATCATGAGAAGGTTAGTCTCCCTCCCCCCATGTAAAACCATATTTTAACCTACAGGCAAATTTGAAAAAAAATTCTTCAAAGTAGGCAGGGATACACAAGAGGGGACGTGTTCAGTTTGGAGGAAAAGGAGCCGTAAGCTTGATTTGTCATATTGAATCATGGAGAGTCCGCAGTGAGCAGAGTATATGCTGGTAGTTACGACACGGTTTGGTCTTTTAAGGTGGAAGATTTTCACCCACTTCATGTTGAGGGAGTCATTGTGACACACAGAGGGTCAGTCTTATCAGTTGGAGCTGCTGGTTCAAGGTGCTGACTCAGTGAAGCCCGAATCTGGCGCTGCCAATGGAGGAGAGGCTTAGTCCAGTTACATATCATCATCCCACTTTGTAATCCAGGCCGGATCAAAGGGAAGTTTGCGCATCAGGATTCAATTATAATGTGGACACGTAACACGGTTATTCTAGAAAGGGAATTTCACAGCAACCGCGATGAAGTTAGTTCTAGGATGGACAGCTGATATCCGCCCTCTGTGACGTCTCCCTCCTGTTCTAGCCGATACAAGGAGGCTGATGTGGGACCAAATTGAATTATTAAAGAGGAATTATAAATTGTATGTATCAATCCACCATTAAATGCTGCAAATGTATTTTCAAATCCTATTTATAAATGGAGGTTTTAAAACAATTCATAAATTGTAAAAGATAATTTCTTATTCCACTTCCATTATTTTTTCACCTTGCATTTTCAAATCCTTTTTTCAATTTGCATTTACTTTTTACTTTACCTTTTGCGTTTAGCTTTCCATGACATTTCTGGTTTCAGAGCTCACTGAAAACCAGCTAAACCAATCAGTTACTCCACCAGCCCTCTCATTGGTGTCACTGTCTAACCAATGTGTTTTTTGTGTTTTTAGATTGCCATCTTTTAGATAGACACATTTATGTATTTTCCGCATATATTGTTAAAACAGTTTGGTGTCCCTGTCATGTTGTGAGTCTGTTTTTAAAAAAAGTTAACTATTTTTCATAAAAATGTCAAAAGTCACATTCTTTTCATTCCTACTTTAGTGGCCCCAATAGACTGAAGTTCAGTTTGTCCTAAGAATTACATAGCAGAGTTCAACTTTAAAATTTGACTAACACTTTGGCTGCAAATTTTGTGGAAGGACCCGTATTTGTCCAATGTACCTTGACCTGACCTTGATTTAATTTTGTATGTGTTTGACAGAGTCCTTACAAATAAGCTTATGTCTGGACTTAACATGGATGGTGGCGGTGGAAAAGGAGCCTTTCGAAGAATGACCCTTTGCAAGGTCATGATAGGTAAGTAGAATTTCAGTTTTGGCTCTGTCACCTATCTAGACTGACCTGCCTATTGCCTATATAAGAGGTACCCAAGTGCAGTCCTCAAAAGCTACCATCCTGCAACTTTTAGATGTGTCCCTACTTTAACATACATGACTCATAAGGCTGAATTCCCTCACTAGCTCTGCAGAGGCCTTCTAACGAGCAAATCATTTGATCCAGGGGTGGTAGAGGAGGAACGTATCTAAACATTGCAGGTTGGTAGCTCTCAAGGACTGTACTTGGGGAAACTCTGGCCTAACCTGGCCAGCCAGACTAACTTGCCGTATACACAGCGGATCAGTCTGGTAACCCCAGGGTTCCACTGAAAGCGGAGCGTCTGCTGAGCATCTGCGTCGCGGTTTCTGCCCGGCACTCTATTCCACCAGGAGTGTTTCAGAGTGGACCGGCTCGGCGCTCCGATCACGTTGTGACCCAACAGTAGTAAACTTGTAGGCTTTAAATAGAACAATAAAGTGATTATTTGGCCAGTGCTACCTGCGTTTTGCATCCGCGTTCTTTATCTGCTCTTTTTCTTTTCTTGCGTTGTCCTTAGCTATAAAAGGGATGCGTCGTATCATATAAAAAAGTGGATTCTCCTCTTCCAGTATAAACATCTCGTCATCCATGGTGTTAAATATCAATGAGATTCTCCTGTGTCTTGGTGCTGGAGCCTCAGGTTATGTTGTTTTGACGCAGGACTAACAACAGCATTATTAGAACCAGATTTGATGCAAAAAACTCCAAGCAGCATGCTCTTTTTTTCAATTTGAGCAAACTGCCCAATTAACCATTTTTGCTGCTTTTATCTAAAAAAGTGTAAATGTAAGATAAACGTTCTACTCACTTGTACTTTCTTAATCTTCCAAGGCACAAAGCAACAACAACAACAAAAAAAAAAAATATATATATATATATATATCCATCCATTTTCTTACACCCTTATCCCTCAGTGGGGTCGGGAGGTGCTGGTGCCTATCTCCAGCCATGTTCCGGGTGAATGTATATGTATGTATATGTGTATGTATATATATATATATATATATATATATATATATATATATATATATATATATATATATAGAGAGAGAGATAGATTTTAATCTTCAAAGAAACAATTCAGGACACACCCCTCCCCTCACATTTATGTGGAGGCTGTGTGCAGTGTCATATGTTCATAGATCTCTGTGCATGTGTGTATTTATGTTTTCTTTGCACCCTCTCCCACACCAACACACAAATGGGAGTCACAAGAGGAACTGACAAGTCCTTCCTTAGGTGGGGCGCTCCTCCATGTTGATCTTATACTCAAAACTTGTACAATTTGCTTTTTTTTATCTTTTCAGATTCCATTCAGCTATCACAGCCTGGAGCCAGTGAAGCTGACATTGTTTCCCGGATGGCGGCCTATTTGCGTTCAGCGCCAGACAGGAAAGGTGGTGGTGGTCGCAAGACTGCTGCAGCTCAAAATGTTTAATGACTGCAAAATCTATAAAGTATTTCACTTTAGTTCATTGCTGTTGTTTGTGTACAATTTATAGTTCACATATTTGTAGTCAGTTGCCTGTTAAACTACACAGCTGTTGAAATCAATGTTTTGGAATGTTTTAGAATAAAAATGTTTTGTTATACTTGTATGTTTGATCTTTGAGAGAATGCCATGGGGGAATTTTTGTAGAAAAATAGCAATTGTAGAACATCAACTTAGTTTAGATGATCCAAAAATGATTAATATTAGAACTATTGACAATATACTTTACAGAATTGCTATTTTAAAGGCCATGCATGAAACACTGCAGAACTGCAATACAGCTGTCTTGTATTTCAAACAGAATTGGGTTTGTTTAGGCCATTTCCTTCTCAAAGGAACTTTTTTTTTAAAATCCTAATGAAGGTCCCGCGAGACCGCACATTTCTCTAAGTAAATGAAGCCAAGTCTGTTTGCAATACAAAACGTTGCAGAATCTTTCCGTCTGTGCATATTTTTAAATGTTTTTATTTGCAAATGTTTGACATAAAAACAATGTCAAAATAACATCAATATCATTATTTGAGTGAAATTTTACAAAAGCTTGACATTGAAGTAATGTCAAAATGACATAAATAAAATCATTATTTGACATACATAAAATTGATGTCAAAGGACTGATGTCAATTTGATTTACGTTTTTTGACCAAATTTTGATAACAATTTGATATCGGTGTTTGATGTCAAATTGATGTTTAATTGACATCTTTTGCCCACTGGGCCGTTTCATGCTCTAACCCAAGCATATAATTCTGCCAATGGGTCTGAGCCACCATATTTTTAAAGTCCTAGAACCTCTAAAAGGATCAGCCTAGGAGGCACCTTTAACAGAAACCAATCCCAACTGAGTCCTTACTATTCGGAGGAGCAGTAACTGTACTCTGAGCCTACCTCGGACGAGGAAGCTTCTAAACGTATCTTAGGCTAAGCTCAAATACATGGGAAAAAGGTCATTTCAGCTGTTTGTATCCTAAATCTCATCTTTTGGTCGAGACTAGGGTTAGAACATAGACTTTTAAAGAACATTGGCTCTTAGCAATGCTTGTGTGACTCTACATGATGCTTCAATCTATTAGTCCCTCTGCTCCATCCAACCATCAGTTATCTCCAAGATCGCATGACATCAGTTCATCCACAAAGTCCAAATTGCGGTCATGCAGAACTGAATTAAAGCCGTTTTTCTCCACTTTGGGAATTTAAAATGACCTTTTTACTTTTTCTGCAGTAAGTGCTTGTTGTGAGCAATCAATGTCTGTAAGCCACTGAGACCTTGAATTCCCTCTGGGATTAATTATCTGTCTGTCTGTTCGTCTGTCCACCTTAATGCTCATTTACAGATTTTGTCTTTTTTCTTGTAAATCATAATTTTGATAAAGATGTAAATTCATACAGCTGGGTGGTTTCTATGCAGTCTTTATTATATAATACATATTATTAGCTAGGGACACGTGATAAAAATATGCCTTGTGTAGGGTCATTTTATTGTTAGGGCGGAGTAGGCTGGCATTTTGAAACAAATCAATCACAGTGTTATTAATAAGAGTGTAATAAAGCTTTTTATTGCTGCAAACTGGCCTGTCTTTAAAAAGAAACCAGTCTCTGAAGCTGTTGCTGGAGCTCCATAAAAGGCTGCCCTCTGGGTTCTTGTGCTCAGATCAAACATCCTCTGATGGACGCTGATTTTTTTTTTTTTCTTTTTTTCTGACCTGCTCTTTCTGTCCATGTGTGCGTGGTTAAATACCACTGTGCTCCAAGCGACCCTTCCCTCCAGACCTCTGCAGATTAGTTTCTATGACAACAAATTTTCCTCCATTGGTCTCGATGGGCAGGTAAATTAGAGGGTAAATGAGACAGAGGGGAGACGGAGCTCTCTTTGAGGTCTCTCTGACATGTCAGTGCGCTGCTGGGAAATTATTGATGCATAATGACTGATTATGCATCAATTTAATTGTGCAAAAGAGGTCTTTGAATATGACCTTCATCTACAGAAATTGATTTAAATTCCACCAAAAGGAGATAAAAAAGCATAATTTCATAATCCTCCAGTTTCTTTTCAGAAGGTGAAGTCCATTTTTTTAGGTTTCAAGAGTCAAATACGGTACTTGAGAATTAAGGCTGTTATACTTAAACCTTCACTCTAGATTTTAGAATGGGATCTTTCTGATGTTTGTGCAAACAGCAAATTGGTGTTATTGTCAAGATCACACCAACCAAGACCATGTACTACTGAGACTAAGACAAGGTGAATACCTTTAAAAGGCCAACACTATATAAGGTATATGTCTTGGTATTTGGCCTTGTCTTAGTCTCTGCACTCCTGGGTTTTGGTTTGTGTGGTCTTGACTACAACTCTAAAGCAAATTATTTCAACTCTGGGTTTAAAAAGCAAAAAAATGAAATGTCAATCAAAATCAAAAGTTCTAATTTGGTTTAAGTATTTTAATGATATAAGCCAATAGTCTGTCCTTCTGTCTGTCCTGTCGGATGTCCTCTACTTGTCCAGTTCAAAGTTGAACACATAATAGGTCCAAAACTTGAGTTCTGAGTTTGCCTCAAGGTTTTCCAGTGGTTGTATTTTAAGGATGATCCTTTATCTGATGTTGAATGCACCTCATCTGACTAATTTAGTGTCGAAGTGCTCCTTCTCTGTAAGAAAACCAAAGCAAAGCTGTGGGGGTCTTGTTTCTTTTCCCTCATTCAGGTCTCATTAACATGAGGAAAATAGTCCAAGAGACCTTATTTCTCAGCCTCTCTAATCCAAATACAACATGGATGAACGCCTATTTTACTCCCGTGTTTAGATATTTCCCCAGTTCAACTAATATGAATGAAATAGATCAATAATTAGCTGTTTAGTTTAGTTCAGCCAAACAGGAGTGCATCTCGCCCTTTATTTATGATATAGAAAAAACACATAACTCAAGTCTACAATTCAATCTGAGATTCATGAATTATTGCCCATCCCATCCCATAAATAGAACAAGCAAGGTGTTATCTACTTACAATATTCACAAGAAGGTGTTTTTATTGTTTATTTATTTACATCAATGCAGTGGGTGGTCCACGTTGCATGGAAATCTGTGGCCAGCTGGCTGACAAACTAAAGGCACCCTATCCGCAGATGCCCTTTTCAGTCACTAACTTTAAGTGGCTCCCTCTGTGCATGGTTAGATAAATGACTTATAGGCTTTTTACTTAGAATCCAAATGTTCATGATCTTTGTTACCTGAACAGCATGCAGATCTAAACCTCATCTGCTTACAGTATGTGTTACCAGATCTTTAGAACGGTCGGGAGTGGTGTACGGCTCTGTGCCAGAACTGTGCTCATTAACACATGCCCTGATCCAATGCTATACCGTAGCCCGGCTGGGCCTGCATTGTTCTTTTTAAATTTAACAGCTGGAGGGAGTAAAGTTTGAGCAGCAATCACAATGGTCCATTTTGGTAAGTGTAAAATAATATCAAATAATATGTGTAGAACAGTTGAGGTGCATGTTATCAATCTGAGATGGCTGCGTTCATTCTGTCCATGAAAAGGAGAGACGTTTAGTACAATACTTCGAGCAGATTGGTTGACGTGCCAGATCCTACCCACTTTCCATAATACGCTTGCAGGCAATCGTAGCAGCAAGTTTTTGACTTTTCAAAAGTGCACCAGGAATGACAGGTGGGACGTGTTTACTGAAATGTAGACCATTGTTCGATGTTTTCGGAGAAGTCATGTCATTGTGCAACAATTTTTCTAGAATTTGCACGACAAACATGCGCATAAATGCTGTTTTAAGAACACAAATTAGATTTTTGAACATCGTCAACCCTCTAATGAAAAAAAATTTGCAAGGACAATCAACGAATGTGGGATGCAAGTAGAAGATGAATCAAAATCATGGCGATGACATGTCCAGTCCCAAAAAACATTGCTGGCATCTCATCGGTCTGACTCACTACTTGTTACGAGACGGATGTATTAGCTGGAGTCTTTCAAGATGGATTTGTTGTGAGACTCAAAACTAAGATCTTGTGACAATCCAGCTTGAGGCACAAGGTTAAAAAGGCTCATGACTTAAGCTAACATATGGCCAACCTGTGAAACTTGGATCAACATCAAATGCAAAACCAAATTTTTTTCCTCATGCTCACATCTTGTGTTTTTTAAAGACCTGAGAAGTGACATGTTTTAAATGCCACAGACAGACAAGAATGTCTGTATGTACCCTAAAAAATTTTTTTGCTTAGGGTACATACGTTACAAAAATACAAATTAAAGCTAATTATTGATAAAAAAAAATGACAGTTTATAATTTTTTTCAAATTATTGAAAAATGTGGGAATGTAAAAATATGTATTACTCTTTTTCTCTGTATTAACATTGGTTCATTAACCTTTATTCAGACTCAGATAAAAAAAATAAACTTTAGAAGAAAAACATCAAGTATTTCACATAAATTGTTGATGTGACAATTAAAAAAGATCACTTTGTTGATATAAAAAAAGGTTTATGCAACTTTAAAGCTACAAATCTTAAGAACGAAAAAAGCCCTTTGAAGCAGGATGATAAACTATCAAATATTTGGAAGAAAGATTTAACCATTTAAATTCCTGTCAAACATTCACTTATTAGCTTGAAGAGCTGGTTGTTGTTTTTGAACATTTAACAATATTTGCTTCATTTTACCAGCTTGTGTTTAAAATCATTCTCTCTCAGCTCAGGATTCATGTAGCTTTTTCACATTAACAGGAATCTCGGAGCATCGGTGCTTATGCACCTCATTAGGAATAACTAGTGGCCATGTTTTCCAACAGAGTCCCATAGACTGACTAATGAAAAATGGTTTACAAGAAATATGCTTTCCCCCTGTTAACTTTTAAGCCTGAGTTCACAAGGGACTTATTTATGAAGAAATGCACGAAACCATCATTTTTCAGGGTACACTTGAAAATATCAGAGTAATCCTGCTTCCACTCCTGCCTTCTTTTGAAGACATTTATTCCTTTAAGAGCAGCAGGGTCTTTATTTCCCCTCCAGGCTCTCTTAGTGCAGTTTTGTTAGAGCGTGAAAAGACATTCAGTTAAGGTGAAGTGGAGCTTTAGAAGTGACATTTTTATGAAAGTACGGACACATTAACCTTTTACCAGCCATGCCAAGAAGGAGCACTGGTTACTTGCTAGGGAACTGCTGAGAGCTCATTTGACCTTAGTCTGAAGGAGCACTGGTTACTTGCTAGGGAACTGCTGAGAGCTCATTTGACCTTAGTCTGAATTGAAAGTGATAAATTGCACACATCCACAGGATACCTCCTGCTTGCTGTCAACAAGCTCTGACTAGAACGACCCCTGATGGGCTCTGCTGCTCTTCTTTAAATAGTGGGTGGATTTTTACCAGATCAGCTAAACACACACCTCTGTATGAAAACATATGCCCCATTTATTTACTAATCAGAAAGCCTGGTAGGGATCTAGGATTATTTTCAAGCATGATAGTTAGATTTTTTAGAGTTTGAAGAATAAAGTTGAAAGCAGGTGTCTAGGTCGAGTTTTTATGTGTTAAACTTGTTCTTAATGCATTTATCTCCTGCTTTAGAGTAGATTGAATTTTTTTATTTTGATCATTATTTGTATTTTTTATACTAATTTGCATCTATCAAACTACTAGCAGCTGTAAATATTTAATTTCATTTGATACTTTATGGATTACATTTTCTGATGAAATTTAGCCGTTTCACTGAATCACAATTATTAGATTATGCTCACACTGACCCACTTTAGACTTATGAATTCATAATGAAAAGTCTGATCTTTAGAAAAAAGGCAGCAAAAAGTATTTTTAGAGCAGATTCCCAATCATCTTGGTCAAATCAAAGCAGTTTAAGTTTCAACTTTGTATCCATCTTGGACCTTTATCTCTTTTTAGGTTAATTAAAATATTAGGCAAATAACGTATAGTACAACTTTTTAGAGTGTTTTGAAGCAGTGTAAGCTGTGTTAATGTTCAGTGTTCTTTCTTGTTAAGGTTAGAATAATGTCATTACATTATGAAAATGACAGACATACACAAACTCCCTTGTAGAAAATCAAACAGACTATCAGCCCAACTTATAAATGTGACTGGCAGTGTTTGCACAATGTGCCCAGATTGCATACTAGCTGCTTTGTAGTCTAAATATTAGATACTGCATGTCAATATATCTACATAAAAAAAAACAAAAAAAAAAAAAACCCTGAATGAGCTCCTGTATTAAAATTTTGTTGAGCAACAGTTTGAGGCAATCTGTAAAATCAGGTGTTTTCTATTCTATTCAGGAAATGTTCAGTCAAACTTCTGCAACCATTGGCAGGTATGTTGGTTCACTAGCAAGGCACTTTAATTTGTCTGGGACAATATGTTTTTTAGAATTCTTAAAAAAAAAAATCAATATCAGTATTTTATTTTATTCATTTATCATTTGTTAAAGCTTTATTTACTATGAGTTTTGTCAGTCACTTTTCGGTTATTTGAATTGCTATCGTAAATTAATGATATTTTTTAATGGGAAGGCATTTAACTGTATCTGTGATAACTGTATCTCCTGTTGTTGCGTTAACAATTTGACGATGTCAAATGACTATGGGCCGGATTTATCAAGATCCAATTTTGCGCGCAGTAATTTGCGCTCGCAAACTGGAATTTTGCGCGAGGGGCTGAACCATGGTTTGCGGGTGATTTAACAAGAGCGATTGCGTAACTGGTGGCAGGTGCAAAACTGTTGGAGACGCCCTATTTAAATGATGGTTTTGCGCGTTTTGTGGTTTGCGGCAAAGTAGTTTGTAGTCTGTACAAACTACTAGTGCATTAAGAAATTTAAATCTTACAGTGACCCCCAACAAAAATAAATAAATAAATAAATAAATAAATAAATAAATAAATAAATAAATAAATAAATAAATAAATAAATAAATAAATAAATATATAAATTGGCCACCTTTATTGCCTAAGGTGGTATGTGCTGCAGTAAAAAAAAAAAACAAAAAAAAAAAACAGGTGTTTTGTATTGGCCTGTGACTGTGGATGAGATCCCCGCAGCATTTGCATGTTGCTCCACAGGCGCAGGGGGAGAACCCCGACCCCGTCGGACAGCACTTCTGAAAAACGAGATTGGGAGATCCCAGCTCTCGCTACAAACCATACGCTGGAATGACCCAGATGCAAAAAAGTGCACCGTTGCAAGGAGTTCTGTGATATCTGGTATTGCGTGGGTCCTCCTTGTGGCTGGCTCCAAATCCATTCGGAGTTCCCCCAACAGCTCCAAAATGGCAATGCTGGATAAACGATATGTTTTGATGATCGTTTCCTCGTTCATTCCAAAAATATTTACACGGAGTGAAAAAATGCGTTCTCTGCGTCTCCTTGCTTCATTTCGATGTCTCCTTCTTGCGACAATAACCGCTGCCATGTGTGCGCAATTACGCATACAGACCATTTGCACCTTCTTTTGAAACGTGTTAAATATAGAGTCAGATACCATTAGCAAAATTGCGTTCAAGTTTGATAAATCACTTTGCGAGTGCTAAATTAATATATTTACATGTTCTCCTCCCACAAGACGCACTTTAGCGTGTAAACGCCTCATATTACATATTCATTGCAGAAAAAGTACTAAATGGATAAGAGGCGCTATTTAGCACGTTTTAAAGACCAAATCCTTTTAGCACGCTGTTGATAGATCAGTTTGTACATTTTTTAGCGTGCGCAGTGAAATAGCTCACGTTTTAATACACGCAAACCTTTGATAGATCCGGCCCTATGTGTATTAGCTATAAGGTATTATTTTAAATCAGATCGGATGATTCCATGTTATTCCTCTTCTGCCCTGGTTGACTTAGTCAGTAAGGCATCCATTCAGGGGATAGATTCATACTAGGATAAGGTGTGGAAGCTCCTGGCAAGATGTACAGCATTTTGACTGCTGGTACTGTTTCAAAAGTGAGTGAGACAAAAAAAAAAAACTGTTTTGTGAACTTTTAAATTCTGTCAGTTATTTTTTTTTTTTAAACAAGAAGACGAAAGACATTTATTTGTACAGCACAATTCCGTACAGAGACAATTCAAAGTGCTTTATATAGAAAATATAAAGCAGAAAAGGTCATTTTAAAAAACATGATAAAAGCAGTTAGCAGAGCAGATAAAGCAAACAAAACTTAAGCTCTTGATATCTTAGTTAATTTAACAGTCAAAGCCATTTTCTTTTTTTGTGTGTCCTATATGCCAATATAGCTCCAGGAATAGATGTCAATGGAGGATTTTACACGGTGCCATTGCCACAGACTTTTTTTTAATTGATTATTAATCGGGGGGTTTTAAACGAGTGTCCTTTCTCAAAATGTTTACAACGTTTTTATGGAATGCACAAGAGTAAAGACAATTTTTAGCCCTTGAATTTGTGTTTTTAGTCTTTTTGGGACAGTTTTTACAAACGCTCTTTTTATAGGAGTTTTCCAAAATAGAGGAAACAAGCCAAAGGCCAGACCTTTACATTTTTTAATCAGCTAAGTAAAGATGGCCATTTACCTCTCCCGAAGAGACAGTCTACAGAAGGGACCTCACCTTGATGCCGTAACTTTGTGGAAGTGCAACGTCAATGCCAGAATAAAGCTGGATTTTCACTTCCACAGAGCCACACAGAACATGGAGGATTTTATTCGGGGTTTCACACTTGCACACTTTCACTTGCTTTCACAAGCAGCCTATTATGGTTATTGCCATAAGGTTCTGCTTGGTAATTGTACCGTATATGAAACTTTATAGAAAATTATTTAGGGAGTAAAATCATATACAACAGATGCCGAAAGGGAGGTGAGAATAAAAGAAGGGATAAGAACTAGGGGGAGAGAGAGAGAGAAAGAGACAGGAAACAATCAATGAGAATAGAGAAAAAAAAGCAGCAAAATTAGACAACAGATAAGATGTACAGTAACTCCTTGAAGTCTGCTTCCATGTATGAGATGAGAGGGACAGAAAACAGAGAACATAACAACAGTAGAAAGAAGACAACAGATGACCAAAGCAAACATAAAAAAAAGCTCCCAGAGCAGCGGGTGCCACTAAGATTTCCATGCCTGTGGAAGGCTAAACCTATGGTGATAAAACTATTCAGGGTGGTATAGGCAGCAAGACAGACCCACAAGAAAAGCTGAGATGGATCCAGGTGCGGTGGTTTTATCCCACCTGCCGTAAAGCCACCCGGCTCCCCTGCAAGGACGGGGCCAAACCTTCCAACGTCGACCCCCAGCCATGGCCGGGAATATGTTCTATTAATTTTATTCTTGTGCTCCTCTCTTCTCCTCCTCAGCCAGATCCACCACTTTATTAAATGATCCGTTCACCTGTTTTTTCTCATTTTGCCTACAGCTGTTATCTGTTTCATGATTTAAGGCCTCAATTTGCTTTTATTTGTTACTGAATTCTTATACATTAAGCTGTTTAAATGCCTTTTTGAAAAGTTAATGACCCCCTGGTTATGTACTGTTAGCTTTTTCAGCAGACTTCGGTTGTAAGGTTGATGCATTTCAAAGATGTATTGATTTTCGCAACCCAGGAATTCAACCAGACTGTTAATCTGTCCCAAGGGAACTTTGTTGGAGCAATTACTAGACCAGTTTTAAGCTCGATTCCATAAACCCGTTCTTTTATAACAGGATGTTGCTTTGGATGGCCGTGGCTAAGAGGAAAGAGTAGATGTTTGGCAATTGCAGGTTTGAATTAGAGCCTAATTTTCCCTAATCAGAGGTAGAAGTATCCTTGGGCAGTGCACTAAACCTCTTTATCAGTATATAAATGAGTAAAAGTTTGCAAATCCAGATTTGTTGTTACAAAAAGGCTTTAGTATGGATTATTTTGGTTCGGTGCACAGTTAGCTATCCTTGAAATCTGTTGTATTGCAGATATATATAGAAAGTTAAATGTGCCTAACTAAAGTGTAGAGCTACATAATGCTTCATGCAACTTTTCAAAATATAGTTTTTACATGAAGAAAGCCTTTTTATTTGACCCTTTACGACTAATACCAGAGTGGGGCTATTCTTCAGGCCTGGAGTATCACCCATCAGACAATTCACAGAACAGCAGACCGAGAACAGACAACAGATGTATTCTCCTTACCGAGAATACATCAGAGCAGACTTGCCCGTTCTTGAGATTAACAGCTGTCCCAGCATGCACCATGGCAGCAGGAGCTTCCAGTGGAGCGCTCATAGAGCTCAGAGTATTAAGTTAAAAGTTAACTTTGCTGTTGCCATTGTTCTACAAAAGAAAATTATTACTTTTTAAGCTACTTTATATGGCCAAATTACTGATTTAGTGCATAATAATACAAAAAGTTTTGATGTTGAGAGGACCATAGCAACCAGCAGACTTCTGAGGTTGACCTCTGTGTGCTTCTTTTCTCCCAGAGTCCATACTTTCCCATACTCTTGTCAAGAGTGTACTTGGAGAGAACATGAGTCCGTAGGCACCTTCTTGTGAATTGGCATATATGATATTGGGGCCCTGTTCATCTGAGCAGTGGTCAAAAGGCAGGCCTAAGTTAAATGATGCTCTGTAATTTTGTGCTTAAAGAGACATTATGTAAGTTTTTAGAAAGAAACATGGTTCGTTTTATGAGCAGACTGACACCTCAGTAGCTCAGTAGCCTGAATCCTGTATCCTGTTTTCCCTGATTTACTTTGGGTCAGAAAAAAGGGGGAAGAAAACGTACGTGCGAGCGACAAAAACGAGCAAGAGAATGACGCAGCTCTCTATTTTGACCACAGGCATTATCATTAGAAGACTCTGTAATATTGTAGTATTAATGGTTTTGTTAAACATGATTGGAATAAATTCTGGTAACACAGGATGTTTTTCCCTTTTTTGTAATACGCAAACATGACAGAAGTAACAATGAGAGCGCCACTGCCGCCTACTGTAGTGAATGAGCAATTACACTTTATACTAGTATGGCCAAAAAAAAAAAGCCTGTTCCCCAGGGCCATGAGCACTCATTACTGATGATGATGGTTTCCTACTCTGAACATCCAGCGAGACAGAATAATGTTAAATTGACACTTAAATGCTTTTATTATTTCTACTTTTTAATAAATGCAGTGTGCTCCATATTTTGTTCGCTATCTAAGGAAAAAAAAAACATATATTATCAATAAAACTAACCCAATTCTCCTATTGTGACAAATATGTCCACCATTGTGCCCCTATTTGAAATTTTAGCTCAAATAAAAATGTCAGAGTTGGGTTTGAATGTTCACAAATATAGGAATGCAAATATGCATCAACTTAGAAAAAAATGTTTCGAAAAGGGATTAAATTTAAGTATCTTTTATGTTTTAGGGGGCGCCCCAAAAACAGTGATATTTACTACAGTCTGATTAAATAATTTGGTAACTAAAACAAAAATATTCTTGACAGCGAAAGGAAAGATCATAAAATGTTCTGATCATGACCTTCTTTTTTTCTACAATTGTTAGAAACAATTGTTCAACTTATTTACTATTTACTACTACTAAAACTTATTTATTTAATGAATTGTGTAAATTTGGAGCCAACTGGAGGTGTGCAGTCAGAAAAGTTTTTTTTTGGAGAACTCTACTTTTGTTGCTGCACAGGAGCCTTCAGGTTATCCTCATCCTCCCAGCTATTGTCCACTGCTAGTGTCCTCTCCTCTGATAAACAGCAGTTTACAAGGACAGGGTGCTTTTGAAGTTCTCTGCAGATGTCTCTCCATCTGCTGCTCACTGTTGCTGCTATTGTTGATGTGAGTTATCTGGGGTTACAGTAAGTGCACATTAGCAGCATCCTGGTTCATTATTTACCTGCTCTGGCCAGATAGAGAGAGAGCAGTTGCTCCTCCTGACACCAGTCAACACAATGTCTGCCAATGTGTAATTATCCCGTTTTCTAGATGTCTATTCTCTTTCTAGTCTGTATTTATCTCTGCTTCATCATCTGTCTTTTTTATGCCTCATTCACTCTGAATGTTTTCCTCCATTTTTGATATTGAAGTATAAATATTCTGATTTAGTTTTATTGTGAGCTCAAAACAGAAAATGCTGTTTAAAATGCAAGAAGGTAGACTTTCAAAACACATCTTCGGTGTGTTTCCTGTTTCACAGCTCTAACTGTTTCCCCTGCTTTGTCCTCTTTATGGTACAATTTATGTCTTAGAGAGCTGTGAGCTGATGCACTAATTGCCTCAGCACCTATAAAAGGATACACAGAATAGCGCCTCAGACAAAATTCTTAATGGGATTTCAAGGCAGAAAAGTAAGGCTGGCTAAATGTTTTACTGGTGCATTATTTTATTACTTACTTGTAGCCCTTAAAAATGTGTGTTTGCAGAGTGAAGATGGTAAGTAGATTACAGACGAAGACAAGAAACCTTAAAGTGGATATAGAGTCACAACTGAGGCATTCACCTTCTCAAATCCAAGTCAGTGCCATCATTAATTTATTTCTTTATTTTATTTACCAGCGAGTCAGTGCAGGTCACTGAGCATCTTTCTGTCCATTTCTCTTGTCTGTCAGAGTGAAACTCATGTCTTATTTTCTTTTCTGAATGTATTTCGTTGCTCAATCACTTTCTGTTAGGGTGCTCGCTTTGTCTGGACCTTGGTTTCTAGAATCGCACACTAGTAGACAGCAAACTTGCTATAATTAATCGGTAATTCATCCATCCATCCATCCATCCATCCATCCATCCATCCATCCATCCATCCATCCATCCATCCATCCATCCATCCATCCATCCATCCATCCATCCATCCATCCATCCATCCATCCATCCATCCATCCATCCATCCATCCATCCATCCATCCATCCATCCATATTCTGTCTATCAGTGTGTGAACATTTGTATAAAAAAAGTCCATTTGTTTTTCTCATTGAATTTGTCTTCAGTTCCTCTTTCAATCCATTTAATTTCTTTTCGATCTGACCTTTTGTTCCTTTTTATTCCTGTCTGTCCAACCATCCATTTCACCAACCATCTTTCCTTCCAGCTGTCCTTTTACTTTTTACACTGTCTGGATTGCATATTTGCTTTAAACATTTTCCAGGAAGGGCTGGAAACTCTTGATAATTTCTATGCATGCTCATTTTTCTAGAATCTCTTATGTGACCAAGTGATTCCTGGTATTTTCTCCAGTATATCCCATTATTAGGTGTCCCAGTGTGGACAACATACAGCTTCTCTGACCCTGAACAGTCACGGTGACAAACCCTCTGTGTGTCATTGATTCATGCCCTTCAACTCTGGATTAAATTACTGCCGTGGCAGAAATTACTTTTAACTTACTTTTAACAGCATCTATTTGAAGCAGGCAGGCAGACATACCATTTGAGACCGACTTAGTCTGCAAGTCTTTTCACCTTTTTTGGTGTCCCGTTGGAATTCATCATTTATTACCATCAATAGATTGTCTAATTTGTATGTGAGAAACATCTTCATCCTTTTTTCTAATCTTGAATCCTTTCTACATGAAAAATCAATTGCAGCAAAGGCAACAAGTCCAGATAATAAGGCCAAATATACACCTCGGTGTGTCTTCCAACAAAACCTTTGAGAACAAGAGTTAAATCCAATCTGTGTAAGGACAAGATCAAAGGCAGCAGGGAGGAGGCGCAGGCCCTTTAAGAGATACGGAGTGGGGAGGGCTGTGCATCCATAAAAGATGAGTTTATTCAGTGGCCATGGTAAGACATGGTTAAAAGCGCCTCTGCACTCCAGCGTGCTCTCATACCCATCACAGACGGAGCATCCCCGTCCTGCCGAGCGCTTCACACATGCTGACAAAGCTGCGCCAGAAGCTGGGATATGGATGCTCTCAGAGGAAAGGGATAAGCCTGGACCAAGAGAGGAAACAGAGTAAGAAGGAACAACAGTAGAGGAGTGCATGGACAGAATATTAGGCGTTTTATGGAATAAAAAAAAGAAGATAAACTGACGGTGCGGTAAAGGACTGTAAACAGTTTTATCAAGGCGGAGAAAGGGCAATTCCTTCTTTCCAGGCATGTCCCCTCTCTCTCCGCCCATTCTGTAGTTGCAGGTATTTCTAATTTGACTTGAGTGCCTGTCTTTGATGTGCTGGGAAACTAATAAACATGTTCCTCTTATTTATCATGCCACTGTCTATGTTTGACAGACACATTTGCATGGGTTCAGAGAGTGATTTCAATGTGACTTTGTGGAGTTTAGTAATCTTTTCTGTAGTATTCTGCAGCAGGGCACTCTGCAGCGCATGGATCTCAAAATTAGGGCAGACACTTGAAGCAAGTTCTTTGTGTCTTCCCTTTTTGCTTTGGATGAAGGTAAAGCTGAGTTACTCCA
Source organism: Cyprinodon tularosa (assembly GCF_016077235.1). Lineage (NCBI taxonomy): Eukaryota > Metazoa > Chordata > Actinopteri > Cyprinodontiformes > Cyprinodontidae > Cyprinodon > Cyprinodon tularosa. The sequence continues at coordinate 1,414,553 of NW_024039674.1, read as the reverse complement.
CTCCACATAGTCAAGTTTAAAGTGCTGCAGTCCATTTGAAATACAGAAGTGTCTTTGAAATGCATTTTAGAGCAGATATCAGCAGGGCTCAGCATCTTAGGACGGGGGAGTGACTGGTGGTGTGGGTTGTGTCTAGAGAGCTTGTTTACTGCCTGTGTGGATAGGAGGCTGTTGATGTTCTGGCTCCCTGAGCTGACATCTGGGCTAGTGTGAAAGAGAGCTATTGATGGATTTTCTGCTGTTGGTTGGACAGGAAGAGACTGAAATTGGTGCAGCTAGAGATGGATGAATATTACTGCTGTGCTTTAGAAATACACAGGAACACTTTTGAGGAGAATCAGAGAAATAAATCAAAATCTGGAAAGAAAACATCTTCATTAAATTGCTTTACTAGTAGCTCTAGCGAATCATTGTATTTCACATAGAAAGTTAAACAGATGCATAAATGATCTCCTGCTTTGAAGTTTTTTTCCCCTCAGATTTCTCTGCACAGATGCGGCACTAAATGAATGCTTCATTTTAAGCTTGTTTGTGAACCGCTCTCTAACCACAGAATGGGATTGTTTTACCACCTTGGTTCTGCTGTTTTTAAACTGCTGTGTTGTGGATTTTCTGCTGTGTTTGGGATGATCTTCCTCTTGGTGACACAATCTGGGTCAAGCTTTAGCCGGTTGATTGATTAACATTTGACCTGGTAATTCAAAGTGACAACCAAAATCTTGTGTTTGAGGACAATAAAGGGGACAAAAAAAGGTATTTAACAAATACACTATATTGCCAAAAGTATTTGCTCACCTGCCTTGACTCACATATGAGCTTAAGTGACATCCCGTTCCTAATCCATAGGGTTCAATATGACGTCGGTCCACCCTTTGCAGCTAGAACAGCTTCAACTCTTCTGGGAAGGCTGTCCACAAGGTTTAGGAGTGTGTTTATGGGAATTTTTGACCATTCTTCCAGAAGCGCATTTGTGAGGTCGCACACTGATGTTGGACGAGAAGGCCTGGCTCTCAGTCTCCGCTCTAATTCATCCCAAAGGTGTTCTATCGGGTTGAGGTCAGGACTCTGTGCAGGCCAGTCAAGTTCATCCACACCAGACTCTGTCATCCATGTCTTTATGGACCTTGCTTTGTGCACTGGTGCACAGTCATGTTGGAAGAGGAAGGGGCCAGCTCCAAACTGTTCCCACAAAGTTGGGAGCATGGAATTGTCCAAAATGTCTTGGTATGCTGAAGCATTCAGAGTTCCTTTCACTGGAACTAAGGGGCCAAGCCCAGCTCCTGAAAAACAACCCCACACCATAATCCCCCCTCCACCAAACTTTACACTTGGCACAATGCAGTCAGACAAGTACCGTTCTCCTGGCAACCGCCAAACCCAGACCCGTCCATCAGATTGCCAGATGGAGAAGCGCGATTCGTCACTCCAGAGAACGCGTCTCCACTGCTCTAGAGTCCAGTGGCGGCGTGCTTTACACCACCGCATCCGACGCTTTGCATTGCACTTGGTGATGTATGGCTTGGATGCAGCTGCTCGACCATGGAAACCCATTCCATGAAGCTCTCTGCGCACTGTTCTTGAGCTAATCTGAAGGCCACATGAAGTTTGGAGGTCTGTAGTGATTGACTCTGCAGAAAGTTGGCGACCTCTTCGCACTATGCGCTTCAGCATCCGCTGACCCCGCTCCGTCAGTTTACGTGGCCTACCACTTCGTGGCTGAGTTGCTGTCGTTCCCAAACACTTCCATTTTCTTATAATACAGCTGACAGTTGACTGTGGAATATTTAGGAGCGAGGAAATTTCACGACTGGATTTGTTGCACAGGTGGCATCCTATCACAGTTCCACGCTGGAATTCACTGAGCTCCTGAGAGCGACCCATTCTTTCACAAATGTTTGTAAAAACAGTCTGCATGCCTAGGTGCTTGAATTTATACACCTGTGGCCATGGAAGTGATTGGAACACCTGATTCCAATAATTTGGATGGGTGAGCAAATACTTTTGGCAATATAGTGTACTTGCAGTTTGTTTTTTTTCCCAGCTAAATATAACATGTCTGTGACTGCATGTTACTGCAGTCAAAGCTCCAGAAACTAAAATAATGTTATTGAAAATTAGGCTACTTCAGAACACCAGTTCCATTAAGATATCCCCTGATAAAGTACTTTAATGGAACTGAGAGTAGAGAAAATGTTGATACTAGAATCCCAACAACAAGTTCTTTTTTATGGAGTCACTGAACATCATCATTTATATCTCTATGAGTCCATCTTTCTTGTACAGTTACATTTATATTAGCAATGCTGAAAAATAATACAATTCTAGAGTTTATAGAGGAGCTAATGGTGGACTAAGGGACTATAGGGCATTCAAGTCTTCCAACATATAATGATGCTTGAATTTAATTTAGATACAGCTTTGCAAACTTCAATCTTTCTGCCATACTGGCTCTAAAAAGATGATGCAGTTATTTAGCTCCTATAAATAAGCCATCGATGGCAACCATGTTTAATTTTCTACACCACAAACCCAAAATTTGGTAGATTTTTAAATTGCATTGTTTAAAAGAGGTTATTTAATTTTCAGACTTGTTATAAGCCAGCATGATAGAAGCAGAGAGATGCTGAACTATATAAAACACAATCTTAGTTTTCTTAAAAAATAGAAAACATTATGATTATGTACTGGAAAGAGGTGGTTCCTGCTTTGCACCAGGTTTTACTTTCTCTTTGAATTAAGAAACAGTTCCAAATGTTGGACAACGATTAGCTGATATATTGGATGCATAAATGAAGTCAATGTATTGACGCTCACTTCGGGTTAACTGGGCCTCTAGAATCTTGGATTGAACTTTGGGAACATTTTGTTTTTCTTTACCGTAGATTTGATATGCTGGGATATTCACTTCTATTTTGTTTTTCACCAAGATTTTTTTTTTTCAAGTACCACCACTCACATTCCTGATGTATAGAAAAGGAGAAAAAAGTCCTCTTATAACGAAGCAACATAATCTCAAACAGAAATAGTTGAAAAACCTTAATCCTTAATTTTCCATACATCTTGTGTTCTGTTCTTTATTTTAAATATTCTTGGTCTGTTCAGTCCCAGTCTCTTCCGTCTTCACTGCCATCTTTGTTATTTAGCTCATTCTACCACCTTGGCCTGTTAATTACCCTGATCTCTCTCTCTCCCCTCCTGTCTATAAGCTTGTTGGCTGTTATTGTCCTTTGCTGGTTTCTTCTGTTGACTCTATGCCTCTGATTTCATTGTTGTCCTTCCAGTGTCTTCTTTTCAGGCATATATAGAGCTTTTTTTGTAATTTATTCTTTTTGACCAGATTTTTGTTCTGCGAATTAGGTTCTCCATGTCTAAAATCCTCTATTTTTCAGGAAGTATTGGGGTTTTCCATGTGGCACTATTGATTAAGATTGACCATAGGATTTCAATAATTTCTGCTCATTGATGTTCTAAAATAGCATCTGGATCTTTTAAAATGTTTTTGTTCTTTTAGGATGCTTCACTGAAATATTATGCCTTTACATAGAAATGCCAAAAATGTGGAGGTTTCTTGCATATTCAGCATAATAGAAACATTAGCATTTCCGGATGGAAGCAGAAGATGCCTTCCCCGTAGGGCAAGGTATTATCAGCCTTGTGGTTTAATCCTCCAGAAACAGACTTGTATCTTTGTGAATTAAATTTAATTATAATGCATGAGCAGTGTGAGCCGGTGCTGCTGCTGATTTTAGGGCTGGCTGACTAAAATGGAGGCCAAACACTATCTTTAATCAGCATCGATTTACATGATACCCTCCTCCCCTTCCTTGCTCGCTGCACAAATCTGTCAGGAAACGAATAGAGTCTTATCTCCCAGAAACGTTGAGCGATATGTCTTTTAAAAAATGCATCTGTTGTAAAATCCAGCATTGTCAACATCAGAGCTGTCACATTCTGCATTCTGTTTAGCTTAGAAACCGCTTAGAGGATTGAGTATGAAGCTGGCAGTTTAAACAGCCACTTTTCTTAATCATTCAAACTTATCACCAAGTGACTGCATGGCTCTCGATGGCAGTGTTCTTACCTTCCATGGAGAGTGAGTGTGGGCCGGGTTAGCAGGAGATGGTGGTTAACAAAGCTTTCACAAACCTCCAGTAACTGAAGAGCTGAAAAAAAGGAAAGACTTGTCAGACAATATGTCAAGAGACTAGAGAAGCCGTCGTTCTCCCCATCAATCTGATCAAACATCTTGAAGGATATAAACTGAAAGATGGAGGAAGCCTGAATGGAAACGACGCAGTGTCCTACTATAGGAACGATTGTTGCCACAACATGACAAGAGACGCTGCTTACAGGAACATTTCGCTTATTTTATTGAATCTCTGGATCTTGCATCGTTCCCTTTTAACTCGGGCATACTTTTTTCCTTTTAAGCCTTAGTTTTAGGCAAAGATGGCGGTCTTTTGAATCCAGAAGAATTCATCAATTGACTAAAATGTGCTAACGAAAACCTGAAGTGAAAAGTGGCTTCTTTACATAAAATGTAATTTCTTTTAAATATTCCAAAATCTCTCCTAGGTATTTTTAGTTTTTTTTTCATCCTTTCTTATGTAAATATAGCAGGGATGAGAATGAAACCTTGATTTTTAATGATAATTCAGTTCCAGTTTTAGCTCGTCCTGTTTTCAGATACTATGGAACATTGATGGCCAGAGATCTGCTAATTTGAGCCTTTTTGCTGGATTCAAAGATTAATTGATTCAATTCAATTCAGGTTATTTATGTAGCGCCAATTCATAACAGGTCCTCTCAAGGCACTTTACAAAGAGAGCTCAACCAGATCATACAGTCAAATTGATTCAAAGTTTTCTATCTAAGGAAAACCAGCTGATTGCATCGTCTCATTGACTCGAAGGCAATCCCTCACACCAAGCATGCTTGTAGCGACACTGGAGAGGAAAAACTCCCTTTTAACAGAAAGAAACCTCCAGCAGAACCAGGCTCAGTGTGAGCAGTCATCCACCGAGGGCATTTACAAACTCCTATATGTTAGTAACAATGTCTTACTATAAATAATTAAAAAGTTTTCATCACATTCTTAGAAGCATTAATGCAATTCAGACGTGAAGAATCCCAGCAGCAGTCACAAAATTCAGATGCTAGGTCCTAGTCTTTTTATACTATGCTGTTATCTGGTTTCTGTAATTTAAATTAATCATCCTTAATGTTGTTAATTGTACGGTTTGAGCAAATAAATTTGACCTAAAAGATAAATTTTTAATTAGAATATTGAAAATAGTCAGTCTAAAAGCAATTGAAGTGCTAGGTTAGAACCTCATCTGTAGATTTGTGCAAAGTTAGGAAAATATTGGTCAATTGGCACAAATGTCACAATCTTAATGATAAACAATAATGTTTATATAGTAGGTTTCCTGATACTACCTCTTCACGTTTTTTAAAACACAAGTGCTACATTCTGCAGAGGTACTGCATGCTGTACAATTTAGCAGAGTTAGGTTGGCTCTTTCAACCTTTAAATACAAAGAAACCCCCGCCCTCAAAACACGTATCCTGAAGCATGAAAGTACTCAAAGATAACCGGAACTGCACATCTGTAAGGCATGAAAATGAGGGGCCATGCATGAGCAGCTGAATACACTGATCCAATAAGAAAACAAGGCATCAAATGCACTCTGGGGTCAGACATATCCTCTGTTTGTTTTCCCTTGTTTATATTTAAGATACAGGATTGACCACTCTACCTGCATGTTAAGGAGCTACAATTAATTTAACTTAATAACATTTCAATCATGTTTAATTGTTTCGGTGTTCATATAAATGATTTACATTAAAATCCATAAATAATTCATATATTTAATAAAAAGAAATGAACTGTTTTTTCAGTCCTGTGTATTCTAGCTGCTGGGGGATTGTGTGGGGCTGAAATAAAATGTTAATGAATGCAATTAACATCTCTGACTTGCAAAAGAAAATTATCGATGCAGCATTTTACCCCTTTAATGCATTTGAAAATAGGTCTTACTGTAGGTGAATCAGAACTCAGGGCATGGAGATATTTGTTTCATCTTCACAGCATAAAAATGAAATGTTTATGTTTAATGATAATTTATCTAAAATACATTCAGTGCACTGCAAAAACAATCTAGAAATAATTCAGCACTGCTTAAATTAAGTGTATTGAGCCTTAATTTGAGCAGTTGAATAAGATGATCTGCCAATTGAATTAATATTTTACTCTTAAAAAAGATAATTAGACAATATGCACTTGAAATAAGAAAATACAGTTGTTTCTTCTTATTTTTAATGATAAAAAAATGCACTTATTTTAAGAAAAAATTACTTGTTTAGCTTTACAGTTTTTCCACTGTGGATTTTGATGTTTTAAAGGCCAGTGGGTCAATAAAACCATATTAGAAGCAGGCTTGTAGCTTATCCTTCGGGTGGAATTGTGATCTTATTATTACAAAAAATTAATTGATAAAACCCAGTTCATCAGTATTTAAAAATGCACAGTGCTTAAGGGAAGGAAGATAATACAAAGATTTCTTTCTTTCTTCAGCCTGAACATCATGGAACCAGATTGGTGTATCCAGTAATAGATTTTTATTTTACTTTAGCTTTTTTCCAATTGAAATCCTGCTGTATTGCGAGGTTTTGTTGCAGCCTAGAAAGCCTGTTGACTTTGTGTTGAGAAAAAGCGTTTCTCTCTTTTGTCTGAGTTTCACTTAAAAGGTTGTTTTGAACCAGGTCTGAAGTTCCATGTAGAGAATGCTGTTTTGAAGCTTCCCAGCACGTTGTCTCCCCAAGCCAATCAACTTCTCAGACTACAACTTTCAGATTCTCTCATTTCAGTCTGATGTGTTTGTTAAACTGGGGAGCAGGAGGTTTCTTTTCATGCAGGCGCAATGCAATCTGCCGTCTTATTTATTATTCGTTTGTAGTTCTGTGAAAGAAGTTCCTGGGATATTTAAAAGTGTGTTTTTCTCAAACACAGAAGGAAAAACCTTGCATAGGTGTTTCAGCCATCGCTTTGTGAGGTGAGGTGTTGGGAGGGGACTGGGGAATGTTCATTTTATAGCATCTCAGGTTACTTCAAGGTCGTTTTGCTTTTGTATTCATTAACTTTAACTGTTGAAAAACCTAAATCAAAATTTTATGTAAAGAATAAATTATGCATTTATTTATTTATTTTATTTAGATCTTTTCTATTTTGTATTTTTACCTTGTTAAGGTATTACTTACTATTAAATATTTCCAGTAGAGGGCAACCTTCATATAGCTTTGATTTAAGCTATCAGTTCTCAGAAAGCACTAGGATCCTGCTATAAGTAGAGACTTAAACACATTCAGTGCATTTTTTTTACTCCTCCTTAAACCCAAATCCGTTTTCCTAAATCATCAGGTTTGTAATTGATAGATTAGGATTACTGTTTTAAACCAGTTGCCTACAAATAGACTGGAAGCGTGACAGTGTCTTATGACTTGTACTGAGCCTAGCAGAAAAGATTTTATGTGTTGAGATTTTATGTCTGCATTTATCTTTAAACATGTATTAATGAACTGAAACCGTCTTTTCAAACAGTTTAGGTTTTGTCAGTACTGAACTTAATGTCCAGGAAAAAATAAATCCCTATTTGTCTGCAGAAAGTAGGGCAAACAGAAACTGAAGGGTTATCTCTGGTAAGTCATAGGTTTCTAGTTTTAGTCCCTGCTTCTTCAATGTCAGTCATGTCCTCAGTCAAGACGTTTCACCTGCCTTGCCTGCTGTTGGTGGTCAGTGACACCAATTGTATGGCTGACACTCAGTCTTTCTGCCCCAGTGCAGCGGTGGGGACAATTCGGCTCACCACCTTCAGTAAGTAAATGATTGAAAATGGTGTTTTGGGTTATTCAGACTACATATAAGCTCTAAGTTCAGGCCATTTACCATTTAAACTAGCCAAAGTTGACCTCTTCTATAGATCTCAATTCAAATCCACTCTATAATTTCTGATTTCCTTATTCTGATTTGTTAAATTTTAGCTTGATCTCATCCCCCGGTTTACAAAACTTCAAACATCTCAGACAATGAGTATGCATCAAAGACAGGGTGTGGTTTTCTTCTCTGTTCTGTGTCTACCCCAGCGTGGTGGATGGGAAGTTGGTTGGACTCCTCATTGGACTGAATGCTTTGCTTTGAAATAGTATTGTGATGTAATGGTGGGTTAAATAAAGATGCTCAACTAAAATGTCAATGTGTTTTTACCTAGGATTTGTTGCAAACAAAAATCTGCCTATCAAGGTAAATTGAATGACTTATTTCCATCAGTATAGATTGGCTTTATTGAAAAATGTCCATTTGTTAACATTACATCTTTTGTTTTGGCAGTGATAAAAGTGCATTGTAGATTTGTACAACTCAATTCTAATATAAGGTCTTCCGAAAATGATTTCTGCCACCTTGTACCTTTTACTTATGGTGTATTTCTTGGAGCTTTGGACACAAAACGTATTAAATCATGATTATTGTGACTGGCAGCTCACCCATAGATGGTACACGATTTGGAATATGTGTTTTAATCCAGAACTTTAAAACAATTTATTAACCAGTGGATTGGGAGCTTAATATGATGCCTGGGATTGGATCAGGATATCCCTGCATTCATTAGCATCTTGACTTACTTGATTCTTTTGATCTTTGGTACATCATATCTCCTGTGAAACAACATTGAGGACAGACCAAAGGATCTCAGAGGGTTGAAGGTTAGGACAGATGTGTGATTCTGTGAGAGTCTGAGCCAAATGAATGCTGGCATTAACACATAATGTTTGATCATTCCTCAAAGGCCATGCTTTAAAGAAGAAGCTCGCTACCTTGGTTCAGATGTAGTGGGTTGCTGCCAGCTGAGACATTAATCGCTGCACAACTGTTTACTTGAGGCTTTTCACAGAAGACCCATCTTTATACTGAAGCACAGTCTTTTTTAATATAGAGAATAAGCATTAACACCTACAAATAATTAGCAGTGATAATTTATCGGTTTGTTAAAACGTGAAAATATCTCCAAAAACGGACAGTTTTCTAAAGTCAATAAATTGGACCTAATTTAGTTTAGTAGTTTGCAACCAGGAACACTCCCCAAAGTTAAAAAACAGTTTTCTTTCGACTTCTTGTTGCGTCCCAGATCTGCATCTTACTAAAAACTGCGAACAGACTGATGGACAACGGTAACATTTGGACAGTTTGACACCAGCGCTCGTTTGTTTTGTTTTGTTTATTTTATTTACTGGCTATTCCTACATCATGTGTTGTTGTCATGACAGCTTAGATATATGGTAATGTAATAAACCCTTGCACCAACTTTGATTATTCCTCAAACACTAAACTAAAACTCCTCAACTGGAATAATGACCAAATTAAAGCAAATAGCACGCCACTAGGGGCTTGTTTGATAATCCATAACTTAAAGATGAAAAGGCCCACGTGAAAAAATGTGTTCTGTGGAGCAACAAGATGTATGGAAAGTGTAAATGATGAATATGCTATAAAAGAAAGGGGGAATTTAATAACTTACAGGTCTAGTCTTGCAGTAGATCACTCAAAAACTTTCATTATTGTTTGTTATTGTTGTTTTTTTTGTTTTTACTGATTTAGTGCCTGACTTGCTTGTGTGGCTTTAGATCATATTTATGTTGCGGCACAAAGACGGGGAGAGGCAGCTTCACTTTGAAGGCAAACAATTTTCTTCAGGGTTAGAAGAAAACAGCAATATTTTTATATAAATTAATGCTCATGTAGTTTAAGACATCCTTTTATAATAAATTTGCTTGTTGGTAACTTAGACTTAATAAAAGCATGATATAGAACCTTTAGGTAAAACAAGGATGTCCGGCATTGTTTTAGGGTTCCGTTTTGACCTCTTGCTGTGGGTGATGCATTCTTAAAATAATTTTTTTTGGCTGAATACTCCTAGGAAGGTTTCCAGCGGTGTCAATTTCTCTTCCTTCATGTATAATGACACTGTTTTTTTTGGCCTGCTTAAATCTCACAGCCTTAGAAACGGCTTCCAAACCATTTTCAGCCGTAAATTCTGTAGGTAGGGTGAAGTATTTCTGGTAAAAGTAAAACAAATCTGTGGTTAAAATCTTAAGGAGGGACTGGCAGTCTAGTGGTTAGGGCATAGGGCTTTGAATCCTGAGGTTGTGAGTTCAATCCCCCACTTCCACAGACTGTCACTCTGGCTCCCTGAGCAAGACCCTTAACCCCACACTGCTCCCCAAGGGGATGGGTTAAATGTAGAGAAGTAATTTCCCTCTGGCATTATTAGAGTGTATGGGAAAAAAAAAAATAAATAGGCCAAGGTTGGTCTGGACAGTTTTAAGCTTAAACATCCCATATTTTGCAAAATTCACATTACAAACATTTTGTAAGTCATATGTGTCCTGAAGAAGATGTATGAGGTGCACAGAAGAAGAAAAATAATCCTATCATGCCTATCACTGCCTTCCTCCCTCTAATGGAACGCAACTTAGGTGTGACTGTGTGTATGTGCATGGTACAGTAGTGTGTATGGAAGTGTGTCTTCGTGTGTCTCTGTGTTGCCTTAGGACAGACTGGCGACCTGTCCAGGGTGTACCCCACCTCTCACCCGTAGATAGCTGTAGATAGGCACCAGCCCCACCGAGATGGATTGATTGCTGTCTGCCCAATCCGAGAACAATTTGCTGCACACATGACAAAAACATCTACGGGCTTCATCTGTAATATCTTTATTTATTTTAGAATGGAGCATAAAACAATACCTTTATTGCATGAAGTCATCTTAAAAATCCCAGTCACTGTGTCCTTTGGTAAAACACTTTTCCTTTGCCTACCTGTTATTGGTGGTCAGAGTGCTCTTTGTGGCACCATTTATGGCAACATTCCTTCGATCAGTCTGCCCTAGTGCATCTGTGGTTACAGTCTAGCCTCCCACCATCAGCGTGTGACTGCCTGTGTATGTGAATGACCTAATGCAGTGTGAAAGTGCTAAAATGTTCTCGGACCTAATTAGGTACTATATAAGTTCATTCAGTTTGTTTTGCAACCTGAAAAACCAAAAATAAAACTCATAACATGGATGAAAAGGCAATTAAAGCAGCCCTTAGGTTTTATCACACACTCACTATGATGTATTCTTAAGCTGGTAATTCTTTTAATTCTGATGTCTCACAGCAAATACAAACCTAAGAGAGTCAGATGATTAGAATATAAGAAGGGTTTTGATATGAAAACGCCAAGGCATACACAGTTAGAGAGAAAACTGCTCACTTTGCAGCAGTTTGTGATCGACAAAATGTGATAATTAAAGAAGCTGTTTTTTTTAAAGGGGAGTGTAGTTATCACAAAGCAAAGCCCATTCTAGACTGGGGAGATGAGAAGACTTGGAAGCTTTACTACATGAAGCTGTGTCCCAGACTCAGCCTGCCACTATTGCATCCTTTTGTTAAACAAGAGAAGAAGAGACGTCTTAACTTGGAAAAAGGAAACAAAATACCGTTGTTTAGCTGGTTCAAATTATTTGTTAAGCAAAACAAATTCATATTTTAATTTGATTTGAATATCTATGTCCTTTAGTTATATGTTTGAGGTCTAGAGTCAAGTTTCCAGTCAGTGATGATATAAGAAAATCCACGTGGTTCAACTCAGTTTATTTATATAGCAACAATTCAAAATGGTAAATGGCATGTACTTATATAGCGCCTTTATTCAAGTCAGGAGACTTGACCAAAGCGCTTGACACTACATTAATTCACCCATTCACGCACACACTCACACACTGATGGTGGCAAGCTACATTGTAGCCACAGCTGCCCTGGGGCTCACTGACAGAAGCGGGGCTGCCGTACACTGGCCGGCCCCTCTGACTAAAATCAGACATGTCATCTCAACAGTCAAACTGGTCAAAACCCGACCGATGGTTTTGAGTCAAAGGTGTGTTTCCATCAGCTTTTTCTAATGAGCTTTTTGAAGTATTTCATTAGATCATACTGTACAGTCAAACTGTTTAAAACCCGACCGATGGCTTTGAGTCAATAGGTGTGTTTCCATCAGCTTTTTCTAATGAGCTTTTTGAAGTATATCATTAGATAAGCTTTCTCGAAACAGGAAAATTTGAATCAACTCCCTAAAGTTTGCAAAGAAGTTTTTACGCTCACTTGAGGTGTTTCGGTGAAAAAGGATGACGTACAAAATGGGACACGGAAACAAGACGGAGAGAACTTTTACTCGCATGACTTATCAGCTGTTTCTGATGTCGGCACTTCCTGGATTTTCCTGTTATAGAGGCAGCATCACCATTACTAAAATGTTAAAGTAGGAACTATCTTCCCTGATCGCAACACATTCAATAACATTTTACTCCATTACTGATCTGTGGTCAGTGCTAGACTTCAGCCTCTACCTCCTGTTTACTACAGCTCTTGTTTACTTCACTTCAAACCAAATGGAAAAACTGCAAATTTGCATTTCCTTTTTTTTTTGAACTTTTAAAAGTTCCCTTAGAATTAGAATTTTCATCAAATGAAAACCAAGCTAATGGCTTTGCAGGATTCACTGGACAAGCATGTAACAACAGTAGATATTTGTTTTCATTACTTAAAGGTGTAGAGGAAGATTTCATATTCTGTTTGTTTTTTAGCTCCCAATCCTTGAGTAACTTGTATCTTTTTAAGTTATTTGCTTTCATCAGTTGAGACATCCTAAGATTTATCTTGTATTTGGTGCCTAAGAAATTTCATTAAATGCAGAAAAAATAAAAGTGAAATAAACTGACTAACCAAGAACCCTGATTTATTTGTTCCAGCTGGAGTAATTTAGTTTCATGAAGTAATAAAGGGCAAATATTGTTTTAGTGTTTGTGGACCAACCTAGATGTTAGAGCTTTTCACATTAGCAAACAACATCCATACAGTTTAATACTAAAATCAGTAGCTGTTACAATTTGACTTTAAATTAAAAAACCCACACATTTTATGTAGACTCAGCCATTTTCCTCTGTCTTTCAGATTCTTGGGTTTAGAGTGTAGAAAACAGTGAGCAGTGCTTTTATTAAAGATGGCTCTGCGTTTTATTTGCTCTGTGAAATTAAAAACCTTTATAAGCTGTTTGAGTTTGCTCTGTGAGATCATACAGATGTTTTGTTTGTGATGGATGTTGAGTTTCAAATTATTTTGGACTTCCCTGTTGGTAATTATTATTATTTTTTTTTTTTTTAGTACACTATACATGTTTCAGATGAATTCATTTTTTTTAGAGAATTTTTCTTGATTGCAGTCCTTTTCTGTTTGACTTTGGTCTTTTAAAGGTTCCCTGAAATTGTCAGGGAAGGGGGGTCATTTTCCGCTGCTACAGCTACATTTTGTTTTCCTCCATGGTTTCTCAATCTTAGAGGCTTTTCTTGTACTGGCCTGATTTTTATCTTAACATTTTTCTCATCCTTAATGTGACAGAAAAAGCAACAGGAAGCCCTAGAGTTGAAGTAAAAAGGATATTTTTTTTCTTATAATGATGTGATGAAATTTAATGATCAGCAGGTTTATTTTAGGAATGAATTGAGTCTCAAAGATTGTAGTTTTTCACCAAAGTTGGTTATTTTTTTCTTTATCCCCCATAACCAGTTTCAGTCATTTCTTCCGATGCTGTGCTCTCATTGAATTTTCTGATGCATTTATCTGCATTGCATAAAAATGCAGATTTTATTACCTCACACCTGCAGGATGTGTGAGATAAATTACCTGAGAAGAACCACTTACTTGTCTGCAGGGCTGCATGATATTAGAAATTATGTGATGGTTATATTGATGTTAAATATTGCAGCAGTTATATCTGTTGCAATCAAACACAATTTTCCTCACTTATCCCCTTCTCATCTGTCATTACAAAGCTTCCAACACTCTGAGACCTCTGGCATCTTGAAGCTGTCTGGGGACTTTTTACTGGAGTGAGACTCAATTTACTTGGTAGAATGGAATATATTATTGAATTGCAAAGGGGATTTTTTTTTTTTTTTATATGTTTTATATTATAGCCAAAATATTTTATCTTCCCACTCCTCCACACAGATCTCCTCTAGCTCAGTCAGGTTCCTGAGCTGTCGCTGAGAAACGCAGAGTTTGAGCTCCCTCCAAAGATTTTCTATTGGATTTAGTTCTGGAGACTGGCTAGGCCACACCGGAACCGTGATATGCTTCTTCCAGACGCACTCCTTGGTTATCCTGACTGTGTGCTTCAGGTCATTGTCACGTTGGAAGACCCAGCCTCGACCCATCTTCAATGGTCTAACTGAGGGAAGTAGGTTGTTCCCCCAAATCATCTTGCAATACATGCACCTGGTCATCCTCTCGTTATTGCAGTGCAGTCACCCTGTCCCATGTGAAGAACCCCCCCCCACCCCAAAGTATGATGCAACCACCCCCATGCTTCACTGTAGGGATAGTGTTCTCTGGGATGGTTTGCATCATTCTGTCATGATCATGACTCTGATAGCTGGCCTAATTGCTCTTTTCCCTCACCTGCATAACTCTGCCCGGTTACCAATTGTAACTCATCTTATCCACCTGCTCCTGCTGCTTGATATACAGCTCATTCCCAGCTATCAGGGCATGATCATTATTGCTGAGATTACTAATGTAATGCTTAATTATTTAAAAAAAGGCTTTGAATCATCCCACTCTCTGTCTCGCCTTGTATCCTGGGTCCTACGATATGGGTCTCTTGACACATTCTAATTCCTCCAAACATGTTTAGTGGAATTCTGACCAAAAAGCTCTATTTTGGTCTCCTTTGACCATATGACTTTTTCTCATGATTCCTCTGGATCATCCAAATGGTCATTGGCCAATTTAAGATGGGCCTTGACATGTGCTTGTTTAAGTAAAGGAACGTTCTGTGCCATACTTGATTTCAAACCCTGATGTCTCAAAGTAACCTTGGAAATGGTGGTCCTAGCTCTTTTCAGGTTATTTACCAGTTACTCCCGTGTAGTTCTGGGCTGATTTCTCACCTTTTTTTAGGATCACAGAGAGCCTATCTTGCATGGAGCCCCAGTCCGAGGGAGATTGACAGTAATGTTTAGTTCTTCCATTTTATAATGATTGCTCCAACAGTGGAACTTTTTTCACCAAGCTGCTTGGCAATTTCCCCTAACCCTCTAGTATTCTCTAGTGCAGGGGTGCTCAAGTGCAGTCCTCAAGAGCTACTATCCTGCAACTTTTTTAACCACCCCATGTTTAACACACCTGAATCAAATAATTAGCTCGTCACCATGCCTCTGCTGGGCTAAATGAGGGGATTGAGCTTTTCGATTCAGGTGTGTTAGAGAAGAGATGCCTCTAAAAGTTATACGAGGGTAGCCCTTGAGGACTGGACTTGAGCACCCCTGCCCTAGTGTCTTTGGACATCTCTTTGGTCTTGGCCATGTTAGTAGTTGGCTTCTTACTGATTGTATGGGGTGGACAGTTGTCTTTATGCAGCTAATGACCTCAAACAGGTGCATCTAATTTAGGATAATAAATGGAGTGGAGATGGACATTATGAAGGCAGACTAACAGGTCTTTGACGGTCAGAATTCTAGCTGATAGACAGGTGTTCAAATACTTATTTGCAGCTGTATCATACAAATAAATAGTTAAAAAATCATACACTGTGATTTCAGCACCTGTTATTAATTTCCATGACTTCTAATTGGGAGAACTCGCAAAATAGGAGGGTGTTCAATTTTTTTCCTCACTATATATGTTATTCATATTATATGAAAATAACAGTATTAGATATAAGATAAACAAGCAAAAATGTTCAAGACTGCTATGAAAGTACTGCTATAATTAGCAATATTTTTGTTTTTCCTTCCTTCGTCAAAATTTTCTCCACCTCTATTAGCCTTACTAAAATCTGTTGGGAAGTGTATCCAATTAAGCCTTTGTTGGAAGGTGTAAGAGATAAGGTTTTGTGATTTTTAATTGTGTGATTTTTATGCTTAAGTAGCAAATCAGTGACTCTCTGGCTGCATATACAGAAATCTAAGAACTTTTTCTGGTCAGTGAAATCCCCATACCCAGCTGCCATGACATCTCGTTTTAATAGAGATTTTTTGTCTTACAGAATAAGATACTTTTAGCTTATTTTTCGTACAGAGGCATTTTAATGTTCAGTCCAGTTTACAAAGGCTGGAAATTTTGTTTGGTTCAGAAAAAATTATTTTGTTCAGCATGGCAGAAAATCAATGAAAACGTTCCTTGATTAATAAGGTCCCTGACAGGAACAAAATGCCAAGTTTTTACAGTTCCAGGTCAAGTTTACTTTTTTTTTTTCCTTTTTCACAGTGCAATAAAAAATAGATACATTTCAGTTTGAAATATTTATCAAACAAAAATTGTTTTTCTGTTGCAGATCTCAGTTTGACAAACATTTATGTTGATATAAAAAAGTTTGTTGTCTGGAAAACTGGTTTAAACTTAGAAAAAATTTCTCTGGCAGAAATAAACTGGAATTATGCATTATTCATTTGTGGTAATTATTGAAGCTTCTATACGATCTGAATGATTGTCATTCATGCTCTGACTGCTCCTTTATATAGACTCCTCTCCAGTGGCACGGGAAGGGGGGTGCTGCGGGGGCTGCAGCCTCCCTCGTCATAGCATCAGCCCCCCATGGTGGGGGGCTGTGGAGTAACATAATATTGTACTTAAAAACATGAAATTATTTATGTATTTATTTTTTAAAAGACTGTGTTTGATATGGGATTAAAATGATGGGCTGTGTATAAGATATAAACTAATGATTCATTATTTTAATATTTCATAAAAAACTAGGCTACTCCCCCGGAAGTGCTTCCGCCACCTCACATTCGTTTAGGCATTGCTAGCAAAAGGCAGCAGAAACGTATTTCTGACTATTTCGAGGTAGGAAATGGTTTTAATTCCCCTATACTGCCGCCGAGCATTTATTTAGCGTTATTAATTTTGTTATTTATTTCTATATGCTGTGCCTATTCATCGTAGTCCTGTGGCTGAAGAAGTCTACGCTAGAATAAGGCTGCATATCACTAAATATTATGTCTGTATTAAGCTATTTAGTGATAAAATATGAAATAAGTTTTTTTTTTTCTTGTGTGTTTTTTGTTTCAGATATGAAATCATTCCCCATATCCATAGTCGAATGGACTTTCAAGACGTTCAATGCTCAGTTTAGGCTATATTTAGGCCATGTTTTATTCAAGTATTCCTGATCCTGTTGATTGGGAGCTGTTGTTTGTTTTGAATGATTAAAAGAGAAGAAATAAAGTTTAAAATGTTCATGGTTTTTTCCGATGCATTTTAAATGGCAGTTTTTGGCGACAAATGTAGGCCTACGATATTATGTTAAAAACGTCAGCCACAGTCCTCAACATAATGACGTCACGTGTGTTTTCCAACCCAGCCATCAGCCCCCCTCGCTTGAAACAGCTTCCAGCGCGCCTGCTCCTCTCCAGTACAACAGAGCCACAGAAACTCCTCAACAGAAGCGCATTGTAAATAGTTCTGCTCTTTTTTTCTTACCTTTCTTCATTTTGTAATGATGTGATAATATTGTCGGCCTTCATTGTTGAACAACTTATAGTTAAACAGTGATGACATCTATTATTTCTGGAGATCGACCAAACTGTTGATGTTGACATCAATATAGCTGATCCCAAAACTGTGCTGCCAGTTTCTAGTGCAGTTATTGCTTTTTATTTCTCCTTTCACATTTAAAAAAATGACACAATAAATATAAATCTTAACACACAGACACACTAAGAATGAAGTAAATAAAGAAATAAGTTAAACTGGCAGCAGCAGAGAAAAAAAAAAAGATGGGAAAACCCAAAAACTACACTATAAGATCATGACAAATGGGTTCAAGTAGATTTTGGCGAAGTGAAGTCAGCCTTGTTTCCCCCTGGAGAATTATCAAAGTATCCCTCATATTTAAAGAAATTATAAACCATGGTTAGTATAGAAATACAAGCTTAGATATCACTTAAAGAAGATTTAGGTAAGAAATCTGGGATATGTACTGTTCATGATGTCCGGAAGAAAGAAGAAATGACCTGATCAAATCAGTAGAAAAAACAAGTTTGTTAGAGTTTTAAACTATTCTTAGGGTAAGAATGAAGTTTTATAGATCCAAGACAGAAGGAAGAAGAAAAGGGAAGGTTTGATTTCTAAGACTGATGAAGAAAGGAGCCGGAGAATATGTAGGGAAAGCTACTACAACATCAGGGTCAGCCATTAGACGGTTGTTTCCGCCACACTTGTAGCTTAGAGGAAGGTGGCTTTCAGGGCTGCCTTTTAAATATTCCTTTTAAGAAGATACCGTAAGTGTTACCCGAAGCAAGATTAGGAGGCTGAAGGGCTTCTTGTGTCCACAAACAGCATAGAAATGTGTTAAAGGGATGAACCTTATGGATACTGATTTTTAATTTTATGCAAAGGAAAAAGTTATCTAACTGCTGAGAGTCAGAATGATTGGCTATTTTTAAAGTTAGGATGTTACAACAAGATTATTCTTATTTTTTTCTGATAGTGGTGAGTAGGAGACCTGAAAAAGAGGAAGTTGATGTACTGAGGAAAATAGCTTTGGGAACTAGGTCTAGCATCCCTCGGTCCTTAATATAACCATCAAATCAGAAACAAAATTAAAAGGGGTTTTGAGGTTTAAACAGGAAAATCATATTGAGTTTTAGTTTATATTTTATTTCTTCCCTTTGCATAAGTTTTGCTGCTATTATGCTATTTCTTTTTCCTGCTAGATGCTTGCTAATAAAAGTTGATTATACTTAAGTATTCGTGTGTTAACCGCTGTGGTAGCGTGTGGCTAAGGGACCCTGTGCTGCATAGATGTATTCATCCTGATGGCTGTTGTTTGAGTTATTAAAAAAGTGTGTTTAATTAGAGGCTTGAGTAGGAATAAAGTCTGAGAACTAAGCTCTAGTGATGGATGATTGTTTACGAGTTAGGGGCATAGTTAATGACCTAATACCTGCACACATAACTTTACGTATCTCTGCTCTGCCTGCTAAGAGTGTTTTTGCACCCTGTCATTACAGCCGATTGATGGTGCTGACCCGCTTTCAGAGTGTGCTGGCTGGTCATTAGAGCCCAGCTTATGGGCACTGAAATTAAAAACACTCAGAGCAGCTTGAAGCTCTAGCCGACTGTCCGATGGACCACTAGCTTGCTAGAATCAAAAGGGTTCTTATTTAGATAATCTTCACAACTGGTGTTCTGTCAGGTATCAGGGAAACTCAGGCTAAGTCACACAGGTAATGGGCTTGAAAGCGTAAACAAAGTTATTAAGACGCTTGAGTTAGGCAATATGACCATATATCAATATCATAATAAATTGGGCGGTTTTACCTTCATAACGATAAACACATGATAAATGCTTCGGCTCCTCTATCAAAATAAAGGCATTTGCAGGAAATGCATTTGATCTATTTATAATTTACTTATTCAATAATCCATCCATCTTCCTTCACGCTTTATCCCTGCTGGAGTCGTGAGGGGTACTGGGGCCTATCTCCAGCTGTTTACGGGCGAGAGGCGGGGTACACCCTGGACAGGTCGCCAGTCCATCGCAGGGCAACATAGTGACGAGCAGGACAAACAACCATTCACACACACACACACACACACACACACACACACCTAAGGAGAATTTAGAGAGTTAACCTTACAGTCATGTTTTTGGACTGCGGGAGGAAGCCTGAGTACCCGGAGAGAACCCTTGCTTGCTCAGGGAGAACATGCAAACTCCATGCAGAAAGACTCGAGGCCAGGAATAGAATATGGAACCTTCTAGCTGCTGGGCAACAGTGCTAACCACTGCACCACTGAATAGCCTATTCAATAAATCACATCACATATTACTTTCAATTAAATATCAAGGTCTTTTACCAATTCAGGTTTAAACATTTAACAATGTCTTATTAAAGCTGAAGTCTGTAAGTTTTTAAAAATCACTTTTTTGTCATATTGGCTAAAACTGTCCCTATGCCCAGACAGCAGTACATGTGATATGTAACCTGTGAAAAAAACTGCTCCAATTGGTCCTGCATACTGCCTGTATTTTAATTTTGAAAGAATAATTCGGGACGAGTCAAAACAACCAATCACAGCCAGAGGAGCGTCTGCTGGAGTGTCAATCACAGCTCCCCCCCCCACCGCTTAACCTGCCGCAGCGCCCGGCTGCCGCAGTCAGGAGGACGCGGGTGGAAGTCATGGCGGAGCGACAGCCACCAGCGAAAGAGAAACTGCCCTTACTGCCCCTGCCGACAATTGCTTACATGGCAAACTTCGGTATAACCAGCATCTTATATCTAGCTGCTTGGAGGTGAGTGTTATCGCTCTTACCGGTTCACACTCCATGCCGCGTATGATGCTTGGACGCTTGTGGTCGCATGCGGTAGCTGCGCAGGTGCTGTGAGAGGGGTGGGGCTTGGAGGTGGGGCATGAGTGAAGCAGAGAGGGTGGGGGAGTGACGTGAAACCTGTTTTTCTTCAAATTTTCAGTCGAAGTCTGCTCTCTTCTCAATGTTACAGACTGCAGCTTTAAACAGGAGAAAAATGTTTCCTCTCTTGCAAAGGTTTTTGCACTAAGGTAATGGAGTCTTTAGCATATCTTTGAAGTCAACAGCGTGGTTCTGCTGTAGAAGGTGGAAGAGGCTGGATGTGGTATTTTGGGTAGTCCCGACAGTTTACAGAGAGACTTTGCATTTCGTGTGCTTTTGCTCAACATCTATGGTGTAATTTTGGTGCAAACAAACTGAGCGTGCAGTGAGAACAATGTTCAAAGTTTAAACTGCACACCCTCAATCAAAATGTGCCTAACTCTAACAACAAGCTTTCGGCTTTTTCTCTGCAAACAGGATTAACTGATGTAATTTAGTTTACAGCTGCGTTAGGCGCACCTTCACTGGGCTGATCAGCCCTTTTCTTTATTTAGGCTTCTGACTATGGTTGGAGTCACGGAACTGGAGCCCTGCTGCAGTTTCTAAAAGGGGAGGGAAATACTATCCACTTTCACACACAGGAAAACGGCTGAATAAATTTTATTTATTATAGCAACATGGGAACATTTTTGCCGGTTATCGTAGTGAATGACAGTACCAGTAAAAATCCTGTTTATTGCCTAGGCCTAGCTCGGAGTACTGCAACATGGCAGCACTCTTGCAAAAAAATCATGATAAAAGGCTTCATTTTTTTCTTTTAGATTTATATATTTCACAACTTCGATACAATTACTGATAAGTATAAACCACAAGTCAGTTTGGTTAACCATTTAATTCCCACATTAAGATCACCTTCTTGGGTTCCTCTTTTCAGCGCTCATTATTTGTTTGAAAGTTCTATTATTTCATCTTTAATCACCCAGTTTATTTTATTTTTTTCTGTATGTTTTGTTTGTTTTTTGTTTGATCTGTAAGATATTACCTTTGGGTTTTCTTGTTGTTCTATGTAGATTATCATGTTTTCCTCTCTCAGCCACCCTGCATTCCAATATGCATTTGCTCATTTTAGCTCCTAAGGCCACTCACTTGTTTCCTCTGTAGCTGAATCTGGTATCTTACTTAAGCAATCAATCAAACGGATTAACCCCTCGATTCATGTTTAACAATTTTAGCTGAAAAAAAAATGAAATAGAGCTCATTCAAACACTTTTCAAAACATCTTTTTCCTTGCGAGGGTGTGCATAAGAATTTAACTTATGTGTATTAAGCACTCATATTTGATGTACATTAGCAACATTAGTAATTTGCTATGGATGGTTTTCAATTATTGTCCAGTCTCTTACACAACAGGTACACAATTTCACAAGCAGCAAGACTCTCCAACTGCTTGAGGGTGAGTCCCTGATTTTTGTAATCATATGTTTTGGCTAAACAGGTCGCTGTCACACTAATGACATTAATTAAGGATTATCAAGATTATTTTGACAGGTTTTATTTGAAGTACAACACCAACGTACTTGTTTTAGCATGATAAAATTTGATTTCTGGGTGACGACTCCTTTAAACCAAAGCGAGGGTGTTAGTGGTCGCCATGATAAGGGCTGTCTGAATAATGCTGGCATTAAGGAGGGAGGCATTGAAAGGAAGCCTAATGATTTCTATCAATAGTTCATTTATCATGAGGATCTCCCAACGTTCCCATCTGGCTCGTTGGATTTATGTGGATTTCCATACACCTCACAGGATATATCAACACAGCTTATCTCATGAAGTGTAATAAACATTATTATATCTTCACATGTGCTCTGTGACTGTTGGTCTACATTTAGTTATTTAAAGTTTTTTATTATATTTCTAATCCCTTTCTTCAGCACTGCTCTACTGAAGCAGGACCTTTTGAAGATGTGATCCTTTGATTATTTTTGAAGCTCCCTAACAACCATGGCTATTGCTGTAAGCTACAATAAAGAAAATGTCAGGAAAAGCCTGATTGACCAACTGAGGTTCGTTTAATCAGAGGAACTGACTCCTATGTGATATCATGTTTACTGTTGTGAAATTGAACACATCCCCAGGTAGAAGAGGATCTGCACACTTAAGCGTCCTAATTGTCTTCCTTACAAGAGTTAAAACACAAGCCACTGAAATCTCTCCTGTTGCTTGTATTTGTTCCCCTTTAATGAGCAAACTAAAGTATACCAGCGTGTGCTGCTAGAGAGAGACATGGAGGCATATCTAGACTTGTGTTTCTACGGAAGTGCTGCTGATGACGTTCTGTTAAGATTGTAAAAGTTTTCTATGGAATAATTTAAGCATTACAGTACCTAAAGTGTCCTGCAGCAGGTGTGTGGGTTGGTCAGGGTTTGGGGGCAGTAGGGGAATGGATAATCCTACTATGTTGATAAAGGAACAGACAGATGCAAAAAGAGGCCAGCAATCTTTATTAAAGCAATAGATTATGTTGCCATCATTTATTGACTTTGTTTCTTCTTTATTTTGGGGGGTGGGTTGTAACTCATTCATTACCTTATACATACTGGATACTAGTGGATTATAGCTGCAAGCTCTTAGTGACACCTGGATTCATTATATATAAGGTTGTATATCAATAACATGAACAAAGCTGAGCAACGGGTTGGTTTTTTGTGGTTGACTTTGATGGCATCTTGTCCTCCACTGGATACGCAGCCATTTAAACATCCTCACCTAGCATTTTGTTGGTTTTATATTGATTGATAAAAAAAGAAAGACCTTTCAAAACTTGGTCTAATGGGTAGCTCTGACAGAATTCATCTAATTTTACTTTATTTTCAGATTTCCCTCTTATATGTAAATAGTAAAGGTTTATTTGAATGTCTTTAAAGCTTTTTAAACGTTGTTACTTTTTGATTTCTCTTAAAAAAGGGACATTACAGTATTTTTTTTTTTTTTTTTGACCGAATCAGTCTGACATGTCTACATGAAACATTTTTGATCTGATCAGGCCTTCAATCCAACTGATGGATTAACCACTCCATATATAATTTTAGAATTGATCCTACATTTCATCTGTAGTTTAATTTGATCTGGAAAAAGCTTCCTGCGTAATGACGGCAATGTTTATGCACATGTGGATGTTATTCCTTTGAGAAATCTGAGTATGCTTTATAAGGAACCTTAGTTTTTATTAAGAAAAGGAAACTGTTCTGTTTCACATCCTCATGTAGTCTGATCAGTACACCAGTAACTAAAAGATGTTCTCGCTGTCGTGTATATATATTTTTAATTTTTAATTTTTGTTTTTGTTTTTATATATATATATATATATATATATATATATATATATATATATATATATATATATATATATATATATATATATATATATATATATATATAAAGTCAATTATATATATATATTTATATATGTCATTAGTTGCTGACTATCTGATCATTTTATATTAGAATATTTTTATGTCTGAAATAGAGAGAAGAAGCATGTCTGTAAACAGAATGAAAAACAAAAAAGCCAATAATACGCTGCCATGACATCTGCAAACAGTCTCCCAGTTGGATTTTTCAAACTTTCCTTTTTCACCCACTTTCCTCAGGAACATACACATACTTCATGCTGTTAGATGTCATTTCTCTGTGCGTCTCCTACTTTCTCTGCAGCCTTTAAACTAAGATTTGATCAGGGTGACATGTCTTGCCAATTCCTCCATTATTGTCACTCAGGGCCCCCACCATCAGCCTGTCGGAGGCTTTTTGCAACTGTATTTTTATTTTTCTTCCTTCCATCTTTGTCTGCACAATCTGATTTTAGCTGTGCTGAAAGTAGCATTTTCTTCCTATCACAACATCGCCTTTTCTATTTCCCTCTTTCCTTCCCAGCCTTGATTTTCTTTTCTCTTTTTTTATGCTCCGTCCACTAAGCAGAAAATTGGTCAGGGCGCTGTTTCAGGCTGTTTATATATACACTCTTCTTTCTGCTATCTATCTTTATAATTGACCAGTGAGGGGAAATGTGACTGTGATCAGTGTGATGCTAATACATTCTGCCAATTTGACACACTCATAAACCAGTGAGCTCGGGTTTCCAGCCTACAGCCATCGCAGGGAGGAGAGTGTGTTTTTTGTCGTTGGTGCATCATTGCATCATGGATACACAGAGGAGTGGGAGGGTGGGGAAAACACTTGAGATAAAATGGGTCTCTGGAGTGTTTGAGTGGGAGCAAGAGAAAGAGGAAATTGGTCTTAATATGCAGAGATGTATGGTACAGAGAGGAACGTATGGATGGAGTGAAACACACCTGGAGGTGTGCTGCAAAGAGGACACACTGATTTTAGGCTAAAAACACCTGAATGTGGCAGTGATAACAGTTACAAACAGTATCACAAAGGTTCAGAATTTTCTTTATGTTAGCATACATTGCACACTATGTTTTTGTCTATTTAAAAAAAATAAAAACATTTTATTTGCTTATTTCAGAGCTGTATGTTTCAGATAATCAAGTTAATTAAACGGCCAAAAACTCTTATAGGTAGAGCGTAGGGGTGGAACGGTTCACAAAATCCACAGTTCGGTTCGCTTCACGGTTTCGTGGTCACGGTTTTCGGTTCGGTATATGTTGATTGTTAGCCTGACATGTTGGTCGTGTTGCTGTTAGCATAAACAAAACATGTTGCACAATGCTTGCACACTGTTGCACTTTTATCCACAACTTTCTTTCCACCGTCATCGTAGGTCACTCTAAATGCAAAGCGGTCCCATACAGCAGACCTATAAAGTGCTGCTGGCGCGTCTTCCAACTCCTGTTCTTTCCCACTCGCCATACCCACACAATTCTCCACAACAACTGATTGTTTTCTGCTACACCCGGCTACGCTGTTTCGCTTCTTCTTCTTCTTGTTTACTACTGGTGGTTAGCTTTGGTCGCAGCACCGCCACCTGCTGCTCTGGAGTGTACACGCTTCGCCTATGAGAAAAAGGAGCAGCGCATGAACCGAACGCAACACACGCGAACCGAACCGAGACAGTCGAACCGAACGGTTCGGACGGTTTTCATAAACCGTTCCATCCCTAGTAGAGTGTGTAATAATTATAGTTTTTTACTGATATAAATCTAATTTTCAATATCTTTTTAATAACACAGGGCTGGGTTTGCATATGTGGAGACAAACATCTTTTGGCTATGGCACAGCCGACAATTTCGTGACTGTAGAAAATCGCCATTATGCTCAAATAGGACTACAGGGGGACGAATCACCTGGACAACAGAGGTGATTGTCACATCCGACGTTTCTGAGCTTTCGCAGGAGCAGCTGGGGATCAGTGTTAGAACAGCGGTTGAGAGAGCTCCAGAACTGGGACGAACCGGCCAGCTTGTAGCTGTGCCCCCCTCTGTAGCTAAAGCTTGATTTATGCTTGGCACGTCCGTGAGGCCCATACGGCCGAGTTTGGACATTTTGGACTTCCATGCCCGTCCGTGTGGACATGGTGCTCCGTGTGGAAATTCTGTCTGCATGGAGCACCTAGAAAAATTTGAAAATACAAAGACAAATCTGCACGGAAAATATGGAGAGCGAGCAACAACTCCTGCTGGCGGGTTTCCAAATGTAAACATCTAGAGACATCCCATGATTTAAGCTTGAAAAGTTCAGCTTAGGCGAATGGACGGGAAGTCTCCTAACCTGAACTTGTCAATGTATTTGAGATAACACTGTTGAAGAATTTATGGATTTTATGCCATCATCTAATGTAAATAAACATCGTCATCACTTGACTAGATGGGTAAAGATGACATCCTGGACGCTGTTTTGTCTCTGTGGAAGTAAGCTTTTGCTGTGAGATAGTAAATGACAGGAAAAGCCGACCGAAAAATCCAAATTGAATTTGCCTTCAAATGATGGCCTGTTTGAACTGTTGTGATTAATGCTGAACACAGTCCAATTCTTATTTTTCTAAAATGGATCTGTACACTTCAGCTGCATGGATTGCTTATTTTATACTATATATTTTATAACATATATCATTGGCTTTTAAGATCTATATTACCAATGCTCCATTTGGTCAGAAAAACAGGGAGAACCACAGTGAACAAGCAAGGATTAGATGTACTGTATTTCTGCTCCTCTTCTTGAAGCCCCTTCAGGATGAACTGAGGTGTCTGTCCATCCAAAATATGAGATAGTAATATACATCAATCAGGGTAAGTCATAGTATTTCGAACACCCTTCTCCTGTAAAGAAACACATTTCTTTTACACATCCGGCTATAATCAAAGAGGATGCCATTTGCTTTCTAATGTGCTACTTAAACAAGATACACTGAAGTCTCAATTTGACAATGTATAAAATGTCAGAAATAAGATTATTACATAAGCCTGGCAACTGTAAGCATTTTTTTCCTCTCTTTTAGCACATGCAGCATGCAGCCTCCTCAGATATGCTGCCAGACGTTTCCAGATGGAATGAAGGATTGTCTGAGTCACTCAGAACATTTGCATAGTGCTTTGGAAAGCTTTGCCAGAAACGAGAGCACAAAACTTGAAATGTAGATGAAGTTGCTGTGCAAACAAGACTGACTAAAGCATTGTGTCAGCACTGAAAATACAGAATGGCTTTCTCACATTCTTGCAGTTCATATAAAGAGGAAACTTTCAAAACGGTACGTCTGGACTGATGGTGTGATTTCTCAGAGAAGTCACTGCGACAGAAACGCACACAATGGTTCCAGTAATAGCAAAAGAAGAGGAAGAGGAGGAATACTGTGGTGTGGTAGCTATTGTTAAAGGGAAGACAATTCTCTGCAGCTGTGGCTTCTGTCTTCTGCAAGGTGGAGGTTTGGAAAGCTGATTCTGCTCGGGGCTCATGTGCAGAGAGGAGATACAGAGCGAGAGGGGAAGTGGAGGGAGCGATAGAGCTGGTTCATTTTCAGCTCGTCCCCGTAGACTGTGGAAAGGATTATACTCGCAGAGAGAGAGAGGGAGGGCGATGCATAGGCACTGTCTTAGCACACACTGATGAATACCCTGCCTCGAATCCTCTACGCAGCACTGTGCACTCACTCCGCTCTCTTTCCTCCATCACACACTACTGTGCAGACACAAACACACCACTGCCATGTAGAATCTCTGCCAGAAGGGGACACCAACCCACCCAGGACCAGGAGCCAGGTATGCCTCATCCCTCTATTCATCAGTTCATACTTTGCTTCTTTTCATTTCTGCTTTAAAAAAACTAAACAAAAGGCACTTGCTTCTTTTTTCTTTTTTTTTTTTGGGTCGTTGCTTTAGTGATTCAGTCCTTTCGTCCTCTGCAGAATATCCTTGCTGTCTGTATGCAACAAGATTATTCGGCTTCTTTGCATAGCCCCCCAGAGAACCCCCCTCCCGAAAAGATAGGAGGGGAAGAGAAGAGCCAGAAAGTAGGAATTAGAGGAGGGGGTGTGGGTGAGAGGACAGTGGGGTAAGCATTAAAGCAGTGCAGCAGTGGTCATCATGCAGCAGTCGGTCAGCTAACTTAGTCTGACCTTTGAGTGGAAAGGTGTGCTCCCACTCTGATTTAACAGCATGTAGGACCCTGTTCTCAGAGACCTTCCTGATTACAACTCTCTCCTTAAAGGCACATTTATCTCCCCCAAACTCTTTACATATTCCCTCTTGAGAGTGTTATTAATAATCATACATTCTCAATGTTCCCAGGAGACCTGCTGCAGTTACTTGAAATGCAAATGAGCGAGCGAACTGATTTTTCACTCTTGAGAAATTAATTTGTATTAGTCAGAGAATCAGTTTGCAGTAGAAGAAACAGAGCTGTCCTGCTTTCTGCCGGTGACACAAGCGTTTAGTAGAATCTTACAAATCATCAGAGAGATTTTTTTTTCCTTTCTTTTACATTTGTCAACTTTTGTGTGCAAAACCAAAGCGGGGGAACCCTTAAGATACCCAGATAGATTTAAGCTTTCAGAAGTGGATATCCCCCTCTGTGTTTTTTTTTCTTTTTCTTTCTGGTGACTCAGAATGAGCAGCTTCACATTTCACTTTGATGCTGGTTTGATATTCGCACTCTGATGACTGCAGGGGCATTTCTCTTTCTGGCAAAGGTTGGAATAAAGTTGCAGCTGCCTGGAGAGAAAAAACGAAGCGAGTGAGGTTTAAATCGGCGTCGATACTGATGCTTTGCTTCTGATTTTCTTTGATCTGTCTCTTACAAAAGAACCAGGGCCCTCTGATAGAGCGGCAAAATCTGAAGCTAATCCCACTGTTCTGTTAGAGCTTTGAATGACTTTCTTTGCTGTGGTTTATTTAGACTTAAAAATGATTGAAGTCTGCTTCTACTGTCATACTTTTAAATACATATTTTTTTAATTCGTAATCCTATCACCAGTCATTAGCCCCTGCTGTGAACTAACTTCTATACAAACTATATATATATCCTACTAAGTTTTAAAGTTGGTCATTCAACACTGCTATAATAAAAGATCCATTGATATATTATTAACTTGTAGTAGATTATCCAAAGATGACAAGAGTAGAGGTTAACTTTTTTACTTTCTGTCAGTGTAGAATAGGTCACAGTATATATCTGCATGATTTCAATTTACTCCGCTTTCATTTTATCAGGTTAATAATGTAAAATATCTCTGTGTGCATTTTAGAAACTTGTCCAAATATTGATTGTTGTGAATGTAAATTATTTTTAGATGTTGAAATAATTTTAGGAAATTCAATAATATATTAATTAATCAGTTTCATAACTACAAGACAATTTCTGGGTTCAATTTACACCACTTCATTAGACACTTAAGTTGGAGGTCTACAGCTTCTGCAGAAAGTTACAGTCATGCCTGAGTTGCCCTTGACCCCATTTTCTTCCACTTTCCAGTTTCACAGCTGGCAGTATAATAAGGAATACTTAGAAGTAAGGACATAATTTGACTGTTCTTATTGCAAGTTAGTGAACCCATCACGGATCCACCTTCACCGAGCTCCTGAGAATGACTCGCTGTTTGACTTACAGTAAGTTATTAAAAGGAGTTTGCTTGCTTAGCAGCTGGTTAAACAC
Organism: Cyprinodon tularosa; assembly: GCF_016077235.1. NCBI lineage: Eukaryota > Metazoa > Chordata > Actinopteri > Cyprinodontiformes > Cyprinodontidae > Cyprinodon > Cyprinodon tularosa. The sequence continues at coordinate 1,384,996 of NW_024039674.1, read as the reverse complement.
AACCAATGGCATGGAGATTTTTAAAACATTGCTATTTTATGGCTAGGTCTACAGATATTTTGTTGCAGCTATAATTGCACTTAACCCTCAATAACTCCAAAAGTATACTATTTTTTAAATAATCAATTTTTGTCTCAAACCTGCCTCTAATTATTTCTTCTTTGGCTGAAATTACCTTACTTTGCCTGCAAGCTAAATTCTACCAATATTTGTGCTTTTACAACAACATGACAGTCCGACTTGTCCCACCGAAACCGTTCCAGAAGCAACTGAGAGTGAGTCAGCCACTGAAGTTGCAGTATTATATTTATGGACAACGGCTGAATATCTACATCCTTTTGAAAAAGAACCACAGAAAACAAAAGTGAAACCAAATTAGAGAACCTTTGAATCTCACTTAATTGTATGAAGATGTGTACATTAGCATGTGTCACACAGAGTACAAATGGAAAAATAATGTAGTTTTGTTAAACTCGCAGTGGTGGGCTGTGCCTATATGGGCTGTGAGAAACGATATAGCTCCTATATAGTGGATAGGAATGTTGGAAGGTCCCTAATGCTAAATGAACAATTTGGACTGGACTTTCAGTTCTTCTATAGCTGAAGTGTCCTTGCCGAATTGCCTAATTTGTCAGGGCTCATAACAGAGGATCCAGTATTCAAGGAAGACATGCACTCCGATAATTAAAAAGCTTTTATTTAAAAACAGCTGATCTGTAGTAACAGCTAGGGCATCTAAGGCAGGAACCTCTGCAGGAGCAAAACTCAGGTTAGTGACCTTGTTAATCTGACGGAGGATGATTATGTACGTGTGAGACACTAACCAGATTCAGTGCCCAGAGAAAAAGGTTGATTCCAGCTGGTTGGCTGACAACAAGACATGGCGGGCGCCGCTCATAGATTCCCAGATGCTGTAGCCCCAGAGGACGGAGAACAAGCAGGAGATCATATCCGGGCAGACAAAGGAAGGCAGGATAATCTAGAGGGCAAAGCCAAATTCGAGGACATGCTAAGGATTCAGAAGTAGGAGATCAGAAGTCCGAAGAGTTTCCAAAGGGAAATCCAGGTCGGTATCAGGAAGCGGTTCCAATTTCAGTAAAATGGCAGAATCCAGCAGGAGTCCAATAATCATTCAGGCAAAGAGATCAGAACGGGGACAGGCAGACTCAGACTCAGGCAATTAGTAACTATAAGATAATGTTGGAACACTCTCCCCACTGACTTGATAATAACCTGTCCCTGATGACTGGTAAGAGGGCAGGTTAAAAATAAGCAGGAGCAGGTGGATCAGATGAACGGCAAGAAGAAACTGGGGAGAGTTAGACAGGTGTATGAAATGAGTAATTAAGCTACTGATCAGCAGCAGTAGTTTTGGCAAAAAATATATAATATCGATCGGTTTAGTTACTTGAATCTGAGCTTTCTAAAGCTTAAAGCAAAGCACCATGCGGAGAAATTATCTGAACATTAAAAACACCCACATGTAGCATTTTCTTTTTGTGCTCCCTTCATGCTTTTCTTGCTTTCTTAAAATTCTGGTAAGAAAAGAAAGTTGCTGTCTGAGCTATATTCTTGCAGAAATTATGGTTTAGAATACTAAGGAACAAAGGAAACTTGGGTGGCAGTGATGACACGATAGAGGGAAAAGATAATCAGGCTGCATGTTATAGAGATTACAGAAATATAACGCTGGCTATATTCGCAATACTGGAACATCTGTGGATTGAATGCTCAGATAAAAACTTCTTTTCTCTGCTCAGATCAACTGCTTGCATTTTAATTTGAATAACAGTAAATTATTTCTTGACTGGAAAAAACAAGTTCTGCTTTTTGATGTTCAAAGAAATTTCTACTTGAACACAAAACAGCCTCAGCTGTTGGAGGAAGTTGAAAAACCTCCTTTTAAAAATGCAGCCCCACATTTTTAGCTGTTGCTGGGAGCAACAGACACAGCAGGAAGGGATTGACTGATTCACAGCTGAAATTGGGAAGAACATGCAAAGAATTCCTGCAGCCTTTAATATACAAATAAACCTCACTACATTTATAATGTAATGGTAAATAATTTATATTTTATGACATCCATGACTTTGATATTGTACCAACAGTGTTTGATTTCTCTACTGAAATGAGACCCAAGCTTCCATTCATGTATTTGTTCCTGAGGCAAATTTTACATTTTCAAACAAGGGTCCTAAGTTTTTTAATAGGGGGTTGAATGAAATGTAACACCTCAATTATTAGTTGTGTAACATAGATGTGAAATATTTAATGATTAAATAGCCTACACTTGCAAATTATTGTGAAATACATGTAACACAGTTGATGATTTGCTGACTATCAAGTGAGAAATTAAAACTAAGCTGAAAAAGACATGAAACAACAATATTTTTAAAGTTTGACATATTTTAACATATTTTGGCCTTTTATTATTTCAGTTATTAATGCTGTACACATAAAGTTATATAATTAATTTTCAATATATTTATTGAATTAATTAATTCATTTAAATATAATTTGCATAATATTATATTACACATAATGTTCAGAAACAATGAAGGGTATTGATTCATGTTGTGATCAGTTAATATGGTTCATTTCTTTTGAATACTGCACCTTTAAACAGAAAACTTTGTTTTTCACTGAACCAACCACCAGATATTTTTCAAGTTTTGAGTTTAACTGTAAGTCAGAAGAAAGTCTCTTTGTTAGAATTCATGATGAGGCTGATAATGCCAACTTTGTTTCGACATTTACGTTTTACTGTTGGGTTATGCTGCTTTTCCAAATTAGTAGTAGAAATATTGCGTCTTTTTACTGTATTAAATATGTGACACTTTTAGCTTTCCACACCCGCTCCACTCAAATTGAGCCATGTAATAGTATTCTACTTGTCCGACATGTATGAATTACACCATAAAATATTATGATCTAAAAATTTCTATTACAATTAAGGTTCTACATTAGGATCATCTATTTATTTACCTCCAGCGCTGCACCTGCCTCATCCTGATGTTGGCACATTGGACATGCCTGGTAGTCACATCAGTCTGATTCAAAACAGAAAAAGCCCAGCCTTTTAACAATAACTATTGCAGCGTTCTTAATTTATCTTCATTTAGCTAAACAGATAGATAAACAACAGATTTTTAGTGCCATCAGAGCTCTAACAGAGAAAGTGGGCTGTCTATAGCTGCTGCTTGAGGCATGTTCCACAGGTGGAGCATTTAACTGGAAAAGCAGACCTAAAATAACGTTTCATTGTGCTTTCTTTTAAAAAAAAAGCTTTAAAAAAAAAAAAAAATAAGCTTTTTTTCTCAGAAAACTTGCAGAAAGAAATGTTAAACCAACAGTCTCAAACTGCAGATCCACTGGCACAAAGAGAAAATTCTGGAAAAAATAAATCATTGATTACGGTGTATGTTTCTGTTCCTAAAATCCTAACTGTGTCAGACATCCATGTGCTACATTCTGATTCTACAGTAATTTAACTCATAAACACCATTAGAGAAATGATGATTGGTTATTATTATTATATTAGTGTGCTGTATTACAAATATCAGTGCAGTGACTTCATTAAATAAACATTTTTGAAAGAGTTTTTGCTTCATATTAGCTCGATCTAATCCTGAACATGGACCGAGCCTTCCATCTCCCCATGTTCCAAACCATCTGAGCAACCCGAGGTCATATTGGGACCAGGCTGATACACTGAGGGAACAAGTAAGACCCAAATGGTGCCAGACAACACAGGGCATCCTCTGAGATTTGAATTGTTTAGCTAATTAGTTTAATCTAAAGCGGGGCAAATGTGGGAGAGGGAGAGGGAAGGCAAACTCCTGGAGTGCAGCCAGAACATCAGCGGCCAAGTCACCAGGGCACGGCCTTCTGTTAAACGTGTTGTGATTTGCTGTTTGCTTTCTTCCCCGGAGAGATGCTGACCTACACGCGCTCAAGTATCATTTCTGGCTTGGAGCCCACTGAGCTGTCAGCCTGACATACCCAGGGCAAAGAAGAGACAGGGGACAAGAGCAGTACGGAGGAGATCAGGGATAACGAGCATAGACGGAAGTAGACTGCAGTCTCTGTGCGTCTGTTTCCATTAGAGAGGCTGAAGGAGACAAAGAGGCACTGAACCCAATCTTTCACATTGTGAAGTATAGAGACTTAATACTTTGCATCTTATTTCTGTAATATATTGTGTCTCACTTACAGTGGCATGATTTTAAATACCTTCCACGCTTTTGTTTGTGGTGGCAAATTAGTGTTTTTGTCACAGAAGTGTCAATATTAGCCCATAACTATTAGATTTAATGGTTATTTCTGAATTTCTGTGTGGCTAATATGATTTAAGCTTTGAAATTTGAAATGCATAAATGCACAGAGATGAGACATATAAGACCACAGAGCACCAGAAATGCACTTCCTGGCAGTTTAAATGGTCTTTTGAAGTTAGTGGATTTCTTCTGCTAACATTAGACCAAATGCATAGATGACTATCCTGACCCAAGAAGTATGTTGGAACTAATTGCATCCCTAAAGTCAAAGGACCAGTAAACCCAAATGTATTATTTTATATAGAAATTAAAATTGTGATGCAAAGAAGAAAAATAATCTTTTAAGATGGGGTATAATGTGTTGTCAGACACTGTCTGTGTTGTACTTCAGTCCAATTTGAACAAGCTGGATTTGTTATACATGGACGCACATATATGTCCATGTGAACAGCTGTCACTCAAATCTTAGACTCTCTTTGCTCATAGAGAGCAGCACAGAGTAGGAGCAAAATGGAGAAGAGGGAACATATTCATACATTGTCCTGATGACGATCATCTGCCCAAACAAAGTTTTCTAACAGAATTTAAAAGTTATGCGCTTCATCACTAGTTCCTTCAAAAGATGATGCTGTTTTTCTATGTTTTTGTGGGGGTGGGTGGGGGGTCAGCTGAGGTGGAGGTAGAGAGCTGGGGTTAGCGTTGCTCTACACTGCAAAAATGATCTAGAAATAAGTAAAAATGTCTTAAATTAGGTGTATTCACCGTTAATTTGAGTAGGTAAATGAGATAGTTTGCCAATGGAATGAGTATTTTTACTCTTAAAATAAGATAATTAGATAATATGCACTTGAAATAAGTCAATGCAATTGTGTTTTCTTATTTTAAGTGTAAATTGTCTTGTTCCATTGGCAAAATGTCTCTTTTACCTCCTCAATTGAAGAACAAATGCACTTATTTTAAGAAAAAATGACTTTTCTAGATTTAGATTTTTTGCAGTGTAGTTTCCAGTTGTATGTGTTGCATGCTTAATCTTTAAAAAGAAATTTTGAATGGTATAAAAGTGAAATAAGATGATAAAGAGGAATATTTAATCATGTCTAAATGAGATTCAGGTAATTTGAATTAGTTGCACACATGTATAAGGTATATTTATGTATGCTGTGTTGATGTGTGGTGTTATTCTTGGAGAGTTCAAAGCTGAACCATCCAGCTGGAACCGTCCCAGAGCCCATTGTGCGACACTGATTAGTGGCCTCTAACGGATCTGGAGCCTTGACTCATCCTATCATAATGTTCACCCAGTGACATCAATTATTCACCTTCTCAATGTGTCCTGGGCTCAGGCGAGCCAAAAATATCATCTTCTAATCACCACTACCTCTTCTGAGTAGAAATCAGTGCCTGGCATCAGACCAGGCTCCGTCATTTTGGCAGAAGAATGGGGAGTACTCCTGGAGTAACTGCATCTTTCTGGTGGAACTTGGAAGGGAATGTTTGATTTGTTGGTTTTTCAGTGGCAGAAATCAGTTCACATCTGCATTTTAATGTGGCTTTCTCCATTGCATACTTGTGCTCTCCAGCTCTTATATCGCCTGTCCTATCATCTTAGGTTAAAAGCATCAGGGGATTGATCACACCCCATGTGTTGGAAAATTGATGCATGGAGTGTCCCAGAGAACTACAAGCCAGGATGACCTCATATTTATGTATATTTTTATGTAAAAAGGAGAGCAGAAGGACTATTTAAGGTTGAAGAGCTGTGGTGGAACAAGAGGTGATCAGGAAGGCAGATAAAGCTGATAAGCTGTCTTGTTTTTCCTAATGAGGTCTCCTTTTGCTCTCACCAGATCAACAAATCACCAACTGGTAACAATATGACATTAAAGTCAAAATGTTTTGACAAAGTTTTAATTTCAGACTTTTAATAAACTGGAAAGGTTGTGTGAAAGCAGGTTGGTCTAAAAAAACCAGACTGAAATATGTATTATTTCAGTCTGGTTTGTAGACCATTGTAATATTGGCCCAAATGTTGTAAATTTTTTAAATGTGGTCTTATGGCCCAAAAGATGAAAGGTGTCATTTAGGCTGTTCTTAATATAAAGTCTAAGTAAATATTTGAGCAATACCCCCAGAGTCTCCCGAGAGGGGGGGAGGATGAGGGACTCAACCGGACTGATTCTACGGTGATGGCCAGGAACGGACTATGGACACAGAAACTGCTTACCCAAAAAACGCTAACTGGAGAGACATTGGAAGTTAAGTGTCATTGCGGAAAAATCTGCAAGAACTTAAGAGGGCTGAAGATCCATCAGAGCCGAACCGTCTGTGGAAAAGGGGGGGCACAGGTGCAGCGCACAGTGGTAACACTTGGTGAGACGCAGGAGAACTCTAGTCTGGACAAACCCCACAGTACTGGAGATCTCTTAGCACCTGAGTTACCTCAAGACCTCAGGAGGGACGAACCTCATTCCAACCCAGTGAGCCAACCACATCCTGCGAGGGAACGAATACAATGGCCTAAGATGAGTGATAACCAGGAATGGAACCAACTAGATCAAGACCTCGACAAGATTCTAGAAGCCACACTGGCTGGGACAGCCGAGCAGAAAGTTAACACTCTCACAACATTAACCTACAACTTGGCAAGGGAGCGGTTTGGAGTAGAGGAGAAGAAAGTGGGAAGTCAGTCTGTACAGCAGCCTAGCAGAAGGGAAAGAGAAATCAAGCGTATGAGGAGAGAAATCAAGTCACTCTCCAAACAATTCAAAAATGCCCCATCAGAGGAAAGGGAAGGCATCAAGGACCTAACAAGTCAAATCCGGGATTGTTTAAGCAGACTCAGAAGAGCAGAGAGCTTACGAAAGAAAAGGAGGGACAGAGAGAAGAAGCGGGCACAGTTCATTAAAGACCCTTTCCAATTCACTAGAGCACTTCTAGGTGAGGCAAAATCTGGAAAGCTTACCAGCCCGAGAGAGGAAGTGGAGGCATTCCTGGACGAGACCCACAGTGACAGCTTCAGGAATCAGAACCTGGAAGGTAACCCACCCATCAGCAGCGTAGAGGCCCCCAAAAAGGAACTCAATATCAATGAACCAACATGGAAAGAAGTCCAGTAGGTAGTGAAGAAGGCCAGATCAGGTTTTGCCCCCGGCTCAAGCGGCATACCCTATAAAGCATATAAAAAGTGCCCAATGCTTCTTCGGAGGATGTGGAGGTTGTTCCGAAGAATTTGGAGAAAGGGTACCATTCCATCGTGCTGGAAGAGGGCAGAAGGTTTTTTCATACCAAAGGAAGAGAACTCCTTAACCATTGAGCAATTTCGAACAATATCACTGTTAAGCGTGGAAGGTAAAATCTTCTTCTCTGTATTGGCCAAGAGGATGACCTCTTATATGATCGAGAACAAGTATATCAACACAGCTATCCAGAAAGGCGGAATTCCAGGCTTTTCTGGTTGTCTGGAGCACACAGGTGTTCTCACTCAGATGATTCGTGAGGCCAATTCCAGAAACGGCAACCTTACAGTAGTCTGGCTGGATTTGGCCAATGCCTATGGATCTATCCCTCATGCCTTAATCCATACAGCACTAGATCACTACCACATCCCTCAACACATCAAGGGAATGATCACCAGCTACTTCGGTGGAATCCAGGTGCGATTCAAGGCAGCCCATTTTACAACTCGTTGGCAGAGCCTAGAAAAGGGAATTGTGACTGGCTGCACAATCTCCCCAATCCTTTTTGTCATGGGAATGAATTTGCTGATAACAGCTGCAGCAAAGGAGGCAAAGGGCCCAAAGATGGAGTCAGGCATCCAACAACCTTCAATAAGGGGTTATATGGATGACCTTACAGTGACAACCAGAACCCATGTGGAGGCGAGATGGGTGCTAACAGCACTGGACCAAATGGCAACATGGGCTAGACTGAAGTTCAAGCCAAAGAAATCCAGAAGCATGGTGATCAGAAATGGGAAGGTGACCAACAAGTTTAGGCTGTATGTGCAAGAGGAAGTGATCCCGTCGGTGGAGGAAAACCCAATCAAGTGTCTCGGAAAGTGGTTTGACAACTCACTGGCCGACCGAAACAACATGGTCAATACAGAGAAGCAGACAGAGGAATGGTTGAGGAGTATCGAAAAGTCAGGACTTCCAGGGAAATTTAAAGCGTGGCTCTATCAACACGGGCTGCTGCCAAGGCTCACATGGTTACTGACTGTGTATGAAGCCCCAATGACAAGCGTGGAAGGGATGGAGAGGAAAGTCAATAAGTATCTCCGGAAGTGGCTGGGGATTCCTCCAAGCTTCACGTCAGTAGGCCTGTACATAAGATCAGGACAACTTCAACTTCCTCTGACATCCGTGGTGGAGGAGTTTAAAGTTGCCAAGTGCAGAGTCGTCATGACCTACAGAGACTCCCCCGATGACCAAGTCAGACAAGCAGGGATCGTCACGAGATCCGGCCGCAAGTGGGGAGCTGAGGCAACGGTCACACAGACGGAAAGCATGCTGAAGATCCGTGACATCATAGGGGCACCATGCACAGGAAGACAGGGTCTTGGAACATCCCATTTCCAACAGTGGAGCAAGGCAGGAACTAGGGAAAGAAAAGTGATGATTCAGGAGGAGGTTAGAAGTTTGGAGGAGGAAGGGCGAAGGTCAAAGGCTGTGGCACTATCTTCCCAAGGAGCCTGGACCAAGTGGGACCTCCCCAAGCGTAAGATCACTTGGGCAGAGCTTTGGAGGCTGGAGCCGTTTCGTATCTCCTTCTTGCTGCGATCAGTGTATGACACACTCCCGACCCCAGCAAATTTGCACAGGTGGGGGCTATCTGAGAGCCCCCTGTGCAAGCTCTGCGGGGAGAAAGGGACCATGGCGCATATCCTGTCTGGGTGTAAAATTGCACTTGCCCAAGGAAGATACAGGTGGCGCCATGACAAGGTGCTCATGACACTTGCCAACACCCTAGAGCAGGAGAGGAAGAAGAAACGGCAGAAACATCCAAAGGCAACATCAATCCAGTTCGTAAGGGAAGGGGAAAAGCCACCAACTGCAGTTACAGCAAAATCTAGTCTACTGCAAAAGGCCCAATCCTGGGAAATGAAGGTTGACCTGGGCGGAAGGTTGAAGTTCCCACAGTTTGTCCAGACATCCCTGAGGCCAGATGTGGTACTGTGGTCAGAAGAAGCGAAGAAGATCGTGCTTATTGAACTGACTGTCCCATGGGAAGAGGGGTGTGAACAGGCCTTTGAAAGGAAAAGTGCAAAGTATCAAGACCTCCTGCATGAGTGCAGAGAGAAGGGATGGCAGTCATGGTTGTTCCCAGTCGAGGTCGGTTGTCGAGGGTTCCCGGCCCAGTCTGTATGGAGAATGTTCACAGCCATTGGATTGGGAGGGAGGGAAAGAAAGGTTGCAGCTCGCAGGATGGGGGAGGCAGCGGAAAAAGCCTCATGCTGGTTATGGAGTAGGAGGGAGGAGGTTAGCTGGAAGCCAGGAGGAGGAGATGGGCAGTGACTTGGCCACCACTGCCGACCCACCACCGGGAGGCTGTAGTGGTTCAGGGTCGAAACAGCCAGTGAACGGTGGATGCCACCTGATGACATTGATTCCTCCTGGCCAAGGCTACATTCACTCAGGGTGAATGAAAGAGAAGCATCTTCGGATGTATATGTATTATTGTATTATTTTGACTTTCATTATGCTCTAGAATTAAAACATTTCATAATCCAACTCCCATTATAAATATTCCGTTATGAACTTATGCTGCTTTTACGAATTATAGACATTTTTCTCTTGAATTTTGTGCCTCTCTAAGAATATCAACACTGGCTGAGACTTATGAGAGAGTGACCTCCTTTTTTATCAACTTCACACTGTTACTCTGTGATCCTGAATTTACCATCTCGCTGCTGGCAACAGTTTCATTGGCAGCAAATTTATATTCAGTAAAAGCTCACATCCATCTAAATATAGCAGGCACCCATTTACATTCTGATCCTGCAGAGCGTTTATTTTTATTTTCAGCTGCCCTGGAGATATGAAGGACCAACTCTGCCATATTTAAAAATAAATACAGAAATAAATAAATGCTCATTAAATGTATAAGCATACAATTAATTGCCAACAAAAAAGTGAGACATAAATGTATATAACTCTTAATTAGCTTCTTTATTTATTTGCCTTTGTAATATTTACCTTATTTATTTTTCTGTCCTTTATAATCTTCAACTTTATTTTTTAATTACTTATATTTTTAAGTATTTATTTATGTGCATGTTATAATATTTTTGTCTGTTTTATTCTTCCTTTGTGTTTTTTTACCTTAGTTATTTCTTCGCCGCTGTTTATTTCTCTCTGCCCTTTTTACATTTCTCTATGCCCTTTTTACATTTCTCTCTGCCCTTTTTACATTTCTCTATGCCCTTTTTACATTTCTCTCTGCCCTTTTTACATTTCTCTATGCCCTTTTTACATTTCTCTCTGCCCTTTTTACATTTCTCTATGCTTTCTGCCTCATTATGCAAATGAGGAGGGGGTGTGTCCTAGAGAGTCAAATTCTGCTCATTGGTTGGCTTGGCGGCCCATCTTCTTAACTCACAGAGCTCAGAGTACTAAGTTAAATGTTCTCTTTTCTGTTGCTGTTGTTCAATAAAAGTACGTTTTAAGATCATTTGAGGCGAGAACCTTATACTTTTAAGCATCACCATATGGCCCATTCACAGATTTAATGCGTAATTTAAAAGAAAATGTGACGAACTTGAGAGGACCGTGGCAACCAGCGGAGCTCCGAAGCTGACGGCAGCCAGGTCTAACCACAGCCCAGCCCATCTGCAGCGACCCTCTCTCGGCATAGCCGTGTGTGAAGCGTGTTGGTTAGCATTTTACTACATCGGTCGAATCTACAGGAGGAGAGTCTGATGTCGAGTCTGAAGTCATTAGAACTTGAGTAGGGACTTTGCCAAACTTTGCCAAATACAACAAAAAATCGCCATCATAGCCTGGCTATAGACCTGGCTGCCATCAGCTTCGGCCTCAAATGATCTTAAAACGTACTTTTATTGAACAACAGCAACAGAAAAGAGAACATTTAACTTAGTACTCTGAGCTCTGTGAGTTAAGAAGATGGACCGCCAAGCCAACCAATGAGCAGAAGTTGACTCTCTAGGACACACCCCTCCTCATTTGCATAATGAGGTAGAAAGCATAGAGAAATGTAAAAAGGGCAGAGAGAAATGTAAAAAGGGCAGAGAGAAATGTAAAAAGGGCAGAGAGAAATAAACAGCGGTGAAGAAATAACTAAGGTAAAAAAATACAAAGGAAGAATAAAACAGACAAAAATATTATAACATGCACATAAATAAATACTTAAAAATATAAGTAATTAAAAAATAAAGTTGAAGATTATAAAGGACAGAAAAATAAATAAGGTAAACATTACAAAGGCAAATAAATAAAGAAGCTAATTAAGAGTTATATACATTTATGTCTCACTTTTTTGTTGGCAATTAATTGTATGCTTATACATTTAATGAGCATTTATTTATTTCTGTATTTATTTTGTATTTATTTTTAAATATGGCAGAGTTGGTCCTTCATATGGAGAGCAGTGTGAGTTGTGGCAAACTGCCTACTCCCATAATTAATTGCATGAAATGATTGAGGAATTCATGATGGAAAGAAAGAGGAATGAGGATGAGAGGCAAAGTCAACTCAGTTTTAGCCTTCAGTGTATTTTCAGCAGAAATGAGAATGTGTACAAATCAGTGGAATAGTAAGATTCTATTTATCATGAAGACGGAAAATGTAAAAAAATATTATCTTGTTAGGTTTTATTTTAGGATATTAAAGGATATTTTGTCACTGGAGTGTGATGATTTCATAATCATTATCAATCCTTCTATAAACATTAAAGGCACACCATTCAACCTCTGGCCACTTGGGGGCGCTAGACCTGTAACTGCCCGTATTTTGCTTCTACTAAGCATTAAAGCTGCAGTCTGTAACATTGAGGAGAGAGCAGACTTCGACTGAAAATTTGAAGAAAAACAGGTTTCACGCCACTCCCCCACCCTCTCTGCTTCACTCATGCCCCACCTCCAAGCTCCACCCCTCTCACAGCATCTGCGCGGCTACCGCATGTGACCAGAAGGGGGGGGGGGCGGGATTCAGCGTGTGTGAGCTGTGATTGACACTCCATCAGACGCTCCTCTGGCTGTGATTGGTTGTTTTGACTCGTCCCGAATTATTCTTTCCAGAGTGAAATACAGGCAGTAGGCGGGACCAATTGAAGCAGTTTTTTTCACAGGTTACATATCACATGTACTGCTGTCTGGGCATAGGGACAGTTTTAGCCAATATGACAAAAAAGTGATTTTTAAAAACTTACAGACTTCAGCTTTAAAAATATTAAAAAAGAGCAAGAGTTTTACATCCGGCTTCTTCTTTCAGCCTGTGCCAGCGAACAAAATTATTTTCATGATCGACTCTTGTTTTTCCTCACTAGCTATTCCTTTCATGTTTTCTCTTTTTAGCCTCCTTAGAAGGTTTAAACATGTTCTTTGCCCCGGCCATGACCTGTAGTTGAGCAGGGGGAAAAATAGTAGCGCAAAAGCCGTCTCCATGACATAAAAGGGATACGAAAACGCCAACAACGGTGCATCATCTCCCAACTTACATACACTATATTGCCAAAAGTATTTGCTCACCTGCCTTGACTCACATATGAGCTTAAGTGACATCCCGTTCCTAATCCATAGGGTTCAATATGACGTCGGTCCACCCTTTGCAGCTAGAACAGCTTCAACTCTTCTGGGAAGGCTGTCCACAAGGTTTAGGAGTGTGTTTATGGGAATTTTTGACCATTCTTCCAGAAGCGCATTTGTGAGGTCGCACACTGATGTTGGACGAGAAGGCCTGGCTCTCAGTCTCCGCTCTAATTCATCCCAAAGGTGTTCTATCGGGTTGAGGTCAGGACTCTGTGCAGGCCAGTCAAGTTCATCCACACCAGACTCTGTCATCCATGTCTTTATGGACCTTGCTTTGTGCACTGGTGCATAGTCATGTTGGAAGAGGAAGGGGCCAGCTCCAAACTGTTCCCACAAAGTTGGGAGCATGGAATTGTCCAAAATGTCTTGGTATGCTGAAGCATTCAGAGTTCCTTTCACTGGAACTAAGGGGCCAAGCCCAGCTCCTGAAAAACAACCCCACACCATAATCCCCCCTCCACCAAACTTTACACTTGGCACAATGCAGTCAGACAAGTACCGTTCTCCTGGCAACCGCCAAACCCAGACCCGTCCATCAGATTGCCAGATGGAGAAGCGCGATTCGTCACTCCAGAGAACGCGTCTCCACTGCTCTAGAGTCCAGTGGCGGCGTGCTTTACACCACCGCATCCGACGCTTTGCATTGCACTTGGTGATGTATGGCTTGGATGCAGCTGCTCGACCATGGAAACCCATTCCATGAAGCTCTCTGCGCACTGTTCTTGAGCTACATGAAGTTTGGAGGTCTGTAGTGATTGACTCTGCAGAAAGTTGGCGACCTCTTCGCACTATGCGCGTCAGCATCCGCTGACCCCGCTCCGTCAGTTTACGTGGCCTACCACTTCGTGGCTGAGTTGCTGTCGTTCCCAAACACTTCCATTTTCTTATAATACAGCTGACAGTTGACTGTGGAATATTTAGGAGCGAGGAAATTTCACGACTGGATTTGTTGCACAGGTGGCATCCTATCACAGTTCCACGCTGGAATTCACTGAGCTCCTGAGAGCGACCCATTCTTTCACAAATGTTTGTAAAAACAGTCTGCATGCCTAGGTGCTTGAATTTATACACCTGTGGCCATGGAAGTGATTGGAACACCTGATTCCAATAATTTGGATGGGTGAGCAAATACTTTTGGCAATATAGTGTATTTAGCATCAGTCAAGATGGTGAGTGTGTGTGAAGTAGGGATTGATGTTGACAGCTGGAGATAGGCACCAGATCCCCTCATGACCCCATTTGGAGTTAAGCGTGTCTAAAGATGGATGGAGGTGTTTACTCCTCTTAGCCAATTAATGGTAAGACAAACACGATTCCTGCCCTTTGTGGCAAACGACACGTAATGTCTGTATCTTATTCATTTAACCTTAAATGTTTGCATAAACATCTCTTAATCATAACGTACACCAATACATTAGGTCACACCGGTTCTTTCAAAACATCTCTAATTTACTTAAGTATATTTTGGAGTACTTTATACTTTCCAAGAGTATATATTTTTTTGAGAGCTTTCACTTTTACTTCACCACATTTACAAACTTAATTGCGTACTTTTACTCCGATACATTTGCAATGTCTGGTTTAGTTACTAAGTAAAAAAAAAAGAAAGAAAAACGAGCAAGAGAGCGAGAGAAACGCAAGTGTTTTGACCCCACCTACTGACTACAAAGTCAGGTCTTGCCTGGGCTTGTTCGTCAACACCAATAGAATATAGATTGGTCACTAGGCACTATTGTGAAATCTTGAGCATAACGTTATCTGTATAAATGAACTTTGTTTGGCATTGTTTTCAGTTCCACATGTGGTGTATTTTGCTTAAGCTAAATGTTGACTGTAGCAGGCTTTTCAAGATGAACAGAAGATTTTACAGTTTCAAGTGATAATGGGGTTATGTGCGAGGATGACCACAAGGGGTGGTTAAGATTTGGAGGGGGAAAAAAAAAGTTAACGGCAAAAGTGTGGAGGGGATGAGGGGCTTGTGTTTACAAAGTGTTTAAGATTTAGTTAATTGGCCCGAAGTGCATCTTTTTTTCTCTGGTGTGATGTATACTTAATTTCAGCACTGACTTTTTTTACGTTTTAAGGTAGTTTTACAAAAAATGTCTTCCTCTTCAGATGCCAAATAAGCTGCAGTTCCCTCCCATTTATTGTTCTTTTGTAAAATGACCTGTTATGTGTGCGCCTTTTGTTTGTGAAGTACAGTAATTTACAGCTTTTTTTTCCTTCATGTTGGCCGTGTTTACAAAAGGGGCTTCAAACTGGACTCCCTCTTCAGATGCCAGATAAACTTCCGTTTTTTTCTTTTATTTGTAATGATGTCAATAACAGTAGGAGTAATAAAACTTGTTCTATAAAACGTGGTCTAAATTTATCCTACACTTGGTTGTGTATATTATTTTAAGTGAATTTAGACTTCAAAGTGTACCAAAATGTAAAAAAATGAAATTCAAACTGCACTTACTTTTTACTTATACTTTTCACTACATTACTTGAGTACCGGTACATCTATTTTTACAGTAATTCTTATACTTAAGTACAAGCCATTTCAGATACTTTAAGACTTTTACTCAAGTAACATTTCAGTCAGTGACTTGGACTTTTACCAAAGTCATATTTTGGAGAACTACATATACTTTTACTTGACTCCGATATTTCAGTACTTTATACAACACTGCTTTGGCATTTGTTAACTCTATGAGATGAGGTTAAGCTTAATTTCTGCAGCACTTTCAAAAGTAAAACATTCACTGGACATGTGACATGCAGATTTGTGCGACAGAAATATTCTTATGATCTCATTCATCTTGAAAATGTAACATCATGTGTAGCACAACTTTTGTGTAGTACTTTTTATGCAAAATGTGTTTTGCTGTACCAAAAGTATATTGTTCAAAAATCACTAATTTAACCATTCCAACAAAACAATAATTGATTTTTTTTCATCTTTCTTTAGTTTTTCTTATACAAAGACAAATGAGTTAAAAAGAAACCTTAGATGAATGTTAATTATGCAGTGCAGGAGCAAGAACTAATATGATTCTTAAATCTGAATGCAAACTGTGTCGAGGTTAGCGTTTGCCAAAAAAGTCACATAATTTTCTCTAAGTTTCCACTGATTTCACCATCTGTCCTAAAACTGGAGAATTCAATATATAGAAGCTCAAGAGGGATTTGATTCAATAGCAGCAGGACTATGTTGTATTATGCTTTGCTTAAGTCATATTTTAATCTTCTCATTAACCAGATCATATCCAATGAATAAATGTGATCCTTTTTTCACAGGAAGACTTTATCAAACTGGATAGCAAAATATAAAACCATCCAAAACATAAAATTAAAAAATCATATAACCAATATATGACATGACATAGGTGTACAAATCTTCTTTAAACAATGATTCTTTAAACCTAAAAACTTGGAATGTTTTTAGCTAGTCAAAAAATGCAGTAACAGATTTTTTTCCTCCTCATTCTTTATAAATAGGCCTTTACAGAGTATACAGGACATTTCATGAAGTGTTATACATATACATCTTTATCAGGATGCAGTTTGTTGCTCCAGGATAAACTTGCAACAGATCATAGCTTCCAAATCAAGCAGTCAAGGAGGAGATAATTTAGAGTAAATTTTGAGAGGAGCACAGCTGGGTATAAATGATAAAATCAGAGTCAGATGAAACCATAAACTAACAAATTGCATTTGCCAGACCATGGCCTGCATGTCCAAGGTAGTACAACCAAACACACTCGACCTCATAATGAAGAACTGACCGGAGGTGGCCTTGAGCAGCCTGCTGGAATGTTTCCCCGCCCACTGAAATATATCATCAGTGGCACAACGACCATCACTCACCTGGTGTTTAGGCTCCTTTGAGCTACAATAAACAGAATAATGTGCGCAGGATCATGAACACTGAAAACCGGTAAATTAAATGTTACAAACATCAAGGTTATGCTAAAATTGTTCCACATAATGTAACCAGAAGTAATTGACACAAAACATATTTTGCAAAATAACTCAAGATTAATCAGATTAGATGCTGTGCAATTTTACCAGAAGATTATGAGTATAGGCCTATTAAATAACTAGAACTGGAAGTTATAGCTAAAAGATAGGCAGAGGTGGCCAAAGTAATCACATCATTACAAAAGTAAAAGTAAAGATGCCAGGGTTAAGAAAGACTTTTAAAGAAGTTCAAATATTAGCTCAACTTATTACCAAAGTAGAGGTATAAAATTAAAGTTTCAAAAGTAAAGTGAGGGGAAAAATGCTGCAAAAAGTACAAAAACTTGCGTGTTATATAAAAATCTTAAAATTGAATAATTTGGAATACATTAGGCTAGCTATTTCATCAAGATACATGTCCACTGAAAATTACAGCAAATATGTACAATGGAAATGCATATAGAACCCATACATGCACTAGTGAGCTATAATGCGTTTCATGTAGCCCAAGATATGATGACTAATTGCTTATGGAGCAAAAGGTCAGACTTTAGAGGCCTTTTGAGTTGCCTTTAATGGAGAGTAAAAGTACATTCAAGCTTAGCTGCACTAATGTTAAACCAAAGGTTACAAAACAGTACAAGAACCAATAAATCCAAGGCAGACTTTGCAACAGAATAGAAAATAGAATAGAAAATCCCTTTATTGTCCCACAATGGGGAAATTGTAGAAAAACAATGGGGAAACTATGGAATCAATCTTTTGTGTAGGGTTATTCAGGAAAAGTACACAGTACTAAAAACAAAAATGTATTTCTCAACAATGGTGAGCCTCGTTTTTAATTACTATTTTTATTTTTCTAACCACAGAATTTAGGCTGGATTCAGTTCTGAACTTTGACTGAGCCAAAGTATCATCTGATTATGCTTTGATAAAAGCTCTTCTCTTATCTAGCCATGTGTGCTTCAATGATTTCTGATGGTGCTGATTGTATTGCTGCCTCACTTCTGTCAAGATGCCCCAGGGCAGCTGTGGCTACAGCCTAGCTTACCACCATCAGACAGTTAGGCTACGTTCACACTGCAGCCTGAAGTGACCCAATCTGATTTGCCAATTTGCCGATTTGCCCATATGCGACCTGGATCTGATCTTTTTATGACAGTCTGAACAACACAGATCTGATTTATTCCAATCCGAACCAGGCCACTTGGCTATGTGGTCCTGAGTTTGATACGAATCTGATCTTTTCAAATGTGACCTGTGTGTGAACGGCCAGGTCGGATTGATCCGACCTGAATGTAATTAGTACCATACAGTGGTCACTATTCTGCGTCTTGCTACGCAGAAGCGGCAAGAAAAACAACAAACATGGCAGATGATGATACAGAGAGCAGTATTTATGTTTAACCATATTGAAAAGACTGAGTTTTTATGGTTGGAAAAGGCCGCTGGATGCACGCCGGCACTTCCATCTATGTTTACTTCCTGTGACGTCATTGCGTCTTCTACGCGTTGTATGACTGCAGTTCACACAGGAGATCACATACAAGTCGCATATATTTGGAAATATGAACGGGAATGCAAAAAAAATCGGATTTCACAAACAAATCGGAATTGAGCATCAAGACCTGCAGTGTGAACGTAACCTTATTGTCTGCATGAAAAGATGAATGACTGAAAGTAGCATAAAGTGCTTTGGAGTCATCTCACTTAAAGATAGGGTGGCAGATTTTTGAAAAATTTTCAAAAAACCTGCCCTCTGCTTTAACAAAAAAATTTACATGGACAACCCTGTACAGAGACAAACAACCATTCACACACACACTCACACCTAAGGAGAATTTAGAGAAGCCAATTAACCTACAGTAACAGTCAGGTATTTGGACTGTGGGAGGTAGCCAGAGTACCCGGAGAGAACCCCTGCTTAATCAGGGAGAACATGCAAACCCAGAAGGCTGTATTCATGATTTGACCAGCCTTCACGTATGTGTCTGTAGCATAATGACATCATTAAAGTTAATTGCTGTCCTGATTCAGCACAGCAATCTGGAGCTCTTTTCCTATTGTGGATAGTGTTCTTTCTGTCAGCCCCGCTTAGGTAGAGAAGGAGGTAGGAACAGGAGGTCGGAACAACAATTTGCAGTATTCAGATCGAGGCTAAGTGTTCCTCAGTATGCATATTGCTGTTTGTTCACAAATGCTCTCATCCTACAATGAGATTCAATAAAATTTAGGTAGACTAATTTACTAAAATGTTACTTTTGAGGGTAACTAGTTTTTATTTCTTGCTTGCCAAGCTTTTCTTTATATTTTCTTCCACAGTAATGAAGTAAACATTGAATGTATGATGATAAAGTGTATGGGCTTTGCTGATTGTTTCTTTAAATTGTTTATCTTTTGGTAAATCTGCTTTTTATAGAAGTGATTAAAGCTGAATTCAGACATCCTGTCAGTGGGGATCCGCACCAGCATTAAAGATTAAACACTTTACATAGAATAGGATATAAAAGAGCAAATCATCAACTCAACTGGTGACAGGGTTAGCAACTTTGGAGCCATAATAACAAGGGTGTTGCCAGGGGGAAGCTGGAAGGAGGTGGCAGCCTATTAACTAGCACCAGGAGAAACAGCACTAATGACCCAGTGGAGAGCAGGAAAAATGGAGCAGAGACATAAAGCTGCTTCCACACATAGATAAAAAGCCCTTTTTTTTTACAAGTGTAAGTTGCCCTTAATTTTTGATGCATTGATTATAGAAAAAAACGATTAATATTTCAGGAAAAAAATACTTAGCTTTTTGTACATATGTAAAAAAAAAATGGCCCAATCCTGACAAATCAAACCTGAAACTCCTCCTGACGAGTATCTGTGCTGATATAACATCATATTTAACTTCATTATTTGGGGCAACACAAACTGTCCCAGTAGTGGACAATTAGCCTATTTTTACTGTAAAATATTCAGTTTAAGGCGTAAATTGCCAACAGTATATTGTCATATACTAGACAAGATGATACCAAGCAGGAGTTAATGTCTTTTATTGAGTTGTGGACCCTCTCATCCAATCCTATTATTTTATTGTTGCTGCTGATACAAATACAGGTCTGCTACAGTTCAAATAAAACATATGTCTATTCTAAAATATGTATTTTTAAAACAACCACAGATAAAGTGCCAATAACATACATATTTTTCAGCATATATAAGGATCTAGTCGAATATGTCTATTCCAATAATTCAATGAAACATTCCTTTTAGTGATAACTACAGCAGCAGAGTAGGTTGCTATGGGTTCCTACTTTTTTCTGCTCTAAATGTCAGTTGCAGTCTGGCCTCTGGCATTTTTGAGGTTTATCTGTTGGTGTTATTACCCTCATTACTCATTAATGCCTCTCCCACTAAATGGAGAATTAATGCAGGAGGGCACACCGATGTGTTTCGTTGTTTAGCTGATTAATGTTTTTCTGCGTTCATTCGAAAAATGCTTTAGATCAGATTGTTGCATGGTTTGCAACATTTTGCTCCTGGGAAGCACATCTCTAATTGGAGATCAGACCAGCAGAACACTGCCAATCAGGCTATTTGTGAAGCAGAAATTTAAAACAGATAGCGATATATATATATATATATATATATATATATATATATATATATATATATATATATATATATATATATATATATATATATATATATATATATATATATATATATATATATATTTTTTTTTTTTTTTTTTTTTTTTTTTTTTTTTGGTACAAATGAATTTCCTAGAAAAATTATTTTAGTATTGATTCTGTAAAAATTATATAAAAAAGATGCTACATACTGGTAACACCACACGTTTTCTAATAATATTAACAGTAGGTTTACATTAAATATCTCACTATTGGGGAAAAATAAAAAAAATAAAAATAAAAATATTTTTTTTATTGTTTTCTTAACATGATAAGGTCATTTTCCATGATTCCAGCTTCATCCCTGGATCAAAGCTTTTCCTTGTTCTTGCTAATTTAGAGTTGTTGTGGAGAGAGCATTAGTTTACAATGCAGCACTACAACGGCAATAACTTGTGCAATGTATAATGTGCAATTACTATTTTTTATTATAATTTCTGAACGCACTGTATATACTGTATATATCCCATGCATCTTTTCTTCCTTTGGCACATTCTTCTTCTTTGACTACTGGAGCTGAGAGATCAATAAAGACAATCAATTACTGGTATCAAAACTTGTTCTAGGAAACACTAACAACAGATGATAAAAAAAAAACAGCAAATGTTTAGCTCTGGAATGGGTTTGAGGAAAAGTTAAACATTACAAATATAGTGACAAAGATTTTTGAAATGAATGCATTATGTTGCTAACAGTTACCTCCAAATTAGGGAAGGTCTTGTGATAATTGAACCTCTTATTGAATCTGAAAGAGCAATAAGAAAGGACCCTCTGCACGATAAAAGAATCAATGCTAGAAATGTTATGCATTTTAAATCAAATTTTGCAATACATACAGTAAAAATGTGTCAAAAATGTTGAAAGCTTAAAACACAAAATACCCAGCCTGTACTTTGCAAAATAAAATGGCAGTTAGCATTTTACTCTCCCATTTGTCGGCTTAACTCTTGAAATCAATGTGATTAGCTTTACTAAGAACAAAGAACATTATAATTTGTCAACAGAAGTACTAATTGTTGCAGCTAAAAGTAGCATTTCAATTGTCTAACCCATCATTCTTGTTCCAGAGCTAATTTAAGAAGGTAAATTACCGCAGGTATTGCAGCAGAACAGAGTGTCTGTCTGCCTCACAAACTCTCCATTGCACCCATGCTTAAACACACACATTTTAAAGGAGTTTGTTCAAGGCTTCACATAAATTATAATGACGAGGCCTGGTCTGGATGTTCCTGCAGCTTCTGCAAGTTTCCCTTGGTTTTATAACTTTACTATGGATACACATCAGCATGCTGCTGTGCTCATATCAAGAAATACTCCAGCTCTGACCATTTTTTAATACAAACATTACTGTCATCAGGGGGAATTTGTTGACTGGAAAAAAAAACTGCAGCATTTATAAGCTTGTTGTGCAACACAAACCAGCTCTGGCCAAAAGTATTGGCATCCCTGCTATTCTGTCAGATAATGCTCAGTTCTCCCAGAAAATGGACACACAGTCAAGCAGCCCAGAGGGAGCAAGGCAGCCCCAAAACATCAAGTAACCTCTATTATATTTGACTGTATGACCGTGGTCTTTTCTTTGAAAGCCTCTCTTTTTTATTTTTTAAACTCTATGTTGATGCCTTTTCCTAAAATGCTCTACCTTGGCAAACTCAGCCCTGGCTATTTTATGTCTCTGGGTCAGAAGTGGGGTCCTCCTGGGTAACCTACCACAGAGTCTCTTTTCATTCTGTTACTGATAGATAATATGGGTTAACACTGTTGTATTCTCAGACTGCAAGACAGTTTTAACTTGTTTGGATATTGGTTGAGCTTCTTTATCTGCCATTTGTACAACATTTGGTTGAAATCTCTCGTCAATTTTTCTGTACCGTCAACATCTAGGAAAGGTTAGCCACGGTGCCATGGGCTTTAAACGTCTTTATAACACTACGCAGGGTAGATGCCGGAACATTTGGCTCTTTGGAGATGGTAACCTTGAGATGTCCCAGGCTTCCTCAAAATGTTGCTTCCCATGTCCTCGGACAATTCTTGGTCTTCTTTCTTTTCTCCATGCCCAGTGTGGCACATCATCATCATCATCATCATCATCATCATCATCATCATCATCATCATCATCATCATCATCATCATCATCATCATCATCATCTTTATTTGTAGAGCACTTCAAAACAGCTACAGCTAAAAACAAAGTGCTGAACATAGCGAAAAATGTTAAAACACAATAAAAGAATAAAATACAGCATAAAAATATAAAATAAGGCAATAATATGAATTGGTATAGGCATAATAAACAATGTCACAACAGCTAAGTCCTGCCACTGTTGAAAGCCAGCGAATAAAACTAAGTCTTGAGCTTTCGGCAGAGAAGGACACTGGACAGAGGACTAAAGGTTGAGCAACGTTAATCTATTTTAACTGGCAGCAGGTGTGATTTAGTTATTACCACCACCTGTTAGGTGCCACAGGTAAATAACAGGTGTTGTTAATTACTCAAATTAGAGAAGCATCACATGATTTTTCAAAGGGTGCCAATAAGGTTCTCTACCTACATATACAAAGCATATGTAATTGCAATTATTGTCTTGGAGAAACCGGCACTATATATTCTGGCTGCAAGATAATCATGTCTTCTTTCAGCAGATCTCTGTTGCTCACTGGGCAAAAGCAGAACACCTAGCAGGAGATCAATAATGTATGGAGATCATGTAATTCAGTCTGTTTGTAATGCATAGTATACATATTAAGGGTCTCTTTGCCTCCAAATTTCACTTCATCATAAAGTTCTGTGGAAGGTTTCCCCAGCTGGTCTGAAAATCCAAGAGATTACCTCTTACAGTAATTTATTACATGTTTTGCATCTTAAGAACAAACTAAAAATAGTCCATTTAAAAACAGCACATGACTTGTTCTGAGATATGTTCAATTCATATTCTAGAATGCACAGGTAATCAGTAAGAACTTGTTGTAAATTTATTTCAGAAAGGTTAAAATAAATCAATTCAAACTTTTTGTTCATCTTAGTGCTATTTTGTCCCCTACACATTTAACTGTCCAAAAACAATGTTACGCTTCAGAGCATAGACAGTGATTGGATGGTTAAACACGCTGAAGTTAGTTATATTTACTTCTGAAATCAAAATTTCATCCATATTAGCATATCTCTACCCAGAGAGCGCAGCGTAGCTAAGATACAAAATAGTTATCCGCCGTATCAAAACATTCACCAGATGAAGCGCTTTTTCCAAAATGAAGTTCTCTTGCAACAACATTATAAAGTTGAGTTATCTACTTCTTCACCACACAGGTTTCTCTGATAGGTTATGCTCCAGGGTTTCAGCTGGAATGGAGATAGAAAGGGACAACACTTTTCTCACATCTTGTTTTGATCTACTAATGATGCTTAACAGCCCACCTAGCGGTCAAATTTAGCTTATTGCTCATTTAAAGGTGTCCATAGGGTAGATTTAGTTTAAACAAAAAAGTTCGAATGAAAACTCTTATCTATGCTTTAGCTGCAAACTCGGTTAACAAAAAAAAAAATAAATAAAATGTTTTATGTATTTATTTTCATAGTTAGAGAGTGATATTTTTGATGATAGAGAAGCCATTCTAGTAATGCAGATTTGCAAAGGGGCAGATTAAGGTTTCTTCCTGTTAAAAGGGAGTTTTTTTCTCTCCACTGTCGCTACAAGCATGTTTAGTGTGAGGGATTGTATCTGGCTCAATGAGCCGATACAATCAACTGGTTTTCCTTAGATAGAAAACTTTGAATCAATTTGACTGTATGATTTGGTGAACTGTAAAGTGCCTTGAGATTACATGTTGTGAATTGGCGCTATATAAATAAACTGAATTAAATTTACTTAAACAAACTAGAGTAAGATCAGGAAGACACTTATAGGGTAACTAAAACCCATGGAAAAGCCTAACCACACCCCGAGGCAAGGTTTAGAAATAAAACCAACAAGATGAGTGAATCTGGAAATTAACTACAGGGTTTCAGTGGGATTGTGATGAGGAAAAAATACAGTGAATGTGACTAAATAGTCTAGACACCTTAATTAAAACCCTGTACAGACAAATGGGTAATAAAATGCTCACCTGAAAAACACTACTGATCATTGCTCTTCATGCTTACAATTCTAACTCCTAACTCACAGCAGGCATGTGTCTGAGTGAGATGGTTTTATGGCGCTTCCTAGTTGTATTTGGGAGCCAAAATACCAAATAGAACAGTATTTTTCTCATTGTTATTTGCTACAGTGGTCATTAAGCAACAAAGCAGGATAGCAGCGTCCATAAGTGGAAGATTAAGTATTTCCTCAGAGATTAGTACTCAGTTCTCTGGTAAACCTACCTGTAATGCACCATTATTCCCAAATGTATTTATGATGGAGACAATAACCATTCTAACTAACAGATTAATCAACTACATTAGTCTTTTTGCAACCCATAGAGGGTAGAAATAAAAAAGTGTTAGTTCAAATTTGCAGAACAAACATGTTTCTAAAAATTTGCCAGTAAACATTAATATGGCAACCAGAAGAGCCAAACTATGCTTTGACCCTCCCAGGAACATTGATTGTGTGAAAGTCAGCTGGTAGCTGATGAATGGCTCCTAAAACTGATGAAAAAGGGTTTGTTTTCCAGTTAAAAGAGGAGTAGCAGCAACATTTTGGACTTGCAGTCATGTCTGTCTCAGCTTAACCTGACCACTATTAATCTGTGCATTGAAGTTAAGATCACCATCCAGTCTGATACTCGGCCCTGTTGCGGTTTCTGTCAGATACAGATTAAAAAAAACAAAGTATACCTGCAAATATTTTCAAACTGTTTGTGATGTAATAAAACCCTCTGAAAAAGGAGTTGGTATAAAATATAATATTGACAGAGTAATTTGTTGCTGTAAGAGAATCAATACCGCAGCAAAAAACTTTCATAATTCAATATGTAAAGGAGCTTTATAGATAGAATTTCCTGCTTCTGTTGTCTTCAATTTATTGCTCCTTACCGAAGCCCTTAAACATGGCCTGAAATCGACCAGAAATAGAAAACTACCTTTAGATAGCTTGGAGAAAAGACAGAGAAGTCCTCCAGTTTACATTTTTTTAATGGCTTTTATTCTGCAGATGGGGAAATGTGTCAGTCCAAGGAAAGTTAGTTTATATAGCACATTTTAAGGCAATTCAAACTGCTTTACATGAGAGAAAAAAAAGTTGATTGCAGTGGCATAGAGGAAACTCTATATAATTAAAGCAAAAGAAAGTGAAACAACAACAAAAAAGAACATTGATTTAAAAGAAGTAAAATGATTTTTAAAATGGAACTTCACTAATAGAGTTTAGAGGTCACATTAAAGGTCACATTAAACAAATATGCTTAATCTTGAGGTTTTCAATGCTTTGACAGTTTTCTAAGTCATTTCCAGATTAGTGGAGCATTATCAGAATCAGACATACTTTAATAATCCCAGAGGGAAATTACAGAAGATAAGATATAAAAGCTACTCTCCTTGTTTGTTTCTGGTTCTAAACATGGAAAGCAGATTTGAGCCAAAAGACCTGAGACTCTGTCAACAAGTCGGTCATATATTTTTGTGCTACGCCACTCAGTGATATATGGACCAACAGAAGTGTTTTTAAAGTCCAACCTCTGTGATATGCGAAGCCATTGTGGCGACTTTAGAACTGGGGCGATGTTCTCTGTTTTTCTATTTTTAGCGAGGATGCAGGCAGCAGCATTCTGAATCAATTGCAGCTATTTGATTTGTTTTGTACGCAGACCTAGAATAACACCAGATCAGTAATCAATTTTATTAAAGATTGTATAAATTCACCTTTCAATGTCCTTTTTCATTAGTCCTTTAACCCTACATATGATGTTCCGGTGTTAGAAGGCTAATTTAGTCAATGACTTAGTCCAATTACCTAAAACTTTGACTTCATTTTTTTAATTTTATTATTTTTACATTTATTATTTCAAACATGTTTGATAATATGTTGGTCCTTGTGTTATTAATCTCATTGTATGTGGAATAAAAGCTGGGAAAGTATGAATTTAGGGGTTTACATTTTCTGTTAATGCCAGAATCGTACAACAATTGCATATAAAAGGTAAAATATTAGTAAACCGCTTTGATTTACTTTTAGTACTGCTCAAAATACGATAACCTCTTTCAATTTTTATAATCGTATCTTTTATAATTGGTACTTATTCTGATTTATACACTTACAGATATAAACACTAAACTGAACTTTAGTCAGAAATATTGTAAGAAGTTTACCTTTACTTTCCGTCTCTAAAACCTGCTGAACAGCCAACCAATGAGCTCATCAACATGGTGAGCTATTTGCCAAGAAATCAGACTGTAGTTGCATTATTGATTTGCTTCTAATAAATACTTATATACAGTTCACTTAAAGTTTACTTTAAGTAATTTTTCAGTAATACTTTTGGTTTACCTGTAATAAGCTTCGAAATCTACTTTTATTGAAAGAAAGTACACCTTGAAATATACTTAGGTAAGCCTTCCATACATACTTTCATTTACTTGTAATAAAACTCCAAGTATACTTATATTCTATACTTTGAAATAGAGATCTGTTGATCTGATAACTGGGTTGGATACTGGAGATCCAATTTAGTGCACTTTACATGGAACTGTTGTTTCTTTTTTTTTTGCTGCTTATTTGTTAATAAATTATATAAAGTTCATTTATATATGTGTTCAATTGTTACCTTTTTTGTGACAATCTTTTATGTCACTCACATGGCTACATACAGGTGCTGGTCATAAAATTAGAATATCATGAAAAAGTAGATTGATTTCAGTAATTCCATTTAAAAAGTGAAACTTGTATATTATATTCATACATTACATACAAACTCATATATTTCAGATGTTTATTTTGTTTAATTTTGATGATTACAAATGACAACAAATGAAAATCTCAAATTCATCATATCAGAAAATCAGAATATTGTGAAAAGGTTCAAAATTGATGGCCCCTGGTGCCACACTCTAATCAGCTAATTAACTCAAACCACCTGCAAAAGCCTTTAAATGGTCTTTCAGTCTAGTTCTATAGGCTACACAATCATGGGGAAGACTGCTGACTTGACAGTTGTCCAAAAGACGACCATCGACACCTTGCACAAGGAGGGCAAGACACAAAAGGTCATCGCTAAAGAGGCTGGCTGTTCACAGAGCTCAGTGTCCAAGCACATTAATAGAGAGGCGAAGGGAAGGAAAAGATGTGGTCGAAAAAAGTGTACAAGCAAGAGAGATAACCGCACCCTGGAGAGGATTGTGAAACAAAACCCATTCAAAAATGTGGGGGAGATTCACAAAGAGTGGACTGCAGCTGCAGTGAGTGCTTCAAGAACCACCACACACAGACGTATGAAAGACATGGGTTTCTGCTGTCGCATTCCTTGTGTCAAGCCACTCTTGAACCACAGACAGCGTCAGAAGCGTCTAAAGAGAAACAGGACTGGACTGCTGGTGAGTGGTCCAAACTCATGTTCTCTGATGAAAGTAAATTTTGCATTTCCTTTGGAAATCAAGGTCCCAGAGTCTGGAGGAAAAGAAGAGAGGCACTTCATCCACGTTGCTTGAAGTCCAGTGTAAAGTTTCCACAGTCAGTGATGGTTTGGGGTGCCATGTCATCTGCTGGTGTTGGTCCATTGTGTTTTCTGAGGTCCAGGGTCAACGCAGCCACATACCAGGAAGTTTTAGAGCACTTCATGCTTCCTGCAGCTGACCAACTTTTTGGAGATGCAGATTTCATTTTCCAACAGGACTTGGCACCTGCACACAGTGCCAAAGCTACCAGTACCTGGTTGAAGGACCATGGTATCCCTGTTCTTAATTGGCCAGCAAACTCTCCTGACCTTAACCCCATAGAAAATCTATGGGGTATTGTGAAGAAGAAGATGCAATACACCAGACCCAACAATTCAGAAGAGCTAAAAGCCACTATTAGAGCAACCTGGGCTATCATAA
Organism: Cyprinodon tularosa; assembly: GCF_016077235.1. Lineage (NCBI taxonomy): Eukaryota > Metazoa > Chordata > Actinopteri > Cyprinodontiformes > Cyprinodontidae > Cyprinodon > Cyprinodon tularosa. Next base: position 1,356,325 of record NW_024039674.1, on the reverse strand, counting down.
CACCTGAGCAGTGCCACAGACTGATCGACTCCATGCCACGCCGCATTGCTGCAGTAATACAGGCCAAAGGAGGCCCAACTAAATACTGAGTGCTGTACATGCTCATACTTTTCATGTTCATACTTTTCAGTTGGCCAACATTTCTATAAATCCTTTGTTTTTATTGGTCTTCAGTAATATTCTAATTTTCTGATAAGATGAATTTGAGATTTTCATTTGTTGTCATTTGTAATCATCAAAATTAAACAAAATAAACATCTGAAATATATGAGTTTGTATGTAATGTATGAATATAATATACAAGTTTCACTTTTTAAATGGAATTACTGAAATCAATCTACTTTTTCATGATATTCTAATTTTATGACCAGCACCTGTACATGGTTCATCCATTCAACAGTTTAATCTGATCAATGTCAGATATCGGCTGTATAAGATTTGAAAAATGTGATTGGTGCATCTATACAGTATACTGTAATGAACCTTTTTAGTTTGATTTCTCCCTTGTTTGCTGACTTGAGGAATGCTTCTCTTTAATAAAACAAATCTGGAGGGGCATTAATGAGTTTTCTACCACTGTGTCCCCCTATTTTCTCTAGTTGAAAGGATCTTTGGGTTTCGACATGGTCCAAATTTTATAGGACCAGTTCCTGTTCCAACATGACTAATCAACTGAGCACAAGGCAATGTCCATACGGACATGGACAGGAGAGATTGATGTGAATGAGCTAGACTGGCTTTAACCTGATATAACACTTTGGGACATGTAAAAGCCCACTGAGAGCCAGACCCTCCCATAATTAGTGTCTGATCTCCCAAATGTGCTTCTGGAGGAGTGTTTGGAAATTCCCATAAGCAAGTGGCGTCCCCACTGTGGCAATTTCTGATTTTCTTAACACATTAAGCGCACTTTTAACAAAATGTATTATTGCTATTATTATGATTAAACATGCTTCTTAAACACCATGTTCCCAGTGAAATTTAGAGCTGTTATAGCTGAAAAGGGTGGATCACAACATATTAAACATTATAGATTAAGATGGAAAAGAAAGTGGAGTCTTAGTGCAAGTCATTGAAAACGGATACTTTGGGCATTTTTACTGTGTGCTGGTTGGAATTAATGGAGTGAAAAACATCATGGACGCTGCTTAATATCGTTAATATGATTCTTTTTTTGAAGGTCCAGTTGGTAAAAGGCTCGAGAGCAGAATTCTGTAGAGCAGTGTTGTCACTTTCAACAGCCTGCCTCATATCAAAGAGTGATGGTGCTTTTATTTCTGCTGTGAAATGTTATTGAACATTTCTGCTAATGATTGAAAATAGCCCAAATGACACAAACAAGAGAAGCTGACCAAAATCAATTAAGCTTGCTCTTATTTTCATGATTTCTTGCTGAACTATCAGGAATCTCAGCTGAAACAAAACTTCCTCTGCAGTCCAGCATCATCAGTTTAGGCTCTCTCTGGCATAATAGAAAAACTATTAGATTATTTTTCACTTAAAGCTGGAAGAGAATATGCAGGAGTGATATAATTTGACTTGTTTTAGGTATCAAAATGTAATCTGATTAAGAAAAGGGCATTGTCAGCAAACAATGAAACCTATTTCCACACATCAGCAATGCATAAATCTGTTCCTATGACCTTCTGTGTACTGTAAAATGTTTCTGTTGTTTTCTACAAAGTGCATCTTTACATACTGTTTCTGCATTATATTCTTTAATATGAATTAATTCTTTGACATTTCTACTGTTCTATTCAATTAATTTAAAATTCAATTTAACTAACCTCAAACTTACTGTGACTGATCACCTTCTGCAGGGAAGTGTTGCTTGTGTATAAATGGGCACAAGAGGGCACTAAACTACATTTCCCCTGGAGACAAACATTCCTATTTCTGTCACTTTCCATTGAATGAGTGTCAGACGAAGCCTCTTTGGTCTCACATAATAAGTTTTCTACATGACTGTTTTGTCTTGCCTAAGGGTTCCCAGGACAGTTACAGTTGTAGAAGCAGACAGATGTTCCCCTTGTTTTTCGCATGCGGCTAAAATGCCAGAGGCGTGTTTTCTCACAGTCTCATGTGTGCATGTAGAGATGCGGAAACTTCTTGGTTTATCCAAACAGGAAATGTTTTTTTACTTGTTTCATTTTTTTGCAGAAGTTTAGCAAGAGGAACTGATTTGGATTGGATGTGCACCTTTTAAAAACACCTTTAAATATTCTGGCAGGAGTAAAAAACAATTTTTGTGTTCAGTTATAAGACTAAATAAATACAGTTGTATATGTAAATTAAATAAAAGAGATTAGGTAAAATATCATTAGGGTGTTTACTGTTATCTGCAGTTAAAGCCCGCAAAATGCATATGGGTTTTACTTCATTGAACATTTAAATCATCCTAGTTTAAGGTGATGCATAAAGTCCATTTAGCTATTTCATTTTTCTCTAAGATTGGGTTGTTCTCTGTAACCAGTCCATGAGTAAAGCAAGTCGTCAATAGAGCAGAGACTCTATAATAAGAACCATATCATAATGCAAAAAAACAAGATTATGTTGAATTGGAATAAGTCGTGGTTTAAAATATGAATCAAATCATAAGATATTGTTTTTGTCTGCTCATACGTTTAGTTTTTCTTATTGTTTTATCATAACCTGGCATAAGCCAGATTTTTTAGTTCAGTTGAATTCTATACACAGTTTTCATCTGCAAAGGCACCTGTAGAAAGTGGTTGTTTAAGGGAGGGATATTCAGTATAATACTTCAAGTTGATTGGGTTAATCAAGTGGCACATGGCTCCAATGTAGAGCTTTTAGCCAATTGTAGCAGTGGTAGAAAGTGTGCCGTAACAAATTATTTGTTTCACAACTAGCAAATTTAACTAAGCCTACATTCACACTGCAGGCCTTATTGCTCAATTCTGATTTTTTTTTTGCATTGCCGTTCATATTTCCAAATATATGCGACTTGTTTGTGATCTCCTGTGTGAACTGCAGTCACACAACGCAAGTGTCCCGCATGCGCAGTAGAGGACGCAATGACGTCACAAGCCAGTGTGTTCTGTGTTTACGGAAGTAAACATGGATGGTAGTGCATCTAGCGATCTTTTCCAACCATAAAAACTCAATCTTTTCAATATGGTTAAACATAAATACTGCTCTCCACATCATCATCTGCCATGGTTGTTGTTTTTCTTGCCGCTTTTGCATAATAATAATAATAATAATAATAATAATAATAATAATGAATTTTATTTATAACACACTTTACATTTGACTTCAAATCTCAAAGTGCTACAAAGTGCTACATTTAAAAAAAGGGAAAATTAAACAAGTTTAAAAGACCATAACATTAAAAACAGAGTAAAAAGACAAACATTAAAATCAATACATTAAAAGGCATACGTAGCCTATTAAAAAAATTTAAAATCAACAATTGTAGGCATTTCTAAAAAGGAAAGTTTTCAATCCTTTCTTAAAACAATCCACCATCTTTGGGGCCCTAAGGTGGTCTGGGAGGACATTCCACAAATGGGGAGCTGTCTGTGGAATGCATAGCAAGACGCAGAATAGTGATCACTGTCGGGTATAAATGGCGTTCAGGTCGGATGCGACCTGGCTGGCAGACACAGGTCTCATTTGAAAAGATCAGATTCCTTTCAGATTCAGGACCACATAGCCAAGCGGCCTGGGTCAGATTGGAAAAAATCGGATCTGTGTTGTTTAGACAGCCATGAAAAGATCAGAACCAGGTTGCATATGGGCCAAAAAAAAATCGGATTTGGGTCACTTCAGGCAGCAGTGTGAACGTAGCCTAATAAATCAAACTCTTGCCAAATCCTGTCGGGAAGAACGTGCAAACATTTTCCCCATTCAGAGAAGCACATTTAGCTAATTTTGCAAAAATAAATAGAGGATATTCCAGCTAAAATTGAAGCAGCCGCATTTGTTGTGCTTCAGAGATCCGCTTCTGGTTGATGTTATATGCGTCTTGCATTTCATTGGTCCAAAGATTTTCTGTATCGAGGCTACTGCATCTTTTGGCCTCTTCCAAGATGTATTTTCGGGAGTTTGTGAATTCACAAATTTTGAAACAATTAGTCTTTCTTGTGAAGTAGCCTATGCCTTTTTGGCCATGTAAAATATTAGTCAAAGGTTTTTAATGTTGATATTTTGATGAGGATGGTAAAAATAATGGTACAGTCTGTGCTGATAATAACATGTAGCCAACAATGACCCTAAAAAATCTCCCATGGTGAAATAAGATGCTTCAAACTGCCATTTGATTCAGTTATGCTACCTTCGATTTCACACCTGGAACTGACCATAATGAACCTGAATAAGGATTTTAATGACTTTTTGTTTATCTAAATGTTTTGTCTACAGCTACAGACTGCTGAGGTTACACATGGGCAATACTCCAATATTGTAAAAAGTATACAAGGGGTATGATTTCAGTAATACTAAAATTATTCCCCAATAAAAGAAGAAACCAGTAACTGCATAACTTTGTAGATAATGAAGCACAACACGAACCTTAAACATTTCATAGTGGTTCAAGTAGATTTTTTGAAAATTTGACCCTTGAAAACCGCAACGTGTCCAAATGCTTAACAAAAGAGGTAAAACCAAACTAATATGATATATGAGCAGAGAAAGGAGGGTTATTACAAAGCCGGGAATTGAAATTGATTAGCATTTTTTCCCCCTTATTGATTTGTTGGCAAAAATGTAGATAAAAAGTATACCTCCCTAAATTGATAACTTATCAGGATAATTATTTAGGTTTAATTAGTAATAAAAAAAACAACTGTATCCAGTCTATTCCTACAGCAAAATCTCTTAAATCTCTGGTTGATTTTAAGATGTAAGGTGTTTTTCTTTTGGGCTCTTTGCTTATATTTAACCTCAAAATTTCTCTCGATATCTGCTTACATGTATATGAAGCTAACATTTAAGATTTGTTCTTAATAAAAAATTTTTTGTGTTTAATATATCTAGAAACCAGTTTTGTTGGACTCTATGTTAGCTCCAGTTAAGCTCAATCATATATTGCTGCTCTATTAAATAATTGTTATTGATGATAATCCTGTATTTTGTTTTATTACTTTATGTGTACAGTATTTTTTAGTGGAAAGAAAATTAAACTCCATTATGTTGTTTTTTGCTTTGTTCTGTTTCCTTAAATTCAAATCTGTAGATACCCTACAGGCTCTGTCATAAACATGCTGTCCAGATTTTCTCACTTTTCCTTTTAAAATCGTTAATTTCGATGAAAAAAATGGCTATGAAACATAGTCCAAACATTTGAGGGTTTATGTGGGATAAACCTCAGAAAAGCTGTTCCAGAAGCTCAGTTTTAGCCTTTTAGGTATGTGTTGATTTGAAGTGAACAACTTTCATAAAGAATTGTTTTAATCCTATGATTTACTACTCCATAAGCTTTATGCAATGTATCAGTGTAAATTGCACCAGAGATGCCTCTCTGTGTAATGCTGCCACCATAATGTTGACAGCTCATTATCTTGTTTCGTGTTTCCTTGACTCATCCAGGCATATTCGTTTAGGATGGAAAAAGGATCAGATTCTGCCATGTTTAAGCTTAAAATCTTTTTTTCAGGAAGTTTTTGACTTGTGTTTAAACACCCAATTATAGAGCAGAGGTTCCTTGTTTAGTACTCGTCAAATGCATGATGATGTTAAAACTGTCCTAATTGGATGATCCTGGTGGTTAAGTTGTTCCAAAATTTCAACAGCAGTCAAGATTTCTGGTTGCAATGTTATTCCTTTACATCCAAACCCAGTTTGTTTGATCCTAGGGTTATATTTTGAGTCACGTGGTTTAAAATGAATGTAAACAACTTATTTGTCCAAAAGGCCAATAATCAAAAGCACATCAGGAAATGTTTTTGCAAAATATACTAAGCTTATGAGCTGTTTAGTATTTCACTTGAAGCTTTTATGAAAATGTGTTTATGTCTAAAAGCTGACTGTCCCAGGAAACACACTAGTTTAATTAAACCCTATTAATTCTTCCATCAAGAGTGGTCAATTAATTTTCGGAGCAATGCAAAAAAACAAAACAAAAATAATTTAATTACAGTGCAACTTAATCGTTGAAATAAAATATTAGTACAGGTTCATGGCCTGCATGAATATTTATGACCCTCTAGTAAAAAACAAGACAATATTTTTAAAATCATCGTAAAATTAGTTAAATGTTGTCATTATCTTAATGCTCATGCACCTATGTAAACTTGATTTTTGAGTTTAAGGTCACTCTTACTCAAAGTTCCCCAGTTTGTAAGATTTAACCTCAGAGTTTCAGACATTGAAATGTCCCCAGTGTTAAACTTTTATCGTATCTTCTTATCACTGTATCAATCTGCTTTTCAGTTTAATGCCTCACTTTGTAACCCTTGTTTTTCCTTTCCTCAAATGTCTTCCCTTCTTCAGCTCGAGACAAGAGAAAGGATTCCATGATCTCTGCAGGTGATGCTGAGTTCCCACGGGATTACCACACCCTGGCTGCCAGTGGCGGCCGTGGGGCACGCCGCTTCCCAGACAACAGCAATGGGGGGTTCACATCGTCCTCGCTGGACCGCCGGCACAATTCTGTGGCCGCTAAAAGCTTGGAGGCCCTGAACAGCATACACAAGGCGGATATCGAACGGCAGAGGGACGCCCTGATGGACCTTCAGAAGAACAAGTACACAAACAGTCCGGGCAGCTTGTCTCAGGGCCCTGCAGCTGCTGGCCGACAGGTATCCTCACAAACGAACAGAATAATGAAGAAATCAATGTTTCTATTTCTGAACCTTGAATACTTTCCTGCTGTAATGCTGTTTTTTTTTTTAGCCTTCAGTTTATTTGGCTTATTTTAGCATTTTAAGGAGGCAAAGTTAATGCTCTCTGAAAACAGATATTAAAAAAAGCAAAGAGAAAATACCATGCATACAGACCAATATGAAACTGGATGAGGATCCTGAATTACAACCTTTAAAGTCACCATGATTGTAGCCTGTTCAGTTAGAGTTTGCCAAACCTTTTTAGTTTGTATGTGTAGTTTATGATGGACGGCTGGGATAAGGTTATACTGGACCACAAATATTTCCATTAGAGCCTTAAAATGTTTGGAAGTTTCTTAAATCATCTTCCTCTCAAAATGGGGGATGAGGTTGCTTGAGGACCCAGAAGCAGAGATGAATCCTTGTAGGTTTAATGAAAAACTGAGGCAAACATCCAAAGACACAAAAATACTTAGAATCAAAAAATCAGCAAACGTCAGGGAAAACTCACTTTGGGTGTCAGAGTTGAGGAAGCAACTAACAACAACAAGGAACCAGCCATCCGTGACTGAACATGAGGTTTAAAAATGGGAGACTGAAAGAAGACCAAGCTAATTAGCAGATATGGAACAGGTGTGGATGGAAATGACTAGAAGGGAGGTAGGGGAAAGGAGACAGACACAAGGGGGCAACAGAGAGTAACTAAAGACTGGCTTAAATATAACACAAAACAGAAAATAAACCAAAGATCAACAAAACAGAATTACTTTGAGTGAAAACTCAAAATCCCAAAAGGGGGGAACCATAACACTTCCAGGGTGCAGTGATTCCAACAGTGATAATGCTGCCAGTGGAAAAAGTGTTGCTATTCTTGCAGCAAGTAGGTCCCATGTTTAAATTTTGGTTAAAGTCTTTTCTTCCTTTGACCAAGATTTTCAAAAAACATGATTTGATGTTAAATGGTTATTCTCTTTTATCCTCTGATATGTATGCGTGCAGAATACTTGTTCCTGTTTGTCTGCTTGAAATTGTATGCCTGTATTTTGTCTTACTTAATCACTATCAGATACAAAAAAAAAATATGTAACCTGATGTTTCTAGTTGGTTATAATGTTCATATCAATTGCATTTTAAAAAGCATTAAGCTTGACTTAATTATTGGTGCTGCTGTGGCTTTCAAGCTGTATTCTGTTCTCTGGTGAGGAGCTCACCGTGTAGGAAGGGGACTCTGTGGAGTAAATTAAAGCAGCCAAATGAACAAGAAAAATAAATATGGCACCAGCAGTGCAAAGATAGGGCTCATGTTGGATGAACAAGCAGAGGTGCACCTTTATCTAATATATTTTAACTAATATATTTCCCTATGCTGTACAAATGCCTTTTTGTCTTATTTTGCAGCTGTAAATCACTTTGCTGCTGATGCAATAGGGATGAAAATGAAATTATTGCCTGTTACATCTATATGACAGAAACTTCTAACAACATATGTTACATTAACAACATTCCTAAAAGTAAATTCCAGATTTCTGCTTTGATTCAGCTTCATGTACCAGTAGCTTTAGAACAGGAGAGTCTCACCACAGGTTGAAAATGAGCCCTTTGGAGTGCTTTCTGTTTCCACATGTGAACATTTACTCCCTGAGAGATAATGGCAGCACACGGGTGGTTCCTGGAACCCCACATGAGCGCATTAAGTGGTGCGATGCCTCTGGGCCCTCTTAAAGAAACAATAGCATCATTATGACCTCCTGGCTGGGTCACTGATGGCCCTGCTTTTTGCTTATTGTCAGAAAGCGTGAGCAATAAAAGGTAGGGAGTCACAGGTCTTCGAAAAATGGGTGAAATTAGATTCTGTGCCACCACAAATCTTTATTTTCTTGGCTTTGTAACCCACTATTAATGAATTACAACCTGGTGTGACTTTATGCATAGAACAGAATTATCTGACTCAGCTTTTTATGTTTGGCTTAAAGCAACTGTCTATACCTTTTGACCCAAGTTTACACAAAATTCCATGTAACCTATATTTTTCAGACATATAAACACCTAATTAATTAAGAAAATAATAGTGATCAATTGTCATAATGGATTTCTTTTTAACACCGCACCAAAGATTTATGTTTATAATCATCACCAGAATTATAGAAGAGAAGACTTGCTGGTACCAGTAGATGTGTTATACATTCCCAGTTTATCAAGCAAAACTTGTTTTCCCCTCAATATAATGACGATGATAACTGAACTTTTTTGATCTCACATGGGAGAAATACTTATTTCACACAATAAAATGGGAATTAATTATTTAAAAATCATACATTGTATTTTTCTGGATTTTTGTTTTAGATTTCATCACTCACAGTTGAAGAGTACCTATGATAAAAATTACAGTCTTCTACAAGCTTTGAAAGTGGGAAAACCTGAAAAATCAACAGTGTATCAAATACTTGTTCTCCCCACTGTACATATAGTAAAATATTGCCCCGGGCATCATGGAGTATTAATCTGTTATGAAATATTAGTGGTTTCCTGCTGCTGTTTTTCCATCCCAGAAGAAAAATATTTGGCTTCTCTGTTATGTCTCCCCTCCTCATATCGCTGCCATTTTTTCAAAAGTTTATCATATAGGGCTGTTGCAACATGGTATGATGCCATTTCTGGTGATTAGGCTTTTCTTTAGGAAGGCTGAGCAAAGGCAATTACTGTAGCAGTCTGCTGTATATAATGCAACTTCAGTTCAGTTTGCAGTTGCTGTCACTGTGCAGGTGTCTTGCATCACCACTCACTGATCGGAGAAAGTGGACATCTGTATACATTGTAGTAGTAAAACATATTGTTACAATGCATCCACATTATGCTTAATCTGTCATTTTAAATTTCAAAAAGAGTTTAAATCTCACCATAAAATAACTTTCCATGACGTGTCCATCTAGAGCAAATGCCTTTGCTTGGAGTCCAAGTTGTAAAAGTCCTGAATCGAACTGAGGCACAAAATAATTTAAAGATCTGAGTTTATAATCCACTGCTCTGTTTTTTGGATGCTCAGTCGTCCTCTCCTTTGCTCTTTTCTTTAGCTCATTTCACAGGTTTTCTGTTTCTGTTTCCGTTTCACAGGATGGGGGTGTTCTGGCTAAAGATAGCTTATTTCTCTTTGGATTTAGCCAAAAACTGAATTTTTGATCATAATTCTCAGTAAAGACCCAATGTGGACCATTTGTTAAAAGAACAGCAGGGTTATAATAAGCTGCTCTGACCCAAAAGCTGATTTGACCAGAGGAGGCTGTTAGCTGTCATTTTAAAATGCTTTAAATTAATAATGGTGATAGTGGGACCTGCTCAAATGTCCACACTTTGGCTTTATTCTTTTTGTTATAAAATATATCCAAAGGGCTACATCTTTTTTGCAAATGTGTGGATAAAGTGTAGGAGGGTTTTTTTCAGCCCGCTGACCTGCAGTCTGTAGCAACATGAGAAAGAGTCAGAGCTCCAGATTAATGAGCTAAAGACTAGCGACGAGTAAGATGTTTTGTGCCTAATGTTCCAGTTAAAGTCCCAGTAATATGTTTTCCCCTATAATAGTTGAGCAGAACATGTTGTTTTCAAGTCACACATGTTTGGAAAGTGTTGCATGGGATGTATAGAAAGTTTAATGGTTGATATAGAAACCTGGTGAGCTCGAGTTAATGGTTGGTCAATCTATTACAGATGTTTATATTTAAAAAGAACTGACAACTATGGCAAACTAATTAAAACACTTCAGGGTATTTGTTGGAAAATTAGTGATTATGATTTTATATACAGCTTTTTTGTTCTCATAAAAAAGTAATATGCCTTTTTATTGACTTTCCAAAGTGGAACGACTGCTCACATTCAATTTATGGCTCTCAAACTGCTTAAAAATACTTTTGCTTTCCAAACCTTTCCATCATATGAACTACTTGAAATATCTAAGGTCATTCATAGGGAATTGCATTGTTTCTTTTGGATTGTTTAATTTATCGCATTGAAGAGGCTGTAAAGTATTCTCTAATCTCCATGTTTAGTTCTGCACCCTGTGTCACATCCCCATTACTTCTTTTCCTCTTCATTCAATCATTAATCTGATTTAAAATAATAAGAGGTGGAAACAGGTGGAGTCTGCTGTTGTCATGGCAACCCCCTGCTTCCCATATAAGGAAACTGTGATATCATATGGTTGGCAATGAACATGCTGTACCGTGTGTGAGGAAGCGACAGCGGAGGAAATAAGAGCCAGAGGAGGAGGAGGAGGAAAGGGCTTCTTCATCATCTCTTACAGGAATGGAGGGGAGATAGAGTGACGGAAGGGAGGAGGAGGAGGAGGAAGGTCTGGAGACATGCTTAGTGCCTTTTAGGCACTACTACCAGAATCAGCGAGAGGGGACTGCCAGCTCTTCTGGGCGCGGGAATACACTGAGCCGCAGTGGAGAAGAAGAAAAAAAAAAAAAAAGGAATGGAATGAGGGGAGGAAAAGGAGGGAGTCATGTGGAGCGTGAAGATGCAGAGTCACTAAGTGCAAACGGTAACTCTCTAACCTGCTCCTTCCATCCTTCAGGCGAGGCTTTCATCCCGGCTCTGTGAGATGGATATGTTGCTGCATGATGGACATGAGTGTTTACCAGCCTTCTCTTCATGGGAGCAGAAGCTGACCAGTTAGCACACATTTCATCTCCTGCTGCTGTTCAACATAGTCTGCATCTTTCCAGGGGAGGGTCCCCGTTTCCTTCCTTGCAGGCAGGTGAGGGTCAGGTGTGTTAGAGCTGCCGCAGTGATTTGTATGAAACGCATACAAGAATGCATGCGTGCACATGTGGAAGCCCCAAGAGGAAACACGCCATGTGAGAGTGAACATGTGTGTTCCGAGCAAGACGAAGCGTTGGTGAGGGAAGTGGGTGGGCACAAAGATGGCTATTTGGCATGCGGGTCAGGCATGCATGTCTATCTGCCCAGCCCTTCTATCCCTACCTTAAACTCTGGATGTCTGTATTAATTCTGTTGGGTTTCTGCTTAAGAAACGAAAACATTACAGGCAGTGATCATTAAGTCAGTCTGCAGGGGCGTATGTGTGTGTGGAGAGGGGGTTAATCTAGGTGACTAGTTTGATAATGCAAAATAAATTAATAAAGAATATCCGCCTGTTGGTGCATTAAATTGTCTAGGAAGCCCCTTTTTTTCTGTATTTTTCATTTCAGGTGAATAAATGAAGCAAGTAGGTGATTATGCAGTGCCCAGCCCTCTGTGACTGCTCAGATACACATTAAGGATTAGAACACAATGGGTGCTTGACTTCACAATGATCAGCTGTTTGTTTCTGTCGCAGTAATAGAGAAAAGAACCTGGGTAAAGTCTGATAATATTAATCCCCATATTCTCAGCTGTCTGCTTGTAATTACTGAGCAACAGTGTGGAACTGCCTCTGAGCTGAAAGGATGAAACCAGCCGCAGGTTACTGAGATGCTTCGTTTTTAGCCATTGGGAAATAATTTATGACAGGGTTAGACCTCTTTTCAAAGTGAGGCAATTTAATTAATTCTAATCATTCCTGCTTAAACCTGTTTAACCAGGAATGATTTTTTTGAATGAAATCACTGCCTAAGAGCTTTTCAGATACAGTACGGTGCCCAGTTCCTGCAAAGAGAGGTTCATATTAAGATCCTAATGCTGAAATAAACCTTTTTACATCTAGTTTGTTGAACAAATGAGGCTACCTGTGTCAGAAAGAAACAATTAAATAAAACTGCCTGCAGGTTGTCTGGACATTTTAACTACACATTCGGATCTATCTTCAGAACACTTCAGAATTTTTGTTTTTGTTTTTCCAGGATAGGAAGTTTGCACAGATGTTTTGCATCTTTATTTGTGAGGATGTGCATAATTTCTGCAGGTTCTGATAGGTGTTATATGTTGGTGCCAGACATTTAACCTTTTGAATTATTCTTACATTCTGCTGCTCATGGGATAAAGTTTATTAGAATGACCCAGCACACATGACCCATGTACGGAGGCCGTAGTCCTCGATGCAGCCGAATCCAACCTTTGCCGCATGTCTCTCCCCCTCTCTCAAATCCCCCTTCCTATAGCCTACTTTCCAAAAAAAACGAGCCATTAGTGCCATAAAAACTCAAAAAAAACAAAAAATGCAATAATTCTGATGACTGACAAATACCTGTTTGCAGCCATATGTGTTCTAACCACATTAAAGTTGTTCGAAGTAAGTGGACATATACTTTGCCAGGTTTCCAAGGAAGATAAATTACAGTTAGGTAACTACATTTTAAAGTTAGGATTTATGATAGGTATGTTTTTGTATTCATAACAACTTTTAAAAGCGCTTAAATATTTTTTTTTCTTTTTTTTTTAAATATTCTTTTCTGAATCCTTCAGAAGGATTTGCAGCAGGTTCATGGATGGGGTCATAATTTTAAATAAACAAAAAAGAAACAGCTAAAAGGCGGAAGGATGACTTTAGTGAAAGAGATTTTTTTTCTGTATTAGATATTCAAATGACCAATTACATCTGCTTCTAATATTTCATCAGGTCAGCAGATCGACCCTAACCTTACTGATCAAATTAGCCAGAAGTTTCAAGCTGTTATGCAATATTTAATATATTTTCCTTTATATTTGTGGTCTGAAAAATATTTGCATTTAAAGGTGTAATACTTTGTGAAAGATAAACTGTTACCACCTCTCTGATCACTATTATAAGTGACCATACATTGTTAAACTTTCGGACAAATATCATGTTGATGCACTGATCCAGCTAATGACAAAGTCTAGTTTTAAAAGACGACATCTTAACCTTTTTTGCATTTATCAAGTGAGCATAAAATATACTAACCAGTAAAGAAGAATAAAATGTGCAGAAGGTTCTCGTAGAAGAGGCAGTTCTTTTTAGTCCAGCGTAGAATAGGAAATCCTCTATGTGGTTCAAAGCATATGACCCTTACAGTGAATTGCTTGATCAGTGTCAATATATTACATAAAAGTCAAAAATTAGTTATTAACCTGCTGATAAAAGCTCAGACGACTTTAGCAAAGGTGTTTGCAGTTGATATGTAACGGAGATGTGATACTTAGACTATGAGCTCATCCGTGTATCATTTTCTGTTGTCTTGGATTATTGCTTTTTTGAATATATTTGTATCTAGACTTTCACACTATGCTGGAAAAGATGGACCCAGATGACAGCCATGTAGATTTCCTTATGTAAATCAGACCGTTTAGATCTAAGTAACATTTTAAGATAACTTAGTATTTCTTATTTGTGTGTGCGTGGATAGGAACAAGTGTGCACTATAGATTAGTAAATTAATTTTTCTGTAATCATTTTGAAAATGTATTTGCTGATAGGAAGGTGGAGCCATTTGTAACACTGTTGCCCTACATTAAGCAGGTCCTGAGTTCCTAGCCTGAAGTCTCTACATCAGGGGTTCTCAAGTCAAGTCCTCAAAAGGTACTATCCTGCAACTTTTTGATGCATCCCATTTTTAACACACCTGAATCAAATGAGGGGCTTGTTACCATGCCTCTGCTGAGCTTAATGAGGGGATTGAGGCTTTAGATTCAGGTATGTTAGAGAAAAGATGCATCTAAATGTTACAGGATGGTAGCTCTTGAGGACTGGACTTGAGCATCCATGCTCTACATGAATTTTAGCTGTGGTCCCCATGCGTCCGTGGGGTTTCTTTGGGTAATCCAGTCTCCTTCGACAGTACAAAAACATGAGGCTTAGGTTAGTTGACGTCTCTAAATTATCCTTAGATGGGTTTGTACATAGTTGCATGTTTCCCAGTGATAAATCGGTCAACTGCCCAGGGTGAACCCTGAGTCTTTTTTTTTAAATAAGTGTATTTGCTTTTTCTATAAGCAGGCAAGTAAAATGGTCTGAATGAATAATGTGGCTCCTTAAATAATGTACAGTTATTTTAAAAAGATTTTACTTGTGGTTAGTTCACTTTTTGCAGTGCTAGTAATTGAAGATGAATGAGATATGAATGAGTTTCGCTACCGTAAAAAGAAGAATGTCTGAGGCTTATATCTTATGCATCTACAAATGACATGTGTCAGTGAAGATGTCTGTATACATGATATGATGTTTGTAAAATAAAACAATTAAAATCTTTTTAAAGATATTTTACTGATGCAGAAATGAAAAGCATGTGTAAAAGTTTGGGCTCAAGTTCCAAAACCTGAGGGCAAGTTTTGAATGGATGTCCATCAGAAATATAACAATCCAATCAGGGAACAGATGAGTTTGTTGTTGGTGTGAGGCACTACAGAGCTGCAGGCTCTTTCCTTATAGTGGGACGTTGAGATATATATATGGCTTTAATTTAGCTGCCCTCAGACTTTAAAGCATATTACCCATCCTCCACCTTTGTGACTAAACATACCATTTCCAAACATAGAAAAGGTTTGGGAACTTGTGGAATCAAAGTTTGTTATTACCAAAATCTGAATTGGTGTGAAGTTTAAATTATAGACTTAGAATTTTAAATATCTCAAAAATCAAGACTCTTTACACAGATTTATATCTAAATATGATTTTCCGCATAAAAAAAAAAAGTTTTTGGCCAAACAATTGCTTGCTCTGCTTATCAGCAGATACCACATGTAAATGCATGTCGATTTAAAAATCTGTATATATTTTTAAAAATATTTCCAAAGGCACCTGTTTGCCAAGTTTGCCTCCAGATACCCTGAGTTTAAATTTCTGAAAACAATGTAAAGTTCCTGCAGATCACAAGATCTCACCCATATTTGGAGGATCTGAATTTTAAAGATGTTGAACCTGAGCTGATCAAAGTTTTTCCAGGGGTAGGATTATAATTGGGAGCAAGTTATCTCATCATTTGAGGAACAAACAGGTCATCCAATTTGCCTATCCAGAAATTTAATTGTCTAGATTAGAAAGTGCTTTTATTTTAACTACAAATATCTGCTTATATTCATGTAGTTTGTATAAATCAGAAAAAGATGAAGTAACATCACTTAAATATGGTTGCACTGTTTAGTATATGGGCCATAAAACAGGCCTTGAAGCCCCATAAAGCTTATAATATGAGTCACAGTAGCCCAAGGGGCTGTCAGGGTTTTATATTCTGTCCTCTGCAGAATGTGAGAAAATGTCATCTTGGATTCCAAAAAAGAAAATGAAACCTACTGGGATTATTGCTGCCCCTAGAACACCTGCTCAAACATATAGAAAGTTGGGTGGTGTTTTCATTTTCTGACAGTATTTAATGAGGAAATGTGTACAGATGGTGCTTCAGACTAGCAGGCAGTATCAATAATAATAACCACCTACTTTAAATATACAAAATAAAGTATAAAGTCACTGAATGTTTGAGAAGAGTTGTGTTTACTTTTAGCTAATGGATATACTTTGTCAAATCATGCTGGTGAAGATTCTCAGTCATCCAGGTCATAGTCAGTTAAAAAGTTAAAAAACAAACCACTGGACTTTGTTTTCCAAGTTTGAAGACGTTTTGCATCCAATTCAGGAAGCTTTTTCAATAAAGGATTTTCTCCAAACACAAAATCCCAGTACATCTTAAACCAAACAAGACACTTAGACAGAGGCTAGTGCATCTTTAAGACAAAACCCCCAGACCTAAGATGAGTGGAGTGGTGTATATAGTTCAGTGCAGTGAAGGATGCTGTGATCTTTATATTGGAGAATCCAAACAACCTCTCCACAGACGCATGGCTCAACATAGACGGGCTCATCCTCCAGACACGAATCGGCGTTCCTTAAGAACAAAGGACATTAATTTGAGGACAAGAATTTTCTAATTTTGGACAAAGAAGAGAGGTGGTTTGAAAAGGGTGTGAAGGAAGCCATTTATGTTAAGAGAGAAAAACCAACCTTAAACAGAGGGGGTGGCCTCAGGTTCCAGCTCAATAAAGCAATAGAGTTGATTCCTTCTCGCTATCATCTCAACCCCCACTGCTATGCAGGGGACCAAAACATCTCACCTGGTCACCCAGGCCAACAACAACCTCAATGACTATGATTACTAAGGGATGGATCTGTTCTTTCGGTTCAATTTGCATGTTTTCTAAGCCATAACAAGGCTTTGTTGGGCTACTCTATAAAGCTTGGAACTCAATGCTAATCCAGAATTTTTTTTTTACTTTTTTTGGAATCTAGCCAATCATGTTGTTGTATGAAACCCTCATGTCATGTGATCATCCTGAAGTCATACATTTTTCTGGAATGGTTTCTTGTGAATGATATTTCTAGATTTTCACTTGTTTGTTCAATATTCTAAAAACACTGATCACAAAGGATGACCACAGCTTGCAAATGCATTCCACAATGGGATTGTTTGGAAGCACTTGGAGGTAACTGAAGTGGAAAAAAATAGAATTTGTATATCCTGTGAAGGTAATTTGAATATTGTGCTGCAGTGTGTTGTGAATTGTATTTCTATAATTAGCTACCCCTTGTTGTCAAAGTGATTTGAAGTGCTGCTTCTATCCCATGATTCGACTCTCTTATTGTATATACCTTACCCATTTCGGAATGTTAAAGTACTAAATATGATGAGGAAAAGGGTTGTTTGTTATTTTTTGCTTCATTCAAACTTGGAAAATCAGGTTTCTTTCCTGCAATGCTGAGGTCAACAAAGTGATCAAAGCACCGTGATGACAGGAAATAGGTTGACAAATTAGGAACATTTTCCTCCACCTACACACACACACACACACACACACACACACACACACACACACACACACACACACACCCACACACACACACACACCCACACACATCCACGCTTTATATTTTATATGGGGACAATACTGTAAAGGGTTTTATCATCATGACTCTGGTAGTAGGAAGGTGTTGTACAATGAGGAATGATCTGCTCCAAAAGAACCTATAACTGGTTTCAGTGAGTCTCAGAAGGTTTATGCACAACTCTGCATCAATGGGAAGAGGATGGAGGGCATACAGTTTCAAACTTCTAGACACATACTGTATGTTTTGGAGTACCTGACATAAAAACAAGCACCATAGCATTGGACGAGTAGTCAGAGCATCAGCTGAATATGTTAAGAATGCTCAGAGCAGTAAACCTTTCAAAGTATAGACACAGTATGCTGTCCTCTGGCGTCATCTAAATGTTGTATGAATGCAGCTCTGCCACAGGTAATAAGTCTCTCATAAGAACGATGAATATTGCCAAGGACATTACCAACTGATGGTTTCTTAATCTTAACAACCTTCAACTGGCATTACATGTTGAAAACACATACTATTCTCTTACCCTGTAGTACTTAAAAGCATTATATCATCAGCTGATTAATGGTAGACATCAGCAGAAGAATAGAGTCCAGGATTGTTCTTCCAGAAGATTCCCAGATGGCATAAATATTTCCTAACCTTACTGATGACTGCCAAGACTTGGTCTTTCCATGAGAGGTTGGCAGAGAGGGGAAAATCAAGCAACTTGAAGGTGTGGACCCTCCACACATACACCACTGATGTTGATGCTTCAATTTTGTGCCTCCTGAACACGATTTAGCTCTTTTTGCTTTCTTTAAGTTGTTCAGCCAGATTGTTATCTTAATACCAGGCAGATAGCCTCCGAACATACTCTCTGCAGGATGCCTCATCTCTGTTGGAGATGAGTCTGAACACTGTGGTATTATCAGCAAATCTGATTATGAGCTCCATCACATGGGTCGGACTACAGCCATTATGTATGTAGAGACAGTTCTGAAGAGAGTTGGTACATGATGTGTGGTTGGAGGAGAAGTGAGGGCCAGTTGTCAGAGTCTGAGGCATGTTAGTTAAAAGTGTTTTATTCAGGGTGGGGGAATTATTACTTTTTGGTGCTTACTATATCTGGTTTGATTGTGTTTAAAAGCTGAGCTGCAGTTCAACAAAAGCATCAAACATAGCTCTACTTCTGCTCCAAGTGGCTCAGTATAGAGCTACAGCATTGTACTGGTACTCTGAATCTGTTTGTTTGTTGACTAAGCAAATTAGTGGCGGTTGGAAAGGGGTAGGTGGGTGGAAAAGTCTTTGATATGCTGATGAACCAGTGTCTTGATGAGGTTGGGGATCCAATTGAAGATGAAGGTGGTGGGCAAAAGCTATAAGCACCTTACAAGGTGCTTCGCCTGGAGTCTTTCTGAGGGTTGCTCACAAGATTACCTGCATGTTGTGCTTATCTAGCAAATTAGGTTGGTCCTAGGACCAAACTGGGATGAGATCAGATGAGTGCTATGGTGGTGTCAAACTGAACAACACATCTACTAGTGACACCATATAATCATCATCATCATATAATCAAAATCATCATCATAAACTCTGGAATTAGTTGTGTTCTAAATACCCTACCAAACCTTTCCTATGTCCGTGCTGGATAGCTGAGACTCTATTCTTCTCTTTTAGTCCTCCTTGCCTTTTAGCGGTTGTGGTTCTTTTAGAGAAAGAGTGTCATGTAAACTTTGGTGTCTAGTGGGATATAGATAGCTATGATGATCACTACTGTTCTCTAAGGAGAAAAATATGCTGACATGTAATAGTAAGCTGGTGTTTATCAATTTTCCTTTTGTTGTTACTTTAGTCCTCGTGTACTGTACAGTAACGTTCTACTCTGCTCTCACCAAAGTTTTTCTGTTTGATCGGTTCAGGTTTTCTGGACAAATTAGTTAAATCTGTGGAATCCCCACCCCGGCATCTCCAGGACACATAACCATAATTTTACTCCTGATAGGTCTGTGCTGTCACAGGTGCAGAATTTCATACTGTGTCTTTCTGGCCATTTAAGATTTAATTAATTGAAATACATGTAATATAATTCACTCTATTGTAGGCAGAAGGCCCCTACAGATTACTTCCCTTTTTGCACAGTAGATCATTATTGACACATATGTATCCCCCTGCAGGCTTATCATCTAACAAGCTTGGAGACGAACTGACCAGAGACATCCACAGGGAGCCTTCCTCTGATTACAACTAAAACTTGGCAGAGTCTCAGATGTGCAACACCTACGTAATCCTTAGAATGAGACTGTTACTGAAATCCATTTTAGATTCACTTAAAAAATGCTTTAATGTAGTTGTAATATAGATAAATGCACAAAAAATGAATACACACTAAAACAAGTGAGTAGAAGAAAGAAATTAAAATACTTTTAATATGGGAACTACATCTCCTGAATGTAGTTTGTCAGGGTCATTGTTTGACTGACTTTATGTAATTTGTTTTCAATAAGGGATTTAGAAGACATTTGTGTTACTGGAAGAACAATTAACAATATACAAACAATAGATTTGATAATAAGTACCCAATGGGCAGCAGCAGTTCATTACCTCCTTGTTTAATTCTTGCAGATTGAGTTGCTTTACCAAATAAAGATTTCAACCAGAAGTCTTAAAAGGCTGGTGTCCTGTGACTTTGGATTCTTCCCTGGTACAGACATCATGATTGAACAACTAAATTGCCTCCTCGGGTTGAAGTTATGTTCTAAGGCAGGGGTCTTCAACATTTTCCAGGCCAAGACCCCCAAACTGATAGCGAGATGGAGCGGGGACCCCCTAATTTTATATAGTATGAAATTATGTTATATCAAACTGGTCCCATAGTAGCTTTATTACAGATGGCGTCATGTAACGAAAGTAATTTCTTATTAAAGTATTTCTGATTCTGATTCCTGGTTGATGGGACAGGTGTTGTGAATGAAATGGTGCCCAGCTTGAAAGAGCTCCTGTGTGTCGCTGAATGTGTGCATTGATGACTGAAAGACATCTTCAGCCTACATTTGTCTGTTTACTACACTGTGTTGAATTCATGTTAAGCCGGGCTTACACTGTGCGATTTTTTATTTTTGGGCAGACTTTCCAGTCCTGCGAGAATTTTCTGATTGGCCCGACTTTCAGCCTGATTGTGCGTTGTTTAATGTACAGGGGGTAACAAGGGGCGATGAGCCTCTCACGACCAACTCCAGATCAGGAATCGTGAGGTCGGGAGAAAATCAAGCATGTTTGATTTTCTCCAGACTGTCGTGGGTAAATCGCTCAGTGCACAAACAAGCACTCTTCCTCTCAATCAGACAAAAGCACAGAAGCATGGCGGGGGTGCAAGTGAAATGGATTTCTTTCTGTAGAATTGACAGACTGTAGTAGCCACGTTTGCTCAGCCATGTCTTTGTCCAAATACGTCATCGCCTTTTCTTTTAGGGCTTTCAACACAAAATTGCCAAGGCAGAACGTTTCACTGTGGGCAGCTTTACAGGTGCTGGTCATAAAATTAGAATATCATGAAAAAGTAGATTGATTTCAGTAATTCCATTTAAAAAGTGAAACTTGTATATTATATTCATACATTACATACAAACTCATATATTTCAGATGTTTATTTTGTTTAATTTTGATGATTACAAATGACAACAATTGAAAATCTCAAATTCATCATATCAGAAAATTAGAATATTACTGAAGACCAATAAAAACAAAGGATTTATAGAAATGTTGGCCAACTGAAAAGTATGAACATGAAAAGTATGAGCATGTACAGCACTCAGTATTTAGTTGGGCCTCCTTTGGCCTGTATTACTGCAGCAATGCGGCGTGGCATGGAGTCGATCAGTCTGTGGCACTGCTCAGGTGTTATGATAGCCCAGGTTGCTCTAATAGTGGCTTTTAGCTCTTCTGAATTGTTGGGTCTGGTGTATTGCATCTTCTTCTTCACAATACCCCATAGATTTTCTATGGGGTTAAGGTCAGGAGAGTTTGCTGGCCAATTAAGAACAGGGATACCATGGTCCTTCAACCAGGTACTGGTAGCTTTGGCACTGTGTGCAGGTGCCAAGTCCTGTTGGAAAATGAAATCTGCATCTCCAAAAAGTTGGTCAGCTGCAGGAAGCATGAAGTGCTCTAAAACTTCCTGGTATGTGGCTGCGTTGACCCTGGACCTCAGAAAACACAATGGACCAACACCAGCAGATGACATGGCACCCCAAACCATCACTGACTGTGGAAACTTTACACTGGACTTCAAGCAACGTGGATGAAGTGCCTCTCTTCTTTTCCTCCAGACTCTGGGACCTTGATTTCCAAAGGAAATGCAAAATTTACTTTCATCAGAGAACATGACTTTGGACCACTCACCAGCAGTCCAGTCCTGTTTCTCTTTAGACGCTTCTGACGCTGTCTGTGGTTCAAGAGTGGCTTGACACAAGGAATGCGACAGCAGAAACCCATGTCTTTCATACGTCTGTGTGTGGTGGTTCTTGAAGCACTCACTCCAGCTGCAGTCCACTCTTTGTGAATCTCCCCCACATTTTTGAATGGGTTTTGTTTCACAATCCTCTCCAGGGTGCGGTTATCTCTCTTGCTTGTACACTTTTTTCGACCACATCTTTTCCTTCCCTTCGCCTCTCTATTAATGTGCTTGGACACTGAGCTCTGTGAACAGCCAGCCTCTTTAGCGATGACCTTTTGTGTCTTGCCCTCCTTGTGCAAGGTGTCGATGGTCGTCTTTTGGACAACTGTCAAGTCAGCAGTCTTCCCCATGATTGTGTAGCCTATAGAACTAGACTGAAAGACCATTTAAAGGCTTTTGCAGGTGGTTTGAGTTAATTAGCTGATTAGAGTGTGGCACCAGGGGCCATCAATTTTGAACCTTTTCACAATATTCTAATTTTCTGATATGATGAATTTGAGATTTTCATTTGTTGTCATTTGTAATCATCAAAATTAAACAAAATGAACATCTGAAATATATGAGTTTGTATGTAATGTATGAATATAATATACAAGTTTCACTTTTTAAATGGAATTACTGAAATCAATCTACTTTTTCATGATATTCTAATTTTATGACCAGCACCTGTATATTGCTCTTCTACTCATTTGGCTTCCGCATAGATGAGTCCCAGTAGTGGTATCTTTCTCCATTGCTGAGTCCGATGTGGTTTTTAGACGTACAGTGTGAGCAGGTAGATCGCATCAGAGCGTCGGGGCGCACATGCATCGTAAGCTGTGAACTCACACTGTACGACAGCAGCAGCTGCGTCCAATGACTGAAAAAATCGTACAGTGTATGCCTGGCTTTATTGTGTATTTAAAGCATGTCAATCAGAGGAAAAAAAGTGCAAGGGGGAATATAAAAAGAATGTCTAATCAACCAAAACTTTCGCGATCCCCATCCGTGGACCCCCTGTTAAAGACCTCCGCTCTAAGGTATTAAACTATTCATCTTTTTATTTGGTATAGGAGTATTAAAGTAGAGTGCATGATGTCTACATCACAGGCCCTCATTGACAAAATTTTTATTTCAAAACTGGGGGTTCAACATGTTTTCTAGTAGATTTTCTCTGTTTGTTTCCTCAACTTTCATAGTGCTGTGTCCAATCACAGACCAGATTCAGTGACAAATCTGATGTTTGTAAAGTGAGCCTCTCAGGAGTGACAGCCGTGACACCCAATCACACATAAAAAAGACGGAGATCCAATCAGAAGCTTGTGGGTGGTCTAAACTCAGGGAAGCAGGTTTCAGCTTGAGCTGCGGCTTTCTGCCTGGTCCTGGAGCCAAATGAGTGTGGTGTACTGTAGCGTAACATTGCTTTTGGACAGTAAAGACTGCAGGGGACCAAAACGGACTTTTGAAGAAGTGCAGGGACCCCGCTCAAAAATTACATCTCTGCAGGGCACCAATGAGTGGGGTTTGAGAAGAAGCTTCCTTTGTGGTTAAGATGAGGGAACTTCTTCAACTTAAAAGAAAAACAAAAAACCCCTGGTCTACCTCTCAACAGGTGTCCCAGTCATCTGAAGAGTTGCAAATTCCAACCTGGTTCGCTCTTGCTACCTTTAGGACGATCAGTATTGCTTACTCACCAATTAGATTCCTAAGGCTCTATGGTCCTGAAAGAGGATTTCAATCATATTATAGCTGATATTAGGCATGCTGGGTCAGGATGGCTCCATCATCATACATAATGAGCTGTTGTTCTTTTTTTTCATGGCAAGGAAGGAAACTACTGTAACTTCCTATGTAAAGTGTTATCACAGATTGAAAAACTTTTCAAATGGGTCACAATCCAGAAAAAATACTCAGGTCTTTTTAGTTTTTTTATTTGGATGTTCAGTACAGTAGAAATGTGGGATGGACGTTTGGGCATTTTCCACGTGGAATGAAAAACACCAGCTTGCTATTAAGGATTTTGTGCGTTGTTTTAATGCCGGCTCAATGGCAGCTGGCTCTTCATCAACAGAGACCTTAAGACTGGTCTGTGGAGCTGTCTGGGCCTGCATCATTAAAATGTGCATGAAGTCACTGTGAATGTTGATTACCTACTAGAGGCCATTACACCCAATTAAAATTCTATCACAGTGGCAACGGAGGATGACGTAAATTAATTTAGCCATCACTGTAATAATTAAATCATGATTTTCAAATCCAGAAGATTATTTAAAAAAATAATTTATTGGTTTTCTGGCATCAGTCATAAACAGTTAATGTTACTTAGATCAGAAGTTTAAATATTAGATTTTACCACTTCCAGCATATTAGCTGATTGGATTTAATGATTAAAATGGATCAAGGCAGCTAAAGACCACATTGTAATGTTTTTTTCAATAATTATTTTAACAAATGACTCAGAACTGTTTTATTTTGAGCTCTATAAAACTGTAAAACCTTTTTAATTCTATGGTTACAGCAGGAAGGCTTTTATCAAAGTTTTAAATGATAATGTATTCATTTTAAAGGAAAAAAATATAACCCTCAGATAATTTTATTTCTGAACTGTACAGAACTGGCCAATTAATTATCTTGTTCTGTTTTAGAGAGAACATTTTTGATCCCTTGGAGTTCTAAGGATAAATTGGCATCGTGTTGCCCCTTCCCTACCTGCTGCTGTGCACTACTGGTTGCTTTTATACTTTTTCTATTTTTTAGACAATAAAAATGAGGCTAAATGAGCTAAAGTAATTCTGTAATAAAACTAAGACTGGAAGCTAACAGAAGCCTATCAGCCAGGCTTAAAAATGTAACATTAACAAATTAAACATGTTAACATTTTTAAGTGGATAAGAGTATTTGGAATAGTATTCTGACTATAAGAACCGATACCAGAAAATGTGGAGAATTATCAGTGGTCAATTTCCTTGGGCAATATTATCATTTTGAAAAAGTTTGAGTTAAATCAGGCATTCCCTTTCCACAGCAAGGCACTAAACCTCAAGTAGCTGATCAGATGAGTATTGCTTATGTATTTGGATTGTGATGGCTGCATTTACAGCCACACAGATGTGGTAACAAATATCATTTGATATTCAGTTTCTTTTTCATATAGGGTTTCATTAACAGAGTAATTTCATTATTTGGAATTTATTTATCACCACTGCAGTGTATTTAAAATTAGTTTGCACATTCTGGTTTACCCTGTTCTGTTATGATTCTGTTTCAGTTGCTCTAATCCCTTGATTGAGGATCCAACAGGTGGCTGAGGGCTGAGCTAATTTGGACTATACCACATCAGTGCTATGGGGGGGAAATGGGGTTTTGCTTCATTTGGTTGAGTTAGGTTTGTGTATGTTTTGCCTCATGTGTTTCTTTTGTGAACTGATCAGCCATTATTTCAGGTTTTATTTGTGTCAATAAGGCAGGGCAGCTTGTTTGAGTTAGTTCAGTTTTTTTCTTTGACTTTGTACTTGTGACATTTTATCTTTTTTGGGTTTAATAAAAGAACCCTTTTTTTTTTAAATACACCTGTGCCTGACTGTCCTTACTGCTTGGTCCATTATTGTGTTTCCTTATGTGTGTAATCTTTACAGGACTCCACAGCTGATCAAGACAGTCCTTTTTTTTAACATCCCGGTGGTGAAAATGTTAATTAAAGAAAGGCATATGTCCAATATATATATATATATATATATATATATATATATATATATATATATATATATATATATATATATATATATATATATATATATATATATATATATTGGAGTGTACATATATATATATTTTTTATCAGAGTAAGGCCTCAAAATTCAACCAGACACAGTGGCAGCATTATCAGCATTTCCCTGCTTTCGGGTGAAGGAACCTCCTCTCAAAGTCCTTAGAGAATAAAGGTTACTAGATGTGGGCTCCTCAGCAAAGCCCAGAGAGAGGCTTGGTCCAGTGAATGTGTCAATGTAGGCTTGGATCTCTTTGAGAGCAAGTGTAACAATACTCAGTGGAAAAGGAAGCTAAGGGAAGTACAGAGACTGACTCAGTAAAAGGTTAACCATTTTGGATTTCCAAGGGAGAGACTGGGTTTGTGGTGCAGGAACATAAAGGTCCATATCAAATAAAACAGAGTTGAGGAGAAGGATCGGAAGAGTAGACAAGACTAGACGAGGCATTGCTCAGGAGGCAGAAATAAGGTCAATGTCCAGAGTTTAATAGGCTAGACAAGAGTTCTTAGTTCAACAATTCCTTTCCATGACAAAACCAAATGTAGAGACGAACCAACACGTAAACGACTCGAGTTTTGTTGCGTCTCTAATCATCATGTTTAACAACACAGGGAAATATTTCTCTGAAAGATGGCCTTTTAAAAAAAAATATATAAAGGGCTACAGAGTGAAGTTCTGGAAACAACTTGGAGAAACTGTTTGGGAAAGCCCTGCAACATGCACAGTATAAATCTAATCAGCAGAACATAGGAGTGTTTTTAAATATGCTTAGTTTCAAATACTTGCAGCCTACTAGTGGTGTTGCAATAAAATTACACCATTCTTAGAGTTTCTGTTTGGAGATCCCCTATTAAAATGTAATTGTTAAAAGGCAGAGACAAATAATCCAATAGCTCGTTATTCTGTGCAAAGTTCCTCAGTCACTGAAAGCAGTATTGGCCTTGTGCAAAGTGAGGTAATGTGTCATTTTTTAAATAGTCTCCAGATTTTATTCCCCCATATGAGCAGCCTAAATACAAGATATTTTTTTTTTTTATGAAAAAAATATTTTATTTAAACTAGCCTCCTACTTTGTTGATGGAGCACAGCAGAAATTAGCTGATTTGCAAATATCAGTGTTTCTTTAAACTCAGCCTTTGTCTGTTTTGTTTGTGTTTTTAAGGTTTGCTTTGTGTGCTGTGTTTTGAACCTTCATGCTAAGAATAGTTAGTTGCATTTAAAAGATCCTGTCAGCAGTCTTATAAATGCACACCCTTTAGAAGGCGGAGAAAGGATTGACCTTAAAAGGTTTAGTCTAAAATAGCTGGTATACAAATTAGCACTAAAGAGCACCTTTTATTTAACTTCTTTAAGAATGCTCCTGTAAACGTATAAAACCTTACCATAAATCTTCTTTAATATAAAGGGGTGTTGACAGGTTGAGTCATCTATCTTTTATCCTATTATCTCACATTGTATCTCTTGCATATTTTCACATGGGAACTAAGGAACGGAGCGTGATTTTCTCCCTGCTCTTGATCCAGCCTCTTGTTTTGTTCAATCTTACTTTGTGTGGCATTTTACAGCCTGATACTTGACTACAAAGTCTCACCCTCTCATTCCTGTTTCTCCCTTCTCTTCCCTCCCTGTCCCTTCTATCTTCCCCTTCTATGCACCCCCCTTTAGCAACAACCAAACTACTGGAGCTTCAAGGTCAGTGCCAGCATTGTGTTTGTGTTGCGGGGCAAAACTGCGCCTCTTAGAACATTTGTCTTTTAATAGGATAACTTCCCTGTGTCTTTGCATGTCTGCCTGCCTCATCTCCATTGCATTTTGAGTTGGTCACATTTTTGGCACCCATTCTCTCTGGTAACTGTTTTAACTCTTGCCTGACGTGCTGCAATCATTTCACATCAGCCATGGGTCTTGTTAGCCTCATTGAAATAGGCCATTAAAGCTTTTTCTTGCACAGATTATGCTTGTGTCTAATTCTGTATCTGTATTTTTTTTACTAGCAAATCTAGCAATTTAAATGGAAATCAACCTTTTCTGACAAGTAGATTAAAGGAGTCGGTGAAATATCCACAGAATAATGACAGAACCATACCGAGAGTAACATAAAAACATTTGTTTAAGGTGGAGCTACAGGAGAGACATTGATAAATTAAATTAAATTTTTTTATCATTTTGATCCTCAGATGTTTTCAGAAAAAATCAACAAACTCAGACTCGTGAAAGTGTTCAGATTTTTAACAAGAATTGCATGCACTGCAATAAAATAAGTAAAAAACTAGTAAAGTAAACTAAACATTGATATATATTGTATTTGCATTTTTGTGCTGGTTTCAAGATCCATGAAAAATCTCAAAACCAGCTCACCTCTTATCTCTGCTAAAAATAATATGACTGGTTCATTATTTACCAACAGACTAGATGAGACGGGTAGAAACTCTGAAGGCGAAACTCCTGAGAATTTCTTCACTTTTAAAAATACACAGCCATACCAGTTTGATTATATATGATATAAATACTTAATACACTTGTTATATGTTACTGTATGTAAAGCACTGTGCAAAAGTCTTGAGTTTTTCCCACCTTATCTGTGGTTCTCCATTATTTCTGTAGGAAACATTGGAGTTGGGCTCCTTTTTCCACACACTTTATGCTACTTATCTGACCATGTGAACATGCATCAGTTAAACAGTATGTGCCTAAAACTTAGGGAAAGTGTGTGAACTTTATCAAATATACTGCGTTTAAATATTTTATTGATCAAACACATTGGCCTTCATGGTAATATAGGAAAAGGCTGCTAATCAAGGGAACTTAATTTGAAAGAAATTTAGAGTAATCCAACAGTTGAATAGATTAATTAGGTTTTAATGGCTGCCCTAGTCTTGATGCATCCTAAATAATTTCACCGGGCATTTAACCCTGGTAAATTATGAATTAATGAACTCTGATTCGTTTTGCATCTGCTGCGCATGTAGCACGTTATTTTAGCATGATAAAAAAATAAAGTTGAACTAAATATGCCTCAGTTGTGAGTTTGAAGGTGTTCATCCCTCTGGGTAATTACACTTGGGGTTTGATTAGCTGAGGATGAGCTCTGTTCCACCCATAGTTCACATGTGGAGACAGCTGTGAAAGTCAGTTATCGAGATGAGGATTTATTCATCCCCTCATCTTTTCATTGCTAATGTTAATGCAATCTTGACTCAATTACACATTTTAGTCATTGACAGAAAATGTGGGAGACGGGATGAGTTGTGTTGAGTCATCGCCAGCTTCACGCCCACTCTGCTACAAACACATGGTCTGCGTCCAGGATCTTTGAATCACTTCCATGCTTCTCAGAGTGTGGCCTATCTGAAATATACTACCGTAATTGGAAGTTAATTGTAGCAATAACAAGCAAGATCCACAGGGAAATCCAGTAAAATGGGATGAGTTGATCTAAAACATCATTGCTAAAACTGTAATTCTCTTTGGCTTCTCCCATTGATGATTTTATTGTCCACTTACTGTTAGAAACATTTAGGATTTCTGGGATGTCTAAGGATGCGCTTTTTGAAAACTTCCTAATTTCTATTAACTGAAAAGCAGCTACTTTAAACTTAAATTGCTAGATTAAACCTTTAGTTTAAAGATTATATTTAAATTCTGTGTTTTTTCTCTCAAGGTTGTTTCCTCTCAGAGCAGCAAATTGATACAAAAATGAACGAAAAGCTGTTATTTATAGTTTATTTCACCTTAACCTTGAATAAATACTTACCCTCTGACCTGTTTGTTGATCTAATGTCGTAGAGTATCTGCTATCCAAAGCTCTTTCTGCAGCTTTCAGCATCTTAACCATAAAATGACTCGATACCTAAATGCTTCTTGCGGAGCTTATGCTGACACAGTGAATGTGAACTCTGCCAAAGGATTTTCTATGATGGAACAAAAAGGAAAAACTGCTGCTTTGGGATTAAATGTCATGTAAAATGTTTGGTGGAACTAACATTAAAATGTCAAAGGATGAGGCAGGATAAATAAATCTAAAGCCAGCAGTAAATGTTTCCAAGTTCCATCCTCTATATCGGTGTTCCCTACTGATTTTTTCTGTTCACCCTCATTCTCCCTGTAGCCTTCAAAATATAATCTTTTTACAGCTTGTTAAACTTAGGTCAGTGGAAGGCTATACATCAGGAAAAATGTTACCGGCATGCCAAACTTACACATACGACAAAAATGGTATCCAAGCAGTACACTGGGTTATAAAGAAAATTGGGAAAGTATTCATAGTGCTGTACTTTCTCGAAATTTAGTTGTTACAGCCTCATTCCAGATGGCATTGAAGCAATCTCTGTCCTCAAAATCCAAAGCCCCCATTATAAAAGGTAAAACATTTTAAGTTTTTTACTAATTTATCACAAAAACCTAAAGAAATCAAATGTACACAAGTATTCAGAGCCTTTGTGATCAAGCTCAAAACTGATTTGTGGTTCAAAGTGTTTCCACTAAATGTTTCTATAGTCAAATGTAGTCCACCTGTGGAAAATTTCAGTTGATTTGAAATCACTGGGAATCAACGGGAAAGGGACACACCTGTGTTAAGGCCAGAAAACACTGAATCCGATTTTGTGTCGATCCGACAGAAAACGGTGTCAGATAAGGTTGTGTCGTTTAGCGCACATTGAAAGTCAATAGACATTTTATGACATGATTTTACGCAATGGGGCTTGCATAGATCCCATTGAATTAGACAACATGTCTATTTTAGCCTGACTGCGCAGCAATTCAGCAGCAATTTCATGACTCTAACAGGAGAGACGTAGTTACAAATTAAAACACATTTAGGGTAAAATACAAAATAAAATCTATTAATCGCACGGGGAAAGAGTCAGTGTTGGGGTTGCACAGAGCAAACACAGCAAGAGGGACAGAGTTGTGCAGACACTTCACTCGCATTGCCTACTGATGGTGGTCGGAGGGACTGGTGGCGCCAGTGAACGGCAGCCTTGCTTCTGTCAATGAGCCCCAGAGCAGCTGTCGACACCATGCTTGCCACCATCAGTGTATGAGAGTGTGTGTGAATGGGAGAATGACTGAATGTAGTGTCAAATGCTTTGGTCAAGTCCTCTGACTTGAAAAAGCGCTATATAAGTGCGGGCCATTTACCATTTAACCTTCTATATGTGCTACACCACTAACGATCCTGGTAAGAAGAGGATTAAGGCATGACTTATTTAGACACAATAAATCATGAAAAGCCTGATGCTAATCGATCAAGCTATAAAGCATAACTGAAGGCTTTGCTTGTTACTACTGATAGTTTTTATCTTAGGCCCACGTTTAAGCTCATCAACACACTTTTAAAATTGAGAGCAGGTAGACATTTTACTACCTAAAATGTGTGTAAAAGTTGCTAACATGATGAATGATAACAAGGTGTGTGATGGAACTGTAGCTCCTTAAAAGTATGGTAACATAGTTTCCTTTCTGTAATGGTACATTCACACAACCCCGTTTTTTTGTGTTAAAAAGGCATCCAATGCCTTAACTTAGATGCTTGCGCATTTGGATGTCAGACCCTTTGGATGTTTGCTGCTTTAGATGCTCGGCGCCCCGGATGTTAAGCTGCCGTGTTCTTTTCCTTGCAATCCAGACGTTATGCTGTTTTTACTTTGAGGAGTTAGATAAATTGTTTTAATGCATGTTTAAGCGAGATACTACCCCTCAAAATATCTTCTTTGCTGTTTGTTCAGCAGGAATAATGTCCTACTTCAACATTCTGTTCTTTTTCTGAGCAGCAGGCCCTTCAAATACTGGTATTAGTGCAGGGACTCCCTAGTGAAAGCTCTATGAAGCTAGTCATGCTGCCACTCGTAACAGCTGAAAGTTAATATGAAGCATATTTTTAGGTTCGTGTTTGCAAACTGCAAGTATCAGAATGTAAAATCTAAAATTTTTGCTATCAGGTTTTGGTATTATAGGTGTTATAAACTGTTTTGCTACAATTTAGTGAAAAATAATTTTGTGGAGCAGAAATGATTAGAGATCCATTCTCCTTTTTGATGAACAGTGGAGTTTAACCTCTTTTTAGATCCATTTTTCATAGTTTTATATTGACAGCTCTACAAAGCGATTGAGGTTTCCATGTAGTGTCTGGCTTCTGAATCAGTCTATGCAGCTGCAAATATTCAGATTTCGCAACTCCAGCGTCAGTTGCTGTAGATGCTGGAAATGCTGCAAGAGCCCCCACCTGCATCGTGCTGTTGGACGCTCCTCTGTGCCATAGACTTTGTATGTAAACCAGACGCCCTGATTCTTAAAAAGTGTTTGCTGTGAAAATATGGCCTGCAGGTTAATTTCTGAAAGCAATAGATGATATTGACAAATCTCTAATGGCTTATTGTAGTGTTTAGCTTTAAAAAAAAAAAGGGTAGTAATAGAAGCTCCCTTTGTTATAACTAACAGTTTTTATCTTAGGCCGACAATAAAAATTGTAAGTTCTACAATAGCCATGACATTAGGAGGCTTTATTCATAAAGAGCAGTGTTAAAATTGCGATAATTTCAATAGAACTAATTTACTCTAAAACTAGGCTAAGTAACACAAATTGATAACATTCTGCACATAAATGATTTCAGCTTAAATAACATAAGCCGAAATATACTCTAATTTCTAAACCTATGCAGCAGGAACATATCTAGTGATGGGCAGATTTTATTGTTGTTTCAGGTATGTGACATGTTTCCAGTCAAATCCCCCCTGAGTCATTATGGAGAGAATCAAGTTTGATGCTTTGTTTACGTAGCTAGTTCTACAAAATGGAATAGGGGTTCAATTTTGACAATATGTCCCAAGAGAAATGCTAGGGATGTTCCATTACTATATTCATATCAGAAATCAGTCCAAAATCATGCAAAAAACCAAAGTTGGAGTGTACTGGCCTGTATCTAAATATCCAATATTCTGTTGCTGATAGAAACACTCCGCTTTCCTTTTTAAAGTTAATGTAACCCATTCATTAATTATATGGTTAAACACCTATTGTTGTTAGTAATGAATGATGTTGTTATTTGTGTTGATGATTTGATATGCATATGATATACTGATAACTGAGACCCATTACCTAAAGCATTTTAGGCTAGTTTATCTATGCTTTTATTACAATCATTTTTGCTAAGGCTACTTTATAAAGGCAGGGTGCCATCGACCACAGAAGTCCCAATACAATTTTTTCATTTCTGATACGAAACTCATATCGCAGCTTCAAGATGAGCAGTTACAATATTAGCACAAATCGTATGTACTTTTAATACTTATTTTTATATTTTAGAATGTTAGAAAGGGCTTGACCAAGTAATATTGTTAAAACAGGGAACAAAAGTCAACAACAAAAGGCATGAAAACAAGTGAACCATGTAAAATTAACCTATAAGTTTCAGAAAGCTTAACAGAAGCAGAGAGCTTGTATCAGCTTGAAAATATCGGAAATTTCAGGTGCCAGCTGATTAAATCCGATATTAGTTTTTCATATTGGGACACCCCTACTATCAACAGTGTGTTAATCTTTCTAGATAATTTTGTTCAAGATAGTTGCTCACCATCTAATGGCCCCAGTAAGCATCTAAAGCTTATATAAGGCTTTGAGAAGTTAGCCATTTTGCAACACTTTTGCTTGTCTCTTCATGCCTATATATTGCAGATGATGAATTTTGTTTACATAGGTTAGTAAAGTATACAAACTTATAAAAAGTTTTCTATTAAAACATTCATAGGATACAATTTTGCTGTTTTGCCTAGCTCTATGTCTCACCAACCAGAGAAGTAATTTTGAGTTGTTGTATAAGAATTAACAGGTAAATCCAAGCTTGGAAACATGGGTGGTCTATTTTTTGGTTGGTGTAGTGATTTATCTTTAGGATACAGATTTAAAAATCAAACACAGCTTAAAAAAAGAAATATACATCCATCTTGACCCATCTTCCCTCTCCTCCCAGCTTTGTTTTGAAAGAAAGATGAAGACTATCTTGCTGTATTAGATAAAGCAATTGATCAGGATGATGTATAGCTCAGTGTTGGAGGTTTATCTTAACGTTGCTTTCCTGTATTGACGAGCAGAGATTTACTACACCATGTTGTCTACTTAGATGAATTAAGATATTTCTGAAAACAGGAGCTGGACTCTGTGTTAGTTCACAAATCTTAAATAGAAATAATGTGCGCGTCTTATATTTATTTTAGTCTGCAGGACACAAAAGCTGGCCTGGATAACTTTAAATACAAAATCTTCTCATAGCTGTAAGTGGGCATGACACAGTCTTCTTCAAAGACTGAGACACAATTTTTAAAGTCTAAAATTTAAGGATCTAAAGCAATTGAATCTGGAGGTAATAAGAGCATGGATGTGAGTTGCAAGGTCTTTATGAAGACTGTAATATTTAGTTTTGGCATATGAATGTAATTGGACTTGACAACTGATGGAAAGGAACTGTCTAAGATAAAGCAAGAATATTAATTAACCCACTCGGAGGGGTACGATCACCAAACACAATCATTTTAGTTTTGCTTTCATTAAAGGCTCCACTAGCCTGAATCATTAAGGAATAGCCTGTCATGCAGGTGGTCAAAGCATTGCGCCAGTTTAGCCAGACCAATAACGACCCTAACAACTTCCCACCACAAAGGCATGGGCCAGTTTTGGGTTAATTTGCAGGCCATTAACGTCCTTAACGACTCCTCGTTGCAAAGGGGTGGACCTGTTTTCGGTTCAGTTTGCATGTTTTCTAAGCCATAAAAGGCTTTTGTTGGGCTATTGTGTAAAGCCTCAAACTCAACACTACTCCAGACATTTTGAATTTTTTGTGGATGGGAAGCAAAATGTCATCGAACTTGAAAAACTAAGTGCAGTGGTTTGTTTTAACTTTTTTTTATATATATATTAAGGAATAAGAAGATTGTGATTGCACAGGAGAGAATTTACGTTTGGGAATTTAAAACAAAGTCACCAGATTAATAAATACTATCTGCACGGATTCCATTTATAGAGGTTCAAAGGTGTTATGCTAGAATGTATTATGCTTCCAATAGTTATGTAAGCATATGGAAATAAGAACCAGGGCAGAATGTTTATTCATGAAGATCAACATTGTTTTCGACATGCAGTTAGACGTGGTTTAGAAAACACAACTAGCTGCCAAAAGTTCTTTACCAAACGAAGGTAATGAGTCATTTTTATCCCAGGTGGAGTGTCTGATTTCTGACCAGAATACTGAGTTGTGGGGGGTCAGAGTATATCACTTCTTGGACTCTTAGATGATCTCAAACAATTAGCTGTGACCAAAAAAAAAAAAGAACAGGAAATTTTACCAATTTCATAAACTAAATTTAACATTAAGATAAAGATTTCAAACATAAATGTTCTTTACACACTTATCAACTAGATTAAAAGAAAAACTCTAAAAAAAAAATACTCCATCTCATGTATAAAAATAAATAAAACAAAATGCATGGGACCCTTTAAAAAAATACTACCGGTATGTTGAACCTGATGGAGACTGGATTCCCTGAGGTGTTCTGTGCTTTGACCTTATATCTGCGAACAGAATCCAGATTGGGCTTTTTCTTTAAGCCTCACAGCTGCTCCTTAAACTGTGAAACGAAGCTAATTCATGAACCAATAGATAGTTAGAATAGCTAACATGTTTTAAATACATGGCTGAAATTTGTAGAATTCTGTAATGTACATTAGCAGCTTTCAGCATTTCCCTCCCGTGCAGCTGATGACAAACATTTAAGCTGCATTTTTTTTGCATCTCCCTCTACTTTTGGTCTGCAGCTCATTTAGGATTGGTTATCCCTCTCCTTCCTCTCTGGGAGCCAGGCAGCCTCTTCTCCTTACTGATGCAATAGAAGCCCCTGCAGCACAGCACTGCTGAGCTCATGTGTGTATCTCTTTAATAAATAGTCCCTGCTTATTTCCCTTTTGATGTTACCCTGCTTCTCTTGCTTACTAAATCCACACAAACAGATATGGCGCTTCCTGTGCAAAAAGACATAGGTTATCAGACTGTTGCGCAGTAACAGATGCGCGTCCACGCACGTTAATGCATACATGGACCTGCAGTGGCCATGGAAACTGAAGGTGGATGGATTATGCAAATATTTCAAGCGTGCTTTAAGACTCACACTCACGTGTTCTCCTGCATCCTGGGGCGGGCGGTGGAGATTGTCAGCTTGTCCACAGGGGTGAACAGATTCCAGCAGCCGCCTGTAACTGCTGCTGACAGCGTCAAAGACACAATAGAGCAAAGTGCTGCATAATTCTCCCCCTTTCTTCTCTCTCAGCCGCACTTGGGCAAACATTAGTGCTCCATTTTAACATCTCTATTCTTTCTGTCTGGAGTGGCTGAAGTAATCACAGCCTATTGTCTCCTGTCTTCGACAGAGTATTTAATTCAGAGGAATGTTCCAAACTGTGGGCTCAGATAAGGAAAGCCATTGGCAGTATTCCACTTATTCATCAGCCTTCTTTATGTTGGAGTAAACCCTGAAGGAGGCAACTGTTTGATTTTAATTATTCTAGTTGCACTAAAAAGTGACACAGCAGAAGGAATCCTTCAGGAGAGAAATAATTTGATTCTCAACAATGTTGTTGACATAATATTATTTTTTTTCTTGGAGGAGGAACTCATCAATTTTCCTTTTTTTTGGCTTTGAGTCAGATCTCTGCCTTTTTCTCAACTACTAAACGTAAGGGATTCATGCTTCACGCTTTTACAATCAAACCATAACGACTACCCTCAGGAGTGTGAAGAATCATCCAGTTAAGCATGAGGAGATTATAGAAAGCTTTCACAAGAACGAGATGAAATGTTAGTGAATGTTTTGGGCAGGGAAACTAGGAATCTAAATTTTTGCAAGATCACAAAAACTGTTTTGAAAGAATTTGTCATGCAGTCTTCTACTACAATTGAATGTTAGGATATAAATTTTCTTTACCATCAGATTTAAGACTTAACATATTTATTTAAACATCAGTATCACATGGAGATAGACCGAATCGTTGGCCGGATGATTCTTTGGACCAATATTAGTGGTTTTTTTTGTTTTGTCTATTTTGTATTGGCTTCAAAAAATTAAGAAAAATTAAAGTTGTTATACACGAAAAATATTTTTGTTTGGCTTGCTGATAAATGTTTATTTATTATTTTTTGTTTGAACTTCTTTAACATTTACTATCGTTTTTATCATTATAGAGGATGGAAAAGCACTGTTGGCTTCAAGAAGTAGCCCTATAAAAATCGGCAGCACATATCTGGGATCGGATAGACTGATGTCAAAACAATTGGTATCACCAATTGGCCTTAAAATAAACTGTATCCGTCTATCCCTATGATCATTAACATGTTTAAATATCTCCTGTATTCAGCAGTCAGCCCTGGTCAGCGGTGGATGAGCATTAGAAAGGTGTTTTTCTTTGAGCTGAAGCTGCTAAGAGAGACCAGGTGGTTGTCGATGTTACTTGAAACCTGCAATCATCTGTAAGAAGTCGATTTTTGGTGGCCTGTTTCTCTACATTAGCCTCTCATGCCCTGTCTAAAGCTCTCCTTGCACACTCTTAAAGAAGCCATGCAATCTAATGATAATGGCTGTTATTCACTTCATCAAATTGGTGGTGAACTGAACCTGGACGGCTGGAGGCTTTGGACTGGGTGGCTGATCTGGACCTCTCCAGAAGGATTATAATAACCTGATTAGTAGATACTTACAGGAACTCTCTCTATAAATTCCTGTCATCCTAAATCAAACCACTTCCATCAGAGCAGAGGCTGTTAATCACAGGGTAAAACTGTATTAATTAGCAGAGACCCTTCCTGTAATCCTCTGTTATTCCACCAGTTAGGATCATTTTGTGGGGCTGTGGCACCGACCACTCAAACCACTGCTTATGATACAACTAGACTATATTCTGACTTACAGAAGCACTCCAGCTATTAAAAACAAGTCTCTGCCCCTTTTTTTTAAACTAAAGATATGCCAAAGGGTGAGGTGATGAGTCTAGTAGGACATGAGAAAGGTGAACTGTAATAAGAATCATGCTACCTGTTAAAAATAAAAAGCTATTTCTTTCAATTTGGTGTAAAAGATTTCATTTTATTAGGATGATTAGTGTCATAAAGCTAAACGCCAGTCAAAGGAGAACATGCTGATTTATAAACGTCCCTAAACATTTAGAAAAACTTATTTTTTTTTTTTACTGTTCTAAAATAAATGCAGCTTTTTCTTTAGGTGGATGCTGGCTGATTACCAAACAAGATTCCTTTCCTTGAATATCAGACAGACGACATGAATGCGGTTCTTTAGTGAAAAACCTGATGGAAGATCACTACTAAAATCCCTGTAAATATACATCTGTCTTGACACCATATTAAGCTTTTCTCCAACTTTTTAAAGAAGCAACTTTTAAATTCATTTGCAATGACGTGGGACCCTGTTTTATTTTAACTGCAACACTATTAAATATTTTAAATGTGAGCAAAGCTTCGAATCTTGGCATTATAGTCAGCATATTGGTGTCACGCCAGCAAAAATAAACTAAACACTGAAGCTATTCCCTCCTTTATGCAGTTTAACTTAACTTTAGATTACTCTGCAGACTGAAAAATCCTCCTTGAGGCTGTTTATCTGTCCCTGCACAGCTTAATGCATTAGCATTTTCTCCACAAACTGTGAAAAAAAATGTTGCACAGTAAAAAAAATAAAAGCTAACTGAACCCATCTATTTATTGGTTTTATATACTTTGAGAAGCATGCATTGGCAAAGAAACATGATGAAAGTTGTGAAAGCAGCTCTATAGCTGGTGCTCAGTTAAAAGAGAGAATGTGAGGCTGCATCAAAAGGAAATCTGATCCCATCTGCTCAGCTTCACTATAGCTTCACGGCAGATTGGTGTTCCTTGTTGACAGGAAGATGCAGACTGGATTCTTGCATCTGTAATGTCCGGTGGGATGGACGTCTGCAGCCTGGTTTGAAGTCATATGGACACAAATCAGTGAAATCTACATCAAACGTTTGTGTCTGTTTTAATGTGATTTTGTTTTAGAGATGCATCATTCAGTCAGATTTGTCTGATGTGATTGGCTCTCGTCGATATTTGGTATTTCTAAGAGCTTCCACTATTTCCCTCTGTAAACATCATTATAAATGTTTGGGAAATGTAGACTAATTTATATGTGGACAACATCTCACAAATCCTTTATGTGGTAAATCCTAATACTTCGCATTGTAAATGATAAAGAAAATCAGAGCAGTTGGTCAGCCCTTAAAGATAATCTGGAACCAGTACTGGTCAGGAACAGCTTTATTAATGCATCTCACTTTTTAATTGAACCCAAAGCTGTTCTTAAGTGTTCAACAAAACTATCTGTTTGCGTCTAACAGTCTCAGAAGGTTAAGCCTCTTCTTGAAGCCCTTGAAAACAATTTTGAATTCTGTTCCTGTGTCTTATTAAAGGCTAATGTATGACCATAGCAGGTTCCATACAAAAAAAGACTTCCCTGCCCTAGTGGTTCCATATCTGTCCCAGTGAGCAGGCTCATCTCTAACCCATTCATATGGCTGCCTCAGAGGCCCTTGTGCTGTTCAGCTGTTGATATAACGCTCGGAGGAAAATTACTATTCCCTAACCAACCGCTGATTGTTTTCTGCCTCTAAAAGGCTTAAAGTGTCTGATGGCTACAGTCTTCCCCAACCAGCACTATGTTGCCTGTGGCCAGAATCACACAGCGGCTCTTTGCTGCCATCTGCCAATAGAGCTAGGGCTGTTAAGAGGTGATCAAATGGTTGAATTTGTGTGAAGGATTCAGTTTTTTCAAAGACAAAAAAACTTAAAAGCATGTAGCTTCAGAAAGAAAGAATTAGTTCAACCAGTGGTTACAGATTTTAGTTCTTTAGGTTATTATACAATACTAAAATGCACAAAAGTGTGGCTTTTATTGTTTTTAGCCTCCTCTATTCTAACAAATAGAATGCTAAATAAAAGTTACTAATTGCCCCACATGGGTGTGTCAGTGAGTAGTTTGAGGTTTAGTTTTGGGACGTAGGAGACAGAGATATTCTCATCATGTATACATGCATGGTTGCTCTTGAGAATATCTGGAAGTCAAGCCCCCTTTATTGAATCATTTTGATATGTGAAAAGGGAGGATCTAAATTAAAGTTTTCCTGCATCTGTCCACTCCTCAACCTGCCTCTGCTACCTCAGGTGCTAAGATCGCCCACTCACATCACGAGGCAAACATTCGCTAACAAATGCCTCTTCATAAGATGCGACACAGAGGCTCACAGCAGAACATGCTGGTTGACACTTGGAGCCTCACTTGCTCTCAGTGATCCGTTCAAAAGGAAAGGAATGCCATGTACCATGGTATGCGGAGGTACAGTAATGTCCGTGAAATCTGTGGGGGTCTGGCAGCTGGGTGGGTTGGGTTTAGCATATCCCAGATGAGCACAGCTGTTTTCACCAATCAAGACTTCATGTTTTAGCTGCTGGGAAGCTTATATAGGAGTAGTTACATTCAGAGTGACCTGCTGATATTGCTTCAAATATTGCCTGAAGATGATGGTGGAATAAGAGGTAAGTTTAGCACAACTCTGAGCTGAAATGGCAGACTTTATGAAGTTCAGAGCAGCAGAATCTAGAGAGAAATTAGATTAAGGTAACTCTTGGATGGCTTGGTTGTCTGTTCCAGCATGTATTTGGGGGTTACTGATACTACATGAGATTTCACTGGTGCTAAGTGATGGGTTTTACATGTTGTTGTTTTTTTTTTATCCCACAAGTTACAGTGACCAGAGTATTCATATCAGCAAAATAAAAACTGTCTTTTCTTTGTTGAAATATGGATTGAACTAAGCTTATTCAATAAAACCAGAACCAAAGGGGTATTATTAGCCAGTTATTACACTATTACACATTTATTCTATTAGTGCTCTCAAATCTGGAGTCTATATCAAGTCGTGACAAAAATAATTTTGCAAAGGTTAGGAAGTTAAATCTCAGAGAGGTCAAATTGTTGAACCTTTAATGAACAAACTATATTAAAACTGCAGAACAGGAAGCTTTGCAGTGAGCTTTTAATAATGCCATCTGACACAGCTGCTGCAGGACTCCTAATAAACACCACAGCAACGTGCCTGAGCCAACAATGTCACCCTGAGAGGCTGACAGAGAAAAAGGAAAGTTTAATATCTCACTGATGTTTATCAGAAAACCTTTACTGTTAAAGGCAGCGCTGATCTGTTTGGTTTTGATTTTTAGCACTGACATAAAAAACTCGGGAAGGAAAGGTTTTTTGAAGAAAACAACATTTTTAGTGTTACCTTTTGGATTTATTGATTGATAGAGAAGATCAATACCAGTGCAAGCACTGGGGTTCTTCCATATCTGCATTTATACGGATATTATTGAACAACTTGCCAAGGATAGTCTTTGCACTGTTGCAAGCACAGAAGAACGTTGAAGCAGCTGTTCAGTATTAGAATGATGTTTAGCTCTTAAAATTTTTTTTTTCAATAATCTTACTGATAAAGGGGAGCTTTGAGATAGGCCTGTATTTCTGCAAGAACAACTTGGGCAAGTTGTTAATTTTCAACAGCTGTTTAATAAATGCTGTTTTAGAGCCAGTGGGAAACGCCTGACAAAAGTGTTATTATCTAAGTCAAATCAGATATTATGTCAGGAAAACATTCTTTAGGAAAGTTGTAGGAAAAACATTAAGGCAGCATGAAGAAGAGCTTTATTGGTGTACATTCATCATCATTTATCAGCAACATCTTCCAAGCTTTTTTTGTTTATTTGGCCGATTAGGACATTTTGTTAAGATCAGTTCTAGGCAGACACAATATTGGTATTATACCTACAGTAATTTACAGACTGCCCTTAGGAGGTTTCAAGTTTTCCAAACCAAGAAGATAGCAAGTTAATTGCTGGTCTTAATGAAGTGGAGTCCAAATACCCCACTTACAGGATGGTTTATTAAGCTGCTGACTCTGTAAGGGCTCCTCTTTCCCTAGGGTGTAAAATGTCCAGAGCCTATATGGATGGGATTGCTTCATAAACTAAAGAGTACTTGAAAAATTAAAGTGAAAAGTCAGTTTTATTTTACCCCCAAACTAAAGAGGTGTCATGATGCCAAAAAAATACAGAGGTGGTTTGTCATGTTGGTCTTCAAATCTAAGAGCTTCAGAAAACCAGTAGGGAAGCTGAAGTAAAGAAAGAAGAGCAACCAGCAATTCTTCAAATATCCCACTCACCATACGTCCAAACCATGTGTTAAAGCAGGAATGATTTGTTTTTATAAGACAGTGTGTGTCATGATGCCCTTTTGCACTTTTTTGGGTTTTTGTAAGTTTTCATTTTTGGTTCTTTGTTATGCTTTATTTTATGTTATTCTGTAATGTCAAGACTAATATAATTTTTGAATGATTAGTTTTATTCTTCCTTGTTATTCTCTTTTCAATATTTTTGCTATGATTTTTTCTCTGGTCTAGTTTTAGATGGTTATTCTTTCTCTTATCCTTAGGTTATGTTTTCCATGGCTTCAGT
This sequence comes from Cyprinodon tularosa, assembly GCF_016077235.1. NCBI lineage: Eukaryota > Metazoa > Chordata > Actinopteri > Cyprinodontiformes > Cyprinodontidae > Cyprinodon > Cyprinodon tularosa. Next base: position 1,314,011 of record NW_024039674.1, on the reverse strand, counting down.
TATCTCCTGTTCGTTCTGTCATCCTCTAGTTTTCCTCTTAGTTATTCCTTATATTGTCATCTTAGTTTTATTACCCTTTGGCCTTATTTAAGTTCTTTTCTAGTTTCAGCTAAACCCTGTTTTCAATGGTTTTTCTTTGTTGCCCCCTAGTGCCCCTTTCCTTTCCCCTTATAGATAATTTCTAGCTGCTTCTGTCCACACCTGCTCCATATTAACTGATTTCTTCACTCTTGGTTCTGTTCCATAAATAATCCTCCTCTACAGTTAATCAGTGGTGGATTCTCTTCTTTACTTCGTTCCTACTGTATTTTCCTCCTGACTGTTTCCGTTTTGGTTCCTGATTTCCATGCTTGTTGTTTATTGGATCAATTCTTCTGTTCCTGCCACATCAAATAAATATGCAAGAACTCATCCATCTTCCTCAAAAATATCTGTATTTGGGTCTTCAACCAATTTCCACCCAACCCTGACAATGTGAGTTGTTTCCCTAGTTGCTTATCTTGCCTATAGACATAAAGAGAATTATTTAAGTTTCTGCTTTTAAACTAAAAATTCAAGGACATTTCTAATAATTTCTCTTAATGTTGGGAAGATTATTATTCCTTTAGGAATTCTTTCAACTAATGTTTGTACCAGGCCTACCCCAGCAGGAGAAGTGTTTTTAACCAAAGCCTTGATGCAGTCTTGTCTCTGTCTGAAATAAAGTTTATTTTTTTTAGGTTTTGATTGGCATCACCTTTAAATGTATGGATGTTAACTGGTGCACAGAGGGTACAGAACTGTCACAGACTTGTATTTCTATTAATTTGTTATCTAAATGCCAGTGTAATGTTAATTTAGCAGGACTGTAGCATAATCCTTTGTTCATAATCAATATTCCAGAATCTTAAAAAAACAACAAAGCAAATGATCAGCACCAATCTCTTTGATACAGGACTAGGTCATCAGAAAAAATACTTTTACATACTCCATTTACAAGAACTGAACTAGGAAAAACAGCATTTTCATCATTTGCACCTAAAGCATGGAATGAACTTCAAGCCACTTTAAATCTTGAAGTACTTCCATCCATAAATTCTTTTAAAGACCTGTTAAAATCATCATTAACTGACAGATGCAACTGTTTTTGATTGGATGCCTTGTTTGCTCTTTGCTTTTTGGTTGTATGTGTATGCCCAATCTTGTTGTGTTGTGTTTAATTTTGCCTAGATGATATGTAGCTGTGGTTGTCTTGTCTCCTGTGGTTTTATGTTAATGTAACTTTTTAAGCCGCCTTCTTGGCCAGGACTCCCTGGAAGAAGAGTTACTTTAACTCAATGGGACTTTCCTGGTTAAATAAAGGTTAAATAAAAAATAAAAAAATACTTATAGTTTTCTTTTAATTGCAGCTAAGACTCTGTGTGTGTGATGATTGTCCTCTGAGAGAAGCAAAGGTTCACTGATCTTTATTTACTGTTTGTGAATGAAATGTCAACTTATGATTAGGTCTACTGCCAAAAACAAAAAGATTAAACTGAACCTAAGCGGTTCAGTGCTTTTATTATTTTGAACTTTCTATTCTGCTATTATTTCTGCTCTTTCTTGACATCTCCAGTGTCTTTACTCTCGGGTGTGCTCTGTCTCTAACCCTTATCCGCTCCTTTTTCTTCTTCACAGTTCACTAAACAGAAACTTTATGATTCCCACTTGCTGCGTTCCTCTGCCTTCAGTAGCTCAATTCTTGGGGGACTGAAAGCAGAAGAAGCACGTCTGGCTGTCCAACATGTTCTGAAAGCGTAAATCTCCAAATATACGAGAGGCGACGCGTGTAACTCAGCCAGGCTGTCTTCACATTTAACAGATCTTATTCTAGGAAGGAAAGTTCTCTATTTAAGTGGAACGGTTGGATCCCAGAAAGATGTTCAGCTGCGGCATGTGAGGATTGGACTTTTAGCCTTGTATGTTTTTCTGGGATGGTTCTTGGTGTCTCCTGCATGTTTGCGTACTCATGCATGTCTGATGATCTTGATTCTGCCTGTTTTAACATCTACAGTAAGAGTCAAACAACACCCACCACCCACATGTGAAAACAAATCTCAGACCCTTACTAGACAGTCTGTTTCCTCGAGGCTCTCTGGGAGCTCATTACTGGACTCTTTGGGCTGGAAAATGTCCGTTAGTAAGGTTTCATTAAAAACCTGCAGTGCCACCTGGTTGTGCTGTAATGAGAGGTCCTTCAATATTGGTCTCCCTTAGGGTTGAGAATAGACAACTGAAATATCACTGGGAATCTGGATTACCCGTTAAGTCATTGGCCTTCCACCGTTAACGTTTGCCAATTCAGTGACTTTGTGGAGAACTTTGTGGCTCGTTTCTGTAATCTGCTTGAGTCCAGTTGCAGAAATTAATCTCGATCAATTTTCTGTTGGGTTTTATCGAGGCTACGCTGCTGAAGTCTCTCATTTATTGAACCTTTTTTCTTAGTTTACCTCATAAACATCCTTTCCACTGTTTTTGCATGTTTTTCATTCCTTATTAGGATGGATCATTCTTAGGGAACTGTTTGAATGCTGGTGCTGAGCCAACTCACTTTAGATTAAAGTTGTTTTAACCTTGGCTTTTTCTTTTTGTGTTTGCAATCCTCAGCACCACTTACGTATATATTTTGTCCATTCACTGTTTTCTCTCCAAAAAATAATATAGCAGAACGGCATTCGGCTTTATTCTGTGTAATCAGGTTATTTTCTTCTCATCTGTGTTTCAGAGTCGCACACCCCGTGTGACTCGACTTAGCCCAACACAACCGGCTCTCGCAGACCAGGCCAACAGAGTTTCTTTCGCCTCAGCGGAAAATCTTGAGACCATGTCTGAACCAGACATCCCCATCGGCTTTAACCGGATGAACCGGCTTCGCCAAAGTCTTCCACTGGCCCGCTCATCCAGCCAAGCCAAGCTAAGGGCGCCAGGTCAGGACACAATGCTTCTGCTTTATAGTTTGGAGAACTGGGACATCTTAGCCCTTCTATTGGGTCTAAGAATATATGTTGGATCATCTTTAGCTGGAGAATATTGTGGTGTAAGTAAATAAAATGTAACTGTATCAAACCTTTTGCAGAAAAGAAAAAGAAAACTAAATGATAATTAAATGCAGTAGTCCATTGAAAAATCTGGTTGTTTGAATGTTTCTTGCGTCTTGAAACAGGCAGTGGAGGCGGCTGTTCAGGAATCAATTCTTATAAATTTAACCTTCTTCTCTCCTCCTTTTTTTAAGAATACATTTTATGTCTGTTTTTGGGAAATGCACTGATTTCATTTTATAAAGAAAATTCAGATTTTATTTGAAGGTTAAAACTTACATTGTTTTCTTTTAAAGAATCTGCTGTGAAAACGTTGTTAACCACAAAATCGTATTACTTGTTTAGGTAAGTAAAGGGAATAAAAAAATTCAGTTTACACTACATGTTAGTTTTTGGTAAGATAAAATGGTTTTAGCCAAGTTTTTGTCTTTAATTGAGCTGTAATATGTAGAGAACTGTGTTTTCTGACTGACTCAGCAGAGATGTTGACTTCAATATAAACTGAGAAGAGCTTAACATTTATCAGGCTGTAAAAAAAAGTCTTCACTTTGGACCATATTTATTATGCCTTATAGATAATTTTGAATGGATTTTTTAGATTTAGCTTTCACCTTTTCTTTTTTTTGTAAATTCAGGCCACTCCTATTCTGAAACTAAACACCTCAAAATGGTAAAATAAATGTCATAATTTCGTTAGATTAATATTTTATACCTTATGAATAGCTGTGTTCATGAGCAAAGATAACTATATCCATTGGGGGAACATTTTCTGAGTATAGTTAGGATGAGTTCTATAAAATCAGAAGTTTAATTCAGTTTAATGCCCTGGAGTTGCCAGATGCGTGTTCACATAACTCCAAGAAGGAAAGATGTCAGCAATGCCTTTGAAAATCAATGGTTGCTGAACTTCAATCTGACATGGTTAAATTGCCACATTCAATCACTTTAAAGTCCAGAATTATATCCTAAACAGATAATAGAGTACATACACTACTAGAGAAGATTAAAACAGCTTTCAGTCCTCCTAGGAGTGGATATCCCTGCATGCTAACTCTCACAAATGATTAAAAACTATATCTCCTATCTAGCTTAATTAATATAAAGGTTTATGACACGAGAGATGGAAAACGACTGAACAGGTTTATAAAGGAAATGATCCGATTGCTGCTGTTTCATCTGAAATGGGTCATAATCGCAACAATGATCCCAAATAAAGCAACAATTCAATGGTAAAAGGTTCTGGTCAGGATGAATTGAGGGAAAATGTCGAAAAAGATAGAACCAAACCATTTCTAAACAGGTGGACTGACTGATATTAGGAGCCTTTAGATTAAAACATTTTGTCAGATTTACATTATTATTATTTTTTCCTTTCAATTAATTGAGAGAATAGGACTATTTTTTATTGCTGATTTTTGAGCCTGTTAAACTGTAATAATACTTCTTTTTACTTTTAAATGCGGATAGAGATTGTCCTTTTAGCACTGACCTTTGGCCCCTTCATTCAGTCTGAAAGAGTCAGCATTTTGACATAAGATCAAGTTGGTGATGACTTGTTTTAGTCCTGCTGCTGCACCATCACCCGGTTGACCTAAAGCATCAGCAGCTAATCACATTCACTCTGGGCTGAATCTGAGCTACAGATTTGATTGTTTTTTAATGCAAACCGGTGTTTCTCCACATGATCCTGTCAGACCGTCTGTCATGTCTGATTAATGGATTCGTCAGGAAACAAATTCACCTCCTGAGCAGCAGCCCTCCAGCTTCTGAAGAGGACAATGCTGAGGCATTTAGTTGCAGACTGAAACAGTGGGACACTTCAATCATTGTGATTGTTAGCATTTATGTCAGGACCATTTACCGAACAGTTTATGATGCTTTCACTGAATATTTTTTTTACAAACCAAATCTCAGCCTGTGGCAGAGCTTTTGTTTGTCATTGTTAAGTTATAAATACTCAAAATCAGACCAAAGCTAAATATTTCCCTCTCCTAGCTCACCATCATATTTCAAACTGGAAATAATGGGACATAAATTAGAAATTCAAAGTGATATCATTCTTTTCTTTATTTTTTTAAATTCTGAATCTTCATCATTGCTACTCTTCATCCATCTGTGCAGGGATCCTGTTCCTCCAGCTTGGGGAGGAGATTCGCAGGGTGCACCTGACCCACGAGCTGACCAGCCTGGACACCCTGAGGGCCCTCATCGTGCACATGTTCCCTCAGAGGCTGACCATGGCTATGCTCAGGTATGAATGACTCACAGCTGTGCATGTAGATTATTAGCCCACTGAGATGTTTATCGATCTGTTTTAGATGTTGTTTGAGCCTCAGCAGGGCTACATTTACACTTCATTTAGTGCCAGCTTTAGAAATCTATCTATGATTGGAAGGCAAAAAAAATATGCAAACAACTAAACATTATGAAGCTTGTTTTACACGGTTGGTTTATTTCAAAATTTAAAGGATTTTAAAAGCATTTCTCCAAAGAAAATGGTTTGCAGCTTTGGTAGGGGACCATCAGATCTGTTCAGCCATGATTGAAGTTCAAATCTTCAGTGTTCTAGCAGTTAAGATTGCATCAAAACTAATATGTTTGAAAAATGGACAAAATACCTCAGCTCAACTCAGTCTGCTGTTTGCTCTGAGCCTCATTCAGACCAAGAGCGATTCTTTTTAATTTGCTGAGGGTTTTGAGTCAGCAGAGAAAAGCTTAAAAACTAACAATAGCTTCAACGCATAAGAGGAGAGACCAACTTCAGATTATACCACAATATTATTTACGTCAGAAAAAAATTCCAGCTCTTACATCCCACAATATAAAAGAGAAAAATACTAAAAAGCAGCATCTCATTTATCGAGGTTTCTGGTGTAGTAGAAGTATTATTCTGGATTGTGTTTTAGATTGCTACAGTTCATTTTTGGTTTAATTTTGTTATGACTGGATATTTGTTTTCATTGGGTTTTAATATAATAGACAAAAAGCTCTTCATCATTGTATATGTAACAAATTCTGCTCTCTTCAGACAAGAGCTTCAAAATAGAATCCCAAATAAGTGACAAAATGAGCTCCGTTGTTTGTTGAGTTCTATGGCATTGATATCACTTTTCAATTTATCTGATTGTAGAGGAAGAATGATCACATCCCATGTTAAACAATGTCTGAACAGACAGAACAAAGAGGGAATCATTAGAAAAGCTTAGAGGGTAAAATACGGTACAGGGGAGCTTTTTTAGCAGAAGAGAAGGTGGACAAAGTCTGTTAGAAGCTGCAGCATACTCGGGACTGGTCAACGGGGCCCCTTTTAGCCAGAAAACAAAAACAGGAATCATAAGGATGTAATGGTCCAATTATATGAGGCCTAAATCTCTGGCAAGACAATAGATTTTTGGACCTTCTTCCTGTTCCAATTCACAGACATGGTTGTACAAATGAAGGGGAAACTGATTGCAAATGCACAGCTTATTTCTGAAATGTCGGTCTGCAAAAAAGTTACAGAAACCATGCTTCCCCACAGCATGATACATCCCTTGACATGTTTCAACATGGTGTGAAATCATGTCATGTTGGAGTCGATTTAAATTAGTTTTATTTGTCCACCAAACATTTTTAATTTTGCATAAGGAGGCTGACAACCATTCCTGTGGCCACAAAAACAATCATTAAGAGCTGCTATGTGTAAAATTATCAATTTCTAGCAAGATGGACAGAAGTTTATGGTTGTGATGTTAGTTAAGAGTTCACTGACCTAGACTGTGGAGAGAAAAGAAAAGCTTGTAGATTTAATAACCATTATAACTTGTTAAATTTATTTTTCAAGAAATTATTTTTTTAACTAAAGATCCCATGTATATTTTAATCATCTGCTACCATGTTTACAGCAACTACTTGAAATCACAACTTTAGTAAGCTGACAAACTGTGTAGATCAAAGTCTTGCTTTTCTCGTACACTAAACACAGTAATCTTAAAATGTTAGGCAGGAGGCATCTACCTGTTAACCGTCTCATCATCCTTCCAGTTATCTCCATAACTGTACAGTATTAGCTAAATGGTGCTGAAATTGTCTTTCATGGGGCTCTTTATCATTGATTTTTTATTTCCCCACAATCATTGATCTGCAGGTCCCCCAGCACAGCTCTGCTAATCAAAGATGAGACTCGTAACGTCTTTTATGAGCTGGAGGACCCTCGGGATGTTCAGGACCGCTGTGTAATTAAGATTTACTGCAAAGAGCCCATCTACGGCACTTACCCCGGACACCATAACCCCCACATCGCTAACGGAGACCTGAGAGTAAGTGTTCAGTCAACCAAATTATGAAAAGATTTAAGATTTTAAAGAGGTCTGCTCACACTTTGGAATCAACATAAATAACTCAGCTAACAGGGTAATATCCACAGAGAAATTACTTTGGGTGTTTTTTGGGTGCTAAACTGCGATGGGGATGGCACAAAATGCTCTCCTTTCCTCATCCCTGTGTCAGTGTTTACAAATACTGTTTGCCGTTACATAATACATCAGAGTTGAAGTTGTGAATCACATGACCTTATTTTCCTGGACCAGTTCCCGTCTGTCACATCTTCGCCGCTGACTCGGCCAGATGCCAGCAGACTATAAAGCAGGAAGCTGTTCCACGATGACGCACTAGAAGATTGACTTATCTGACCGCAGGGACTAAGATCTTCGCATTCCTACAACCTGAAATGTTAATATACTGTATAAAGTGATGAATTCCTTTCAAATATTTTTAACTTTAGAAGTTTACAAATGCTGGATGCCCAACTTCACCTTAGTCCTTGTTTATTACAATGTATTACAACTTTTTACATTCTAGAAAAGCTGCTGTTGGATCATCCAGTCACCACCCAGTCTGATTCAGTTTTAAAAGTATTGAAACCTCCATAACTATCCATTTAATATCCTCTGCTTTCATTTACCTGATGCTCAGTTCTCTGAATTCAGTTTCTATGCCATATTATGAATAAGATGGCATAATAACATTACAAGAAAACAAAAACATAGCTTGCACTTGTTTATCTTTCATATTTTTAGGTTAAACTGGTGTAAATTCAATCACTGCAAAGTGGTGATTAAATAAATGTTTAATATCTTTCCATCACATCATCTCATTCTTGCAGGAAAAAATGGGTTTTAAACAGATAAATTGTGTTGTGTTGAGGCAAACATATGCCATGCTTATTCAGTAAAAAAAAAAAAATCTGCATGTTAAACAGTTTAAATGAATCAGCTTCAGGGAGAAAGTGTTTGCTGATTCTTTTGCAGCCCAACAGTTCAGAGTTGTTTTTTTTTTTGTTTGCCTGCTCCGATGTCTGATTGCTTTTCTGCCTGCCGCTGAGGCTGGACTGCAGCGTCCCGCTAATGTTCTGGAGGTCAGCTGTTCCCATGGGATCCGCCGCCGCCTTCAGCTTTACTCTGAAATCTTCAGAGCGTTTTACAGCCTTATCGAACAGGCAGGCTTACCTCCAGTTTTATGTGTGTGAAGTACATTGGCTGCTGCTCCTGTTGTCAAGGTGAGGACTGGGGTGTGTGTGCGCAGTGTGGAGTTGGGGGGGTAGTTATTGAACTCCTGCCAGTATAGCCAAGATTATTCCCTGATTGCAGAGCACAAAAGCATGACCAGGACTGCTGAGGCCAATCTGAGCCTGTGCCTGGAGGGCAGAAGATGGTTGGGAAGGAGATTGATTGGCAGATTTTGCTCAAAGGGAGAGCGGCCAGCTTAAAACGACACCACTGGAGAAAGTTTAGGGATCACAGGGTGATAATAAGATGTCGGCATGTCCTCTGTGTAGTTAAGGAGGGAAGCTGTTGCTAAGTTACAAGGTAGAAGATGTCTGCTGTGAGGCTGTCCTCAGGGTGTTGTTGCAGGAGTTCTCAGGGTTATTATGTGGCAATATTGGCGTTTCAATTTGCACCGTCTCCTGGAGATAGCCTTGTGCGTCATAAGCAATTACAGCGTTGTCCTTTTTTCATGTTTTCTTGCCTCATTCATTACTCTAGTCTGTTCACCCTCCGCTGCTTTCAGACATGCTCAGCTTTGCTTCCTCCCTCTCTGACATGTTAGGCTGATATCAAGAGAGTTTTTCTATATCTTCAGTCAGTGAGTTATTATCTGAATGCATTGAAGGGGCACTTCTTTCCAGAAGAAATTTAGCTACTAAGAATATTTCAGTAAATTCAGTTTTCCTACAAACTATGGTAACAGTAATGATTATTGCAGATTTTTTTATTTATTTCTTGGGTTGAACAAGTTAGGTGAACTGGTTACAAGTATATGTAGAAATAAACAGAGCTATTATTTTTGATACCTCATGTTTTTCCCCCCAGCTGCTGTTACACATCATAACAACATTGATTAACTACAGACTGAGCTGCAAAGCTGACATTTCCCAGACTGAGAATATAATTAGTTTACTTTGTATGCCTTGTAGACATTTATAAATCTGCTCCAAGTCTTGAAATAATGTAAAATGAATATGATCTATATCTGATTATATTACAAATGATTAAATTATTTAGTTTCTCTGTCAATAATAAAATAATAAAAACAAAAGGAAGCATCATATGGATTTTCTTAATTAGTTAAATTAGATATTAATTGATTAAATTTAGTGATCCAATTTCAAAAAAGTGAAATCCTTACATTTTTCATCTCACATTGTCTAAACATCTGTGGATTTTTTGATTCTGTTTGGCTTCTGGCTAATAGAAACCCAACTATTGATTTTTTTTAATGAAAATTTGAATATTTAATAAAACTACTACAAATGTAGCTAGGCTTGCTTAGTTTAAGCACCCATTGCTTACTTTGGGCTACTTTAGCATGAATTACTGCATCAGTGAAGAGTGATACAGAGGTGATCAGTCTGCAGCTCTGCTGAGGTGTTCAGGAAGCCTTTAATAGTGACTTTTTGCTCATCTGCACTTTTTGTTTCAATGCCATCGTCTTCTAGACCAGTGGCCCCAAAAAAGTTTGGGGGCCCATAAACCGGTTTAATGTCAGACAATATTTTCATGAACCTGTCTGTAGCTGTAGTTCTCTTTGGCTGCTATGGTAACATTATACATGTCTTTAAAAGAAGACCCCACAATGGATGAAAGAGGATGAAAACAGCCTACTGTCTACTCACAATAGCAGCAAAGCAGTGGGAGCCCTGAGCTTGCTTTGCTACAACAAGATGGAGGGGTTTTAAAGCGGGAGGTATCATGTGGTGACAGTGGCATTGGATCCAACAGTTTTCCCTGCAACCAAAGGGTCATTGGTTCCAGCCTGATTCCTTCTGATGGTGGTCAGTGGCTTCAGTCAGGGCAGCTGTGGCTTCAATGTAGCTTGCCATCATCTGTGCGAGAATGGCTAAATCCAAAGTAAGGAACTTTGGTCAAATCTCCTAACTCGAACAGCACTATAGAAGTACAGGCCATTTATCTTGTGAGTTATGGTGTCGTGGCCACTAGATGGATGTACTGTAATAGAGATAATCTAGTAATATTTCAAAATAAAACACAATTCAGAGCAACATTCATCATTCAATCAATCAGTTGGAAATAATGGAAATTATGTATTCTTTTTGTGTGGCCTGGTACCAAATGACACCAACCGGGGGTTAACGATCAGCAATTCCAAAAGTGTGGGGTCAGGATTCCATTTGGGAAAATCACGGATAAACAGATAAACAAAAGCATTGTTCTTGAGATTCACAAATAAAGCGAAACACTACAAATTATAACGGTAAAGCATATTTATATGTTTAACGCTAAGACATCAATTATAAACACACAAAACCAAATACATTGGTTGTTTATGTTGTTGTTTTTTACTATGACACCAATGAGGAATTTATGTTTTAAAAAACTAATAGTTCCATAGGTTTTATATTTTACTTTTCTGTGGGTCAGAAGCAGAAAAGTTTGGGAATCTCTGCTCTACACATTACAATTGGTTCTCTCTGGAGCCCAGGTATTACCAGTTTTATGGCCAATGAAACAGTCGTACTTATTGGTAGCCTACTTCTCATCTGTGAAGGTGAAACATACTGCTGGAAAATTAAATTCTCTCCATCAGGCTTGGCATCTGAGGACACCATGAAAGACTCTTTAAATGCCTCTCAGAAGGCTTCTCTGAATTAACGCAGGATAAAATCCATTGAAGAATAATCACTGATTATAGAAAACTTTTCACTTAACTTCAGGCCACATAGATTCTGTGGCTCTCCTTGTTCTTTAGACTTATGAACATAGATTTCCAAATAAAATGTAAACAGAAACTTTACTTCTATCTGAAAACAAGGCTTTGGGCTGCAACTTATGCCGTTTTTTTCTAAGCCCTAAGCTCGGCTAAGGGCTGAACACTATGGCCAAAACATCTAACTTTGGATAAACCCTTGTAGAAATTGCAGATAATTCTTTTTTTTTTTTTTTTATCATCCTATTAGGATTTTTTTGTTACTCATGTCCAAGCTGAGCTGTTGTGCGTCCTACATGGTCTACAGTACGTGCAGCATTCTCTTTTTTATTAATCAGATGCTAAAATCTGAGACTGCAGGGATTACTTTTTTCAGGTTCCTTTTCCCAAATCCTCAATTGACAACACTGTAAACAAAGACTGTAATCTATATTGTAATACTGGGAATGTGTTTAAAATTCATATTGGCATTAAATAATATAATTCTACCCAAAATACATTTACATTAAATTATTCTCTCGTCCTAGCTTATGAAAGACGTTTATAATGTTGTTTCTGGTTCATCACTAACACAATAAATATGATAAATGTTGTCCTGGATGTGTCTGTATTGTGAAGAGTTGACTACAGCCATGGTCAATACATTGTGGATTTCTCCCCAACTCTTGAATAGGCCAATTCAGATTGCTTGTACACTTTTTTTCTCTCAAACTTTTTTCCTTCCACTGAATTTCCTATTTTTATTTTTTATTTTAAGTCTGTTTGAATAATCAACTTCTTTTGCAATTCCTTTTATTTTTATTTATTTTTGTGAAAGACTGGCTGTTGACCAACAGCAAACTTAGATCAACAGCATTTCTTTGGCGTCATAAGAAAATAAAAATCTAATCTTTTTATATTTTTTATATAAGAAAAGAAAATATACATAATGATTTTTAATCTGAGTTAAGGACTTTGAATATAACGGAGGTCAAAAAAATTACTAATAAGTTACTGTCTTGTGATGTCATATGTTTTATCAGCTGCTGGGGTTTACGTACCTCTGTATCAAATTTCTTGTATTACGGTCCAGTATATTAAGAGACCTAACTATTAGTACATCTGTTTTTCAATTTTCTTCCAGAGGGAAATGGTGCATGCTCCCCAGGAATCTCCATCAAACCGTCGCCTTGGCAACCCTGCCATGTCTTCCCAGCATTCTTCCTCCTCTGCTTCGCCTCCTCAAGGATCGCCGTCTCGAGCCCGACTGCTCTACAGCTCTGGGAGGCCTTCTTCTTATGCTGGCCCGCCCCACCATACCCACTCCCTACCTCACCCACACTCCCAGTCCCACCACTCCTCCCCCCTTCAGCAGCCCCAGCTTCACCAGCCCCACCACACCCAGTCAGCCTTCTGCACCTCCTCCAGTGCCATCCTGGAGCGTAGAGATGTGAAGCCTGACGATGAGGTGGGAGGTTCCAGGAGTATGGTGCTGCTACGAGGAGATGGAGGTGGTATTTACGCAGACCCATATGCTCTAGGCCCAGACACAAGCCGTCTTAGCCTTGCAGGAGGTCCTCATTCTCCTCTGCCAGCTCGAGCCGACCCTTACGCCTCTCTATACCGCCGCGGAGGAGGACCAGGTCCTGGATCAGTTCGGTCACTCACCTCCTACACTGCTGCAGCATTACAGGGAGAGTTAATGGAAAGTGGTGTTCTCTACAGGCCTGGAGGGCCCCTCTACAGTGACGCCTACACAGCTTCCATGTTGGCAATGGGACTGAGGGTTCCACCACCCTCTTCCCCCCAGAAGATACCTGATATGAGGGATTCCTACGGGGCAACTATGTCAACTCGGGGCTCTCCTGGGAGGCAGAGTTTGAGAAGGGATTCTGTTACTTCCTCTGTGTTTGGGGACAGCCCCAAAGCCCGGGGCCAGGGGCCAGGATTGGGCTTGACAGCAGAACAACTCTGTCTGATCGGAGGAGGAGATGGAGGAGGAGGCGCCGGAGGCTTCGGTTCACCACTTATTGGGAATGAGACAGAGACCAGGTAGGTAGGCTGATATGGAGCCTGTTCAGATTCATATCACATACAGAGAAAATATTTCCTGCATTCATAGTGTTTACTTATGAGCTATACACATATCCCTGAACATCTCGATAATGTTTTGTTGCTTGGTTTATACTTTATCAACTGTTTCCATATTATTTCTGTGTTTGGTAGGTCCTTTTGTCACTGTTAAGCTCTTTTCCCTCTGATTCATAGTGAGATGGTTTAATCTGAAGAGTAATGGATTTTTTGGATGAATATTTTTGCTGCTTTTACAATCTTACCTGAAATTGATAAAAAAAAAAATGCTGTTGGATTATGCTAAATAATAAACATTGAAATATGTTGCTTTGATTTGGCTGTGGAGAGGTTTAGAAACAGAGACAGTCCCAACATTTGCAAGTTTACTTTTCAAAGGGTGAGCTGTTCCTGCCCTTTGTGGAATTTTTGGTTCTGTTTAGGTTTCTTTTTGAGTTTGAATTAACATTTTTATTTATGTCATTCTGTGCTTTTCAGTAATTCATTTATTTTCTGTTTGTGTTTTTGGAGTCATTTGATAGTTATATATAAGAGGTGTTGTGTTTTTTGTGTTGCTCTCTCTTGCCCTCTTGTGCCAGTCTCCTTTCCCCTAGTTTCTAGTTGCTCCCATTCACACCTGCACCCTATGAGCTGATTACTCCAATCTTTCTTCAGTCTCCCATATATACTCTTCCCGTAAACTTCCTCTGTGCTGGTTTCCTTCGATCCTCATATGTGTTTCTCACCGGCGTCTCCTGGTTCCCATTTCTAGATTATTATTCTTATTCCTGGATTTGTGTTTCTGTTGCCATCTAAATTGCATTAAATGTACAAGTCTACCAAATGCCTACTTATCTCTGCATTTGGGTTCTCAACCAATTTCCACCCAACGTGACATGACTGTGGCAAAAAACTGGAAGTAAAAACTAATATGGTAATATAGTAAGCTTTCTGAAACAAAAAACAAACTACTTTTTAGGTGAGAATGTAAGTTTGTAAAACTGACATGGGAAGGACTAGTTGATAGGAAGAGGGACAAGGGTCAGAACCCCCCTTCTTGGACATCTTATGCAAAACATTATCTATTGTCACTCATGTGCAATATTTTTCTCTCTCACTGTGCAATAACACATGCCGTAACACATAATACAAATAAATTACTGTATAATTTTCACTTATTTATATTTTCAATACATTTCTGCAGTACAAATGCAATATCCCAAGTCAACTACTATGTAGTCTTCCCTCACCTCTCTACTGTGCAGATATTTGTATGTCAAAGGGAAACATATTCAAGGACATTACACCTTTTCTTTTTTTTTCTCTTTTGTATTATATACACTCTTTTTATATTGTCTCTCGTATTTTTATCTTTAATGGCATCTTGCTTTAACTCATTGTACTCTATATAAGCAACTGGAACCAGAATTTCCCTGGAGGAGATAATAAAGTTGAGTCTAAGCCTATGTTCAATTAAGTTACTGTGCAGTCAGTATAATTTTCATTTATTTAGATTAGGAAGTTTAGGAAGATGTCACTCAATTTCAAAAGGGCTCCAGCATTTTTTACAATTTGACAGCAGACCAGCAGGTGTGACCATCCTAGTTTCCTGATTAAGTCCCAATCCAACCCAATTCCCAAAGATTGATTAACCTGGCAGTAGCCAGATTGATATATGTGGAACTCAGTTGAGTTCTACAGTGTGAGACTGAAAACTCAGAAATCGCGACAATCCAGCTTGCAGCTCAAGGTTAGCAGGCTGTTGCCACTGAATAGAATCTATAAAGATATAATTTAGTCAAATGATATTGAACATTTAACATTTGGCCTATTTAAGAATTTCTTTTCTAATTTAGCAAAATAGTTTTGTTCATATTGAGGTGTAGAGATAGAATATCTTTTCTCTGACTAAGCCCGGTGACCACAGCACAACTGGTTGAGATGCTAAAGAATTAACAAAAGAATAAAGCAAAAAAAGAAGCCGAAGATCTGGATCCGGACAATATTTAATGTGGCCTTGATATTGTCAATAAAAACATTTGACTTTATGATCAACTACCTGATATGTTCTACACAAATAATAGTTGGAATATTCCTTTTGTAGAAGCCTTTA
Organism: Cyprinodon tularosa; assembly: GCF_016077235.1. Classification (NCBI taxonomy): domain Eukaryota; kingdom Metazoa; phylum Chordata; class Actinopteri; order Cyprinodontiformes; family Cyprinodontidae; genus Cyprinodon; species Cyprinodon tularosa. The sequence goes on along the minus strand of NW_024039674.1, from coordinate 1,298,588 downwards.
ACCAGATTGAACAAGAGACACAATTGGAGCCATCATCTTTATATAATCAATTTAGTTGATGTATAAAATTGTGTTTTAAATTTAACAATTACAACTATGTGTGTGCTGTATGTATTTGTTGATGCCAGAAATAAAATCTTGTTGAGTCTTTAAATTCAATTTATTAAAGTTTACTAAACAAGAATCTTGAGATCCGAGTCCAAGGGTTGGACTCGGATCTCAAGAGACTGATATAAGTCTATGGAAATACTTATTGCAAATCTTGCAAACCTTCTTTTCATTCTGTCCATCACTATCTACCTCTTCCTCCTTCTTCTTCTCTTTTTCACTGCTAACACACTTTTTCCTGTCTCTCTGCCTTAATTTCATGTCCCAAATTGACACTGGTGTGTTAGTTACTTTAGAGATTATAGAACAGATTAATTACTTATAAACTTAAGTTGTAACAATGTTCTCTGCCTAATCTGGAATGTAATGGGCCCATCTAGGCAGTGTCTGCTAACCTGCTCAAGCTGAAAACTGCCCAGCTGCTTGCTGATAAACTGTCACTTTGTCTGGCTGCAGGAAATGTAAATGCATCCATTTTATTGAAGGTCTTACAGTGCCTTGCAAACATATTCAGCCCATTTGAGCTTTTCCATGCTTTGCCTCATTTCAGGGTTCAGACATAAAGACATAAAATTGTAATTCTCTGTGAAGAACCAACAACAAGTGGCGCACAATCATGCAGTGGAAAAAAAATATTGGATATCCAAAACTTATAAACAAATGAAAACTGAAAAATTGGGTGTGAAACAATTCTGCAGCCCCTTTGAGTTAATACTGTAGTGCCAACTTTTGCTTCGATTACAGCAGAAAATCACTTGAGGTACAGTATGGCTACCAGTTTTGCACATGCAGAGGCTGAAATTTTTTCTTGCCAAACAGCTCGAGCTCAGTGAGGTTGGATTGCATCGAATTTTTCGTCTCTTTCCACAGATTGTCGATTAGACTCAGGTCTGGACTTTGACTTGGCCATTCTAATACCTGGATATGTTTATTTGTGAACCATTACATTGTTGGTTTTGCTCTCTGTTTTGGATCATAGTCTTGTTCGAAGATAAATCTCCGTCCCAGTCTCAGGTCTTTTGCAGAATGCCACAGGTTTCCTTCCAGAATGGTCCTGTATTTAGGACCCATCAATTTCAGTTTTACACCGGCCAAACGTACATTGTTGCCAAAAGTTAGAATTTGGTTTCATCTGACCATAGCACCTTCTTCAACATGTTTGCTGTTTTTCCCAGGTGGCTTGCAGCAAACTTTAAACAACACTTTTTATGAACATCTTCAAGAAATGGCTTTCTTTCTTAAGGCCAGATTTGTGCAGACTGATAGTTGTCCCATGAACAGACTCTCCCACCTCAGCTGTAGATCTCTGCAGTACATCCGGAGTGATCAAGGGGCTCTTGGCTGCATCTCTGATCAATCTTCTCCTTTTTTTAGCTGAAAATTTAGAGGGACTGCCGGGTCTTCGTAGATTTGCAGTGGTCTGATACTCTTTCCAATTCAATACTATCACTTGCACAGTGCTCTTTGGGGTGTTTAAAACCTGGAATATCTTTTTTTGCATCCAAATCCAGCTTTAAACTTCTCCACATCACTATCTCAAACCTGCCTCATGTGTTCCTCGATTCTTTATGATGCTGCAGTTAAAACAGACTCCTGAGAATATCAAAGATCAGGTGCATTTATACCAACACTTGATCATACACAGGTGGATTATTTTTATCATCATCAGTCATTTTGGTCAACATTAGATAACTCAGAGATCATCACTGAACTTCTAGAGAGAGTTTGTTGAAAGTAAAGAGTCTGATACATTTTCCATGCCCCACTCTTCTGTTTTTTATGTGTTAAAAAGTTTAAACATCTAAAAAAACTCATTCCACATCATGATTGTGTACCAGATTTTTTTTATTCTTCACAAAGAATTACGATATCATATTTTTATGTTTGATGCCTGAAATGTGGCAAACGGTTGAAAAGTTCAAGGGAGCAGAATATTTTCACAAAGCACTGTGAGTGATCATTAATTGAACATTGGAAACAAGTGCACATTTAGTCAATTATGAATTACTTTCAGATTTCATAACAATACAACAACATCAACGGTAATTTTCTGGCATTTTAGGAAACAAATAGCTGACCATAGCTAGCACCCCATGGTCATAAGCATTGCATGTGTAGCAAAACCCTCTTCAGGGTAAAATGGCATTTCAACTAAATTTTAAGTCATAATAAGGCTTCGTTCAAATGAGTCAAAGTGGCTGAATAGTTTTATCTTTAAAGTCACTACAGTTTTTGCATTTAAACAGTGTCTTTTTAAACGTTCTCATTGAACAGCAGGTGACACAACAAAGATGTTTCCTGTCTATGGAATCAGTCAAATAGAATCACCAATATAGGAAATGCCAAGCATAACCGTTTATACAATATTTGAATGAATCTACTTCTTTGTTTGATTTGTCTTGATATTTTTCCTATAATGAGGCTTCTGTGATATCAGGTGCCGTTTAGACATGCATGTGTAGTGATTCCTTTTGAAGCACGAGTATTAACGCTTAATTGTAAAGCCACTAGATTACCATGTCACTACATTACCCTGCTGGCTGTGATGTGTTTAACACCTTAGTAGTAGGTCTATTAAATTTCCACTGAAAAGTCAAAAGGGAATCATTTAACTAAAGTTTTTTTCATTCAGATTCATACCCTTTCAAATAACTTTTTTTTTGACAGATTTTCGTATGTTTTTTGTCTGATAGGCATGAGATTTGATAAGTAAAAAAGGGTGCAGAGTTCAATAAATGCTGCTTTGGTTTAGGACAGTTATACATTAAAGGACATAGATATTGAATTACCTGTTAGACAATGTCGACACCTTTGTATTTAAAGTTGCTTTTGGTGAGTCTCACGTCGCCCCATGCTAACATGGTTTACAATAGTTGGTTGAGATAGATCTGTTCATGCTGCTTGACTTCACTAAAAAAACATGGCATCTTTTATTAGCTACATCTTGCTAGTACCCACTTAGACCTTCTTTTCCCTTGTTGTGAGCTGTCCTAAATTTTCATTTTGTAGAAAGAAACAAGGGTTTGCTGTCCACACCACAGCTGCTCTCAGAATATCCTATGTTTCTGGCAGTTCTGAGTACTGTTTCTAAAAAAAAATAAATAAATAAATAAATCCTTGAAGATCAGTAGAGAACCAACAGCCATCGTATCCTGAGTCATAGCTCAGACAGGCTGACTCATTTTAAACTGTGCAAAGTTGCCTTTATTGTATCACGACCTTGTTATTAAGTTAATTATTACCATAAAATTTCACCATTTTGCCATTCATGTTAACAAGCAAAATGCTTAATAGAATTTAAAATTGAACTGATTTGACATTTTTCATAGAAATATAAAGCTGATAAAACCCTGACTGCTCACTGTCAACAGATAAAAAACTATATACTGTGAAGATTCTGCAGGACAGCTGAAGTTATTTACATGATATGATTTATGTGACATATTTTACAGCACTATCTACAATCAGCTATAAAAATCGTGTTAAGTATCCTGATAATCAACAGGTAAACATCTCTTTTTCTTTATTAATAAACACTCAAATAATATCCTTTTTGCAGAATTGAGGTTACGAAAACACCCGGTTGATGTTTTTACTGCTTGTATTGAGGCGATACAGGTTTCCATTTAGACTGCAGAAGCTTTACAAGAGTAAACAGTAGATAACACAACCCGAAGCTGTTTTTATTGATGCAGGATATTTTATTCAAACCCATTTAAAACCTGTTTTTCATAGATAATAACTACATGATTCCTGCCTCACTAGAACCAACAAGACAGTGGATCATACAGTATGCATTTCAACGTGGCTGCAGCCTGTAAAGCTACACCCTTCCCCCAAATAGGACAGTCAGGACATCTTTTTCTCTACTTTAAATATTTGTCACCTGCCTGAAGAAGCAGAATTTATGCTGCAGGTTCATTTCAAAAACAGAAACTAGACTAAGTTTCATGTCATCTTGTCATCCCCTTGCAAAAATTCAGTTATTTTCCCTTCATCTTAGATAATATCCTTTAGCATACAGTATATGTCACCATGTTTACAGATAAGAAGCTCTGGATAGATACATGGCGCTGGTGAGCTATACCAGGACTCAATCCAGAGCATCCTAACCAGTGTTTCAGGGTGTGATACAGGAAATTGATGTAGGTGTTGTGTTGGGGAAGCTAGCCAGTTTATCACTTGGGCTGAATTTTCTGTTAGTGAAAGATTCCTGCTGCCAAGAGGGGGTTTTTTTGGGGCTCCTTTATACACAGCATATTTTCTGGAATCAGTATTTTGCACTATTGTATATATAGTAATAGTAGTTTTATGCACTGCTCATCAAATATCTGTATATATCACCATATTACTATTTCAAGCTCTTATGGCTAATTGAAATCTGCTTTTTATTGCCTTGAACTTGTGAAATATCCAATGAAAATAAATCTGAAGTTGAATATTAACCCTAATCTATTTATTCCTATTTTTTTTTTTTGTTACTTTTGTTTTTACACGTTTAAAAACTACTTAAGACGACCAAGCTGAGGCAACATTTCTATTTGACAAATGCATCGGGTTAATGTGAAAAGTTTGAGTGTATTAAATCCTTTTGTTCTTATTGAATAGTTTAGGGTGATAATAATATAAAAATATATAGCATATTACTCTACTATTGATATATTAATAATGAAGTATTAATAAAAGATCTCTCTCTAGACACACACACACACACACACATATATATATAGTATAATATAAATATATATATATATATATATATATATATATATATATATATATATATATATATATATATATATATATATATATATATATATATATATATATATATATATATAAATACTTGTTTATGGTATAAGTTTAACAATCATTAGTTAAAAACAAACTACAAATATTTAATTTTATGACATTTTTTTCTACAGTGAGTTTGTGATAGATTTGATTTAGAAGTTTTACCTTATTGAATCATTTTGTTTCTAGCCCTGTATAAAATATTCCCTAAAGGTCTGTTAATCACAGTATCTTGGTATTTTTGGTTTTAATCCAGGGAGCGAATGGAGGCGATGGAAAAGCAGATTGCAAGTCTGACGGGGCTGCTGCAGAGAGTTCTAACCAGAGCGCCAGAAGCAGAAAGTCCGTAAGTTAAACACAGATAAGCAAAAGAGTAAGCTTGTGTGTTTACATAAACCTTGTATGATAGTCATCCAGGTCATGCTCAAGCTTGAAAAGTTCAGTTTAGGCAACTGGATGTGAAGTTCTCCAGAAGAAGTTTGCCTCTCATCCTAGAGGCTTCTTCAGTTCTAACAATTGGTGGGGAGCACTGAGATTAATATACTGTAGGTGTAACAATTAGGTCGAACAAAAGGTGGGCATTGATGATGTTGACAGTGCGACAGAAATCAGGGAAGTAAATGATGGAGCGCAACAAGTAAGGACGCCAGAGCGTAGCCAGTGTTATTTATTGTTTTGCTCTTTTATCTATCCGAATCCCTCTTTCCAGTGCTGAGTCATGTTTATCGAATGTTAACAGAGCTGTTTCTGCTTGTTAGATCAGAAGCGGCTGGCTCGCTGTGTGACGTCCTTATGTTGGAATTAATGGTGTCACGTAATTTAGCGGGTCAACCTGGGTCTGGTGTTCTCGCAGCATGCAGATCAAAGCCGAGGTGATTTTAACACCGGTGACTTGCGGAGTCGTTTAACTTGAGTAGACATGCGTCAGGGAGCTGCTCCCACTGCCCCTAAAAGCTGATCGTTCCCACGTTTAAATGGGTGTTCCAGGCAGTGAAAGAAGTACTAGAAAACTTGACGTCCAGTTGTCTAAACTGAACTTTACAAGCTTTGTTCAAGCAGCTTGCGAATTATGCTTTGATGGATTCATGCACTTTTCATGGACTTTTTTCATCAGAAAACCATCCCTAATAAATCAGATATTTATGATTTGTAAAATTTTAAGTCTTATTTTGTAACCTAACTGATATCCACCATATGTAGATCATATTTAATAGTCCACTAGATTACACCAGTGGCACACGTTCAAAAGTCACCATCCACATGTGTCCTACACTCAAAGTAGACCTGCTCCACACTATCAATAAATACATTATACATTAATCCACTTTCTATTTTCTTAAAAAATTCTAAATAGTAATTGTAATGCAGGCAATGAATTCATTTTTTTCTGCTTTTATTTGTTTAGCTAATACATGTAATGCAGTCATAAATGAAGAGCTTTGGTTGGTAAATACAATCCATCATATGTAATATCAGGCTGCTCAATACAAATGTTTCACTTTCTTCAGCATTTTGAATGCTTGAGACGGAAAGTGATCCTAATGACATGATTTTCTGATTCATTTGCCCGACTGTCTGACAACTTCAGAACACTAACTAACACTGAATGGTAATTTCTAGATAGTTGGGTGTGAAATATTTAACTCAATTAATCTCAACTTAATGGAGTTCAGTTGATTTATATATCACAAATTCATCAAGTTGTTGCTTTTTTGTTTCTCCTTTGGATTAAGCAAGAGGAAAAATCCAGGTTTTTTTTTTGGCAAGATAAACCACATATTTCTATTGGGGCATTAGGTGTTAAAATATAAAGGCGTTAAATATTCTGCTTTTTGCTTACTTTTTATAACCATATATTGCAGAACAAATAACAGATAAAAGAAATTACACCTTTGAAATGGCCATTGTCCTAATGTGAAGTTAAATACTTGGACATTTCTGTCTTGCAGAGAGAAGCTTGAGTCGGCCAGTGACTGTTCAGGAAATGACCGTAAGTTTTCACCCCTGCTGCACCTCATCAAACTTTCCTTGCTCATCACTGCTGCCTCCTGCTGGCCACACAAATGAGCTTTCTTTTCCTTTTATACCACCTGCTGTTTCATTATTATAAACTTAGTTCATATGTGATTGATTTTAATGGCTGTGTTTTGTTTTTTTTGTTGCTTTTTTTGTACTGCTGGGTTTTTTTGTAACCGCTACTCATTTTGTTTTAGCTGGACAAACTAAAAAAAAGAAAGGTAGCTACAGTTTGTTTTCCTCGAGTGTCTAAAAAATGTTCTCCTGTCTGCCCCAACCTAAATCCCATATCATTATTCTCTTCCTGGAGTTCCATTTAAATGGTCTACATATGTTCCCTGTGTTGTCTTGAATAACCTGCCTCTCTGACAATTGTTCTCCTTCAGTTCTCTGTTGTTTTTGTGTGTTAATAGTAGATTTCATTGAGTTGCATTAACTTAGCTTTTTTGTGATTTTTTTTTGTGTGCAATTTTTGTGTTGAGTTTCGTACGTTGGTAGATATGACTATCTATAGATTTCATTGTTAATTCAATGCAATTTAATTCAGTTTATTTCTATAGCACCAATTCACAACACGTCATCTCAAGGCATTTTATAGTTCACCAGATCATACAGTCAAATTGATTCAAAGTTTTCTATCTAAGGAAAACCAGTTGATTGCATTGAATGCAATCCCTCACAGTAAGCATGCTTGTAGCGACAGTGGAGAGAAAAAACTCCCTTTTAACAGGAAGAAACCTCCAGCAGAACCAGGCTGAGTGTGAGCGGTCATCTGCCGAGGCTGACTGGAGTTCAAGGAGAGAGAAGCAGAGATACAAAAAGCAGCTGTAAAAGGCGGCCCCGCTCTGAGCCAACTCCCATGTCAGAGGATGAGGAGAGCACATCCAGCCAGTCACAGTTAGAGAAATATAACATAAATAGTTGGTTTGTTACATTGCAATTGAAGGTGCATCTCTGTAAAGTAGTACATCATTTATCAACTTAATAATTAAAACTCACAATCCTTCCCCAGGGATAAGAGTTTTTTTTTTTTTAACCCAAATTCAAAATTCTGTTTCTCAGACATAAAATTGAATGTAAGAAAAATTTCACCCAAAAATTGCTATGGCTTACACCACAAAAGGGAACACAGCAGATTTGACAGTTGTCCAAACAGTCAGTGACACTTTCTAAAAGTAGGGTGAACCATAAGAGGTCACTGATAAAAAAGCTGGCTGTTCGGAAAGCTGTGTCCAAGGATTTTAATGGAGGTTTTTCAATGTGCACATGATGAATCTTCAGAGGAGATTCAAACAAATCAACTTGCAACTGGCCACCTTAAATACATTTTCTCATGATTGGATTCACCTGGCTATGAAGTTCAAATCTTAATGCAGTTACCAAACCAATTTTGTGTTTCAGTAAGTCAGTGAAAAGTAATTAGGGGTATTCAAATCAATAAAAATTATTTTTTTTAATGCACATTTTCTGTTAGTCCAGCAAACCTCAATTTAATACTGAAATATTACTGTGTCCATTAGTTCTTAGATATATCAAACTGAAAGCTGTTGCAAACACTCAAATATTTAGAAATAAAAATAATTAAGATAAATAGGGGTGCCCAAACTTTTTATATGACTGTAATTGTTTTGGTTTAAGCTGATACTAAACTAGTAAAAATAGAAAATTTGCTGTGCATAATGAATATTTAATCAACAGTTCTATACGCTTTCAGAAGTTTAATTCAACAGGTTCCTTCCTTCCTTCCTTCCTTCCTTCCTTCCTTCCTTCCTTCCTTCCTTCCTTCCTTCCTTCCTTCCTTCCTTCCTTCCTTCCTTCCTTCCTTCCTTCCTTCCTTCCTTCCTTCCTTCCTTCCTTCCTTCCTTCCTTCCTTCCTTCCTTCCTTCCTTCCTTGTTAAAGCTTTTATCATACATTCTTTGGTCAGTTAGAGAATGTCATCCTACCTTGATTTAAAGCTTTTCTTTGTTTTATATGTTCAGATTAAATGCAACTCAAGTTCCTTTCCATGTTCCTCTTTTGCATGATTTATGTAACCCGGCACAGTAATTACTGTGGGAGCTCTGCTGTCATTGTCATTTCAGAGGATTTTCCTATTGGAAAAGTCTTTTGTATTTTGCTTGTCTTGGGATGATTTATAATGAGACACTTGAAAAATGTTTTTCATTATTGACATATTTGTCCCTGAAGCCTTCCCATCTTGTTTATTGTACAGTCTACAGTAGGGTCCCCTCCTGTTCTTCAGAGCTGATAGATGTTGTCCCTTTTAAATACTTAAACCACTAAATTCTGCTTTCAGTAAATTAAATACCCATTTTTAACAATCGAACGAATCAGAGGTCGTTTTTTTTTTTGCCCAAACCTTTACTGAGGGACCATTTCTATGAGCTCTGAAATTTTCCTCAGAAAGAACCAAAGACTAAAAGTTGATGGAGTGCTGACTATCCTAAATTTTTATTTACCTGGGGCAGCTCTTACTCCGTCTGCTCCTCTGGCCCTGATGCCACCTCCGTGTTCAGGAGCCAACCAGCCGGTGGCCGTGTCCCGTATGCAGATGCAGCAACACCTTCAAGGACTGCAGCAGAACACCAACGCCCTGCGCAAGCAGCTGTCGCAGCTACGCAACATGCAGGTAAATGTGGACAGAAAGTAGCTCCTGCATATTGGGAATGCTTTTTTGTTGCAACTTCTTGAGAGTATGTCAAAACTGCAAAACTTTAGGAATAAAATCATTTAGTTTGTAAAAAAAAAAAAATTTAGCTACTCTTTTTTCGGAATCTTTGGCGATCAGGCCCATGGTGCAACATAAGGGAAACTTCTTAGCCAAATGCTCTTAATATTTCAAACCTAATGATTTTTTTTACATAAACTAGAAATATGTATAATCCACTTTTTAATTTCTTTTCTTTAAGTGTGTTTTACTTACAAATAACAAAACATTGGTTTGTCAGCTGGAGAACCAGGACTCAGTTCTGTCTCTACTGCGTCAAACGGAGTCTGAACTGAGCCTGATGATGCTGGACGCCATGCGGCCCCAAGAGGACCCACTGCAGAGACAGCGCCTCTTAGTGGAGGAGGAGAGGCTGAAGTACCTGAACCAGGAAGAACTCCTCATCCAGCAACTGCAGTGAGTTCAGAGCCCGATCAATGGACACCAGTTCGTAGAGAATAGTTAATCCAGAAAGACTTTTGCAATGTCTTATTTAAAATGATCTTTTCATAATATTTATGTTGTATATTTAATTAGCCAGTGTTCAATCTATTTTTTATACTTTTTGCAACAGTATTCACACCACTTAAGATTTCATAATTTGTATTATTCCAAACACTACTCTTAAGGTTTTTTTAAGTGGGTGAAAATTTGATGGAAGGAAGAAGTGGAGAAACATGTTTCAGCGTGCCAGAACTTCTAAATTGAAATTTGAAGTAGGAAAGTTTCTTTTTTAAGATGACAAAGATTATCTGTGCTGTAGGAATGCAGATCCGGCCATTTATGGCCTTTTTTTGTCATGTGGTGTACAGAGTTTACTTTATTTTTTTTGAAGGTGTGTTTGTTTTCTTTGCCTTGTACGTCTCAATGATCATGTAGACTCTGGAGAGTACGGTGTCTTCTAATTAGCTTCTTTTCTCTGTTAATCCAGTTGTCCGTAGTCATGGTTGAACATTTAGCAACTCAGCTGCAAAATAACTTTATAGCGGTGTGATTAGAAATTCATGCTAGAAAGTTGTATGCTGTCGAGGTGTCATCTCAAACACTGAATCACATTTTTTCCCTGAGGGTGTTGGGTTTGTTTTTAAACAGCGACCTGGAGAAATCAGTGGAGGAGCTGCAGAGGAACTCATCCGTTAACCACGGCCTGGTGACAGAGCAGGATGTGGAGCAGAAGAGCAAAGAGCTGAGGATGTTGGGAGAGACTCTTACTGACCTCAAAAGTAGGTGCTAGGTTTTTGTTTTTTATCATACAGCACGGTAAATCATTAGTAGATCACCACTACAGCCTGAAGTTCAGATTCGCTGCACAGTGGACAAGTATCCCTCTTTCTTACTAAGTGTCGTATCTGATTAAAACCTGTCTTAAAATGGATTTTCATTCAATAGAAACAAAAAAATACAACAAGATGACTGCAGTTAACTGGTTTTAGAAAGCACACATGATTATGTAAGGACTTGTCCACCTTCCATTCATTTTCTTGTTTGAAAAATCAGACAGGATATTGGAGAACTGCTTCTCAAAAAGTCGGTTTACACTTTTGTGCAATTCCCAGATGCCTATAGGTGCCTCATTCATCTGATTAAACATTTATTACCAAACCTAGAAGATGCACAAATGGCCATCCATTATATTATATTTATTGTGAATGTTAATATTAACACAGAGCTGCTTAGTGAATATGCTATCTGAAGGAAGTATGAGTGTGTTGTTTTCTACAGTTAAACATGTGCTGTACGCTCACAGGCATGCAAGTGAGAAAGAAGTGCAAAAGAAATGAGCAATGACTCTAATAGCAATATGAAAAGCCAGAGTTTGCACATGCATACAGTAGTGGTCATTACTGCATTGTAAGGAATAGAAGCCTGAGAAAAAATAACAATCCTGGCTTTGAAATATGGGGTGGTAGCTTCATGCTATTGGAGTGTTTGGCCTCAGGAGTGGTGCAGAGAAAAATATATCATATTGGTGTATTGAAGCAATCCTTCATATCTGCCAAACTGACATACAGGAAAATACTAATAGTCAGTGGTCTTAGGTTGTGTCTCTACCAGCTTTGCATATCTAGAAAATGATATTTTACAGTGGAAATATCTCAAGCCTAGTCAGATTAGATTCGACTAGATTAGGTGGAGAGCATGTATGAAGTTAAACTTTTACCTTTTGCCCCAGCTATATAAAGGATTTTAGGTCTGGTTATTAATGGGACTATTTGATTAATGAATGTGCTTGGGAATAAAATCATATCTTTTTCTATGTTTAGGGTTGGTATCCTGATTTGAATTACCCAACACATCAAAAGTGTTTTACAGCTTTTAACAAGGATTTTCTGGGTTTGCTGAAGATAACATCTATTTATCGTGCGTGTTTCATGGTGTGGATGTTGTGTTTAGGTTGATGTGCCGTGTTAGAGTGATATCACACCATGTTTCCAACATTTGCAAAATGTTCCAAATTGGACTTTGGCTTTTTTGGCATGTTTTTTTTTTCTATTTTCTTCTCACCTTTTTAATTTATCTGGAGATTAATTTTCACCCAGGTGGACTTGGCTTACTAATTAGGCTGCTTCTGAAAGTGGAAGGTTAGACATGGTTTCATCAATTAAACTGAGATTTACTCTCTAGCATTTTATTTGTAGAAGACTTTAAAATCATACATTTTTTTTTTCTTTTAACCTGATAGTAACACGGTGGTCTTTCTTATAGCATAACAAACTGATTAAAGTTTGCAGTCAAAACATGACAAAGTCTGAAAAAGTTATAGGCGTGTTTATACCTTAACAAGGGAAACTAATTCTTCTTATTTGCTTATAAAAGAAAAAAATCATATGATTTTAATAAATGAGTATTAAAAATCTAATTAATAGAAATGTTAACATATGTGACTTTTAGTTGAAGGTTATAGTTTAGATGTGGTCAGTGCTGTCCATTAAAAACTGTTATGCAAAGTAAGAATCATTCATATTCATGAGTCTACTTACCCTTTAATTGCTGTTCATATAATTTCCATTTTGGCCTCTCCTCCTGCTGCCTTGACCTGTGTTTGACTCTGAGTATTAATGAGGTATTCTGAAGTTCGTCCACAGCTGTTAATCTGTTAATTCTCACCAGTGCAGAATCTTGTTAGAAAAATATACTCTTGGGTTCTTTCACTTTACTGATGGGTCCTCTGTCATCCCAACTGCGCTCAAGTTTAAGTTTTGTTTAGCATTGAACATAGTCTTTATTGTGCTTCAACCATCTTTGTCTCTTCTTTTGTTTCTCATGAATGTAAATATGTACATGGTACAATATTGTTTTAAACAGCAAAAATGTAAACCTGGTCTATTTAATTAATTTCCGTTGATTTATATTGTGCCAATTCACAACACATGTCATCTCATGCAGTGTAAAAACAATTCAGTCAAATTAGACACAAAAAATTATTCATATTTATTTTGCCTAAAGAAAACCCAGATTATTGAATCAACTAATTGACTTTGCAGGATTTTTTCCTCCTGGAAGAGCAAATGCCAACAGAAGGTCTGTTTGCATTATGTCATTCATTTGGGGGCAATCTCGCATACTAAGCATGCATGCTGCGACAGTGGAGAGAAAAAAAAAATCCCGTTTAATAGGAGGAAACCTCCAGCAGAACCAGGCTCAGCTGGAGCAGCCTTGAGCCAGAATCAGACATATAAAAGGAACATAGAATAACTGATCCATAAATAACGTCCATGTTAAAATAAGTAACTGTAAACCAGCTTGAGAGCACATACAGGTAATCAGAGTAAAAGCTGTCAGGGAGGGAAACAGGATCAAGCACTAAAAACAAGCTTAATTCCATCAATTCCATCAATAATATAAGTTGTTGATGGCACAGAATATTATTCTCTCCAGTTTCCTAGCAATATCCTTGCAATTTGCAGCGCAAATACTGCTTCACATTTGTAAAGTAGAACCATACTTTGAGCTATTTCTGTAAGCAAGGCTTTCTTTGTTTACTGTACCATCTGCTCACTCTTTCACTCTGTTCATCATAATATACTTAGGTAAGGAATTTGATTTAATCTGAATAGTTTCCCGGTTGTACCAACAAAATTTAGTAAATACCTATAAAAACAGAATTGTATGAATGCTTGTTTCTGGGTGTTTGGGGGTTTCTAGATGATGGCTTAGATTTTTTTGAGAAGATATTAAATAAATATTTTGTTTAAGAGGTCCATTGGATTAATTATGTGTTTATAAACCTTTGGAAGATCAGAGCTGAAATTGAGATGTTTGATAGAATTCTTGTCAGGTTTAGTGGAAGTTAGTAAGGACCCAAATGCAGAGAAGAGGCAGCAGGGATGAGCTTTGCTGATTTAATAACAGTTCCAAAGGCTACAGAGGCAAAATCCAGGAACTAAATATAAAAAAAAATAAAAAATAAACACAGAGAGAGTATATATGGGAGACAGAACAACTCTAGGGTAATCAGCTGATATGGTGCAGGTGTGGATAGGAGCTTGGGGAAAGGAGACAGGCACAAGGGGAAAACAGAGAGTAACTCAAAAAACACAACACTGCTTAAATAAAACTAGAAAACAACTACTATGAGACATAATTGGAAAAGAAACAATTACCAAGAAAACAGAATGACATAAAAATGTAAATGAAAACTCAAAAAGTCCACTAAGGGCAAGATCATGAAAATTTTAACTTTTTTATTATTATTCCAATTTATTCTTCACAGCTTAAACCGACCTGTTCAATCCCATTACAGAAAAAAAAAGCCATAATTGAGCACTCAGTCTTTTTAGGGGGCTTTTTTTAAAAAAAAGTTTAAAAAGTGGTCCAAGCATAAAACCCTGTGGTTCTCCATCTCTGATCATTTGAATGTGACTAAGAGCAGACTGTTTTATATTACTCAGTTACGCCGCATCTAGCAGGCTCTTTGTTTTGCTGAGACCCATCAATTTAAAGTATTGAATAATGATGACATATTTTGTTCAAACCATTCTCTGTATTCATGCTTTTATACCGAATCTTCTCTCCTCAGTTATCGCTTCTTCTCGCTCTCCTACAGACCAGTTCCCGAGCTTACAGAGTAAGATGCGCGTGGTGCTGAGGGTGGAGGTGGAAGCGGTTAAGTTCCTAAAAGAGGAGCCTCAACGTCTGGAAGCTCTACTGAAATGTTGCAACACCATGACTGATGCTCTCAGCAACCTTCGCAGGTATGCAGGTATCAAACAAAGCCCCTTAAGTGTATCTAAAGATCAACCAGTTTGACTCTCATGACACATATCTGAATGTTAGATTTTTTTTTGTAGCCATGATTATAAATCTGAATTGATGTAAAATGTGAAACCATAGTAAAAATGTACCTCATATGCTTAAGTATTTTGTTGCTCTTACTTCTTAGGGCTCCTGAACCAATTCTAAACATTCCAGCTGTTTAGTATTGTGAAGAAGGGATGGTAACGTAGGCTTGTTGTGCTGCCATAAAATCCTGGCTGGTTTCTGTCACAAAGTCAACCATGAATACCTTTATGTACCAAAGTAATATTAGATGAAATATTAAACAACATTGAAATTACATCAGGATGCAATAATATAAATGACATAATTTTATGGAGAGTTAATATCATTAAGCAATAATTTAGAAGAAATATAAAGCTGAAGATCAACAAGTATAACATTTTTGGCAACATCAACTTTAATTTCTGAATGTTTTACACTGTAACTCCCCCTCTCCATGTGGCAGCAACACCATAATGTCTGAAACTTGTAAGTTAGATCGGATGAGTCGATTTAATAACAGGATGAAGCCGCACTCTCTCCTTCTCTGCATTGGTACCACTAATAAAACGATTGTTGAGATTTTAACCAATATCTAGCCGCAATTTACATCAGACAATTATTTCATCAGAGCATGCTATTAAGGCTCTGCATATCAACCCCCTCATCAGCATATTTGTGGGTTAAAGGGTTTTTATTCAGCAGATGAAACAAAATTAAAAGCAAGCTTTTAACTATATATATTAACATTTTGAAAAACTCATGTATTAGCAAATTTAAATTGCGCAACAAAGAATATAAATTTAATGACCTCATTAGAAATGCTTGATCCAAGAGTTGTTCTGCAGAAGGAACAGGAAACTGCTTGGAATTGATGGGAGAATGGATGGTGCTAAATAAAAAAAGAAAGGCTGGGCTGTTGATATTACAGCAGGACACTGACCCTAAACATACAGCCAAAGTTACAGTAAAATGGTAAATGACATGTACTTATATAGCGCGTTTATTCAAGTCAGGAGACTTGACCAAAGCACTTTACACTACATTCATTCACCCATTCAGTCAAGGTGGCAACCTACATTGTAGCCACAGCTGCCCTGGGGCTCACTGACAGAAGCTGGGCTGCCATAAACTGCCGCCACCGGGCCCTCTGACCACCATCAGTAGACAATGCAGGTGAAGTGTCTTGCCCAAAGACACAACAACACTGAAAGTCAGAGCTGGGGTTTGAACCGTCAATCCTTTAATTTCAGGGCAAACTCCTACATCCAACGCCACTGTCGCCCTCCAAAACGGTTTAGATCAATGCAGATTCACACAGCAGGTGATATAAGTATTGAACAAACCTCCATTTTTCTCACTAAATATTATTATTTAGTGAGAAAAATGTTTTTTTAAACAAAATTAATTTCTGAACATCTATGGTTTGATTTCTTTGTATGTGTGGATTGCCTGGATTGTTACCGACATCTGGTGAAAATGTCAATAGCCCCTCTAGAAATATATTTGCTTAGAAAAATGTCTGTGTCTGAATGGCTGCTCTCCTAGTATAAATACATAGTTTGGCTTCCTGGATGAAAGATGGTGAACGTGAGTCAGAAAACTTTCAGCTTTAACTCCATTAAACAAGGTTTTCGACAAATATTGTCTAATGGAGGTTGAAGAGAATTGAATCTTTTTTTGTTTGTTTTCAAGATGCTAAAACTAAATATGAATTGGCTTTTACTTCACAATCATGCTATGCAAAGAGACAACATCTGAATTTATTATTTAAATTTAGCTTAAAACTGCTTGCTTTTTTGTACATAAGAAAAGGTTTTAAATAGGAACACAAAATCCTACTACTTTTAGGTGCTATTTCATGCTGCTTAACCCAACCATATATGTATAATAGTAACTTATGTATGATTTTTATGTCTGTTATTTTTCTTCTTTGTGTCCTTTCTGTTTGTGCAGACAGGTCTCTGAAGGCGTTTGGAAGACCCCTGAAGACCTCTCCTGTCAGTCCCAGAAAAGACTGGATGATATGAGTCAAGGCTCTGATCTGGACATCCTGAACAGTCCTCCTCTCAGCCTCAGTGACCTGAGCACCAGCTCCGGTCTGGCCAACTGGATGCCCCTGTCCTCCTCTGCTAGCGAAACTGACACATCTGGTCCTGAGCAGGACATCCAGTCTTCCATGGCCTTCAGAACCCGAGTCCTGGATGAGCTGCCAAGTCGCAGACCAGGAGACAAAGCAGTCTCTGCTGAAGTCAGACTGGTAAACATAATTGTGGGCGTATTCATTCACCAGTCTGCTGTAAACAGAAAGATATTTACATCTTATTCTTATGCCAGATGGTAGATATTCATTTACACAGAACATTATATCTGAAAGCTCTTAAATCTGTTACTCAGACCCTCATCACACAAGCAGATGGTTTATTATTCCATTTGTTGGGGCAGCATTGGAAAACACTCTCCATATATCTTGCCAGTAGTCTCATGCTGTTTTTTATTTATCTGCTTCTGTATATCTTTTAGGCAGCTGAGCGTGACTGGGAGGAGAAACGTGCCAGTCTGACCCAGTTTAGCGCTCAGGATATCAATCGCCTGCTGGAGGAAACCCAGGCTGAACTGATGAAGGCCATTCCAGATCTGGACTTTGCTGCCAAGCACATAAATAAACCGGCAGTCCCTCCCAAACCCCAGATTACCCTCCCAATATCCTCCACCACAGCTACTTCTTCAGCTGCAGGGAGCACTGGGACAACAGCCACCACCACCACGTCTAGTGGGGACCAGCAGCCTGGCAAGGTGCAGTTGGCTGCTCAGAAGCTCAACAGCATGGAAGGCAGCGGTTCACATCGAGGGTCCGGTGAGTTGTCCAGATATCAGTATCATTTTTGCGTACAAAGGATGATTCATTTGATAAAAATAAATATATTTTAAATGATATTTTTCTGATTGGGCAGTGGACCTCAATGTAGCAAGATACAAAACAGAAAAACCATCTAAGTCTCCTCCCCCACCTCCCCCTCGCCGAAGCTTCCCATCGGTTCACGGCCTCACCACAAACCGCACTGGAGAGGTGATCGTCACCAACAAGAACCAGAAGGTGAGGCTCAGAGGTTCCAGCTGTCACTCGTTCTGTAATTAAACAAGGTTATCAGCTGGGAAAACAGTTTATAAAGCAAAAATTCCATTTAATTTAATGTATCTAAACTCAGGTTCACAAAAAAATAAAAATTATCCAGTTATATGGAGAGATTCAAACTCCAACTGATCTCAGTTATTAAACATTGCAGTTGAGTTCAGTTTACCATTACATGTCATCAATATTGTTTCTATCTAAGGGAACCCAGCAGATTGAATCAGGTCTATCAGGTAGAGCAGATGCCATTAAAGGGTATCGATGGTCTCTATAGTGTGTATCAAAATTCACCTGGACTATAGTGTCCTGGTCACTTCTGGTTTATTTTCACCACCAAGCTATTCTTTATTTTGTAGCCATTACTGTTTCATTGTTGTTGTCAAACTTCCGATTCAGGCTTGACCATTTTCCTGATTTCTAAAACACAAAATGTAAGAATGAAGGTGTTTAAGAATAGCATTACCAATTAACTAGTGTCATGTTGAAATGTGAGTGGTTATTAAGTTATGCCAAACCGAGAGCCAGGATCAGCATTTGAAAGTAAAAAAGCAGTTTGTCTGACTTTTTTTCAGGTTTCAGGGGGCTCTTCTGCCCTCCATATTTAGATATTGATTATTGAACCTTGCAGTAAAATGACCTCATAAGAGGTCACAAGGACACATCTAGAGCTTAAAAGACTGCAATCCTTCAGGACTATAGTTACACTTCTCTGAGTTTCAGCTGTCTCCCTTTGTCTGTGTAGGTGGAGGAAGATGGTGAAATGCCAAAAACTCTGGTGAAGTTGAGACGGACCCCCTCAGACACCCCCCGACCAGCCTCCACCCCACCTGTGATCGCTGCCTCAGCCATTCAGGACGAGGATGATGAGGAGAAGATCCTCGCTGAGCTGGAGGTAGAACAGTTCATAGGCTACTTTCTGTTCCATTGTGACATTAAGTTCTGATTTGTTCTCACTGCATTATTTCATAAATAAAAAGATATTTCAGAGAACACCTGTAAAAGATCCCCCCTGTAGTAAACAGAGCAGCGGCCGACCAAAGGCCCCCTCCCCCTACGTCATTGAGTCACTGGGCAGAAAGGTAAATGTAAAACCTCAAGCTTTTGCCTCCTGCTGCCTCACTCCCAGGCCTCTTTCTGCTGACTTAATCCTTTGTATTAACTCCTATTTATTTCCTACTTTGCTTGATCTTCCATGCAGATTAACAACACGCCATACAAGGGAAAAAAGGGAAAATAAATCAACTTGTGCATGATTAGGAATTGGCTTATTGTTTTACTTCCCCTTGAGATCTCTGAAATGTTTCTACTCTTTTCATTGAGATTTCCATATTTTTACACATCAAACTGTAAAGCTGAGAAATACTAGGGGGGATATTTGTTATTAGTCTGATTTTAAACTAATATCAGGTAAATGTATTATTATACATGTGCCCTGCTCCATCTCATCAGAATTTAACAAGTGAATGATTTCAGCTGTGAGATGCAGTAGCAATTGTACAGAAACAGAAAACATGATACCAACTTAGGGGAACTATGGGTAACTTCTACAGAACGAAAACAGAAATAAATGGTGATCTTAAAGCTTAAAAGTGCAGGAAATAGATTTCAGTTACTTTAAACGTTACTAATGTTTGGGAAAAGGATTAATATGGAAAACAGAAATGATGAAGAAAAACTTAGCTTTTAAAACTCACCAATAAAGGTTTCCATGTGGTTGATGCATCAAAAAAGGCATCTAATACGATTACTGACAATATCATGTTTTATGGCTACATCTCTTCAAAGAACACCCAGCCTGTGCCGGCAAATATGCTAAAGATGTTAAAAAAAAAGGGTCAACAGGGCCTATGGAGCATTAGGAATATTGGATTACTGATGTTCCACATACACTGTACTCTAAAATTCATCAGTCAAGTTAAACAGCAGTCACTAAAATGATCTAAAAGGGATTTTATTTGCAGGGCAGGAGTGGGTAGAACTCTTTGATTTCTTTGCTTCAGTTAATAAAATGAGAAGGGAAACACATATTTAATGCAAGGGAGGAGCCCTAAGGGCCAAAGGTTCCCATTCGGCTTCTGTTTAATACAATGTTTTCATTGTCGATGAATTAACCAACCTAAATGCTTCAAAGTTTTCTGCAAAATCAATTAACCTTGGATGCAATAATATCCCAAATCAGCAACCAAAAGATTTGTTTTTTGTTTATTTCTAAGTAATTTTTTTTCATATCTATAAAGATTTTAACATAAATGTGATTTACCTTTATTATTTATTGTTGGTTTTAATTTCAGTAGTGGATCCTATGACAGTATACAGTGAAAATAAGTATTTGTACATGTACATTATGCAACTTCTCCCACTTAGAAATCATGAAGGGGTAAAAATTCTTATTGTAGGTTAATGTCCACTATGAGAGACATAATCTAAAAAAAAAAAGAAATCCAGATATCACAATGTATGTTTTTTTTAGCTATTCATTTGTATGATAAAGCTACAAATAAGTATTTGAACACCTGAGAAAATGAATGATAATATTTGGTACAGTAGCCTTTGTTTGAAATTCCAGATGTCAAATGTTTCCTGTGGTGTTTCACCTGGTTTGCACACTGCATGAGGGATATTGGCCCACTCATACAGATCTTTTCTAGCTCAGTCATGTTCCTCGGCTGTCGCTGAGTTTGAGCTCACTCCAAAGATTGTCTATTGGGTTTAGGTCTGAAGAGTGGCTAGGCCACGCCGGAAACCTTGATATGCTTCTTCCTTGGTTATTCTGGCTGTGTGCTTTGGGTCATTGACATGCTGGAAGACTCAGCCTCGACCCATCTTCAAAGCTCTAACTGAGGGAAGGAGGTTGTTCCCCAAAATCTTGCAATACATGGCCCCGGGCATCCTCTGCTTAATGCAGTGCAGTCACCCTGTCCCATGTGCAGAAAAACACCCCCAAAGCATGATGCTACCACCCCCATGCTTCACAGTAGGAATTGTGTTCTTGGGATGGTTCTCATCATTCTTCTTCCTCCAAACACAGTTAGTGGAAGTATGACCAAAAGGTTCTATTTTGGTCTCATCTGACCACATGACTTTCTCCCATGATTCCTCTGGATCATCCAAATGGTCATTGGCCAATTTAAGACAGGCCTTGACATGTGCTGGTTTAAGCAGGGGAACCTTCCTTGCTATGCATGATTTTAAACCATGATGTCTTACAGTAACCTTAGAAACGGTGTCCCCAGCCCTTTTCAGGTCATTGTCCAGCTCCTGTGTAGTTCTGGGCTGATTTCTCACATTTCTTAGGATCACTGAGACCCCAAGAGGTGAGATCTTGCATGGACTCCCAGTCTGAGGGAGATTGACAGTCCTGTTTAGCTTCATCCATTTTCTAATGATTGTTCCAACAGTGGACTTTTTTTCACCAAGCTTTGACTAAAGTGATACACACCCTTTCCAGCCTTGTGGAGGTGTAAAATTTAGTCTCTAGTTTCTTTGGACATCTCTTTTGTCTTGGCCATGTTAGTAGTAGAAGTTTTACTGATTGTATGGGGTGGACAGGTGTCTTTATGCAGCTAAAGACCTTAAACAGGTTCATCTACTTTAGGATAATAAATTGGGAGGATGTGGACATTTTGAAGGGAGACTAACAGGTCTTTAAGGGTCAGAATTCTAGTTGATTGACAGTTTTTGGAAATAATTATTTGCTGTTACATCATTAAAATGAATAGTTAAAAATCATATATTGAGATTTTTGTTTTTGTTTTATTTAGATCATGTCTCTCACAGTAGACATGCACCCACGATGAGAGTTTAAGAGCCCTCCATAATTTCCAAGTACTTGCAAAATAGCAGCGTGATCAAATACCTACTTTCCTCACTGTACATGTTGATCCAGGAGCCCAATTGGGGCTCCAACCCCAACTTTGGAAGTCACAGGTTGGGGGGAATTGAGTTCCACACAGTTTTTACACAGGTCTGGAAATTTACAGAGGTTTTGAAATTTAAAAATTTTTGAATGAAAAATATGTATAGCCTTTTTCCATTCTTAAAACAACTTAGTTTATAAATGTCATACATTTTTGCAGCATTGCTCCTGAGTCATTATGGTTTATATTTACATAATTCCAGCGTTATTTCATCAGGTGGTTCAAACGATCACAGGTGGTTGTACCTTGGGTGACTTAGTTAAAATCAGCTCACAAAAACAAGATGCTTTTCTTCCACAGAACAGCAGTAACTCACCGGGACCGACAAAGGGTCCAACTGTTGCGGCTCGACTCAAACACCTTCAACAGGGAAGCCTGGAGAGACCAAAATCCCGCAAACAGAAAGATGATTTCCCCAAAGTCCAGGGCCAGCAGCAGGTATTCCACTTCTAACTGATCTGACGCTCCGCCTGCCTCTCCTCTCTACTGTCACCTCAGAGAAGCTCAGCCTCTTGGTCCCAGAAGACTCTGTGAGGGAACGCAAGCTGGTTTTCATCTCCTCTTCTTCTGTGTTAATGGTTTGGGTGACTGGATTTGGACCAGCTTGGTCAGACATTAAGCTTTTGTCCAGTCTGTTAAATTTCTCACTGACTTATTTAATCTAAGATAGCAAAATCCTGATCAATTGGTCAAGTCAGTTAAAACTGTTGCCTTCTAACAGCTAGAAAGCTGAGATCTTTCAGGCAGGAAGATTAGAGAGGTTAAAGACAAGTTAAATTCATGCAGTAAACAAACAAAAAAAACTGCAGAAAGAGCAAAGCAATCATGGAAAACAAAACTCACATTAAGACACATAAATGCAGGAAGGGCTTGAAGTTAGGGACTAAATCTATGTGTGTAGCATTCATTTTTATTTTAAAAAACCCCACATATTTCTTCATCACTTTTTTTTCCCCTCAGGCTGAATTGACTGTTATTTCTTCTCAGCTGGAATTACCTCATTCAATCCCTTTTCCTCAAAACATTTTTTCAGTCTCCTAAAAAAAAATGCATTTATTTTTTTTTTTCAAAAGGTTCAGAAATTAACCTGATTAACAAGAACAATTTACTTTCTTGCCTTTCATGTAACTTTCGGTAGAAATAAAAAGAAAAAAAAAAACATTTGCTAGTTAAGTTACTGTAAAGTCAGTATTTTTGCTGATTCCTTGAAAGTTTAGCATTCAGGGGTAAAAACAGTTCCCTGCTGTCATGAATCCCCACAGGTGTACATCAGTCAGATTTAAAGTCTCATATTAACTAGCCGACTAGCTTATGTTATTGGTCTGATTCAAAAAGTCAAACTCAAATAGATAATCCACAGAGGGAATTTCACTTTTATTTCTGCTCAATCTCATGGTTATAGCTTAGAAAAACCCATACATTTTGTGTTAAATGCGACCAATAAACAAGTTTATTTAACTTAGTATTTGCACTATACAGTGTATTAGGCCAGTTGTATGGCAGTCTCCCAACCAAACAAGATTATGGAGGATTTAATCAAAGCAGGCCATGGTGCATTTGGTTATCTTGTTGATTCCTGCAGCATTTATCAGCTAAGAGGAAGAATAAAATGATTCAATATTTCCTGAAAGACGTCTGTACAGACTTTCAACCTAAAACTCAGTCTACCAGCACTAGCTGTGAAATGGATCCACAGATTAACACTGGTTGTGGAAAATCTATTCTGGAGTGTGAATTCATGAGCTTGGATTCTGTGCCTCTTCACTCTCCCTCCAAAATCTGGAACTTGATTAATCAACGAAATCCAGGCTTTATTTTCAAAAGAAAGAAAACTTTGAATTACCGAGCAAGAACCCTGTTGAAACTTTGCTTCACAATGCTGCGGTTTTCCCTGTTTCTTGTTTCCTTTTTTTTTTTATCTTTTACTGTATATTTAAAGTCATTATTAATTAGTCTGAGAGGCAAAAATAGGTTTTCATTGGTTGAAAGATATTATCATTAAATTTGACTAAAACATCTAATTGGTTGCAACATTGCGTTATGTTGTCAAAAAATGTGAAAAAGTTCCAGGGAATTTGTTTGTAAGAGCGTGTAACACACAAAGAATGTGTTTTTTTCCCTGCATCATTTCTCATACATTATTCTCACTGAACGCAGCTTGTTTTCCAACAAAGCCTCCTTGATTGGCTGAACATTTTGGAAAGACAAAGAGTCTTCGTTCTCCTGAATGTGTGATGGGAGGAAAACTGTCCTGCTCTTTTTTTCAGAGCTGTTAATCAGCGGTGGCAGCAGAGGGGAGCGAGGGCCAGTCGGTTTTTTTGTTTTTTTTTCACTTGATGGATTTGGCTCCTAGAGAAGCCATGGAGACTATGGCTGCTGCTTTTACTGCTGGCTGGTTTAAAGATGGGATCAGAAGCTCAAACATTTTCTGACTCTCATTCAGAGCTGTGGGTTCTTCACATTGTCCTTATTTCTTCTTCTATTTATCACTTCTCATAAACTCAAACACTATCCTCCTTGTTCCTTATTCCTCCGTCTCTTTTTCTATTTTTCCTATATCCCTCTATTTTACTCTTCTAAACTGACTCCTGATCTCATTTATCCTTTTTTGCTTTTTCCCCTTTCCTACCTTTATTCCTTTTATCTCCAGTCCGTCCTTAAGCAGCAGCCCTAATCCCCTAGCATTCTACCCATTGTTCCTGTCCTCTCTCCCTCCTCTTCCTCCTTTTTTGCTGCATCATTCAGAGGAGGAAGAGAAGCGGAGTAGGGAGAGATTTTTCTGTCCTGCAGCTCTGACAGCAGCTCTGCGTCAGTCGCACACACGAGGACCGTCACGTCGATGCACCAAAACCTGACGTCCCCACCGGCCAATCACAATGAAGCTCAGAGCAGCATAGTGCAGGGATGAAGGGTTTGAAGGATTTAACAAAAAACTTGATTTGTCTGTCAGTAAATTTTGATTTTTATGTTTTTTTCCCCCCTGTCACTGCTTCATGACTCCATTACACTTTTCTCTCTTTTTTGCTCTAAAACTTCCCCTCCCCCCCCACACTGCTTGCTTTTTTGGGGCAGTCCTGAGCTTCCGCTGCTCACTGATCCGCAGATCATCATTATTTCTGCCGACGTTTCCCTTCACTGCTATTTCTGACATCTTTTTTTAGTCCGTCAGCCAGCCTTCTTTTTTTTTTTTTCCTCTTCGTCACTTGCTTTGCCTTTTGTCATCCTGTCTGCTTCTCAGGTCTCTCAGGTCTCATCCGGACTAAATACGTGAGGACTGAGTACTCGGATCATTCCACTTTTGGACCTCTAAATCCTAATACACACCTCAAAGGTGACTGTTGGCTAAAATGTCACAGTTTGGAGGCAAACAGGAGCTCCTGTTGTCTGCTGATATATTAATGTGACTCCACTGATTCATGTGTTAATTTGAAAAAGACTGCAAGAGTTCTGGACCTGTACCATGAAGCAATTAAACACATCTAATGTGTATCTCCATCTTCCACCATAACTAACAATCTAAAACGAAATCTATGTCCCAGTTTTACACAAGAGGATATCTCATGAATGCTCAATCAAGTTATATTTTTATTCTATTTCATTCAGAGAAAGGTGAAAGATAAAGGGTGTTGCCATTAAAATAAAACAGGCGCCTCACGGTAAATTAGAATGTCATTGAAAACTGGATATTTAGTTCTTCAAGAAGGAAAATTTATAATTATATATTACAGGTGGGGATATATTTCAAGTATTTTTTATTTTTTTTTCAAATGTTTCATAGATAACCAAAACCAAAAAAATCAGTTTCTCTGATGTTTAGCATGAACTATGTCTAATAAAAATGGATGTTTGATATGATAATGTAGACCTATTGAATAAATATTCGTCTATACTAATTTATGGCTCTCTTTACCTAAATGACTGTGTCAGCACAAGGCTCTGCTGATGCAGGAATAAAACACAGATTGCTTTAACAGCAGCCTTCAGCTTGCATTCTGCTCTTGATATGAGGTTTCTGGGCAATCAAGCTCACCATCACCATGGTTACTGTAACCTTTGAAAGCACGGGTTGGGAGTAAGTTCTGCTAGAAAGTGAAGGATCTCTATTGAACACAGCTAATTTGCTAGATTTCAAAAGGGTCCAATTCCTCAGCTTAGGCAACTTCACAATTTTACTAAGTTTTTTTGCTAATTTTCTTAGTTACAGTATAGTTTTAAAGAATGTATTTAATACATCTTAAAAACACACTTCACTTTCTTAAATCTTTACTAACATTTAATCTTTTACAAAACTTAACAGCAAAATAAATAAATAAATAAAAGTCCTTTTTTAAATAATGTATGAAACGTTTATTTTTATTTTATTTAAGGGTTCATAAAACAGGATTCATTTTCTGAATTCAATTATTTTCATGATTCCTATCTCATATTCTGGGTAAGTTTCCTCAAACTCTACTTTTAGAACCCCAGTGGCATTTAACTGTTTCCACCAAAGAATGAGCAGCTTAAACAGATTGGCCTTGTAGCATGTCCTTGGAGGAAAGTATTTGTCCATCAACTCGTCTTTAAATGCTCTATTTTCACAGTGCACCTCCCTGATTTTTAAACAGGCAATCTTAAATCCTTTAAGGCTTAAAGGCAGGGCAAGCTTCTGTCTCACCCGCTGTACATCTGGGAGTGAAAACAAACTGTAGGTCTTGTGTGATTGTAAGAGGTTGAGGAAAGCACCTCAAAAGCCACAATTGGGGAAGTCAAAGCTGTGTCTAATGAATATTCTAATTTCAGACTACCATAGATTAATTTTACCACAGAAAAAGTCCAGCGACCCAGGTAAAAGCTTCTCAGGGTCCCGACCCGGACCAAAATATGCGAGTTGGTGACCCCTGCTACAGAACCTGTCAGCAGAGGGAAGCATACACTGCAAAAAATAGAAATCTCAATATTTTTTTTTCTTAAAGCAAGTGTATTTGTTCTTGAATTGAGGAGATAAGTGAGACACTGCCAATGGAACAAGAGGATTTACTTTTATGAGAAGAAAAAACAATGGTATTGTCTTATTATAAGCGCACATTATCTAACTATCTTATTTTAAGAGTAAAACTACTCATTCCATTGGCAGATCATCTTATTTACCTGCTCAAATTAAGAGTAAAATGTACTTAATTTAAGATTTTTTGTACTTATTTCTAGATCGTTTTTGCAGTGTAAGCTCTCTTAAATGACCTGACTTGTGATGAAAGTTGGCGAAATAACACCGGTAGATAGAGGTGGGCTTGGGAAACTTTACTAGATCCCGACCAGCATGGATTTTATGCCCTTCCTCCAGAAACTGGGACCTTTACTCTCCCATGAAAAAATGAATTTACATTTGCCTGAGAGTTATACTTTGAAAAACTGAGCAACAGTCCAGTTTTTTCCTCTGTAGTCCAGCTTTGATGAATTCCACCAGATTTTTCACACCTTTAATTTTTATGCTGGGATAAAGATCACTGTGAACAACCAGCTTATTTAACAATGATCTTTAGGAGCTAATCCCATATTTGGAGGAGGGGGGTAGAGACTGTCCGCTCGACAGCTGTTGAGTGAGAAGTCTCCTGCATGATCGTGTCGGCCAAACCAGCCCTGGACTAGAAATCCTTCTGATTCGCTTTGTTGAAGATTGTGATTGTTTCAGAAAAGGAGTTTTTGGTGTTGATGAACTGTTATGCATAATAGTCTCATTCGACAGATAAAAAACTTAAAATATATACAGTATAATTTGAGATTTATATCTTTAATTGACCTACTGATAGTAGTTAAATTTTTGACTGGTTCCTAATTAAATGGAAATAAATGGAAAAAGGATGCAGGGTATCATAGGGACATTTAAACCATCTAAATCTGGTTTGAACCTTATTTTTAGGACCTTGCAGGGCTTAACAGTAACAAAGTTAATGGGCTTAACTTATTTGAATCTAATTTCCTGCATTTTGATCCAAGCAAATATTTGATTTGAAATGCAAATGTCAGGAGTAGGACTGGATTATTTCTGTTTATAATTAACCATTTAGAAACTCATCTGAAATAACAGGCTGTTCATGCCGGACCTTATTATGTATAATGTATAATGTATGTGTTGTTTAATGCAAAGACCGGGGGGTGACATTTAAAACTAGGAAATAACTGATCATCTTCGTTTCATTTTGCTGTTAAGTATTTGTTTGTTTGCAGCCTTCTTTATTTTTCCACATGGATGTTTCAGATCATCCAATAAATGTAATATAGGATGAGGCCTAATTACATTAAAAATGATTCTTTACTTAACAAGCAGGGATATCTGCTGGCTGAATGTGAAAGGGTAAAACCCACCCACACCTTATAAATTATTGCGTTGCTGGTGGCAACAGAAGCCATCATTGTCGATAATTATTTTAAATCATTGGGGATAATATGTTGCCAGCTTTATGAGTAAAAATGATTTAGAAATACTGGAAACTTTGTATGTAATCATAGTCTGAATTCATGAGAGACCATTGAAATTGGATTTTGCTGCCTGAAAACCTAAGAGTGACAAATTTAAAGGTAGATATTTTCTAACTTTACATTTCGCCAAGATTATATCTACCAAACAGTAACCTTACCTGAGGCAAGCAAGGGTGTTTAACTTTGGATTGTTTTATGATAACCCTTGATGAGTGGTTGTGTTGTTGGAGTGATTTTTATGAGGGGCCGTTTAGGACAGAAACTATTTTTCCTCTCACGTACACCAATAAAACCATGCACACACCTCAGTAGACACACACACACTCTCAAAAAAAACTATGTTTTCCTCTCAAACACACTACTATGACATGCACACATCACAGTAGAAACACTCACACACAATCACAAAACTAAAATTGAATACATGTCTTATGTGTGTGTGTGCACTAATACTAGACTGTATGAGAGGGCATAAGTGTGTGTGTGTGCACTAATACTAGACTGTATGAGAGGGCATAAGTGTGTGTGTGTGCACTAATACTAGACTGTATGAGAGGGCATAAGTGTGTGTGTGTGCACTAATACTAGACTGTATGAGAGGGCATAAGTGTGTGTGTGAACTAATACTAGACTAAATGAGAGGATATACATATGTTTGTGTGTGTGCGCATATGTGTGTGTGTGTGTGGGTGTGTGTGTGTGTGGGTGTGAACTAATACTAGACTGAATGAGAGGCTATACATATGTGTGTGTGCGCGCGCGCGCGCGTGTGTGTATGTGACTGATATCGTAGCAGACTGAATGAGAGGCTTGTACTTGTGTGTGAGAGTTCAACCTGTCACGGAAGAGGCGGGGCAAATTGGCTAGCGCATGCATGGAACCCAAACTGAGCAATATAATGTAAAACGGGGTGGGCAATAGGGGGCAGCACACAAGCCAGTTACCTGCTGAGCCAACAATAATGAGCTTCCGAGAAGAAGACGTAGCATGGCTGATACAAAACCTGAAAATTATAGACCAATTAGATTAACCTCAAATATTTGTAAAATAATGGAGAAAATGAATTTTGAAAGAATGATTTATTATATAGAATCTAATGGATATTTATCAAAATATCAAAGTGGTTTTAGGAGGGGTAGGAATACTATGGATGCAGTTTTGAGTTTGGAATTTGAAATCAGAAAAGCTCAAATTAGTAAAGAAAGTATTGTAGCAGTGTTTTTTGATATTGAAAAGGCAAATGATATGTTGTGGAAAGAAGGTTTATTAATAAAAATGTTAAAGATGGAAATTACTGGTAGGATGTATTGGTGGATCAAAGATTTTCAAACTGAAAGACAAATATAAGTTCAAATAGGTAAATATCATTCTGAGAAATATATTGCTGAAAATGGTACTCCACACGGAAGTATAATAAGTCCTTTATTATTTTCGGTAATGATAGATGATGTATTTCAAAATATAGATAATGGAATGGGTTTTTCTCTTTTTACTGATGATGGAGCAATGTGGAAGAGAGGTAGGAATTTGGAATTTATTACTAAAAAGATGCAACAAGCAATTGTTAAAGTTGAAGAATGGTCATTAAAATGGGGATTTAAATTCTCAGTGGATAAGACTAAAACAATGTTCTTTTCAAGGAGGAAAATTAATGATCGTAAATTAAAATTATATAATCAAGAAATAGAAAGAGTGAAGCAATTAAAATTTTTAGGGGTTTGGTTTGACGAAAGAATAACATGGAATATACACATTCAAAAAATTTTAGGCAAATGCAAGAAAGTAATAAATATTATGAGATGCTTAATTGGTAGGGAGTGGGGAGCAGATAGAGTAGCTCTAAAGAATATATATACAGGATTAATTCGATCGGTGATAGACTATAGTATTGTGTATAATTCAGCAGCAGAGACAAATCTTGAAAACTGGATCGGATTCAATATCAAGCATTGCGATTATGTACAGGAGTAATTAAAACTACTCCAACAGCAGCATTGTTAGTAGAAATGGGAGAAATGCCACTTGCATTTAGAAGAGAGCAATTAACATTAAACTATTGGGCTAATTTAAAAGGTCATAGAAATGATCACCCAACTCTGCAAGTAATAAAACCCTGTTGGGAAAAAGAAGTAAAAGATATTATAAGTTTTGGTCGGACTGTGCAAGAAAAAATGACAGAATTCAAAATAGATCAGATTAGTATAAGCCAAACAGTTCCATTATCAGTTATACAACCATGGATAATTACAGATGCTAGGGTAGATTTTACTTTGTTGGAAAGAAGAAAGGATAAGGAATTCATATTAAACTCATATATAGTACAGGATTATATTAATCATTATTATTAGTATGTAAATTTATACAGATGCCTCTAAAAATATAACAAATCAAATAGGAGTAGCCTTTATCGTACCAGAATTTAATGTTAAAATTAGGAAAAGGATAAGTGATGGACTTTCAGTTTATACGGGAGAAATGATTGCAATATTATTAGCTGTTCAATAGGTGGAAGAAGTTAAGCCATTAAGATCAGTCATATGTTCAGATTCTAGTTCATCTTTAATTAGTTTGCAGTATAGTCACTCAGAAAGCAGGCCAGATATAGAACAGAATAGAAATTCAACAGACACAATATAGAATAAATATGATGGGTTTAGTTATAAATTTTGTATGGAAGCTCATTATTGTTGGCTCAGCAGGTAACTGGCTTGTGTGCTGCCCCCTATTGCCCACCCCGTTTTACATTATATTGCTCAGTTTGGGTTCCACGCATGCGCTAGCCAATTTGCCCCGCCTCTTCCGTGACAGGTTGAACTCTCACACACAAGTACAAGCCTCTCATTCAGTCTGCTACGATATCAGTCACATACACACACGCGCGCGCGCGCGCGCACACACACATATGTATAGCCTCTCATTCAGTCTAGTATTAGTTCACACCCACACACACACACACACACACACATATGCGCGCACACACAAACATATGTATATCCTCTCATTTAGTCTAGTATTAGTTCACACACACACACTTATGCCCTCTCATACAGTCTAGTATTAGTGCACACACACACACTTATGCCCTCTCATACAGTCTAGTATTAGTGCACACACACACACTTATGCCCTCTCATACAGTTTAGTATTAGTGCACACACACACACTTATGCCCTCTCATACAGTTTAGTATTAGTGCACACACACACACTTATGCCCTCTCATACAGTTTAGTATTAGTGCACACACACACACTTATGCCCTCTCATACAGTTTAGTATTAGTGCACACACACACACACACTTATGCCCTCTCATACAGTCTAGTATTAGTGCACACACACACACTTATGCCCTCTCATACAGTTTAGTATTAGTGCACACACACACACTTATGCCCTCTCATACAGTCTAGTATTAGTGCACACACACACACTTATGCCCTCTCATACAGTCTAGTATTAGTGCACACACACACACTTATGCCCTCTCATACAGTCTAGTATTAGTGCACACACACACATAAGACATGTATTCAATTTTAGTTTTGTGATTGTGTGTGAGTGTTTCTACTGTGATGTGTGCATGTCATAGTAGTGTGTTTGAGAGGAAAACAGTTTTTTTGAGAGTGTGTGAGTGTTTCTACTGTGATGTGTGCATGTCATAGTAGTGTGTTTGAGAGGAAAACATAGTTTTTTTTGAGAGTGTGTGTGTGTCTACTGAGGTGTGTGCATGGTTTTATTGGTGTACGTGAGAGGAAAAATAGTTTCTGTCCTAAACGGCCCCTCATAGATTTTAATAAAACATACACTCCTTAAAACATTCACCCCTCTACTTCTCTTGTGGAGATTAACTTAAAAATGAAAATATGTAGCCCAGTCCAAACTGGATTTGTTTGTTTGATTTGCTATTCATCAGTTCAAAGTTTTTTTTTTGTTTTTTTTTTACTTTGTCATAATGTTAGAATTTATTTAACCTTCATCATGTTGCGATGTGGGTTCTGCATAAAGTCTGGCAGTAATCAAGTCTGGGTATGGCTGCTGAAGTTGAACTAAAGTGTCCACAATTTACTAAGTGGAAGGGCTTGGTTGGTTTGGATAGCTTTGTTTTTTTTTTATAAAGTAAACTTGATAAAAAAAATATATTATTTACAAATTATGTTTATCTGTTTTCAAATTAATCAATCGCTATTTGTATATAGAACCCGAAGCAGAAAAAAAAATCTGCTCTTACATTTCTAGAAATAAATTTGAGCTTTACTATGAAAAAACAAAACAAAAATCTGTCATTTTATAATTTTAAGGTGCCATTTTTGTCATTGGCTGTTCCGCAACATATAGAGCACCACAAAAATCTTTAGTTTAATCTTTTCATTACTTTAGCTATTCATTTTAGTGATACTGAGCATTTTTCCTAAAATAAGAGTGGCTGTAAAACTGTCCAACATGGCAAACATGCCTTATCCAAAATTGAATCATCTGTTTAAATGGCTGCTCAGTTCCAGATAAAGTGTTTTTAATGTCTGAAAGAGTGGCACCCAAAAAGGTATCCTATTGAACAATCTGGTTAAGCTTGAAATTTATGTTTCTACTTGATAACAAGTGTAGAACTGGGACATAGGTATGTAAACGTGTAAGGTTTCCTTTTGTCAAAATTTTTCAGAAATTTGGATTTAATTAAAACGTGACGTGTTAAGCTGCAAAGCTTTCGATTAAAGTGAAATCAAACCAGTGTTTCTGTGTTCACCACTGCGGGAAACTAAATTAAGAGTTTAGTCTTAACCTGTTTATGAAATGTAGAATAAGATTAGATAATCTAGATTGAGAGAAGTTAAAATCTGACCAGAACCACTTAAGATATATTGTATGTATATCATTATAGAACCATTTAGTTTTTTGTTTCAGAGAGAACGTGTAAAAAAGAAAAAAAGTCATCTATGTTTTATATAATCAAGCTTTTTTTTGTATTTTTATACTTGAAGAGGATTCATAAGCATGTGACACATTCTGTAAATTCTTTATTTTTCTGAGTTAAAAGATTTTATTTTTTCTGCAAGCCATGAAACGAACCATGATCACACGTTGCCGTAGAAACCGGATGCCGTTGCTAATACAAACTGTAAAATAGTGGCACTGCATTTATTAAAAAAAAAGCACATGAAACGCTCCCGTCACTTAGGAGACGTCCCGTTTATAGATGTTTTATTCTATTCTAACCAACAGTGTGTGAGATTATACAAGTTCAAGTGTTAATCGATGGTTTCTTGATGAATGTGTGATTGTTCAATCATATGTGGATGTTCAGATCATGTATATAAACCCAAATATATTGAATTCATTTTAATGTGATTTCCTTTTTATATATAAAGGTGGAAAAATACTCCAGAATGGCATGAATACTGTAAACATTCCTGAAAAATCTGCACGCCGACTGAACTGACATCTCATTTTAAATCTGTGTATACCTGTGAGTGTACCATAGAGTAAAGAAAACTGTACAGCGACATATAGATTTTTGTATTCTGTTTAAAGCCCTTATGTCAGAATAAATCAAGAAAAAAAATGACTGAATTTTATGAAGAAAGATACCTAAATTATATTTATCAACTAGAAGCTGTTCCTTCAGTTTGTTTGAAAGTGATGCTTGCTGTGTGGGGTAAGTGTTGTTTGTGAACTGTGACCAAGAATGATCAACTACTACAATATACTGTAAGTAAAATCCAACTAATCTGTGCAGAACGAAGCACAAATATGATACTGGAAAAAAACAAAAAAAGTTGCTGCTTTGTGTGTGAAAATTCCAACAGACAGGTCACTGCTTTTGTACGTTCCTGTTGTGTTTTTGTGACAATAAAGGTGACCCTCTGATACACAGCATCTGTCCAATGCTCTGTTTATTGCCTCATTTTAAAGAATAATGTGCTAAAAGCACAATATAAAGGCCTGACTGGACCTTGGGACACTCGCCATTGATAACCTGGATCAAATATTTTGTTAATACATCACAATTACTTTTGGATTTTATACAATTGTTAATACAAGAAAAATCAAAACATGAGTGCAAAAGTTGTCCAGTCGCTTTTATTTAAACGTAAAATTAACAAAAACTTTTCGTTTGATTATCAAATGTTTAAGTTGAAATGTAAGATAAGATTATTACTTTTTAAGTGCTTGCAGATACATCTCAAACTTGAATATATTGTTTTTATATGTTTAAAAATGACATGCTTTTATACATCCCAGCATATTTCTAAAGTTTATTGAAGTTTATTTTTTATAATAAGCTAATGAAAACCCCATTTTCCCCTTTTTAAGGCCAAATGATTTGTTATCATCTACTTGTTGGCAAAGATGGCTGACATTTGTCTATGCAGTCATGAAAACCTTCAAAGAGGAACATGGAAAAAAAAACAAAAGAACACTAAGGCTAGCTATTGATGACTTCTTGAGCTCAGGAGGTTGCATATTTCCAGAGGAGTTTTTGACCATCTACAACGCAGTCATTCAGACTGTTTTTTGTCCATCCATCACTGTGAGGTTTGGATAATCTACAAAACAGGAAAGATCTGAAATACAATAAAAACCATTGAGACTTTACCTGCATCCAGGATGTGTATTGCTCTAGATGTAAGCAAATTGTAGCTGGTATTTCTGCATGGTGCTCATCCATCAAAACTATTTATCTTAACTGTTTATAATAAATTAATATTTGTGGATTTGTAAAAAAAAAAAAAATCAATTTAAAGAAGACTGAAGTTGATAAGGTTTCGATCCTCATGCATGCAAGACAAAGAACTTTTTGTTATCTAATTTTCTTTTAATCTTTTTTCTTTTTTTCTGTAGACATAAATCCCTGAATAGCAGTCAGTGATGAAGCTTCTGATCTTCTCTACTTATCCAATGGATCACTCATGTTTGCTGTCAGATAAGAGCTGTTTTTTAGAAGGTTAAAGAAAGAAATGAAGGATCTAATTAATCTAATTGGATCTAATTGAATTTTTGTTGGTAAAAAAATATTGAATTTTTCTTAAAAAGTTTTTTTATCAAGATTTTATTTCTCTGAGTCAGTTTCTGATCCAGTTATCTCTTTTTAACCCTGTTCTATTCAAAGCTGCTCATGTGTCTTTTGATAAAGATGTAGGACTTATTCTCTGTTTAATAAAAAATTTGTGTTTGATTGTTTAACAGATGCCCCGGGAGTTTTAATCATGTTGACTGGAGTTTTCCCCTCCAATAATTACATGTGAATGTCTAACACCCGAAATCTAATCAAATATGTGTTCAGTTGAAACAGATTCAGAGCTCAAATTAGCTCAGCCAGTGATTGTGCAGATAAGATGAAAGTTTAATGACCTCAGAAAAGTAGCAGGACAAAGATCAAGATCCAGTGCAGTTTGGTTATGAGGAGAAAAACTTGGTGCATTTTCTTTTCATAAAATGCTTCCTCTGCAAATCTTCATCCCTGATTTTTTTTTTCTGCCTGTAAAGGAGTTGTTCAGTCATATTGTTATAGTGATTTAGTTAACTGCCAGTTACTCTGCACTTTAATGTAATAAATTATACTCCTGTATAAAATGAGCTTTCCCAGGATCAAACTAATTAGCATATTTCTCTTCATTAATAGAGGAGAATAAGAATAATCATAGATTTCTTTTTAATACAGTTGTCAAACTTACCAAGAGCCATAGCTCTGTTGAACTGTCCATCTCCCCAAATCTTAGAAGTAATTTCATGTAATTCTTTATAGATATTCATAAATAATTGGTTCATCTCAGGAAGGTGTGGCAGCATCTGATGTAACGTAAGAACCTGAACTGTGTTGAATTTTTTAATTCAGTTGAGTTTTCAGAGTTGGCCAAACTATCTTTATCTAAGCCCTCAATGTGTATGATAGATCAAATTCCATCAAAGGTTTTTAAGGAAGTATTCGCTCTCATTTCAATTTCCATTTTACTGTAGTTAGGAATTATGTATCCATAGTACAGCCTTTCAGAATATCTTAAATTAAATCTGTAGTTAAGAAACTGTCTCTTAATTCATAGGAATTGGTTAAATACAGATATATTTAATCTTCCTATCTTATTTAAAATCATAGGAAAATAGTAGCTAACAATTTGTAGGAATTAAGGGAACAGTCCTTGGATGGTTTAAATCGTATTTGTCTGACAGATTTCGGTTTTTACATGTTGATGATAAATCTTCCTCATGCTCCAGGGTTACCTGTCGAATATGACTAATTTCCACTGTAATGTGGATGATACTCAGCTATATTTGTCCATAAATCCTGATGAAACTAGCCCATTAAATAGACTACAAGCGTACCTTGAAGACAATGGACAATTTTTTTTGTGTTTTTTTTTTTTTTGGACTCATGAGATCTAGTTTCTGTAAGCATTGAAACATCTTTTTTATTTTCTGCAGCTTCTCTGAAAGAGGAAGATGATATAAAATAAAAAAAGTAAAAGTAAACAGATACATGTTTGGATCATTTTATTTACAGCGCTTTTTTGGAAATAAATCTTATGCCATTAAAATAGACGGTTTTCTTATCTTACTTTCAAAACAATGTAAGGACAACAAAAACTGCTGCAAGGATAAAAGGAAATGCATGTATCACTGCAAGATATAGCATCTGTAAGAGAAAAAAGTGTTTCATTTGCTAAAATTATTTAATGTATATATTATGCAGAACCATAATTTATTAATTTAGACAGCATGGATGTATTAATATATGTATATTTATTAGCAGAGACAAAATTTTCAGTAATTTATTAGGAAAATTTTAATATTTTGTTAATTCTCTTTCCTATTGGTGAAATAAAAGAATACATACAATTGACAGTAGTATAAAATACTTTATTCAAACCTGAGGCAAAGCAGAAATTCAGTATTAAAATAATTTATTAAAAACTTCAGTATAGTATATGAAAACTGTCCTGCTTTTCCTTTATTGTTTGCTTTCCGTTCTGATATCTGTGAATCATTAATGAAGTCCCTGCATCAGATTTCAGCTGAGTGGTTCACTCCTCCATATAATTGTCCTTATTATCTCAGATGACTTCCAGCATCATTAACATCCAGTAGATAATATAATGTATTCTACATTTCTTTCTATGAACTCTGCAACATTTCTGCAAGAAGCAGGAAATCTTCCTACGAAGCTATAGCTGTGACTTTGTTTTTGTCACCAAAATATGAAAACATGGATTAAAACGTTTCCTCAAATATCTAACATTTTTACTAGTGACTTCCCAGTGTTCAGAGGGAGATATCTGAAGACACTTGAAGCTGTTGACCTGGTTTCCACTTGGAGCTCTGACGAGCGCCATCCATCCGTCTGTATGGCTGATTCCTTAAATCTGAGATGAAAAAGAAACACAAAATTTAATAAAGTGCTTCAAAGCAGAAGCTTTGTAAAACATTGGATGTAATGGATGGAGTAATTTCTCTCTCATATCATTCAGTCTTTTATCCAGTTGTGTCGTACACCAGACTTATTATTTTGAGTTGTAACCTAGAATATATATACAGTATATACATACATACATATATATACAGTATATACATACACATATATATATATATATATATATATATATATATATATATATATATATATATATATATATACATATATACATATATATATATACATATATATATATATATACATACATATATACATACATATATATACATACATATATATAGCTGGGTTGCCCTAGTCCAGTCCTTGAGAGCTACTATCTTACAACTTTTAGAGGTGTCCCTTGAACACACCGTTATTGATTTCACATTGAAGAAATTTACCCCTGCATTTAACCTATCCCCTTGGGCAGCAGTGGGGCTCCCAGGGAGCAATCAGGGGCTAAGGATCATGCTAAGAGAACCAGAGTGGCATTCTGTGGGAGTGGGTTTTGAACTCAAAACCTCAGGATTCCAAGGTCTATGCCCTAACCACTAGGCCGCCACTCCCCCTAGTAATGAGTTGCTCATTACAAGGCCTCTAAACGATTTAGGAAATAAAGCATTTCGATTCAGTTGTGTTGGAGAAGAGACGCATCTTAAAGTTACAGGATGATAGCAGTTAGGGATTGGACTTGGAGGTCTCTGATTTAGAGGCTCAGGAAGCATTTGCAGATGTTTTCAGTTAATTAGCTGATTAGGCTACGACTTCAAAAGTTTCCAACATTTTCTTAGATACCTAAGTCTTTGTAAGCTTTAATAATGCCTTTTAAAAGAAATAAAGGCTCTGGAAATTTTTCTTTTGGTTATAACCATTTAATTGATTTGCACAGTGCCATACCCTTAATGATAAACAAAACCCATACAACTATTGTTACTGTGAACTGAATGTAATAATAATAAAATTTTACAAATTTGTTCTGATCACAGTTTTCTGTGTTTTCAGTTGGCAGAAAACTGCCCGAAAAAAAACAAAACACTTCATAATCTTAAATATCACTCAAAAGATATGTTCCTTTTTTGGATTATCTTTTAAATGTTCAGCTTTAATCAAGTAAAAAGAAAGCTATTCTTTTCAGTCAATACAATTTTCAACCCCTTTAGAGCAGGGGTCTTCAACATTTTCCCCCCAACAGGGCCCCCAGACTGATGGCGAGATGGGGCGGGGACCCCCAATGATATATATTGTATGAAATTGTATTATATCAAACTGGTCCTATAGTCAGTCTATTACATATGGAGTAATGTAACAAAAGTAATTCCTCCCTGGGATTATTAAAGTATATCTGATTCTGATTCCCAGTTGATGGGACAGGTGTTGTGAATGAAACGGTCCCCAGCTTGAAAGAGCTCCTGTGTGTTGCTGAATGTGTGCTTTGATGACTGAAAGACATCTTCTGCCTCCATTTATCTGTTTACTACAGTGTGTTGAATTCGTGTAATGTGTATTTGAAGACATTTCAGTTAGTAGAAAAAATTGCAGAGGGGAATATAAAAAAAAGTCTAATCAACCAAAACTTTCTTGACCCCCATGCAATACCTCCGTGGACCCCCTAGGGGTCGTAGACCCCCAGTTGAAGACCTCCTCACTGCATGAAAAGTGGGATTTTCGTCAATATGCGGCACTGTAGATTGTCGTGGAACTTCAGGTTAGCGGCAGTTTACGACAATTTGCAGGCTTCGCCGAAAACTCCCGTAAATTGTCAGAAATTGACGTGGACTTTCTTAGGCAGTGTTCCCCCCATGCCTCCCCCCCATGGAATTCTAGGGGAGGCTTTAACATGTAAATGAACATGCTGTGAGCTATACAAATGCAAATCAGGGTTGCAGGGGGGGTTTTAATCCAAGTGACATTTTTCTAAAAGGTAAGAAAATCTCTGATACAAAGAGATCAGGCTCAGTATAGCCTCTTACATTTTAGCTTGAATTGATTTATTTAATTAAAGTATAGAGACCAAAACAGATCTTTAGCTGACAGAGCAATACATTTAGAGCAGTAATTATAAAAAAAAAAAAATTGCATTTAAGATAAAAAATAAAATGTTGTCTGTCAATATGCTCAATTCACAATAACTTAAGTGGAAAAGTTTCAAGAAATGAGTCTGAGATGATTCACTTTATAACATGGCGCATTATCCTGTTGGAAGTAGCCATCAGAAGATTGGTACACTGTGGTCATAAGGTCCGGCCAGGTCAAGATCCGCAATTGCAATCGCACCAAACAGGAAAAAGAACATCGACAAATTCCGGTTCGTCAAATTAAAATATAGCAGCAACAGATCGGTGACTAGAAATTATAGCACAATTCTTATATATATAAAAAAAAAAAAAAACTAACACCGTTTATTTAAATGATTGGATCCAAACTATTGGTTATTCACCAACGAGGAAGCAGATTTCTCATCTCCATCAAAATATTTATTTTATACCGAGGGACTTAAACTTTAATCAAATCCATTCAAAAGAAACTTCTTATTACAGGAATGAAAAGAGATGTTTGGGAGAAGAGAACAAGTTCATTCAAAAAAAGCAGTTTTGAATTATCCTTATCCCCGTTACAAAAATCTACAAAAATATAAATATATATTTGGGCAGAAACTGAACATATGCTGGATGATGGTGGGATTTTTTTAATATGTCATATTAAATTAAGCGCTCACAGGGTTCATACAGGAATGAGTGACTCTAATTTAATGCTATTTTAATGCTTTTGAAATGATTTTAATGCCATCAACAAGAACCATGTACACAAGTTATTAGTGTACATGAAATATGAAGGAGCTGCAAGCACAGTTCCATGACTCCTGTATGTATGTAAACACACACACACACATATATACGTATATATATATCCTCTAGCTTTTTCTCCGCCTGGAGCGATATAATATATCTGACGAAATTGTTTTTATAAGCATTTTTTATTAAAGAATTATAAATACTTCGATAAACATATTTAAATAATTTTAGTGCCAATTAAGGCCTTGATTTAAAAAAAATGAATGATTTTTTAATTATTTTTATTGATCCGCGGAAACCCTGGTTCATCTCGCGCATGCGCTCTACGATCTCCAAGAAACTCAGAGCGGCGCGGAGGATGTATGCTTTGCTTTGTGCAGGCGGTCTGGAGCGTCTGAATTTCGGGGTAAAACTCCTCTTGGACGCGATGGCGACTCTGCATCGAACAAGACAAACTCAAAGAAGAGATGCTAGCGGTAAATATATGTTCGATTACTGCCTGCTAGGCTAAAAGCAGCCTAGCCTAAGCTACGGCTAATAGCAGTAGCCTTGCAAGAACAAGCTTTATTAAAGTGTAATTTTTGTGATTCACAGGAAGTAGTACGCCGTCTTAACAACTCGGAGACTAATTGCAGGCGCTATGAACCGGAGCAAGGGTAAGATTTAAAGAATATGCTTTCATTCTGCGGTAAAAGGCAATGGATACGGATAGATACCGACCATAGCTTTACATTTTGTTTTCACAGACTACTGTCGCCTCACAATGAGGCGGTGACCTCCTATTTGCTCGGAGCCATATCAGCAAGTCCAGATTTGCACAATGTTGATAAAGATGACATTGTGTGTAAGTGACTTGTTTTAATGTTTTCTCCTTCCTTGTTACTGTGACTTGCGTTTGATTTTTTATTTATACCACTCTCATTTAAGTGTTTTCCAGCTGCCTGTAAGACGTATTTTCAGACGGTACGCAGGAGCTTCAGATATACGCAGCCAGCCAACACGCTGCGTGCGGAGGCAATCTGCTCGGAGTCGGGCCAGAAGAAAGAGGGTAAGACTTTATTTGGTGACTATTTTTCAGGTGCATTAATAGATGTGTTGTGTCCATACGCAGTGCGCTGATTCATTGTTTTTTTTTCAGCTGCCGAAAGCGAGGCAGAGTGTGCTAGCAGATGAGGAAGTGGAACTCTGGAAGTCCGCCTTCCTTGGCGGTGTCTCTGGATGGATTGTACAGTCGCCGCCATTTCGTAGGCCGGATCTCACTGAACTCTGTGTTAAGCTGCAGTCCCGGTTAGAAGCGATGCCGAAGTACAGGGCCACGCACAGTAGGCGTCTGCACATCGGACCTGCCTCGGAGGGAATGCTGCCAGTTACCTCCAACCCCGAGGAAGCAAACGGACCATTCATGGACTTTTAATTTTTAGAAACGCATGTGTTTGGATACGCGTTGTATATAGTTGTGTGTGTGTTTTAATAAAGCTCTTTCTTTGCATAAACAGCTTCCTGGCAAATGTTCATTTCCTGTATAAATTCATTCATGTCCTTGATGGTAGCATAATAATTGTGTAGTAGTGTAGGATAACATAAATACACACCATATGAATGAATAAATATATGAATAAATAAATATATATATATATGAATAAATATATATATATGTATAAATATATATGTAAATTTATATGTAAATATTTATATATGCCAACCAATCACGAGCGACTTTACTTGTTTTGTTGGGATCCTCAGGCTTGCCCACCAGAGGGCGCCGAGGATCCTCTTCTGCTCTCTTTGTCTTTTCTTTAGGGCTGGAGTCACTGTCAGGTTCTGGAGATTACCCTCTGCCTCCAGCAGAGTGCGCCGTGGGTCCTCCTGAGCTGAGCCTCTCACACACCTGTGGCTGATCTACTAATCAGGAGGACCACAGTATTTAAGCTGCTTTCAGACCTGGATTCCATGCCGCAGTGTTGATCTTAGTTGGAATCCTGTCTCCTCGTGAAGCTCTGGATGAGCTTAACCTCCTGTCTCCTCGTGAAGCTCTGGATGAGCTTAACCTCCTGTCTCCTTGTGAAGCTCAGGAGGAGCACCCTCACTGGAACCCAGTCTCTGGTCTGCAGCTCTGGTGGAGCTGCATCTCAGGAAACCAGTCTCAAGCCTGAAGCTCTTGAAAAGCCTAACCAGCTAATCTGCCCTGGTGAGCCAACCCGAAGATTTCTACGTGGATGAAACCTGACGACTTCTCTGTGGAGTTTCCCTAGAGGTTCCCATGTGGACTTCCCCTGTTGTTCCCTACGGTGAGCTGGAAGCTCAGCCTGTAAGATCCCTCGTGTTTTCCCCTGTTGTTTTCTGCAGTAAGCTGGAAGCTAAAACCCAGGACTGCCAGGCTAAGCCAAAGCTAGATGCTTAGCCT
This sequence comes from Cyprinodon tularosa, assembly GCF_016077235.1. Classification (NCBI taxonomy): domain Eukaryota; kingdom Metazoa; phylum Chordata; class Actinopteri; order Cyprinodontiformes; family Cyprinodontidae; genus Cyprinodon; species Cyprinodon tularosa. The sequence goes on along the minus strand of NW_024039674.1, from coordinate 1,255,594 downwards.
AACCTGAACTCTGCTACCAGCCATCTCCCGTTTCCCCGCACAGCCCCCAGAACTAGTCCACTGCCTGAACTGTTTCCACTTTATTATCTATGTGCTTGTGCCTTTAATAAACTCTTTGGACTTTTACCAGTGCCTCCGTGTGTGTTCTGCATCTTGGGCTTACTCTCTGTGACACCCATCATGACATGTTTAAAAAGAAGTGGTTCCGTCCAATACTCAGTAAGAAAATTAAAGCCTGGCGTGGCCACGTGTGGTTTTGCTGCCAATCACGAGCGATTTAATTTGTTTGAGAATAGTGGTTTCAGCCAATACTGAGTAGGTTATTCAAGCCAGACCTGGCCAGCCGCGCGGGTTTGCTGCATTCATATGCTAATTAGGGCCATTAGTACAGCTGATCGCTCTCCACATACGTCAGAGTCCGTTTCCGACAATTTGTGGCACGACAAACACGGACAAGCACGGGTTGCAAATTGTCGGAAACTGACGAAAATCAGGCAGATCTGCGGGAGTTTATGGGGGTTTACGGGGACGAAAATCTCACTTTTCATGCAGTGCCACTTTAGAGGGCTAACAGGTGTTTTCAGTAGTTTGCCATCAACTGCTAAAGATCTCAAGAAGAAGAAGTCCTTGGTTTCTTATCACTGTCACCGCTACTAATCGGATTTAGCAGAGTTAGCCTGGTCGGGGGCAAGATGGCCACGCAGAATAAATAACCACGGTAACTGAAGTGACGTGCTACTGCTTTCTTGAAACCCAGTTGCAGATTTGGCCCAAATATCCCGAAAATCCTGACTTAATCTCATATCTGGTTTCGGGAAATAGGGCCCAGTTCCTGTTGCGAATATAAACATGACCATATGCAGTGCTGATGACGAGCTGGAGTGCAGTGGAGATGTGTCTCTTTGGATTTATGCTGCTTAGCTTTAAAATGTTAAAATTTATTGTAAATATGTAAACATTTTATATATTTTTTTTATCTTGAGATTATATTAAATATTATATCATATTGAAAATGTAAATATTCTCTCCATGCCTCTTAATTAGAGATAGTACAGGACAATGATTTGAGCTCAGTCGTTTAAAACAAGGGGAAAGTGAAATATCTCTATATATTTTTTAATAATAAAATATAATTTATTATATAATATATTATATTATATATTGCAGAGCTCTGCAACATCAGGATCCTGTCTGATGTCTTTCATAGTGCATTTTTGATGTCATGATCATCTTTCACTCTTCAAACTCTACAAATCCTTCAAAATATTCCTTTTGTGAAAAATGTAAACAGATTTTTTTAGAATAGAGCAAATCTTAATATAGAAAGCATTGTTTAAAGTACTGTGGTTTAGATTTAATCACTTAAGCCTGACCAGAGCCAGCTCAGTCATTAAAAGTAGTGAAAAAGGCCATTATTTTCCATGCTTATCAGATAATACCTTACATCAATGTTGATTATCTAGAGTTGTTGTAAATGTACGCAAAGTATTTTTCAAGTATTTTGTCTAAGACTGGGATGAATCCTTTGATACATTAAATCTTTTTATTTTGTAGTTATTTGTGGATTCAAAAGTAGAACATGTCACCTCCTATTGAGTCTCATTAAATGTTTTTTTGAGGCCTCTGCTAGAAATATTATTTTTCTCCAGTTTACAGAGACTAACTGGGTCTTCTGTCTTTTAGATGAACTGAAGTCTCTGGAGAAAACTGAAAACAAATTCTCCCTTCTTCAGAGCTGCTGAAACTCCTGCCAAGATCTAAAATTCTGCATACGTTTGAACTGAACAGTGACAGTTTTCCACATCAGTGAGGCTTTAAAATGTTTTTGCATTACATTAGTTTTCATCCAGGACATATTCTTCTGTTTATTCAGCTTCTTATCCTGATTAAAAAATAAACAGAAGAGCAGCGCTGAGGGTTTCCCCTCACTGTCAAAGACAGAGTCCCTGACAGGAGGAGAATGTTAGAGCAGCATTAAACTCTAGTCATGTAAAGAGTCTTTAAATTTTTTGTTGTTGTTGTTTTTCCCCCATGAGTTGAAGGAGGAATTGATCTATAGGTATCCCTGCACGTCCTCTCTCTTTTTTGTCTACCAAAGGGAAAGGTTTAATGCAATTATAAAAACGTATCAAATCCGCCTCCGATTTAAGCCTGTTTTGTGATCAACTGGATGGAAATGCGACCAAGGTTCTTGGAAACATTATGTTTATCAGGGTTTTATTGACTAAATAAACTAAAAAGCTGTTGAGGGAAATCATTAAACTTTTAGAACATGCTGGTTGGTAAGCTCTGATGACCGGGAAGCATTGACCTTTTACTCACTGCCGGCAGAGTTAAGACACAGAACTCAGGTTGTTTCTTACCGGTGATGATGTCTTCAATGGCGCCATCTTTCCGCTCCCTTATTAGAGGAGAACCCTGTCTCTTCTTCAGCTCTGCAATCAGATCCATCTGAGGTCTGTACATGTTGGAAACCTGAAAGAAAAAAAATCAGTCTCACATTGAACTTTTATTAAAAAGCATTTCTAAGCATCTTTAAATGAGAAAAAAAAATTTTTGTTTGCAATTCAAGCTAATTAGTGGTTTTATGACAGATAAAAAGCAACATTCCTTATCTTTAATGTATGGCACTCATCCTACAAGCAAATAGCTTCTAGAAAATATGTATTTATCTTTTGTTGTTATTATTTTGTTGTTATTTTAATTTTTTACACTTAAGTTAAACATTAGAACATAAATAAAAGCTTCAAAAATGGGTCCCCAAAAATGGTTGGAAACTTTTTTCTATCATTTCATAAATCATAGTGTGGCAGAGGGAACTGTTTTATTATACCTAAGGATAAATTTGTTTTCAAGTATGTACTATTGTCAGCATTTTTCTAAAACAAAACTAGCTGATTCTTTAAAGCAAAATTTTTGATTAGTTTTTAATTAATTTTCAAACATTAAGAGGTATATTGTTTGTGTGATGCCCACAAAGGGTAAATATTGGAATTCAAAGTAGAGCCAGTTTCCAGTTCTGCTGTTTAAGATACTGTATAATACTCTAGGGTTTTTTTAATGTTTTTTTTTAAAACCTAAAGCATTTAAGTGGATAATATCATCATTCAAATACTTGAATATAAAAGTATATAAATATATAAAAACCTCAACTTTTCTAAACAAAAAGAGGTCAAAAAAACACTGTTTCCTATTCATTAATTCACCTTATTTTCTGTGACGCAACCATGCTTAGATATAAATCTCAAATAGGCAGGATATCATATCCAGCTTCTACATACCTGAAATACTGCAGCTGGTAATAATAATAATAATACATTTTATTTGTAATGCGCTTTACATTTAGGAAAAAACCTCAAAGTGCTACAGGTAAAATCATCATAGAAGGGTAAAATCTAAATTTAAAACTAAACATCGCTTTAAAACACTTATGAATAAAATCAATAGCATAATTGTAAAATGTTAAAAATGGTCAGTTCACTACCTTTCCAAAGTGGGTAGAAACGTTGTTTTTTTTCTGCCATTCCTTTATTTTGTCTCTTGTTTCAGTTCAAATGAATAAAATATTCTTAAGTTTCTTTTAATAATATCTAATGAGGGTAATGCATGCTGTAAACCATTAGGTATAAAAAGCTGGGCTGTCACCTTGTTCCTTGAGAGTTCAGGTTTAGGAGGAGCTGACGGGTCATCACCACTTGGCCCGAGTGGTTTCTTTCTGTGCTTGTTTTCCTGCTCTGCTTGCTGCCAGGAAATATTAATATAATATTAATTATATATTAATCAGGCGGAGAACTGCAGATATGCTCACTGTAAATGATGTAAACTTTGTTTTGACCTCCACAGCAGCAGCTTTAATGATCTGACCAATATGTAATATTACACCATAATATGGATATTATAACCTGTTTGTTTAAAATCTGAAGCGAATGAAATCTCTGACCTTGTAAGCTTTGATGAAGCGGAGAAAAACTGTAAAGAACTCTGAGGGTGGAGTCTCCTTTGGATCTTCACCAAAGTACTTCACCACTGATTCGTATGCAGCCTGAAGGCAAAACAAAGAGTAAGGAGCAGAAATTAAAACTGGAACTGTACTGTTTCATTAATATAGACCGACCTGTGCCGTCTTTCCGTCAGTCATCAAAGACTCAAGCAGCGGAGTGTTTTTGTTCAGAAATGTATTCAGAACAGGATTTTCCTCCTCTGCTGAGAACTCGGTCCTGGTCAGCTCCATGCCTTTTTCCAGAGCATTCAGATTCCTCAGGATGTTTTCGAATGAAACTAGCACACAGAAAGAAATGATCCATAATAAAAGCAGGGGTTACCAAGGAATTAAAGAAGTAATTTCTTTTTTTTTTTTTTTTTTTTTCATTTGTTGCACAGTAGACAAGTAATACAGAAACACCTGTTTGGCCAAAGGCTGCAGTGAGGTGGACTAGATCTTTAAGTAAAAGAATGCATCTTCCAAGGAAAGCTTTCCAAGGAAAGCTGTTTACTTTCCACTTTCCAGAGGGAAGGTGGGGCTTGAAACTGGTGCTCAATGCGCCAAACCAAGCATCTTCTCTACTGTTTTATTGAGTTTAAAAGTTGCAGATTTTCTTTTGTTTTCAATGAGCAGCACTGATGGGTGTGTTACATTTCATGATGCCACCTTACAATTTATACAATTGTCATGTTTATCTTGTTGAATTGGCTATGCTATCCCAGCCCCTAAGGCTAAGACAGCCACCATTTCTTCTGCTGTGTTTGCACAGCTCCTTCTGTTCATCATATAAACGGCTGTAGCACCCTGTCAGCACTCATTATCATTAGTTTGAAGCAGAATTTGAAGCAGCCTCAATGATTTGTAATTGTTTTCCTTGATATGTTTTTAATTTTTTATGTACCTATCATTTATTTTAATGTATCTATGTTTAATGTATCTTACGTAACTTTGCTGCCTTTTTTCTTGGTTAAATAAAGGTTAAATAAATAAAAAGTTAACAGAATGGGTTATTTTATTCCAAATACAATAAAAGCCTGAAATGATCTGACAGATAAAACAAAATTTGAGCTAAATGTTCTTGATTTAGTTTATTAAGTAATAAAAATTCCATTTCACTTCAATCAGTTTTAACAGACTCCTGAAATATAATCTAAGAAACAATGACTGTTTAACATTCTATAGTTGTATCACCTTTGATGTAATGTTTTAGTACAAATAATCCCGGTTAGGAAGAATTTGAGGAGGAATCCTTAAAGAAAAAAATCTTCTTGCTAAACTGTAATGAAAGGACAAGTTTTTGTGTTTTTCTATTGTAAATGCATACATCCTGTACCTGAGCATGTAGTTATTCACACACAGAGAATTAAAGCTCTTTGTTTGAGTAACATAGAGGCAAGAGTTAGTTTCTAAAGTCTGGAACATTGAAATTATTCTTTAATCAAAGGAGAGCTTTAAGATATCGTTGTTGAAAATGACTGGTATGTAATTAAAGTTCTGTTTTGGAATGAGCAGTTGATTTGATTCAGATGTGTTTACCTAGAGAAAAATCTAAAATAAGCAGAAAAAGCTGCAAGCATGCAGACTTTGAGGTTTTCTTCCAGTTATATCATACTTTTTTTTCAATTTAAATTGATTCACTGGAATTACCAAAGGTTTCTAAGCAGCTTTGCTGCCATTTGTTGGTTAGACCTGAGTGATTTCTGAGCATCTTTACCAAGTGAAGCCTTTTCCAGGAAGTTTAGCTCTGTGTAGAAGTTTTGCAGCTCTGGGTATTTTTCATGGATGATGCCGACCATAAAGTGCAACAGCGTCTGTCTGCGGTCCGTTGATTTGGTGTCAGTTAGCTTAAAGGAGTAAAAAACATAAAATTTTAAAAATGACTGAATGATGTATAAAAAAAAAATATAGCTCCAGACTTAAACTTGAATCCAGTTTCAGGTTTCTCACCAGGTCTAAACTCTGTAGGTGGAAACCATACGCTGGCCCTCGCTTGCTGCTGTTCATGTAATTTCCAAATGCCAAAACAATCTTTAAACCAGAAAAAAACAAGCATGTTGTCTTACAAATATCACATAGTGGAGAATATATTTTATTATTGCATTGCCTTCTCACTCCTTTAAACATGTTTGTATAAAATTCTTTCAATATATTCACCTCCAAGATTTTTTTTAGTTTTACAGATGATCTGACCGACATCGAAGCGTCAATGATGGCTTTCAGTTGCTGCAAGAAGAGAGAGAAAAAAAAAAAAACGGTTATGGTGTCAGACAAACAAGGAGTTTGGTAGGAGCTAAAACCAAATAGTGAATAAAACACACAGATGCAATGTTTTAAAACTTAAAAGGAGATTTAAAAAAAAAAAACTTTCTATGGTGGTTTAATGTTCTAATGTGTAGAGGTGTTGAAATATTTTTCTGCATGACATATTCTCTCTGTTTTAGAGCATCGCCTTCTGGAATAAAATTGTGAAATGATGGACACAGCTTCTCATTTTCGATTGCTGAGAGAAAAAATTAAGCTTTCATTAATTCTGTTTATTACAATTGAATCATAAAGATGCTGTTAATTTTTTGTTTTTCTGTTTTGGAACCCCTGTTGTGTTATAGGAATTTTAGTAGAGTGACCACTGTAGGGAAGATGCTCTACAGATTTAGGTAAAGTGGCTCTAATTGTTATCCACTGTCTTACCAAGACCTTAAACAGCTTTCTAACCCTTTCTATAATGATATTGACTTCTTTATTTCCCCTAGGAGCTCCATGAAGTTTGAAAGGGTTTCTTATAGCTGTTTGGGAGATTGTTGAGTCTAGAGGTCGGGTTAAGGATAATGAATTAGAAATTATTTACTAAGGAGGGATATCTAGTTTCTCAAAGGGTCAACATGGATTCAATAGCAGTAAAAATAGCAAAACAAAAACTTCTCTTTGCATTTAATCTGGTCATTTTAATTGGATACTAAAATTAAAGAAGGTATACCTATAAATACATTTTAAGTGGACTATTTAAAATGGTGATAACTGCAGGCATACACACACATTCTGGTCTTGGTATTTGTAATGAGGACCAAATATTGACTCAGTTTGCCTTCTATTGTTTTTTTAGTCCCTTTCAACCCTTTTCTATGCCCTACCTGACAGTTACCTAACCACTACCAGTGCAAACCTAACCCTACTATTAGGAATGCACGCCTTAGTCCTAAGCTTAATCTTTAGCATATAGGGAAGTTAAAATGTCCTCACTTTGGTCCTCAATTTATCAGTGGAATTGGAAAAATTGTCCTCACTCTGATCCCAAAACAAGAGCACACACCTTGGTGCTGTCCAAACCTGCTTGCAAACATGTTGCCCTAATTTGAAAGTTTCAAATGATGTGCAGTAGACCTTTAGTGGTCTATCTAGTCTGGATGAAAGCCTGGTCATGGAGCCATGTATGAGTCTTAAAGGATCTGTAAAACCATGCTTTGGAGCAAAGCTCTTCCAACAAGGAGTGTGTTACACTGTAATATATCTTCTTTTTGGAACAGTTGTTGATATAAAATAACATTGAGCTGGTGTTGGGTCACATAACCAAGTGAACATCACATTACCTCCTGAAACATAAACAGGAACTAGCTGGAAATAAATATCGGCTGTTAATATCAGCCCATTTAGTTATCAGACCAACTGTGGTATAGAATGACCAAAATACCAATGATACCAATGTTAATCCCGATATATGTTTATTGTGAGTCTGTACAATCTGAAGCAGGTCTATATCATATATACTCACAGGCTGGATGTTTTGGACGCTCTCTGGGAAGTTTCCCATGAAGGTGAGTGTGCTGATCCTCTGGGAGAGCCTCGGGATCTTGCCAAAGCGCACCAAGAAGCGATCCTCTTCGCTGAGCTCATCTATTGACCTGCCTTCGCTCTCATAAGTTTCAATGAGCTTCATCTCGTACTGAGTGGGAATAAAACGTTCAAGCAGCTCCAGGAAGTCTAGACTCAGAGCTTGCTGGTTGTACCTGTAAAGGCAACACTTCTTTGAAATTACATGTTGCAGCTTTCAGCTAAGGGTTTCAAAGTTCACAACATACGTCTCTATGGCGTTACAGATGTCTGATGCAGCCACAGATTCTTTTCGCAGAGTGATGGCCAGGTTTTTGGCTCTGTTGGGCTCCATTACAGATACTCTACTGGGGGTCTTCTGGGTCATTTTCTTCTTCAGGGTGCATAGATCTACAGGAGGGGACTGAGCTTTGGTCTTAAACTGCTCCTCAAAAGCTTCCATGTCCAGCTCCTGAAACAGAAACAAAAGAGCTAAGAGCAGAATCACTGGAGTGTAAACAGATGCTAGAAACTGTTGCTTATTATTTGGCAGGTATTTAAAGCCTGCGCAAGAGCTTTAGTTCATAAATGGAAAAAATAGAGGTATAAAATTATCTGGTTGCTTTTACATTTTACATTGTTACTTGTATCGATGATAACTTTGCAGTATATCAGTTAAATCCATTTACATAATTCAGTGAAAGTGTAAAATAAATATAATGATTTAACTAGGTGAGGTACTTGATCCAACTAAGCATTTGCACAATTTTTTGAACAAAATTAAGAAGGTAAAATAATGTAGATTTGTGTTTGAAAACAGAGTTTACAGTTTGATTAAATGTTATTTTCTACATCCTGTAAGTTGAGAGAAAAGCTGGATAATACACCTTGGAATAAATAAACAAGGAACAGAACCCAACCACTACCTTCTTGTGCCACTGCTTCAACAGATGATATCAGAGACTATGTTTTGGGGGGGCTTAAATGCACCTGTAGGGCCTCTCAGGGTAAAAAGTCTCTGCATGTATGTTTCCAAAAGCTCTTATGATGGCGATAAAATTGAGGCATAAGACGTCAGCTGGAACTTCACCCTGGAGACAAGCCTGGGGTTTATCAGTGAGGATCTGGTGGTTGGGTGCCTCCTCATGGGATCAACCCAGGCCAAGCCCAAAAGAGTCACCCTAGACAGTGGGCCCACCTCCTGCGGGGTGAGCTTCTACAGTATCTGATTCCAAGGGAGGCTGGGTATATTTAGTATGGGTGGAAAATGTTTTATGTGACCACCCACAGCTGTGGCCTTAAGATCTGCAGGGCCTCTTGTGGCGAAAACCACACTGGCAGCGAAGCATGGTTAGATTGCTTTTAGAAGACACCATGGAGAAAGACTGTTGGTCAGCCTCAAAGCAGTTCTGATACAGTCTGCCACCTCTGAAAGTGGAAGCAGTGCTTTTATTACGCAGTTTTTGGTTAGAGAAATCTCTATCATGACCAAAAGAATGAAATCCTGATACAAGTGGCTAAAAAGAGCTTTCTCTGCAGGGTAACCAGGCACTCTCTAAGAGATAAGATGAGATGCTCAGCCGTCTGTGAGAGGCTGAGAGGAGAGCCTCCTCATTGAAAGGAAATCTTTTTGCCACTTGGACATATCCCTCTGAAGGTGTTCCAGGCACGTCCGACCCGGAAGAGGCCCAGGGCATGACCCAGGATACTCTGAAGGGACTATATTTATTGGCTTGCCCAGAAAGACCTCAGGCTTCCCCTAGTGGAACTAGAGGAGGTATGTGCGGACAGGGAAGACTAGGAAAAACCACCGAGACTGCTGACTCAGCAACCCAATCCCTGACAAGCAAAGGATGAAGAGTACAAAGAACAAATCAAACCTGTAAGACATGTTGGTCATCCAACTCGCTGAAAATGGTTCCCTCCACCTCGTCTGATTTCAGAGCATCCCAGTTAAACAGCGGCATGCGGTATTTGGTCTGAATAGGCTTCTTCTCTTTAATGCCTGAAGGGGAATTAAAGAAAGTGTTAAGATTTTCAGATGGTCTTATTGCATACTATGTCACTGAGGGTTTCATAATGGGAAGAAAACCTTAACAAACTTATCAACTAGAGGTGGATGGTTGCTTCTTTTGGCTTCAGACTTTTAAGGCTTTCTGCCGCTCAGTTTCAACTTTCCCATAATGCTTTAAAGCAGACATCCCCAAAGTTGGTCCTTGATGACCCCTGTCCTGCAGGTTTTAGAGGTTTCCTTGCTCCAGCAGAGCTGATTTTAATCTAAAGCTGATTAACAGGCTTTTGCTCAACTGCAATCATCATAATCAGCTGAGCTAAAGCAGGGAAACCTCTAAAACCCACAGGACAGCGGCCCTCGAGGACTGACTTCGGGGATGCCTGCTTTAAAGCATGCAAATTACTGAACTTAAACAGCTTGTTAGTTTAACCATTCCCCTAATGTGATATTTGTCAGTAGCTTGTTTCCAAATCCAATTATTCTTCAGAAAACAGCCTGCAGATTTAAACAGCAAACTGGATAGGATCTTGGATTTTGCTTCTTTTGAAGGATGATGCACTCCCTAATGAGTGAGATGTCTAGAAAAGTTAGACAGGGCAAATTCATCTTCCAACTCTCTGGTCCCCTTAGAGAGCAATAATCCTTGAAAAGCTAGACAGAGCATGAAGGAATTCCCACAAAATTTTTATGTTAAAATTAATTAAGATTAATTTTTTTCTGGGTTCTTACTTCCAGAATTCAATTACCTTTTTTTTAATTAAACCAATAATCTTTATTCTGAATTTGATTATAGCTTTTTTTCTGTTCTGGTGAAATCACCTGAGCCTCCCTCCATATCTCCGGGAGGTTGTGGGGGAGCTCCTGGTGGTGGGGGAGGAGGTGGAGGTGGAGGAGGTATCAACTTCATTGAAGCTTGGTTTGGAGCTTGTGAGGAGATAAGCGCAGCATCTACTTCATCCATCACAGTGTCTGCAAAGATCAATCAGATGACGAATGGAACTCACATTGTGCATTTTCATTTGCCTTAGAATAAAATCCTGACATGCTGTTTAAATGGTTTTAGCTCTGAAGAGAGAGACATATTCTGATTGGAACTCTCCATTAGACCCTAATCAGAATATTAAATAAGACAGGCAATTATTTAGACCAATATTTGTGTGCTGACCTCCTTGTCCCCCCTGCTGGACCACCTGTAGAACTAGACATCCAGATGTGGAGCGTTCCACCCGGAGGATCCCCTGCTCCACCAGAGCCTGAACTCTGAGCTCCAGCTCCTTTAGCTCTTCAGAGGATCCGTTTCCTTCATGTTCATTATCCAGCTGCTAATGCAAAATAAATAGGATTGAATCAACTGGAGAGTGAACCACTCAGAGCTTGGAGACATAAAGAGATACTCAATAAATATGCTGATCCCTCAAGTACCCATTTGGTAGAGCCAACATGTCAGCTGCTAACTGGCTACCCTGCAACTTTTTACTGTTTATAAACTGTCATGATCTTGGCACTGATGACTGCCTGGATAATTAATTTCACTCACCTGCCTAACTCCGCCCAGTTTCTCATCATCGCTCATCTGTGTCACCTGCTCTAGTCTCTATTTAACCTGCCAGCTTCCAGTCATCAGAGCCAGATCCTACTCAAGCCAGTGGTGAGAGTGATTGAGCGTTACCTTAGTGTTTCTGATTCCTGACCTGTTCTGCATCTCAACCACTGAGCCTGCCTGTTTCAGTCTGATCTGTTTGCCTGACCTGTCTTTCGACTTCTGCTGGATTCTGCCTGTTTGCTGAACTTGGACTGCTTCCTAACACCATTCTGAATTTCCCTCCGGGACCTCTTGGATTTCTGTTCTCCTGGTTCTGAATCCTCTGAAAACTGGTGCAGTGTACCTTAAAGGGTTCCACCTCTTTGCCAGAGTGAATGAGCTTTTTCTCCAGCTCCGAGATCTTCTCCATTTCAGTCTCCTGAAGCTTGGAGTTTAGCTGATACACAGAGGGTAAAGCTTTAATTGATGAGGGAAAGGTTTCATATTTCTGCTTCTTGACAAGAAGCAACTGAGATGAAACCAGACTCAAATTAATCTGGCAGAAATATAGCCCGATGACACACTGATGAGTTTATCTACCTGTGAACTTTTCCTTATTTTCATTTTATTCTTATACCCCTATGCAGATGTTTAGGTAAGTTCTGTTATCAAGACATAAAAGACAAAAGTCTTTCTCTGAACTGACAGAAAGTGAGAACAATTAGAAACTAGAACAGTTTTTTAATACAAAACCTCCAGCTTCACCAGTCATACGCATTCACAGGATGTGCATACACTATAGTACCAAAGGTATTTGCTCACTGATCCAAATTATTTGAATCCTGTGTTTCAATCACTTCCATGGCCACAGATTTATAAAGTTAAGCACCTAGGCATGCAGACTGTTTTTACAAACATTTGTGAAAGAATGAGTCATTCTCAGGAGCTTAGTGAATTCCAACTTTGATACATTGCCACCTGTGCAACAAATCCAGTCGGGAAATTTCCTTACTCCTAAATATTTCACAGTATATTGTCAGCTGCAACATTAGACAATTAAAGTGTTTGGCAACAACATCAACTCAGCCCAAAAGGGGTTGGCCATGTAAGCTGAAGGAGCAGGGTCAGCGGATGCTGAAGCACAAACTGTATCACTACACCCCTTCAAAGTTCATGCCGCCTTCAGATTAGCTTCAGAACAGTTTGCAGAGAGCTTCATGGAACATGTAGCTGCATCCAAGGAATGCATCACCAAGAGCAATGCAAAGCGTTGGACGCAATGGTGTAAAGCACACTGCCACTGGACTTCAGAGCACTGGAGACGTGCTGTCTGGAGTGATGAATCAAGCTTCTCCATCCGGAAATCTGATGGACGAGAGAGGGTTTGGTGGTTGCCATGAAAATGGTACTTGTGTGTGACTGAATTTAGCCAAGTCTAAAGTTTGGAGGTGGGATTATGGCATGGGTTTGTTTTGGGTTTGTTTTACAGGAACCTGACTTGGCCCCTTAGCTCCAGTTAAAAGAAAACTATGAATTCTTTAGCATACAAAGACATGTTGGACAATTCCAAATTTGGAGATGCCCTATTCCTCTTCCAATATGTCCGTGCACCAGAGCACAAAGCAAGGTCCATAAAGACATGGGCAGTAGAGTGTGGTGTGCATGAACTTGACTAGCCTGCACAGAGTTATAACCTCAACCTGTCAGAACACCTTTGGGATCTGTCCCAATCAGTGTGTAACCTTACAAATGCACGTCTGTAATTATGCAAAGGCCGGGCTGATATAATATTGAACCCCTATGGACTATCATAGCATATATGACTAGAAAATAATAGATTGTCATACAGCGATCAGCTCTGCGCTATAGAATAAAAAAACATCCTTAAACTGAGAGTGTATCACTGTCCTTTAAAGAGAAGTTGCTGTTCAGTCACCTGTGTGTTGAGCCCCTGCAGCTGATCTATGTGCTCCAGCAGGCTGTTCTTGGCCTGTGCATCCTCCAGCAGAGACGCTATATCAAAAATGTTATCAAGATAGGCTTGGATCTGGAACAGCAGCCTGTCGCTCTCTGTAAACTTCAGTTGCTGCAACAGAAAGTTTTCTCCAGGTTTAATTGGAATATTTTCACTGGGGAACATTGATGTAGGCTGCTGAGAATGAAAATTCAACTTTAGAAGTAAGAATTAGATTAGGAATTGGAAGATTAAACTTGCCTCTAGGTAGTCATCCAGGCCATGCTGAGTAAATTCATACTGAAGGTAGACCCTGAAGTTCATGTTTTCCACAGAATGGACCACAATGTTGATGAACTGCATACATGCCACCTGGTAGATAGACAGTATACAGGGTTCTGATACATAAAAAAAAAAATATCTTCCATAAATGGAAGATTTTTCAAGCATTTTTTAAGGTCTATATTGATAATGAACTGTCAGTAATGTAGTCAGTGAGAATGTAAATGACAACGTTAACCCTATGGAGAACTTTAAACTTAAAGTTGCTATTTGCACACATTTTGTCCAGTAATAAGATACTAATTTCATGTTAAATTCATTAAGGTGTTATTTAATTTCCTTATATAGAAAATTCTTTGAATATTTTCCCCTAACTAACAGACTGGTGCTTTGTAAAGGGCCGGTTATACACCTGCAGTAGTGTGTCGCAGTGAGCTTCTCACAGGTATTTTTGGTTTATGTCCAATATATGCGCTATGTTATACCATGCCACTACGCAAGGGGGACAATCATGAACTAGCTATGGGTCGGGATACGGCCGAGGCGTTGAGGAAGTGGGGTTACGTTTTTGCGAAACAGAGGGACAATGAGGGTGAAAATAGTGGGGATCCTGGTGGAAAAGGGTACCAGAGTTCTCGTGCACCTTGCTCTTCTAGCTGGTCCATTTTCACAAGTTGTTTTCCACAATGGCGGTCATACAAACAAAACAAGTCGGTAAGGTACCAAACAGAAAACAAACATAGTGTAGAGTGGATGTAGATTTGACCAATCAGAGGCCTCCTGTCTGCAGCACTGTCTGCGGTCACTTAGGATTTTGGAGAGGTGCACCAGAGTGTTTGCGGAAGGGGTGGGGGCACATTTGCTTTCACAGCGACACACACACAGACGACCTGGTTTCTGAGTATAAATCAACCTTAAGTCTACATATAGGTGCACACAACAACCTTGTGAGAAAATGGTGCTGGCAGCGGTTGACGCGCTTGCAAAGGCTGTGAACCAGCAGGACCGTTAGCTGCCATATGCTGGGTATGATTGAAAGCAGTCTGGCTTCGGTGGTTGAACTCAAAGGTGAAATGGGATAATATCTTGGATTTCCATGCTCACTTCAAGGCGGAAAAGCCCATCAAATACGGAATATTGGATTCACCATGTGGAGCCAGCAAGAAAAGACTTGAAGGCTGACGGAAAATTCCTTCTCAGCCTGCTCTCAAAACAATGCGCTATTTTAGATTCGGACTCCCACTTATCAAACCTCCCCTGGATGTTATGGCAGAAGGGCCCAGAGCTGTAAATCGCTTCCCCTGCCGGAAATGGCTTTCAGGTCATGCCGATGAACATCTGTTCAGTTAATTTATTACAATCTTATTTTTTACTTAATTTATTAGATTGTATGCTAGTTTGGCCATGGGGACCTAAATATGCAAATAAGAGCAGATGATTGAGAATAGCTGCAATACACTATAGTTCATGTGAGCAAAGACGGCAAAGTTAAGCTAATTTAATTAAAATTGTGAGGTTGCAAATTTAAGTAATTAGCCTTCAAACTGACACATGGCAGTGTAAAATTGATATATTTAATTTCGTGAAAACTTGTTAAGCTTTAAAATTTTGGTAAATTGGTTTGGTTTTAAAGGTAAGATATATATATATATATATATATATATATATATATATATATATATATATATATATATATATATATATATATATATATATATATATATATATATATATATATATATATATATATATATATATATATATATATATATATATATATATTTTTTTTTTTTTTTTTTTTTTTTTTTTTTTTTTTTTTTACCTACTAGGTATGTTTTAATTGTGATCAAACAGAGATAATAATCTATTATGTGGGGCTTGCCTAAAGGTGGTTTCTAAATAAATAGTGAAAACATCATAAAAATTGTTTTGAATTATCTGAAGCTTATTTGTTCCATAAAGGTTTTAGTGGGAAGTGTGCTAAGCAGGGATGTCATTTGGGCACAAAAAGTGATGTGTTTGACCTACTTTTATAATCCAATGGTGGCATACATCTCTATCCATTTTAGCTTTGAAACTGACAACACTTTATAGTAAATGTGGAGCATTTTTAAATTAGGTGTGGCAAAACTTAAATGCTGGTTGTTTAAATTGGATAACAAAAAAATTTGTGTTTAGCCTAACAATCAAAGCTGGAGTTCAAAAAGTTTAACCTAATGTCATTGAACTCAGTTTGGCTTTGGATAATGATGACCTGATGTCTCTCAGTTTGCAATATATCAATTACAAATTTATACTGTAAAATTTTCTTTTTTTTTACCAGAAAGTGCTTAGTTGAAAATATCTGCAAAATTGCATATTTTACCTTTACAATTATTGACATATCATAGTTTCAACTAAAACTATTCCTACACAATCCTTCCATGGAGATGCTTAAATGACCAGTTATAAGACAAAATTTAAGAATTTCCGAAAGGGTAGTTGTTAATTTGATTTTTTTTTTTCATTTAAAAAAATTCATTAATCGGATTAGTTTTATGCCTCACATTTGGAGGCATAAAACACATAATCCCCCTTAAAAAAACAACTTTATTTTAGTCCAGCATGTAATCTTTGGTAGGCTGGTCATATTATGGAGAGGTTTTCTATAAATGTTCTCAGTTTTACCATGAAGTCGATATTGCTTTCCTCTTTGCGAAAATACTCCATGAGCTTCTCGAAGCGCCTTTTCTCCCAACACACCTGAAAAAACAAGAAATCTTAACCAACATAGTCTTTGTTTATTAAGGGCTTGCTGCCCATGAAGTTTTTGGTATCAGTGAACACATGGGGGCAGTGTGCTCCAAGTTCTCTGGTTTCTGTAGAGCTGCGGTTCTCAAAGTGTGTGGCGCGACCCACTGGTGGGGAATTGAGACGTGACAGGTGGGGCGCGCCAAGTTCCGGTGTGTGTGTGTGTGTGTTGTGTGAAATGTAGAACGTGTGAGAGCAAACTGTCCTTATAGCTGTATGTTGCCGCTTTTTAGACCAATCAAACCCACAAAGTAATCATTACTAGCCTACATGCAGTCTAATTAAAAGAACATTAGATATGAGAAACATTTCACCTGGAACTGAAGTGCCAAAATAATGATTGACGTGACGTCGGCATATTATTTGTAATAATGTTGTGTGTTGCCAACTCAGTGACTTTGTCGCTATATTTCAGACCCCTCCAGCGACTCTTTTTCAAAAAAGCGACTAGCGACAAATCTAGCGACTTTTGGAGACTCTTACGTGAAAGCACGTATCATTCCTTTTCTTGTCCTCCAGCGGCAGGTGCTGCCGTGGGGCGCCTCCCCCATCCCCACCCCGTTCTCCCCCGCTATCGCAGGAGTCCCTCTCAGCGCTGCAGTCAGAGACACAGCATGTTTACCCTCAGCGTTCAGACTGCAAATAAAGCGCACATGCGCCGGGATTGACGGCGCAGGTTGATCATAAATAACTGAATTTGAAATATTTTATCTTAAATAAATAACGGCGTTTGATTCACACAGCAGCATGTTAATGTTGTACCGTGATTTGTAGGCTCCTTGGTGGACCACAAGGGAAAAAAAGAAAACGTTTAAAAAAGTTTAAAAAAAGTTGTAACTCCTCCATAGTGTCTCTTTATGGTTCATTTTGCCGGTCACAAACCGGGTAAAGGAGGAGGGTTAGTATTGTAATAAATTAAAACTTAATAAAACAATAATAATAATAATAATAATAATAAACATTAATGGACAGAAAAAAGTAGCTCTATATTATTTGGGTGTTTTTACTCACTTTTTGTCTCTCTCTAACAACGTTATTTCTCCCACTCCCATCTCAGCTGAACATTGAGCATGACTTGAGAGTGGCAGTATCAAGCCTGCAACCCGGTTTTGAGAAACTGTGCAATGCAAAACAGGCTCATTGCAGCCACTAATGCAGGGATAAATAGACCTGTCTTGCCAGATGGATTTCATTTCTTTTCTTTTATTAACAGATTGCAGAGTGGCACTGAAATTTTTTCTATCTTTGAGCTTGATACAAATTTTGACACAGCTGCATTTTTATTTTCTTTATTTTTGAGCTTGCTGTTATTTGATGTAGATAGTTTGTATTTAGATACTACTTGTTACTTCAATAAAATTGGAACATTTTAAGATTGTTGCATATTTCATTAGTATTGTGTTGGGGCGATGGGGACAGGCGGGGCTTGAAAATTCCCCCTTGTCCAAAGTGGGGAATGACAGAAAAAGTTTGAGAACCACTGCTGTAGAGCCACATTGCTTGACACTTTAAAAAAGAAACCACTGTAAAGAGAGGAAGGTTGCTGTTTTACAGCTTGTAAAAACATTCCGTTACAGAAGCAGCTTAGAGTGAAAACACTTCTCAGTTGTTGGGCACATCAAAATGTTTTCTCTATGTAAACATCTCATCAGCCCCTTTTCTGCTCTACTTCTGACTAAACCTCCACAGGCTCAAACTCATGTTCAGTAAATAATGCAGCAGCCCAAACAAAGCTGCTGCTCTGCTGCCGAGCGACATACAAACCGACTCTTGGCCTGCTGCCCATCTGCCTCTACGGTAGAAGATCGGATCCCTCATCATTTCCCTATGACTCACACCCATCTTTCAGCTTCTGTGTCACTGAAACTGAGCAAAACTCTCAGCACCTGTGTGTCATGCTGTCCTCCGCCTTTCTCCATACAAAAACAACACTGTAGATCGAATCTAACTAACATGATTTGCAGAAAAGTAAACAGCATCAGCAGATTTAGCCAGATTTGCTTCCCTGTTTTGCTTGTCCGGGGTTACCCCAGTTTGTTTCACTAGTGGAGATCTCAACCTGAAAGAAGTGAAATGCATTCCTGTGTCACGGTTCACAGGATTAAACATGCAGAGCAGGTTTGTGACAACCAGGAGTAAAAATAAATGCTGCTAGTTCAGGTTTACACTCTTGTCTGTCTGGATTGTTCAGGGTGCTATTAACGACTGCTGCTGCCGAGATAAGGGCAAAGTTTAGAGGCTCTGCAAGTGTTATATGCTCCTTTAGCGAGTTTCACTAGTGGGGATGAGCTGCTGCTATAGATCGGCTCAGATCAGTGTGAGTGGGAATTGTGGAGCAGATAACTGAAAATTAATATGGCAGATTAACAGACTGAAAATAGATAAGGCAAGAATTTCTTTTCAAGCTGCAAATCAAAGAGAAAACATTTGCCTTTTTGATTTCTTAAACCATCTCATTTTAAAAATAAGTTTTAGTAAGTGTCTCATACGAAAACTTTTGGTCAAGTTTTCTCTTCACCATTTAATGGATTTGCTACTTTAACTGTCATATTATGGCCTACAAAATCACAAAGAATATTACTGTTTTTATAGATGTTCAGCAGACAGTCAGAGACATCCAATCATTGCAACCATCAATGTTGGAGAGGCTGGGTTTAAATCAGGAATTGGATAGAAGAAAAAAAAGCTTGATAGAAAAATTGCACAAGCAGCAGGAATAACTGCAGCTTTGATTAGATTGTTAAGGATGGCTCGTTCAAGCATTGGGATGAGATTCATGACTTGGGAAAGGCAGTTGAAACAGCTTTAAGAGAAACAACTCTCACATATGTAGAACAAGGGTGACAAATGTCACAATTTTGTAATAATCCACCTTTTATTCAGACACTGGAACTGCCTTCACCTGGGATACAAAAAGGAAGAATATTTTTCTCGTGATACAAGGTCCTTATTTAAGTAAAGAGTAAAATTTGCATTTCATTAAAGGAACAAGGAAGCAGAGGCTTGAGGAAGAATGACTCAAGCTCAGGTCCATATATATATATACATATATATATATATATATATATACATATATATATATATATATATATATATATATATATATATATATATATATATATATATATATATATATATATATATATATATATATATATATATATATATATATATATATATATCTTTTGCTAAAGGAGAAAAGGAAAAATGAGAAACTGTACTCTTGTCATCCTGAAGTTCTTCTGTCTTCCTTAGGAGTTCTACCTAAAATTTTACTCTTCCACATGGAAGGAATCTCTTCTCTACTGACTGACTGTTGAATGCCTGACTGCCTGTTTTCTGACCTCTTTGAAGTTGTCAAAGGCAGACAGGATGATATCATGGCCTCCTCTCACCAAACACACGGCTGCCAACAGCTCCAGCACCAGAACTTTGGTCCTGAGAAGAGAAAAGATTTATTTACAAAAAAAGGAAGTAATAGATTCATGCAAATACAGATTCTGATGTGGAGTGAGGTGTCATAGGGGACAGATGGACCCAGTATTCAAGGAAAGACAGAGAGTGGGAAAGTTCAAAAAGTTTACTAAATGAAAACAACAGAAAACGCAGAACTGTGGATCTGAGGACTGCAGCGGCTAGAGGGGAGGAGATGGGGCACCACCCAATCACTGACGTTCCGTTTTAAAAGTTCAGTCTACCCTCTTTGAGGAAGGCAGGATCCAGCCGATGGACTGCCAAATGAGCTGCAGAGAGCTGCCCAGAGTGTCCCCGATGTAGCAACCACAGTGAGCAGGCAAGAATTTGATCCAGGTCAGGGAAAACAGATCAGGACAGTTCTGAGATCCAGGAGTCTTTAGTACGACCAGGGGTTCCGACCTGAACAGGAACATACAGATTCAGGGTTCAAGGAACCACAGAGTGTGAAGGGAGGTTTGGAGTTCCATGACTTCTGCAGCAAGATCAGACAGACACCCTCAGATGCCAACAGGCAGGCTCAGCAGTTGAGGGACAGAGACAAGTAATGATACCAGGATAACTGCAAAACTTTAAACTGTACTCCACATAGGAACCAGGATTACGGGACTTTAAACTAGCGTCCCCCTGTCGAGCCAAAACAGGAACAGAGAGCACTAAGTGGGAAAGAGCAAGGATCAGGAGACGACAAGACAAACACTAAAACCCTCTCAACCCTCTGGCCTTCAGAAACGGGGACACAAACCTTGGTATAACAAAAATTACCGAAAAAAAACATAAATTATACAATGATCTGGCCCCAATAGCTTGGCTGAGCTAAATATAAAGCAAAGTTAGGCAGGTGAATGATGAGAACAATTAAGGTCAGCTACAGTATCAGGACAAACCATGGTAGTAGGGCTGTTCAACCAAAACTTCCTTATTCAAAAACTTTAACTTTTAAATCTCTAATTTTAGGTTCAGAGCGGATTATTCTTGTTAATAAGATTTTTTCTAAACTCTTAAAATTATATAACATATAACATCCATCCAGCTGTCTGGATG
The DNA here is from genome assembly GCF_016077235.1 of Cyprinodon tularosa. NCBI lineage: Eukaryota > Metazoa > Chordata > Actinopteri > Cyprinodontiformes > Cyprinodontidae > Cyprinodon > Cyprinodon tularosa. The sequence continues at coordinate 1,234,728 of NW_024039674.1, read as the reverse complement.
TTAAACACCAAAACACTGAAGCAGATTAAACCATTCCACAGAGAATATTCCAACTGTGGTCAATTTCAGGAATGAATGACATTTCTTCACCCACTTAGAAGCAGAAGCTTAAAATGTGTTGTTGCTTTGGGTAGTAGGGTAGCCATATTTACAGAAAATTTTGTAACAAAGTTATTTCTTGTAAATTTTTTTGTTAGGGTATTGAAATAAAGAGAGCAACTTTTCAATTTTGGGAAAAATGGTTTGGTTTTCAGGGTCTGTTGTGTAATAACAATAAATAAAAATGTAGGTGCTTCTTATCTTAAACTGAATCTAACAAAGGAAAATGTTGGCAAAAGTGCAGCCAATAAAAGAAATGATTCTTTATGGAGTGATTCATTCTGATGGACTATATTTATCTCTCATGTTTTTTTTTCTTTTGCTATATATATACTGTATATATATATATATATAAATTTTTTTTTTTTTATCGATAATGAAGAATCTTGAGAGTTTTGGTTTAACCTGGGGTTTTTGTCGTTGAGGCTGAGGGTTATCTCGTTGACACAGCTCGGGTGCTTCATCACCTGGTTAAACCCGGACTGTAAGAACAAAGAAATAATTGATTTATTACAAACGTCAACAACCAAACGGCTCAATGATTTACTCAGAAACAAACATTGCTCAGAAAATTAAACTCTTACAAAAAAATGCATTACCAGCTTTTTAGTCAACATGACAAAAAATTTACTTTGGTATATTAAACACTTTTGATTTATGTTACTTCTGCTTCTGTTTTAAGCATTTTGATGTTATCAGTTATATTTGTTCTCTCCAGTAGGTTTTTAAGAACAAGTAAAGCACCTTATAACACAAGATTCAGATAATTTTTGCACAGTTATATTGTTCACTTTAACAAAATTGAAAAAGGACTTAAATGAGGCCAAAGTCTTTCATAACACAAAACAAAAAAATAAGAGGCATGCATGCAACCATAGAGTGATGAGAATTACTGCAGTTTTCTCTAAACCATTTATAGTTTTCTGCGTTCCCTGCATTCATGAACCTTTTTACCGTCACCTTCTCTGCAGTGGGTTGTAAACTGAAAACAAAACAAAAAAACTGCAGAAAATGTCTGAAAGCATCTAAATACCTCATAGTTCATGATGGCACGGAGACACATTATGCACAGATGAATATCATCCTTCTGACCAATGACACGTGATCCCCTCTGACCTCTTCTGTTGAAAAATAATGAATCCATCAAAAGGAGCAGTGTATGCCGTAACAATCAATATACTGTTGTTAAAAAAATTATTTCACAGCTACAAATAAACATTTTCTCTCCCAATGTAATAATTGTATAGTTAAATCTATTGCATCAAACTATGGAAAAATTCATATTATTGGTCACTCCTACAAACGCCTTCAAACTTAATATTTCAAACCTGCATAGTTAGGCTTATTATCCTTTTAAGAAGTGTAAAAAAATCAATACACAATTTTCTATAAATGAGGAATATGTTCCTGAATTATCTGGAATATACATAGAGACACATAAATACTTTGCATATCAGATAATGTCAGCCTACACTTTCTGAACATCCGGTTCAGACATTTTTAAGATTTTAACATACATTCTGTTCAACAGAAAGAAAAACAACACCTTGATTTTCAATATGAAAAGAATGCAGTGAGCTATTTACAGAGTGTTCTATGATTAGTAGAAGATAGGGCGGCTTTAGAAATGCACCTCTCTGCTGTTACTGACTCATGTGGGGAGTTATGGGAACATAAAGCCTACATTCCATATTCAATCTAGATGCCCAAGGTCTTGTCAGCTTGGAAACAGAAACAATTTGCCTTAACAGTGACAGGATTAGAATTCTATGTCAAATCTCAGTAAAAACCAGGAGAAGATATAAAAGTGATCCACAGAAATCTAAACCAAGGCTTTTAAGTATTAGTCTACACCCAACTCAGTTCCTGAACGTCAAAAAGTAACTTAAATAATTCCCAGCATTTCAGAGATACCCCAGAGATCCTAATCGGCCAATTTCCTGTGTATTTACTATAGATTCATACTCAGTACAGCATTTACTAACTAAATCTGTTTTTTATATCTCTAATAATCAGTAAAATTAATCAGCTTAATTTTTTTGTCTGTCTGTAAATAATCAATATTATGATGTTTTTGGATACATTTTTGCCTCAATCAATGAATTGGGGCAATTCTGCCATGCTGCCAAGTTTGTGCTGGTTTTTAAAACTGCAACCACAATTTTAACAAGAGGAACAATTATTTGTCAGAAAAAAAAGACCAGAATTATTAGAAACTAAAAAGATGTGTTCTCTGAGAAACGTTCAAGGGCTTTGATATCTATGGGACCTTTAAAATATTTATTCTAGACCCAATTATCCACACCTATTTTCTCATCTATGTCTTCAATAACTTTGCTTTGTGAACCACTGGTGTTGGAACAACAAGAATCAATCGTCACAGAAAAAGCTGAAAGCAAAAATGTGTCTTAAATATTGATGTCCTGATTCCAGCATAAATCCTGCAGGACATTAGACAATATTCATGACATAGTTTCTTTGACATCCCATCATCAACACTCGAGAATGTTCCATACTTGATTGTAATCCCCTTGGTAAGCTTTGCGCCCTGGTTGGCCTGAGGGTTGCTGGGATTCATGCACAGATCTTCCATCGACTTGTCTATAGGCTTGCTTTTATCTGAGGGCAGCATCCCGTTTTCAGAAGTCTCTGTGTCAGACCTGGGAGTCATCAAAGAGAGACATATTGGTGCCCATCTGAGCTAACATTTCCTTTGTTTAAACCATTCTAAATGAAGCAGGAATGTAAACAACATAAACAAGTTTCATATAAATTGTGATATCTGTATAGTACATAAAAAATAAATAAATCATATCTTAAGTTAATGCTTACGTTACAGCGCTTTGAGCAACAGACAGATAATTAACCAGAACATTCAACCCCTGATTCTCCTCATTCAGGAACTCCTGAGCCCAACTGTAAGAAAAAGCAGAACTCAGAAAAAAAGTTATGAAAGTTTTATCTGTAGCACCGCTTTAACAAAAAGGCTCTTTTTCTTTCTACGTGCAGCTCCAGAGCTCTAAATGCTTTCCTAGCTCTTTAAGATTTTTACCAATCTCGTTTAAAGAAAGCATACAAACATTTGCAGAACAAAGAAATTGTGTCTATTTTTCTCATTATTTCAAATCCATCAGTGTCTTCTTTTCTCTATCTACATTCTTTGATGTTGAACCCTGTTTAGTGCAGAAGACTCACCCAATGTGATTGGTCCTCAGGGAAATCTCCAGCTCTCTGAGGACCTGAGTCATTTCTTGAACATGTCTCTTAAACTGATGAAAAATATAAAAATTATTAAGAGGCCTTTCATTAAGTAATTATTCATCATATATTAAATCTGAGGAGGAAATAAAAGAACTGAGTAGGATATCCTTCAAAGAAAAGTAACTGTCTATATCACACAGATAGAAAAAAAATATTTGGAACTTAAATACAAGCATATTATTGCAGATTTTTAAGCTTCACTATGCCTGTTTTTATTAAAGCAACACGCTAAGCCACCAGGAAGCGTCTAACCTGTAACTTCCAGGTTTAGCACCCCAAAATGCAACAGTCTCCGTCTGTGTTTTGGAACTGATAGCTACAAAGGAAAATACTGAAGGCCATGCATGAAATACCTATTCATTCCCAAAATACTCATTTGTGCTTAAGAAATATTAATTTGTGGCCAAGAAATACTAATTTGTGCGCAAACTTGTTCTCCCAATCAACTTATTTTTTTCTCTAGAACATAAGGGTAAGCAAAAAATACTAAAACATAATCCTCCTACAGCGCACCTTCTGGAACAGAGGAAGAAACCAACATGATAGACAAGGAAAGTGTGATGGAGTTTTATTTCAGGCATAGGATAAACTATAAAAAGATTCTGATCTCTCATTAGTGCGACATTTAAATGAAATAATAACAGCCTGGTATGAATCGTGACCAGGTTTACCGATGTGTGCGGGACTGGGCTATAAGGTAACACCAGCTGCTGTCCAATTTATTTGTCCATTAGCTCAAGGACCAATTGAAAGAGGAAATGCTGCTAATTTGTTTATGTGATAAGTGTGGAGTGATCCAATTAAGCACCAAGTGCATTCATTACTTTTCTCTTTGTATTATGCACATCTTATAGGCAGCCGTAATTTGTAACGGTGTGGCAGTTATGATCTATATGTGGAGAAGATGCAGGCAGAGGAGAAAGAGCAGAAGAGGATCTTCTCTTTTATGAACAGCTTTAAAATGACTAAGAAAAAAAATCCTATGACCTATCACCTAAGATAACTTGGGGCCTCAAACACCACAGAGTGACTTTTAGATCATTTTCTGGAGCTGAGTTTCATCAAACCTTATGTGGTCAGACTCATTTTCATCTGCAGCAACGATTTACGTATTCAGGGCTAGTTATGCTGCATCATCATGTATGATCAAGCTATCTATCGGTTTGTTTCTGTTCTCCTTCTCCTTCTCTTCTTAATGTTACAGTTTAAAACCTTCATAATTCCCAGCAGTGGTGATTTCTGGTCTGACCTGACCGGAGATCATTTCTCTTCTGTAACTTGGTTGGCAGGGAGCCTCAAAACACATATATCTACACATGGTTAAGGCAGACTCATTCTGTGAGTGCAGATGCTTTGTTTGTGGTCTGGACGGACATATATAGACTGCATTCTGCTCTACCTTTAACCCACCAGCGGTAGGCTATAACTGTGAATCTATAGGCTCACCCCTTAAAGTTCTGGGCCTCACTGGTTTCTATAGCTGAAAAAAAGGTGATTTGGTTCTCCATAAACCAGTAGTCAGTAAAACAAGCAGCATATTAGCAGGTATTTGTGAAATAAAATTTACAACAATCAGTGCTGTGCTGCATTAAGGATGAGCATAGATGGTAACATGTACAGTATGACTTTAGACACTAAAAGATTGAGCTATAAAAAGGGAGGTAACGCTAAACCCCAACAATTTTTTTGACACTGCAAAAATGCTCTTATAATGGCCACATAAAGTACTAATTTAGTAACAGATCCAACCCTACTAAGTTAGATAGATAGGTGATTTTATGAGAAGAGCAGCCAGCATGGAGCATCAATGCATGCAAAGCACTATTGACTGACCTTAAAAACCATTAAACCATCTCAAATTATGCTAATTCTCAGCTTATAGTTGTAGTTCTCATGCACTTCCTTTCTGACAGTTTCAGTATTTCGAGTGAAAATGGAAAAAAAAGTAAGAAAGAAAACTTACTTTGAAGTCGACTGAATTGCAGTTGTTTTAATTGAATGCAATTAGAACAAAAAATAAACCGCATTGTCTAATTAGTCGGCTAATTAGCTGACTAATTAGCTGTTTTTTTATTAAAACTACTGCGGCACAGATAAACAAAGGTATTTATTTTTATCAGGCTTGACTGAAACCATATATTCAAGTTGAAATTGACCCAAAATACCCAAATACAGAGGTAAACAGGGGCAAAAATACAAAAATATAAAATACTGATAAAACCAAAAGGGAAAATACAAAAGGGAAGCAAGGAGACGATGGAGCAGCAAAACAACAACAAGAAACCAGCACAGAGTGACTGCAGAGGTGGTGTATATATGGAAAACAGAACAAAGGGTGGGCTTATGAGCAATGGGTAGAACTAACTAGAAGGGAGCTAAAGGGAAAGGAAACAAACGCAAAGGGGCAATAGAAAGTGACCCAAGAACTAAATACTGCTAGTGAGCAAATACAAATACAAAGAAGCTAAAAATAAACAGAGAGCAGAACCCTGACATTAAAGGCATAGTACACCCAAAACATGATTAGCCTTCATTTTCTACTCACCCCCATGCTGAACAACACCCTGGAGTACTTTTTTGATATCTCAAATGCATCTGGAGATCTGGGAGGCTTCTTGCTGTCTGCTGACATTCAAATAATGGAGGTCTATGGTGCCCGAGACAGAAAGGTCCATAAAAGTCCACAAAAAACGTGTCAATATTCCTCCATACTGGTCGTCCAATGTATTCCAAGTGTCCTGAGTGGGTAGCATCCAGAATTTACTCGAAACGAAGTCATTTAGAATGTTTTTAGAGCATAAACAGTAGTGTATAGGATTTCCTGAAAGCGCGCACATGCGCGATCACGATGCTACGGAAGCCGGCAGACCAAACCAGATGAAAGTGCGCATTCAGCGTCTGCTCTTCCAATAATGCAAGCGTAGAAGAAGAAATGTGCCGTTTACCTGTACAAAGAAAGAAACAACGAAAGAAAAATGTCTGAGGACTTCAGTGTTGAGGAAGAGCATGAGTTCTTTGCCGAGCTGAATGCGCTGGTTTGGTCTGCCGGCTTCCGTAGCGTCGTGATCGCGCATGTGCGCGCTTTCAGGAAATCCTATACACTACTGTTTATGCTCTAAAAACATTCTAAATGACTTCGTTTCGAGTAAATTCTGGATGCTACCCACTCAGGAAACTTGGAATACATTGGACGAGCAGTATGGTGGAATATTGAAACGTTTTTTGTGGACTTTTATGGACCTTTCTGCCTCGGGCGCTGGGCACCTCCATTATTTGAATGTTAGCAGACAGCAAGAAGCCTCCCAGATCTCCAGATGCATTTGAGATATCAAAAAAGTACTCCAGAGTGTTGTTCAGCATGGGGGTGAGTAGAAAATGAAGGCTAATCATGTTTTGGGTGTACTATTCCTTTAAAGGCTTTTAAAAATATATAAAAGGTATTTTAAAATATTTACTGCAAATTTTATTTAAAAAGAATCTGCGATTATGTTTGTGTTTAGGGGACTACCATGCATGCTACATGGCTACTCATTGCTAACTAGCTTTATCAGGGCTAATGGCTAGATTTTTACTTCCTTAGGCTGAACTTGACCTTTGTTGTTTAACTGCTAGTCAGCCTTGGCAGAAGGCTATTCAGGTTTATTCTGTATCGTTACAAGGGAGTTTTTCCTCTCCACTCTCACTGCATGCATCTTCAGCATGGGGGTTTTCTGTATAGATAACAATGCAATGCAAGCAAATGTCAATGGTTGCCACATGCTCATAATGAAGGAGTGAATCAAGGCAATCAGCTGGGTTTCCTTAGACAAAAAACTTTAAAATAATCTATGATTTGATTGAATCGTCTTTGATTGAATGAGATGATATGGTGGGAAGTGGTGCCATAAAAAAATTAAGTAAATAAATAGTGAACTACATCTAACTTATGAAACTATAATTACAATGTCTTGCAATAAAATTATGGTCATTTCACCAAAAAAATCCTGAAATGAGTTTGCTAATTCCCTTCAAAACATTATCAAATAGTAATTTCATTTATTTTTATTCATGAAACATTTAAGTCTTAAGATGTTTAATCTGACCAGTTTAACAACTTCAAATTAAAACATGGATCTGTAGATTCATGGTATTTAGATTCCCTCAAATCCCTAATACTTCAAACCAAGGATAAAGATTTAGACTTTTTAATTGAGATTTTAAAGTTCAAAACCAACCAATTGCTTCCTGAACTGCTTGATAAAAATCAGTGGTTTGACTCGTACCTTCCGACCTGCTCCTCCATGATCAAAACAGCTCCTCAGTTTATCCGAATAGGTAGAAGGAGGATTCTTGACTTGAAACCGCTCCTAAGAATCCAGGAGAAAAACAAAGAGGCCTGTAATAATTATGTCCACTATTGGGTTCCTCCTCAATATTTATTAGGTTGGAGAGATATGTCAATTTTACAAATGAGAAACTATTTTACCCTTTCAGCTTCTTTTCTTATAATATTTTCGCCTTGTTTATAGATAACAGAAAACATTTTTTTTTTTATTTTGACCAAGCAATCCAAAATTTTTATTTTTGTTTTACTAAGACAATATTTATTATGTCCTGTAGGATAACCTAAGTGTTACGTAGTCTTAAGGGGTTGATTCGAGGGTTGGTCACTTCTCAATAAAACTTTTCGGAAAAAATAATTAAATAAAAAAAAAAACAAAAAAAAAAACAATGATTCCATCATTTAAACTTAACACAGATATATACCACCAGTTTCCGGGCCTGGGAGGGAAACAGCCTTATTCTTTGCTCCTGTTCATGCATATCTATCAAATTTAAGTGCTGTGTTTCTTGCCGAGGTCTTAGCACCAAAGACAAAGTAATTGTATCAATAAATTTCTCCTAATTGTCTTTTCTCTTTGTGCGAGTTTTTCAGATTTAAATTAATCCTCTTTAATGTTAGGTTGAGTAAAGATTTTGATTTGTCACAAAGCCTTAATGCAAACAAACCTGGTCACAGATCAGGTCCCACTTCTTCTCATTGTCATACTGGGAGAGGATCTGCACTTTGTCCGGAGGAAGATTCATTGTGTTCTGGAAGCAGAAGCATAGAAGAAAAAGAAATCGATGATTGAAATATCAGATTTTTCGTTGGGTATACTGACATTTAAAGCTCTGTCATAGCTGGAAAAGTTAGTAACACTGAAAATTAACCTGTCAAGGTTAATATCTCATGCGCCTCGCTTTTTCCAGAAGGCTGCCTTGTTGGGTCATATATTTATTTATTTATTTACTTATGTTAGGAAAGAGATAAAATACTGAGAAATGAATAAATAATTATCATACAATTAGTGTGATTGTTTTGATTTAATGACAAAGTATGTATGTTTTTGTTTGTTTTCTTATATAAAATTGGTTAAAAGGTCTGCAAATCAGTGGCGGTACCTGATTAAGAAATCAGATTTGGGGTTTTTAGGTTCAACGTTTGGGAAATTTTAAAACTGAATTTCTACGTTTATCTTTAGAGGGAAAAAGGGTTTAAAATTGACCGGGTATAAATGCATTTACATAGAATATAAGTGTGATTTTCATATGAAATAATTTTTCTTTAGTGATGCAGGCATCAAATATTTCTAGGTCAAATTTGGATAAGATTCTTTTGGCTTATGAAAGCTCTCTGCTGTGGATAATTCTTTAATATTAAGCTTTTCTTTGCACACCTGTTTGTTTATCATCCCTACTAAAAGTAGCCAGGAATGATATGGGTGGAGCCTGTAGACTAAGATACAGCAATTTTACTGCAAAATATTTCTCCTTATCCATAGTAATTGGGGAAAAAATATAATTTCCACACTTTTTAATACCTCTCAAAAAATATCTGTTGTCTTGAAATAAGAAACCCACTGAATGGAGCTTTTTTTGGGCAACTGGTGTATTAAAGATAGTTTACTGTTCTTGAATCAAGGTTTAGATGAAAGGTTTTGGTTTAAAACTCAAAAGGATGTAAATCTTCATCAAGGTGAAAGAAAAAACATATATGCAAATTTTTTCTGTGTAAAGACAATATTATATTTACCGAAACAAGGAACAAATCTTAGCTATCAGTGAACAGGTTTAACTGTATCCTAGATGAAAACTCTGACGTTGGACTTCTTCAATAATTCAAAGCTCTATTTTTTTCTTTGTTGCTTCTGTGCGATGACCTTATTTGTTAACAATGGTGTCCTTCTCAACATTCTTACGCACCTAATCAGTCATCAGATTTCACACATTGTACCCAGAATTTAGAGAAACTGCTTCTCTGAAAAGACACGTCATCATGTTTGCAAAAATCATAGCAGAAAACACCTGTAAATAGAGGCATTTTTCTGAGTGAGAGAAAGAAACATTTTAATCTACCAAGTCCAGATAACAGATGAAAACAATGACATGTATTCTGCTCTAACCACCCCCTGCACTGTTAACGAACCTCAGAGCAGGTGTTATTAAGGAGGTTTTACTTAGTTTATCTGAAATGCTCCCCAGTAGAGCAGTAGAAGTGAACAGCTGGTGGAGGTTTTATACACTTGCAGTGGAAATTAAAGCTTCACAAATGTTTTATTTTCAGCTATAATCCTTTAAATTATAGTAAATGCATGGCTTGAGGTGTTTAAAACATGTGGCGAGTAATTGATAACGTGTTTCTGTGAACAACAAGGACAGTACTCTAGATCAATGATGACTGTGAATTGGGTAAATCAACCCCAATGAATGAAGCTGAGAGAACAATAAATGCTGGTTACATGTAGAACATTCCCTAGAAGCTATCTGAAAGGGGAAATGTGGAGCAACAGCTGCTGCTTCGTCATACATAGCAATGTAGTACCTTGCAGGAAAGCAAATATGCCTTACAAAAAAATTTAAAAGGTTCTGGAAAACAGCTCAACAAGCTAAATAAGAGGACCGGCTCTGTTCTAGGAACTCCTGTAGAACCTCTATTTCACAAAGAAGAATTATAAATAAAGTGAAGAACATTATCGACAACATTGAGTATCCTCTGCAGAAGACTTTTAAACGACAACAGAGTGTCTTCAGTAAGAGGCATTTCCAGATCTGGTGCAAGACAGACCACTACAGAAGATCCTTCCTGCCTACAGCTATCATCACGGACAATACTTGTCCAAAAAAATTAGTTACTGCAACATTTAATTTCCCTTTGAAATTAGTTATTTATTTTATTTGAAAATCTAATAAAAATAAGTCAGTAAAAACTTGTTACAGTATGTATTTGTATGCAGCTCTCTACAAGGGATTACTTTTGTAGATGAAAGGGGAAAAAGAGCACTGCATTTCTGAGCACAAATCTTAGAATTTCTGAGAATTTCAAATTTTCCAGAAAAAATAAATCGGTTAATCTATAAAATAATAATAATAATAAAACTAAACTAAAACATCTCCATGATTTAAAGGTGATTTTGTTTTACATGTAAATGAAGATATTTTACAAAAAATGCCAGAAATTCTGATTTAAGTTTTAGATTAATAACACTCTTTTCCATACATCTTATAAAGTGTAAGCGATAGCCTACATTCAGACTCTTTTCCACTGTTACAACAAATTCCTCCACTTGCTAACTTGCCAGGAAAGCCAACTGCAGAAACTGCTATCAACAGAAAAAAAAGGAATATAGTTGACTTTCTAAGCTCGTATTGCAACAGTTTGACCAAGCCATGTTGAGGTGTCCTTCTTGCTGTCTTCTCATAAAGTTTAAAGTATTTATGGCAAGGTGGATGATCATACAAACTCCTGATAGCACATTTGAACACATTAGCTCCATCACTACAATTTCGCTAATCCCAATACAATATTCCTCTGCCTGACAAACTCCTTATCAAACTATGGATTTGAGGGTTTGAACCATTTTTCCACATTTGGAGATTTTTGGTAATTCCTTTTTTTTCTGTCAGATTCCATTGAGGTTGTCTCTGAAGATCAATTCCCAAGTACTTCTAACTGCATTTATCGAGATAGCTTTAGTTAGCTTTAAGCATTACTAAAACATTATAAAAAACAAGTGACTAACATATCCATAGCTGCAACTGTTTTAGGTTATCATCTGGTTGAGATGTGATTCCCTTTCAAAAGCTGAATCCATCATCCTATAAACTCTTTCCTGTTTCTGGTAAAGAAAAAAAAAAAAGGCGTCTCTATATTATAAAGCTTTTGCAGCCATGTGTAACTGTGGGGAGGCGTTCAGCATGATCTGCAGTGTTATTTTTTCACCGCACATTTTTTTACATGCAGGTTGAAAAGTTCAGATTTGGTCTTGTTTGACCAGAGCAAATTCCCTCGCTTTTGGGATTCTACAAATAAACCTTAAAGCCTTCTTCCCAAACAGGCAGGATTGGTGTAGTGCTACACTGTGGTTCTGCAGCTGTTGTGCCATACTCTTTAAATTGAAATGTTCAGAGCCAGATAGTTTGTTTTATAACACCAGATTCATCCTCCTTAAAACTTTATTTCTGACCTCTCTGGTCCGTCAAAGAACAGCGGGATTTATATTATGGTTATGTGACTTATGAGGGAATGAATCTATAGGCAAACCATGTATTTAGATATTTGCTGGAATAAAAAGAAAAAAAGAGTTTGATTCTTCCAAAAAAAAAAAAAAAAAAAGCCAAGCAGAACAACTCACCCTAAAATGCCAAACATTTTTCGTCATCCACCTTTCATTTTTATTTTTTACGTAAGGGTCACCCTGCTTTTTTAAAAAGCCAAATGTCAGTCTTCCTTTGCCTTGTCTTTTATCATCTTGGGTTTTTTTATTAGCATTTTCAAATTTACAGACCGTCATCAATAAATCCTATTCATTTCCTTTGCTGTGTTTATTGGGGATTTTTTTTATGTGGAAAAAGATGAAAGGGTATGAATGCTTTTGCTAGGCATTGTAAAAGAAAAAGAGCATGAAACTGAAATATTTTGATACTGAATCTATCTGATATATAGCACACCTGTGACAGAAAAAATGTTTTCATCTGTTTAGCTTCATTTTAGTGTTTATTCTTAGAGTATATTTTTTCACTCATTTCCAACCATCTTTGTTTGTTAGAAAAAGGTACAACACTTTAGGGAGGGATCAGCTGTATCTATTTTAAAGTTAAGTCTGAGCACAGCATTCAATTTCTCTTCATAAAACACTTCCAGTCAATCACCTTATAGAACGGCTTGTTTCTCTACAACAATCTTCAGCAGCGGAGAAAGATACAAATAGAATGGGGAGTTGAAAAGTCTGTTTTGTAAAATCCCAGATAGAATAATGCAGTATGAATATTCAAGATGGATATGAGCACCGACACAAGCGACAAACTCTAAAGTAAAACATGGTGGGAAAAAGAGATTTGCATCACTGCATCACTAAATTTAATCAACTTAAAAGTTAATTCCTTGAAGATTTGGATCTGTGTGGAGGGGAATTTCTACAGCAGCAGTAACTGGTCCATCCTTCAAGGTTTACAGAGAACAAGACAAGCACAGTCAAAAAATATCAATATAAATATATATACTGTAGGTACACCTGTCCAACTGCTCGTTAACACTTAATTTCTAAGCAGCCAATCACATGGCGGCAACTCAGTGCATTTAGGCATGTAGACATGGTCAAGACAATCTCCTGCAGTTCAAACCGAGCATCAGTATGGGGAAGAAAGGTAATTTGAGTGACTTTGAACGTGGCATGATTGTTGGTGCCAGAAGGGCTGGTCTGAGTATTTCAGAAACTGCTGATCTACTGGGATTTTCACGCACAACCATCTCTAGGGTTTACAGAGAATGGTCCGAAAAAGAAAAAACATCCAGTGAGCGACAGTTCTGGGGGCGGAAATGCCTTGTTGATGCCAGAGGTCAGAGGAGAATGGCCAGACTGGTTCTAGCTGATAGAAGGGCAACAGCGACTCAAATAACCACCCGTTACAACCAAGGTGGGCAGAAGAGCATCTCTGAACGCACAGTACGTCGAACTTTGAGGCAGATGGGCTACAGCAGCAGAAGACCACACCAGGTGCCACTCCTTTCAGCTAAGAACAGGAAACAGAGGCTACAATTTGCACAAGCTCATCGAAATTGTACAATAGAAGATTGGAAAAACGTTGCCTGGTCTGATGAGTCTCGATTTCTGCTGCGACATTCAGATGGTAGGGTCAGAATTTGGCGTCTACAACATGAAAGCATGGATCCATCCTGCCTTGTATCAACGGTTCAGGCTGGTGGTGGTGGTGTCATGGTGTGGGGAATATTTTCTTGGCACTATTTGGGCCCCTTGGTAACAATTGAGCATCGTTGCAACGCCACAGCCTACCTGAGTATTGTTGCTGACCATGTCCATCCCTTTATGACCACAATGTACCCAACTTCTGATGGCTACTTTCAGCAGGATAATGCGCCATGTCATAAAGCTGGAATCATCTCAGACTGGTTTCTTGAACATGACAATGAGTTCACTGTACTCAAATGGCCTCCACAGTCACCAGATCTCAATCCAATAGAGCATCTTTGGGATGTGGTGGAACGGGAGATTCGCATGATGGATGTGCAGCCGACAAATCTGCGGCAACTGTGTGATGCCATCATGTCATTATGGACCAAACTCCCTGAGGAATGCTTCCAGCACCTTGTTGAATCTATGCCACGAAGAATTGAGGCAGTTCTGAAGGCAAAAGGGGGTCCAAGCCGTTACTAGCATGGGGTACCTAATAAAGTGGCCGGTGAGTGTATATATATATATATAAATATATATATATATATATATATATATATATATATATATATATATATATATATATATATATATATATATATACATATATATATATATATATATATATAGTTAATTTCAACAGAAGGCCTGTATAGAACACACACATTGTAACTGTGATGTGGTCGAAAAAGAAAGAAAAAAAAAACCCTCTCATTTATAATAAAAATGAAAATTGCATAAGTAGCTTGAATAATACTGTAAACTAAATTATACTGTTTTCTATATAATATTTGTGTTTACTTTAAATTATTTTTGTATGTGTATATGTTTGTTAATTGAAAAATAAACTTATGCACACAAACAAATTATTATAATCACCTCACTTAAAGAAAGGATAAACTAATAGGTTACTAAGTATTTGCCGTCCTTTTGTTCAATCTCCACCCTGCATTCTACTTGCTGTGTTCCCAGTTAAGGAATATGCAAAGGTTCATGCAAAAAAATTTGAATGTCCCACAGGTCTCTAAACTCGCTCTGTCTCCATCTTTGTTAACAGCAGCAGTAAAAACCCTCAAAACAGAACAACAAACAGCAATACATTTTGCCCACAAAGACATTTACCAGCTCATTTGGTAAACAAAGCATGCAAACCATATGTACCTACTGCCTATTATCCTTAACATGGAAGCAGCATATAAACATACACTGCTGTTGCTGAATACATAAGTAGGATGTCTAACAATGAGTGCACAACATTTGCTTTAATTGTGGAGCTTAAAGGCACAGAGATGCAAACTCATTTGTCTATAGAACGAATTGGAGTAAGTCTTTTCATAAACATTTTTACAATTTCTTTAGCTATTAAATCTTTTGCAGTGGACACTAACACCTGAAAGAGAGGGACACTCCCAATGCTTTGATATCCCAATCAATCATAAAATAGAAATTGCACAAACTCATTAAATATGAAACAAGGCCTTCCAGTAAGTGACCACTCTACCAAAAATACTTCAAGAGTCCAATAACTTCTAAAGGATATTGAACAGTGAACAGGATATCATGCAGAAATGGCATCAATGGGAGAGTTGAAAGATTAAATATTTTTATTTTGTATTTGTATTTCTGATCCCAAAATATATTGTGCAAATATTCCGTGGACTGACTTGACAAAAAGGGAACCTTTCCTAAAATTTGAGTCTTATTACATCTGGTGCAAAAATGAATGCAGAATTTCAGAATCAGAACAGTATACCTACAGTAAAACACGGTTGTGGTAGTGTGATGTTTGGTGCTACTTAGTTGTTTCAAAACCTGGATGACTTGCTGTAATGGATTAAACCATTTTTTATTTTTTTTGCGCAGAAACTTCTAATGCAAAATTTCCAGCCATCCATTTTCAACCTTAGAAGCAGAGGTGTCAAGTAACAAAGTACCAGTGGTGTCAAAAGTGCACAAATTTGTTACTTAAGTAGAAGTATAGATACTGCAGTTTAAAAACACTCTGGTAAAAGTTAAAGTATCAACTTGACTTATGTGCTTCAAAAACTACTTATAGTATAAAAGTATAAAGCAACCTTTAAAAAAAACAGCCGGATGCCACTATATGAATTGAAAGCTGTTTTTGGACTATTTAAAAAAATTATTTGAGATAGGGCCAAGGATGAGGGAGGTCTTGTTGGTCTCTGAATCCTGTTGAAGTCTAAATCCAACATTGTAGCATGGCATAGACGATTCTCGTTTGCAGTTTGAAGAACACCTGCTTGCTACTGGATTTCCTTTAGCTAAACAATGAGTGTTTGCGTTCTATGACTCATCAATTACACTAGTTTTCACTAGATGTGGATGGCGCCAATGATCTGCATTGGATGGCACACATTACGTGAAATACATATTTATAAACATTAAACCAGGAGTAACCAATAAAAAATCAGCAGGGTCTGAATAAAGAAAACCATCAACCAGTAAAGGTCCAGAGACATTTTTAATGATCTGTTACATTAAACAGAATTTAACATTGAAATAGAATGAGGTGTTTTTGCATTCATTTTATACATTGAATTTTAAATATAAAAATATAAAAAGAATTTATAAAATTTTTAAAATTTAAAATCTAAAGTGTTTTTTGAAGTAGAGAACAACAATCTTTCAGTTTGGTATATAGAAAATTTCCTGAATCACATATTTTATAAAACACCTGAACTGACTGTTTATTTTAATTTATATATTTTTTTAGCTCAATGACAGCAGTGGGCTTTAGGCTGCCCTGCAAGACTTTAAACCTGGGTTTGAATGTTGACAAAGCCATTCTAAAGCACATATCAAGGAGCTCATTTTGAGCCTGGATCGGTATTTATTTTTGATTTTGTTCATGGTGGAGAATCCTGCTTCACAGCAGCAGGTTGAGCCAAACATACTCTAAATGTTCAGGCCAGGTCAAGATCCGCTATTGCAATTGCACCAAACAGGAAAAAGTATGGCAAGAAGATCCGGTTAGTCAAATTAAAACATAGTAACAGCAGATCGGTAACTACAAATTAGAGCATAATTCTCAAATATTTTAAAAAACTAACACAGTTTATTTCAAAGATTTGAAGCAAACTATTGGTAGTAGACATTTTCAGTATCTATACTTTGCGGGAGTAATTATTTTTTAATTAACTGTTTAGACAACTGTTTATTTTAGTTCCACTCTTACATTTTTCTGTTCAATTATCTCTACTTTCTACTCCTTATATTTTGAAAATAGTCTCCTTAGTTTTGTTTCATTTAAACTCAATTTCATTATAGCCTGTTGGCATTTAAAATAAATAAAAACCATCAGAATATAACAAACACTATTGGTTCTCCTTCATTTAATAGTGGAGTAAATCTGGACATGACAAATTTATTTACAGCATTAGGATACCATCCCATGCAATCCTCTTTTGTGGAGCTAAACTGGCTTGGCACATGTTTGCTGTCATCTGCTTAGTATGCTTAAAATGCAGCAACAGGACACAACTAAACAGCTAAAAATCACAATGTATACCAGCAATTTAAGCTCCAATATAAACACTATATATTCCACCAAGATGATCAGGTCAAGATTCCTATACATTCTACATATAAAGAATCTCATGACTTTTAACTAATTTCTAAATATAAAATTGAAGTTTTCTTAAGTTTTGAAATTCTCTTCTGTATATACTTTACACAGGAAGTAACTTCCTGTAAAAAGGATAGACACAGTGATGAATGGATAAAGAGCAAGAGATATTTAGCAAGAGAATCGCACGTGTTCCAAACAGCATAGTAACGCAGTGACACAAAAAGTCTGTCTAAGTCTCAAAAGATAAACAGGAGTTGATAAGAAAAATGAAACCAAGTTTTACCTTCAGTTTTATTTTGACCATCTGCTTTATGTGAAACCAAAATTAAAGAATCATCAAGCCCATAACCTTAATGGCCCGCATGCCTTTGTGCCGTTTTTCCATTTCCCCCATGGTAATTCTTCATGCAGCAAGAACCTACAATTTAAAGACTATATGACCAGAATTGTTTGCACTTGCAATATAATCATGATTTAAAAAAAAAGCATTTTTTTTTATTTATAGCAAAATTTAGGGCTTAAAAATGATTAATCGTATATAAATCAATTATTGAAATAATTGTCAACAGATTTAATAATTGATTAATTCTTAACAGGAGTATACGGCCCCTGGAACGTGTCTTTAGCTGACAGAGAGACCCACTTAGAGCAGTAATAATACTGAAATTGTGAAAATAATATGTAAACATTTCGCATTTAAATAAAAAAAAAACATCTATCAATAAGCTCTCAGCAAAACTCAAGTGGAAAAGTTCTAGTTTCACCTGGTTTAATTCCGTTGAAAGTCTTACATGGAGCTATCAAAATATTAATCCAAAAAATAATTGACCGATTAAAAGATTTGCAATATAATTGTTAGTCACATTATATTAACAAGAATAAGATATTATGTTTTATCCCAGCCTTCAGGTAGCGGCAATATTTTTAGGTTGGTTTCCTCCCACAGAGTTGCAGCTAGCATGGAAATCTTTGCATGCGAGCTAGTAAATACTTCAGCGCATTTGTTAAATTATGTGCAACTTTGTCTCCATTCAAAGCAGTGAAAACAATGAAACCCTGGAGCTGAGCATGTACTGTACATGCTTGTGGTTGGTGCAGAGGAAAATTTAAATAATATCATAATCTCAATTTTGGCCAAAAGAAAAAAAAAAACACAATTTAAATTTTAGGCACAAACTCCAGGTCCTACTTTTAGCCCCATTTTACATCAGCTCTTCTGAAGATGTTATATTATCTAAACCGAAAGAATGTTAAACCTTTAGAAGCATATCTGTTCTTCTGGTAGAAAGAAGTTTATATCCAGCCGTTTACCAACAGCCTGCAAGCTTAAATAATATATATGTCACGTCAACATCAGCACCAGCTTCTGAGATAAGACTGACAATGAGAAGAGGAATGTGGATAACAACCCAGCAAGTCGTCTGGCTGCATTCTCAACATAGTTTCCTTGCCTCGACTCAGATCTGAGTCTTCCTTTTATACTGTTTTCTTCACGATCACTATGGAGTCCAGCCTGTTTACCAACCTACATTTTGTAAATCACAATCTCAGTCAAAGAGAAAAAAAAAAAAAAACTAGAACAAAACATGACTTTTGAGAAGCTGATTCGGAAATTTTCAGTTAATTTTTTTTGGCATGATATAATAGCCTCTTCTGGGGCAAAAGCCAAACAGTTCCAGGAGAGTAGTTCAGCAAATGGACTATATGAGCCATAAAGAGCATTTTTTTTCCCAGTTATGCCTAAAACAGTTATCCCACTTGGCTTTCTAAAGTCTTAATAAGTGTTAGAGCTTCTTGGTCGAAGTGTGGTGATATCCATGTTGACCTGTTAGTTCCCCAAACTGACAGAACTTTCCAGAGAGTGGATCAAACAAATGTGTGGAGATTGAGGCAAAAAAATAATAAGAAAAGGGATGATAATTAATCTTGCACATTCCAACCCTTTACTATAACTATATTCTTACTATAATGCTCACAATGGATACAACTTACTTGAAACCACTGTAAGCATATACTGCTGAAAATTTCAGTTTGAAATTAAGCTTGAGCAAAATGTCATACACAATATTTTAAAACACAGGTGAGAAAATAAAATAAAAAAATCATTATTGCCCATGTATTTCTTATTACTTCTATCTTAAAATGTAATAGCTGTATGAAATCTAGTGAAATTAAACAGATTAATTTTCATTCTAACATCTATTGTGCCTTTTCTCCAACCCAAAAAGAACCAAAATAATACAGCTTGGACCTAATTTGTCTACAAGATGGTGAAGATGACCAAGGCCAAGGTTTGATAAGAAACAGCTGGTGATATTTTTGCAAAAACAAAGAATATCTTTGACAGGACTCACTGGCAAATACCAAAGCAATTATGGCCCAATCTAAGGGGGTAATTGGTAGATTTAGGCAGATTCAGAAATTATTTTAGTTTTTTTTCTTCAGATTCCAGTTTAATTGCTTCAAACGCTTCCAAGTAACAAGTTACAGTTCAGTTGTATCAGTTCAGATGTCTCATGCTTCATTTTTTTTTTTAAAGTCCAAAAAGTAAGCGTTGCATGGATGTCCGAGAATAATCAATTCTCATACCTGCCCTAACATGGAAACTGCTTTAACCCCACTGTTGCTGTCTTCAGGTGTGTGCGTTTCACCATGGACTACAGGGGTTGCCCACCATGAAAAGAAGTTTCTTCACCAAAATTAACATTTAAAGCTTTCCTCAAAGTTGCAGCTGTCCACAAGCAAGCCAATAGCTCTGGAGAAATTATTGCTGGTCAAAGCTGTTAAAAAGTTAAGATTGTATGCTGGATCTTGTTCTTTCGGTCATGATCCAGATTTCATGATCATAGCTGAGGGTATTAATGTAGACCGAGAGGTAAATTGAGAGCCTTTTGCTCAGTTCTTTCTTCACCACAATAAACCAGTGCAGTGTCCACATTATAGCAACAGCTAAAGAGATCTGTCTATTTTTCTCCTGCTCTATTCACTTATGAACAGAACCCCAAAATTCTTGAACTCCTGAGCTTAGGGCAGGAGCCTCCAACCTGAAGGGGAGAAGCCACTTTTTTCTGGTTGTGAACTATGGCCTCGGACTAGGAGGAGATTACTTTTATCCCAGCCACTTCAAACTCACATGCTGTAGGTCTTGGCAGGACGTAGCTAACAGAACCAGGTCATCTACAAAAAGCAGGGACAAGATCCGCTTGAGGTTTGGTGTTTAAAATTCTATTAAACTGCTTTATATTGGGAGTTAAGACAAGCTGAGTCAAATCTATGTGGAGGAGATGGGTGTAGATAGAATATGAAGACTGCAGGATGGCAAGGGGTGGATTTTAAAAATATATAGAAACACCCGACCAGGTGATAAGCATGAGAGTGTTCCAATCATAATCGGATGTTTGGGTGCCAGTTGCCCTGATGCATTTCCAAAATAAGTGTCATGATCTGCCCTGATAGCTCACATAAATTACTCATGTCTTTCACCTCCTCTCCAGCTCCCAATTATCTCTGATCTCATCCACCTGCCGGTTTCCCTTATATTGTCTTCAGTTCCAGCTATCATGGGGAGATACTGTTGTCTTTCTGTTGGTTCCTTGTTTACCTTCTGTTAGTGTCCTGTCTGTCAGTTTTAGTTATTTCCAAGGCTCATGTACGTATTTCTAGTAGGAGATTATTTTTGAGCCCATGTCTTCAGGCTAGATTTATCCCTTACCAGTGGTGAGAGCGTTTCAGCATTTCCCGAGTGATTCTGTTTTCCTGAATCCGTTCCCTCTCACCCACTGGCCCTGTCTGTCCCTGCCTGATCTGCCTGCCTGAACCTCTGTTGGACTCATGCTGGATTCTGTCTCTGCGTTTTTGTCTGAGCTGGACGCTCGACGCACAGGACTCTGAACCGGCCTTCGCACTTTTATGAATTCCTGGAACCCAGATCTGAGTGGACTGTACTGTTTAACCAGGTAAGTAACTCACTCTAATTATCATCTTCTGTTCAGATGATAGTGGTCACTTACCTGTGTTTCTCCCATAACCAGCCGCAACCTCCCTCCTGCAGCCGCCGGATCTACAGCAGCACGCTTTGTTTCTGTTATGTTTTTGTTTTAATAAATGCTTTGAACTTTCCTACTGGCTGTCCCACCTTGAATACTGGCTGCCCTGTCCTGGGTTTATGACAAAATTATACCTTTATATAAGAGAATTGCTACTTCCAAATTGTTTCATTGCACCTTAAATAAACTGCCAAATGACAGACACTTGGACACACTGCATTTATCCAATAGATAATGGTCTAAAATATTCTAAGATAAACCCAAGCTTTTAGAAGGAACAGAATTTCCAAAATCCCAACATTGACCAAACTAAGAAATTTTACTGCAAAATGCGGCTGGTATAAACTTTAAAGTGACATTAAACAAAAGATTAGTGGGGACGTATCTTGAAATTTGACTACTTGTGGGTTAAAGAAACTCCATAATTTTAAGCTTTTCAAATGGCCAGCAATTAAGCTTTGTGTTAAGCATTCTGTCTAACGAAAATAGGCCAATACCTGGAAAATAAAAATCTAGCTAATGCGATAGTGATAATAAGTGTTGATTCAATACTTACAATCAAAATATTCTACGGTTAATAAAAAAACTATATGTTAAGGTGAAGCTCAATTTGACTAGAACTGGACATTAATACTAATCCTGAGAAGAGATTAAAACTGCAATCATTGCAGGAAAAAGAAGCTTTTATGTGTCTTTTCACAGATGTATTGTGTTGGTGGCACAGTGATAAGATTGTTCTGCTGTGCACATTGCAAACATACTCCACATGTTTTGCTACCTTGTGCTGTTGATATGCTAGACCAAGTTATTCCCTTCAGGACTCACCAGTGCAGCACTGAAGCGTTCTTCCAGCTCCTTATCAGGGGGCATCGGAAGCTTGGGTCCTGCTGTTTGCTTCTGAGGCCCGGTACACTCAGGGCTGGTTATTGTGGTCTCCTTAATATCCCTTCCCTGGGAAATCTCAGAGCTTCCAGCTGCATTTCCCATGATTACGTTCCTTACGTCCAAACAAAACTCATAAGGTAAGCCTTAAATATTAAAGCTTTATATACCAAATCTAAATTAAACCTACTTCCAAGTTCTGTCTGACCTGTGACCTCCCATCATCTCTACAAACTTGCAGTACTAACTCATGATAAAGCAGCCTTTATTACGCTTTACTCTTTTAAAAGAGGGGTGAAATTCAGCCCTGCTTCTGAAAGAGAGTCCGACCTCACAGAGATCCTAAAGCATTATGAAACCCTAGAAAGAGGGAAGGGGATATCCTGATAGTGACAGACAAGAGTGACTGCTGAGCAAGTAAAAGACCAAATGTGAATTATAAAGTAGTCAACACAGTGTATAGCTTCTGTCCACTTCAAGTAAAGAAAATTCTAAGAAACTTGAGGAGAAAACTATCTTCTAAAGCTGTTGCAGTGGTTCTAGATGAACTCCAGTTGCTTTTCCGGAAGGTAATGTGTACAAGTTATCCATCTGCTTCTAGATCCTACAACATCTTGGATATTTTAAAAGCCATACCCAAAAAAAAGAAGAAAAAAAAAGGAAATCAGAGAGCAGAGTAAAGATCCAGCAGGCAGTTGCTCTATCCTCCACAGTGACATTCATACAGTGACGGAAGGATTGGTGACTTTAAATTAGAGCATGGAACACCCTGGGTCCTAATGCCTCCTCTTTTAGGCCACACCTGTTGTTTGGAGCATGACGAGCAACAGCAGATAGAGAAGGGCCCAGGTAAATTGATATTTGCAATGCTTTATAACATTGAAAATTGTATTATTGTTTTTCTGCCTTCATTTTACTTTTTAGTAAGCATATATCAATGAAGAAAAAGGCATGATTCACAGAGCCCGTTATGCACACAGTATCTTGAAAATGAAAGCCATGCACTGAATGAATAATCAGCTAAAGGCTAAAGGAAAAATCCAACTAGAAATAAAAGATGATTCAACCTATTAAAATGACACAACATGCTGCAAATCCATAGCTAAATTAATCTCTAAATGCTCATTTTGAAAATTAGTCAACATGCTCAAATTGTTTTTCTTTCATTATAGCACATCTTTAGTCTTTTACAGAGAAATTGAGCATTGTTCGGTCGCTGCTGTAGTTTTGTTATAAAGTAAAACATCTTGTAAGAAGAAAAAAGCAAACACACAGATTGTTATTTTCACACCAGCTTCATTGTGATAAAGGTTGCAATATATACTGTAGCTGTACTACAGAGTAGAATATATTTATTTTACCATACTATTTTAGCATTGGATGAAAGTGACATTAAAGGTTTATATATATATATATATATATATATATATATATATATATATATATATATATATATATATATATATATATATATATATGAATAATTTTAGAGTTCCAGTCTTAGAGAAATAATAAAAAACTATAATAGTTGCACTGGCTTTAATCAGAATTGTTGAATAAATCAAATTATTTACTCCCATATAGAGTTTTAAACAGACCAAATTTTTAAACATCTAAAAAGGAAAAGATTTTATTTTAATCTTCAAAGAAGATATTTCAGTTTAAGATAATAAAGATAATAAAGTGTATTTTAGCTCATTAAAAAACATAATATTCTGACTGACTTTGACAGCTTGTGTAAACACAAACTACTGCTCTACTTTAATCCTAATCCAGACACATTGAGTATTTATTTCTTCTGTGCTGCTGGATGATTTATTCTCAAAGGTAACAATTGGAGACTGAAAACCTGGAAAATGACACCTCTTTGTGATGAAAGTGTTTCAAATATTTTCTCGTTAAAACACAACAGAACCGCCTGCATTCTAACTAACCACAGTTTCATGCATCTGCTAGAGGATTACTGACACTTCAGATTTTGATTGTCTCCCAATGTTATTTAAAGATACAAACCAAGGAGCAGCTATGTTGAGAGTCAAAGATAAGTAGGTGGAGCATGCTTGTAAAAATGTATAAAGGCCACATAGACACGTGCATGTTTAGCTGCACCTGGTCAGCTGCATTCTTGTCATGCAGCAAAGAGGAAGTAAATAACAACTATGCCCTCCCAAAGCGTTTCATAAATTTTGTATCTTCACTCAGTGCTTAAAAAATGTATTTTAGACTAATAAAAGGGGTAAGTTAAATTAAGCTGTAGAAAAAGTTTCCAATAAAGGCCGACCTTATGCTGTATGTAGCTTGTTACCACTTTTCTTTGTATCGCATCTGTTACCTGTGCAGACTGCTGGTTCCTGAAATTCAGCCACAGAATAATTAACCACTTGAAGAACAAAAAGAACTTAAAAAAAAAAATTTTAATACAGTATTCCTTAATGTTATTGGTGTGCTCGACTGCACACATTAAGATAAATCGCCCTGCTGGACCATATAGAAAGGATTTTATTAATAGAAAATTGCTTCA
Organism: Cyprinodon tularosa; assembly: GCF_016077235.1. NCBI lineage: Eukaryota > Metazoa > Chordata > Actinopteri > Cyprinodontiformes > Cyprinodontidae > Cyprinodon > Cyprinodon tularosa. The sequence continues at coordinate 1,210,119 of NW_024039674.1, read as the reverse complement.
TAGTTTTGTTTGAGGTAAGACAGTGCTATTATTCAGCCTACTGTCACCAGCATACATTTAATATGGACATTTTATTACTTAAATGCAACTTCTTGCTTCAGATGAGCTGTGATGATGACTGCATCTTCAGCAACATTGAGGGAAAGTGATCGGTCTCAGACTCATGACTCTAGAACTCCCATGCATTCATTTTCAATCAGGCCTCCTCTATTTTTTTATCAAGGGCCAGGTCTTCTGCTGGCCCACCAGTGCCAGACAAGGACATATGAGGGCAGGCACCTTTTCAGTAAGTAGTGTAAGTCGTTTCTCCATTATAAGCAATATATTATTTAGATACTACCATTCTGCAAATTTTCTTTATATTTAATCTTGGCCTCTTGCCAGGTCCTCTTTGGTCTTGTTATCTTTGCTCTGTATAAATATCAATATAATTTAACCGGGAATCAGGCTAACCCGTTACAATATCAACTTCCACCATTAACTTTCAAGTACAATTTCAGCAAATGAGAAAAAACCTCTGTTACTGTTATAATTAGGACATCTTTAGTGTTTCCATTTTTTTAATTTTTATTCCTCGTATCCTCCAACACAAAATCTGGCTCATCTGCTGTGAAGTGTGGCGAACCCTTACTTTACTTACACCTGGCTTGACATACTGTAGTCACACATCCTCAGTGTGCATTGCCTTCAAAGATAAAGCCAGGATGCACTCAATTCATTTCTGCATTCTGCTTTTGTAAAACAGCCCCCGTTCACCTTTTTGGCTGAATTTATTTTTGCTGTCAGTGACACAGAGCAACTCCATGCATTCAAGCAGGTAAAAACAAGTAATTAAATGAAGCATCGGAATGGGGAACAATCTAGATTGAAGTGAATTTGAACATGAAATGTCTCTTAGTTTCAGATAAACTGGTCTGGGAGTTTAAAAGTCCTACAGAGAAAAAAAAAACATTAAACATTTTTACTATAGACAAGGTATATTGCATGGTTGTTAAAAGGGTTTTAATATCATCAACACAAACGTTTTATATTTTTGAAATTGACAAAATCAATATAAACTGACCCTTTGCTTCCCCATAGCTGCTCACCTAAAAAAATGAATGACATCCTGCCAAAAGTTTAAAAATTTGCTAAAATGTGCATCAAAAAAAAGAAACAAAAACACATCTATAGTTCAAAAATGGCAATCAAAAGAGATTAATTCCCCGTGAGGAAGACCAATCAGCTGCAATAAGGCTAAAATACAGATGTTTGAGAGCAACTGAGGTCAGTAAAACTCCTGTTTCTGGAACACAGTGAGGTTTTCCAATCAAACTCGGATAAAAACCGGTACAAAACAGGTACAGGAGGTGTTATCAGCTAACTATAGCTGTGCAATGCTATAAAGGTAGTGAAACCAATTGAATGGACTATGCTACACTTTAAAGATGAAGGCTTAGTTTTAAAGTTCAATTTTTCTAATCCAAATTATGTGAGCTTTGCTCTGCTTCTAGTATGCCAACAATCAATTGTAATCATTACAATTTATCCTAGGAACTGGAAAAAATTCTATAATTACAATTGTTTAAACATTGATTTATAGTTGCAGGTGTAACCAGACTGTTAAAAGAGTGAGGGTTTTTTTTTTTTCTGTAAAAACTGCACATCACAGCATTAAAATCGGAAATATACCATAGGGTTTTAATCATTTTGCACACAATTAATTAGTGCCACAAAATATTCTTTGGCCCATTGTGCTACATGTATATCACCATAGACTTCTTTAGGTTTAGGTATGACTTTGGGGGCTTTAGGTTTAGATATTAGCTTTGTGGCATTAGGTTTAAATATATATCCTAAGATGTTACGGTTAGTACTGTAATTAGCAGGTTGGTGAGGAGACTCTGCAACACTAGGTGCTTACTGTATGTCACATTAGATGATAGGTCACAAACACTGGTTTCAATGTAGTTTTCAATATAGATTTTTCTATATTCTTCCCCACATTGCTTAGTAAGACAGCATTGAAAATAGAAAGTACCTAGAACCACACTGACATCTAGAGGTAATAGTTTAGTATTACATAAAGGTTGCAACAAAAAAAACAACTTAATGCTGACTGCTTTCTCAAACACAAGATAATAGAAAATATGGATATGAAACTGACTTCCCAGGTCACACTTTAAGTTTTTTGTGACAGTATTTCTTTCTCCTTAAACAGTCCAAATGAGAAGAAGCATAAACTGGAAATAAAAATGCAGATCAACCAAGTGTAATTTATATAATATTGCTATTCCAAAATCCATTTATTAGGTTTCTAAGCTTTGATATAGCATATGCTAATAGGATTATTTCTTAATACTCATGTATGTGCTTGTTAAACCCTAATAATACCTGCCTGTTAGGGGTTTATGCTTTCCCAAGCAGTTTATCTAAACTTGCGAGGCCGACTGGTTGAATTGTCTCTGTTAAGTGCCTTGAGATGTCATGTGTTGTGAATTAGTGCCATATAAATAAACTGAATTGAAATTTGCTTGTTTGTGTTGAAACTTTCAGCAGATGTGTTGAAACTACTCCCACCAACACTGTGTCTGCTCGAGAGGTCATTGATGGGCTAATTAATGGCCTATTAATTAATGGGAAGAATTGGAATGAAGCTGAGAGACTGTAGGTTGAAAGGCGCTAAGAGAGGCAGGATGGGTGTTTTTACTTTTGCAGAAAATGAAACCCAGTTAAGAAGAATCATGACTTTGCTATTGGTTGATTATTTTCTCATTCAGGTGTTAATATTTTGTCCTGGACAGTCTGGCAGAGTGTCATCCCTCATTGTGTTTTAGATAGATGTGTTTATTAATACATTTTCCAGCAGGTGCAGGACACATGGAGAGTGTTATAAAAGTGAAAATTTTGGCTGAGAGCAGCCAGAAAGAGGGGTTTAAACTGGATAGACACCGAGGACATTGATAAGAGGGTTTAAATAATTTCTGCTTGACTTGAATAACATGAGTAATAACCCAGTCATTGATTAGAACATCAGAGCAATAGGTTCAAAGTTCAGCAAGGGGTTATAGGTGAATGAGAAGAGGTCCAAGTGGGTGTATGGGGGAAAAAAACCCAGGATGTTATAATATTGGTTATTATGATTGCTACTTTTGTTTTGACAACTTATTAACACTACAGATGAGCAATATTTATCTCAGAAAATATGAACTAAAGACTCGTTTTGGAGAGACTCTGGACTCAGATCTTTCTTGAGCCACAGGAAGGATTACAACATCTAAAAGTTAATGAGTTAATTGTGCTTAAAGCACCTCAGTATAGGGTTGGGAGATCTTAAACTTAAACAGTTTTGACTGCAAGATGATTTAAAATAAGTATTATAGAAGCAATATTTATTAAGAATCATGGGGATCCATTACCATACATAACATGCAACTGATGAGATCACCTGGATTTCATGATTTTACTAAAGTTTAGACCCAAATGCAGAAGACCAAACAGGGAGACCAGGGGAAAAGGTTTAACAGGTTTTATTGAAGAGATAATGCAGAGAGAAGGGTTGCTCTGAACACTGCTCAACCGGAACTGAAAAGTGAGGGGAAGGCACAGCGATTAGTTAAGGCTCAGTGAGAAAATAGATTTGTGAACTTGGAGAAGAGGATTTGGTTGCTGACTCACGTTTCCAGAGAAGTTGTTGAATCTTTAACTCCAGTCTGTATGCTGTAGTTCCAGTGTTGGTCTGATTCGGTGGAGGGAACAGGGTTTACCCAGAATGCAGTTGTTTGTAGGTGAACGGAGAAACTGACTGCCACTCAGATTTCCTGCGGTACTTGAATGGGTCGTAGTGGAGATGAATCCCTTTCTCAGTGTGAAGCTCAAACGATCTCATGGGGAAACTGGATCCAAACCTCCTGTTTGAACCCCAGCTCAGTTTGAAGCTCAGTTGATCCTTCCAGGGAAAGAAGGTCCGAAAAATCCAGTTTGCAGGATGACTTCCTGCCGAGAGGCAAAAGACAAACAATGTTAAAACTCAGGTTGACAAGAGCTCAGTTTGACTCAGCAAAACTCAGCTTGGCTAGAGTACCCTAAACTGGCAAACACTCTGGCGTTGAGGTAGTGGCAGTCAGCAGCTTAAGAACACCCTGTTAACGTGGAAACCATCAGCAGGTGTGTGAGGAGGCGTACCAGAACCAGGTGCCTCCTGGTGGAGGAAGGCAGACAAACACAGAACACAAACACACAGACAGTAGTCCTGACAACCTGCAGCTGTAATCAAACCAACATTAGATGAAACCCCAGATTTAGTATAATTGCTCATTAGATAAAACACATAAGGGAAAACTTTGTGGTTCCTGCACATTTTTTAATCTGATCAGGGTTCCAGAAGAGCTCACAGCTTTCATGTGTCACAGTCTTGGTTTTGTTATGTTTATTTAGAGTATTCAGTCTTACTTTGCTTCTTGTTTTAATGTCTAATTATTATTTTGTTTTCTTGTTAGTTCCTGTCCTCCAGGTTTTCCATTTGTTGTCCTCTGCTGCCCTCTTGTGTCCTCTATCCCTAGCTCTGTTCTCTGCTCTGTCCTCCCTTGCTGTTTTCTCTGTGCTGCTAGCACCTGTTGCCAATTTCCTCATCAGCTCTCTCCTTGTCTCTGTCCCCTTTAAAAACCCTCCCTCTTCAGTTCTTGTTTGCTGGATCCTCGTCTTAAATCTCATCAAACCTCTGGTCAGTTCTCTGCCGTCCTTCCTTGTCTCTTCCTGGTTCTTAGTTTTGGTTTTTCCCTGATGTCTCCTAGATTCTGGTTCTGAAGATATTTTTGTTGGACTTTTTGACGCCTGCCTCTGAGCCTGTTTACCTCCTGCCTCAGAACCTGAAAACCCATTAAAACACTTAAATTAATCTCAACCAACTCGTCTCTGCATTTGGGTCCTCTACCAACACCACCAAACCGTGACAGAAGGATCCAGCCAACAGCATGGACCCAGCAGACCCAAATAAAATAAGAGATTTTCTTTCTCTGCTCATCTCTACATTGGACAGCCTACCTCTGATCAGCCCACCTTGGAAGCGGGTGAGTGCAGCAAGGCAGGTAAAGGAGAAACTGGAAAAATTCCCTGACTTCCGTGACTTTTTTCTCCAAACTGGTTACATTGCTGTAGCTGAGTGGAATATACAGGATGCTTTTGCTCAGCTACACAATAAACCTTTACCACCCAAACCACCACTCAGAGACATAACTCAGCTTCCACCAACCTCCGAATCCGAGCCTCCATCTGCTGCAGCTGCTGGTCCGCCTCTGCCTTCTGCCTCTTCCAGGCGTAGGAACCCCCGCCGGGGCAAGAAGGCCTTTCCATCTCCTGTGGGTCAGCCTGACCCCTCCACTCTCTCTGTTGTTCAGCCAGCAGCAGGTCTCAGTCCTCTTCCTCACCAGGTCAGTCAATTCCGTCCCAGTAAGCACCTGTTAGATCAGCAGATTGTTCCCTCGGTCAGAAAACTCAAACTCACGCCACTTATCAAAACCCCTGCAGCTAGAGCTCTCCGTCAGTCAGATCCCAGATCAGAACCAGATTCTTTTACTGTTTCTCTATCCTCTGAGTTTGCCAGCATTCCATTTTCTCCAGCTCACGTTAGCCATCCAGCTTCAGGACCCGGAAGTGATCCGTTTCCGTTAGCCTGAGAACCAGTTAGCTTACCAGTTCCTTTAGCTTTAGAGTCCGTCAGTCACCCTGTTTCTCCAGTTTCTGTTAACACTTCTTTTCCTCTAGTTCCAGAGCCCGGTAGCGTTTTTGTTCCACTAGCTTCAGAACCCGCCATCATTCACGCATCTCCTGTTTTTCAGCCCATTAGCATTCCAGAATCATTAGCGTCAGAACCCGGAAGTAATTCTGTATCTCCAGTTAGCGTTGCTGCTTCTCTAGCCATAAAACCCCAGACAGTCAGAGCTCCCCACATTCAGGAGTCTGATCTCTGGAATTTCTATTATGGGGATAGAGATGATCTTTTCCCGTTTATGCCACCTCGTATCTCTCCTCCCCAGCCAGAATCGGTAAGTAAACCAGTTAGCTTAGCATCCGAACCTGTTAGCAGACCTGTTAGCCTTGAGTCAGAACCAGTTAGTGAACCTGCAAACCTAGCTTCTGATCACTTTAGTACATCTTTCCCCTTAGTTTTAGAGCCAGTTACCTTGCCTGATTTTCTAGCCTCAGAACCAGTTCACATACCAACCAGTTTAGCGTATGAATCCATTTCCAAACCAGTTAGCGTAAAACCAGAACCCATTAGCCCAGTTTCTAAGACCCCCCGATGTAAGAGACGGCGTCGCCGTAAGCACGCTCTGAGCCGTCTAGAGACCCCTGAGTTAGCTCTGTGCCGTCCGGAGACCCCTGAGTTAGCTCTGTGCCGTCCGGAGACCCCTGAGCCTGCTCTGTGCCGTCCAGAGACCCCTGAGCCTGCTCTGTGCCGTCCAGAGACCCCTGAGCCTGCTCTGTGCCATTCAGAGACCCCTGAGCCTGCTCTGTGCCGTCCAGAGACCCCTGAGCCTGCTCTGTGCCGTCCAGAGACCCCTGAGCCTGCTCTGTGCCGTCCAGAGACCCCTGAGCCTGCTCTGTGCCGTCCAGAGACCCCTGAGCCTGCTCTGTGCCGTCCAGAGACCCCTGAGCCTGCTCTGCATACTTTTCGAAAGGCTTCTGAGATCGGGGTTAGTGAAGTTACGCCTCAGCGGGTGCCCCAAACCGCCAAGAGCCCTCTGCGGGCACTTCAAGCCACCTCACAGACTGAACCTGTGCCGCCATGGGCAGTCTCCTCCATTCCTGATGTGGAGCCACAGTCGGTGGTCTCCTCCGTTCCTGATGTGGAGCCACAGTCGGTGGTCTCCTCCGTTCCTGATGTGGAGCCACAGTCTGTGGCCTCCTCTGTTCCTGATGTGGAGCCACAGTCTGTGGCCTCCCCTGTTCCTGAGGTGGAGCCGCAATCGGCGGGCTCCCCTGTTCCTGAGGTGTAGCCGCAATCGGCGGGCTCCCCTGTTCCTGACCCGGAGCCGCAATCGGCGGGCTCCCCTGTTCCTGAGGCGGAGCCGCAATCGGCGGGCTCCCCTGCTCCTGTCCAGGGGCCGCAATCGGCGGGCCCCTCTGTTCCTGTCCAGGGGCCGCAATCGGCGGGCCCCTCTGTTCCTGTCCAGGGGCCGCAATCGGCGGGCCCCTCTGTTCCTGTCCAGGGGCCGCAATCGGCGGGCCCCTCTGTTCCTGTCCAGGGGCCGCAATCGGCGGGCGCCTCTGAGGCTGTTCCTGAGCCGCAGTCGGCGGTCCCCTCAGAGACTGTTGCTGAGCTGCTGCAACGGAGACGTCGTCCTCCTCCGAGGTTCCTGCTGCAACGGAGACATCGTCCTCCTCCGAGGTTCCTGCTGCAACGGAGACGTCGTCCTCCTCCGAGGTTCCTGCTGCAACGGAGACGTCGTCCTCCTCCGAGGTTCCTGCTGCAACGGAGACGTCGTCCTCCAATGGTCCCCCTTCATTGCCTGACCCACGGCCGGCCACCTGAACGTCTGCCGTGCCCCCGGCCCCGCGGCCGGTCACCAAGGACTCTGCTTCATCTCCGGCCCCGCGGCCGGCCTCCAGAGTGTCTGCCACGCCTCCGGCCCCGCGGCCGGCCTCCAGAGCGTCTGCCACGCCTCCGGCCCCGCGGCCGGCCTCCAGAGCGTCTGCCACGCCTCCGGCCCCGCGGCCGGCCTCCAGAGACTCTTCCTCGCCTCCGGCCCCGCGGCCAGCCTCCAGAGACTCTTCTTCGCCTCCGGCCCCGCGGCCGGCCTCCAGAGACTCTTCTTCGCCTCCGGCCCCGCCTCCAGAGACTCTTCTTTGTCTGCCTCCAGAGACTTTTTGTTGCCCTCGCCCACCCTGGGTGGGTTGTTTTTTGGGCTCTGTTTTATTTTCGTGCCCTCCTTCCTGGTTCCCCCTCCGCCCACCCTGGGTGGGTTGAATTTGTTTCTGGACATTTTAGGGTGTCTGGGATCCGCCCTTAAGTGGGGGGTACTGTCACAGTCTTGGTTTTGTTATGTTTATTTAGAGTATTCAGTCTTACTTTGCTTCTTGTTTTAATGTCTAATTATTATTTTGTTTTCTTGTTAGTTCCTGTCCTCCAGGTTTTCCATTTGTTGCCCTCTGCTGCCCTCTTGTGTCCTCTATCCCTAGCTCTGTTCTCTGCTCTGTCCTCCCTTGCTGTTTTCTCTGTGCTGCTAGCACCTGTTGCCAATTTCCTCATCAGCTCTCTCCTTGTCTCTGTCCCCTTTAAAAACCCTCCCTCTTCAGTTCTTGTTTGCTGGATCCTCGTCTTAAATCTCATCAAACCTCTGGTCAGTTCTCTGCCGTCCTTCCTTGTCTCTTCCTGGTTCTTAGTTTTGGTTTTTCCCTGATGTCTCCTAGATTCTGGTTCTGAAGATATTTTTGTTGGACTTTTTGACTCCTGCCTCTGAGCCTGTTTACCTCCTGCCTCAGAACCTGAAAACCCATTAAAACACTTAAATTCATCTCAACCAACTCGTCTCTGCATTTGGGTCCTCTACCAACACCACCAAACCGTGACATCATGGAGATCATTTTTAATGGACTATGCCTGGATGCTTTGTATAAAGAAGATGGACTCGAATTCAGCAGTTCAAGGTACTCTTAAATGCAGAGCTTTGGGAAACCGACACTAGTCTCGGTACAATCCTTTGCTCTGAATGGAGGATCCCTTTTTTTTTTATTTCTGCTTCATTTTGACTCTGTGCTATGATGCTGATGTCACAGGAAACTTATCGATTAGGGAGTGTTGCCGCACTCAGGCCCAAAGACTTTTAAGGTCGGGTCACAACAGTTGCATAATACTTTTTAGTCTTCAATCGGATTTTTTTCCATATCACACTGACTGTGTATAGAGAGGCTCACACTAGGCTGGGTGAGCAGATCTGTGCAGATTTATTTATTTTTTTATTCTGTATCTGTGTCACACACACATATGAAAACAATTCCCAAATTTGACTTGGACAGATTAAAAGTTATTGAAATGAATGAAAAACATGGTGCAGCTATAAAGCAAAGACCCACTTAATGCATCTTTTGTCACGGTCTTACTTTCTGTTCAACTTTGAACCGTGTGGTTCATTGGTTTATTTCCTAGTTTGTGTTTCTAAACTGCCTGGCCAAAACAAAGGTCGCCACAAAAAAAAAGGTCATTCACTCTTATACTTTGTTGGACCGCCTTTAGCTTTGATTACGGCACGCATTCGCTGTGGCATTGTTTTGATAAGCTTCTGCAATGTCAAAAGATTTATTTCCATCCAGTGTTGCATTAATTTTTCACCAAGATCTTACATTGATGATGGTAGAGTCTGACCGCTGCGCAAAGCCCTTTCTGGCACATCCCAAAGATTCTCAATGGGGTTGAGGTCTGGACCCTGTGGTGGCCAATCCATGTGTGAAAATTATGTGTCATGCTCCCTGAACCAGTCTTTCACAATTTGAGCCCGATGAATCTTGGCATTGTCATCTTGGAATATGCCTGTGCTATCAGGGAAGAAAAAGTCCATTGATGGAATAACCTGGTCATTCAGTATATTCAGATAGTCAGTTGACCTCATTCTTTGAGCACATACTGTTGCTGAACCTAGACCTGACCAACTGCAGCAACCCCAGATCATAACACCGCCCCCACAGGCTTGTACAGTAGGCACTAGGCATCACTTCACCTGCCTCTCTTCTTACCCTGATTCGCCCATCACTCTGGAACAGGGTAAATCTGGACTCATCAGACCACATGACCTTCTTCCATTGCTTCGCCGTCCAATCTTTATGCTCCTTAGCAAATTTAAGCCTTTTTTTGCGGTTAGCCTCACTTATTAGTGGTTTTCTTACGGCTACACAGCTGTTCAGTCCCAATCCCTTGAGTTCCCTTCGCATTGTGCGTGTGGAAATGCTCTTACTTTCAGTATTAAACATAGCCCTGAGTTCTACTGTTGTTTTTCTTAGATCTGATCTCACCACATGTTTAAGTGATTGCCGATCACGATCATTCAGGATTTTTTTCCAGCCACATTTCTTCCTTTAAGACGATGGGTCCCAACTATCCTTCCAGTTTTTAATAATGCATTGGACAGTTCTTAAACCAATTTTAGTAGTTTCTGCTATCCCTTTAGATGTTTTCTCTGCTTGATGCATGCCAATAAATTGAGAATTCCCAAACAGACTAATATCTTTTCCACGATCACGGGATGTGTCTTTCGACATGGTTGTTTAGGAAATAAGAAGCAAGTCTTTGCACCAGTTGGGGTTAAATAACTTGTTGCCAGCTGAAAGATAATCACCCATGCAGTAATTATCCAATAGGAGGCTCGTACCTATTTGCTTAGTTGAATCCAGGTGGCGACTTTTTTTTTGGCCCGGCAGTGTAGATATATTTAAGTTCTCAGGTTTTTCTGTTGTTGTCTTCTGTTACCCTCTTGTGTTTTTTTCTTTTACCCTTGGCTTCCTGGTTGTCTCCAGTCACACCCACTCCTTATCAGCTTGTTAAGCCCTGCCTTTGTTTAGTCAGCCATATATACTCTCCCTCTGCTGTTACTCTTTGGTGGTTCCTTGTCGTCGCTGGTTCCTGGTCACTGTTGTCATCATACCTTGTCTTACCCTGGCTCCTTGTGATTGTTTTCCCATGATAACTCCATGGTTCTGGTCTTTGTAACGTTTTAAGTTGGATTTTGGCCTCAGTTGTTTGTGTTAACTATTAAACTGCAAGAAATCACCTCAGCCTCTCTGCCTCTGCATTTAGGCCCTCTAAACCAAAACCAAATCAATGACATCTGTACAACATCTCAAACCACAAATCTTGCAGAAAGCAGATTTTATTTTGTATTTTACCTCAAAGCAGATGTGTTTTACTTTTTAACCGAGTCCCTCTTCCTGCTAGACCCATGAAACTGCAGCTGAATTGTAGTATGATTAGTCAGACTATGCAGCAAATGATATCAGGTGTGTCCCTCCCCATTGACTCTCAATGAGAGCTAAAGTCAAGGACCTCGTACGGCACCATTTTTTGGATTGGATAAAAAATCAGATTCTGTGTCTTCAGGGCTTTAATAGCTATAGGCTTCTTTATAGCTTCGATGTAGATCTTTAAAAAAAAAGAATTACTAGTGATCTAAGCTTATATGAGTTAAAACCTTCATAGGATACGCAGGATGTTAACATTCTGTTACAGATAACTTTCATATGCCATGCACTGAAAAGTAAGAAATGTTTGATATTTCCTGTTTAAAACCTGAAACAATCTGCCGAATACACATTCAGATGACAGATACTTTAAATGTAATGATTTTAGTGCTGAATTTAAATCTAAATTAACATAATTGTGGATAAGGAAAACTGGCTGTTACTGCACTTAAGTTCTGAGAAAACATCAAATTACTCAGTAAAGATAATAATTACCTGATAAGAACAGTAATTACACGCTCTTGGGTGATGGGGCAAAAGGAAACATTTTGCTCCAGACCCACAGTAAGATCAGGTTTTATGCAACTTAATGCTTTCATATGGGATGACTCAGGACCTGATTGGCTTCAAAAGTCCTTAAATTAATGGGAATTATCAGATTTAAGATAGCGGGTTATGCTCAGATTGTCCATGAGCTGCCCACCCCGGTTTTTTACTACCTTTTACAGAATACAGGGTTTTCTGGTGGAGAATGACCCACCCTTTAACATCCCCTACTGGGACTAAATGATTAGTAATAAACCATCCAAAGGGAGGGTTTATTAATAATGAGCAGTAACACTTACTGTGGGAGGCCTCCAGGTGGGGATGTGAGTAGATGAATTCAATTAGAATAAAGGCTTAGGTAACCTAGTCTAATGTAAATTAAAATAATGAGCACACAGGAACCTAAAACTATTTATTTAGATGAAACCCAAATTATAGTTAAATGCCGTAACTATGGTCTTGTGTGACAACATCTGGTCTGTGAAGTTTTGATTACTTTAGATCCCTGATTAGCGTTACATCATTAGGGGGCTGTTGATTGTTTATTCCAAGATTCTATGATGTTCACAGATTTTTGACACAGTGCTTCAGAGTTTTCCCTCTTTTGATATCCTGGTCTGAAGATACATTAATAGGTTTTGGACATACAAGTGCCTGATTTAAGGTATAGTAACTGTAAAAACGCTACCCTATCAGGGGGAGCTGTCAGGATTATTTTCTAGTATTCTTGTATGTGCTTTTTGAGCTCTAATTATACCTGCCTGTTACATGTTAAGGCCAATGTTTTCCCACGCAGTTTATCTAATTAAGAATGTTTTTCTGTCATGATAAAAGAAGAAAGATAGAGTGGACAGTGTGGATTATTCTTAACAGATAGCCATGTCACTGTGCATTTGAGATGTCCTTGATCTTAGTAAACTGTGTAATAATTTGATTTGCTGAAGTCTCCTAATGTACAAATGTCTGCTTGATGTAATCATGTTAGATGTGATAACGTGGAAGGCTGTGTAAATGCTTCTTTAACGGGTATTCTCGACCCCCTCTCTGAAGAAGAAAGCACTTGGTAAGAGCTGCCATCCGTAGCCCAAGCAATTTCTCTGGTGTGAGTATGATTACAGTCTCTCTCAAAATCTGTTTTCATGTCTCATAGAAATTAAATACATAAACCTTATGAAATGTTATTTAGATTGTTTGCCGTTAAGTGCTTTCTTCTAAGGAACGAATCAGGGAAAGGCAAAGATGTAAATATAGAGCTTTCCATTACAACCTTCCAATCTGTTTACAATTTTCATTTCTATCTACTGCTTCATGCTGAAAATTGTACCCCAAATTATTCAAACTTAGATGTAAAATAATGTTCTTCCTTCAACAAAGAAGGTTGTTTCTTTTTCTGGTAAAAAAAAAAAAAAAAAAGGTAAGAGAAACCTGACAAAAGAAGGAAAAAAAGTACAATGAATTAAAACAAAAAAATAAATAAACTGCTTGTCCATACCACTTTCCTAATATTCTGAGAAAATATTTCAATTATTGACCCCTCTGTAAGTGCTGCAGATGTTTGCACTGGTATTTTGACAATTTATTTTTGGTCATAAATGTTTAAAGATAAAAGGTACACAAAGTCTTTTAGCCTAGAGGGCCTTGCATCATAGGCTAGGGGTTGTGGCTGCCTTTTGGTTAGAGCTTGATCCAGGTTTTTGTGTCAATGAACAAATTTAGAGTTTTTCTACTTTCAAAAAAACTAGATATACATAGCTGTACATTTTCTTCAAAAACATGAAGTCATACCTCTCCTTCAACATGAACATTTTCTAAGATACCTTAAATTTTGGAAAGTTTTTGTTTAACCAAGTATTGCAATAAGTGATGAACTTGTTTTCTAAAAAAAAAAGAATGTTTGTATGTCATTAGATAACAAGGCAGTCTTAGCAGAGCTCAGACAGGAACTAAGATAAAGCGCAGTCTCACGAGAGGTTGACATCTCTAAGAACGACGGTACAGCGCTAAAACCACCCGTCGCCTCATTTCAAAGTTTAGAAAATAGGGTTTTTTTCCATCAAAAGGATTAAAGCAAACGAGTAGGTACACCATAAAGAGTGCAACTTGAAATTGGCTGAGTCAGAAGTTGATTTGGTTTGTTACTGTAGATGAACAGGGGGCTTTAAAAAGCTGTAATGTAGGCAAAGGCAATGTGTCACTTGTCAACAAAACATTTTGACACCTCTGTTTAGAAGTATGAGGTGGGTCCTCTTTAGGTAAGCAAGCAGCTGTTGCACAAAATTTTGGTCTGAGGTTTTTGTGTGGACACGCTCCAGGAACTTTATCTAGGTCATGCAACTTTATTTAATGGTGGGAAAAAAATGCATAGAAGTAGAAGGAAGTTTAAGAAGCACTTGATGTGCATTTAAAATTCAAAACATTCATGAAAATTATAATTGCTTAAATGAAGAGTTTGAGGGTTCATCTTTATTAAGGCTTAAACAACTGCATGCTGAAAATCTATAAAAACACAATGCAAAATTAATGTATTTAAATATTTAAGACATGAGATGTTAAGACCATTTTTAACATACAATTAGCCAAATTTAGTACAAATGTTTCACTTGAGGTTTATTATCTAACAACATATGTCAGCTTTTCTTTTACAAATTGTGTCTAAAAGACATTTATGGAATTGTAAAGCAGTTTCATAAAAAGATTTAAACTTTCTTCCAAATAGACCTAATAGTAAGGACCAGAAATATAGTATGAGTAGAAAATATTTTTTTTCTTTGCAGTGATTTAAAGTATATTATTGTAATAACATATTGTCATTAAACTGCAGCAAGATATGTTTATGAATGGAAACACAAAACAAAAGATAATTCTTATTTAATTACATAAAGCTAAACTTGCTAATATTTATATCTATGTATACAAAGTGTAAATCTGGGTATTCTTGTAAAAAAAATTTAAATAAATAAATAAACCATTGATGGAGTTAAAGAAAGATGTCTTCAAATAAAAATTTGTTATTAGATGAATTAGACAGCTAAATATGTCCGAAGAGAATTACTCAAAAAGTAAGCCGGCTGAGTAAAGATTAAAATTACAGATTAGAAAATAGCAAACAAGTAGTATGTGGACAAAAAAGAAACACAAACTACACATCTACCTTGAACAGAAGACTGTGCACAAAAATACATGGTCTATCAGTGATAATTTGTGGTGGGAAAAAAAATGAAGATAAGGAAATTATTTTAGTCTGCTGCAAAGATAAACAAGTTACACATCTAATCAAAATGTTTCTAACTGGCCAGGTTGAGACCCTGCTTTTTGACACTGTTTGAACAATAAACTTTGGAAATAAAGCATGTGTGGTTTATTGTAGAAATGTTAAGACATTTCGCAAACTGTACCCATGATTGGACGCTTCCGTAATAACAATAAAAAAACATCCCCAGACATTTTGAAATCATTGATTTTCATTGCAATTTGAGTTGAATTAAAAACATTGTACAAAGCACATGCTGGTGCTTTTTACAATTTCAAAACAGCGTGTGGTCCTCCAAGTTTCGACATTTTCTTGTGTAAACATTTTTTTTTTTCTTCATTTCACAGCTGGTGGCACGGCTCGTGGCTGAAAAACTATCATGACCAAACTTTGTTTTTGTGCCTGCTTTTGAGTGCTGTGACTCACTTTAGTCAAAAACCACAACGCTCTGAGGTAAGAAGATTTCAAAAGCAGCAACTTTATAAATGTATGCAAATTCACACTTAAGACAAACTTCGCAATCTGAAATATGGAATTAATGAGTGGAGCCTTGTGGCGAGATATAATAATTTTTAATTATACTTAGCATTTTAAATATGTTTTTTATTGCAAATCATAAATGGCCGGGTTAATGTGGTGGACTAGAGATATTTGAGTTTTCAACTTAACAGAACCTGTTAGAAAATTGTCGGTGATTTCAGATTCAGTTTTCAGTATCACAAAGCAGTTTCATTCTTATATGGACCTATAATTGTGGAAACCTAAATAGGAACAAAGAGGGATTTAAAAAAAAAGGCATCCTAATTTAATTAAATGTAAAAGAAATTGAGAGGGAGGGGACTTACAGTATGAGCTTTTTTCATAACCTATAATGTTCCAGGAAACAGATAACAGTTAGATACTGACCATAATCAGTTATAAAAACCCACGCAACAACAAACTATTCCCCTGTCATACAGCATCTACAAGATTTAGTATCACCACTTTTTCTAATGTTTTTTGCTGCAGCTTTACTTCACACAAAACAAAATATGTTTGTAGATCATTTGTTTTACAACACCAGATGACACAGCAACCAGCAACCCCTAAAATATATACGCATTTCTTTTCATTGTAATCTGTTAAACTCTATAGGGTTTTGGATTAGCAAGGCTTGTTTCTCTTTGTTACTCTTCAAAACTAGGTGAGACCTTCAATTAAGACTGAAGTGTTGTTGAATGTCATGAAAATTGCAATTTGCCTAACCTTGTTCATTTCACGCTCTGATAGGGCAGGGCCATAAGGCTGAAAATTAACCAACAGTTTGGATTGAATGTTGGGATGACTCCAGTAAAATGCATTTTTTTTTATTGTGCCTCATCTCTATAACGATAGCCAGCCCTTAAATGAAGCTGTAAACTGTGGCCTACATGTAAATGTTTTTTTTTAAATAGGAAAAAGTAAGATTTTTTAGGTGATTTTTTTCCCACATAATTGAACATCATAAAGGGTTTTAAATCAGTTTAAAATGACAGAATTATTCTTTGGGAACTCCTATTTAAGAAACATTTATTAGATTGCAAATCAAGTCACAACTTTTCTAATCCAACCAATAGACAGGAAAGGTTTACAAGCTCTGCAGCAACCCAGCAGGTTCTTGTCCTGCAGCAGAAAAGATCCTTCCACACAAAGATCATTTGCACAGAAACCAACATTTACACACTCATAAAAAATATGACAGGTGAAACCATACAACAAGAAGAGTCTGTATGCTTAGTAATAGATGTAGAAGAATGACCCCTTTCCAAAAGTGTTTTTATATGGAGGGAGCTGTCTAGTCTAGCTCAATCTTGCCTAGACAGATCTAGGTCCCTCCATCTGTTTGTAGATGGCAGGATCATCAGAGCTGGTTCATCTTCATTAAAAATAGAACGTGATGGTACTGCTGGTGCGTAAAGGTCTACTGCAAAAAAATAGGAGTACAAAAAGGGGGCTGTGAGATATGGTCTGATTTTGTGGTAGACATCAAGCTTTTGTTGTAGTTTCCTGTTCAGACAGTTGATATGCTCTTTGTAATTGAGATGTAAGTGCAACAGAATACACCAGTGTCTGTAAGTTGTTGTTGTATGAAGTAGTGATTGAAAAACATGATTGAGTTGGACATTTGTAAATCCTTCCTAGGAGAACAAAAATAAATACATTCTGTTTTTTCAGCACTAACATTGAATTGGTAATCCCTTACCCAGTGGTGGACAAAGTACTCAACTAGCACTTGAGTAAAAGTATTGATATTCATGGTCTAATCTTAGTCAACTACAAGTAAAAGTTACTCGGTCAAAAATCTACTCAAGTTAAATTACCAAAGCACTCACCCGATGTATTGATGCATAGAACCACTCTGCCACAAAATATAAACCACCTGTGAAGAATTTCAGCATAAAAATGCAACAAAAAATAATGACATCTATTTTGATTATCATTTTGTATTTGATATTATAAGGAATTATTATCATCATCTAGGAAGCTTTTTCAATTCAAAATGTCAGAAATAATGTTGAAATCGAGGCTTTATAGAGTAGCTCAACAAAGCCTTGTTTTGGTTTAGAAAACATGCAAATTGAACCAGACAAAGGGGTCCACCCCTAACTTCTTTGTTAGCCTGGGATACCCCATACCTGTCTATGTCTTTGAAATGGGGTTCATTAAAGGGAGTTGTTGGCCTGGCTGTACAGGCATGGTCTTCTGTTTCCCTGTAAGGGGGTGGGGGTCGCAATGATGGTGAGGAAGGATTAACTCAATTGCTACATTTCAGGTTTTTTAAAGCTGAAATGTGAGTCCACCTCCTCTGTTTGCGGTTGGTTTTTCTTTCCTAACATAGATGGCTTCCTTCACGCCCCTCTCAAACCACCTGTTTTCTTTGTCCAAAACGTGAACATTTTAGTCCTCAAAAGAATGTCCTTTGTCCATAAGGTGTAGATGTACCGCAGAGTCTTGTCCAGATGAGGTCGCTCTTCTGTGTTGAGCCATGTGTCTGTGGAGAGGTTGTTTGGCTTCTCCAATATAAATATCAGAGCATTCCTCACTGCATTGAACTGGATACACCACTCCGCTGTTAGGGTTTGGTTGTGGTTTTTGAGGACCCAGATGCAGAGGCTATGAGGCAGGCGTGAGTTCTTGCAGTTTTAATTAGTGGTAACAGTTAACAGAGGCAGGAATCCAAAATCCAACAAAACAAAATAGGAATGAAGCCAATAAAACTAGAAAACATGAAACAAAGTAAAGCTGAATACTCAAAAGAAAACACAACAGAACCAAGACCGTGAAATCACTCATATTTGGTCATTAAGGTGTAGATGTACTGCCGCGTGTTGTCCGGAGAAGTTCGCTCTTCTGTGTTGGGCCATGCGTCTCTGGAGAGGTTGTTTCTCTGTTTAAACAGAGACTAGTGCATCCTAAAGACAAAACCCCCAGACCAAATATGAGCCTTATTCAAGTTTTCCGCCACACAGTGATTGGAAATAGTGCAGGAGTTCAATCCTACCAACTAATTTCACAATTACTGTAAGTAGTTGACTCATTCAGATATATAAATGTCCTTTTTTTATTAGCATTAACATTTAACATCTATAACAACTAATTCACTGTTTAATATCCAAGAGGAAGATTGGTTTTATTCATCATGTTTCTGCAAAGCTACCAAATGGAACAATTAGTTGACAGGCTATTTTTTATTCATCCAATCTTTCTCAGGATGTGATAAAAAATGAAATAAAAGCAACAGTAATACTTGGACTTTTCTGTGGTGTTAAAAGTAAAACACATTCATGCAATAAATGTATCTCGTAATTAGAGCTTAAAAAAAAAAAGCTGTCTTAAACTGATTTCTTACACAGTGTATCTGCTGTCTTTTAATTGGCTTCTCAGTAACCAGATCATAAACCAATTCTTGATCAACTTAATTGAATTCTACTGTTCTTTTTAGGAGAACAAAAAAAGAAATAGGGCATTCTGGTCGGAACATTTCATACTAACTACACCTCAAATCTTAATCACCGAGATGACATTTACAGTCATTCTGATATTACAGCTGATGTAGAATATTTTCTGCATGATTCCATGTCTGCTGTTAGAAAAAAAAAGTATATGACTCAATCATTATCACTTTGTAATTTTTGGTTCAGTCAGAAAGAAGAAACTATGGTGTAATAAGGCATTTAAAGAAAATATACAATAAAATATTAACCAGTTCTGTCCTCTGTGTCAGCTTATCTTGAGTTTTCAATTATAAAAGTGAGAAAATTGGCCCTAAAAGTTGTGTATGTCACTTTCCATTCAAAGAATGTGATCTGTAAAAAAAATAATAAAAAATTAAACTGTTTGGGAAAACGTGCGGTCCTCATGCAAACTCTGACCCATGTGTTGGCTTATTTTGGAGACTGGGGAGTCTGAGGTAGGGAGTTGAGGCCACACAGCTTTATGATTCCTCAGACAGGTCATTTCACTCCATATTAAACCTTAATCAAAGACTGACGTCACCATCAGCTTTAAAATACACTGTGATACATGCTTGCACTTGTGAGCTAAAGCTATTCATGAGAATATGTCAAATGAAATGGCCCCTGAACAAACTTAAATCAAACTATGTTTAGATAAACCAGGCATGTACAGAGAGGTTAGGAAACATCTAGATATTATAAGTCAATATCATGTAACTGAACTTAAATCTGCATTGTTGAAACTGTCTGTCTTTCTTACATGGTTGCTATAATTCACCATGAAATAGCATTGGCCAGGTGGCTAATTTACAAAACCCAACATTCATGCACGTTAAATGCAGGTTTGTAGATTGAACCCTACTGTAGCATGAAGCTGAATCTTTATTTTAGAATTCTGGAATTGCATTTGCTGTATTCCATTTTTTGTGTTCGGTCTACATACACAAAGTATGAATCCCGCTCAATATTTTATAATTGAGACCCTTGTCTTTATCTTCAGCTGTCATTGCATATAAGGTGAGATACAGCCGGGGAATTTCACCAGTTCCTCCTAAGGCAACATTAATAAACAGGACGATCATTCACGTACACATTCACAACCAAATGTAAATCATAGAAAACATCCTTCCTTGCTTTGGACTTTGTTATGGACTATCGGTGTAAGTTGGAGTACGTGGAAGTGCAAACATTCACAGGGAGAAGATGGAAATTCATTCATAAAAGCTATAGGGTGGAATTTGAAACCCGAACGCAGCATCTAGTTGGTGCTTAAAACGTACAAGTTTTAAGCACCAACAAGTTTTAGAAGTTTTCAATAATTTTTTCTATAAGTCGTGAAAATATCATAAGACAGGTTGATTTGTGGTAGTTTTAATAAGTTAGTGGAAAAGTGTTAACTCACATGGAGGATTCAGTGGTAATTTTGACCACAAAAGGGCATTTGTCCAGCAGACAGAGAAGAGACAACTTCTACATGCTTAATTATGTTTTATATTTACTATTTTACTTTCATTTTTATATACTGACTTACTTTTGTTCACAGAATACCTATGTTAGATTCCCTAAAACGAATATTTGCTATAGTTATTATTTAGAAAAATGACTTTCATCATGACCTCCTGCTACATGGTTTCAAACCTCATCTTTCTTTTACGATTACCCTCATGCTGCCAGTAGAACATGCAAGCTGCTAACAGTAATGCAGCAGAACCAAATTATTTTGCATATCTCAACATTTGTGCAGCAGTCTTTGTAGATAATCTGCAACATGCCCATTTATTGCATGTGTAAAAACTTAAAACCCTAATGTGCAATTTAGTGATCCTGGTATGTCTAGAAAAGCAGTGAAAAAATTCATCTTGTAAATCACTTTCCTGGGTCACCATCACGGAGATGTAGACTTGAAAAAGTCTTCATGAATGTTGCCTTTAAGCGGAAATACTTTTAATGGATAACTAAACCAGAGAAGAGCTCCATGGGGCCAATCCCTTTGCCATTGTAGTCAATATAATAAAGGTAAAAGAACTGAAGAAAAAAGGAACTGTTGACCTTTTTTGGTGATTACTGCTAAATGTTTACAAAGCTAAAAGTAAAAAAAATAAAAAGACTGGTCATTTAATTTATAAAAGGTCAATAAATGAAGTTAATTGAATATACCGGCGGCCATACAATAGCTGCTAATACAGCTAAAGATTGAGGCAAACGACTTTGGTCAAGAATCTCCAGAACTTTTATTTGTAAGTCTTTCTAAGGGTTTTGATTTTCAGGTGAATACCTTTATTGGTTCTCAGCAGAAAGCTTAAGAAAAAAAAAAAACCCACACATTTCATATGATTCAAAGTTTGTTTATTTGTTCTTTAATTTTTATTCAACAAAATGAAATTAAAGGCATTTCATATGAAATAGAACAAGCATTATAGAACAAAATACATGATATATATAATAAGTTATAAAAAGAAAAGTAAAGTAATTGCAAATATTTACAAGCTTGACAAAGATCACAGGGTTGAGATAAAAATGCTGGAGGCCCTTACAAAAAAACATAAGAAACAAAACAGAACAATTTTCTAAGAGTTTGAGCTTAATGCACAGGCAGTTTTACATTTGTATTGTAACAGAATAAGCTAGTATACAAACTAAATGCTGCTCAATATGGAGTGTTTTCATTAAATTCAAGAAAAGAAGTGATTTTAAAGGGGAAAATAATTTTAAAAGTGAAATAAATATGTTGGAGAGAACAAATTTTCACACTGACGTAAAAAAAATAATGTTATGTTGAGAGAAAACATTTTGTGATGGAATAGAAAAAAGAAAATTTGAATTTAGAAAATGACTTCCAAGAGAAAAAAAAATATTTTTTTTTAAATCAGAATGAATTGACAGCTGAGTGGTGATAGGGGCGTTTGCGATGAACAGCGAAGGAGAAAAATCCTGAATCGAGATCAAAGACTTAGGTTTCGAGAGAAAGAGAAGAAAAAAGCTTTTACTTTTAGAGGACATGTTGTCAGTCAGATTGCAAAAAAATATATATTTGAAAGTTAATATATATATATATATATATATATAAAGAAAGTGTGTTTCCCTTGGAAGTAATTTTCCGAATGTCAATCTATCTTTTATTTATTCTATGATTACTTATTTTCTCTTAAAAGTTTTTTTCTTCATTTTTTTTACCATCAATGAAAATTTGTTCTCTTATAGATTTGTTTTTTTTTTTTTCTTGAATTTAATAAAAACACAAAAATGTCAATATCCTTTTGTTTTCAATGACAACAAATGACATGAACCCATGAAAACGGAGAAAACTGTACAATATTAGTTGAGTAATATTCAGCAATTTCAAGAATAACAGTGGCTTTCATACAAGCTTCTTTGATGACACAGCGTGATTAATGTGTTACTCTGAAGATTGCAGAGTAACAGATCTGCAACAGATGTTTAAAGTTACTTCTTATGAACCAATTGCAGAAACTGAGATAAAGTTCTAATGCTATTTAGACCAATGTTTTATGAAAATTGATTGGAAAAGCTGAAAAATTTAAAGCAAAGTCACTTATCTTACTGTATACATTTGACTTTACTTACTTGCTGGAAACTGAAACTTTAATCCATCACTAGTGGAATATGTATCAGGTGATGTTGGGGAACAAACTGAGAGTACAGTGAGACCAGGAGAGGAGGCGGAAATGGATGTAGAGTGGACACTGTGCAGCCTAAGCTGAAACCCACATGGACAGCCGGAATCATGCAAAAGCTGCACTACATCTTTACGAAAACGTACACCAACCAGTGCATAGAGCATGGGGTTGAGGCAACAGCGTGTGTATGCCAGAGTACAGGTGATGTACTCTGTCATCAGACCACAGTATGGCCTAGCTATTTTGAGACACAGCACTACTGTGTATGGCAGCTGGAAAATGACGAAAACCAGCACCAGAGCAACCATTAACTTTAGGGTACGCTGCCGATGCCACTGCTTCCCACAGCGATGCACGTGGCCTTCCCAAAGAACTACGCCTATGGAAGTATAGCATATCACCATAATGAAGAAGGACACACAGAAAACAGAAATAATGGCCCCACTGGGGACCATCTTGACATACCCGCTTGTTTGCATGGCACAAAATTTTTCCTCACCGAACTCAGAAACCCCAGAGAAAATGATTTCAGGCAGGCTAAGTAAAACGGCAACAATCCAGACAATTACAGCAGCAACCTTCCCTGCTGTTAGTATCCGACTGCGCAGCCGTAGCATCTCTTGGGCACGTGCCACAACCATGTAGCGGTCAACGCTGATGCAGGCGAGCAGCAGCAGCCCGCTGTATGTGTTGATGGCATAACATGCACGCAGAATTTTGCAGAGTGCGACGGGGAAGATCCAACCCTTGTGAGTGTCGGCTGCCTGCAACGGGAGCGTGAGGAGCAGGAGGAGATCGGCCAGTGCCAGGTGGAACAGAAAGACGTCGGTCATGGAACGGAGGCGCAGGCGGCGGTAGAGAGCAAAGGTGGCTATCACCAGACAGTTTCCCAAAACTCCCAGTAAAAAAATCAGGCAGAAAACGCACGTCTGGAACAGTTTGATGAAGTACTCCTGTTGCTCACCAAGCTCACAAAAGTCAGTTTCATTAGTAGTATTATAGTCATCATAGATATCAGGCATTGTTTCTGTGGAAAACAAACAGAAAAGCTAAGTGTTAAATCCTTATTCAATTAAAAAAAACAAGAAAACAACAAAATCATGCAACTACATTTCTCTATCCTTTAGTTTGCATCAACTTTGCTGTACGTAAAGGTTTACATTCTTGTAAAACATCTAACACAAAGGCACAGTAGTTAACTCATATCTAAGAATGTCAGGAAAACTAATGAAAGTCTAATTTTTAATAACATTTAAATCAACTCAATATTTTTTTGTGTTAAGGTCATGTGATAGGCAAATAAAAGGGAGAAAACCAGAACAATTTCTTTATTTTATAGCAACCAGATTACAGTCTCTAATATGTTCAAACTGTTTTAAATGTTTTTAAAATTTCAGTTACAGAAAAGCAGCTGAATCAAATTTCTCTTTTTCTTTAGCTGCAAATTGTAAAACTTGTCTAAACCTTGTGACAGACTGCACATTGCAAAATTAAGTCTTTGATCTGTCCATTCTGAATATTATGAGTCATTTTAGGTTTGTGCAAAATGCCAAACTGCTACCAGGTTTGCGTGACGACTTGGTATTATTCAGAAGCATGAAAAGTTACGTTTTGCATAAAGCCGGGGTTCATTTTGAGAAGAGTTCTGCCCCCTACGTCAGGATATCAGGAAATACAAACTGGTACAAACAGGTTGAAAGTCAGAGAGCTGCAGCTCTGCTCTTCAGTTTGAGTAAGCAGCCGAGGTATTTTAGTCATTGTGAGGCATGTTGCGTGACACTGGCATCAGGTCGTTGGCAGAGGGGAAATCGTGGGTAGCTAGACGGTCGACATATCACTCAGTGTCGCGTGCTAAGAGCCTTTATAGGCGGTTTCCACAATCACCTTTTTTCATTTCATGTTTTACTATGCCACTTTGCAACCACTGAGGCAGATAATAAGGTTAAATTCTCTTTACTTGTAAGAATAAATATCATTATTTCCAGATCAGCACTATGTAAGGGAGGTTTTCTAAAAGGTAAGCGGAAGATTCTTTTCCTGGATCGATTTGTTCCTGTTAATTTCAAATGTGTCATTTTCTAGGACTTTTTTTCATAAGGTATATCATCTGTAAAAATTTTGATATTTATAAAGTTATAAAAAGAAATTAGCACGACTAATGTTTTGCTTCTGAAAGAAGGGAAATGAGTAGAAAGCAGATTACAGAAAGATGTGTTAAAAAAGTGAAGCTGATACAAAAAATTAATTAATGGTATATATAAGGCAGGACGTCATTAAGATAAAAATATTAAGAAAACATTAATCAGTTTTTTTCTAAAACCATTGAAACAAACTAAATGTATTTTGTTGCATCAGAAGTTCAACCGGTTACGATGATTAATTACCATTATAAACATAAATTCCTAGAAAAATTTGGCAGTACTTATAATGTTCAGTCAAGGCTGGCGGTTCTAACTTTAAAAGTATAATAGAAGAATAGAATAACTGGATGGTTGAAATATCCAACCTAAACACCCAAATCTAAGCCCCTACGATATATACCGGAGTGCCACCTAGATTCATTCTCAGCAAATTTAACTAACAAGCCAAAATGCCGCTCTATGCAGCATTCTGGCCCCTTTATTTTTAAGATAACACGGTACATTGCATGACAACAAATTTCTTTCTTCTCCTGATCTTAGTCATCATTCTCCTCAAGATGCTTTTGATGTTTACCAGGTTGTAGGGCAATTCTCAGTTTGTGCTAATTATGCTACAATGATTAAATAGATTTTGCTATTAAACATCTGCATATAAAATATATAACATAATTTAAAACCTTTAAATTTATTTTAAAATTTGCTGATCTAAATTATAGCTAGTAAACAATCTCTTTTAATTCTGATTAGAAATACACAAAGAATTTGGTGACTGATAATTAAAATGATCTCATTGTCTTCTGACCATCTTTATTCATCATATTTATAAACATCTAAGAAGAGTAGTGCACAAAAAAACTATTGTTTTAATATCTCAATTTATACTAATGCACATTAATTAGTTTTATTTTTTTTAATTAAGGTCAAATTTAGTAAATATCAGTAAATGTTTTGTAAGGGAAAAACATTTGTAGGCATAGAAATTTCATGTTCAACAAATCGTGCAGTTTTCTAAGCATTTTCGATTTTGAATCATCTAAGGATCGCAGCACGATCCTTTTTTTAGCACCTTGGATGTTACAGACTTGACAGTAAATTACACCAATATGAGAGAAACCACCATCTTTCAAATCAAGTTGAAAGTGAGATCATCTCCCACTGACTACAGGTTGTCAATGCATTTGAGTAGGCAGCAGTTCTGTACAGTATTTTAGTCATTTTTTGAGACTGAGTGTTATATTGTTTCCGTTACGGTTCATGATCACGGCTTCTTCTATTCCAGACTTTCTGAATGCAATACTGTAGATGCAGATCTATTATCATTAACATTAAAATTAGGCAATCACAAACAAGAACAAAATTATTTTAATTGGTAATATTAAAAATTTCCTCAACCCGCAGTCGCAAAGCTGCTGACAGATCAAACCTAAATCACACTGATGAGTCATGCGATGCCTCATATTTTGGATGAACCACAAGCAAGCAGCTTAAAAGTTTCGGCTTGATGAATTTATTAAAGTAAAGCCACTTCTATTTGTTATTTAAATCAGCTGTTCGGGGGTCAATGCATCACAGAGCTGCACTAATAACAAAGCACAGAGGAATTTAATTAATTTAGGGGACTAAAAAATATTTATACTATTGAGTTTAGAATATACATGTCATAGAATGTTGAAACTTTCCCATAAAACTAAAAATTAAATTAAATTGTTTTTAAAACACTATAGATGGCATATAAACAATATAATGCATAATACATTTATTAAATTAATTCATTTCATTGTTTACCTTTGGTAGCCATAAACTTTCAATTTAAAGTGATTATTTTAATGAAATGCACACAACAAATTAAAACCCGCACACCTCAAAAATGAACTGACCTGAGTTGTCCATGTCCATCTTCCCGTAACGCCACAAGGTCTCTGTAAGCTGGAGCTCTTAAAAACAAGGCTGTGGGCTTAACCTCAGCTACCACGAGCCAATGAAACCTCTCTGTGTTCTGTTGACCTTGCTATACCCTTGTTCTGCCTGTTTTCTTCGCAGCAGTGTCACAGATGATGCCAACAGGTAGAATTGTGCCTTCTTTATAGCGGATAGGTTAAATCTGTCACATGCATGAGAGTTTCTGTGGGTTTCTGTTTTTTTCCCCTTCAATACTTGAAACTGCAAATGTTTCACAAGCAGCTTGTTGCAAAAATAACATTTAGTTTTCAATTTGTCAAATCAAACTTTTTTGTACATTTGCTGTACATCACTATAGATTAAGTGGCAAATAACAGCTCTGAACTAATTATGGTTTCTGATTTTTGCGTGTTTCTTTATTTATTTGAAAAGATGCACATCACGGGAGACTTGTGATGAAATGAAAGGAATTTATGGTAATGATGCCTCATCATGTGGCCATACAACGCCATATCAGGCTATACAAGGCCCTACAAAGCCATACAAAAACCGGATCACTGCTTGACACTCAACACACTCAATTTCAGACTTGACTCAATTCAAACCGCTGTAAATTAGAAACCACAATTAGTTCAGAGCTGTTATTTGCCACTTGATCTATAGAGATATAAATAATTGCACATACAGAATTTAGCTAGATTAAAGACCTGAAAGTGGGTCACGGGCATTACTTATTGAAAGTCCCTCAAATATCTGGATGTGACTGCAAAACTAGCCCAGAACTTGTTTTTTTACTTATTTTATGGTCCTATGGTTGTTTTTCCAGCATCTCTTACCTACTATATTAGTCCTCAATTTTTATCAAATTCATATTTTAAAAATTCTAAATCGACAAAGATTGAACTTGTCTGAATGGTTTAAAATAGTGTACACCTTATCTGAATGTATTATTATTTTATCAAGCTTGCATTTATCTCTAAATTAAAAACTTTTTCTCAGGATGAATAACCGTTTACTCCTGTGTGGGAAATAAGAGTGCAAGCAAACTACAGTTCAACCTATAGAAAGGGCACAAAGTTAACTTGAGAGGGTAAAGGTGATTTATTAGAGTTCATGCAGTAAGTTCAGCTGGTTATGCATGAGTCAGGGTGTGGTTGCACCTGACTTGGAAAAGACCTTTCCCTCACTTCTTCTGAGGTTAAGACAGTTAGGGAGTTCACTATATCTCACCCTCAAGACATTGCCATGCTTCTCAAGGTCAGAGCACACAAGCTGCTTGGTCCCTGCAGACATTCTCACACTTCTGTCCATTTTATTGTTAGGCAGGTGAAACAGCTACCATCCACAAAGTGATGCACATTCTGTAAGTATCTAATAATGTCCTGTATCATAACCATCCTACTTAAAAAGGGGAGAAGAAAAAGAATAAAAATGAAATATGAATGCATGGATCTCTAACTGTGCTTCTATTTTCTCCTTGGCCCCATCCTCTGAAAGGGACTATAACTGTCGCTATTGTTAGACACAGCAAAGGAGACAAAAATATCTAAGCTGCATGGAAATTTCTTCACAGACCCTCAGCGGACCCTACTTAATGTGTGACATTCAGGGTCACACAGGCTTTGCTGTCTACTGGACAAGGAGGCATGATTAGTAACTATTCATTCCCTATTTATTCAGCCGCATATAGTAACAAGGCAGACACAGAGCTGTGAAACCTGGCAGTTAAATTGAAGCCTACTGTAATTATAAAATACTTTGCTGAACAATTCATATCTTTTGAAGCCCCCCCCCCCTTTTGTTACATTAGAGCCAAATCTTGAATATATTTTATAAGCCTTTTATGTGATAGCAAAAAACAAAGTAACTAACTGCAAAGTGTGAGGAAAATAATTAATTGTTGTTTTTTCATTGTTTAAGGAATAATGCACCTGTTAAGGTTATATAGCATGTGGAATACAGTACAGTGCTCTGATCAGATCAAACTTAAAACAAACTTTTTTTTGTTCCCGATGCAAAACGGATCCCAGCAGGATAACATGGTATTGGCAGGATCATGTTGCTGAGATACACAGAAAGAGCAGCAGGTGAGAAATGATGGCACAAAGGAACTGGCTATACCAGAATACAACATACTGGTGGCTGACTTCAAACTGGGATGAAAGTTGGAGTTGGAGCAGGACTAAGATCCTTAGCATGGGGCCAGAGCTACAATGGTCTAGAACAGGGATGTTCACAGTTGGCCCTTGAGGGCCACTGTCTTGCAAGTTTTAGATGTTTATTTCCACTGATAGCTTATTTAAAAAAAAACATTTGCTGACCAGCATTAATCTGAATCTTGTGTCTTAAAGAAGGGAAATTCTAAAATCTGCAGGACGTCAGCCCTTGAGGGCCAATTTCTATTTAGTAAAGGTTTTAGTTTAAACTTTTAGTTTAGGCGTAGATGAATGCATACATTTTTTTTTTTTAATGGTTAAAGTTTAAACCTGCGTTTCAATGAATCTATGAAAAAATAAAAAAATGGATAAATGCTTGTCCTTCCTTTTCCCATTCAGGACAAAAAATGTAGGACTTAGAAGTTTTTGTTATAATTATGCAGCGACTAGTTTACATTTTTGCTGATATTATAAAATATCACCTGCAATTAATTACAGGTGGGCACTTATATAGCTTCTTATTTTGCAAACGTTGGATTAGATGCACCTTTAAAACATGACCTCACTTGCTAAATGTACTGATCAAACTGTTATGACCATTAAATCAGAGACCAAGGGCTGTTTTAATCTTGCTGGCTTGAAGTCAGACTTTCTCATCTAATTATGGAATAAGAGCACAACTATTTGGCCTGTTTTGGTGCAACCAAGTCATCTTGCTTCTGCAGAGACAGCAGCTATGAAAAACACCAGACCACATTGGCTGGTTTCCAGACCATGAGAAAAATGCACAATGAGCTGCTTTGCATCGCTCTTGCTCATCGGAACTTTGGCAGAGTGCCAGCTGGGCTCAGATGTTGACAATCCTTGATCCACATTGTGGTTTACATTTGATTTTATCCACCCCTGTACTTGTTTATATGTGTGGTTAATGCAAACTGGTGTGAAACTGGTGACCTACTCTTCAACCTGTTGCCACTGCTTGGGCACTGTCACCAACAGCAAATAAGAACACGTACCAAGTACTGTAAATGACTAGGGCACACACAGAGACAAAATACTTGAATTGCTTTGTAAGATCGTGAAAATACACTATATTGCCAAAAGTATTTGCTCACCCATCCAAATTATTGGAATCAGGTGTTCCAATCACTTCCATGGCCACAGGTGTATAAATTCAAGCACCTAGGCATGCAGACTGTTTTTACAAACATTTGTGAAAGAATGGGTCGCTCTCAGGAGCTCAGTGAATTCCAGCGTGGAACTGTGATAGGATGCCACCTGTGCAACAAATCCAGTCGTGAAATTTCCTCGCTCCTAAATATTCCACAGTCAACTGTCAGCTGTATTATAAGAAAATGGAAGTGTTTGGGAACGACAGCAACTCAGCCACGAAGTGGTAGGCCACGTAAACTGACGGAGCGGGGTCAGCGGATGCTGAAGCGCATAGTGCGAAGAGGTCGCCAACTTTCTGCAGAGTCAATCACTACAGACCTCCAAACTTCATGTGGCCTTCAGATTAGCTCAAGAACAGTGCGCAGAGAGCTTCATGGAATGGGTTTCCATGGTCGAGCAGCTGCATCCAAGCCATACATCACCAAGTGCAATGCAAAGCGTCGGATGCGGTGGTGTAAAGCACGCCGCCACTGGACTCTAGAGCAGTGGAGACGCGTTCTCTGGAGTGACGAATCGCGCTTCTCCATCTGGCAATCTGATGGACGGGTCTGGGTTTGGCGGTTGCCAGGAGAACGGTACTTGTCTGACTGCATTGTGCCAAGTGTAAAGTTTGGTGAAGGGGGGATTATGGTGTGGGGTTGTTTTTCAGGAGCTGGGCTTGGCCCCTTAGTTCCAAGGAAAGGAACTCTGAATGCTTCAGCATACCAAGACATTTTGGACAATTCCATGCTCCCAACTTTGTGGGAACAGTTTGGAGCTGGCCCCTTCCTCTTCCAACATGACTGTGCACCAGTGCACAAAGCAAGGTCCATAAAGACATGGATGACAGAGTCTGGTGTGGATGAACTTGACTGGCCTGCACAGAGTCCTGACCTCAACCCGATAGAACACCTTTGGGATGAATTAGAGCGGAGACTGAGAGCCAGGCCTTCTCGTCCAACATCAGTGTGCGACCTCACAAATGCGCTTCTGGAAGAATGGTCAAAAATTCCCATAAACACACTCCTAAACCTTGTGGACAGCCTTCCCAGAAGAGTTGAAGCTGTTCTAGCTGCAAAGGGTGGACCGACGTCATATTGAACCCTATGGATTAGGAACGGGATGTCACTTAAGCTCATATGTGAGTCAAGGCAGGTGAGCAAATACTTTTGGCAATATAGTGTATCTGTTGCTATGTTTTGCTGAAGTTCCGTTCTTGCTGTGCTTTCAACGGGCATTGATGCGCATGGATGGCATTGTAAGCATAATCTTTTGATGTGTCAAAGAAGGTATGTTTTTTGCAAATTTCAACAAATAAGCACATTGTGGCTGATAATTTTAAATTAGTAAATTAATTGTGAATTTAAACCTAAAAAAATCTAATTTTATATGATAAACTTTCTTTTTTAAATTTTTGTGAACAAGGATCTCAAAGGAACTAAAAGATAAAAAAAAACTAGAAAAACACTCTGAGAGCACAGTCCTCTGCCAAGCAGCAAATTTTACCCCATATTGTGACCTACACCTATAGCTAAAACTCGCACATGATCTGGATCTTTTGCAAATTTGATTGAATTGCTCCTTTGGTAACAAGTTTCTTAAAATCTTTTAATAAACTGCATAAAATTTCAATGTCCATAAGTAATTTTTTCTTAAAATAAGTGATTTTTTTTTTATTGAGGAGGTATGTGAGACACCTACCAATGGAACAAGACAAGACAAGCGCTTTTTCAAGTCAGGAGACTTGACCAAAGCGTTTTACACTACATTCAGTCATTCACCCATTCACGCACACACTGATGGTGGCAAACTGCATTGTAGCCACAGCCGCCCTGGGGTTCACTGACAGAGGTGAGGCTGCCGTACACTGGCCCAAAGAGGACACAACGACACTAAGGGATGGAGCTTGAACCGGCAACCCTCCGCTTGCATGGCAAACTCCTGCACCTGACGCCACTGTCTCCCCAGATAAAAACAAATCAGACAAAAAGTGCATATTATCTAACTTATTTTAAGAGTAAAAAGTTAATCCCATGGACAAATAATTTTATTTTCCAGCTCAAATTACGGCTAAATACACTTAATTTAATGTAAAGATTGTTTTACTTATTTTTAGCAGTGTATCTTTATAAGTAATAAACATGTGTCTGCACTGCAAAAGCGATCTAGAAATAAGCAAAAATTTCTCACATTTAGTGTATTTACCCTTTATTGGAGTGGGTAGAGATGATTAGGTAAGAGGATCTGCCAATGAAAAGATTATTTTTACTCTTGAAATCTGAAAATTAGATAACATGCACTTAAAATAAGACATTGCAATTGTTTATTTCTTATTTTAAATGTAAATTTTCTTGTTCCAGTGGCAAAGTGTCTCACCTTCCTCCTCAATTCAAGAAAAAATGCAATTATTTTAAGAAAAAATGACTCTTAAATTTCTATTTTTTTTTGCAGTGTGCAGCCTCTGGTGTCTGTTCTGCACTCACTTCCATTCACTCTGCACTCTGCTTTCTTTTGATCGACACTTTGAGCAAGGCATGGCTATTCTTTAGCATGTGTTTGTCTTCAGTATAATGCTTGTGGGTGTTTTTGAGTCCAATGGTGAAGCTGTCAATAATCATTGCTGCCACTCTGTGGTTTAGGGGGGAACTGCTTGTTTCTTTAATTATTCTTTAAGAAACTTCTGCATCCGGATTTTGATAAGGACCATCATTAAAATCTGTTCATAACTTTCCAACTTATCCTGTATACAGACAGACAGACAGACAATCTCGACTAAACACATAACCCCTTTGGCAGAGGTAATATTATGCCTGGAATAAACCTAGTGACCTTATTAAATTTGTCTGTAATGACTACAGAAATAATACACAAATGAGTCTGCAAGAGATCAGACTTTTAAATCAGCCTTTTTTTTATGACAAATGTAGTTTTTTACTAGTTAGAGTAAATAAGCATCTTCTGCTCTGTATAGTTTTCTGTGGATTTTGATCTACAGGTAATGTTGGTCAAGATGTATACTTAATATTTGTTGCATTGACATGTTGCGCAAAACGAAAGTTTGCTAAATGAGGTGGCAAAGCCTGATTTTGCAAATGCTAAATGCTTTTTAGTACAGAAGAAGAAAAGGCAAAGTCAGCAGATCATCTGCAGCAACTGCCGATAGGTGTGAGAAAAAACTCAAAAATGAAAGAGGAGCTCGACTTCAAAATTTAATTTTCACATGAATAAAATACGTTTTTTATATCAACAATGTTTAAATTATAATATTAATCTCGTTTTAATTCCTTTTTTGTTGATTATCATTTCTACTGAGAAGTAAAAAAAATAGAAACTGTTCAATCTTCAAAAGCCTTTAATTATTTTTGAAGTCAGTAACTTCCTCATTTTACTTCTCCGTTTCTTGCCAGTCAGGGTTAAACATCCGGACCAGAGCACAATTCTCAGAAAGTCTCATAAGACACTTTTTTTTAAGACTTTAAACAAGGTTTTGATGATGGAATGCATGTTTTCCCATAATGTTGTCCCTGCCCAGCTGCCTGTACATTTAAGGATTCTTATTAAAGATTTTACATTTGCTCTTACAATAATATACCATCATACACATCTACAATCATTAGAGTTCCTACTCAATCATGTTCCAAAACTGAGGTCAAATAAATTGCTGCTTGTAGATATCTCTGGATGCCACACTTCTGGAGCGATCTTCCAGTCACTTTAACGTTGGCCATCACAGTAAATAACTTTTCACACTCATCTTTTTAACTTCCTTTCAATTCCAACTGTGTTATTATTATTGATGATTAGAAAAGATGGAGAAAGTCGTTAAAATTGTCATCCTTATGGAAAGTTGTCTAAAAGTTCTGATTGAACCAAATAACTCTGAAAACAAAAATAGATGGTATTCAGCATTCCCTGCATTATTTTTCTACGTCACAATAGTCATAAGTTTAATCCATATTCTGTGCACTATGGAATAAAACAAATGTAGATTCATGATGTAAATACAGTACACAGGTGGATAGTAACCAGTTCAATTTACTCTCTCAGGTACTTGCGTAACTTTTTTACAATAATATATATTTAGGAGTAGTTTTACTGCACCATACTATATAATAACTTTTACCTGAGTATTATATTGTAAGTAAAAAATATTGTCACTGGTTTCATGTGATTTCTGTTGTTTTACAATTACAGTACTTGTACATTTTAATTAGACTTTTAAAATACCAGGATTTGCTCATAGTTTTACATTTGGGTTCTTATTACAATAATATTAAAGGTTATGATAAGTTACTCAGTACTTAGCAGCCTTCTTACAAAATACTTTCTCATTATTATTTGTGTGATTTCGTGGGGGGCTAATTTTTACTGTTACTCAAGGTCAAATATGATGAAGCAGTACTGTTATTGGTTACTCTTTCCTTTTCTGTGTTAATGTAATTTTCACATTTCATTGTCGTCGCTGGTTGTGCATGAATAAAGTAAAACATCAATCTTTGCTGTTTTTTTATTAAGGCTTAAAAGAGGAAGGAAATTCAGCAAAAAGCAGTCAAGTGCATGCCATCTGAATAAGACATTGCAAAACACTTCACACCAACCTAAAGTATGACTTGTGATAAAACGTTTGTAAAGAGTAGGGTTTCCTTTAAACAAAGATGTGCAAGCACGTAAAATAATAGTGGACTAATGTTGTTTATTTATAAGTTTAGAAAACACTGTTTACTGCTTTAACACCTGCAAAGGCAGCCTTGAAATGGCTTTCACACCTCTGTTGTTTGACTAACCAAACTCAGCACCTGCAACCTGATTTAAATATAATCCTTTATGTTTTTTTGTTTTAACATGGTCCAAAAAGACTGATCATCTTCTATTACTGAATTTCCTTTTTTTCTTGTGGATGGATATAGAAGAAATAATATATTTCCTCTTTTAGCCTTCTGTTAGACAGAACTTTGAAGATGTTTAACTCAGCAAAACTTGGGAAACATAATGTGCAATTAAATAATCTATTTTTTGTGTTTTTTCCTCTTTTTAAGGATATCATCTCTAGTAGTGAAAAAAGCTGTTCCTGCTGAAACAGGAAGGTTTGTTCTCATTTTGCTCACTTCAGTCAAAAGGTTCTGTTTACGAGCTTCGTTCTGTGCAATAGTGAAACAGGAAAGGCAGAAAGTGTGAAACTATAAAGGTGGCAGGCCTCTGGTCAGAAAAAAAAGGGAAAAAACATACTACTTTCATATCAGTGGGTGAATTTATTTCTGCTTTGGGATCCCCTTGGATGGATGGAGTGTCTGTTTTGTAGTAGCTTAATTTCATCACTAGAGGGCTAATTTACCAACATTTAGCTGTACTTCATTCTGATTTCCTATGTTTAGAGTAAAGAGGCAGTGTAAAGAGGCTGTTATTGAAGCATCAAAGCATCATTGGGCTTTAAAAATCAAAAATGAAGAAAATAAATGTGCAGTTTTTTATCGTAGTTTTATACAATGTTTTTTTCTTTTTTTCGTTTTTACCCCGAAACTGAATTTTTACCCAGTATTAAAAGCCCCAAACCCAACATGCAGTACATGTTTTCTTTTTGACATTGATTTCAAATGATAATAACTTAGTCACGATACGTTTATGTGTCAGTGTGTCTCTATATCTGGAGACGAGGGGTGGTTTATTTGATGTTTTGGCAGAGTGCAGACTGTCGTTTCTCTTCCTTCAAATGGGTGTCATGAGTCAGTCTGTCTATCGTGTTGTCTATCTGATACAGTACGGGACTTTTTCTTCGTTTAAAGTGGTCAGTTTATGAAGAAATATGAATACTGTATTCGTGAAAGAAACACTTTCTGAAATGATTTAAATGTCTGATGAGATTATAGAAATGTTTTGTTCCAAGGCAGGTGAAATTTAAGTTTTAGAAATTCCAAAGCTCTGCAATGACGCTCTTTTCTTTAACTGCTTTGAAAAATATATGACAAAAATAACAGATATGGTGCAAGAGAAGATAACCTTTAGGAAACCTCTTTCACCTCAAAGACTAATAAAATGAAATATTTTACCTCAATGTTAGAGCTGCTATATTGGGTTTTTTTTCTTTCTGAGTTTGAATCTGTTCACAAGAAAATTCTTTAACACATTAAATAAACTTGCATGAATCTGTGACTGATTATAAAACCCTTCTACTGTTGTTGCAGGGTAGACTGGAGTATGAACCCATTAAATGTGTCTCTCCTGATTTCTGGTTTTCTCTAAAGCTGTAACTCTAACAACTGTTGATGGAGAGGAAAACTAAATGTGAGACAGTTAAGGGGAAAGAGTCAGTTGTTTAGGAAAAGAGCTATATATGTACTGTATGAATTTATGAATAAAGAAAGGGCCCATAATTTTAAAAGATTTTTAGACTTAGACTCAACTTTATTTAGCCCTTGGCATTACTCCTTCAGGGAAATTCTGATTCCAGTATATTATATAGAGAACAAATAGTTAAAGCAAGATGCAATTAAAGATAGAAATACGACAAACAATATAAAAAGCATTAAAAAAAATAAACATTTGTAATGTCCTGGAGTCTGTTTCACTTGTTTACAGAATACACACAGTAGTGGACTTGGCTTATTGCACTTGTACTGCAGACATGTACTGACCTTATAAATAAGTGAAAATTAAACAGGCTACACAGTAGTTGGTATGTGTTAATTTTTTTTTTACTTATTTTTCCTAAGTTTTAACAAAAAAGGTAATTTTTCTGCACTAAAAAAAAGAAATATGTAAACAAACAATATGTAAACAACAAATCAGAGCTAAACTCGTTAAAATGTCTGCTTTCGGTTTTTAGCTGATAGTGACAATAATTGTGTGGAATTTCGTGGAATTTCCAACAATGTTTCAGCATTTTCTATGATGTCCTGATCTTGTATACTCTCTTAGAGCCTATAGCTAAATAGCGCAAAAGCACAGGCACATCCGCTGCACTTTAAGATCAGCTGATTTTGAAATTCAAAGCAGTCTGATTAAACCAATTGATTAAGATGTCTTATATCAGTATCATGTATGAGAAAGAGGCTGAAAGCAAAACATTTTGTTTGCAGCTTATAATATTTACCAACAGCCAATCAATCAGTATTACAGTCTTAAAAAAAAAAAGGAGGATTTAAATAAGAGGAAGAGTTATGCACAAAAAGGCCACCCAGGCTCTTTGGATTTAATGGGATTGACCCATAATGCACTCTTAACCAGAACTAGAAGTTCATCAAGTTAGAATGGAATTTATAAAAAGGAAATACTTTGTCCATCTAATTTAATTATCAGCTCTTTTCTCTCCAAGGACTTATGCAAACTGTTTTTGTGAAATAATTAGATTAATTAATTATTGTCCGCAAAAATATTTAAATAAAAAAAAAATCCAAAATCAAAGAATTTAAAGAATCCATATGTGTACCGAAGCATCATAACCTAAACCTTTTCCTGACTTTTTTAATAAACTCAGAACAAAATAAAGTTTACAGATGCATTTAATAAACAATTAAAATTAAACTAATAAATATTTTTTTATTATTATTTTGCAGCTTCATCCATAAGTTGTTCATGGGTGATTTTTGTATGTATTGCTTCTAAATCCTTACACATTTTATTGAGGCAAGAGTAAACAAAAGAAAAAAACAAAAACATTAGCTGGAAGCAGTTTTGTGCAGGAATTAGGAGGTCAAAGGTCATCAATACACTTCGATGTATAGAATAGATATAGAATTTCCCACTTTCACTGCGTTTTGTGCACAATCAGCAGCTTTTAGAACAAACCGAAGCGGTAAAACAACAGATTTTAACCTGGATAGTCACGTCAACACTCTTTGTGTCTGTAACCATCTCTCAACAAGAAGCATACCATTGAATGGCACAGAGCAGTTTCCTGTTTCAGAGGCTGAAATGAAAAAAGAAGCCTTTACAATAAGCTTTGACATGCTGTGCATTAACAAGCCACAAAACACAGGAAGTTGTTGTTTTTATACTTCTGGTACTGAAGAATGTCACTCTGAGGGAAAGTCATGCTGTTATAAGATGTAAATGATGTAAAAGATGTAAATATTTTTATGATGGTGTTAAGAACCTGCTTTGTTGTTTTGCAGCTTTTCGCACAGAGGCTGTTTTATGTCTTTTTTTCAAGAAAAGCCAGTTATGTTTTTTAGCTTTGCCCTTATTTCACTAACATGTATGTAAGTAGAACATTTCTTTGGATGATTTCAGGAACCATCTTTAAATAACAGGAAACTGCCGCCTCGTTAACAATGAGAACCAGAACCATCAAGATAGTCAGCAGCTTGATTTGTTTATGTCAGTGCTTTTTGATCTACTAGAGTCAAAACAAACCCTTTCAGTCTCACTATAGGCCAACAAAACATCTCATAAATGGTCTGCAGCAGCTTGCATGAAACTGCTTTATATTTCTAAGTATTAAATTTTAATTTTAAGAAGACTAAATTTATTTGCAAATCCAATCAAAAATTGTCTTTAGTCAATGATGGACAGCAGTGGTTGTTCAATATGTTGCAAGTGACTGAGAAACAGGCAAAGTTTTAATTGCCTAAACTTAATCAAACCATCTAGAAAGAACATTTGCAATGTTGCACAAAAAGGGAATTTTTAGTTAAAAAAAGTTTTGTCTACAGTATATTCTTGTTGGGATAAAGAAATCCTAACATCATTCCTCTACAGTACCATCATTGGTGTTCGTAGTCCTTATCTTTAAATCATAATTCAGGAACATGAAAGAGATTTTATCTCATAGAGAAAAAAAAAAAAAAAACAACAGTGCAGTTTTCAGGTAGCTGCTACAGAATTTCACATAAATAACTATAAATACAACAATAACTCACAATAAAAAAAAAGTTAACTTTTTCTTTAAATATGCTAAATCTGTTTGGGTAATAAGAACAGATTTTCAGATAATGATTGCATAATATATTTCTATGATAATAAAGTATGTCTCCAAATTTCTTCAATATATTTATCCTTTACATTAGGCTTAAAAAGTTATTTAACCTTTGACTTGAGAAAAAAATATATAAAGTTCCCTGATTTGGTTGGTATTTTCAAAATAACTTTTAAGTTACTTAAGGAACAAAGTTATCCAGAAAGAAAGGCAGTAAGTCATTAAAAATATTAAATTCTTAGGTTTCTGTTTGCTCTCCTTTATTCCAAGTGCTTAAAAGAAGCTATTAGTCTCTTGATCTTTTGATGTCGTCAGTTTATTGGTTATTTTTCCAAAAACAAGACTTCAGCATACCTCTGCACATCAGCAGGGATAAGAGTGAGGATAAAGGGGGCTGGGCTGTTTAGGAAACACACCAAAGGACTGAGGCATTTATCCTTAGAGCGTCCTTGAGTCTCAGACCAACCACCATAGATTCCTGCTACTTTGATTATCGTCGACCCGCCATGATCTCCTACCTGCTATTACTTGCTGCCATCCTCTGTAAGCATGATCTAAAACCCAGGTTGGGATTGTATGACCTCATGTTTATTAGATACTTATTACGGGAATCTGTTTTCTCACGGCGTGCAGGAGCAGAATAAGGGTAAATGTATTTCTATTGGTCTATTTGCTTATTGCAGTTGTTTATTTACAGGTGGTGTCACGTCTAAACCAGCCAACATCACAGAAGATCTCTACAAGAACCAAACATTTGGTGTTTCTACACATAGGAACAGTAAGGTTATTTTAGTTTACAAATACTTACTAATTAAATTGATAGAACATTAATTAGAAATGTAATGATTTATGTTAGTAGATTGTTTTACTAATTTCGAATCTCTTTTTTTTCTGATATTTTCTTTATTAGTCTTTCAACTTTCTGTCTTGGAAACAATATAAGCTTAAATATCTCACCTTAGTAATAAGAAATAACGTTTCTAATTACCTATGGAAAATATTTGTTAATTATGGCATTTGTAAGTAATTTTGATTTGTGGATTTCAATCATATAGATTTTTTAGAATTAGTATAAAAACTAATATTGACTTTCAGCCTTATGGATTGTTCATTGTTGTTGCCAACTAAGTCATTTTAATAGATATTAGGTTTATATAATAACTCAATTTTTAGATTTGCCATCAGCTACTTGCTACAGCTTTGATGCATTAAAGAAAACAGCTTAAATATTATTTCACAGCAAAACAAATGGAGGATTGCAAAAAAGATTTTCAATTTCAATGTTTGTATAACAAAGAGTTCAAGTTATACATAATACCTTGATTTAAAATACTGCTACAAAAACCCTCTCTAGTTTAGGGTTTTAAGTTATGAATAAAACGTTACTTTTCTAAAGGTTTATTAATCAAAGCTTAAACATGTAATATTTTTCAGAAACGTAAAGAAAAATCATCTTGTACTAGTGAAAAAAAAAAAAGGTAAATGATAACTATGAGCTTCAAAAGATTAGAGAGAAAGTCGAGAATATAATTAACACAGAAAACATTGACTGCTTCCTAAATTTTAATTTTATAAGTATGAGGAAAATGGTTCTCTCAGTGAAGAATTTTCGTTTCTTTCTTGCAGATACAACAAAACCAAACTATGAGGCAACAAGTTTGGACAAAGAAAAGCTGAATGAGATTGAGAGCGAGCTGGAAAAAAACAACACATCAATTATCTATGAGGATAATGGTGAGTAAAAGATATAGGCACTCCAGTCTCATGTAAAAAAAAAAAAAAAAAAAACACATAATAAATAAAGAATAAGAATCAAAGTTGAACTTTCATTAAAGAACCCTCAGAATCTGCTGAGTGGAGCAGTTTGAGATTTTAATCTGCCTTTGTATCTACGTTATATTTAATTTTCTATATCCTCAGAAAACTTCCAGGACCAGAATGTAATCTTACCAGAACACTGCAACCAGGACACCCTGAGGGAGTATAGTTACAACTACTGTGGTGCAGTTTTTCATGCAGAGATGCAAAACATCAGCAGAGAAGACTGGTGTGTCCTGAAAAGCATTATCAGGTATTCTTTCAAAATG
Organism: Cyprinodon tularosa; assembly: GCF_016077235.1. Taxonomy (NCBI): domain Eukaryota; kingdom Metazoa; phylum Chordata; class Actinopteri; order Cyprinodontiformes; family Cyprinodontidae; genus Cyprinodon; species Cyprinodon tularosa. The sequence goes on along the minus strand of NW_024039674.1, from coordinate 1,169,436 downwards.
TATGTTTACAGACCTTTGGAGCCTTGATGTTCACAAGGCTCCAAACATATTTTACTTACCTATATTGAAGAATTTTTGCCACAAGAAACAATGTGGACTGATGCAGCAACATCAGTCCACCTGACTGAGATGCAGCAATATTCCAGACCTGGCCTGGTCTGGAATTTTGAGTAATAGGGTTTGCATTGCAAGCAAGAAAATAAATGTTACAAATTAAAGAGAGGATGACACTAACGAGAGAAACTTAGACTGCTGTAGAAACATGTAGAATGGTATATGAGAGAAAACACTAAAAATATTGATTAATTTGAAAATAAATGTCTTAAATAATTTCTGAAAAGCAAACTAAGGGTGACCAGGTTTGCTTAGACCAGACAAGGAAAAGTAATTATGTGATTTAAAAGGAATGCCCAACTAGAAAAGAGACAAGTTTGGCTGCAGATTCTAGTCTAGTCTTCTATATACTAACCATAACCTTACTCAACACGAGACTCACACCTAAATCATCAAAAACTTTCCTGAAATATCACTCTTTCCATTGTTCTTTCATTGTACCTACCCAATATGCAAAATGTTGAGAAAAAGCACATTTGATCACACCAAAAAATATATATATATAAAGTGATATGTGATATGAGGTTTTTGAGGGATTAGAACACGTGGGCGTGGCTTAAGTTCTGTCATGATATCAGCACTATGACAATGGAGGTCTGTAGGCTGCAGCCATGCACTCTTTGTAGGGAGGAAATGAGACGGGGCTGGATTTCGTAGAATGTGGCCCCCAGGGACCAAAGCCAGTTTGGACAATTTCCCAACACAATTTCCTGTTATGCATGCTGATACAGCAGATAAATAGTTATGTACACAATCCTGATTGGCATGAGTGGATGATGGCCATCCCCTTGTGGCCTGGAGCTCTTGTGTTATCCGGTGCTAGTTAATACAATAACTTTTTTTAACTTGCAGCTGTTTTTGCTACTTGCAGCATGTTTACTTTGCAAATGTTTTGTGTGGATACATGTTAGTCTCAATTTTGCATACAGTATTCCAGTGTAATATTTATCCTTGCTAGTTTTACTTAATTCTGCAGGATCTTTTAAATTTGTTGTGAGATAAAATATTTGCAAATTATTACAAATTATTTGCAATTATATAAAAAAACATTTTCAATTAAAAAACCTTCACTTCAATAAAAAAAAAGAAAAAAAATTGAGTGCAAAAACATAGTTGAGACTCAGCAAAATAAATTTGAACAATGCTTTTCTTTGATTGAAAATGTTTTCATTGATGGAAGTCATTGTTTTTTTTTTTTTTTTTGTTTAAAGCAATGTTCTTTTTAATGGAAGTAACATTGTTTTTTGATTGGAACATATAATGGGTAGGATGTTTGTGCCTTTATCATTCCATCAAAAGATAAGTTGTTATTTTCACCCCCTGGCCACTGTATTTTAGGACTTAATTGCACACACACACAAAAAAAAAATCCCCCAAAAATTCTAATTTACCCTGTCCTCAAAGTACTTCACAATATAGACATAAACCAAACATCGCATTAAATAAGGCCATTCACAGAGATCATGTGAGCATTTAGATCATCCTGCCAGGATTTTGAAGCAAAGGAAAAATCATCACAAATCCCAATAATCACCTGCATAAGATGGTTATTCTCTGCGTCAGATGCATTTGATCAACATATTTTACTGTTTAGAGGTGCAGCAAAGGAGTGTAAGATTTCTCTGTTTTATGTGCACCAGCAGAGTTGAGGTGCTGCAGCTGTTGTATGTTTTGCTTTGAACTACGTCACACTCAATCTGCAATCTCTTGTTGCTTTTTACTGATCACAGTGGTTTAAAAGTGGGTCGATACAAAAATTATTTTATGAGTAGTTTTACAGCATTGTACTTTTTACTGTTACTTCATATGATAAAATATCACTACTTACTTAGGTAAAATTCTGGTTACTCAATCCATAGCTTAACTCCTTTGCTTCTTCTTAACAAATATGCACTATCGAGAGACACATTTTCTTCTATTTTGTGCTCAAGACCAGTTGCTTTAATTTTTGTTCATCTGATGACTCTGCCTTGTCATTGTGAGATCATGTAAAATGGTAACGCTTTCTTTTACAGTACATCAATAACCATGTATTAACTTGGTAATAACATAGCAAGTCACATTATATTACTTGGTAAGAAGAAAAAAATCTTTATTCGGTAATTGCCCCAAAATTAAGTCATACCCTTTCAAAGTAATTACCTGTATGTAATTATTACAACTGTATTTTACTATGTAATAATAGAGACTTTGGGTGGGTAATTACCATTAAGTAAACACACAACAGTTTGTTATCGGCCACCACTTATCAATGGCCTAAAAATGAACACAAGTGACATATAAATAAGAGTTTAGTTCAGAAAGTTGGCTTGCTGACTTCTAGGTTTGGTGTTTTGTTATATGCCAAGTAACAAACAGTTTTTACTTAATAATAACACATTAATTTATTGCTGTCGTGAAATGAATGAGGTAACTGGTAATGACTGTTTAAAATACAAGGAGTCTGACTTAACCTTTTCCATCTAAAATTTGAAGCACAGCACTTACCAAAGTTCTCCATTAAGTTTTTTCTTGTTACCTTGTAATATAGTGTAAATTGCTATGTTATTACCATTTTATTACTTTTTTTTCACAGATTTTTATAGTCATTACTTTGTCACAATTACAGAGCAACAAAATGAACTCGCTGCATTTAACCCATCCCCTTTGGGAGCAACAGGCTGCCATTGTGTGGCGCCCAGGGAGCAGTGTGGTGTTAAGCGTCTTGCTCAGATACCCAGAGTGGCAGTCTGTGGGAGTGGAACTCCCAGCAGTGGATCAGGAACCTAATATTGATGGATAAATCATCAACCATTCATTCCTTTTCAGGACACTTGTGTCAATCCCAATATGTATAAACTAATTTAAATCCCAGATTCTGGATCTGAAAGGAGATATTAATTTGCTGTGGAACATTTGAAGCTTGCTGTTCAAGGTTAGCTAAAGTGAGCGAACCCGACCTGGTGACTGCATGCCTCCCCCCGCCTGCCCCAGCGGGTAAACAAAAATACACAAAGGCTTGAAATGAAATAAAAATTAGTGTGCCCCATCTGGCTAAAGTAGTAGAACAATTTTACATAGATTTGGAGTCAGTGGGTCACATGACTGGGAAGCTATTGAAGAAATATCAATTATTTTTGTAATAAAAAAATGTTTAAAAATATACGAAGGCTTAAAATGGAATAAAAATTAATGTTTCCCATCTGGCTAAAGTAGTAAAACAATTTCACAAAGAATTTGGTTCAGTAGGTCTCATGACCTGGAAGCTATTGAAGAAAAGTCCCAACTTTTGTCTTTAAAAATGTCTTAAAAATTGAGAATAGCTTATAAATTGCATAAAAGCAAGTGTGCCTTACATATATTATCTATTGGCATGATTTTATATTAGTTTTGTCTAAGCTCATCATAAGATAAGGAATTAGATTTTTGTTTCTCAAGAGTGTTTGGTTCAAAGATTTGTTTGAAGAGAGAGAGGACATGGTCAACTGCAAATATTCATTTTATTCATATCATGTTTACAGATATAGAGAATGGTTTAAAAAAACTGAGTATTTTAGACTGCAGACTGTAAGTCAAACGATGTCTGCACATAAACGCTGTTAGTCTACTGTAACAATAAAATGCTTTGATGTCTGATTTCTTAATGTGGAATATCCCTTATCAGAACTGGGGCTAAGGCATTTCCATTTCTTCTTGCCAAACCAATGAACCCTCTTCTAAAAACAAATAAAAAAAACATACACACCTACCCATTTTTGTATCCCACCGAGCTACACACACACACCCCTACACACACACACCACGCAAACTCTGTTTCAATCCTCTGCTCTGTTTATGCACCATCAGGAAGTAGTTTAACCACAGCAGTTTTAGTTATGTTTGCCGTTCCACAATAAGTCAGAGCTTTAGAATTCAGATGTGAAGTTTCAGTTATATTTTCAAAAAATAAGAATCTGGTCAGGAAGTTAAACTGCTTTAGTCTGAAAAAGAGAGAAAAGCATTAATGTTAAAAATTGTATTGTGCATATTTTCATAAATTTTGTGCTCTTCTTTTTAATATTTTTGCAACTAAATCTAGAAAGCAGCCATTCTGTTTCCCTCACACACCATTGACACCCAAACAGAATTTCTTTTGTTTAATCTTATTGTTTATAAAGTAACTCTCATACATTAATTAATTTCTTTCTTATCTGGTGCAGGCCTTACAATGATCTGACGCAATGTTTGGAGACAGTGGCCGATTTTTCTGGCTGCTTTTTTCCTAATACTGACATCCAAGACTTCTTCATCTACATCCACTCCACCTATTTCCAGGACTGCACAGAGACAGAAAGAAAAGATCTGATTGAGGATGCCCCCACTAGCCTGGTGGTGGCTCTCACCATCATCCCAGTGAGCTTCATCCCTGTACTGGTTTGTCTGGTGCTTTGGAAAAGTTAGTAGTTGACTGGCCCAGATTCCAAACGATTCTGCTTTAGCTCGAACCAACTTGGCCATTAAAGCTTTAAAAAGAAGTTTATCGGTTCTTCAGAAATGTTTCCCCAATTTATAAGTAAATACTCTTTTTTTTTTTTTTTTTTTTTTTGAGAAAATGACTAGAAAGTATTTTTTTTGCCAAATATTTATATACAGCATATTCTCTTCCGTCGGCCAAATGCAAACTCTAAATAATGTAAATGTAAATATACACCATGTCATTATTTCTCTGCAACTAATGTATTATTTTTCTTTACTCTAGCATTATTCTTATACAACTTGAATTTGTTTTTTCAGTGCCATACATTTATCTATGTATATATCTCAACTGTTTGTTTACCTGTGTAGCACCTACAGTAAAGCAAACACATCATATGTGTTAAAATATTTTTTGTGATAAAAGTTTTTTCTCTGATTCTTATATGAAACACAATTTAAATGGAAAATACATGGAAATAAATGGAAATATACAGTATATTAAAGTTTTTATTATAATATGAAGCTCTAGCGAAAGTTCAATTGAAGAAACTCTGACTTACCTCACATCATCAGAAGCCGATCCGTCTCCGAAGCGAGCCAATCAGCTTTGAACTACTCCACCACGAAGCCCAATCAGCGTCCTGCTTCCACTTTATAAACTCCCTCAAATCTCACCACAGCCGCTATCCTGCAATCGCAATGTCGGATTTCGATCCAGACGACAATTCAATTTTCCCCGCTCGAAGAAACTCCCGTCTAGCCGCTCTCATCTCCTTCTTCCGCGTTACACTCCAAGGGTATATTGCCAGGCTCCGACCTAGACCCTGCTCAGATGTCTTAACGAGCCTCCCTCCTACCTCCTCGTGATTCATCTCCCTCGCCTTCCGCTTCAATCCGCTCCGATTCCTGGCCGCAAAAGTCATGCAAGTCCTCCGCTCCCCTCGCCAGGCGCAGAAGGCCTCCCGGATCTGTCCCAGCAGCAGTCACCGCTATGTCCGCTCCTTCTCATCGTTTCGATGCAGCCTTGGACCTCTCCAGCTTCCTGATTCATAGCAGCTCCCCCGTCTAGTCCTTCTGGCGTTTAACAGCTCTCAGCCTCCCTCCGCTCCACCGGACTCTCTCACTCAATCCTTCGACGCTGTCCGCACGCTCCAAACATGGGAATCCCTGCACTGCCACGTCATCCCTGCCGCTGTCTGCTCAGACGGACCTCCCCCTCCCCTCATTCACATTAGGGAACGCCCGCCCTGGGCCAGCCTTAGGGTAAGACGTATTCAACCATGTTTTCATTCATAATTTTCTATCTATTTGAGTTTGCTCTTATGCTTCGTCTGCCTCTATCAGGCATACTTTTATTAACACACATGCTGATATTTTCCCTAGCCTCGTTCTAAATTATTCAGGGGAATATTTTAATTTAGTCTCTTATTCTTCCCTCCCCTGAAGTCGATCAGCAGGTGACGTCACCGTTTTTCTTAAATCATCCGATCTCCGTCTACCAGAGATCTTTCTATTGGCCAAAATTTTTTGCCGCATTCAGCATCTATCGTGATTACTCAGAGCTTCTGCATGAGGGCCATCCGATCAGTCTGTCCCCGCCGTGCACGCTTCATATATATCGTACCTCAGTCTTAGCAGCCCGTCATCTTACCACCCCTTATTATTACTTCTGATTATCGTTCTGTCTTCTTCTTCTTCAAAAAAAAAAACAAAAAAAAAACACACAAACTGATGTTCTACATCAGTCATTTCTAATGCCATTGCGCTCCTTGCTAGGTCAGCTAATTTGCCATGCGCTTATTTCTCAAGGCCGCGCTTTCATTCCCAGTTGCTTGATCCGGCAATTTCCGTCCCTCTCCTTGGTCAGATTACTGAAGGCTGCCGTAGGCTGCCGTTCGGATCTCCTGGTCTGACTGCTTCTAATTGGGTCAAATTTCTTTTCTATGTCGAAATTATCTATCTCCTGCCATGCTTCAAATTTTTCGGATGCTGCATCCGTAGGTTTTGGGGGGTTCTTCAGGACAGGTGGTTCATGGCCTCTTTTATTCACACCCATTATGCTTGTGTGAGGTCTAACCCTAGCTAGCTTGCATCGTGGGGCTTTGGGAAGGAATCGCGTCCGCCCACTGCGATAACTTCGTAGTAGTTGAAGCCACTAATAAGTCTCTACTCCTCCCAGTCTCTCATGCCTTCATCAGAAGCATCACTGGCAGCAGTCACTAACGTTTCATCATCTCAGTGCGTTATGTTTAGGCATTCAGCACTTTTATTCGCCCAAGCATTACCCTACGTCCACCATGGTTCTTCACCACCTTAGGATACTCTTAGAATCAAGTGGCCTTCCCTCTAGTAGGTAATCTGGGCATTCGTTCTGGACCGAGCAGCTGCATTGCAGCTACTCGCGGGGTTCTGAGGCTTCCCTCAGCTCTGGGCCGATGGCTCACCAGCCTATACCTCATTCATCCGCCCAGAACTCTCACCAATTCTCTCAGCTCAGTGCTCTCTGCCTCTAGGTAACACTATTTCAAATACTGGTGGTGGTTCAACTCATTTTCATAATTTTCTGACCTAATCACGACTATCCTCTAACTCATTTTCTACTCCCACTCCTTATCAGTTTTCTTCATTATTCCCTGCTTCATGCAGTCTTCCATGCTGTCTCCTGGCTATTCATGCTATCTTCATTCTGGCTCGCATTCATGCAATCTCACCTTTATGACAGGCATTATATGCATTCTCCTGTGTGTCACGTCACGTCTGGTCTGTGTCTCGTCATGCATCCTTGACACCATTTAGCATGCATTCCCTAATGCATCAATTCTTCTTATATGTAAACATCCGCAAGAATCATCCGCAAGATTCATTATCAGACTCATCTGCAAGATTCATTATCAGACTCATCCGCAAGATTCATTATCAGACTCATCCGCAAGATTCATTCCCCATGCATCACATGCTCCCTATCTGTGTCTCGTCGTGTCCCGTCATGCATCCCTACGCCATTTTGCTTGCATTTCCAATGCATCAATATGCACCATGTCTGCGTCTCGTCATGTCTGTATCCCGTCATGTTATATGTTCTATATGGACTCATCCGCAAGATCCATTATCAGACTCATCCGCAAGATTCATTATCAGACTCATCCGCAAGATTCATTCCCCATGCATCACATGCTCCCTATCTGTGTCTCGTCGTGTCTCGTCATGCATCCCTTACGCCATTTTGCTTGCATTTCCAATGCATCAATATGCACCATGTCTGCGTCTCGTCATGTCTGTATCCCGTCATGTTATATGTTCTATATGGACTCATCCGCAAGATTCATTATCAGACTCATCCGCAAGATTCATTATCAGACTCATCCGCAAGATTCATTCCCCATGCATCACATGCTCCCTATCTGTGTCTCGTCGTGTCTCGTCATGCATCCCTACGCCATTTTGCTTGCATTTCCAATGCATCAATATGCACCATGTCTGCGTCTCGTCATGTCCGTATCCCGTCATGTTATATGTTCTATATGGACTCATCCGCAAGATTCATTATCAGACTCATCCGCAAGATTCATTATCATCGTCATCATAATGGGATGCACCATCGTCATCATCATCCGCAGGATTCATCATCATCGTCATCATCATCATGGGATCATCATCGTCATGGGATCATCATCGTCACCATCATCATGGGATCATCATCGTCATCATCATCATGGGATCATCATCGTCATCATCATCATGGGACCATCATCGTCATCATCATCATGGGATCATCATCATCATCACCATCATGGGATCATCATCATCATCATCCTCATCATCATCATCATCATCATGGGATCATCATCATCATGGGATCATCATCATCATCTTCATCATCATCATCATGGGATCATCATCATCATCATGGGATCATCATCATCATCATGGGATCATCATCATCATGGGATCATCATCATCATGGGATCATCATCATCATCATCATGGGATCATCATCATCATCATCATGGGTTCATCATCATCATCATCATGGGTTCATCATCATCATCGTCATCGTCATCATCATCATGGGTAAATCATCATCATCGTGGGTTCATCATAATCATGGGTAAGTTCTCGGCGTCAACCGTGGTCGCCATCCTCATCAACAACCTGGCTCGGTAAGTTGTTTGCAAACCTTCTCAGCATTTCATTACGCATTCTTTATTCTGTCCCTAGCGTATGCCCTACGAGCATACGGACTCTCCGGCCTCGACCTCGGTTTTTTGGGGGAACATCCCTATTCACATTCATCTACTCATGCATGTTAAAGCATAATTCAGCATGAATGTTCCTGCCGAGGTCTGAGCGCCAAAGACTATACTTTCTTATCAATAAATTCTTCTAATTATCTTTTCTCTCTGTGTGAGTTTTTCAGATTGAAATGAAGCTCTAGCGAAAGTTCAATTGAAGAAACTCTGACTTACCTCACATCATCAGAAGCCGATCCGTCTCCGAAGCGAGCCAATCAGCTTTGAACTACTCCACCACGAAGCCCAATCAGCGTCCTGCTTCCACTTTATAAACTCCCTCAAATCTCACCACAGCCGCTATCCTGCAATCGCAATGTCGGATTTCGATCCAGACGACAATTCACCCACCTCCATCCCCTTCTCCGCCATCGCAGCTGAATCGTCCTCCATGACACGACTTCACCTCAACCTCATCAGAGAGTATTAATCCCAGTTGTCACCATCCCTCGTCTCATCGCATTGGTCCGGCAGAAGACCACCATGTTGAGCCCGGTTCTGCCAGAGGTTTCTTCCCAAAGGGGAGTTTTTCCTCTCCACTGTCGCTTCATGCTTGCTCATCATGGACACTTCACGGTACCTGCATCACCGAGCAGGACCTCTATATCCCGAGTCTGAATGATGCCCCGGCGTCAGCTCCCTCAGTCTTCTAGTCCCACAATTCTGCCCAGCAGATCACCTTGTCAACCAGCTCGGATTAAACCACCACCAGTTTCAGGCCCGGGGGGAACATCCCTATTCACATTCATCTACTCATGCATGTTAAAGCATAATTCAGCATGAATGTTCCTGCCGAGGTCTGAGCGCCAAAGACTATACTTTCTTATCAATAAATTCTTCTAATTATCTTTTCTCTCTGTGTGAGTTTTTCAGATTGAAATATAAGTTGTCAGGTTTAAAAATAAAACCTGCCACTCACAATTATTATTTTTCTTATACAATTTGGATTTCATTTTATTTCTTAAAAAGTTTTCTTACATGAAAAGAACAAAACTGAGCCATTTGTCCTTGTGTTTATTTATTCAATTATTTGTATTCTCATATTGATTAAAGAAAGTATGGAAATGTCTAGAGTGAGTTCAGAGAAGCTCTTAGGGATCCTCCCACAACTGATTGCAGACATTTTACCTGAAAACACCTTTTTATTTCAAGCAAAAAAGCTAAAAAAAAAAAAAATTTTATCTGCAAAGTATTTTCTGTTTTTTTTAAGAATTTTTGATACTTAAAATAGAAAACTCAATAACATACTAAACATATTTCATTAAATTTTTTTTTTTTTTTTTTTTTGGTGTATAACAAAAGCAGAGCTGAAAAGAATTCAACATTACCCTCTTTAAACATGACACATTAGTTTTGCAAAATGAAAATTGCTAATTCTTCCTCAGCCTCAGTAAACAACAATGCAAGGATATCCTGCTTCCAATCTTTGTAAGTAGAATAAAACAATGATTTAATATCTGATTATGATGTTGAAAAAACTTCACTTCGTGTTTTAATAATGCAAAATATGTGAATTGTGTCACTTTTTAAATTATTTGAGTAAATTCCTGTTTGTGTTAAGATATTAAGCTGATAATATGAGAGCACTTTGCTGAATAAAATCAATATTTTGATGCAGATAAGGTTCAACCAACCACAGCTTCCGTTTTCACACCAAATGTACAGCTCCCTAAGCTGCTCTGCCCATCAAAGCTTTGGTTTTTGGTTGCTAAAAGGTGCTAAAAGATGACTGAGTGATCAGCGGTGCACTTTTTTTAATTTTTCCGATGTTTATGCTTTGGTAAATATGAAACAGTTGTTGTTGCTCAAACAAAATCAAGCTCCTCCTGTTCTGCAATCTCCAAAAAACTAAGTAAGGTGGCCCTTTAAATTAAAGTCCCGGAAGGGTGGCAATTGTTACCTCATTATACCTCAGACAAAGATTTCCTGTAATTATTAAGAGAAGAAAATAGATTTTCAATGCTTTTCCATGCAAGTCTCACATATTTTGAAAGTATTTGAATCTTAGCACATACAAATGCTAGTAGCACATATATCTCTGTCACTGGCTCTGTTCTGATGGGCATACTTCAGTTCAATATTTAACTTAATATAAAGGCTTTTCCCTCATTGCATTGATTCTTGTGTTCTATGGTTGCCCAGGCTTAGTGTTGCTGACAATCTGCAGAGCTCACCTACCTGACATTTCCACTATCGGCAGCTTTTTCTAGGATGATGCAGCAACAAAAGGAGAAAATATTGACAAATAGCCCAGAAGCGTGCAACTTCTCAGATGATGTTTTAACATCTTTTCCCCTCAAGTAATCCAGTCTTTTGTAAAATGTATGAACATAAAGCTAAAAGTGTTAAAATTGCGAGTCGAGTCACATTTGATTTCAAGTTGTATGTCCATATCTCTATGAACAAATAATGGCTGCAATGTTTGGATTGACCGACTATTCATGAAAAACTCAGCTTCAGTCAATGAGGGAAATATTATATATACTGTAGCACCTTTAAAATTGTGTGCTAAATCTTTGAAGACAATCATTTTATGGAGTTTTCTATTCGTTACTAGCTCTCCAACAAACAGTTTTTGTTTTTGGGCGGGGCGGGAGGGTTGTTCCTTTTTCCTCACCAGCCTTCCTCCTGACTGTTGTGGTGGGATAACTAAGTTAAATTCTTTGCATGCTTTGTTTGTTTGTCTTTGTAATGTAGGCTGCTGCCCCCTAGAGGTGCTTGTTTGCAGATGTTTCAGCCAGGATTGATTGCTCTTTAAATAAAACTTCTTTTTAAACATCTCTCAGAAAAAGACTCAGAATTTAACATTATTTAATCTAAGTTTAGCAGAAAAATCATATGGTTACAGCACTTTGGTCCATGTCAAGAAATTATAAGGAGCCAAGGAAAACATTTCCCTGATTCTGCAACTAAGAATGGACTATGTCTCAACCAGGTGGGTGTTAATTTCTCATGTGTCATTATGTGGCACGCCAATCATATCACAAACCCTAGCTCAGGTTGTTTTTTTTTTTCAAGCCTAGCAATTAAGAATCATCTTCATCATTTATTATCAAAATATTTTTATCATTTCTATTTAGCTTGCCCTGTATATTCCAATTCTCTTGCACTAACCTTGCAACTTACGTATCAAAGATAATTACATTCATCCTGGCAAAAATAGATCTAGGGGGAAACAGCCCTATTCGTTACTCCTGTTCATAAATATCGATACAAATAATTAAGCTCTATGTTTCCTGCCGAGGTCTGAGCGCCTAAGAGTAAATGTTTCAATAAATTTCTTCTAATTGTATTTTCTCTTTGTGTGAGGTTTTCAGATTGAAATCTTCTAACTTTAAAAATACAGGGTATACTATAATTAAACCTACTGCAACACATGATTAGGTACAAGAAGCAGTTCCAAATGATGAATATTTTATTTGGGGAAAAAATAAGGTAACAAGGTAATCATCCTGTACATTAAAGAAGACTGATTTAACCTTTTTTTTTTTTTTTTCAAAGCAGAGCTCAAGTTTACTAGTTACTCACTGGCAGGGTTAAAAAATCACTCATATAGGAGCCTTTCTGACAAAATGATGTAAGCAGGCATAAAACAACACATTTGGATATAAAAACTTGAAGAGCATGAGTTAATTATGCAGTCTAAAATCTATAGGTTTGCGACACCAGAGGACCACAGTGAGAGTCATTATCATGCAAAAAAAAAAACCTCCAAGGAAAGGCCGCCTAATCCTTTTTTTTTTAAATCACTTAATATTTTGCAGTTTTATTGGCTTCTTTAACAGATGGTTTGGCTGATTTTTAGATAGGATTGAAATCACATACAATCAAGTTGTACATTTGGGGTTCTGTTGAGTCTATTGATCTACCTTTATGTTTATTTTTCTGTGCACTTTAACTGTTTCTTATTACTTTTCAAAGTGATTTTTTTTTTTAGGTTTTTATATGGAGCTTAAAGGTATAGGGGAGGATTTTCATGAATTTTTGAAAAGAGTGCCCTCTCCACTTTAATAAAAAATGCACATGCACAACCTTGTATCCTCTCTCAAGAGGTAACACCTATTTAACACTTGCGAGAGCTTGCACCAGTCCATTACTCCTTGCACGCTCTGTTTTAACGTCGCCGTTTGCATCGCTCATACAAGCCTACTTTCCAAATTTGCAATTTTTCCTACTATGTCAAACTCACAAGCACGGACAAGTACATCAGATGGCCTTATATAAACATATCACCAGAATGATTGACAATTAGATCGACCACTTATTTTGACATAGTGGAGAAAAAGAACATCCTCCACTATGTCTTTAAGAATGTTTTTTTTTTTTTCCTGAAGCATCTTATTAGTTTTTCTGTTTGGGTCTTTGCACATTTGCACAGTTATTTTTGCTGTTAGGGGTTTGCCATACTTACTGGGTTGGTCAAACTTTTGCCAGATGTTTTCTGATCTATTTCTCTTTCTTATTACTGTTTTTTGTTGTTTTTGGCTTTACTTGCTGTAATTATTTTTTAATGGGATTGTTGACATCATTCTCTAGTCTAGTAAGTTTTATCCATGTTTTGCTCTTTCTCACTCAGTCATAAACGTCTGCTCTTCTATTTGTTACAGCTGGGGACATTGGATTTAAGTTAAATCTTTGATCACACCTCTTAAAAGCATATGCAGTAAAACCCTCATAGAAAACTACAATTCTGGCTCTGGAATTTTGAATGCTGCAAACACAAACTCAATCACTTTTAGGTGTTTGCAAATCAGAATATAGTGAAATAACCAAACTGTTAACTGAAAAAAATAGAAAATTCCACAATGTCATTATCAAAGAAAGATGAAAATAAAAATAAAACATTCTTAAGACAACCATTTTCAGTAATTTTTCCAGACTTAATTAGTACCCTTCTGGAGGCATTTTCACCCATTTCATCAGACAGGGCTGGATTTAACTTGTTATTTCCCAAACCTGGGTTATTTTTTTCAAATAATCTGTTTCAAGGATACGTTTTTCCTCAGCCGATCAATAAACCATCCAGTGTTTTTGTTCCGTTGTTTTATTTAACATCAGAAAACTATTTGAAGCCTTAAAGGTGGAGCTTTTGAGTGTTTCTAGTTTTTAAAATATATTTCCCAGTCTGACCTTGTGGTGACTTCCTTGAGATTGTCAACTTCTGATCAATCTGTTTCCAGGAAATGTAATGTTGCAAAAATTTGGGGGGCATAAACAGTTGCACATTCTTTTCCCCTTCATTAAACAATAAATAAAATGGCATTGTTAAATCTATTTTCGGTTACTCCCTGTCCTGCGCATACATAGAGTATTTTAACAATCTATATTAATCCAAAAATGATTACTTATTTTTTTAAATTACCGTTTCCATTTAACTGTAACAAAATAATTACTCTTGCTTTGATTTTCTCTTTCTGCATATTGGAAGGCAAATAAATTGTACAAAACCTACTACAGATGCTGTCAATATCAATAAAATGGCCAACAAAAACACAAAGACATCCACAGAATAATATGAATACCAGGGCATCCTGTAAGACTCTGTTCGTAAATGTGCAGCTCCTTTGTGCCTCATGACAAACTCGATCCAGTACACTGCAGTGTCCAAAGGATGCATTGGCTTATCCCGATGGAGAGCTGACAGGCGTTTCATGTTCTCTCTGTAGGAGGGATTGTTAAGAACATCCTGCACTGCTTCCAGGAAATTCTGTCGGGTGAGCTTAGCTGCATCAACCACCCTCGCTGCTCCTCGTGCTTCCAGTCTCAGGACGTTTTCAAACTGGTCAAAAAGAAGGGGGATACCGATGATGGGGACACCATGGTAGATGGACTCATAAATACCGTTAGTGCCACCATGGGCCACGAAGGCTTTGATCTTTGGATGACCCAGCAAGTCGTTCTGCGGCATCCACTTCACTAGCAGGGTATTATTGCCCAAATTGCTGGGTCGTTCGCCCACATGCCTCCATATGACTTTCTGAGGAAGCTGAGCAAAAGCTGCAGCTATTTCTGATGTGATTTCTGATGGCAAACCTTGAACCAGTGTACCCAGAGACATTAGGAGGACACCGTGCTCCCCTGAACTCTGAACAAACTGCTCCAGCTCATTGGATAGAGGTTCAGAGGGCTTGCACTGAAATCCACCAATGTAGGCAATGTTTGGCATGGTCGGCCTGGGAAATTCAAAGACAAAGTCTACTCTCATTAGCCAGATGTCTGCGCTCTGAAGAAGGTGATAGAACTTTACATCTGGACCAAAGTACTTGTGCACCAGTCTATCATAGTGAGGGCAAACAACGAGTTTGTCAATGCATGTGTTTAGGAAATAGAACAGCGCATTTTTGAATCTTTGGATGAAATTCATCTTGTCGGTCACAGGGTGTGCAGAAGTTGGAACATATGAGGTTGGAGACGGAGCCACAACAAAATGTCCCTCTCCACTGGTGATCCATCTCACATTATAAACTGTTGGCAGCTTCAGTTCATGAGCCACCAGAACTCCTACAGGCAAACCTGGGTCAATCAGAACAACGTCAAACTGATTGTCCCGAATACTCTGCATAAGAGTCTTGTTCTCTAATATTTCAACTCCTAATAAGCTGGCCTGTTTGTGAATGTCTGACAATGCATTCAGCATCTCCCAGTAAAACTTGACAAAGCCTGTCAAAGATTCTTCCCTCTTAATTTCCAGCATCTTGATTAGGAACTTCACAAAGAAGTCCTCCTTCTCAATGGCTATGGCTTGTGGTAGTGTTACAGTGATGGAGCGGTAATGTGGTGCTGACTCTTTGATGTACCAGCTGGTGGCAGTTCGGACCACAGTCACCTCGTGGCCCTTATCATGAAGGTTCTGGATCAGCAGGTTCATGTTCACCCAGTGGCTGCCATCCACTGGAAACACCATAATTTTCCCGGCCTGGACACTGGGACCAATCAGGAGAGGCACAGTAAACACCAGAAGAAGGAGAGACGCTCCTGGAAGACTCCCCATCAGAATGCCCTGAGAGCAAAATGTTCATAAAAAGAAACTTATAAGGAAACCTATAGCAACTGTAAAAGCACAGCCTACATGCTACTGTGGCAAATATCTATTAAACACCATAGTTGGTAGTTTTTCTTTTACAAAGATGTCGATAGCAACTACTGTTTAGGTCATTTTACCCCAGTGTCTGAATATAAAGTGTATACATAAAGGTCAACACAAAGAAAACTGCCATATCTATTAAGTCATTTATTTAGTTCTTGTTTTCTCTCCTAGCCTTTGGAAGTAATCTTGTATGATAGTAGTCCTGGTCTACTTTTTTATTCCCTTTAGTCCAGTACCTGAACATTTGAAGATAATTATTGCATTTTTTGTTAACACGCTTAACTCTGACCTATATTTTAAACCCAGTTAAGCGCATAAGTTATTAAGGTTCCGACTGGATCTGTAGCCTCTGTGTTAAGCTCCTGTCACACCGTGATGATTAAGGCAGCGTATGCCTGACGTATGAAAAATATGACAAAAATGCTGGCATACATTGGATAAGTTATGGGTACATTTTGTATAAGTTATGAGCATGCTAAAGCATGTTGGCTCATGTCGACATATGGCAAGTTCGCATGCCAGCATATGCTCATACGTGGGCCATAAGTTACAGGTAAGTTATCTGATCATTGACATACATTAAGTGTAAGTTTTTTATAAGTCGTGGTGTCTAGCTTATCTAAAACCTATGAGTATGTGTGCATAACTTATGCGTAACGTATCAAGAACTTACAGTATCTCCAACTCATATCGACGTATTTGTATGGTGTTCTGAACATGTTTTTAGCTTACAGCTACTGTTTAATGTCGTATTGGCAGAGTTTTGGTATAAAAGGGGGTTCACAGGAGGAAACCGTCAATTACAGACTTCATCCCCATCATAGCGTGAGCTTGAAGGTGCAGGTGATGGATCCTTGCTTGCGTTCATGCCCACAGCCTTGAACAACAAACCTCCTAGCTGACAAGACGATGAAACTGCTGCGACTGCAAATCCATGTTCTTCCTTCTTCTTTTTTCTTTTTATTTCCTCTTTTTTTACTAAGTGACAAAGAGCAGCTATATTAATACTGCACTCAAAGGAATCTTTTATGTAGGCCAAGCGCCTGTGCGTTATACATATGTTAGGCTGCCATTGGACATAAGTTCTTTTTATGAATACTCTATGTATACACCCAAAATTTTAAAAATACATAGAAAAATCTGTGTATTCCTAAGTTTTAGAAGATTCTGGGACATCAGGCATACGCTACCTAAATCGTCAAGGTGCGACAGGTCAGTCAATCAAGACTACTAAACCCTATTAAAAGATAGAAAATAGTTTCTTCACCCTATTTCCTCAGTCTCTGATGTAAACGGTGGAGATAAATTGCCCGCCTAATACAGTATGACCTCTCATTTACAAAACTATCATCAGTGGTGTTTGCCCATGTCTGTGTTGCTCTTAGAGCCAGGGTGCCACTGTCATCTGAAAAATGGACAAAGTAGTTACAGAGAAGTCAACAAATTGTTTTCTTCTGAGCTAATAGAATCAATAAAAATGGCAACTAAGTCTAGGGAAAACTGGTAGAAGGATATTCTAAAAGTCTTCAGGAAGGAACCTGAGCTATCAAATTAATGACATGAGGGTTGGGGGAATTCAAGTGAAAGCCACACTTTTAAGATCACAATGGCAATTAAATATATTAGAGTTTGAGGCTTTAGCAAAATGTGGAACAATCAAAGGGGTATGAATACTCTCTCAAAGTTTTTTCAGAAAAAAACAGTGTTTTGTATTATAAAAAAAAACATATGTCTCAGAACGAAAAAAAAACCACAAACATCTGGAAAACATTAAAGTTTCCTTTTTTCTATGCATGGCAGACATTTTCAGTGGTAAAGAAAAACATGTTGTTTTTTTCCTTAGCTTTTAAACTGACATACAAGGCTCAGCAACAGCTTTTGAAACCCTTTACACACACTGGTACCCAGAAAATGCAGTTCTGAGTTTTAAAGCATCACATCTTAGGTGAATTTCAAGATCAGGATTTTCTCCCACAATGGCATGGCTTAAAGGCTTTGCAGAACACTTATTCAAAGGAAGCATAAAATAGTTGCACAATGAATCAAAGTCCAGTGGTGCAATAGTGGACCACATGAACTCACTAATGCTTTGTGTTAGTTCAGTATCTAATTTAAACATGCATCCTTTTATGTAAAAGTACATGTACTTAAACAACTTTGAACAATTGTGCCTTAATTGGTTATCTGGTTCTTTTTAGCTATGCTGATGCTTGGTTAAAGAGTAAACTCAGCCATAAGTCAAGTTTCTTTAAGTTTTCTATTAACACTGCAGAAAATATCCAAGGACCTACCTTGTAGCCTCGACACAAAATTGGAAACTTTGGAAATGTTTTCCTCTCTCTGGACAAAAAGAATTTAAGTCCTGATGACTTTGTTACATAAGAAATGTGGGAGGGGTCTAATAGAACTGGACTATAAGTTAATCTGTGTGAGTTTGAAGTCGAGGAAAAGAAAACATTGTGCTTGAGTACCGTACCCTCCCCCCAACCAGCAAAGACTCAGGAAAAAAGTGTTTCGCCCTCAACCTGGGAAACATTCCCGGAATATTTCTTGGAAGAGTCTAACAGAACTCCACTTAACTAATAATAGTTACTAATGTGGATATTTCAATTCTCTCCTAATATCTTCTTTGATGTGACAAATATATGAATTGTTAGAGGAAGTAATAGCCACCACATTAAAATGGGAACAATAAAACCAATAATTAGACTTGTTTAGCAATACAGATTTTTTTTAACCTGCATTAACATGATGTAGCTTAATTTTTAGAATTAGTAAACCTATAGAGACGAAACATGTTATGTTTGTTTTATCACACCAGAGGGCACTATTAACCAATTATAGAGGAGCCTTTCAACCTGCTGGTGCAGTGTGTGGACTAAGACAGGATGCACAGAGGCCATATCCTATTGACAGACCTCTAATATTGAAGCATGGTAGAGACAAATCTGATGCTTCAAATCTTTCAGACCGTTTTGGTCTTTAGTGAAAGTATTTTTTATTTTTTTATTTTTTTATAGAGTGAGAACTAAAATCTTTTCTTATTTTCTGTCCGAAGTATGTCAGGCACTTCCACACAGAAAGCCAATATTCTTATCTTTAGGTAACACAGAACACATCTCAGATTAAATAATACTACTTCAGCGTTAGTATCTAGGTGTTACGTTATTGTATGTCTCGTACCATGTCTGTTTGTTGTACTGTTCTTTTTACATCTCTTTGCAGGTGATGAAGCAGTCTGAAAATGTTTTATCATTGTCTCCCTTTTATCTCCACTTTCTTTCATCTTTTCTCCTTTTTTCAGTTTTTCCTTTCCTGTTCTACCTACATTGCAGTGTCCATATAATCTGTAAAACTCCCTGCATAATTATGATAAAGCAATTTATATGCATGAAACAAGCTAGTGCAATAGCTGTACTGCTCCACTTGTGAAAGTAAAATCTGTTTGGCTCTTTTTGGCATCAAGACAATTATTCTTATTGTCACATCGCCAGAAAGGACACTGTTTTTAAAAAAAAAGTATGTCAGGCACACCAAATTAAGCATTTTGCAAACCCATGTCAAGGTGTTGTCTAGAAAACAGGATCCCCAAAGCTTGATGTTTCTACCCCCATGCCTCACAGTAGGTATGGTATTCTTGGGATGCAACTCAGCATTCTGCTTCCTCCAAACACGACCAGTTGAGTTGGAGCCAAAAGGCTCAATTTAGGTCTCATCTGATCACGTGATATCCAAACCTTTGGACATTAAGCAGGGGGACACGGCCCTCTCAGGATAGTGTGTTACTGATGGTAGCCTTTGTTACTTTGGCCCCAGCTCTCTGCACATGAAATGGAGCTCCCCACATCAAGGTAGCTCCCACAGTTTATTACCTATGTAGATTCACGCTACTCATGCCTGTTTCCGCCAACAGATGTTTGATGTTGGTCATGGTCCGACTTTTTTAGGCTGCAGACCAATGCCATTTACACAGATAATGAGCTTGTGAAAAAGGCTGCCTGACAGTTTGATGTGTTGAGCCCTTTAAGGGGCGGGGCTTAGGGCACCGCTGTGTAGCATGTAGATGAGGAAGGTGAGAGAAGGAAAAAGGAGCAATGGAGTTTACCGTTCTCAGTTTGTGGATTCTGTCCTGCTGTTGCACTTTGTTGTCACCTTCCTTTTGATGTGTGTGCGTGAAATGCAAGTAAGTAATGTCAGAAGTCAGTGACATTGTTTGTTTAATAAAGTATTTCAGTTTGCTTCTAGTTTATGACATGTTTTATTTATGTGCACACTTAAGAGTTAAATAATGTGGTTTGCTTATTCATGCGGTGTATTTAGTTAGAAAAGAGATGTTTGTACTAATAATGCAGTTTATAATGTGAGATATCAGTTTAGTTATTTGTTAAGAATTATTCAGACAGTGATATTATATTTTTGTTGTCTTTCTAGAAAACCATACACATTGATATGGAAATTAATGAATAAACTGCAAGGACAAGTTTGACCTATTGGAGTAGGACTCTGCTTTCTTGGGAGTTCTAACCGGACTCACCACAGCGATCTGAACTTTCCTACTAGCAATTAAAGTCCCTATTTTTCATTGGTCCTTCGAGCCGGATCGCAGATTGCTGTTTAAAGATACAGAACCCAGAGTCAGAGACCATGGACACTCGACCCAAAAGGCGAACGTCAGTTCCTTCCTACCTATCAGATTATGACCTAAGTGGAGCTGGAGCTCAGAGTAGATTCCGAACAGCAACTGCAGGGGAATTTTCAGTGGAGAAAATGGCACAAGAACGTCCAATTATCAGATCTCCATCACCGCCCATTAGCCAGAGCTTCGACTCGATGAACACGGAGGATGATGAGGAGCAAGAACGAGAGCTTTGTCAATCTATGGAGCAAGTCACCGGGAAGCAGCAGACCAACCAAATTCCTGAGTTTAGTGCTGCTCTCCAAGAGATGCGCCAAGAAAATGCTGAGCTTCGTAAACAGTTTCAGAGCCTGATGGTTGCTATACAGTCCCAGCCAGCATCCCATCAGCCTCTGTTCCCACCTCCTCCATCTCAAAGTGTTTATAGTGGTGGTTATGGACATTACCAACCCCCTACCAATACTCCAGCATACCAGCAGCTGCACTATCCAACATACAGCTCACAAGGAAAACTGTGTTTAGATTTTACTAAATCTAGAATTTCTCAAACATCCGGTGGTTTGCCTCATAGCCTGTACCCCACAGACACACCGCGGCAGTGCACATTTTCCTATCCACATCGAGATTCTACATTTTACCAAGTTCCTGGCTGTAATGAGCCACAAAGAGAGACCACATACAGAGGACCGAAGCCCACTATTCCCAGATTTACATCACCAGACCCCAGAGAGTTTGCACGCATGAAGATTGCCTTAGAGAATTTATTACCAGGTGATGCTACTGAAAGATACAAGTACCAGATCCTCACTGATCACCTCCAATGTGAAGAAGCTTCACTTGTAGCAGACTCATACTGCAACTCAAGGCAACCTTACACTGACACAATGTTGGCTCTCACAAAGATGTATGGACAGCCTCACAAGCTTGCAGTACAACGGATTGCAGAATTAATGGATGGTCCAAATATACGCAGTGGTGATGTTAAGAGCTTTCGTCTGTTTGCCCTCAACGTGCGGTCACTAGTAGGCATGCTGAAACAACTAGGGGAAAGAGGTCAAATTGAGTTAGCCTGCGGCTCTCATGTTTCAAGGCTCTTAAGCAAACTTCCCTATGACCTCAATGCCAGCTTTAAGAGATTTATCCACCCCCTGAGAGTAGCCATCCCTACCCTCATTGACTTTGCTGATTGGCTAGAATATGAGCTAGAAATTCAGGAAGACAGAATGAACCCCCTACAGAGAGAGGAGTCGTTTAACAAGAAGCCTGAAGCCAAGCGCACTCCCAAGCCTTCAAGTAAAGCTGCTACTATCCTCCTGAGCACTGAGAAGTTCTCTGGAACAAATAGAGTAACAGCACCACCTGCATCTGGACACGCTGACAACAAGTCAAAGGAGAAGGTTACAGCCTACTGTCCCTATTGCGACAACGAAAAGCACTTCCTGAACAACTGTTCTAACTTTAAGACTTTGAGCAAAGAACAGAAGGTGACATGGATTAAAACAAATAATAACTGTTGGCGTTGTGGACGTAATCACCAAGCGGCAAAGTGTACCCTTAGAGCTCCTTGCAAAACCTGTGGTAGGAGACATCTGTTAGTGCTGCATGAGGTGAATGAGAGAGCAGAGGTGGAACAAACATCAGTTCCACCTTCAGGTGAAAACTGCCTCGTTAACACTGCCAGCAAAATCGTGTATATCGACCGGCCAGTCTACAACTGCAAGGTGCTACTGAAGATCAGTAAGGTACTCCTGAGGAATGGTGACAAGTCTCTTGAGACATATGCTGTTTTGGACGATGGATCGGAGCGGACAATCCTGCTTCAGTCTGCTGCCAAACAGTTAGGCCTTAAAGGAAGCAAGGAGGTGTTAGCTCTTCGTACAGTCAGACAGGAAGTGGAGAAGCTCCACGGGGCGGCTGTGTCTTTCACAATTTCCCCAGCAGCTAACCCTGACAAGGTGTACAGCATCCAGAATGCCTTTACAGCAGAGCAACTGAGCTTAGCAGAACATTCCCATCTAGTTGTCTCACTCCAGCAGAAGTATAAACATCTGTCAGGTTTACCTCTGCCTCCTCTAAACAGAGTCCGCCCCATGTTGCTGATTGGCGCTGATTACACACACCTCATTACACCTGTGGAGCCAGTCAGACTAGGACCAACTGGTGGGCCGGCAGCAGTGAAAACTCTCCTCGGATGGACGCTACAGGGACCAGCTCCAACCATTGAATCCCTCACAGAGGTGGGTCACTGCCTCTTCACATCTATATCATCACCCCCAGAGCTGTTCTCCTGTGTAGAGAAACTATGGCAGCTGGATGTGCTCCCGTACCGTAGTGAGAAGTTAGCGGTTAGGTCACGACAAGATCAAGAGGCAGTGAGGATCCTGCAAGAACAGACAGTGAGAGTCAATGTCAGTGGTGTTGAGCGTTATGCTACACCCCTTCTTCGTATCAAGAACATGCCTCTCCTGAAAACCACACCAGATGCAGTGTTGGCTCTCCTGAGAGGCATAGAGAAACGCCTAGCCAAGTCCCCAGAACAAGCTGCTGCTTATCAAAAGGAGATAGAGAAGCTTGTAGGATCTGGCTATGTATTGAAGTTGGCGGACAATCAATCTGAGACCAGTGATGAAGCTTGGTATATACCCCATCACATGGTTCAACATAATGGGAAGAACCGGGTGGTCTACAACTGTTCATTCCAACACCAAGGCTACAACTTAAATCAACTCCTCTTACCGGGTCCCACACTTGGTCCAGCCTTGCTAGCGGTGCTCCTACGTTTCAGAGAACACACTGTGGCCTTCAGCAGTGATATCCGTGGTATGTTCCACCAAGTGAGGCTCCTACCTGCGGATCGACCCCTGCTTCGGTTTCTGTGGCGGGACATGAACCGAGACAGGCCCCCTGATGTTTATGAGTGGCAGGTGCTTCCATTTGGAACTACTTGTAGCCCTTGTTGCGCAACGTTTGCGTTGCAGAAACACGTCATGGACCATAGCCAACCAGAAGAAGATGTTCATGTTGCCATTAACAAGTCCTTTTATGTGGACAACTGCTTACAGAGTCTTGCATGTCCAATAGCCGCCAAGGCACTTGTTGACAAACTGCGCCACCTCCTGGCTGATGGAGGTTTTGAGTTGAGGCAGTGGGCCAGCAACGATCCAGATATCATCCAACACATGCCTCCAGACCTCAGGTCCTCCAGCTGTGAGTTGTGGCTCAGTCAAGGTCAGTCTGACATCCAAGAGCCAGCCCTTGGCCTACACTGGAACTGTAAGTCTGACACCCTCACCTACAAACACAGACGCATCGATTGCTCGGTGACAACTATGAGGAACATCTATAGAGTTCCAGCCAGCCAGCATGATCCTGTTGGTTGCATAGAGCCTTATACCACCTCAGCCAAAGTTATTGTACGCCACCTGTGGGAGAAACAGAGGGGTTGGGATTACCCACAACTCCCTGAGGTCCTCCTGCAGAAATGGTATGCGTGGGAAGCAGAGCTGGAACAGCTGCACAAGATCACACTGCCTAGGTGCTACACCAGTGATAGGCTAGACCAGCCCAACTCCATAAGAGATATCCATGTATTCTGTGATGCCTCAGAACAGGCATATGGATCAGTGGCTTATCTCAGGACAGAGAGTCCTGAAGGAGAAGTTGAGGTTGCCTTCCTTGCAGCTCGTTCTCGTGTTGCTCCAAAAAAGCAACAATCAGTTCCTCGGTTAGAGTTATGTGCAGCTCTAACAGGTGCTCAGCTCTACAAAGTCATCAGTTCTGAGTTAACCCTTCCCATACGCAGCTGCATCTTGTGGTCTGACTCAGCCACAGTCCTAACCTGGTTGAGTTCAGACTCCTGCAGATACAAGGTTTTTGTGGGTACTCGGGTGGCGGGAATACAGGAGACGACAGAATCTTCCACATGGAGGTATGTGCCCTCAAGAGATAACCCGGCAGACGACATCACTCGTGGCCTCACTATTCAAGACATCAGCAAAGGCAGTAGATGGACAAATGGACCTGATTTCTTGAAATTAGCTCCAGGTTACTGGCCTGATCCATCAACCCCACTCCAGAGTGAGCCTGAAGGTGAGCTGAAACGACAAGCTGTCTGTCTGACTGCGTCCAGCTCCAGTGTTCCAGATCCACACCAGCACCAAACCTGGAACAGCTACTTAGAGGCAATCGCCCATCAGCTTCACGGGGCGGCTGACCCCAACCACCCTCTCACCGCTGATACCTATGCTGCTGCTGAGATAGAAGCTCTACAACAAGCCCAAAGGGAATCATTCTTGGAGGAAATCAAGCAGTTAAAGGCAGGTAAACCTGTCGCCAAATCCAGTCGTCTTCTTTTACTTGCACCTGAGTATGATGAGGAAACAGGGCTCATCAGAGTAGGAGGTCGTTTACGCCGGAATCCTGACCTGGCTGTAGATGAAGTTCACCCCATTGTTTTGGATCCCAAACATGCTCTGACCCGACTTATCATACAAGATTATGATAGTAAGCTCCAACATCCCGGGCCAGAAAGAGTGTTTGCAGAGATCAGAAGGAGATACTGGGTGCTACGTGGACGTGAAGCAGTACGTCGTTATCAGAGATCCTGTGTTGAGTGCAAGAGGTGGAAAGGTCACCCTAACCCACCCCGGATGGCCGACCTTCCTCCAGTCAGACTGCGTCTGTTCAAGCCGGCATTCTATTCCACAGGCGTGGATTGTTTTGGGCCATACAGCATCAAGATCAGACGGAGTAAGGAGAAAAGGTGGGGAATACTGTTTAAATGTCTAACAACAAGAGCAGTGCATCTTGACCTGATTCCCAGTCTGGACACGGATGCGTTCTTAATGGCCCTGAGACGCTTTATAGCCAGGCGTGGAAAACCTAAGGAGATCCTGTGTGATCAGGGGACAAACTTCCGGGGAGGAGAACGTGAGCTACAGGTGGCATTCAAAGCTCTTCAGCCCAACCTCAGAGAGCAGCTAGCTCATCAGCAGATCGAGTTCATTTTCAATCCTCCTGGTTCCCCACACTTTGGAGGCTGCTGGGAGCGTGAAATTCGTTCTCTGAAGACTGCTCTTCAAGTCGTCATCGGAGCACAGATTGTCTCTGAAGAGGTACTGCAAACCATTCTGATTGAAATAGAGGGGATTCTTAATTCAAAACCCTTAGGTTATACCTCATCTGAGGTAGCAGATCCTGACCCGGTTACCCCCAACTATCTCCTCATGGGCCGGCGGGATGCTTCGCTACCACAAGTCCTCTACAACAGTCCTGAAATTCTAGGGCGGAGGAGATGGAGGCATAGCCAAATTCTAGCTGACCATTTCTGGCAGAACTTTGTGAAGTACTACCTGCCAGGGCTCCAAGCTCGACAGAAGTGGAAGACTGAGTCTGCCAATCTGCAAGTAGGAGACGTGGTCATGATTGTGGACAACCAGCTTCCACGAGCCCTCTGGCCTGTGGGTAAAGTCTCTCAAGTTTTCCCTGGACCAGACACCCGGATTAGATCAGCTGAAGTGACTGTGAAAGGAAGATCCTACATTCGACCGGTGGCCAGGCTTGTTAGTCTACCTGCCCTGCCTAAGGACGATTAATTCCCTTTCTTACGCAGCCTTTTTTTTTGTTATTCGTATTCACAGGTGAATACGGGGGCGGCTGTGAAAAAGGCTGCCTGACAGTTTGATGTGTTGAGCCCTTTAAGGGGCGGGGTTAGGGCACCGCTGTGTAGCATGTAGATGCGGAAGGTGAGAGAAGGAAAAAGGAGCAATGGAGTTTACCGTTCTCAGTTTGTGGATTCTGTCCTGCTGTTGCAGTTTGTTGTCACCTCCCTTTTGATGTG
The DNA here is from genome assembly GCF_016077235.1 of Cyprinodon tularosa. Lineage (NCBI taxonomy): Eukaryota > Metazoa > Chordata > Actinopteri > Cyprinodontiformes > Cyprinodontidae > Cyprinodon > Cyprinodon tularosa. The sequence continues at coordinate 1,143,037 of NW_024039674.1, read as the reverse complement.
TGTGCGTGAAATGCAAGTAAGTAATGTCAGAAGTCAGTGACATTGTTTGTTTAATGAAGTATTTCAGTTTGCTTCTAGTTTATGACATGTTTTATTTATGTGCACACTTAAGAGTTAAATAATGTGGTTTGCTTATTCATGCGGTGTATTTAGTTAGAAAAGAGATGTTTGTACTAATAATGCAGTTTATAATGTGAGATATCAGTTTAGTTATTTGTTAAGAATTATTCAGACAGTGATATTATATTTTTGTTGTCTTTCTAGAAAACCATACACATTGATATGGAAATTAATGAATAAACTGCAAGGACAAGTTTGACCTATTGGAGTAGGACTCTGCTTTCTTGGGAGTTCTAACCGGACTCACCACAGCGATCTGAACTTTCCTACTAGCAATTAAAGTCCCTATTTTTCATTGGTCCTTCGAGCCGGATCGCAGATTGCTGTTTAAAGATACAGAACCCAGAGTCAGAGACCATGGACACTCGACCCAAAAGGCGAACGTCAGTGCCTTCCTACCTATCAGATTATGACCTAAGTGGAGCTGGAGCTCAGAGTAGATTCCGAACAGCAACTGCAGGGGAATTTTCAGTGGAGAAAATGGCACAAGAACGTCCAATTATCAGATCTCCATCACCGCCCATTAGCCAGAGCTTCGACTCGATGAACACGGAGGATGATGAGGAGCAAGAACGAGAGCTTTGTCAATCTATGGAGCAAGTCACCGGGAAGCAGCAGACCAACCAAATTCCTGAGTTTAGTGCTGCTCTCCAAGAGATGCGCCAAGAAAATGCTGAGCTTCGTAAACAGTTTCAGAGCCTGATGGTTGCTATACAGTCCCAGCCAGCATCCCATCAGCCTCTGTTCCCACCTCCTCCATCTCAAAGTGTTTATAGTGGTGGTTATGGACATTACCAACCCCCTACCAATACTCCAGCATACCAGCAGCTGCACTATCCAACATACAGCTCACAAGGAAAACTGCGATCAGATTTAACTAAATCTAGATTTTCTCAAACATCCGGTGGTTTGCCTCATAGCCCGTACTACGCAGACACACCGCAGCAGTGCACATTTTCCTATCCACAGAGAAATTCTTCATTCTACCAAGCCCCTAGCTGTAATGAGTCACAAAGAGAGACCACATACAGAGGACCGAAGCCCACTATTCCCAGATTTACATCACCAGATCCCAGAGAGTTTGCACGCATGAAGATTGCCTTAGAGAATTTATTACCAGGTGATGCTACTGAAAGATACAAGTACCAGATCCTCACTGATCACCTCCAATGTGAAGAAGCTTCACTTGTAGCAGACTCGTACTGCAACTCAAGGCAACCTTACACTGACACAATGTTGGCTCTCACAAAGATGTATGGACAGCCTCACAAGCTTGCAGTACAACGGATTGCAGAATTAATGGATGGTCCAAATATACGCAGTGGTGATGTTAAGAGCTTTCGTCTGTTTGCCCTCAACGTGCGGTCACTAGTAGGCATGCTGGAACAACTAGGGGAAAGAGGTCAAATTGAGTTAGCCTGCGGCTCTCATGTTTCAAGGCTCTTAAGCAAACTTCCCTATGACCTCAATGCCAGCTTTAAGAGATTTATCCACCCCCTGAGAGTAGCCATCCCTACCCTCATTGACTTTGCTGATTGGCTAGAATATGAGCTAGAAATTCAGGAAGACAGCATGAACCCCCTACAGAGAGAGGAGTCGTTTAACAAGAAGCCTGAAGCCAAGCGCACTCCCAAGCCTTCAAGTAAAGCTGCTACTATCCTCCTGAGCACTGAGAAGTTCTCTGGAACAAATAGAGTAACAGCACCACCTGCATCTGGACACGCTGACAACAAGTCAAAGGAGAAGGTTACAGCCTACTGTCCCTATTGCGACAACGAAAAGCACTTCCTGAACAACTGTTCTAACTTTAAGACTTTGAGCAAAGAACAGAAGGTGACATGGATTAAAACAAATAATAACTGTTGGCGTTGTGGACGTAATCACCAAGCGGCAAAGTGTACCCTTAGAGCTCCTTGCAAAACCTGTGGTAGGAGACATCTGTTAGTGCTGCATGAGGTGAATGAGAGAGCAGAGGTGGAACAAACATCAGTTCCACCTTCAGGTGAAAACTGCCTCGTTAACACTGCCAGCAAAATCGTGTATATCGACCGGCCAGTCTACAACTGCAAGGTGCTACTGAAGATCAGTAAGGTACTCCTGAGGAATGGTGTCAAGTCTCTTGAGACATATGCTGTTTTGGACGATGGATCGGAGCGGACAATCCTGCTTCAGTCTGCTGCCAAACAGTTAGGCCTTAAAGGAAGCAAGGAGGTGTTAGCTCTTCGTACAGTCAGACAGGAAGTGGAGAAGCTCCACGGGGCGGCTGTGTCTTTCACAATTTCCCCAGCAGCTAACCCTGACAAGGTGTACAGCATCCAGAATGCCTTTACAGCAGAGCAACTGAGCTTAGCAGAACATTCCCATCCAGTTGTCTCACTCCAGCAGAAGTATAAACATCTGTCAGGTTTACCTCTGCCTCCTCTAAACAGAGTCCGCCCCATGTTGCTGATTGGCGCTGATTACACACACCTCATTACACCTGTGGAGCCAGTCAGACTAGGACCAACTGGTGGGCCGGCAGCAGTGAAAACTCTCCTCGGATGGACGCTACAGGGACCAGCTCCAACCATTGAATCCCTCACAGAGGTGGGTCACTGCCTCTTCACATCTATATCATCACCCCCAGAGCTGTTCTCCTGTGTAGAGAAACTATGGCAGATGGATGTGCTCCCGTACCATAGTGAGAAGTTAGCAGTTAGGTCACGACAAGATCAAGAGGCAGTTAGGATCCTGCAAGAACAGACAGTGAGAGTCAATGTCAGTGGTGTTGAGCGTTATGCTACACCCCTTCTTCGTATCAAGAACATGCCTCTCCTGAAAACCACACCAGATGCAGTGTTGCCTCTCCTGAGAGGCATAGAGAAACGCCTAGCCAAGTCCACAGAACAAGCTGCTGCTTATCAAAAGGAGATAGAGAAGCTTGTAGGATCTGGCTATGTATTGAAGTTGGCGGACAATCAATCTGAGACCAGTGATGAAGCTTGGTATATACCCCATCACATGGTTCAACATAATGGGAAGAACCGGGTGGTCTACAACTGTTCATTCCAACACCAAGGCTACAACTTAAATCAACTCCTCTTACCGGGTCCCACACTTGGTCCAGCCTTGCTAGCGGTGCTCCTACGTTTCAGAGAACACACTGTGGCCTTCAGCAGTGATATCCGTGGTATGTTCCACCAAGTGAGGCTCCTACCTGCGGATCGACCCCTGCTTCGGTTTCTGTGGCGGGACATGAACCGAGACAGGCCCCCTGATGTTTATGAGTGGCAGGTGCTTCCATTTGGAACTACTTGTAGCCCTTGTTGCGCAACGTTTGCGTTGCAGAAACACGTCATGGACCATAGCCAACCAGAAGAAGATGTTCATGTTGCCATTAACAAGTCCTTTTATGTGGACAACTGCTTACAGAGTCTTGCATGTTCAATAGCCGCCAAGGCACTTGTTGACAAACTGCGCCACCTCCTGGCTGATGGAGGTTTTGAGTTGAGGCAGTGGGCCAGCAACGATCCAGATATCATCCAACACATGCCTCCAGACCTCAGGTCCTCCAGCTGTGAGTTGTGGCTCAGTCAAGGTCAGTCTGACATCCAAGAGCCAGCCCTTGGCCTACACTGGAACTGTAAGTCTGACACCCTCACCTACAAACACAGACGCATCGATTGCTCGGTGACAACTATGAGGAACATCTATAGAGTTCCAGCCAGCCAGCATGATCCTGTTGGTTGCATAGAGCCTTATACCACCTCAGCCAAAGTTATTGTACGCCACCTGTGGGAGAAACAGAGGGGTTGGGATTACCCACAACTCCCTGAAGTCCTCCTGCAGAAATGGTATGCGTGGGTAGCAGAGCTGGAACAGCTGCACAAGATCACACTGCCTAGGTGCTACACCAGTGATAGGCTAGACCAGCCCAACTCCATAAGAGATATCCATGTATTCTGTGATGCCTCAGAACAGGCATATGGATCAGTGGCTTATCTCAGGACAGAGAGTCCTGAAGGAGAAGTTGAGGTTGCCTTCCTTGCAGCTCGTTCTCGTGTTGCTCCAAAAAAGCAACAATCAGTTCCTCGGTTAGAGTTATGTGCAGCTCTAACAGGTGCTCAGCTCTACAAAGTCATCAGTTCTGAGTTAACCCTTCCCATACGCAGCTGCATCTTGTGGTCTGACTCAGCCACAGTCCTAACCTGGTTGAGTTCAGACTCCTGCAGATACAAGGTTTTTGTGGGTACTCGGGTGGCGGAAATACAGGAGACGACAGAATCTTCCACATGGAGGTATGTGCCCTCAAGAGATAACCCGGCAGACGACATCACTCGTGGCCTCACTATTCAAGACATCAGCAAAGGCAGTAGATGGACAAATGGACCTGATTTCTTGAAATTAGCTCCAGGTTACTGGCCTGATCCATCAACCCCACTCCAGAGTGAGCCTGAAGGTGAGCTGAAACGACAAGCTGCCTGTCTGACTGCGTCCAGCTCCAGTGTTCCAGATCCACACCAGCACCAAACCTGGAACAGCTACTTAGAGGCAATCGGCCATCAGCTTCACGGGGCGGCTGACCCCAACCACCCTCTCACCGCTGATACCTATGCTGCTGCTGAGATAGAAGCTCTACAACAAGCCCAAAGGGAATCATTCTTGGAGGAAATCAAGCAGTTAAAGGCAGGTAAACCTGTCGCCAAATCCAGTCGTCTTCTTTTACTTGCACCTGAGTATGATGAGGAAACAGGGCTCATCAGAGTAGGAGGTCATTTACGCCGGAATCCTGACCTGGCTGTAGATGAAGTTCACCCCATTGTTTTGGATCCCAAACATGCTCTGACCCGACTTATCATACAAGATTATGATAGTAAGCTCCAACATCCCGGGCCAGAAAGAGTGTTTGCAGAGATCAGAAGGAGATACTGGGTGCTACGTGGACGTGAAGCAGTACGTCGTTATCAGAGATCCTGTGTTGAGTGCAAGAGGTGGAAAGGTCACCCTAACCCACCCCGGATGGCCGACCTTCCTCCAGTCAGACTGCGTCTGTTCAAGCCGGCATTCTATTCCACAGGCGTGGATTGTTTTGGGCCATACAGCATCAAGATCAGACGGAGTAAGGAGAAAAGGTGGGGAATACTGTTTAAATGTCTAACTACAAGAGCAGTGCATCTTGACCTGATTCCCAGTCTGGACACGGATGCGTTCTTAATGGCCCTGAGACGCTTTATAGCCAGGCGTGGAAAACCTAAGGAGATCCTGTGTGATCAGGGGACAAACTTCCGGGGAGGAGAACGTGAGCTACAGGTGGCATTCAAAGCTCTTCAGCCCAACCTCAGAGAGCAGCTAGCTCATCAGCAGATCGAGTTCATTTTCAATCCTCCTGGTTCCCCACACTTTGGAGCTGATGGGAGCGTGAAATTCGTTCTCTGAAGACTGCTCTTCAAGTCGTCATCGGAGCACAGATTGTCTCTGAAGAGGTACTGCAAACCATTCTGATTGAAATAGAGGGGATTCTTAATTCAAAACCCCTAGGTTATACCTCATCTGAGGTAGCAGATCCTGACCCGGTTACCCCCAACTATCTCCTCATGGGCCGGCGGGATGCTTCGCTGCCACAAGTCCTCTACAACAGTCCTGAAATTCTAGGGCGGAGGAGATGGAGGCATAGCCAAATTCTAGCTGACCATTTCTGGCAGAACTTTGTGAAGTACTACCTGTAGGAGACGTGGTCATGATTGTGGACAACCAGCTTCCACGAGCCCTCTGGCCTGTGGGTAAAGTCTCTCAAGTTTTCCCTGGACCAGACACCCGGATTAGATCAGCTGAAGTGACTGTGAAAGGAAGATCCTACATTCGACCGGTGGCCAGGCTTGTTAGTCTACCTGCCCAGCCTAAGGACGATTAATTCCCTTTCTTACGCAGCCTTTTTTTTTGTTATTCGTATTCACAGGTGAATACGGGGGCGGCTGTGAAAAAGGCTGCCTGACAGTTTGATGTGTTGAGCCCTTTAAGGGGCGGGGCTTAGGGCACCGCTGTGTAGCATGTAGATGAGGAAGGTGAGAGAAGGAAAAAGGAGCAATGGAGTTTACCGTTCTCAGTTTGTGGATTCTGTCCTGCTGTTGCAGTTTGTTGTCACCTTCCTTTTGATGTGTGTGCGTGAAATGCAAGTAAGTAATGTCAGAAGTCAGTGACATTGTTTGTTTAATAAAGTATTTCAGTTTGCTTCTAGTTTATGACATGTTTTATTTATGTGCACACTTAAGAGTTAAATAATGTGGTTTGCTTATTCATGCGGTGTATTTAGTTAGAAAAGAGATGTTTGTACTAATAATGCAGTTTATAATGTGAGATATCAGTTTAGTTATTTGTTAAGAATTATTCAGACAGTGATATTATATTTTTGTTGTCTTTCTAGAAAACCATACACATTGATATGGAAATTAATGAATAAACTGCAAGGACAAGTTTGACCTATTGGAGTAGGACTCTGCTTTCTTGGGAGTTCTAACCGGACTCACCACAGCGATCTGAACTTTCCTACTAGCAATTAAAGTCCCTATTTTTCAGAGCTCAAACAAGTTCCATTGGTGTAGGTACAAATCGAGGACAAAAGATCTTATTTAAATAAAGAAGGGACAGTTCTGTGAGGAAGAAACTTTTTTTTTTATGTATTTTCAAACACAACTTACAAACACGTTTTTTTTAACATCCTGGATTTTTTTTTTTTATTTACTTTGTCCCTCATAGTTGAAGTGTAACTAATAATGAAAGTTACAGAACTTTCTCATCGTTGAGAAATTAAACAATCATTGGATGACTTCATAGTGTTTTTGCCCCATTGTATAGGCAGTTGGTAAGGGATCTAAAATTAAATGTTAGCAGACCTAGGGTAGCCACATTAAAAAAAACAAAAAACTTTCCCTAGATCTGGATAGACGGTCAAGTTATTCAGGATATGTTTCCAAATTCCTGGTCTGCATATGAATCACATGCACATTACAACTACATCCCCTCAAAAAGCTTAAATGTCTGACCACTAGGTGGTAGCATTGAACTATATCTGTATCTGAAGGATATCAGTCAAATGGCAACAACATGAATACAATAATACATTTCTCTTCTGCTATGTTTGTAAATAAATAAATAAATAAAAATCAAATCATTTGACTTGAATGCAGTGATAGATAAATAAATAGATAAATACAACAAGTAATACAAGTTACCTTCATATATTAATAAACCAAATAAAAACATTGTTGTTCTGAAGCCTTCTGAAACAAAGAAAATGTTGGAAAGTAAATAAACAACATAATGTTATCACAGTACCAGATATTGGAGATAAAGTATTTGCCAGAAATACTTGACAATTTGCCATTTCAAAGAAAGTGAAATAATGCTTTTTGTGCTCTTGGTAAAACTCAGAGTTCACTTCCCCTTTTAAAAACTGTATATTTGAATCATAAACAAAGAATTTAGATAAAAATACATCATTTTAATTTTCCAATTAAAAAGTGACACATTTTTTTGGTTTTTAGGTCTATTTAAACAGTTTTCATGAGTTCTATGAAACGTTATTATTTAAACAATGTATTAAAATAGGACCTGTACAACTCATCAGACACCTGAAAATAGAGTGTTTGTGGAAAATTTTACGGAAAGTAACCTGGTTGCGTAATGAGGGTGCACATCCTAAAGTGAATATGTTGCAGAACATCTTTTAACATGAATTTCTAGATTTTTTTTTCTTTTTTTTGGGGGGGGGGGGGGGGGGGTGTTCACATAGCTCCAATTTTTTATACTGATTATACTTATATAAGACCAAGTGTGGATCAAGAGAGTGACATAGTGACATAATCACCAAATAGGCTTCATGTTGTAAGCTAATTTTCTGTAACTTGGCTGCTACCCTTCTTTCTTTGAAAAAAAAATAACTTTTAATCAACACACACGAGTCACCCTCTATTCAGCTCAGTGTTTGGGTTGTTGTTGCTTGACAATCCAAAAACATAGTGTTGGTCATAGTTCAAAGGTGTAATGCTGAGAAAATACCTGAAGAGATGAGTCAGGGCTGCAGAGTAAATGTAAGAAAAAGAACTCTGAGGTCCCCTCCTCTGCTTTGGGGTGTGCTTTAAACAACACTCTTAGACAGCAACTAGTTAATCCCAAGGATTAGACATTCAAACAAACCCAGCATTGTGGTATATGTGGCTGAGTAATGATCAGGCCTCTACTGAACTAAACAGAAACTCCTGTGTTGGGAAATTTACTTGAAACATCATGGTTATAAATTCCCTCACCTAAAACATAACATTTTTGGGTAAGCTAGTTACTACACAATCAATGTAACTAGTTACTAGGCAAAGAATGTACTTTTTATGATCTGAATTTTAAATGCAATTACTGTAGGAATTCAATAATAAAATGTAAAATATTACATGTTAATGAAAAAAAAAATTAAAAGGACTTTAACCTGAAAATAATTTAACATTTTCTAATCTAAACCATTTTGGTCTGTGTGGTGGGCCATGTGAGTCAAGACACTCAACTGCAATACCTGTATGTACCTGTAATTATTGTGATTAATGATTATAATAAATAAACAAAAGAGCAACACAGCAAACTAGATATTTTAAAACTTTATATTTTGCATATTGGAAGCTTCAACAGGATATAAAGCAGGTTAGAGCTGAAAAATAATGTTTTCAAGCAGTTTAACAATATAAAATTATGCTTTAGAAATTTAAACAAGGATTACAAATTCTAAAAAAATAAAAACAGTAAGAGTGCTCCTGTAATATTAGTATGGAAAAAATACCAGTAAACCATGTGAGTAAATCCAGGAAAACACCAGAATAGTAAAAAGCGATGTCTTGATAAATTGAGGCTTCTGATTGTAAGTCAGTTTTTTTTTTTTTTCATAGCAATATCATGTTATGTGGTATACTGATACTATTAGATCAAAGCTGCCTGTAACTGACTTGGATGAGTCTTTATTCAAAGACACAATGAACAAATCACAGGATGATTCAGCTGTCGACTTCTGTGAGATTTTCAGGTTTAGGAATGCTATCTTTAAATCTGAAAGGTTCTCCTCTCTCCTCTTAGTACAGTATGTACAAACAATCATATTACTGAACAACTTTCTACATTATTGTTTATCAGCCATGGTGTCCTCTCCCCGAACAGAGACAGAGCGCCTATGAAGTGTCTCTTTAGATAATTACTATCTAAAAAGCGTATCAAGGTTCTGGCGTGGCCTAGCCAGTCTCCAGACCTAAACCCAATAGAGAATCTTTGGAGGGAGCTCAAACTCCGTGTTTCTCAGCAACAGCCCAGAAACCTGACTGATCTAGTGATAATCTGTGTGGAGGAGTGGGCCAAAATTCCTCCTGCACTGTGTGCAAACCTGGTGAAAAACTACAGTGTACATTTGACCTCTGGAATTGCAAACAAAGGCTACTCTACCAAATATTAACATTCATTTTCTATGGTGGTCAAAAACTTATTTGTGATTCCTGGATTTTCTTTCTAGATTATGTCTCTCATAGTGGACATGCACCAACAATGACAATTTCAGACCCCTGCATGATTTCTAAGTGGGAGAACTTGCAAAATAGCAGCGTGTTCAAATACTTATTTATCTAACTTTATTTTAATAGCTCTGTTATTTTGTCTGAGTGAGGGAAAATAATTTATTTGAAGACAAGGTCAAGTATACCATCAGTAGAAGGATGACATAAAGACCCTTGCATCAATAGATCAATTAGAGCTAATGAGAGCATTTAAGGTTTGTAAGTTACAAAACCAAAAATTCAATATGAGTGTGTACATTTATGAGAATCCTTGTATGTGCAGATTATATACTTTGTCAGGCAGACTGTCATGATTCTGTTCATATTTGCCACATTACGTTAGTAAACATAAATGTACTTTCTTTAAGCTGATGAGACTGATTCTCCAAAAGAGTGAGACTTTCTTATTTTTTTTGAGACAGTCATTTTTATCACTTCCTTATGCCTTCATCCTGTGTTTGTATAAAACAGGAACAGCTCTTAGTTGATTCTTTACTCTGGGTGAAAGCAGTTAAAAAATGTCAGGCCTGAGCAACGTTCTGCTTTTCGTGGCCTTCATTTCTTTCTCTGTGGCTGATGTCGGAGATTTTACCCCCTGTTTGCAATTCTTCTATAGATCCTGGCCCCCCAAAGGCCTGGCTGGGACTTCGATCTGCCAGCGATACAATAACAACTACCGCTTTGCCACTTTATACAGTCGACCGCGCCGCTCTCCATGGTTCTCGGCTTATGTGTACACAGTACCAAGTGGGAAGAGACCAAAAGCTTCTTGGAAATATGAACCACAGGTAAGCAGCTTGAAACTTATATTTTCACTTCACTGATTTAGATAGTTCAAAAAGAGGTATACTCTACAGGTACTGGTTTTTATTGGTGTAAAGGAATTTATTCGCAGTAAAAACAGAAGCATAATAGTTTAACAATGTGAATATTTGGAGAAAATTTTATAACGTTTCTTTCTTTGGTTGCTTATGGTCCAACTTAAATTCACTGAGTAGTTAGCAGTAGATAAAAACAGGAAATTGAGCTTTAAAAGGAGAAGTGGTTATTGTGTCTTCACAAGGTGCCAGCTCTGCACCAAAAATGGAAACAAGAAGAATATTAAAATGGCCCTTCCATTTAACTATTTGGATGATAAATTAATAAAATAAAACAAATCTAATTGTTTATATTTTTAACAGAAGCATATTTATTTGGATGAAAGAGTTTATTGAAGAGTGGAAGAAGGAACTTTTTATTGTCAGGTTGTAAGGAGGTTTTTAGAGGACTCAAATGCAGAGACAGAAGCTGAGGTGATTTTTTGCAGATTTAATAAAGAGTCATGGCAACAGAAGCATAAATCCCGAAATAACTGATCAAGACATTCACGAACTCGAAAAAAGGGAAACACATGGGTTAAGTAGAGAATGAAGAGTATCCAGCAAACAGTAACTGCAGAGGAGGAGTATATATACCAAACAGAACAAAGAATGGTGTAATGAAGTGATTGGGAGAAGAAGTGGACAGAAGGATCTGGAAAACAGCTTGGGGAAAGAAGATTGGCACCAGAGCAACAGAGAGTGTACAAAAAATATAAAAGAACTCAAATAAAAACAAAAAAACTACCAGAATGGCGCAAAATGGAAATGAAACCAATGACCTAGAATACACAGAAAGACATGATTCAAAGTGTAACTGAAAACTCAAACAGAAAACTTGGACAGAATCAGAAACACTTCTGAGTCAATGAACTGTAAAATGGTTTGTTTTTTGTTTTTTACTGAAAAGACATGTCTTTTTCCTTCCTAATTAATGTGGCGTTGCGAGAAGGTGTTTGCGTAAAGCACGAACATACTCTAGAAAAACATGTACAACCACATTACAGTTATTTAAACAGCAAAGAAGATTATTTTATTTCTTATGATATAAAAGGAAACTTCACTTTGTTTGTCAGGATGAAAGGAAGGCAATATTTTACCCCAAATGGAGCAGCTCATATAAAGAGCTTAAGGGGAAATCAATTTTCTGATGCAACCTTTTCTGCCATTCTGTCCATATACTGTATTTGTTACTTGCTTGGCAAGGTGGTTCCCCTTCCTCGAGCTGTCTTCTCAGACTCTATGGTATTGGCAAACCATCATATCCCACGAAAGGTTATACTACCCTCCATAAAAGCAGAATAAAACATTAAAAGCATCAACTTCAAGATACCAGTACCTCTAAAACATACAGTCTCTACTTTTTTTGCCCAAGTCCTATATTACACCCAGGTATGTATAGCTTGTGACAATTCTAGTCTTTCCTCCTTCAATGGATGTGGTGAAGAATGAAAGAATCTTTCTGAATTAAGTTGTCATATGTTGTTGTTTCTATTGTATTCAAAATCCAGAATTCACAATTATCACATTGATTACTTTAGTTTTTATTACTTGTCAAACATTGCATTTTTTATTCTTCTGGCTCAATAACAGTTGGCCTACCCTGCAGCTGATGGCAACATGAGGCCCTTCTTGCCAGGACCGGTGGACATGAACGTTGTGGAGAGCCAGGCAGTTGAGCTAGACTACATTAACTCCACCTACTCCCGTGGTCATCTCAACCCTAGCCTTCATCACCAGACCCCCGTGTGCCGCTCCTCCACATTCACCCTTACCAATGTGGTTCCTCAGAAGAAATGGTCCAATGATGGACCCTGGGAAGACTTAGAGCAGACCGTCAACAATACCTTGGCTTCCTACTGTCTTGGGGAAACCTACATAGTAACAGGCATCATTCCCTACCAGAAAGACGAACACTGGATCAAGAATCGCGTGGCAGTGCCAGAGTATCTGTGGTCCGCATACTGCTGCCCAAACTACAACCACAGTGTTCCTGAAGGAATGAAAGATGCCTTTCCCACCTTCGCCGCTATCGGACGTAATGACCCAAACAGCACAGAAGAGATTGTCCCCATACAGAAGACAGCGAAAAAACAGTATTGGGGATATGATGTGAGACGGATGTCTCTAAACTCACTTGAGATGTACCTGAAGGACAGATTCAACACTGTTGTCACTGTTTTTCATGAGCAATGTAATTAATTAGATTATATGCAAATAGGTCTTATAATGCTGGTGTAAATTTTGTGTCACATAAAACTGTGAGTTTTTTATTCTTAAGCTATGACCAAAATGAAAAATAATAATTTTCATTATATAGTGTGAACTAACTTAATGTGGTCTTTAAAATGTTGAAATCTACTATTAGCCACTAAAGAAGAGTCAGTTGGTGTGTAAAAAAAAAAAAAGTGAAGCAAATCAGAAAGAATGAAAAGGCAAAGAGATTCAGCTGAAATGCAAATAGAACTAATAATAATAATAATAATAATAATAATAATAATAATACCTATAGTTCAGTTTATATACTTATTTTAAACAAAACACTTGGACAGCTCGACAGAATGGTATCAAACCAATAATGGTCATGGTCATTGTGTGGTATGATATTGCTGTCAGACCCAAGCTTCCAAAAGTCTATCGACATGGTGAATGGTCTCTATTCAAAATAAACAGCATTACAACCAATCAGCAGATATGGTATGGGTGCATATTGCATGAGGTTCGATGGTCATCTTGTGCAAGTGCATAATATGAGTTATGCAGTCTATGAAACATAGTGCAGAATGACAAAAAGCATGCAGATATCCTATTTGAATCACTCTTTCCAGCATAGGACAGTCTGTATAAATACATACTGAAACCTGCAGCTTTCATGCAAAGCCACAATGTGACCCCTTTAACTCTGTCAAGAGCTAACCGTGGTGTCTCCAATTTCGGTGGGACACACCGTTGTTTGCCTGTAACCTGCTCTCATTTCAGAATTGTCTTAAGCAGTGCTCCTCTAACTTCAGTCCTCAGGATCTGCTGTGCAGTTATTAGATGCGCTCCTGCTGCAACAAACCTGCATCAATTGAATCAAGCCTCTACCAAACTTGATGCCCCATAAGCAGTAATTCAGGCATTCATTAAAGTCAGCTGAGTTGGAGCAGCAATGTTTCAGGAAAGTAGCCCTCAGGGACAGGAGTGGGACACCCTGGTTTAAATGGTATGTGCAAATGTACTTCTTCTAACCACTAGATGGAGGCCTTTCCAAGTAATGTGCTCACTACTGGAATTCTCTTCTATTTTATGTTACTTTTAATTTATCTGAATCAAGTACTAAAAACAATTCTTGAATAGAATGATGTATTTATCTATAAAGTTTAATTTTGTATGTGAGCCTTTCTGGCAGTTAGAAAGTGATTTTTGTTCAAAGAAAAAAAAAGCAACACAACACACTGAAAACTAGTATGGAGTATTCATGGATTAACATAATAGCATGCAGTTCCTATTGAAATGGAGTGCTAAAGCAAATGTATCCTAAACACCTGTTTATCATTGTGTAAATGCAATAGGGTGTTAATCAGGTTAATCAGTCTTAACCTCTCAAAGGTAGCAGCAAAAAAGTGAACAAAAGGGTTAATTAATATGTATGTTTGCTTTCTTTTTCTTCCTTTTGTGTTTAAAGTATTGATATTTTGGACAAGCTTAAACCAACCCAAACTAGAAGAGATTTTCTTTTTCACGTATAAACATGAAAGCGTCTGTTGATTCTCTGCTTTCACATTGTTCACTGTTTATTTCCTGAGAGAGAACGCCACTCAAGGTTATATACTCCAACTCTGCAACCATTTGTTTTTGTTGCTTTTTTTAATATAAAAAATGCTTATTAAAACCAGGTAGAGATCACTCATGTTTGCAGATATAACATTGTGTAGTTGATTTCTGTTTCCCAAAGTGACAATAAATACAATAGTTGTTTTAAGTGATTATCCTTTTATTTCAAGAACAGATGTTACATCAACACAGGATTGCACAGAGCTTAGTCTGTCTAACATAAAGTTTTTTTAAACACAATCTGAATGGACATCTTAGTGATGTTGCTGTTCCATTTGGGAGAACACCTTGTCCCAGATCTCTACCTTCATAATGCACCTGCCCATGGGGGACATAGTAGCCTTGACGTCCACGCCTCTACCCTGAAAGGTAAGCCCACTGCCGTTGGACTCCTGTCGGACAAAGCCATTCTGCTCCTTGTTGTAGTACATCTCTTTGTAGAGGCTCTCGTTGCATTCTTTGCTCTTGTCGTAGATTCCTATAGCTATCCAGTTTTTGTACAAGTTGTAGTCATACGGCACAGAGAACATTATTGCTATCATTTCTTTGGTGCTGTTGGAATGCCGCTCAAACAGCTCGTAAGTCAGAACGCCTACAGCGCCTGTGGATTTGCCACTGTCTTTGCTAAAGTTGCAGACTTCGGTCTTAAGTGGGCGGACAGTGGGTTGGGGAGGGCTGTGGACATTGCCGCTGTCAAGGAAAACCCTTTTTTGTTTTGCAAAAAAAGAAAAACATTTGCATAAGAAAATCAGATTACTTTTACTCCAGGTATAGAAAGTTAAGATTACGCTTAAGTTGCACTTACTTGGGGTTAATGAGGCAGTGACTGTTTGTCAAGTTGGTGATCTCAATTGTGACATTTCTTCTGCTTTCGAGGTTAGCAGCCAAAGCCTCTGCTGATTCACTCATTGTTTTAGCTTTTATTATTTACCTGACGATCAGACATGAACAGACATGTAGCTATTTGTTATCAATGCATTTACTTGAATTCAACATTTCCTTAAGTTCAAGAAGCAAAAAGATCTTACCTGCACCGTGCCACTGGTCGTTTACTCATGCAATGCAGACTTTGAATCACAGTGTTCAGTGTTAAGGTGGATGTTCCATGGGAAAGAGAGACAACCCACAGTGTCTCCACCCACAGCAGAGTCCCACTTTGGGTGCCCCTCCCTGTATCAGGCTTCATGAATCAGGTATGTCTAAGGAAGAAGAATAAAGGTGCAGTCCATCCCTTTTTTTGTTTTTGTTTCCTGCATTCTTGTGAGGGTGAGACCGTTGGGCTTATTTTGCCAGTGACATCAACTCTTACTGGAAAGTTTTGCCAAGAACACACCTTTTTTGCTTTTTTTTTTTTTCCCTCTGTCTTAATGTTGATCTTTGCAGCCAGTGTGTCTGCAAAGCACCGTTTTTGATTTCGGTGTTTTAGTTTGCATTTATTCACTGCATAAGGTTCTGAAAATGGGTAAAAATCTCAAAATAAGTGTATTTACCCCTATTAGAAGTAGGAAATTAAGATGATCTGCCAATAGAATTAAAATGTTTACCCTTTAGAATAAAATAATTTGAATTTATGCACTTGAAATAGGAAACTGCTATTGTTTTATTCTTTTTTGAAATTTAAATTGTCTTATTCCATTGGAAAAGTGTCTTATTTACCACTTCAATTGAAGAAAAAAAGCACTTATCTAAAAAAACATTGACTTTCTTAGATTTATATTTTTTGTAGTGTTATTCATTTTTCTTTGTGTGAGGAAGGATTGTCATTTACACAAGACGACAAGAAGTGGATTAGATAAATTTTCTTTTATTTATTCAAAGCATCCATGACAGCAATAATCAAGAGTATCAACCCCAATGCTTTTATTTTATTTGAGCTCTTCATGTTGAGGGCATTATTGTTTATCGACCCATCATATCATACAGCTCGAGCTTGATGATTGCTTTGCCCTCATCAGACATGCAGGCCCTCACATCCAAATCTTTGCCCTGGTAGAGCATCCCAGAACCATCAGCCTCATGGCGCACAAAGTTGCTGAAATCCTTGCTGTTGTACATTGTTTTGTAGAGTTTTTCATCGCAGGCAAGTGTGCGCTCAAAGATTCCCACACCATACCAGTTCTTGTAGAAGTTGTAGTCGAATGGCACAGAGAACATGATGGCCATCAGCTCACTGCAGCTGCGGGTCTTCATGTTATACAGCTCGTAGGTCAGAACACCAACAGCTCCGGACGCTGTGTTGTCATCCTTGACGAAGGAACACACCTCTGTCTTTTGGGTGCGCACAGTAGGCTGTGGGGGATTGAATGGGAATCCACTCTCCATGTGAATCCTAAAAGAAACATTTAGGAGACCATTAGACATTTGATTAATTCTAATAGAACAACCGTTGTATGAGCCTTTTCATTAGGAAATATGTTTTGTGAAGCTTCAATGGATACATAAACAGGAAGGGATCCTCGGCGCCCTCTGGATGGCAAGCCTCTGGATCCCAACAATAAATGGTGTTTTTGTAAAGATTACAATAATGAAGGCATGATGTTGAAAACAAATCAAGAATACAAATAATTAAATGATTAAAAAAAAGTCATTCAGAACTTTAAAAAAAAGCCAAATATACACTTTACATGTAAAATAAAACGATTCATAAAACATCAACCACTTTTACAAACTATAAAAAGGACAGCATATATGCACATTATTAGGACCTTTTATTTAGCAAAAAAAAAGCACACATCTGAAGAAACAACTTTACAGGAAGTGATGCAAAAGTGTTATGAAAAAGAATGAATAAATGAGGTATTTTAAACCAAGCAGTACATGATTAAACACAAAGTGATACAAAAATACTCAATACCATATACCATACAGAGTAGAGCAGCTGGATCATGAACTCTTTTCATTTTTGCAAATCATATATTTGTTGCCTAAAGATAATTAAAAATATTACATTTGCAATACTTAAACAGTTACATAGTTTTTAAATCCATCAAATGTAGTACTGCTGTTTAACACTCAGACCTGCAAAGTAAAAGTGGTTTAATCTTCATAAACTCAACCTAATATTACAGGTTTTACTTTTTTTGTTTCATCTGCATGCAACCAGAGATCATGAAGGACAGTGCTGGCTGGCATTCTCAGGTTCTTACGTACTTTGGGTTGACGAGACAGTAAGTGCCGCTGACATTGGTGATCTCAATGGTGCAGTTACGGTTGGTGGTGAGGGTCGCCGAGTGGGACTCTGCTGTGTCAGGCATGGTTCTGGATGCTATAGGGAGACAGTTCAGACAAGAGGCTGAAGCAAAGAGCAGCCAGAGAACAAATCATTACTTCTTTAGATACTAGTACATCATATAGATATATATATATATATATATATTTTTTTTTTTTTTTTTATCTCTGAGAAATATATCTTTTAAAAGCACTTACTTCAAGTAATGCAGCACTCACGGAAAGGCACACAGTCCACTGAGAGCAGATTTGAGTTTGGCTCTGAGAGGAGCTTAAAGTCACACCCTTTTAGACACACCTGATCTGCAGGAAGGTGTGTTCCTGAAATCCTGCACTGCGGCTCCCAGAATGTCACTTATGAACAATGATTGCATTGAGTTAATGACAAAAATGCAATTTAACTATTGGAAACTTGAAGGAAATTTGCAAAATAATCTTAATAGACAAATCAAGTAAAGGATGAGGTTAGTGAGGTGTATAAAATGATTAAGAAAAAGCTCCAATTATGCAACATATTTTTTTTTTTATGCAAATAGAGTTAAAGTTTTCTGCATACATAAACTATACAGGAAAATGTCTTATTGGAAACAGTGATTCAGGACTATTGTATATATAAATGTAAAAGTATTTGTCCTGAAGTCTGATAGCAAGTGAACAGAGCAGTCCTAACCACACCTAACATCTATTGTTAAAAAACCGTAAAGCTACAGTTATTAAACTGGTTTTACTCACTTGACTGGTTAAACTCTATTTAGTTGTGTATGTTTCTGTGGAGTTAACCATGTCGGCAATATGTTTCAGCATGCACATACCGGCTGTCTAGCAAACCTGTTCATTGGTTCATGGAAACTTCCAGCTTCCCCTACGAGCACAAAAATACAAAGAGACTTGGAAAAAAAAGCAGCCAAAAAAAACAAACAAAAAAAACGTAATCACAATGACAAGAAAGCAAAGCAGCAGTAGAATCCTATGGAATTTGAACTGATGCAACACTGGCATGGAAAAAAACACACAAAACCAAAACAGAATTCTCTATAAAAACTTAATTTTATGTTTCAAAAACTACAAACAGCAACAAAACATACACAAAGTTACAAAATGTAGATAAAAAAAATATATGAGTAAAAAACAGGGGATGCAAGAGTGGAATAGCGGATAGCACTGCTGCCTTGCAGTAAGGAGGTTCTAGGTCCAATTCCTAGACTGGGGTCTTTCTGCATGAAGTTTGCATGTTCTTCCTGCGCATTCAGTCCAATCCAATCCACTTTATTTATATAGCACAATTTCAATAAACACAAGGGTTCCAAAGTGCTACACAGAAAAGATAAAATAACTAAAATGAATAAAAGTAAATAAAATAAAATAAAATAAAAGCACTGCCCGCACAGGATAAAAATGTGCATGTGTATACATAAAATCAACATGTGTATACATAAAATCAACACTCCACATGGTGTCAAAAGCCAAAGAAAAGAGGTGGGTTTTAAGAAGAGTCAATGGGTTCTCTCTCGATACTCCGGCTTACTCTCACAGACTAAAAACACAGCTGTTAATTTGCTTCTCTAAATTCTCCTCAAGTGCGATTGTTTGCATGAATAGTTGTTTTTTCAGCAGGGATAAGCATGGAGAGGGATAAGTGTGACGGAAAATTAATCGAAATTACAAAAAGAAAGAAAAAATACAAAAAAATTAGATAAAGAAAATGGTAAATGTCAGTTTTATCTAGCTGTTGTTCAACACAAAACAACAGCTACACCTACTGTCAGAAATTAGGCAAAGCACCAAACCCAAACACTAAAAAGAGGTATATAAAAGTTTAACATTAAATACAGTTCCGAGAAAATGTTTTATATTTCCGTTAAGGTAAATATATTTCAAATAGAAAAAAGAGGGCATTAGATTCCTGTAATAATAATCATTTAATTAGCTGCATTAAAGCTGATGTTCATGATTAAAACTTTCTGACAACTTTCTAACATCTTGTGTTTAGTTATTTTGTTTTTATTTTGATTCTTCTCCTAAGTAGCCGGGTAATGCCTAAAGAAACATCAAGATGTTGGGTCTGGGGAGGCTCCATTGGCCATAGGGGTGGGCACTACGGTTGTCCTTCTAATTCCTCTGCATGCCATAGGACAACAACCAAGCAGCGCAACAACTGAGGTGACGTACTCAGATCACTGTTAAACATAATATTAGTAAGTATGGACAAAACACAATATATTCTAAACTTTAAAATTAAAAGTAATAAAAAGATAAAGCTATGATCTGATGAAATTACCTTAAATAGACACTAATTGCTTGTCTTTCTTATGGATACATCCCTTTGAAGGTTATTTACCATTTGGATGTGATATAAAACCTCGTTCACCACGATTCCTGAAACATTATTCTGGAACACCTAGATGGCTAGCATCTTGCTCCATTCCTTTTGTAGCAAACAAGACACATGGCTCCCAAAAAATTAACTGGTAACGACCAGTTCACTTCTCCTTGTGGAGATTTACCCAGCTGCATGGCCCTCAGTCCAAGTTTCTCTGCCTCCTTTACCTGGTCCTCCATGAGCGCTATTGACAGGGATGCAACAACCATAAGCAGATTGGGACTCAGTCCCACTTGTTTTGTCACCAGATCAAACTTTTGCTGTATCCAGCAGAATAACAGACTTCAGTGCCATTATCTATTCTTTCCTAAAAGAAAATAATTCAAATGTTCCTTTACCGACGTCAATATCGAATCAAAAAATACCTGTGAGCTGGTGGCAGCCATTGTTTACATCTTCTCTGCAACACACCTTTAACATCATTACATAAAGTTCTGACTCTTCTGCTTTCCTCTTGTTAAATTATTGACCCAACTGATCTTAGATGAACCTGTCAAGCTTTGAATGAACAATAGCTAGAGCAGCCGTAAACAGCTCCAGTCCACGAAGATCAGCTTCTCACAACTGTTAGATTTGTCCTTGCCCCAATACCTGAATCAAATGTCTTAATTACCTCCTCAGTATGCAGCACATTTCTCCAAATTCCTCTTAATCATCTGATTATTTGATTCAGGTGTGCATCTAAAAATTGCAGGTTAAAGGCTCTTGTGGATTGGAAATGCACTACCCTTGCTCCATACACCTGGACAGGAAAATCCATTTTCTGCTGCAAAGGATTAACTCTGAAGCACAATCAATCTCAAATATATATCTTTTAAAATCAATCTGTTTAAATGAATCTATTCAATTCAGAAAAAATACATTTTTTGGTCCCATATGTCAAAAAAAAACAAAAGAAAAGCATTTACAAGAATATATTTCAATTTAATTTAGTGAGATTGATCAGTGAAGGACCTCAAGGCTTAAGGTGGTCTTTGAAATATGTAGAAATGGAAAAGTAGTAATAGCAGAAACCCAAGCAAATTCTACAGGGCATGTTGATTAATCTTTTCCATATGCTTTCACCAGTTAAAATTACAATCAAATTTCTTTATTGCAAGAAACACGGCTTACTATAAAATAATATTTTATTATAAATAAGATTACCAAGCTAGCCACATGTACAAAATGATTTACAGATTTATCTTATTATTTAGTGAGATTATTTTTCTACTTGTTGATATGGATCTGCTGACTCTCTCCTGCAAAGACTTACAGCATGCACAGGCAATGAGTCTACGTTGGTGCAATGGTAACAGAACTGTAGACGTGTAGACTTTCGCCAAATCTGAGCGTGGTGAAATCTCTGCTTCCAGAATTACTGCTACAACGGAGATATTACTGCATTAATGTGAGTAACAGGTTTACCTAAATCAATCACTCTGTAAAAATAAGGATTTTCTTTATTTTTGGCTGTTTTTTTCCCCTCTGTCCTCTTATTTTGGGTAATAAAAGCTAGTCGGCTAATGCAACCTTATTTCGCCCATGTTTTGTTTTTCTTTTTTACTTTTTAATTTGTTGAGCGACAGGATTGAAAATGTAGTTTCTTAACCTTGTATTTTTATGTTCCAAAGAAAAGTCACTTTGGAGTGTTTTTCTCTCCTGCAAAGCTCTGGAGTGGTTCGCAGCCAAGTACAAAGTGGCCCGGGATGAGAATCGGCTTCTCCGGGTCCAAGGTCCTGGTTCTCATCTGGAAAGAAGATGGCTTACCATCTTCAGGTTGGAGTTGAAATCTTGACTCAAGTGGAGGAGTTCAAGTATCTTTGGGTCTTGTTCATGTGTAAGGGGAAGAAAGAAAGAGAAGATCAACAGATGGAAGGCTTCCACCATAATGAGTCTGGTCTGGTGCATAGAGCTGAGCAAAAAGGCAAAGCTCTCCATTTACTAAAGGGTCCATGTTGCTACCCTCTTCTATCGTTAAAATCTTGATGATGATCAAAAGAAGCAAAATTTCCAACACAAGCAGAGCAGCTGATATGAGCTTTCCTCATCTCAGCCTGGTTCTGGATAACCGAAGGTCGACGAATATAAGTACAAGATTTTCCTACCATGCATCTATTTACAGCCTCTCATGCTAAGGTTGAACAGGCAAAATGGAGAGATCCACTTTTAACGGCTTGCCAGTATGGCAATCACTAAGAAGTGGAGTTGTCCACTAGTTGACTTAATTAGACTGAGTTGACTCACATCTGGACAACTCAATAACTACAATAGGTGTTTCTGAAGCAGGGCATATTGTAAGTAATTGTGTTGTGTTATGGATTTCTAGTTTTATTTCCATAACACTCAGCGAGAACATCCATCCATCTTCTAACACGCTGAATCCCAAGTGGGGTCACGACGGGGCTCGTGCCTATCTCCAGCTGTCAATGGGCAAGAGCTGGGGTACACCCTGGACAGGTCACCAGTCCATCGCAGGTCAACACAGAGACAAACAGGACAAACAACCACTCACGCACACACTCACACCTAAGGAGAATTTAGAGAAGCCAATTAACCTACAGTATCAGTCATATTTTTTGACTGTGGGAGGAATCCAGAGTACCCGGAGAGAACCCATGCATGCTCAGGGAGAACATACAAACTCCATGCAGAAAGACCCTGGGCTGGGAATCGGACCCAGAACCTTCTTGCTGCAAGGAGGCAGTGCTACCCACTGCGCCACTGCAAGAACAATCCTGGGGAAAAAAAAGAATGCACCACAGTGCCTTGATAACTTTCCACGCTACACGTTTACCACAAGGTGGCCCAGTAGCGCAACAAAACTTTTCAAGCACTATCTACAGCTGGCACATAGTGAAGTTCTTCAAGACAGCATAAAATATAATGTTGCTCTTTCCTCCCACACATTTCCTATCAATTTTAAGTAAACAGAAGCTGAAGCAAAATAATTTAATAATAAAATGTTTATTGAGTTATAATGAGCAAGTTACAAATAAAGGCAATAAGGAAATATCAGTTTAAAAATGCGATAAAAAAATGAATTCATCATACTATGAAGTAAAATCACAAATATAATTATGAAAAGTCACCATATCACTTAGGAAGTTCATATGAGCACATTTTTAGATTTATAAATCAGCAAGGAGGATGCTTCGTCTTTTGCTTATACTTTACATTTACATTACAGTTGATTAACTGAATTAAAAAATAAACCCTAAGAAATTCAAAGGCTTAATATTTCAGTAAAGTTTATCAAACATTGAGAATTAAAGTACCTTTGGAGCTCAGAAGGAGTGTTAACCAATGAATAAAAAATTTATGTTATTCTCCAAATGGATCTTCCTGTAAGCACAGTCTAGTGGGATTAGTGAATATTCTTTACATTAGAAGCTCATAGGATCAGATCTAAGTCACTTCTGAGGGAACATGGTTCCAGCAGTAGTGAAGGGAAGACTTGTCTTTTCTTCTATCCATTGGTTATAGTTGGTAACTCTGGTGTAAACACCAGGTTTCATTTCTTTTGCACATCCATCACCCCAGCTAATAATACCAAAGAGAAAGAATCTGTTGTGAAATTCGCATACCAGTGGTCCTCCTGAATCACTCTGTAAGGCAGAGGTACACAGTGTTAAAGGGAACAAATGCTTGAATCTTTAAGACAATTCAGGTACAGACGCGTTCAAATACCTGACAGGCATCCTGGCTCCAGTCGGGACGCGCGGCGCAAAACATGTTGTTATTGACCTTATTTCCATAATATTCCTCCTGTCGACACACATCATCAGCAATGAGGTTCACCCGAGCCTCCTTAAGGTACTGAGACAGGTACCACAAACCTGCAAAAGTGAGGGACAGAATGAAGTAATGTCCAAATAATGTCTTAATCCACAGTCATGTAAAAAAAAAAAAAAGTTCCCAGGACTATGGAAATAATTAAGTGTCCATCCAATTATGTGACAGCTTTTTGCTTAAATATTGCTTCCTTTTCATTTTACTGGTGTTAGCAAGAGGCAGTTTCTGCCCCCAAAGCTGCAATAGGCTCTATGCACAGCTCCACTACTTCCTGAATTTAATGCAGCTCCTTTGTTTCCTGTCTTTCATGATTGGATGCACTGATTAATCCAGGTGTGTATGACCTAAGTAACTGGCCAGACACACCTGGATTAATCAGTTCGTCCAATAATGAAAGACAGGAAACAAAGGAGCTGCCTTAAATTCAGGAAGTAGTGGAGCTGTGCATAGAGCCCATTTCAGCTGGTGGGGGATTTGTTGGAGCGATGGTTGATGAGCTTGTGCACAGAATAAATAATAACTACTACTTGTGAATATGTTTAATTTGCCTTCTCAATGTTTTTTTTTTTTACATAAATGTGATGTAATACATTATGTTTAATGTATAGTAGAGGATTTTCTTTTTCCAGGTGGATCATCAAAATAAGTAGTTCTCCTAATTGTCAATCATTCGGATGATATGTTAATGTGAGGCCGTCATATGTGCTCATCACTATTTTCACTTACCGGTGGTGAGTCTGACATAGTGGAAGAATTGCAAATCTTGTATGAGTGATGCGTACAGCAACTTTTAAGTAAGAACGTGCACGAGCAGAAATGGGCTTGTGCACGCTCTTGCATGGGTTTAATGGGCGTTCCCTCTAGGGAGCGGGTACAGAGTTGTGCATGTGCATTTTTTTTTTAAAGTGGAGAGGGCGGGTCTTTTCAAAAATTCGCGAAAATCCTCAACTATACTTTTAATGCACACCTGAATGAACAGAATGATTTAGCCAACACGCACATGTCAATATAGAGACATATGAGCTTGTGATGACCAGCTAACCAAGTGCTGGTTAGCATCACACAACTATCTCTTTGCCTCTTGAATCATATAAAAGTGGAAAAAAAGAAAATTGTTTGTTTTTTAAAGAGCAGTTGCTGTGAATCTTAAAAAATATATACGAACGTTTATAAATCCCTCTTTACCAAATTTCTCTTTCCCATAACCAGCGATCTCACAGGTGAACCCGGGTTGGAGACTCTGAAGAGGCGGAGGCAGGCAGACAGGCTTCACCCAGTTGGTCTCCTCTGTGCATTTTCCATCTTTCCCTTTCAACTTCAGTAAAGCTAAGACCAATAAACACTCTTATGTCAAAATTCTGTAAAATAAATGACAAAATACAAATTAAAGACAGAAATCAGATGAAAATTTCTAAACCCCTTCATACAAATGTCATTGTTGTAGTTCTGTAGGCTGATGTTGAATCCTTCATGAATAAAGATTTGCTCCACTCTGAAGGTTTGCTCAGCGGTCGGGTCACTCTCATTGAGGGCGTTTTTCCCCAGTGTGACGGACAAGCGTCGAAGCCTCGTCTGATAGCTGGAACTCATTTGTATAGAAGGTATACATTTAACATTTCCTAACAGCTGCTCTTTTTATCATAACTACAGCTATATCCTACCCTTCAGGGAAGCAGTGGGCAGCTGTGATGACCCAGCAGGAGGATATCAGACTGCCCCCGCAGCGGAACACTTTCGTCTTTGATTTGGAGCGCCAGAATATGGCAGCAACCCACGGGTGGGATTCCACAGTAGCAACTGTTCCACCCACAATCTTCATCTGCCTTCTTACAGTCCGATGACCACATGTCTGCAGTGTAGCTTATGAAAAAAAGTTGCAATTAAAGACTTGCAGGGAAAAATCATTAGAGAGAAAATGTTCTTTGGGAACCTACGTGTTTGTGGCTTGGTTGGTCCAGCTGTAGGTGCAAGCGTGACTGCAAGTATAAAAAGGATTTTTAAAACCTCTAAAGTGTGTACTTTGAATAAAACCTTAAAATTTTCAAATGTTTTTGAATATCTGTTTAAAAAACACCTTTATGTTTCAAAATTGACAGAAATCTGATGCAAGTGAATAAGAAAATTTGTCACTATAGGAAGTAGCCTATACTTACAAGGTTTGACATCACAGACGGGGATATCACAATATTCCCTCACCAGCTGGTCGTTTTTCCTAATGTTACACCATGGACGTAGCCTGTACTGGATGTTTCTAAAATAGAAAAAGAATGCTTTAACAACAATTCAATCTGTAAGACTCTTATCAGCTTCCAGCTGCGATGACCCTCGTTCAAGTTTCAACCAATCAACCGATCGCACCTACTCCGAAGCCAGTCGTCCTTTAAGATCACTTCATTTAGCTCCTGACCAGGCCTCCCGCCAGCACAGCCTGTCACTTGCTGACTGTTGTCAGTCCCACTCACCCTCTGGGTTATTCTACCATCACGGTCCGGGATCAGAGAGGCAAGACCACTCTAATCCTTGTTGTAGGTTACTCATCTCAGCTAATTATGATTCACAGCACCAAAGTCTTCTGCCAGGGCCCGAGCGCCAAAGAACTTATTTCTTTCATGTCAACAAAACTTTTCTTATCGCAGTTTTTCTCTGTGTGAGTCTCTCCAGGTTTAAATACATTTCAATCACAACAAATAAAAAAAAGAACTTTCTTATTAAAACATGTAAGAAAAAACACTATAAAATAAAACAAATGAACATTTATTGAACATTAATTTTAATGTGAAAGCACAGTAAAATGTAGAATAATAGCTGGAAGGTCATCTTTAGCTTGAACCCTGTGGCAAGGGCTCAAACAATTACGGCTGTAAGCCTTCTACACCAAACCAAGCTTCTGCCGCCCTGGCGTCCTCTTCCACAACATCTTTGTCCCCACTTTCCCCCTCTAAATAAAAAATGTATGATGGAGGAGACTCATCCACGACCTCTGACACAAAACTCTCCTCCTCTTGCATGTTTCTGCTGTCCATAGCATTCTTTGACAGTGTCGTTTCTAAGTCACCAATTTAGTGCTACTTGGTCCCAATGTAATTTCCCATTGTTTGCGAACCCTCTGCCACAACAATCCCACCCTCTTGATAAACAACCAATCACATTCACTTTATTCACTCGTGTAAAGTCATGCACCACTCGGGAGAATTCTGAAATGAAACCGTTGGAACAGCCGTTTCCCTTTAAAGACTTTTTACATGTTTATATTATCATTCACATAATGTTATTAATACTAAGATAAATAGGATGTAATGCATCAGCGAAATTCCTGTTTTTGTTTACTTTTGGAGCTGAAGCCTTTAGCACCAGTGATATGAGAGTGTTGCTGTGTAGGTAGCTTTGTATAAGGGCAGTTTCTAATGTGTTTAAGTTTGCAGCATTGCTGCCTTGCATCAATAAGGTCATGGGTTTGATTCCCAGCCAAGGGCCTTTCTGCAGTAGTTTCCGGTTTTTTCCATTTGCATATGTGGGTTCTCTCCAGGTGCTCCCGCTTCCTCCAACAGTCCTAAAAGCATGGAATACTACAGGGTGCAATGCTTGGGAAAATGTTCCCCTCTATATTTGCTCCCACTCTAAAACATTGTGAGGCAATATCAAATGTTAATGCGCGATGACCGTGTTACAGCATATTAATCCATGAAACCTGTTTAACTTCAATGTCCACTCTCACCACATGCTTGCTCAACAAGTGGCATTGGTCAAATTCCAGTCTTCCAGTGTTTATCGCTGGGCTTCCTGAGAAGATAACATTTTACTAAGTAGCACACAAAAAACAATTGGTTCCTGTTATACTACAGATAGAATTAAACTGGAATTATTGTTGATGAAATTGAATCTCATCTGTCTACATTGTTGAACTGTATTTTTCGATCAGCTCATCCTGCACTGTACTTATGAAGTGGAATTGTTTTTCAACTTCATATTTGCTATGAATTAGTGATATATTTATATAAAACCACTGAACAGAAATGAAATAAATGTTTAACTGTAGTAAGTAATGTGAAGCGTGTAAGAACAGATAGTTAGCTTCTGTCTATGACTTATTTCAAACAGTTCTTCAATAAATCATGCGGGTTTATTATTATAGGAAGCAGCTCTGTTTTTAATTGAAGGTTGAGCTCAGATCGTTTCCCCTGACTGCATCTCTAAGCTGTGCTATAAGCTGTTGCTTTACGAACATGCTTTCTACATGGTCGGCCATCAACAACAATGCAACCATCTTGTTTTTTTCATTCATCGGACTCTAAAGTCGGAGACTTTCATCCAAAATGGGACGTTTGGTGCTGTCATCACAGGCACTCATTTTATTGCTAAATTTTGCGCTTTGGAGCTGAGCAGCTGAGCAGCACAGTGTTACAGCTGCTGGGTATAGGCTCCCTGCCTGTGATGTTCATAGTCACTCACATAGCCACTGGGCTGCAGCTCTTTGGTGTTCAGCTCATATAACTCATATTCAGAAAGTCAATCAGTGTCAAATGCTGTAACATCAGACTGGAGCTTAGATCAAAATACCAGAAATGGACTTAAATGTCATTGCTTTTGAAAAAAATTATCCTCCTCCATCTCCTGCTAGCAGTTTAATGGCAGACACCATTGCTTTATTTTTAACTGAAAAAGTGGCAGGTATTAGTAAACAGTTTTCCTGAACTGCACCTGAAACCTCTCAGATTACAAATTCTAGCAGAGGCCCTACTGCTCCATTCTATTCATTTACTCCTCTCATTGAGTGCTACAGTATGTGTCTAAAACTGCTGGAACCTATTCCTACCAATTTTCTCCAGTCCATAGCTCCGATGGTAACTGCAGCAGTCACAAATTTCATCAATGCCTCACTGACATCAGGCACATTTCCTAACTCATACATGCAAGCTCTGGTTAGAACGCTGCTCAGGAAACCCTCTCTCCCACTGACCCAGGTGGAAAACTATTGGCCGGTCTCTCTACTAACCTTTCTGTCTAAGGGCATTAACAGATCAGTCTTTAGGCAGGTCACAGAATACCTCTCACAAAAGAATCTACTTGATACAAACCAATCCGGGTTTAAAAAAGGCCACTCCACTGAAACGGATCTGTCATCTGTGACAGAAGCCTTAAAAGAGGCAAGAGCAACAGGGAAGTCCTAAGTACCATTAAACACAGTCAACCATGACATCTTTCTATCTATACTGTTGAGCACAGGAAGAGCACACTCCTGGTTTGAATCATTCCTCACTGATCAGTCTTTCATAGTGTCCTGGCTTGGTCACACTTCTGCAGAGCAACAACTCGCCACAGGGGTTCCCCCTGGTTCAGTACTTGGACCTCTTCCCTTTGCCATATACACCACCACGCTGGGCTAGATCATTCAATCACATGGTTTCTCATACTACTGTTATGTTGACGACACCCAGCTCTGTCATTCCACCTGATGACCACACGGTCTCAGCGTGCATCTCAGTCTCTCTAACACATCAAAATGGATGAAAGTCCATCACCTCCAACTGAATCTCTCAAGAACTGAACTGCTGGTTTTCTGAGCCAAACCAACCATACACCACATTATTCACATCCAGACTGGATCCCTGTCTCTGACTCCATCAAGAGCAGCAAACTTGGGTGTCATGATTGACGATCAGCTGACCTTTACAGATGTTACCTCCATCTCTCAATCTTACTATTAAACATAAGAAGGATCTGGCCATACATTACCCAACATGCTACCCAGCTCTTGGTTATCCTCTGCCTGGTCCCAAAAAGTCTCACTTCATTCCTCTGTTCATTAAGCTTCCCTGGTTACCCTTGCCTGCCCCCAACAAATTCAAGTCCCTAATGCTAGCCTACAAAGTGCTTAAGGGTACGTCTCCCATCTAATTGAAAAATTTAGCAAAGGCTTATCTCACAACCTGAAAGAAGAAAGAAAGAGCAGGCTAATTAGCAGATTAGGAGCAGGTGTGCCTACAAAACACTTAAGTCAATCCAGACTGTTTTCATGTGTTGTTCAAAGATGATGGAATTACCTACCAAGCACTGCAAGAACAGCAGCTTCAGGAATCTCCTAAAGACCCACCTCTTCAAAGAGCATCTCCTCTCCTAACTCTTACCCATAACTCTGTACCCCACTACTACTCTTTCTGTAGTTCCATCTATCTCTTTTCTGTCCTCACTATTTTCAATTAGGGATTTTTCCCTATAGAACTTATTCTCTTATTGATGATAACTGTAACATTGTGTCTACTTTTTAAGTCACTTTGGATAAAGGATCTGCTAAATGCATAAATGTTTTGCTATTGAATAATTGTCAAGGTCTATGTACAAGTATAACTGGTTGCATCACAAATAGCTGAAATTTTAACTGGGACATAAAGGGTTAGAACTCCTTTATTAGTAATGATTTTGTTAAGATTTCAGAAACCACCTGCAGTAGTTGTGTCTCCCAGCATGAAGGTCTGAGGACAAATAACGTCTTCTGTTATGCGAATCCCAGTTCTCACATGTTTTTCCGCTGACTGATCTCGAAGCGGTGCCTCTGTAGTTCAATCCCATACCTTCATAACAGCCGATGCTTTTCACTATAACCACAGACAGAGAAGATTAAAATGTGAAATTGCAGGTTTTAAATTTGGTTTGATATCTGTTTCTTACCTCTTTCACAGTGTGTCCCAGTAAAATCATGAGGACAATTACAATACAAGTGTTCACCAGTGATGATGGAAGAAACAGACAGTCCACCATTGAGGCAGATTCCATCTGCAAAATGCAATGGCCCATTTAAAGCTCAGGAAACAATACCAAGAAATCTTAATCTTACTAATCCTGATCTTAGTTCTGCTTACCTGAACTGTGGAAAGGGGAGGAGAAAACTGAAATGTCTCTCCTCCTGTCATGTCTCCACAGGCCCTGAAAATATTTCCAATCAAACAATAATAAAAAAAAAAAGGTTAAAGATTGACTTCTGGTAAAAAAAAAAAAAAAAAAAGATCCTTACCAGGTCAGATATTAACAGAGCTACCAGTAAACTTAAGAAAACTTTAGAACTCCTTGTGTTCATCATGCTTCTTGCTGCATAAGACGGAATCCAAATGGCCTCTGCATTAGCGTGTCTGCAAAATGTGGTGTATATGGAACTGCTTTATGTTTGGATGAGGCTGAGCTCTGATTGGCTGACACCTGTTTGAGAGCTTGGTGGCCTATTAGATTTTCTGAGGGGGAAAGGGAGGTGGAACATTTTGCAATATTGTCTGGGGAAGAAATTGCTTCTGAATGAGTCATTCTTTACAAATGAGCCTAATCGTTTTTTCTCAGGAATGATATCAATAGTTCTTGCATGACAGAAACAATCCTGCAGCTGTTTAAATGCCTTCTATACATTTTATGGGTTTAATAAAAATGGAGGCTGGTATAAAAAAATCTTAAATCATGAGCATTTTTGTTTATTTTTATGGATGATCAGTCTGATAACTGATACTACTCTGTGTAATAATAATAATGACAACATTAAGAAATAGTACCAGCTATGTGATAGGTGTTCACACACTGATCACAATGACTAAGGGAATGATGAAAAAAGTTAATTAAAACTGTTAACCATAATATTATTAGGCAGCGGCAAAGTGGTCAGTTGTTAAAGCTGTTAAAAAATGAATATGTGAGGTAATAAAGAATACATTTTAATATTAGTCAGACCCATAAACCAATAGCCTAAAGAAACAATGCATGGAAATGGTATAAATTCCAGCTGAACTCCTCCAGATTTTGTCAGTTTAAAGCAATAAACTTTAGTGAGCTTACAGAGTTTTTTTTAATAGACCAACTTTTATATTAATCCATTATATTCAGATTAGTAAGTAAACATTAGGTGAGGTAATAATCGAAAAAGACTCATAGAGAGTTAAATCCATCATCTAAAAATGGAAAGAGCTGCCAACCTAACAAAAAATGACCATGCAGTGAAACTGACAGGCCAGATAAGGAAAAGGCCCAGAGTAACTCTGGAGGAGCTATGAACATCCATGTTAGGTGGCGGAATCGAATAACATTTGTTAATGGCCTTTATGGTCCTGTAGAAAGTTTGGGAATCAGATTTGATTAAAACTAAACTTGTGCCCTTATTTAAAATGCAATGTTTGGGGAAATAAA
The DNA here is from genome assembly GCF_016077235.1 of Cyprinodon tularosa. Lineage (NCBI taxonomy): Eukaryota > Metazoa > Chordata > Actinopteri > Cyprinodontiformes > Cyprinodontidae > Cyprinodon > Cyprinodon tularosa. Next base: position 1,111,145 of record NW_024039674.1, on the reverse strand, counting down.
ACTACAACAACCCCCCTTCAAAACATGCTTTTTACATCAGGGACAGTAAGGTTTGTAGAGTATATTGAACGATAACTGGAAGTTAAATATAGGGAAATCCCTGTAAGAGGCTGTCTTTTTTTCTGCAAAGAAAGAAAAAAAAATATTCAAGGAAAGGACAAGACTTTATTACTTTTGTGATATGGACATTTTGATGGCAAAAAAATCAAATTAATCAGGAATTAATAAACAGCCACTTTCCCAAATATATGAAAAAAAAAAAGACCTAAGTACTTCTATAAGAAATTCATGAAAAACACTGTTTTGTGTTAAAGCATAACCTTAGAGCTTTAATGCTGATAGAGGCTATTACATTTTTTTTTTTTTTTACTTCACTTATTAACTTTTTCACTTTTTCACTTAGCTTCTTACCTTATTTCTTAACTTATTTTTTCCAACTTTATTTACAGTATATCAATATATCATTCAATGGCTCATATAATTTGTCAAATATATATATATATATATATATATATATATATATATATATATATATATATATATATATATATATATATATATATATATATATATATATATATATATATATATATATATATATAAATTTTTTAGATATTGATATAAAAATAGAGGGGGCTACTATTATATATAAAGTAGCCTATACCTCAAATCATCTCATGATGAAAAGTCACACTTTTATGTTTGATAATTGATAATGAGATGGCTTTTAAAGTGTCTCTTCACAAAACAAAATGTTATATCTTTTTCAAATATATCTACTAAAAAAACTTCTATTAATTTATATCTTGTATCAAGCTATTATATATAAAGTATAGCTCCAAATCAAGCTTTATTTTATTTATTTTTATTTATTTTACCTTAAAGAGGTCAAATGTCAGAGTTTGCGTAAAATACTTGTGTAAATCCTCTGCTAGACTTCAGTATTTTCCCTCTCCCTTTCTTCCCCACTGACTTCTGCAGCTCTAGCTGACATTATGGCGCCATCTACTGGCCACTTTATACTTTCATCCCCTACAGTTGAACTGACCAGACAAGGAAACATTTATTTATCTCAGTAATGTTCCTGATGTGATGCTCGGGCAGGTGGTGATGATGTAGCCCATAATGACGTGAATTGCAGTCTTAAGTATAGCCAGGTTTATCATGAGGGTCACGTGGTATATGAGTACATAAAGTATCCCGGAAGTCTGCTCACTTGGATCCTGCTCAGCACATGCTGCTTTCAGGGACATTCAGAATTATTACAACAAAAATATTGGCAAGAAAATTTAATGGGGAGTCTTTAACATCTTTTATTTCCTGACCCTAGATTGATGATGAGATGCAGCAAGGACCCCCCTCCTGTATTTAACCTTTTAAGCCTACAGGGTTTTGGAATTACTTCATAATAAATCAACAAAATAAATCTAGAAAAATCAACAGCTGATGTCTTAATGTAAACATTTGGTAATCACAAAATATAAATATATTTTTTATTTTATGTAAAATTATAGATGCCACTATGTTGCCCGAAATTTTCTGATTTGTTTCAGAAATATGTTATAATGCACTAGGAGTTCATGACCTTCATGTTGACTAAACATATCACCAAACCACTGATGTTATGTTTTAATGTTATTAGGGGAGCCTACTGTTTAAAAACATATAAGAAGCAATATTATTGTGTTTAATTGTAAATCCACAACTAGTGCTCCTTTAAATAATGTATTTTCTTCTTTTATACATGCATGTTTTCTAAACTAAGAATTTTGTTTTTTTCATAGTTATTTTAACATGTTTCTCTAAGAATAAATTAATATGTGTTATCCCTGATTGTAATACAAAGTAAATCGTATGTAATTGTATGTTTTTTTTTTAAGGTTAGCTATACAGAAACGGTGAATTAGGAGGATAGTCATTCAATTTTATTACTAATTTTAATGCTTACTGTGTTGTTGCAGATGCCTTTTGTCATTTAAGTACTTTGTAAATTATTGCTTTAGGTAAAGGGGGTAAACAACATAAGATAAGGCTTTATTTGTTTATTCATTTAAGTGTCTGTGATGCAAATAAAAAAATACTGTCTTTAATTCTTATTGTTATTTGTTTATATATATATATCTAATTGCATTTATATATATATATATATATATATATATATATATATATATATATATATATATATATATATATATATATATATATATATATATATATATATATATATATATATATATATATATATATATATATATAAATACAATTTTCTTAGTAAAATTCTATATGCAAGTTATTCACTACATTTCATTGTCGTCATTAAATAACTTAAATAGGCCTGATTCCTATTTTTAAAAGGATCTGTAAGAGCGAGTAACATGTTTGTCGAATTGGCGAGCTCCGAGCGGTCCCTGAACGCATCAGTAACTGAGCGCTCTGAGCGCTGATGAGGGAAATGATCAGCGGATCCTGAAAGCAGGAGGCGACAGCGGCTCCAGGGGCAGGAAAATATGGGAAACGCAGACACCAAACTTCACTTTAGGAAAGCGGTGATCCAGCTGACGACCAAAACGCAGGCAAGTTTGTGTTTTTCTTACAATAAAACTTTACAGCGGGAATGAAAAACAGTGTTTTAATAGGCGATCTATTTAAAAGAAGACATGATTCAAGTTGTGCCAGATGGTAGCTTCAGGTGCTGATCATTCTAAGTGGGGTAAAATAAACTGCTTAAATCTTCAGCTCTGTTTAAAAATGAGGGGGAAATAATGGGGAAAAAATAAAATAAAAACACAAGCATTGTTTTTATTATTGTTTTGTGAAAGGTACACAATCATATGGCATTTATTTAAAACCAACTGTCTGCTTATTTCTTCCTCAGTAACCTTATGTTCTTCCAGATGGTGGGTGAAATGTTTCTGCCTGAAGGCTTTGGTTTAGTTTGGATAATATGTTCTACACTAATTGCACTTTAACCAGTTAATATCTTTATGGTACAGTAGAAGTTAGACAGCTTAAACTGAAACCAACCTTTTATTCATTATTATATGGAACATGCACCTTGTGTTGACATTAAAAACTCTTATATGTTAATATTAAATAGAATAATAAATGCATTGGAAATAAAGTCATAAAGGTGTTGCATGATGCTCTCCTAGGTATTAGACTGACATATTCTGAATACAACTGAAACCTTACCTTGTTTATATGCAGTTTTTCCATAATATGACTTTAGGAGGTGATCATGGTGAAGAATTGAAAACATGGTCGCTCAAAGAATTTCTATTTCCTGTTGCACAGCCTGTCGAAGCCACAGACGACGTATTCTGGGATCAGTTCTGGGCTGACTGCTCCATCGCTGTCCAGGATGTTTTTGCTCTGGTGCCTTCTGCAGAAATCCGAGCTGTCAGAGAGGAGTCCCCGTCCAACTTGGCAACCCTCTGCTACAAGGTAATCTTTCCTTACCAGTATGACGTTCTTGTTGAGATGATATTTAGGAATATCGAGCACATAACTTCCATTATACAAGCATTTAATTCATTCATAGTTTTGAATTCCTAAAAAACTTTGTGTTTTGTTTGTTTTCTTGCTTATTTAGTTTTTCAGCACTGACAAAAATATACAAATAAGCAAAGAAAAACAATACTTCATTCCAATAAAAAAAAAAATGCAAAGTCTGCTGAAGAGTGGTGACACCAATTTAATTCTTTAATTGTACCTGGACCAGAGGAAAGGTTCACCAGTGACCAGCTGCCAGTCCATTACCTAGAGACACAGAGATACACAGGACAGAAAGTCAGACAAAAATCTCACCAATTTAGAATAACTGCTCAACATGACATTAATGTTTTTGCTGCTAAAGAGCATTCATAAAGAGCACTGCAGCAAAGGCTAACAAGCTTTACTGAAAAACATATTTAACGATTCATTTTAAGGCTTTACCAGAGGGCAACAATAATAGTGATATGTGAGAAATGTATTTATTTTGGAACAGTGCCTCTTACTTAGGATGCTTTACTTTTAAGGTATTCGGTCTCTCTTATTAGACAGAATGATAAAAAAAAATTAAAAAAGGGTTTATATCGATTTATTCAGTTGGTTTGTTATGAATATGAGACCCCCTTTATAAAAGAATGCAGATTCTGGAGCCAACTTTGTTAATCATAAATCATCTTATCTGACCTTCCTAATGAAACATTGATCCCTGACTGAGGCTAAAGAATTAGGTTTGCATTATGAAATTATTATGAAAATTAGAATCTTCTCTAAGAATCAGACTGAAAATAGTTTCCCTTTTTTGTAAATGATTAAAGCATAGAGTTGGTTTGGATGTTCATTATTCCAGCCAGCAAGGGATCCTGTTTGGCATTGCTGCAGCCTTTTGTCCATCCTGGATACAGTTGACAACAAAGGAATGCAGATGTTTGTCATTCCCACACTTCCAGCACCAAAAGGTTTCTCCCATAGGACAAAAAAGGGTGTAAGAAAAGAATCTATACATGAGAAAAATATATATTTTTATCTGAGATTATTTAAAGAGCCATTAGATTACAAAGTTACAGTAAACCCAGGAAGATAATAAATAATGTCCTTGTGAAATTTTTTTTATTTCATGCCCAGAGGTACAGTCCAGAGCCTATTTGGCCCAGTGTGTAGCCCGTATTTACTTCCTGGTTCCTGAGCCAATCAAATCACAATTCCCTGGAAGCCATCAGGAGAAGTGGACCAGAAAAAGGCTCCTTCCAATTTGTCCTTCGCTCCTAAACCTTTACCTTTCACAAGATCAACAGTAAGAACAGAATCCAGGTTAGGAAAGGAGCTCCAGTCGTTGTGCTGAATCTGGACAGCCTTACGGACATCATTACACCATGCACATGTATGACGCTGTTTGAATTAGGACTACACTCCTCTTAAAAAAGACTAAAAAACATAAAAATGTGTGTGCAACAACTTACAGTAGCTAAACTGAGCATACATGCTCAGTTTAGCTACTGCTCTTCTTGAATTCAGATGCATTAAAATCTTATCTCTCTTGATTCTGCAACCTATGCATCACTCTCTGAAAGTTGCACTAGAAAAACAATCTACAAATAAGTAAAAATTTCTTAAATTAAGTGTATTTTTCCTTCATTTGAGTAGTTTGCCAATGGAAGGAGTATTTTTACTCTTAAAATAAGATAATTAGATAATATGCACTTGAAATAAGACAATGCAATTGTGTTTTCTTATTTTAAATGTAAATAGTCTTGTTTCATTGGTAAAAGGTGTCTTTTACCTCCTCAATCCAAGGACAGATTAACCTATTTTAAGAAAAAAATACTTACCTAGATTTTGATTTTTTTTTTCCAGTGTGTGTGTTTTGTGTGGTTTTCCAATTTGAAAAACAAATTTTTTTTTTAAGTGTCATTATTCTTATGACTTATTGCTCCTTTAAAATTCTATTCACATCCTCTGGTCATTTGTGAAATAATTTATCTGTTTTAATCTGCATTGTAGATTATTTTAAAAATATGACTTTTGAAATTTTAGTATTAAGCCGATGCTGACATAAGAAATGTTCTTTTTTTTTCGCGGTTGACTGAACCTATAATAACTAAGTTATAGATTGTATTTTTTGTCCTTTTTACCTTTGCATAAAGGCTGTATTCAGCATTCCTGGCAGAAAACTTTATATATAAAGAAATAATTCCTTCTGTTGCTTCATTATGTGGTTTGTTTGCAGGCTGTGGAGAGGCTGGTTCAGTGCGCTGACTCAGGCTGCCCCTCAGAGAAGGAGAGGCAGATTGTGCTGAATTGCACCCGATTGCTCACCCGGATCCTGCCGTATATTTTCGAGGACGCCGACTGGAGGGGCTTCTTCTGGTCCACCATCCCTGGCGCAAAAAGATCCAGGGTAGGAGTCTGACCTGCCATCTGGGATCCTGGACAGAAACTTTTACAGTTTACCGTACCTTTCTTTGCACAGTATAAAGATTGGTTACTTAAACCAAAGCTCCTGTAGATTTTAGAAAAGGTTTGGGATTGTTTTTGCTTTAATCGCCTCAGATGCAGCTTTTATTGAGATGTTTTCAATTTAGCTACAAATAGTTGATTTTTGGTTTGGTATTTGATCCATGTTGGAACTTTCTGCAAGAGAAATCTTTTCTGTCTAAAGTCAGGAGTGTTAAAATCTATCAGCTATTGTTCCATCTGACAGTTTAAATTGCTTTGATTGCTTCAGCCAAATAATGAACCCTAGCTGGAGAAAATGTTACTCTCTGATTTCTAAAGCAGCTCTTTAGATGTAAAATAAAACCATCCCTGCTGTAGATCCAGAGGTCTCCATCCAAAGCTGGGCTCTAACTCCTCTCCCTACCCCCACCTGCCGCTGAGTCTCTGGTTACCTGGTCGACTGGGGACCATGCTGCAAACACTGCCCATATTGTATCTCCCAGCGTCCCCTGGCAAAGGGTTCAGTTAAGGAGGGATTAACTGCCTGCTAATGAAAATATATTTAGAAATTCTTCCTCGATCCTGGAGGAAAATCAAATGTTGTATTAAATCAGTGGTTTTTTTGTTGTTGTTGTTGATAGCTGTAGACTGGGAAGCATCTTCTGTAGTAGTCTGTATTTCACCAGATGTGGAGAAGTCTGAGACTGTAGACTGTCTGTTGTTTGACTGTTTTCTGAAGAAGGTGTTCACTGCTGATCATACTGTTTATGTAGCATAGTTCTTGTGAAATCATCTGCAGAGATTCTAGAGGAGTTTATGCAACAAAGCAGCCTTTTTATTGGCTTTTTGAGCTTCAGAGATGTAGGATTCTGTTCTTTTTCCTGAAGTTAAGCTGAATCTTTTGAGTTCATTGGCTCTATCCAGACTTCCCTTCTTGTGCTTCAAGCCTGTGATCTTTTTCATTTCTGACCACACATCTCTGAGCTTGCTTTCTAGCTTTTTCCGAAATGCATCCTTGCTTTCTCTTATCTTTACCTTAAGTTGCTTCTGTAAACTCCTCAATAATTCCCCATCTTCCTCCCTGAAGGCTCCTTTTTTTCTAATTTTGGGGTTCCTTCAGATATCTGAGAATTAAAAGATGAAAAGGTCTGATGGTATTTTTTCTTTTATATTCCCTTTTAATTTGCTTTTTTTCTAAGCCCCATTAAGCCCCATATTATATTTATATATATATATATATATATATATATATATATATATATATATATATATATATATATATATATATATATATATATATATATATATATATATATATATATATATATATATATATATATATATATATTAGGGATGCACGATATTGGGATTTTGGCCGATATCCGATATGCTGATATTTTAAAACTCATGTAGCCAATAACCGATATCGATACTGATGTTAAAGCTGGACAAAAATAAGTAGTCATTGAAAATAGCAGTTTTGTTATCCATTTCTGACACTTAATAATAATATACTCAAATATATTTTCATATGCTGATATCAAATTGATTTTTAAAAACGCGGTATCGATCTATTTTACTTTCAAAATATCGTGAAATTTCATCGTTCTGTTACAAACTCTCGTGATATTTTGCAAATTCTTGTGAGATTTTGTTAGTAAAATAGATCGATACCGCGTCAATATATCAACATATAAAAATATGGCAAAATTTAGTGAATTTTCGGGGGATTTCGTAGCATAACGATGACATATAGCAATATTTAATTAGTAAAAGAGATTGATATGGTGTTTTTAAATGGCAATATATCAGCATATGAAGATATTGTGATATTTTAATCTATATTTTTTCCCTCGTCTTTAGAAGTTTTTAAGTCTGTAAAAAATACGTTTTTGAGGAAGAAGAAGAAGTAGTATTTCTTTTATTTTTTTTAACTTTAGAAACTCAGAAGCTGATCAAATATCGGGTTAAATATCGGTGGGGTGGCCGATGTCCGATATTCAGTTTTAAGGCCGATACCGATAGGGGGCCGATTATATCATGCATCCCTAATATATATGATATCAAGAATTATGGCAGGCATACTTTCTGTGTAAAGCTGCTGAGAAACCTCATACTTTTTTAATTAAGTAATTTGACTTCAAAGGATGATGAAACAGATTTCCTTAAATTTTCTGACGCAATGTTGAGTGTGCTAACTAAGCAACCCAATCCACACAAAGAATGTTTGGTTTGCTGATGATGCGTTCAATGATGAGGAAAAAAACTGATCTTTCAGTTTCAAATCATACTAGAGAAAAAAAAATCTTGTTGTTGTGGTCACCAGCGGCACTTTGGTTAATCTTTTTATGAAAACCATAGTTGATGTGTTCCTATTGCAGGGTTTGGATGAAGATGTTAATGAGAATGAAGCTCGACCACTGGCTGAATCCCTGCTGCTCGCCATCGCTGATCTCCTCTTCTGTCCAGATTTTACAGTTCAGAGTCACAGGAAGAGCAGCACGGTCAGTATGTTGAAGATTTTGGAACTGGTCAGCATGTACATCAAGTTAACTCCCAAGTACCATTAAATGTCTAAATCTTTAGCTCCAACTAGTTCATTGGACATGTGAACTTTCAGGCTGGCATACACACAAAGATGGAAAAAACAGAAAGAAAGATATCCTGTGAGCCATTTAGGCCAAACCTCCCTGCTAATTACTTAAAAAGGTCTATTCTTCTAAAATACATTAGAGAGGTAAAAACAGGGCTGTAATGAAAATTCCCAGGACTTGTTTTTTCCCCTCCTGGTGGTAGAGGTCATGTCATTATCTCCTTCATGCACCTTCTCAGGCAGTAGCTCGGGTTAATAAGTGACTCCTGGAGAGAGGAGGGGCTGTGTTTGAGCTGGGTGGATGCATCTTAACTAAGCTCTGCAAACACTTTAGAGAGTGGGGAGGTGATTTGTGCTGCTTCCAGAGGAAGTGATCCGTTTTTATTCCAACCTGCCTCTTTGATCAATGCAGCATGAAGCATAGCCTACCTGGGAGACCAAACTAGCTAAACCTTCCTTGATTCCTTTTTTATTTTTATCTTTTAAAATATCATGATTTCTTTCTTTTTTTTTTTTTTTTTGTATTTTTTCTTTTTTTTATAAATAATTTTTAATAATTATTTCTATAAAAATAAAATAAAATGTCTTGATTTCTTTTTCACATTTTCCTAAGAATTTTTGTGCTCTTAAATCATCCTTACTTTCGATGCTATTTTTGCTGGCTGTCTGTCCAGAACATGAACCTGATAGTTGGTCATTATAACCATGTCAGGTGAAGGTTAGATCAAAGTTATTGCAGTTTGATCAGGGGTCTTACTCTCTAATATCTATTAAAATTTAACGGGATAACAACAGGAATTAAAATTGAAATTTGTGGAATTTGGGTCCCTACTATACAGTAAATCTCTCAGCATATGATGAAGATGAAAATACATCTTTGACTTACATTTTTTATTTATTATTTAGCTGCAGCATTCATCACAAATCCTGAACTAGACTTAGATAAACTGCTCCAAAATTTCTATTTCTTGATATAAATGATATCCGTCTTTAATAGCTGATTTTGGTTTTCATTTTTTAACAGATGTCTTCTTTGGCCTTTTTAGGTCTTTTTCTTTTAGTCCATTTAATATTATCACAAATGTAGCTACTGCTGAGAGACATTTAAATCACTGATGGATTTTTATTTATTTTTTTGCCTATTTTATTGGAAGACACAATGCCCTAGAAAGATAGGAATTGCTCTCCTCTAGCTTTTTCACCACATAAAACTAGTTTGTATATTTCTTTCCAAATCTGCTGCCGTTTCACCATTAATTGGAACTTCATCACTATGAACCCTTTTTTGATCAGGGAGAATTAAGTACTAAAGTTTGCACTGCAAAACAATTCAAATCTAAGTAAGTCAATTTTTCTTAAAGCAAGTGCATTTTTTTTCTTGAATTGAGCAGGTAAGTGAGACACTTTGGTGATGGAATAAGACAATTTACATGTTAAATAAGAAAAAACATCCGCAGTCTCTTATTTCAAGTGCATAATAATAAATTATTGTAATTTAAATAAAAACACTCATTCCATCTTCAGATCATCTTATTTGCCTATTCAAATTAAGGGGTAATCCTCCTATTTTAAGACATTTTTTCTCATTTTACGTAGGTCATTTTACAGCATGTTTTAAATCCTATTATTAGTTTTAGTTTCTCGGATGGAATTTCTTTCCTTGTTAAATAATACCAAACATTGATTTTCAAGTTTAATATGGCATTGACGTAAGGAACACCCTGTCAGTTCTATTCTTAATGCTGCGTTTATCTGTGCTGAGGTGTTGAAGCCTGATAATGTCAACACGGCACTCGGCTTGGTCTATTTACTGAAATGCAAGGTCCCAGTGTGCAAACCAGACCTTTGCATAGCTTTTTAGTCATTTTTTTTTTACTGTAGTGGAATCTTTTTTTATGCCTTGTGACAGTAAACATAATTTGACTAGATTTAACAGAAATGTCATGCCATAATCAATCATTTTGTCTTTATTTTTGCCAAATTAACGTTGTTTGTAATACCAATCACTGATTTCCTCTGAGTGATCAGTTCTGATATATGTGATTTGGAATAAACAGTAATGCTGTACCTTTATTAGAGAATTAATCAACCTCTTATCTCTGATTGTAGATGTTGTTTAATTCTCTTGTTATGCCTTAGGATGGGTCAGAAGAAATGCGATCTTTAGACAGCTGTGAGTACATCTGGGAGGCCGGGGTAGGCTTCGCCCAGTCGCCTCCCCTGAATTACGTCCATGACCTGAACAGGTAAGGCCGGAAGCTGTGTTTTATATGTCAGGTGCTGTTCTGGGTACATTCTAGTTTCAATTGGAAGGTAGTTTAAACCCACACTGATAGACAGGTGAGACCAAATAACGATAAATGAAAAAATTTAGAGAATAGATCACATAAATGCATTCTTTTTTACATTATCGACTAAATTGCTCATAACTACTTTGCATTTTGTGTATTAAATTCTTTTTATTGACACTAGCTATTATATTTTAGTTAGAATAATTTACTTTCCACTGTAGAACTGCTAGACTGCTGTATTTCTTATGTTCAACACATGTTTGTGTGTTTCCAGGACTGAGCTGCTGAAGCTGCTTCTCACCTGCTTCTCTGAGGCCATGTATCTTTCTCCTTCATCTGAGAACCAAGCGCTGAATCCCTGGGTTGCTTTCTTCTGTTCTGCAGAAAACAGGTTTGGCATGGAAAAGCCAAATCCAGATGTTTTTTTATTTTTTTTATTTTGTGTATTGCATTATATTTGCAGCTATAGTTGTGCAGCTATAAATGCATATAATGTAAAATCATGAAGACCTGACAATTTTCATCAAGAACCTTCCATTCTTGTATATTTCTTGGTTGTCTGTATGAACTTTACATTTTTAATTCTACCAAAAGTGGCTTGATTATATGGAGGCCATGAGTTAAAGCTGCCCACCCCTGATTACTTTCTGTTGTTTCAAACTAAAGCTGAGCATGGCCTGTTCCTTGAATTGTGTCTAGTTAAAATCTTTTAATCTCTCCTGTTCTTTTCTGTTTAACCCGTCCAGCTTTCACTGGCTTCTTTCTTTGTATCATTGCTTCAGACATGCCCTGCCGCTCTTCACATCCCTGTTGAACGTCGTCTGTTCTTATGACCCTGTGGGATATGGCATCCCGTACAATCATCTGCTGTTCTCAGACCACAGGGGACATTTGGTGGAGCAAGCACTGCAGACCCTGATCGTCACACTGGAGCACGAGCCGGGGTCCGCCATGACGGCTGCCCTCCGAGCTCTGGATTCCTCCTCATCCAATCCATCCGAGGAACCAGATGTATTATGGGCAATTTTTTTTTTTTTTTCAATCAACTGTTAAAAGAGAAAAAATACTTTCATTAAAAAAAAATTGTTAGGAAACAATGAAAAAGAAACAGGTTAAAGACTTTTATGCAATTATTTCTATTTGATTATGAATAGAGAAAGAGGGGGAGGAAATAATATAATATAGCTAATATAGCGGACTGTCAGCACAGTCTCCTTCACAGAAACACATTCAAAGAGTTCAATACACAATAGATCACACAATTAAAACATTAAAAGTTCAAGAAAAGTATTCCTAAATCAAATATCAGCATTTAAAACTAATTTTAATTAACTACCTGCCCAGGCATGGTTAAAGTAGCAAATGTTAAAAAGTAGCAGAAATTAACTTTACAGTTGCTTCTTTGGGAGATCACGCAGTCCATGTCAGCGGCCCTATTGATTAGAGTTGTATGTCAGCCCAGCAGACTAAGGGCATTAAATGATCAGCACAGTCAATAATAAAGAAAAAGAGGATATAGCAGCACACATTTTTCTAAATTTTGTTAGCAATATGGGTTTTGACACAATTTTTAAATTACCTCAGAATATGTTTCCAAAGCTCAAATTCATTTTAAATACAGAGATCTGCAACTTTTATTTATTCTTTTAAGAATTCCTGCTTATTCATTTTTCTGCAAGTCTGCCATTAATAAGTTTAAGGCTTCTGCAAATTCAAATGGAGAATGGTTGATATGCTGGATGTTTATCAGTACAAATCTTTCTTTCTTTAGCCAGCTGGACCCGACAACCTCTTTGTGAATTACCTCTCCAGGATCCACAGAGAGGAGGTGATGTACAGAAATCCTCTGTTAGCCACAGAAATCCTTAAATGTTACCTGCAAACAAGATCCTTCTCGGTGGTTAATTTTTGCATATTATTTTTGTTTTTGATCAGGATTTGAGTTTTGTTCTCAGAGGTTTGGCTCAGCTGCTCAACAACCCTCTAATCCAAACATACCTTCCTCGATCCACCAAGAAGATCCAGTTCCACCAGGAGCTGCTGATCCTTTTCTGGAAGTTTTGTGATTTTAACAAGGTTTGAAGCACCTTGCACCTTTTTATTGTGTCTTTTCACTTTCCGTTGTATTGACTACCAGATTATTTGGTTTGAAAAAAACTCTCAAAACTGTTGGTGTTTTGCAGAAATTCCTGTTCTTCGTCCTGAAGAGCAGTGACGTCTTAGAGATGCTGGTTCCCATCCTGTTCTACCTGAACGATGCCAGAGCAGATCAGTGTGAGTAACTCTCTGTAACGTCTTAGGGACACGGACATGGAGATAAAAGTAAAGTGAATTGTCATTTAAAGCTCGTCATGTTTTTGTGCACCTGCAGCGCGGGTCGGTCTCATGCACATCGGTGTGTTCATCCTGCTGCTGCTGAGCGGAGAGAGAAACTTTGGTGTTCGCCTAAATAAGCCGTACACAGTCCATGTCCCCATGGACATTCCTGTCTTTACAGGAACCCATGCTGATCTGCTCGTAGTGGTGAGATCTACTGAATTTAACTAAAATTAAAGACAGTTTATGTTTAGAACTTGTGCAACACAAAGATTAAAAAAGGAAAATAAAAGCTTTAAAAATCAAATCTTCTTGCACACTGAAATCATAAGAAAATCAAATGAACCTTTAGATTCTAATTAAAATCTTAACTCATTGAGTTTGAGGTGAATTAAGAGATCATATGCTCTCAAGAGTATCATAAGTCATATTTATAACATTCTCAATTTTAGATTTTTCACAAAATAATCACCTGTGGTCACCAACGTCTCCATCCTCTGTTCGACTGCCTGCTCACTATAATTGTAAACAGTAAGTATCATTGCAGACATACTGCCCCCTAGTGGACAATTGTCCAAGACACATTTTCCCACCTCTGTAGTTTCACCCTACTTGAAGAGTCTGTCGATGGTGGCTGCCAACAAGCTGCTCCACCTGCTGGAGGCCTTCTCCACACCGTGGTTTCTCCTGTCTGCACCTCAGAACCACAACTTAGTCTTCTTCCTGCTGGAGGTCTTCAATAACATCATCCAGTATCAGTTTGATGGTGAGAACAACAGGATCTACTTTTTTTTTTTTTTTTTCGTAGCTGTATTTTGGGACAGGCTTCTAAGGTCTGAAACTGTACCCACAGGTAACTCCAACCTGGTGTATGCCATCATCCGAAAGAGGAACGTTTTCCACCAGCTGGCTAATCTGCCGACAGATGAGGCGTCCATTCAGAAAGTGATGCTGAAGAAGAAAAAGTCTGCGAACTCTCGTCTAAACTCCACAGATGGCGAATCCATGGAGGGCTCCAGACCTGCTGCACCTGCCGAGCCCGGGACACTCAAAACCAGCTTAGAGGCCACTCCAGGTGGGAAAGATGACATTTCTCAGACTTCCTTAAAACAGATACAATCTAAAGCAGTTTTGACAACCTAGTAAAAATAAATCACAAATTGGGGAAGTTAATAAAACATTAATAATAAAAAAAAAAAGGTACAAGTGAAGGTCAGTTTTAGCCACAAAGGATGGTTGCACCAATAAACCAACCTAGGATTTTAGATGCAAATTGAAATTATTTATAGAATATAAAAAGATTTGAAGGAAAAAGCTTTAAAGGAGGATTTAAAGTATTTATCCCTTCTGAACTTCTATGTATTTTGATCTAAATGTATGAAATGAACTTTAAGAAGTTATTGTGTAATTAGAAGCTGAATAATACATATATACAAAGTCTGATAAGTGTGGTGTACATTTATATTCAGATTCACATGGATGTACCTGACCGCTCCTTAGGGATTGAACCTTCACGGTTTGGATGCTACTGATGGAATTAATAATAACTTTCAGTTGGATTATTCTTTGCTCTTTTACATCCTCACACAACATCTGTGAGCTGTGAGATGTTGTGCCTATAGTGATCAGCCCTTTTCACTAGGAAAAAGGGAGGATTATTCCGCTTTTGCTCAGGACCCAGAGACTTTCATCAAAAATCTTGAATATGAGTTGTCTGCTCCCTCACCTAGATTTGGAAAGCCTCTCCTTCATTAGTCTGCTTAGTTAGGATTATAAAATAAACCAGTTTTTATAAAACTGGAGCTCCTCTGAGTAACTTCCTTATAAATGCATTTAAACTTGATGAATTGGGAACAAAATGTAGAACAAAAATTATAGTCTGACTGACTTCATTAGTTTTAGCTGCTTTGCTGAGCCCTGATAGCTCAGTGTGAAAAACAGCTGATCCCAGACTGTTCTCTACATCCAGTCTATTCTTCTGCTTGGTTTTGATGTGTGTCACAGCTGAAGGTGAACTTACATTTTGGTTGATAAAAGCTTGTTTAATTGGGTCCTAACAAGGCAGAATAGCCCTTAATGTATTTTCTACTAAAAAAAAAAAAAAATTATGTACTCCTTGCCATACCCTCTTACTACTAGGGGTATTAGTAACCCCGGCTGGGTTGCTTCACGTTGTCTTGACCTTACACTTAGGTGCGCAGCCCCCTCTTGAAAATCCTGGATCCGCCCCTGCATTACTTCTTCACAACCACCCTTTGTATATTTTACAGTTCAAGTTTAGCTTTAACCTTTAGAAGTTTTGCATACATTACTCCTCAATGGGCACAGACTGCAATAGTGTCTTAGAATCACATTCTTGTACCCAAAAAACCAGCTGGAACAGATAGTAACCGGTGCTTCCCCGTCCTTATTAAGCCTAAAATGAAACATTGCCTTCCTTTTAAATATTGACACAAGAACTGGACTCATCATCATCTGGGTCAATCAACAGCACTAAGAGAGGAATCCACCAGGTGTTCTCATTTGGAGCACCATCTAGTACCCCTCCCAGGGACTCCAAGGAGGCCGGGTACTCTGCACCAGAGTTGGTTCTGTAGGCTGAGACCTATCCCCAACCCGAAGGCGTAGAGACACAACCCTCTCATTCAACGTGGTATATTCTAACACGTGACAACTGAGCTGGAGGGCAATGAGCAAGGCCACCCTTGCCCGCCACATCTCCCCGCAAGCAACGCCAGAGAAGGGGAGAGTCCAGCCTTTCTACAGGAGATGGGATCCGGAATCCAAGCTATACGGGGAGGTGAGCCCAACTTTATCTGGCCAGTACTTCTCAACCTCCTGCACAAGCTCAGGTTCTTTCCCCCCCAGTGAGGTGATGTTCCACATCTCTACATGCAGAAGCTACGTGCGCGGACCAGGAAATAACCGCCTCGACCGCCACCCAGTCCTCTCTGCACCGAACCCCTACGGACTCTCTGCACGGATCCCTCTACGTGTGGTGGATCCACGTCTTCCATTTGGCCTGGGCCTGGGAGGGCTACATGGACAAAGGCCCGGCCACCAGGCGCCCACACGCAAGCCCCAACCCCAGGCCTGGCTCCAGGGTGGGGCCTGGACTGCCCCTTACTGACTGACGTTACTGTCCTTGATTTGACTCTCTCCATAAGGGTCTTCTGAGCTGCGTTTAGTCTGAACTGTCACCTAGGACCTTTTTGCCATGAAAAACCCTACCAGGGGCATAATACCCAGGACAACATAGCTCCTAAGATCAGTCGGGTACTCAGACAACCCAACCACATTAAGGAGGCAGCTTTCGGGGAGAAATATCAATATAGACCAAAATAACAAATAAAAAACAACATAAAAATTGTCTTTTTTAAATATTTAAACTAAATTGCAGATTATTAACATTAGTAGCTTGGAGATCTAACATTTCATTAAATAAATCTAGTCATTTGTGAGATACACAGTGAAATTTTAAATTTTGCAAAAAATTACAAAGTAAAATCATGTATGAATTAAACAGACAAAAAACTGCAACTTCAGAGAACTTCAGAATGACTCAAAGTAATGAAAATGCCTTGAGAAAATAAGTCAAACTGTCTCAATCCGTGTATCATTCGTTCTTTCTATTTTCAATTGCCAATCAAAAAACAAAAAATAAAAAATTGACTGGTTATTTTGTTATTTGTTTTTTATGGTTAAACCAAAAACGAAAAAAGGATTTGTTTTTCATATATCAATTCTAAGCTCAGATCAAGAATACGAAATGGAAAAACGGACAGCAACGCAGAATTTGTTTTTAATATTTAATCAGTACAGTTTACGTGACCCGGAAATAGCTCTTTGCGCAGCAGTTGGGGTAATGAAGTAGCTACCATGGCGACGCTAGAACCACACACTATGTTGATCGAGAAGCTGTTTGTTGTTGCTAGTTAAAAGTACAGTGCACAGAAAAGTTTCAAGAAAAAAGTTATACCTGGAAAATCCTGCAAATTTTCTCCGTTGTCATGTCCTCCTCAAGAGTCACACGCTTGGATCCTCGAAATAAAACGTAACTGTCCATGGCTGATAGGTCCGACTGCCTTATCTGGTGCAGTTTGATCGAACGTGGTGGGAGTAAGCCAATTGTTTTTTTAGCTAACGCTCCACCAAACTTCCGGGTCATGTAAACTGTACCGATTAAATATTAAAATCAAATTCTGCGTTGCTGTCCGTTTTTCCATTTCGTATTCTTGATCTGAGCTTAGAATTGAAATATGAAAAACCAATCCTTTTTTCGTTTTTGGTTTAACGATAAAAAACAAAAAACAAAATAACCAGTCAATTTTTTATTTTTTGTTTTTTGATTGGCAATTGAAAATAGAAAGAACGAATGATACACGGATTTGTCTCCAATGCCACAGTTGTGCTTATTTAAGCATACACAAGAAACACAAGACATTTTGATGTGAGGAGATAATTTCCTTTATTACAAGTGGTAACATCTTTTTGTGTTTTTCAGGAATTGATAAGATAACAGAGAAGGCTCAGGTAAGCGAGGATGGAACGATGGTATCCTTTCCACATTCGGGATCTCCGATAACGGCACCTCGCCGCAGCGTCATCAACGGAGCCAGCGACACAGAGTCCAACTCGGAGAGGGGCCACGAGGTATGGCGATGTCTTGCTATTCACTTTCATTTTACTTTTCTGCTTTCTCACAGTTTCCTCCCATGGTCAGGTCTTCACAGAGTCGCAGACGTCAAGAAGTCGAATGTCGAGCATCTCTTCGGCTGCAGCCTGGACAGCTAATTCAGACTGGGTGGGTCTGAGCAGTCTTTCTGCTGCTTCCTGTTTTTTCCTCTCATCTGACTTGTTTTTCTTTTACCTGTTATCAGATGGTGTCATGGAAAACTAGACTTCCTTTGCAAACCATCATGCGGCTGCTGCAAGTGCTGGTCCCACAGGTGGAGAAGATCTGCATAGACAAGTAGGAGAAACTTTTTAATTAAAACCCAGATGGATTTAATGGTTATTGCTGTTGCTTTATAGGATTTTGCTATAATTTCTGTTAATATTCCAAACAAGCTAGTGTTACAAATTTTTGCAGCAATATAATTTCATAACTAAAACCGGATTTAACAGCTGCAGAAGGATATTGTATACTGCAAAAAATTGAAATCTAAATAAGTCATTTTTTTTTCTTAAAATAAGTGCATTTTGTCTTGAATTGAGGAGTTAAGTGAGATACTTTGCCAATGGAACATGACAATTTACATTTAAAATAAGAAAAAGCAACTGAATTGTCTAATTACATGCGCATATGATCTAATTATCCTATTTTAAGAGTAAAAATAGTCATTCAATTGGCAAATCATCTTATTTAACTTCTAAAATTTAGGGTTTATACACTTGATTTAAGAAATGTCCTTATTTCTAGATCTTTTTTGCAGTGTACCGTTCACTTTGTTTTATCCATAGGGGTTTAACGGACGAGTCGGAGATCCTGAGGTTCCTGCAGCATGGCACGCTGGTCGGACTCCTCCCAGTACCCCACCCCATCCTGATCAGGAAATACCAGGCCAATGCTGGCACTGCCATGTGGTTTCGGACTTATATGTGGGGAGTCATCTACCTGCGGTAAACTGACTTTACAGACTGACCAATGATTTTTAGTTTGGCTGATGAAGCTATTTTTCACTCTTTCCTGTTATTTGTAGGAAAGTGGATCCTCCGATCTGGTATGACACGGACATAAGGCTGTTTGAGATTCAGAGGATTTAGAGGAGCTGCTGAAGTTGACTTCTACAAAAAGCTTTTTTCAACTTCCTTAGAAAAATAAAGCTTCTCTAAACATGCCTTGAAATTTTTTTTTAATCACATATATCCAATATTATTTCCTGATATTCTTTTTATCAGAAATACTATATATTGTTCCTGTACACATGAAGTAGTGTTCTTTACTGACTTCAATACTGGATCTAAGTACTAGACATCAAAATAAACCAAACATAAGGTTAAGTGCATACAATGAAATGGAACTGTAGCCTAAAAAAAAAAAAATCTAACAAAACTTTCCAATTATTGTACTAAGTTAGATTAATTAAATAATGCAAAGTAAATTTTGATTTAATATGATCCCAAAAGGGGGGAAATTTGCTCCTACTGACACTGCATGAAAAAATGGATTTTCGTCAATATGCGGCACTGTAGATTGTCGTGGAAGTTCAGGTTAACGGCAGTTTACGGTAATTTGCAGGCTTCGCCGAAAACTCCCGTAAATTGTCAGAAATTGATGTGGACTCTCTTAGGCCCCGTCCACACGAAGTCAAAACGAACACGAAACGCTGATATTTTCCAAAACGTTTGCCGTAAAGACGGAGACGTAAAATAAATGTGAGCGTCCACACGAATGCATGAAAACGCTGCTAAATGTATGCCAGGCCTGTAAGTGGCGCTGTGGTGCCAAAGCAAAAATAAGCAACGAAATGTTGGGCATGTGCACTAATATTTATACATGGTTGCCCTGTGGGTCCATTTTCGTGGTTAAGTGAAATTCAGGTGCTGAACTATGTCGTCGATATTGCTCTGTTCTTCCTGGAGATATTCCAGAAGAAGAAGATTCTGTTGTAAGCCCGACAGCAGGGTGAGTAGCATTAGCAACGGCGCCATTGTTGTTGTGATACTGGTCGCGCATGCGTGTGTAGAGGCGACGCTATGACGCATGCGTGTAAAAAAAAATATGCGGTTAGGGCGTAAAGATGGAAACGCGAAAACGGCGTTTCGAAATCTTCCCACTCTGAAGGCTGAATAAAAAAAAGATCGTTTACAGACCCCCGAAACGCCGGCTTCGTGTGGATGAGAGGCTGGTTTGGTGAAAAATTTGTGCGTTTAGGCCAGGGTTCGTCTTCGTGTGGACGGGGTCTTAGGCAGTGTTCCCCCCATGCCTCCCCCCCATGGAATTCTAGGGGAGGCTTTAACATGTAAATGAAAATGCTGTGAGCTATACAAATGCAAATCAGGGTTGCAGGGGGAGTTTTACCCCAAGTGACATTTTTCTAAAAGGTAAGAAAATCTCTGATACAAAGAGATCAGGCTCAGTATAGCCTCTTACATTTTAGCTTGAATTGATTTATTTGATTAAAGTATAGAGACCAAAACAGATCTTTAGCTGACAGAGCAATACATTTAGAGCAGTAATTATAAAAAAAAAAAAATTGCATTTAAGATAAAAAATAAAATGTCTGTCAATATGCTCAATTCACAATTACTTAAGTGGAAAAGTTTCAAGAAATGAGTCTGGGATGATTCACTTTATAACATGGCGCATTATCCTGCTGGAAGTAGCCATCAGAAGATTGGTACACTGTGGTCATAAGGACATAGGTCAGCAACAATGCTGAGGTAGGCTGCCTCATTTATTTGATGCTAAATTGGTATTAAGTGGCCCAAAGTGTGGCAATAAATATCCCCCAAATAGATGGTAGAAATAGATCAGGCTCAGTATGACCTAATTATAGACTCTTACATTTTAGCTTGAATTGATTTATTTTATTAAAGTACGCTAGATTACTGTGTATGCCATTAGCAATGGCAAATGTTATGTAAAAAATACACAATATAATTTATTTCAAAAATTAGTTTTAATCAGAATCAGTTGGTAAAATGTGAATCAGAATCAGCAAGGTAAAATGTGCATTCCTTGCACAGTGAGTGCTCCTTGGGATTTTTAAAGCTTGGGAAGCCTTTTTGTTTCCAAATCCAGCTTTAAACTTCTCCGCAACAGTGTCTCGGACCTGTCTGATGTGTTCCTTGTTCTTCATGATGCTCTCTGCACTTTAAACAGACCTCTGAGGCGATCACAGAGCAGGTGCATTTATCGGGAGACTTGATTACACACAGGTGCATTCTATTTAGTATCATTTAGGTCGACATTGGATCATTAAGAGATCCTCACTGAACTTCTGGGGAGAGTTTGCTGCACTGAAAGTAAAAGGGGCCGATTCATTTTGCACACCCCACTCTTCAGTTTTTTATTTGTTAAAAAAGTTAAAAAATATCCAATATATTTAATTACACTTCATGATTGGGTAAAACTAGTTGTTGATTCTTCACTAAAAAATTTTTATGTTCGATGCCTGAAATGTGGCAAGAGTTTGAGATTTTCAAGAGAGCAGATTATTTTTGCAGGGCAAACTGTAACTGGGTTGATATCTAAGGAGAGCTTTGACAGGGTTTCACTTAGAAAAAGTCAGCAGCCTCTCCAGAACATACACTATATTGCCAAAAGTATTTGCTCACCCATCCAAATTATTGGAATCAGGTGTTCCAATCACTTCCATGGCCACAGGTGTATAAATTCAAGCACCTAGGCATGCAGACTGTTTTTACAAACATTTGTGAAAGAATGGGTCGCTCTCAGGAGCTCAGTGAATTCCAGCGTGGAACTGTGATAGGATGCCACCTGTGCAACAAATCCAGTCGTGAAATTTCCTCGCTCCTAAATATTCCACAGTCAACTGTCAGCTGTATTATAAGAAAATGGAAGTGTTTGGGAACGACAGCAACTCAGCCACGAAGTGGTAGGCCACGTAAACTGACGGAGCGGGGTCAGCGGATGCTGAAGCGCATAGTGCGAAGAGGTCGCCAACTTTCTGCAGAGTCAATCACTACAGACCTCCAAACTTCATGTGGCCTTCAGATTAGCTCAAGAACAGTGCGCAGAGAGCTTCATGGAATGGGTTTCCATGGTCGAGCAGCTGCATCCAAGCCATACATCACCAAGTGCAATGCAAAGCGTCGGATGCGGTGGTGTAAAGCACGCCGCCACTGGACTCTAGAGCAGTGGAGACGCGTTCTCTGGAGTGACGAATCGCGCTTCTCCATCTGGCAATCTGATGGACGGGTCTGGGTTTGGCGGTTGCCAGGAGAACGGTACTTGTCTGACTGCATTGTGCCAAGTGTAAAGTTTGGTGGAGGGGGGATTATGGTGTGGGGTTGTTTTTCAGGAGCTGGGCTTGGCCCCTTAGTTCCAGTGAAAGGAACTCTGAATGCTTCAGCATACCAAGACATTTTGGACAATTCCATGCTCCCAACTTTGTGGGAACAGTTTGGAGCTGGCCCCTTCCTCTTCCAACATGACTGTGCACCAGTGCACAAAGCAAGGTCCATAAAGACATGGATGACAGAGTCTGGTGTGGATGAACTTGACTGGCCTGCACAGAGTCCTGACCTCAACCCGATAGAACACCTTTGGGATGAATTAGAGCGGAGACTGAGAGCCAGGCCTTCTCGTCCAACATCAGTGTGCGACCTCACAAATGCGCTTCTGGAAGAATGGTCAAAAATTCCCATAAACACACTCCTAAACCTTGTGGACAGCCTTCCCAGAAGAGTTGAAGCTGTTCTAGCTGCAAAGGGTGGACCGACGTCATATTGAACCCTATGGATTAGGAACGGGATGTCACTTAAGCTCATATGTGAGTCAAGGCAGGTGAGCAAATACTTTTGGCAATATAGTGTATCTCCAAAGCCTTGCTCTCCCCTAATTAGTAATTCCTCTCACCTGCCCTCTTCCTTCCCTGCCTCGTTATAATTTATTCCTCTCACCTGTTTCCTCTGGTTTATATTCAGTTCAGCCTGAGCATTCAGTGCCAGATCATTGCTTGTCTTTCTGTCAGTCTTTCTGTTCAGTTTTTATTTGGTTCATGTCCTGGATCCTAGCTGCCAGTGGAAAGAGGGTTTTGGTGTTTGTCTCGTCTCCTGATCGTCCACTGTTCCTCCCCCACGGAGTCCTGGGTTTTTGGCTCATTATGGGGGGGAGGTTCAGTTTTTATCAAAGTAAGCCTGGCTCCTGGGTGGAGATCAGTTTAAAGTCTGCTTCAAGTTCCGGTTCCTACGTCCTGTCTCGGCTACCCTCTTCCACTGTGCCTGCCTGTCTGCACCTGATCCTGTCTGCTCCTGTGCGTGACCACCTGGTCATGCTTCTGGTCCCAGTCTGACTTTGAACCCTCCTGGAAGCCTGTGCATGCCTGGAAGTCTGGATCCTGCCACCTGTCTCTGTTCCTGTCTGATCTGGATCCTGCCTGTTCCTGTCTGTTCTGGATCCCTGACCAGGATCGGCTTCCACCATAACCTCTGGGACTGCAGCACTGGGGACACTCATGGTCTGGACTGTTAACCAGGTAGGTGACCAACCCAGATAATCAAATATCAGTTTATCTTGGTCACTTACCTGTGTTTTCTCCCCTAGAGTGTCTGAGATAGGGCGGTGCCCCGCCCCCCCGCCTGCAGTGTCCGCGAGCCACAGCTCCACTTTAGTTTTGTTTTATTTAATAAACGTTTGAACTTTCCTACTGACTGTCTCTCCTGAATACTGGGTCCATCTGTCCTCGATTCTTGACATATATATATGCCAACCAATCACGAGCGACTTTACTTGTTTAAAAAGAAGTGGTTCCGTCCGATACTCAGTAAGAAAATTAAAGCCTGGCATGGCCACGTGTGGTTTTGCTACCAATCACGAGTGATTTCACTTGTTGAGAATAGTGGTTTCAGCCAATACTGAGTAGGTTATTCAAGCCAGACCTGGCCAGCCGTGCGGGTTTGCTGCATTCATATGCTAATTAGGGCCATTAGTACAGCGACTTACGGTTTTCCCCAACTCACATCAGGGGGCGCTGTAGAGCCATTTGGCCACGCCCATTTTGGATTCCATTAAAATACGTAAATTTTCGCAGGGGGACAATTTACTCCCAAGTTTGGGGACTTTTTGAACATGATAAAGCCTCCAAAACGCTACTTGTTTCGTAAGGAGAAAAATAATAAACAGTACAGAAACAATAGGCCTTCGCAGCGCTGTCGCTGCTCGGGCCTAATAAGATCAGGCCATGTTGTTGAATTTTTTAATAGAGCTCGAGAGGCTTCTAAGGAATGGATTGAGGCAGGTAGACCAAGATCAGGGCCTGTCTTTGAACATAAAAAGTATACCAATGCCCAATATAAGTATGCTGTGCGTTATATTGGTAAAAATGAAAGAGCAATGAGGTCTGACTCAATGGCCAGAAAACTCCTCTGTAACAACACCCAAGGCTTCTGGAAAGAAGTTAGAGGTATGACATCCTACAAAACATCCCTCCCATGTTCAGTTGATGGCATATCAGGCACTGCTAACATAGTGAAGCTGTGGCACCAACATTACAGCAGATTATTTAATAGTATCCATAGTGAACCATGCTCTGCAAATAATGTTGACCATATAGATGAAATCCTGCCTTATGAGGTTCATAAAGCTATTTCCAAATTATCTAACAATAAAGCCACTGGGCTGGATGGAGTCTCAGCAGAAAAATTAAAGTATGCAAATGCAAGGCTAGCTCCTCTACTTTCCATTTGTTTCACATCGTTTCTTATTCATGGTATTTTACCTGAGTCTATTTTAAGTGTCCTGTTAGTACCCGTCATTAAAGATAAAACTGGAAACATGGGCAATTCTGATAATTACCGTCCGATAGCGCTGGATAGCATAGTTTCAAAAATTATTGAATCAATCCTGCTGGACAGGATTTTAGGTTATCAAATTTTACAGATAACCAGTTTGGTTTTAAGGCTAGGCTGCCCACAGATATGTGTATATATGCTCTAAAAGAGATTACTTATAAATATAATAAGCAAAACTCTTCAGTGTTTATGTGTTTCCTGGATGCATCAAAAGCATTTGTTAGAGTAAATCACAGAAAACTATTCACAAAACTGACACAAAAAGGAGTACCAGAGTATATTGTTCATTTTTCAAGTACTGGTATACTCAGCAAACACTGCAGATTAAATGGGGGAATGTGTCTCGGCTAGGGCTGGACGATATAGAAAAAAAGCTTATCGATAAAAAAAAATGCTTAAATTGATCGATATCGATATTTATTGAAAAGATTTTAAACCATATTTTATGTGCAGCTCTGCCTGGACTTTTTATGATATTGCTAAATGATTTAATTTTAATAAAGAACACAAACACAGACTTCCAATTAAATATTTATTTAACCAACTTTTTTAACCATAACAGAATTGTTTTAAAGAAAAATAACTTAAAAGACCAAAGTTATGTTATTAAATACTGACTAAGAATAAACTAAAGTGACCAGAAAAGTGACCAAAATAAATATAACAAATAAATAAATAGAATACTCTATTTGGGTGGGAATAGTACACCACCAGCTTGTGGTAATTAAAAGATTGTAGGACTAGACTACCATGTAAACTCCACTCAACAAAAACAAAAACCCAAACAAAAATCAACTCACCCTTTAGCCTAGCATTTCTATGGGGTATTTTTTCTCCCCCCTATTCTTCTAGAGGTGCTGCTGGCACCTCGTTATGGTTCAGCTTAGCTTCCTGCTTTAACCTGAGTTATTACTTTGAAGTTTCTGGCCCCTCAGCATTTTTCTCTCAATTGTTAAAACTGCCCAGAACTAAAAGTATATATATAAAAAAAAAAAAAAAAAAAATATATATATATATATATATATATATATATATATATATATTTTTTTTTTTTTTTTTTTTTTTTTTCCCCGAAGATTCCTCGGAGGAGAGCACACAGCTCGTACTCCTGCAGGTATGAGCGGCTGAGATGATAAAAAAAAGTTGGTAGTGTAATCAGACTTCGTTTTCACTGGTTCCCTACACATTTTAGAGATGACCAGAGTCTCTGAAAAAGATGATTAGTCAGTCACTTTATCAAGTGGGAATGCTTATGCATTCCCACTTATTGTTGTTCACTTCAAATTTTTCTGACTCTAACTAGTCCCGCAGTTTTCAACCGATTTCAACAATTTTGGTATCAAAACGTTTAGCTTGTTCAGGAGAATTGTGCTATGTCTTTTGGTAAAGATATTTTTTGTAGTTTTCGCGATATTCTGCTTTTTCTGCGTTTTTTTTTTTGTCCCATTGAAATGCATGTAGAATTCTTAGATTTCAGCAAAATTCAGATAAAACTTTATCATCTTCGACCTTTAACTACTGCAGCATACTTTCAGCTAGAAACACCATTCAACTTTTAAAATGTTTCCGTATCTTTCTGCTATTACTGTTTAACTCAGCTTTTTGCTAACTTTTACAGTTTTGCTTCAGTGAAGCTTTAAACTTTAAAAGAAAATTTTAAGATTTTCAGATTTATAATGGAAGTCTATGGACGGAATTCTTCAACTGCTAGAGTGCGTGCTCTAGCTTTTGAGCTGTTCTGGTTTTTCCGAACGAATTGTTCTCAGTCCCTCATTTTTAACTCAATTGAAATAAATTATACATCAAAACGTAGGGATTTTTATCAGGATTCAGGAAATATAACCCTAATTTATGTGGCATTTACGGTTTTCCGACAGTTTGGCCCAGACCATGAAGAAGTCCACACTTCCCCAATAGAAATCCAATGAGAGATTTTCCAAAAATCACAGACAAAATCCAAAACGATACATATTTTCGTATCGCTCCTATTTATTAACTATTTGATTTACTAACATGAAACTTGGTATACAACATCTTCAGAACCTTCTAGCACTCACATTGAAGGAATTTCATCAATATCATTTATGGTTTAGCTGTTTAGCTGACTTGTTCAGGCATAGGAAAACGCTGATTCTGAGAAAAATCCTCAAACTCAGAAAATGCAAATTTTTACATCGTCACTGTGGCCAAATCATTTTTAGTAGAAACATGAAAGTTTGCACAGTCGAAGCCGAAGGATGGCTGACGCCAACGGTGAAAGAATTTTTTGAATACCTTTTACGGTTCTGGCTCAGCACTCGTTTGTTCGGAGGGAAAGTTTTGCTTTTGACAGCTCAGCTCTACCATGGAACTCCATGTTATTTAATGAGACCAGCAGGATTTACAAACCTTTATATTCCTCCTTCCCATTAAGGCTGTGAATGAGCTACAGCCATGAACATATTCCCAATTGGAGACAAAGGATAGCTGTCACTTAGACTGAAATAATTTTTTAGATACCATTTACGGTTTGTCTCAGCACTCGTTTGTTCGGAGCTGATATTCCCATTCAAAAAAGCCTGAGAGGAAATGAACGAAAGTGAAGCGCATGTCTCTCTGTCACTGACAGGCTCGTTAAGCATCGTCAAGGTAACCGTGCTTCAAAGAGATTTTACCTCCACCACTTTAAACAGCACATTTTAATCTAATGGAGGGAGACAACACTGATTTAACATTAGGAAGTGGATACAATATGACCACTCGCCATGACCCTTCCCTTCACATGCAACCCTGATAGACTTTCAAAATAAGACTCCGGGGACCCTTCAAAATAAAAGCCCCTACATTAAACTCATATTTTTTTCCCAGGATATGGCTCAACATTATGACCCAAACTCAACCACTTTTTTTAAAAATGAGACTCTAGGGGGTTTTCAAAACACACCCCACAGAAAATTTCAAAATAAAAGCCTCCCATTGCCACTTTATCTACTGCCCTAATAACAAGGGAAAAGAGTGATTTAACGATTAGAAAGTCATCAAGTATCACTGCTGGGTCTGACCCTTTTCTCAACACACAACCCTGCTAGACTTTCAAAATAAGACTCCAGTGACCCTACAAAATAAAAGCCTCTATATTATACAAACTCTACCAGCTTGTTTCTATTAGACTCTAGGGTCCTTCTCAAAACATACCCCAGAGAGAATTTCACAATAAAAGTCATTTACGCTCTAATACAGCATCTATTCACCCAGTAACATGGAAAACAAGTGATTGCATATTTAGAAATGGATTCTATATCACTGCTGGGCATGACCCTTCCCCTGACACACATCCATGATAGACTTTCGAAATAAGACTAAAGGGACTCTACAAAATAAAAGCCTCTTTCGTACATACACTCATTCGTATGGCTCGTAGCTATGACCCAAACTCAACCAATTTCTTCAAATTACACTACCAAGGCCTGTTGACCACACACCTCAGTGCATATTTCTTAATCAGGTTCTAAGATTTACACTGTAATAAAGCATCTGCTAACCTCATAACATGCAGCCTAAGCCTGCCAACGGTGCTGTCATCAACACAGTGGCTCGTAACATGCAGGTTAAATTTTTTGATAAATTCAGCTCCTTAAGTGGTATTAGCTCTCTTTCTATAAGCTTCTCTCTCTGTCCTTCCTCTGCTTGTCATGGTCGGTCTTGAACATAGGTTTGTAGATTTTCAATCCTCTAAGGATGACACTGTTTTCTTTATGCTGATCAACCAACACATTTTAAATCATTTCAAATTGTTTTGCAAAGTCTTGATATTTCCACATTTTCTAAATTTTGATACTTATTCAATACCATCTTCCTCAACATT
Source organism: Cyprinodon tularosa (assembly GCF_016077235.1). Classification (NCBI taxonomy): domain Eukaryota; kingdom Metazoa; phylum Chordata; class Actinopteri; order Cyprinodontiformes; family Cyprinodontidae; genus Cyprinodon; species Cyprinodon tularosa. Next base: position 1,082,695 of record NW_024039674.1, on the reverse strand, counting down.
TTACTTCCCATTCTTGAGCTACTCATTTTTTCTTCAACCAGATAAGATTCAAGTTTTTCTTTGTAATTTCTTTTCTGATTCAGCTAATTTCATACTTTTCAGCCTACGCTGAGAACTTTGGCTTCATTCTGCTCTCTTTCTGGACAGGAATTAAGCTTTTCTGTTTGCTGCTAATTCATAACAAGCCTGACATGTTTCTGGAAAGTAGGTAAACCCCCCTTGAAAATTTCTTTATACATTTTTCTAGAAACTTGGGAGACATTATATTAAGACCCTTCTAGTGCCCACATTCAAGACATTTTTTGATATCATGTATGGTTTGGCTGTGCAGCTTTTAAGATGAGTTTGTTTCTGCCATTTTACTGCCAAATGATTCTACCCTACAAAATCTTCAGATGATTCAATTGTTTTCTGCAGTTTGAAGTTTCTGATGACTTCCTCTCACATTTTCTTATGTTCTGCAGTTAATTTCAACTTTTTTCATTCAGCAAGAGCATTCCCACTTGCTGTTTCTCCGAAACAGCTTTTTCTAGTTTGGATTGGATTAAACTGATTTCAGATAATAAAGTAAAAAATCTTGGTGTTATTTTTGATCAGGACCTGTCATTTAAATCTCATATCAAAGAGGTTTCTAGAATTTCCTTCTTTCATCTGAGGAACATTGCAAAAATTAGAAATCTCCTGTCCAGGTATGATGCTGAGAAACTAGTCCATGCATTTGTTACTTCAAGGCTGGACTACTGTAATTCTTTACTATCAGGAAGTCCACAAACTGTAGTTAAAAGCCTTCAGCTGATCCAAAATGCTGCAGCCAGAGTTCTGATGAAAATTAAAAAGAGAGATCATATCTCGCCTATCCTGGCTTCTCTTCATTGGCTTCCTGTTAAATCAAGAATAGAATTTAAAATCCTCCTTCTCACATATAAAGCCTTAAATGGCCAAGCTCCATGTTATATCAGAGATCTGATTGTTCCTTATGTTCCTAACAGAGCACTTCGCTCTCAATCTGCAGGTTTACTAGTGGTTCCTAGAATTTCTAAAGTAGAATTGGAGGCAGATCTTTTAGTTATCAGGCTCCTCTCCTGTTAAACCAACTACCAGTTTTAGTCCGTGAGGCAGACACCCTGTCTACTTTTAAAGGAATAGTACACCCAAAACATGATTAGCCTTCATTTTCTACTCACCCCCATGCTGAACAAAACTCTGGAGTACTTTTTTGATATCTCAAATGCATCTGGAGATCTGGGAGGCTTCTTGCTGTCTGCTGACATTCAAATAATGGAGGTCTATGGTGACCGAGACAGAAAGGTCCATAAAAGTCCACAAAAACGTGTCAATATTTACTCGAAACGAAGTGATTTAGAACGTTTTAGAGCCTAAACAGTAGTGTATAGGATTTCCTAATAGCGCCCCCATGCGCGCTCACGATTCTACGGAAGCCGGCAGACCAAACCGGAAGAAAGTGCGCATTCAGCGTCTGCTCTGCAGATAATGCAAGAGTAGAAGAAGAAATGTGCTGTTTACCTGTGCAAAGAAAGAAACAACGAAAGAAAAATGTCTGAGGACTTCAGTGTTGAGGAAGAGCATGAGTTCTTTGCTGAGCTGAATGCGCTGGTTTGGTCTGCCGGCTTCCGTAGAATCGTGAGCGCGCATGGGGGCGCTATTAGGAAATCCTATACACTACTGTTTAGGCTCTAAAACGTTCTAAATCACTTCGTTTCGAGTAAATTCTGGATGCTACCCACTCAGGACACTTGGATTACATTGGACGAGCAGTATGGAGGAATATTGACACGTTTTTGTGGACTTTTATGGACCTTTCTGTCTCGGGCGCCATAGACCTCCATTATTTGAATGTCAGCAGACAGCAAGAAGCCTTCCAGATGCATTTGAGATATCAAAAAAGTACTCCAGAGTTTTGTTCAGCATGGGGGTGAGTAGAAAATGAAGGCTAATCATGTTTTGGGTGTACTATTCCTTTAAGGCTAGGCTTAAAACTTTCCTTTTTGATAAAGCTTATAGTTAGAGTGGCTCAGGTTATCCTGAGCTATCTCTATAGTTATGCTGCTATAGGATTAGACTTCTGGAGGACATAGGGACCCCCATTTCATCATTCTGCTTCATTCTCTCTCTGTTCTCCTATTCTGTAGAATCTGTTAGTTCAATCTCTAACCTTCTGCTCTCTCTGCTTTTCCTCAGAGTAGCTTTGCCTCGTCTGTTTCTGTTTGGCTGTGACGTCATCCTGGAGAGAAACATCAGCTGTGCTGCTTCCATCAACACCCTTGTTTATAGATGTTGGAGATTGGCCTGTTTTCCAGTGTGGTCCTGTTTCTCTGACCGTTACTGAGTGGATGTGCTCTCTTCGTCTTCTGGCATTGGAGCTGGCTCGGAGCTCGTCTGCCTGGCTGTGTGTTTCCTGGACGGGGCCGCCTTTTACAGCTGCTTTTTGTATCTCTGCTTCTGTCTTCTTGAACCCCAGTCGGCCTCGGCAGGTGGCCGCTCACACTGAGCCTGGTTCTGCTGGAGGTTTCTTCCTGTTAAAAGGGAGTTTTTCCTCTCCACTGTCGCTACAAGCATGCTTAGTGTGAGGGATTGTATTTGAGTCAATGAGTCAATGCAATCAACTGGTTTCCCTTAGATAGAAAACGTTGTATCAATTTGACTGTATGATCTGGTTGAACTGTAAAGTGCCTTGAGTTGACATGTGTTGTGAATTTGGCGCTATATAAATAAACTGAATTGAATTGAATTGAATGACTGTGGTTTGTTTTTTGTCCGACTTGCCATGACCGAAATACTGCCAAACTGGCGAACTACAAAAACCCTTCTTTGGAACAATTTCCTCCGCCTCTCCTTGCTGCGACATCTTCATGTGCTCTGTGTTGTGGTTTGAGAGGGTGGCGCGTTGTGACGGCATGCCTGGCTCCGCGATTGCGATTGGTTGGGAGAAAGTAGTGACTAGCATAAACCTACATGATAGGCTACAATGAGAAGGAAGGAAAACTGCGTTTCTTTATCGAACTTTTATCGACTCTCTTCTTTTCTATTGAACCACACGTCTATCGATCGATATATATCGTTATTGAATTATCGCCCAGCCCTACTCTCGCCTCCATTCAAAGTCAGTAATGGGGTGCGCCTTATGTGTGAGTTAAATACAGAAATGGCACACATAACAGAGACTGCGCCTTTTAGTATGGTGCGCCTTATGGTCGTGAAAATACGGTAGCATATCCGTCGCCGTTAGCATATCCGTCTCCGTTAGCATGCCCCATAGTCCTTTAGCTTTTAGCAAATGCTCCATCTGAAACTTCCACGTTGCCCAGTTCTCTGGTCCGCTCAGCTTGTCGATAAACATCTTATCATCCATTGTGACACTAACAATTCCATTTATCTAACTCAAAAACTGCCCTTACAGAGCTTTTTAGCGACGCTCTGGGCCCATAACCTAAAGAGAACAAGCGTTTTAACATGCGTTTGCTATATTTATTTATTTTTTCAGACAATACAACTGCAGTACTCAGAAGACACAGCAGATGGCAGCATAACAGCTTCTCCATTAATAACCATTTAACAAATTACTCCTTCATATTTCAACAAGTGCTGCACACATTTATCCTTAATTCTTTCTTGTCTGCCAGCTTCTGCTAAAAAATTAATCCCAACAGAATCAACCGCCCACCTACTGGAACAACCTAGGCCCCAAGTATGAAAAGGGCCTCTCCTCCTCTGTTGCTCCCCGTCGATGAGAGGTGCCCGTGTCTGCTGGTGTGCTAATGGTCCTCTGGGCTGCCAGAGGACCATATATAAGTTGTTTTTTTTTACTATGGAGTACAATTTGGTTTATGATGCCATTGCTTGAGAGTTTACCAATCCATTTACTTAACAGGCACTTGTTGATCTTGGAGAGAAGCACTCCATGTACTTTTAGAAGAACCATTGTCAAGCCACTGTAATGACTGATTGGGAGCATACAAAAATGCATGTTAAAACTAAAAACATTGCTGTATTTTATTGCAATTTCATGTGATAAGTCAAAGCAAAAAAAAAAATAAAAAAATATTTTAAAGGGGAAGAAAAATTATCCCTTCTAAAATAAAAAGCCTGCACTGGTCCAATGAAACCAACATGGACCTTTTGGCCTACTGTACATCCAAAACAGTATGTTCTACAGGAAACTAGATGGGATTAAATTCTCCTCCTTCTCACATATAAAGCCTTAAATGGCCAAGCTCCATCTAATATCAATGATCTGATTGTTCCTTATGTTCCTATCAGAGCACTTCGGTCTCAATCTGCGGTTCCTAGAAATCTCTCAATCTAGTGGTTCCTAGAATTTCTAAAGTAGAAGGGGGGCAGATCTTTTAGTTATCAGGCTCCTCTCCTGTTAAACCAACCACCAGTTTTAGTCTGTGAGGCAGACACCCTGGCCCTGTTCGAAAACCTAGGACGCATCCTTAGAAGACCGGATTCGAAGGCCGATTACGTCATAGCGCGGCGCCGAGGTCTGGTCAGATTCCAAGAGTCCTCGTTATGCGGCCTTAAAATGGGTCATTCTTTTTGCCTGATTTGAAGGACGGGTCTGATGTATCCTCGGTATTCTTGGATATCCCAGGATTCATTGCGAGACCAAGCAAGCTGTGATCAGAGGAAAGGTTACTTGGCGCCGAACAGTGGTGAAAATTGGAAGTTCAGTTTAATATAATCCAGTCTGTGAATAGTTTCGTCTGGAATGAATGAAAATAGTTGTTTTAATGGTTATTGAGTCAGATATGTGGCGGTAATGTTTGATTTATCTAAAGGTTTTAATCAGTTACTGTGTAAATGGGTTTGGCTGTAATTTAAGGACATATTCTAATATATCTGCAGGGTGGGGACTATAAATCTGATAGGATTTTTATCTTTTTATTACTATTTTGCACAATATGCTTAACTTCGTATTTTTTGTTGTTGAATATTAGAGATTTTGCAGATATATTTTTTATAAATATATTGTTTAGATTTACTTATATCTTTCTACCCCTTTTATAGAATAGAATAGAAAATCCCTTTATTTTCCCACAATGGGAAAATTTACAGCAGCAGAAAGATTATTGAAAATGGTCACACAAATGTGGACCTTAGAAAAATGTATAAGAATAACATAATAGGGAAGAGTTAAAATATAAACAATAAAATACTGTAAAGTGTTTTAACAATATAAAACTGGGGAATAAATAACCAATATGCAGCTATGGACATTTTTACAGTAATGGATATTTGAAAATAGCAGCAGCATCAGAGATGTGCAAAATGACAGCAGCATTTTCAGAATCAGAATTCTTTATTGTCATTGCTCCACAGGGGTGCAACGAAATTACTTGATTATTATCTTATTTAACTGACTAAGGTTTCTATAATTACATTTGATTTTATTTGTTCCTGCTCCCGGTGGTTGGAACCTTTATTCCACTCTGGATTCTTGTGAGTGTAGTCTTTGTTCACTTCACAATAAAAAAGAAATAAATAAACAGTTTTGAAAACTTCTGTATTCATTCTTTTCCTGCTTTGTGTGTCAACGTTCACGGTTGCTAAGCAACAGAGCATACCGCGGTAAAACCCGCCAAAGGGTAGACCTGGTCGAATTTACAGCCAAAACTCTTCCGGTCTCCTTATTTTCAAGGACTTCGAAGGATCCAGTCTAGGTAGACCGCGTCCTTGGAGGACCCGTCCTAGGTTTTCGAACAGAGCCCCTGTCTACTTTTAAGGCTAGGCTTAAAACTTTCCATTTTGATAAAGCTTATAGTTAGAGTGGCACAGATTATCCTGAGCATCTCTATAGTTATGCTGCTATAGGCTTAGACTTCTGGAGGACATAGGGACCAATTTTTCATCACTCTGCTTCATTCTATATCTATTCTTTCACTCTGCAGAATCTGTTAGTTCAATCTCTAACGTTATGCTCTCTCTGCTTTTTCTCATAGTAGCTTTGCCTCTTCTGTTCCTGTTTGGCTGTGACACCATCCTGGAGAGAAATATCAGCTGTGCTGCTGCCATCAACACCTTTGTTTATAGATGTTGGCCTGTTTTCCGGTGTAGTCCTGTTTCTCTGACTGTGACTGGCTGGATGTGCTCTCTTCATCCTCTGACATTAGAGCTGGCTCAGAGCTCGTCTGCCTGGCTGTGTGTTCCCTGCTGGAGGTTTCTTTCTGTTTAAAGAGAGTTTTGCCTCTCCACTGTCGCTACAAGCATGCTTAGTGTCCGGGATTGCATTCGAGTCAATGAGTCGATGCAATCAACTAGTTTTCTTTAGATAGAAAAATTTGAATAAATGTGACTGTATGATCTGGTTGAATTGTAAAGTGCCTTGAGATGACATATGTTGTGAATTGGTGACATAGAAATAAATTGAATTGAATTGATTTTATTTTATTAGAAATGCAACTGAATATTACTTTTTTGTGGAATGCTACAGAAGAAAAATAAGCCCATTCTGCCAGGATAAAATGTGTTTTTGCTTAACCAGAAGACAAAAACAGGTACGGTTCTAATTCAATACCAGATAGTTAGTTATTGGTGTTTGTGAAGTATGGTTAGGGTTATTGAGGACTATGACGTCTCTTTACAAATGTAATGGTGCAAAAAAATTCCTCTTAAATCCACCTGCTACTAGAGTAACTGACCGGACCTTATTTATACCCCAACACATGGCAGATTTCAACATGATGGTGAGCCCTTTAAACATGACACCAATAGCAAAGCAGACACTGGTACTTTTAATTACTGTGTTAATAACTGTGTATAGTTCATTAGAAGGTTGGTAAAAAATATACTCATATAATATGTTTCAAACCGCAATAATGATCTTAAAAGAACGATGTATTTGAGTATTTTATTCTTTACAATACGACTTGGAATTATGGGTAATCCAGAGCGTAGATTAAAACCATAGGGGTGTTGTACTTCATATGGGGCCCACCCAGATAATGTTGCTTATGGGCCTATTGTTATGTCGTTATGCCTTTGATCCAAAGCCATTAATTATGGCGATGCTGATTGGCCAAATTAATGGCTTTGGATCAAAGGTTATTTACAATTGGTTATTTCGCTACACTTCAGGGGTGCTTTGAATGAGCGCCCAAACAGAGAAATGATACGTTCTGTCGGTGGAAATGTACTGTTGAATTACAGTCAATTGGTAGAAATGTTGTTTTAATAATTCATATTACATGTAGCCACATACTATTAAGTAAAACTGACATTGATAATACTTTTAAAATCTATATATATTATTTATGACCCTCCCCTCCACATCCAGGGAGGGTGGCGCCTGAGTGCCCCCTATGGGCCAGCTGCCACTGCCTCCATCTAATCTTTGTATCCTAACTTTTATTTTTGGTGGTCATATTAGTTAAGTTAAGGGCTCACCACCATATGCTAACGCTCCTTTGCTACAGGGATAGAGGGTGGGTTGGCATGTTCATCCGCACATTAAATTTAGTCCCAGTGGATGAAGGTTAGGACTAAAGAGGAAATGTTTTACTGGTGTTGGAGATATGCAGTGGAGGTTATTTTGCTCCAAAGATCTGAATGGGTGTGTTTACATGCATGGCATCACAATGGTGATCAGAAAAATACAACTCTCGCATTTAGAATGAAATTTATTTCCAAATTCAGATTTATTGAGCAATATTTCAAACTGCGGTAGGAAACCTTAGAAAGCTGCCACTGAGCTTTAAAACTCGCTCCTTTGCCTTATTAAATTAAAGCTTTAACTGAACTCACGTTTTGGGGAGGATGAAACTATTTTATTGCAGAAAAACGTGCTTTGGCTAATTAGCTGCTGCAATTAGCAAGCTTCTCTAAATCGTCTCATGCACGCGCATGCGCAGGCTCATCGGTTGCCGTGGAAACGGAGCACCTACGAAGCTGCTGCCGATCTTTAACGGTTACTTTCTAGCCTCGACCTTGAAGCTAAACTTGCTGCAGTCTGTGGTTTACTTACCTGCTAAAGATGAGCAACGCACCAGAGAACTACAACTCCTCGGGAGATCATCTGGAAGGTTGGTTTCACTCTTTTACTATGTTAATTACAAAAATGTTACGTCAAAAATGATTAATTTGATGTTTTTTTCATGAAGTTGTGACAGCTAGCTAGCATGTAGCATCTCTGATGTCTCAGGATTAACTGTTTTTAGCCGATTAAATTTGTCAGGAATGTTAACAGTGATTTAATGATTTGAAAATAACTTTTATTTCTGTTTGAGTTAAACACCTTTGACGAATTAGATGTAAAATGTTAGAAAACTAGATGGCGCTAGCTCTATGATTTTTAAAAAAATGCATTTTGCTCTATATGTATATGTTGGGGAAATTACATTTAATAACTATTTATATATATTTGAAGGACATTTAACATAATATATTATCAAGCCAAACTGTTTAATTTTTCTATTTAATAAAAAAAGTTAACATTTTTAATAATTTGGAGGTTGGCTGAATTTAAACCTGATAACAACTGGAAAAAAGAAGAAATTAAGATTCTCAAGTTGTTTAGTTTAGTAAATGTGTTTAGGAAATGATCCATTTTTATTTAGTGTTTTAATAAAAAGTTTTTAAGGGTTATTATGTATTAAATCAAGTTTTTATTGGTTGGAAATGGGAGAAATGATAACAGAGATAAAATGATATAAAAAGTACATTTTGGTTTGAGAGGATAATTTTTAATTAAGTTAATGTGGAAATGGTTGAAAAAATACAAAATTAATTGTTTTAGGATAAAATAAATTTTGTTAAATACATTAAAACTTTAAAGGGGAGGGTTTTTTAAAAAAATGCTGTGAAAAACATGGTCTCCATGGATACATGCATTTAACAATGTTAGGCTTTTTTTTTAAGGTGGCATATAATTTTAAATTTAATGGAAGGTCAAATGTGTTAATAATGTTTGATTGATTTTAAAAGTTTCTGGTTTCAAAGGATCATTTTTGGTTAGTTTGGTTTCCAATCCTTCAAAAACAAGGTGGCATCTGGCCCATTCAGGTCTTCAAAACATTCAACACTGGATGGTTTCACGTAAACCATTGAAAGTTCTGAATAGGATCTTTCTTAGATTTTTAGAAAAAGAACAAAATTATTCTAAATAGTTTGCTAATGTCCATTTCTGCTCTGGGCTTTCTATGTGCTGATTAAGGTCTTTATTTCTACTCTAGGATGCACTGAGAAAGGGGTCCGAAAAGCTGAGGTTTTTAAGCCTTTATTTCTGTTAATAAGGATAATTTTCTGCTTATAGTAATCAAACCTTAAAGATTAATAATTATATTACCTAATCATAGTGATTTTTTTTTTTTGATAAAGAAATATATTTAAGATCAAACCTTTTTCTAATTCCTTAGTATGGGTTTAATAAAGGTTTACTGAAAGCTTAAAATGTCCTTTCATCTGAACAAATCAAAATGAATTGTCTGGGTCAGTAGCTCCCAAATGCGGAGGCGTGCCCCCTAGGGTGAGTTCAGTGTAATTGCAGGGAGCGTAATAGAAATAAACTAAATAAATTGACCATTTGGAGCATATTTTTATATTGATATCATCCTGAAAAAAAAAAAAAAACCCATTAACCAGTAAAATAAAGATTGGAATTTAAAATGAAATTACAATTTAGTGGTAGTCTTGTGATTTAAAGGATACTGTAGCTTTCTGTTCTAAACCTAGCGGTCAGCAAAACAGCACGTGAGGACCAGCAAAATGTCCTCCTTTTACAACAATCGCTCCTTAGTGTGACGGTGAAATCAGAAAAAAGGTCCTCACACTGATGCCCAGGACCATATACACACATATATACGTACATATAAATACTGTGTGTTTGTTTTTTTATGTATGTGTTCTTTTAGAACGATTTAAATGTTGCTTTTAACACTAACCAATCCTCTAGCATTGTGTAGATGTATTTTTAATTAGTTTTAGCTCACAGATTGATGTTGTTATTGATTAAATCTCCTTAAACCTGACTAACTCACACAGGCACATCCTGCAAACTAAAATAAAGCATTGAGTTTTGTGATTTGATGTTCCTTAATTAATGTTCCTGGTCTAATTATTTTTTTCCTCACTGCTCCAGACGCCCCGCTTCCATCGGATCCTGCCCTCAGGTTCTGGATGTTCATGCCAAATCAGGTTTATTTCCCTTATTATATGAACGTAGGACTGTCCTCAGGTGATTTTGCTGTTGATGAGGAGGATGATGATGAGTTAGAGATAGATGTGGTAAATGTTGAGGAAGAGCTAGACGATTCTGAAGATGAGGAGGAGTATGATGAGGTAGAGATAGATGTGGTAAATGTCGAGGAAGAGCTAGACAATTCTGAAGATGAGGAGGATGATGATGAGGTAGAGATAGATGTGGTAAATGTCGAGGAAGATCTAGACAATTCTGAAGATGAGGAGGATGATGATGAGGTAGAGATAGATGTGGTAAATGACGAGGAACAGATAGAAGATTCTGATAATGAGCAGGAGGATGATGAGGAAGAGGTCGTAGATGTGGTGGCAAGTGAGGAGAAAGACATAGAGGATGAGGATATTGAGTCTTCTTCTAGTGAGTCTCTTGAGGTGTCTAGTGACTTCTCTGGGTACGATACCGTGAGCTCTGAGGAAGAAGACAGTGAAGAAGACCCCCTTCCACCACAACTTCGGTTCACCGAGACGGTTTCCCCGGAGGAAGAAGAGGACTTCCGAATTGGACGGCCCAGCATTTTATCCGGGAGGAGGAGGAGAAGAGAGGAAGATTATGAAGAGGGGCCCCTTGCCAAGATTTTTCGTCGGGATCTGTGAGAAGAGGAATTTCATCAAGAATCTTCCTTTAACTCCTTCAACAGCTTCTCACAATGAAGAGAAGCTGAGGCTTAAGCAGAAGAACCAAACATTTTACCATCTTTCTTTGGATCATCTTGCAGAGGAGTTAGATGTATTTTCTTGATTTGATGATGATTGGAGGTGGAAACAGCTATATCTAGATATAATTTATTGATTGTGTTTATATCTGGCAGGTCTAGGGATGCCTTAGGTAGCGTCTTGCACCGTGGCTTTTCTTTACCCCGCTGCTAGATTTTGTTTTATAGATGCTAAGGAGTCTGGCAGGTCTAGGGATGCCTTAGGTAGCGTCTTGCGCCGTGGCTTTTCTTTACCCTGCTGCTAGATTTTGTTTTATAGATGCTAAGGAGTCTGGCAGGTCTAGGGATGCCTTAGGTAGCGTCTTGCACCGTGGCTTTTCTTTACCCCGCTGCTAGATTTTGTTTTATAGATGCTAAGGAGTCTGGCAGGTCTAGGGATGCCTTAGGTAGCGTCTTGCGCCGTGGCTTTTCTTTACCCCGCTGCTAGATTTTTTTTTAAAGTTTTAAATGTTACAAATTTACGGTGTGAAACACGAGAGCTGGTTAAGGCAGAAATAATCTAACATGCTCTAAGTCTAATGAGAGAGCGGGACAATGAGGTTTGAACAGAAGAAACACAGAATGGAGGCAAATCAACAAAAACTAAATTAAAATACAGAAAATAAAATCCTGGAGGCAAACCAAACCAAACCAAGGCAACAGCTGGACATCGCTGCTGGGGATGCATCAGAACCTTTAAGGAGTAAGACCTCGCTGCTGAGGACTAAACCCCGGAGGTCTAACTAAGATCCTAAAGGTCTAAAAGTGGAGATGACATGAAGTCTAGAGGCAGAGGGACAAGGCTGTGGTGGAGACTGATTAGAAGGTCTTTAGAGCAGAGCTCTCTAACTCCAGTCCTCTACAGCAGTGTTTCTGCAGCCTTCAGGTGCATCTCTCCTCCAAAACACCAGGATCAAACAACTCTACAGAGCTGAATGACTGATGAGGAAATTCAGACGTTTGATTCAGGTCTGATGGAGAAGAGATGTGACTAAAAGCTGCAGCATAGCAGCTCTGGAGGAGTGGAGTTGGAAAGCCCTGATCTATAGCAGGACAATGCTGCTGGAGACCAACTGGATCTAGAATAGAACAGTGGCAAAGATTGCAGTGGTCACCAGTTGCACTGGTCTCTGGGATGATGGTGAGAAGGTAAAGATGATGCTTGGAGGGACTAATTGATTTCAGAGCAGTTGGAAGCAGAGGACAGGACTGATTTAGGGATGTGGATTGTGAATGGCGCCGACTGTTAGAACCCGCTTTCAGCTGTGAGTCGATCTAGTTCTAGATGTTCCTCAGTTAGTTTTCAGGCCTAGTTTAAGGGAAAGAACCTGTGCAGAAATACTCTCCATGTGATCTAGGCCAGTTCTGACCGCAGTGGATCTCTTCTGTATTTTTTGAATCCCATGTCGGACCGAGCCGCTACAAGCTTTGGGCCGTCAGAAGATGCTGATGAGATCTACGGCGACCAAACCAGAGGAGCAGTGAGAGTATGTTCAGTAAGGAGACACAATAATCCATCATTTATATATAAAGTCAACATTTCAGGAGGCCTCACTTAGTTTTTCATGTATTTTCAGGAACTGTGGACGTCCAAAATCAGAACTGCTGTGAGGAACCGGGACATCCAGGATGCTGAGGAGCCTCCCAGTCCCCACCTGAGGACGGCACAGAGGAAAACACGTGCAGTAAGCCTTTATTAACACGACAAACAGACAACTCAAGCTTCCCAGGCAGAACACAAAGAGACCAAGATGACTATTTGAACAACATCCTGCTTCAGATTTAAACTTGGTGGAAATTCTGTAGATTAATTTATCTTCTTTTTACAGGGAAAGCAGGTTCAATATGGAAGCAGCGTTCTAGCAGTCGGATCTCCGTGGAACAGAGTCCATCCACACTTGTTTGTAGGTATGTTGGTTGTTAGACTAGAGAGGAATCACATGCAGACAGTTTCAGACTCTGAGGACGCTTTGCTTTCATTGATGAAGGAGCTGAAGCAGAGGATGAAGAACACAGACCACCAAGGAGGAGAAACATGGCTCCTCTGCTCGTCTCTCCAACATTCTGGAGTCCTGGAATGAAAAACGTCGACGACCCCGCAGCTGACCCATCAGTCTGCTCCAGAAAGAAGGTAAAGAACCTTTATTGCTTCCAGATGTTCATCAGTATTGGTGATGGCAATAAAAACAGATCCAGAACAAACAGATTCAAAAGCCAAAACCATCCCATCAAGGTGGTCTAACCTTTAATCTTATCTTTTCAACATGAATGGATGTTCACCTCAATTTATATCTCTATAACCAAAACTTTACCAGAACCAGAAGTTCTGACTTTTCCATTAGACCACAGATAAACAGTTCAGAAGCAGCTTCTAATCCAATATGGGAGAATTTCCCCCTGGTTGATCTCTGAAGGGTTTTTAGAACTTATTAAAGCAGAGAAACGACCCTGATGAAACCGACTGTAGACTCCAACAAATGCAGCATTTTCAGGCATTTTCTCCAAGCATCCATTGTCTACAGTTATCACTGCTGTTAGCTTTAGCTTCTCCCTGTGTGTTTTCCTCTTCTCTTGGTTAAATTGACACCTCTCTTAGTGTTTCTGTCTTTAAATGTCACAGACTAGTGTGATCTCTCACTAACTCCTGTTCTTCTCTTCCAGCAGATTTCTTCCGTCATCTCCTCGTTGGACCGGCACCTCTTGGACGTCTGCTGTCCTGTTAAAGACCCGCTCTCCCGCAGTAGATGGGCGCTGACATGGAGCCGGGTTCTGCTGGAGGATCCTTCCTGCTTAAAGCTAGTTTTCCTCTCTACTATCAGCACTTCATTCCTCAGAAGGATGCTACAAGATTAATGACTGGATGCGGTTGGCTGAGCTTCCTTGGATTTAAGACATTTCTCTAAACACCAAAATAGACTTAAATTATCTTCACTATATTGTAAAAAGGATCGTATTGGATGTTTATGATTGATTTCATTCTGTGTTTTGAATTCTGTTAAATTTTTCTGTTTTAAAGCTCTTGTGTAAATTGCCTTGAGATGGCCTGTTTTTATTTCACTAGACTAAATTAAATTAAATCCTGCCCACTGGGTCTGGTTCTACTAAGGGATCTTTTATTTTATTCTATATTCACCTGTTATTTTTTTACTATAATAAATCTGTGATTCAAGTCATGTGAACAGGATCTGTTGGTCTTTTTTAGTAAATGTTAAAATAAGTGGTTTTAAATTGGTTCTTTATAAATAAGCCAAACTGAAGTCAACAGGAGCAGAGTTCTAATATGTGAAGTAGTTTGGTCAAGGATCAGCAAGGTGAACAAAACAAACAGCATCAGCCTCCGGTTCCAGATTCCTCTGAGGATTTTTATTCAGCACTTTTCACTCTGACAACCATCTCCCTGAGCTTCCAAGATCTCAGTGCCTGTATAACCAATTGGCAACACACCTGCAGTTGAGTGGACCAAGCCACAATTAAACAGGTAGAAAAACAAACAGTCTAAACAAAGAAACAAGAATAAAATGATTAATCTAATTTACAAACTCATCTACATAATGAAACAGTCTGCAAAATAAACAATGTGATAGAAGATAACTCAAAAATGTACTTTAAAAAAACAAAGAAAAAACCCCGATTCTGTAAAAAATCAATATTCCAACAAAGTAGTTTCATAAATATAGTTTCAATTGTAATCTGGTATTCTGTTGGAATGGTGGTTCTTCTACTCCTCTGCAGAAACAGAAATAGGTCTCTGGTGTCTTTTTAGACTGCCGAATGCTTTTTAAAATCAGGTTTAAAAAACAATGCTGAATGTTGGAACTATAAATCATTACCAGTCTGAAGTTTACATTTTATAACTGCTGCACCTTAAAAATGGAACTGTCTGGAGATTGGACATTTTAGTGTTGGGCTTTCCATTGCAAAATGCATTTTATATAGATTGAAAAAACAAGAATTCACAAATATGTGAAAGGACCTTTAAAGTCATTTTCAATAATAAAATGCAAAAGTCAAAAATGATGGATACACCATTTTGTAAATAAACTCTTCAAATTATATATTACATATGAAAAAAAGCATAGCAAGCTTATGTGACATTTTGCTTTTATTTTCAATTTATTAAAAAAAAAATATATAAACAAGCATTGTTCCTAAACCAAAAAAGTGAAGAGAGTATAAAAAATATAACAATATAATAAAAAAGTAAATATAATAATAATAAATAAAATGAGTGAGTAACAAACCAACAAGTCAAAATTCATCATCTCATATAGTATACATCTACTATCAATATTTCTTGCAGTTACAACAGTGACAGCCTGTTTACGTTCATTGAGATGTTGAACAATCTAACCGTAGAAAGAGAAGAGGATGCCATGGCTGGAAGCTAGCCACTGTTGTCGTCGGTCTCAGCTTGTTTGGTTCTCGATCACCTCAACAGACAGAATGCGCGTTCATGTATTTTGAAGGCATGGTTTCGATGGGTGGTCTGAAGGGAGGGGCATGGCTGTGTGTATTTAAAAATATAGCTTGCTGGAACCGTTTTTCCAAGAACTACTGCACCTTTAATGCCGCTAGTTTCTTCAAATGTGTGATCCTTGGGGTTGGGAATTGATAAGATTTTCACGATTCCGATTCTCTTATTGATTCTGTAAATAATGAACTTGGTAAGTGCACGGTGACATTCGTATGCTCTTCACAGCCATCTAAATCTAATGGAGAAGTTATCCGTTTGATGAAAAAGCATTACTGTACACACATTAGACATTAGATCCATTTGTTCTGTGTATAATGAAATAATGAATGTTTTGATAGCATCAACTAAACACTTTCATAAACAAATAAAAAAGAAAAATAAGATCAGGCCAGGTTGGAATACCCACGTGGTTAAATTTTTTAATAGAGCTCGAGAGGCTTCTAAGGAATGGATTGAGGCAGGTAGACCAAGATCAGGGCCTGTCTTTGAACATAAAAAGTATACCAATGCCCAATATAAGTATGCTGTGCGTTATATTGGTAAAAATGAAAGAGCAATGAGGTCTGACTCAATGGCCGGAAAACTCCTCTGTAACAACAACCAAGGCTTCTGGAAAGAAGTTAGAGGTATGACATCCTACAAAACATCCCTCCCATGTTCAGTTGATGGCATATCAGGCACTGCTAACATAGTGGAGCTGTGGCACCAACATTACAGCAGATTATTTAATTGTATCCATAGTGAACCATGCTCTGTAAATAATGTTGACCATATAGATGAAATCCTGCCTTATGAGGTTCATAAAGCTATTTCCAAATTATCTAACAATAAAGCCACTGGGCTGGATGGAGTCTCAGCAGAACATTTATATTAACCCTTTAACTGCCTGGTGCACAAAATGGTTGATTTGCTAAGTGAAAGGTAGGTTGGAAGTTGACAAGGCAGTTAAAGGGTTAAAAACCAAATTGATGTAAGATACCACACGTTTTGGAAGAAAATGTCCTTAACTCCCTGAATAGCTATGATTGCTTTAAAATTATAGTATGCCCTCCACAGTTTATGGCAGCTCTAAAATGTATTCCCCTTTTTATTGCTGTTGTTCTCACAGAAAACTGCAACAAACCTTTTAAATCTGAGGTTGGATATTCGGCACACATCTAACTAATTTAAATTCCATGTGCTCTTGTCTTTTCCTTTTTGAAGAGCAGAAATAAAAAAAAAATACATCTTTGTAACTTTAAGTACCAGTTTAAGAGGAAGATAAACCAGAGTACATGGATAAAATAAGAAAAATCCAAGATGTGCTGTTTGACCCTGAAAAGGTCTTGATATGATTTAGTTTTTCCTTTTTTTATGATAAACAAATGCACTTAAGGGTGATACAAAATAGAAGTGAGGGTTTTATATACTTTTTTAATGGTGCAAATATAGTGATTTTTTTTTTACATCAAACTTTGCTTTCGTCAAAGAATCCTCCATTTGCTGCAATTACAGCATTGCAGACCTTTGGCATTCTAGCTGTTAATTTGTTGAGGTCATCTGGAGAAATTGCACCCCACGCTTCCAGAAGCAGCTCCAGCAAGTTGGATTGGTTGGATGGGCACTTCTTGCATACCATACTTTCAAGCTGCTCCCACAACAGGTCAATGGGGTTCAGATCTAATGACTGCGCTGGCCACTCCATTACAGAATACCAGTTGCCTGCTTCTGCTCTAAATAGTTCTTGCACAATTTGGAGGTGTGTTTAGGGTCATTGTCCTGTTGTGGGATGAAATTGGCTCCAATCAAGCGCTGTCCACTGGGTATGGCAGGGCGTTGCAAAATAGAGGGATAGCCTTCCTTATTCAGAATCCCTTTTACCCTGTACAAAATCTCCCACCTTACCAGCACCAAAGCAACTCCAGACCATCACATTACCACCAGCATGCTTAACAGATGGCACCAGGCATTCTTCCAGCATCTTTTCATTTGTTCTGTGTCTCACAAACGTTCTTTGTGATCCAAACACCTCAAACTTGGATCCATCCGTCCACAACACTTTTTTCCAATCTTCCTCTGTCCAATGCCTGTGTTCTTTTGCCCATCTTAATCTTTTTCTTTTATTGGCCAGTCTCAGATATGGCTTTTTCTTTGCCACTCTGCCCTGAAGCCCAGAATCCCGCAGCCGCCTCTTCACTGTAGATGTTGACACTGGTATTTTGCGGGTACTATTTAACGGGTACTATTTAATGAAGATGCCAGTTGGGGACCTGTGAGGCGTCTGTTTCTTAAACTAGAGACTCTAATGTACTGTACTGATCTTCTTGCTCAGCTGTGCAACTTCTTTTTCTACTCTGGTTAGAGCCTGTTTGTGCTGTCCACTGAAGAGAGCAGTACACACCGTATAGTGTGTACAGCAGTACACTTCATTTCTAAGAACAAGAATAGACTGTCGAGTTTCAGGTGAAAGTTCTCTTTTTCTGGCCATTTTGAACATTTAATTGACCCCACAAATGTGATGCTCCAGAAACTCAATCTGCTCAAAGAAAGGTCAGTTTTGTAGCTTCTGTAACAATTCAATTCAATTCAATTCAGTTTATTTATATAGCGCCAAATTCACAACACATGTCAATCTCAAGGCACTTTACAGTTCAACCAGATCATACAGTCAAATTGATACAAAGTTTTCTATCTAAGGAAAACCAGTTGATTGCATTGACTCATTGACTCAAATACAATCCCCCACACTAAGCATGCTTGTAGCGACAGTGGAGAGGAAAAACTCCCTTTTAACAGGAAGAAACCTCCAGCAGAACCAGGCTCAGTGTGAGCGGCCATCTGCTGAGGCCGACTGGGGTTCAAGGAGACAGAAGCAGAGACACAAAAAGCAGCTGTAAAAGGCGGCCCCGTCCAGGAAACACACAGCCAGGCAGACGAGCTCCAAGGCAGCTCCCATGCCAGAGGACGAAGAGAGCACATCCACTCAGTCACGGTCAGAGAAACAGGACCACACTGGAAAACAGGCTGATCTCCAACATCTATAAACAAGGGTGTTGATAGAAGCAGCACAGCTGATGTTTCTTTCCAGGATGACGTCACAGCCAAACAGGAACAGACAAGGCAAAGCTACTCTGAGGAAAAGCAGAGAGAGCAGAAGGTTAGAGATTGAACTAACAGATTCTGCAGAATAGGAGAACAGAGAGAGAATGAAGCAACGAGCTAAACTGTTTTCAGATGTGTGAACATGATTGCACAAGGGTCTTCTAATCATCAATTAGCCTTCTGAGCCAATGAGCAAACACATTATACCATTAGAACACTGGCGTGATAGTTGCTGGAAATGGGCCTCTATACACCTATGTAGATATTGCACCAAAAACCAGACATTTGCTGCTAGAATAGTCATTTACCACATTAGCAATGTATAGATTGAATTTCTTTAAAGTTTAGAGTAGTTATCTTCTTTGAAAAGTACAGTGCTTTTCCTTCAAAAATAAGGACATTTCAATGTGACCCCAAAATTTTGAACGGGTAGTGTGTGTGTGTGTGTGTGTGTGTATATATATATATATATATATATATATATATATATATATATATATATATATATATATATATATATATATATATATATATATATATATATATATATATATATATATATGGCCTATATGGCCTATTACTCTTTATTATAAAGAGTACATTTTGTAAATGGTCATTTCAGAAAGAAATGCAATCCAGAAGTTAAACTTTGTAAAATTTCATAACCAGAAAAAAGGGTTTTATAAGAAACATTTCTGTTCTTCCAAATTTTTTCAAGATTTAGTTTTATGTATAACAGTCTTTTCAAATTGCGCTTTATAGACCACATTCTCTTCTGTGGTCAGACTCTCCTCAGGAGTGAGGAGCAAAGACACATTTCTATTGGTCTGCATGGAGGCTTGCAACAACATTTCATTTGTCAAGGACAAGTATTTGATGTGAAGAGAATGTGATCTGTAAAACGCTATTTTAAAAGAATGAAATGTTTAAAACTCGATCTGAAAAAGGAAATATAAAAAAATTTGAAAAAATAGTTTAAACTGTAAAGTGCCTTGAGATGACCTGTATTGTATTTGGCGCTATATAAATTAACTGAATTGAATTGAAGAAATTTAAAAAAATATGATATGAAGAAAAAGCAAGGTTAACCTTTGAATTGCATGGCATTTTTACAATATTTATTTTTTTCTGCAACAATAGTGTAAAAATAATCCCCCAAAACCAAACATTTATGATAAAATGCATAACAATATAAAGGCATCACTTAAAATTGCACCAACCCAAAGACTCAGATTGTTGAGGCTGGATTATTATTATTGTTACATCCATGGTTAATTCATTTTGTAGAATTGGGTCATTAGTTGACCACAAGAGCATTAGAAGCTGAAATGTTTTGGAACCTCTCCCTCACACAGCTACGGAAGAGGATTAGGGCCACTGAAAAAAATTGAAAAAGTTAACTGATTTGTAAGTATTATTTTCAGTTTAATATGGGAAAAATTTCAGAATTCTAACTTAAATCTTGGAAATCTGACTTTGATCTCAGAATTCTGACTTTTTTTCCTAAAAATTCTGACTGTAGTGTCAGTATTCTGACTTTAATCTCCGAATTCTGACTTTTTTTCTCAGAATTCTGACTCCAATCTCAGAATTCTGATTTTTTTTTCTCAGAATTCTGACTTTAATCTCGGAAATCAGACTTTATTTTCAGAGTTTTGATTTTAATCTCAGAATTCTGACTTTTTTTTCTCAAAATTCTGACTTTAGTGTCAGTATTCTGACTTAAATCTCCGAATTCTGACTTTTTTCTATAAAAATAATTTTTCACCACTGTGTTACTGGCCCTCCCAAACAACTCACATCTTTGTTAGTGAATCTGAGTGCTCCCACATCTCTTCCTTCATGGTGCCCATCTACAATAAGATCCAAAATTCTGAGTGTAAAGTCAGAATTCAGATTTTTTTTTTCTCATATTATGCTGAAATAAAATTAAACAAATTAATTAACTATTTTTATTTTTTCAGTGGCACTAATCCTCTTCCGTCCACAGCTGTATGCTATAGGAGGGATTTTATATAAAAGTGGGCGTGTCTTTACCTGGAGACTCCGCCCACTCCTCCCGTCTCCTAACAACCAGCTGTCCAGGCGATCCGTGGCTCTGCAGGCCGCTGGACCAACAGAGTGCCGGACATAGAATCGGCTCTTTAGCCGGAAACACGATTATGGACTGGTAATCAGACTGAACCCAGGCGTCCGTCATGAACGACCGGTACCACCGGGCGGCCCGGGACGGCTACCTGGACGTCCTGAAGGAAGCCACGCGGAAGGACCTGAACGCCCCGGACGAGGATGGGATGACGCCGACCTTATGGGCCGCTTACCATGGCAACCTGGAGGCGCTGCGGCTCATCGTGGGCAGAGGGTGAATCCTCACATTTCAAATGCTTTTTAATAAACCTGGGAGATTAATAGAGAAATACATACATTTAACACATGTTGCACAATTTTTGAACAATATCTAACTTAAATTTAAGAAATGCATTTAACTAAATCGAAATCCAGATAATTTAAAATTGAAGCCTAATATTAGAAGATAAATTTAGTTTGTACTAAATGTTTCTGCCTTCTTAATGAACAGTAAAGAAAAAATGCACATGATTTAAAAGCCTCATCATATGAAAGGTCAGGATTAACGACAAGTGAATGCACACTGTAGACAGCTTTATGTCCATTTATGATCCATTTCACCACACAATCTGTTAAGCAAGTTAGCATTTTACTTTTAGGGACTGCAAATGATCCAAAAACTGTTGGGTTTGATTGGATATCCTTGTTAAAAATGTAAGAATTTCATAATCAGAGCAGGATGCTAATCAAAGTGCCTTCTTGTTATCTGCTCAAGCAAAACAAATCTATCCTGGGTTCAATTTATCACTTTGGAAAGGTCAGAGAGAGAGAGAGAGAGAGAGAAAGGTCAGAGAAAGATTGACTGAAATGAAAGAACCAGCAGAGAGTAAATAACAGAGTTGTAAAGATATGTATTTACTTGTGTTTTTAATTAAAATACCAAATAAATCATCTTTACTGTCTTATATTATCCTCAGTATATCTATATTTTAGTGTTTGGTTAACCATTTATTATCTTCTGTATGATAAGAAACATTTCATTTAAACATTATATAACTGAATATAAGGAATTAAACACAAACAAGGCATTTTTATTCATGTTTAAACTATGAATTATTATGTTCACATAGACTCTGGGGCTGAAACGGGTAATTGGAGTATGATTGACTAAATGAATATCAACTAATTTAGTCTTAAAATGTTTGTTAACTGGAGTACACACTCTCCAAAATATGCCAAAAACATATCCAACTCAAAGCACTAAACAGAGCAAATATGTAAAAAAAAAAAAAAAAAAAAAAAAAAAAAAGCTACATTTTTTATTTGAGAGTGAAAACCTAATTATGCTCTATTTCAACATGTTTTAGTCATTTATAATTTATTTAAAGTGTGCCAAAAATATTAAAACACTTCCTACTCAAACACCGACAAACATCTCTATTAAATGGCTTGATTATTTTATTACTAGAAATAATTCCTGCTCACTAGATGCTATTTATAGATGAATAGATTTAACTTTTCCACTTTTTGTCATATCAGTGTTGATTACTTGTAATTATGCTGCCATGTGATAAAGATATAAAGAGAAGTGCATAATTAGTAAAATGGCAAATGAATAGAATTTATACAGGTTTTATGTTCTTATATCGACCAATTAAAGTGCTTCACACTATGGAGACATTCACCTGATGCCACTCATTTATACAAACATGATATTTGTAGGTAACTTGGGGTAACATACTGCGGGAACCAGCTCCACCTGAAGTTTACAAAAAGATTGCTCACCTGAGTGGAAGGAGAGTAAATAAAACAACGATACGCGTCTGTTTTAAGTTTTTACAAAAAGAAAATCTCGAGTTTGGTGTACAGTTTTTTATTCAACTTTTTCAAGTCATGTAATCAGATATTAGTTGTTAGTTATTTGTATGTAATAGAGCTGAGCGATATGGCTAAAAAATCTAATCTCAGATTTTATTCTTCCTAATTCCAATTAATCTGTTTATTTTTCACTAATGTTTCATAACTTGGAAGGTTCTGGGTTCGATTCCCGGCCTGTTTCTGCATGGAGTTTGCATGGTTCTCCCTGAGCATGCATGGGTTCTCTCCTTGTACTCCGGCTTCCTCCCACAGTCCAAAACCATGACTGTTAGCTTAATTGACTTCTCTAAATTCTTTTTAGGTGTGAGTGTGTGTGCTTGAATGGTTGTTTGTCCTGTTTGTCTCTGTGTTGCCCTGCCATAGACTGGCGAGTCGCGACCTGTCCAGGATGTACCCCGCCTCCCGCCCATTGACTGCTGGAGATAGACACCAGCATCCCTCGCCACCCCACTTGGGACAAGCGTGTCAGATAATGGATGGATGGATATATATATATATATATATATATATATATATATATATATATATATATATATATATATATATATATATATATATATAATATATGTCACACATATACCGGTATATATGACATACATCACTTTTAAAAACTAGCTTTTATTCTATTAATAACCTTGTAAAACAATCAGGTTTAAAAACAAGCACTACAAATGTAACTGAAAAAGTTAGCAGCTGGTGGTATCCCACTATTTTATGAGTATACATCTTTATCTAAACAGATTTAACAATCCGCTATGGAAACCCAAGGAGTGGATTGTTGAAAAATCTCGACATATTTAAATGTGTTATAATAGTAACGATACATTTTAACTAAATATATTAAAAACAAGTTATTCTCTTCTGTTTAAATCTTTACCTGTTTGCTTAAATTAAATCCGTTTCTCTGCTTTGCAATAATTGAAGAATCCGGTGGGCCTCCTCAATCCCCTTTCTTTACTGCCATTGGAGCGCCATCATGTGTAGTCACTGGCAAATGTCTGGCTAAACATCACTACCAAGTTGAATTCAGTTGTACAATTTTTTTTTGTCTGTAAAATAATAAAATTTTCTCATTTTTATATTTAGAACGATAGACAGTCAGTTTCTGCTGTCACGTATCATCACCCCATATATGGTCATGATTTGTATAGACTTGTATAGATGTGATTTTCAATTAAATGTACACCTTTTTAAGTGTATAAAAAAGAATGACATGCAGATAAATTCTATTTTTTGTCATTATTTATTCTTTTACTTGCTTTAAAGGAACCATGAGCACCAAAACTGGCCTGAAATGCTTTCAGAAGTAGTTAATTCATAGGAGTTTTTATGAAATGTGGACATCCATAGCATCCTCGTTTTAAATGTCTGGACATCAGCCTTTTATTTTTTGTTTCTAGGAAAAAGATTTGTTGTTTGTCTTGCGTCTCTGCTTTATCACCTCTAATTTGAAGGTGCTGTGGGTGATCAGGTTACTGTCTGAGTTACGTAGGTGTGATTCCTGCTCCGTTTGCTCAGGGAGATATTTCCCGCCTGCGCAACTGGATCTGTTTTAAAATCCAAAAGCAGAGTGAAGAACTTAAAAATGGTTTCCAGATGCGATCAAGTTGACACCTCGTTTGCATTACTGATGAAATTAAAGTCAGAGGTGACGCTGACGAGGCTGTGGTGACCATGTTAGTGGGTGTGTGCGCGATGAATAATGCAACGTCACCCCTGTCATGTTTAACCTGCAGAGTTTCAATTATTGATCACGGCCTGGCCATGTAAGAGGAGGGAAAGAAAGTTTGTTTCTGCTGCAGCTGAATGATCAGGTTCATGTTTAGAAAATTATTTAGTAACATCTGGAGGAATAAACTGCAGATGTGGGCTTCTATAGTTAAAATCATTCAACATTAGAAGGGAGAGGAAAAGTAAAAAAAACATTAATTTCCTTTAAAATCAGTTTACCTGAACACTTTAAATGATGCTACAGATACAGCTAGTTATGAAATATAATATAATATCATAGGGGTTTTATTGGTATAACTGATGTAAGGCAACATCTACAGTAGCACAGTATCCAGAGAGTACAAATTTTCATTTTAATTACTCTGGGATTTGTTTGTATCTGTGGCTGCTTAGTTCTCCACTTATTTCAGGTGATTTCAATGCTGATTATCAAAGCTGTATGTGAGAATGTATTCATAATACTTGTTTTATATGAAAGGAGTGAATCAAAATGTATCTGTTTTTTTATCTGGTAAATGTTGCGTTTTGTTTTTTCAAAAAAAGCACACATTTCAAAGAATATATTTTTGGAAACCAGTATTATGTGTTTCACACAAGTCTGAAAAAGTAGATTCTGACCTAGGATACTTCCAGGATACAATAAATATGAAAAAAAAAAAACAGAACTCACTAAAATATGCAATGTAGTGTAAGTTTTATAATTTTTTTCCATGCTCTATTTCCCTTTGTCTAAAATATTTTTCAGTTCATCGTTCCTTACATCTGTCAACTAAATATTAATTGTCCTTCTTACTTTCTAGGATTTTTCCAGATTCAAGATGTTAAGTCTAGAAACAGAATCTGAATTTGATACCATATTAATATATTAAAAATCTGGAGAACACCTGATACTTTAGTCAGGAAAAGTATGCAATATAAAAATGTTAGAAAATGTTTTGGAATGCTAAGTATAGCCAAACCCAGGATGTCTTTAAAGTTTATTTTGTTGTTGTTGTTGTTTATCACAATGGCAGAGCAAAACTGTGCTCAAAATTTTCAGTATTTACAGACACAATTGGTTAATAATTTTAATTATTCTAATGACTTATCCAAAAATCTTAAGGCAATAGACACAGAGTACCAAAGATCTTTCCTTTAGGGTTAAACATTCTTATTTATTATTTATTAACCTTCTTTGGTGATTCTGATATTGTCCTCCGGCTTGGAATATATACAGACTGATTTATGTAAACTTGTTTTTTTGTTTATTTTACAAATAAGAATTCTTCACAAAATGATGAACATCATGGGCATCCCTGAGCATCCAGTACATCAGGCTGTTGTTCAATAACTGAATGTCTTCTTTAGTCAGAGGATTATCTGGAGCTGCTGTTATACAGACTGCTACAAGAGATCCTTCCTGCCTACAACTATCAGCATCTACAACAACTAGTTTTAAGAATTATCTATAATATGGACTATAACAACATTTAATATAATAAAATTTAGTGAAATCAAATCAACCACCCTTGCTTTCTTCTATTTATTGTTTTAATGCTAGATAAATGAAATGATAAAAGGAAGACAAGGATTTTATAAAAAAAAATATTTCCATGTCAGAAATTATAGATTTAATGTCCATCCCAATTAACATCTCGTGTGACTGATTGAATTTGTTTATACTCATAATGAAAGTACTTTCTTGCCTTTTCTGTCAATTATTGCATGCAGACCTAAAAGCAAAACTTTAAGATTAATATTGATTGAATTCAAGACTTTTCCTTTCAATGTTTCACAGAGGTGACCCAGACAAATGTGACATCTGGGGGAACACGCCACTCCATCTGGCAGCTGCCAACGGCCACCTCCCTTCTCTCTCCTTCCTGGTTGCTTTTGGTGCCAACGTGTGGTGTCTGGACAACGACTACCACACACCTCTGGACATGGCCGCTGCCAAGGGCCATATGGACTGTGTTCGATACCTGGATTCCACTGCCGCCAAGCAGATCACCCTGAACCCTAAGCTGGTCAGCAAGCTGAAGGACAGGGCATTCCGGGCGGCGGAACGCCGCATCAAGAACTGCGAGAAGCTCCAGAGGAGACACAGGGAGCGCATGGAGAGAAAGTTCATGAAGGAGTCAGTGGCTCTGGACAACCTGGATGCTATTAGTTTCTCCAGCTACACCAGCAGCAGCACACTAAGCCGAAAGTTCAACACTGTTACCTCCAACATGCCATATTCACAGGTGGTGTTCCAAACGTAATTATAAACAATACCAACACTATTTTATATGCTATAATGATGCTTGTGAGAAAAGTAGGGATTATTACTTTAAATAAATTGATGAAGGTGCTGCTCTCAAACCCTAGATGGGATTTTAGCAATAAGGACAGTAACCACATGAGTGGCATTCTTTACACTCTTCTGAAAAGGTTAGGTATCAATAACAGTTCAACCTAAAAACCAGCTGATGTTTCAGGAGAATCAAAAGGGTTAAGAAAGAGGACAGACGAGTTTCCTCCATTGATCAAGGCATCCCAGAGGAGAGATGACCTGATAGTGGGGCTTGGCGATAAACCGGATTTTTATTATTACCGTCAATTCACTGCGATAATCGGCGCCAACATTCCCATGTCTTTAAAAGAAATAAACTTAATTCATCCATTTTTCCTGGCACAATCTCGTGAATTAAGTTAGTTTGGTTGAATGTTTACTTTCCCTTTTAATCCTATGGAGCCGAGGGAAAGCAGAGATGAAGTCGAGAGTGAGTTGTCAGAGTTAAACAATGCAAATTTTTCTAACAGCACGCTCAGTTCGGTGGCACCATAATTACGCCATAGATGTTGAGAAAAAGACGACGAAATGCAAAGATTGTCTGAAAAATGTCGGGAATTCTTCCACCTACAGCACAACCACGCTTTTGATGTAATGTGATTTATTCAATAAATAAATTTTAAATAGATTAGTTGCATTTCCTGCACATGCCTTTATTTCTGATAAAGGAGCCGGAGTATTTAACGTGCATTTATCGTTATCGAGGTAAAACTGCCCAATTTATTATGATATTGATTTCAGGTCATATCGCCCAGCCCTACCCGATAGTGTTTGAAAGATGTCTCCTAACAATTTTTAAATATTAATCCCCAATCTAAAGCGGTAGTGTAGTTCTTTTTTTTTTTTCCCCTTTCACAAGATTATTAGTCTGGTAGAATTGGTAAAGGAATCATTGAAGTCTAGTTTCTAGGTCACTTGTTTGTCTAAAGGAGGAAAATACTTGCTTGTTCAATAGTGATAGTAGTGGTATATATCAATGCAGTGAGGCCTTGGATGTAGTAATAATTCCTCCGCTATTCATCAGTTATGAATGAAAATCAGCCATAAAGAAGAGGCAATAGAGAGGCTACTCCTCTACCTTAAAAAGTTTACTTTTTCACTTGGAATATGCATGACAACTATATCTCTCTATCTTAAAAACATAAGTTACTGTGAAAAGTTTGCCAAACTTCTTTGGTTTTAAAAACACTGACTGTGGTTTAAGAAGGCTCATTTTATTTTCAGGCTACGTTGCATTCAACAGCCAAGGGCAAGGCCAAGCTTCAGAAGAAACTCGAGAAGAAGAAGCAGGTTGATGGAACGTTCAAGATCTACGAAGACGGGAGGAAGAGTGTCCGCTCACTTTCAGGCCTGCAGCTCGGTAACGACGTCATGTTCCTTAAACAAGGCACTTACGCCAACCCTAAAGAACGGACCCGCCTCAACATCCGGGACATGTTCCCCCGGGATAATGATGACGACGTTGACACAGTTTCTCGTGCCATGAGTGACCCCGGCCTCTATGAGGCTGCGTACTCTGAAATAAGCGCAGACTCTGGCCGGGACTCTCTTTTTAACCGCCCTGGTCTTGGCACTATGGTCTTCAGAAGGAACTATATGACAGGCGGTATGTTCGGGATTGGAGGACGAGATGAAGGGAGTGTTGTAGGAAGTGAACCTATCGGTAGAGCACCTAACGTCCGTCTACCTCAGCGCTCTCCTAGCTTTGATGAGGACAGTATCGGCAGCGCAATAAGCCTACAGGAGATGAACCTGCAAGAATTACCTTGGGAAGAGGCCGACATTGGGTTAGATGAAGACATGGAGCCAGATAATAATCCTCTAGAGACTTTCCTAGCCACTCAGGGCCTCAGTGAGTTCTTACCCATCCTCAATCGTGAGAAGATTGACATGGAGGCACTCGTGCTATGTTCAGATCAGGACCTCAGTAGCATTCATATTCCATTAGGCCCTAGAAAAAAGCTGCTGGACGCTTGCAAAAGGCGTCTTGATGTTCTCAAAGAACCAGAAGCTGTTGAAGACTCTGAGCTGTAAGATTCAATCTGTTTTATAGTAGAAGCCTCATCCTTCACTTTTATTTCTACTAGATAGGTGCATGGACAACTTCCTTAATTGTGATGTCTTTGATCATTGATATACTTTCTCATTGGGCCAGGTCTCCAGATGACCAGGTGATGTGAAATTATCAGTGTTTCTCAGAGTATAATGCCACCATCTAGTGGCCACCAGGTGTAACTATACATAAGCTGACACTGAAGGTTCTTTAAAGCATGAGTTTTATTTGTATTTTTACACATACTTATGTGAAATGTAGAGTTTGGCTCAATATTGTGCTGCTAAATACAAAACAATTAACAAATAACATAAAGTAATACAAACTTTACTGTGAATACGGTTTTTGGTTTTCCAAAAGTACAATACAATAAAACATTCCTTATTGTAACATTCAATAAAGTCTGCATTGTTGCATCAAAGAATAAATAAAAATACATTTATTTACTTTAAGATGTATTATTTTTTTTTTCTTTGGTAGATGTTTGTCATTGATTGAACTATCCGTTTGAGAGAGAACTGACATGAGACTGAATGCAAACAGAATGAGATGACGAGGTGTCTGGGCCAAGTTACGTGTTGTGCGTAAGATAAAGCTGCAGTTTCAAGTTCCTCCACGTCGGCTCACCTTTCAGCTCTGGTTGTAGCCGTACCCGGGGTCACGACCTTGCATGTATGATCAGTTTTATGTTTATGTAGTTACTGCCTGAAAATACACTTACGAACATGACTTTAAATAAAATCAAGTCAATTTGGTCATTTTTGTCAGCGTCTTTATTGGATAGATTAATAGATAGATAATGATTGTTTTTAATGCTGTTAGAATTAACATTATGTCCAATATTTTTTCCAACTCTTTCAGACACTAAATTTGTGTAATTATGTTTCTCTCTACTACTATATTTATCATGACTTATCTTTTTTTTTTATTAATAATTTTCGATCATTTCTTCCTTTTAGTTTAATTTCCTTCAAGAGATTTTCAGATTTCATGTTAATTTTTTTGCTTTTTACTGTTTTGGATTTTAGCCATTTGACATTTATATTTTAGCAAAACTAAAATGATAATTTCTATCAGTCAGGGTTTTTCTCTTCACTGTCAAGACAAGGACAGTGAGAGTTTAAGAAACACAAAATGACACTAATGATACAAAAATGGAACTCTAATCTGAAATTTTTAGCTTTTTGACTCGTTTATTCCACACCGATCTGCAGTTATTGCAAATCTGGATAATTGGGTATACAAAATTTGATGTTCAAAAATAGGTGGAAGTTTTTAAAACTAAATCATCAGCACAGGCTAATAAACATAAAATGTCCTTTTGCTGAAAAAGAAAAGTGAGGAAAGCCTAGCATTACCATTTTGAAATGTAATGGAACCCCCCTCTAACCAGAAGTGCTATTGCACTTCTGGTTAGACCTAAACTGCATTTTGTTGCCTTTTACCTTTTCCCAATGTCATGACAATAAAGTTGAATCTAATCTAATCTAATTTAATGTTTAATGCAGACTAGTTACAGTGATCTATGGAGACAGACAGGAGATGGAGGAGCCATGGATGGAGATGTTTTGCCTCAGTGGGATCTGACCAGCTCACCATTATAGAATCCATGGGCTGTACATGCAAAATCTGATTTCTGAGGATTAGGGTTAACTTTTTTCTGACTGATATGAGCAATATTATTTTACCCCAAAGTCTAATATTAAAATTTCTACTCCAATGCATTTCCAGGAAGCTTCTAGTTACTTTTTCCTTTTGGCTCAGCTTAGCTTTGTAATCCACTGTTGCTGTTTTTCTTTTTTGAAGTACAATTTCAACATGGAAGATAGCAGCCCTTAGGACTGTTTTAGATATTTGCATGACATTCCACAGATGTGAGAAACTCAAGGCAGATTTTATTTGTAGTTTATAATTCTAATAAGGCGTTAGTTGAAACCATGTGGCCAAGTTGTTCAGTAGAATGAGTTCTCAAATCATAATGCAGTTTTTATGTGGTAATAGATCCAACCTTTAACCTCTATTCTACAGTGAAAGTGTGAGGAGAATCATAATGATTGTTCAAATGAAAAATAATAAACAAAATAGCTTTATTTTTCTGAGGCATTTTTACACTGTAGTTTTTGGAGGTTCTACGCATCAATACATAAGAAAGTAACAAAGTTCTGAAAATTATACAGAAAGGAATTGATATTATGAATATAATTTGGATTTTTGAAAACTTTTAAATGCATGTTCTTTTGATTACTTAGGTATTTTTCAAAAGTCAGTACTTCAATATTATAACTTTAGTAGATGTTTGACGGAATAAATTTAACTTGTAGTTAAGATTGGCCATCTTTTTTGACAATGCTTAAATTATTCTCTGTGGGGTTCGGGCTAGAATAATGTAATATACTGCTCTAATTTATATTATTTAAAAAAAAAACATCTCAGTAGCCTCTCAGCAGAGGGAAGCATAAAGGGATCTAAACATTTCCTGGTAGATGGCTTTGCTGACTATGTACGAAAGGAAACCTTGGTGGAAACTTCACACTCAAGTCTCTAGCAATCGTGTTTTTTTCCCCCAGCAGATTTTCCTTCCACTTAACTTTCTTAACTCTCTAATGATAAACCTTTAGCTTCTGTAGCAATAGGGGTTTGGAGTGTCACAAAACAGCATTCTTCTTCACTCAGATGTTACATACGTATTTAATATCTCGTTTTATTTGGCTTAATTAAAAATAACATTTTCTGAGAAGCTTAATTGTAAGTTTTTAAAAGATGTAAGCCATAATTCTCTCAATAATCTAAAACAAGTAGTTTAAATATTACATGACAATCTGTGTAATGAATCTCTATATCTGATTTTTTTCTAACTGAATAATAAATTAACCTTTCAGTGATGCTCTGATTTATTCAGATGCACATGTGCAACCCTACCTGACATCGCAACATTATCTGGTTTAACTATAATATAATAATTTAAGAATTAAACATTAGAAATCATGTTATTGTTATTAGTCTTTGAACAAATCACCTGCATATTGATGGATGAATCACAGGCAGAACAAGAAGGCATAACAATCTATCTGCTGAATCCAGCAGCTTGTGACTTTTAGAACAAGTTTAAGCATATTTTGCTTGGAGTAAAAAGGAAGGATATGACGGGTTTTCGGATTTGGCTGAACAACTTATGTTTCCTCATTTGTTAATAACAACCGACCAGTCCTTTCTGTGAAAAAAATTAATCTCAATTTTTCTTAACTAACATTTCATCCCATCTTTAATTAATGTGGACTTTAACTAGACTAGTCTATGGTTTGATATAAACCATTATATTGCAGCTCAGGCTCAAGGCTCCTACTTATTAGGTCTTGCTCTCACATCTGTGAAAATAAAAAAATTAGCTTGGAAAAGGAGGGATTTAGAGCAATAGAATTAGCCTTTAACAGCAATACACCAGTCAGGAAAGAAAACAAGAGAGAAACAAGTTGATATCAACACAAAGCAGACATCTCTGCAAGTTTTTATTTTCTTCAATCGAAGTATTTAAAAAACTACAAAAGAATTGGATCATTTTCTGAAAACCCAGCTATCCAACTCCAGCAAAGATCCATATATAAAGAACCAGAATGAATGTAATAATTTACGGCACAGGTAAATCAGAACACCTCAATCCAAAATACTTTTTAGTAAAAAAAAAAAAAACAACTTAAACTGCAATAACCTTTAATAGAAACGCTTTAAAAAACAGAAATAAACATGAAGCAAACAACTTCTGAATTTTGCTCTACGATTTAGAACTCTTCGCCCTCCTCATCTTCATCTATACCGTCGTGCCCCACCTCCTCATAATCTTTCTCCAGAGCAGCCATGTCCTCTCTGGCCTCAGAGAACTCCCCCTCCTCCATGCCCTCGCCCACATACCAATGGACAAAGGCCCTCTTGGCGTACATCAGGTCAAACTTGTGGTCGAGACGCGCCCAGGCTTCAGCGATGGCTGTGGTGTTGCTCAGCATGCACACGGCCCTCTGAACCTTGGCCAGGTCTCCCCCAGGAACCACGGTGGGAGGCTGGTAGTTGATGCCAACTTTGAAACCAGTGGGACACCAGTCCACAAACTGGATGGTGCGCCTGCTTTTCATGGTTGCGATGGCGGCGTTGACATCTTTCGGCACCACATCCCCTCTGTACAGCATGCAGCAGGCCATGTACTTGCCGTGGCGGGGATCGCACTTCACCATCTGGTTGGATGCCTCAAAGCAGGAGGATGTGATCTCAGATACAGTGAGCTGCTCATGGGACGCCTTTTCAGCTGAGATGACAGGGGCATAGGCAGCCAGTGGGACACCAGTCCACAAACTGGATGGTGCGCCTGCTTTTCATGGTTGCGATGGCGGCGTTGACATCTTTCGGCACCACATCCCCTCTGTACAGCATGCAGCAGGCCATGTACTTGCCGTGGCGGGGATCGCACTTCACCATCTGGTTGGATGCCTCAAAGCAGGAGGATGTGATCTCAGATACAGTGAGCTGCTCGTGGCACGCCTTTTCAGCTGAGATGACAGGGGCATAGGCGGCCAGTGGGAAGTGGATCCGAGGATAGGGCACCAGGTTGGTCTGGAACTCTGTCAGGTCAACATTCAGAGCTCCATCGAAGCGAAGAGATGCCGTGATGGAGGACACCAACTGAGCCATCAGCCTGTTGAGATTAGTGTAGGTTGGACGCTCAACGCCCAAGTTCCTGTGGCAGATGTCGTAGATGGCCTCATTGTCCACCATGAAAGCACAGTCTGAGTGCTCCAAGGTGGTGTGGGTAGTGAGGATGGCATTGTAGGGCTCCACTACAGCCGTGGAAACCTGAGGAGCCGGGTAAATGGCGAACTCCAGCTTGGACTTTTTGCCATAATCTACAGACAGGCGCTCCATCAAGAGGGAGGTGAAACCAGAGCCGGTTCCTCCGCCAAAGCTATGGAAGATCAGGAAGCCCTGAAGCCCGGTGCACTGGTCACACTGTGTACAGAGAGGGAGAACAAGAAGGACGCTTAAAAATCTCATTTCAAATACACTTCAGCTGGCCTCAGCAGGAGCTGGATTCAAACTCCAGCAGCCCTATTAATATTGCCTTAAATATGTGGAAACTCAATAAATCCAACATTGAATCCACCTACCAGTTTACGGATTCTGTCCATAACAGGATCAATGAGCTCTTTCCCGATGGTGTAGTGTCCACGGGCGTAGTTGTTAGCAGCATCCTCCTTCCCAGAGATCAGCTGCCCAGGTTGGAACAGTTGTTTGAAGCGCCCAGTTCTCACTTCATCTAAGAGACGCATTTTAATTATAGACCGGATTTATTTGTTTGACTGAGTATAAAGATAAATAAGATCAAATAAATAAAGATATTTACCAACAACAGTGGGCTCCAAGTCCACAAAAATCGTTCTAGGGACATATTTTCCTGCTCCAGTCTCACTGAAGAAGGTGCTGAAAGAGTCGTCTCCTCCACCGGTGCGCATTTCACTTTGAATATGGCCGTCTGGCTGGATCTCATGTTCAATGCAGTAGAGCTCCCAACAGGCATTCCCGATCTGAACGCCAGCCTGGCCAACGTGGATGGAGATGCACTCACGCTGACAAAAAAACAAACAAAGATTGCATAATTACCTTTTATAACAATTTGGTTATAAACGGAGACAAATAGTCATGTCATTCAAACAGATATAATTTAACAGCATATCTTCTGGGGCTAATGTATACATGCCACTGTATTGTACAATTGTAATGATTATCCTATAATCCCTCAATTCTCATTCCTGTTGGAGGCAGTGGAGTCAAATATGAGATTATAACCCTTGATCAAAACTTCTGCCAGTTACCTAAATTCCTAACGGGACAAAATAAATAAATAACAGAGACCGAAAAAAATGCATTGGTTCAGCTGAAACCGTTAGGGACAACCGTTGCAGCGGAAAAAAAAGTGCACAATGAGCTAAAATAAATATATTTAAAATCAATTTCCAGAGCAAATGTTGGTAAAAAATCAAACCTGACCTAAGTTCAGAGTGCCCGAAAACTTTTTTTGTCAATAAAAACTGCAATTTCGTTAATAAAGTAAAAGCCTTGTCTATTGAATTAAAATGCTAGCTTGTTCAAAGCATTCGGCTCAATTTCCCTGAATTTCAGTTTTCCCTGAATTTTCAGCCTACATTCAAATATATTTTAAAAATATTTTCATATTAATCTTACCATTTTGTAAAGTTGTTGCTGTTAACTTTAACTGAAACCGTTCAAAACGCTCCAATCTATCCGTTGTGCTGCTGACAGGACATAAAATAAAGAAAATCTAAACGGTTTGAGCTAATTTGTGAAATGGACCATACCATTACGCTGGAGGGGGTGTTGGACTTTACCATTGATCATTGACCACAATAATAATATAACAAAAATCACAAAATCAACTAAAACTTATTAGTAATAATTTTATTACTTAATTGTTATCCCCAATACAAAACTTAAAAATGAGAGATTATTAAATGCAAGATTATTAACATCAATAGAAAACGTTTAGAAATATTAGATCTTTTAAATAGATTTGTACATGAAATAAGTTACACTTTCTCAATGAATCAGTTCTGCTTCACATGATATATTAAGTTAAAAATGACCACTGATCAACTAAGGTTGAATGATGACACAAAATACTATAGATATCAAAATATTGGTGAACATCCGTTGGAAAGCGTCATATTGGCAGCAAACTGCAATTGTTTTCAAACAAAGTTATTCAAAACCATAAGGTTTAGAACTTAGTCTGACAGGCAGCTCAGCTGAGAATATGAATACTGTATTAATGACTTCTAGGGATAAATTTATGAAAAATAATTTTACCTTTATTCCTGCTTTTGTTATGTATGTTCATGTCTGCACATAGGATAGTCCTAATCAGGAAAATCATAACTTTATAGATATATTTAAATCGTACAAACAACTAATAATTTTTAAAGCCTTGCATTTTGGAGTGATACATGCTAAGAACAAATATTTTCAATAAGGTCAGATATACTACTGATTTATTGATCATATTATCTTTTA
The DNA here is from genome assembly GCF_016077235.1 of Cyprinodon tularosa. Taxonomy (NCBI): domain Eukaryota; kingdom Metazoa; phylum Chordata; class Actinopteri; order Cyprinodontiformes; family Cyprinodontidae; genus Cyprinodon; species Cyprinodon tularosa. Next base: position 1,047,119 of record NW_024039674.1, on the reverse strand, counting down.
ATATATAAACAGAAATTTATCTTTTAAAAAGACAAAATTGTACATATGCTTTGGGGTAGTTGTGAATTAGTCTGTTTCAATGCTGAATAATAACAGTAAATGGCCCTTACAGTGTCTTTTCAAGTCAGCGGACTCCAGAGGGCTTAGATTACACTATAAATCAAAAGAACAAGATTTGTCCTTGCAGCCTCATATTGGGGGATCATTTCTTGTTTGTTTTTTTGGAGTATGTAACATGCATTAGGGTCATTGCTATGCTGGATGTCCTCAACAGTCTTTTTTAAATATATCTATGAAGTGATGATTTTCCTGATAAAAACTATCCTAAATAGCAAATAGCTAAACAGGAATGAAGGTAAGATTATTTTTCCTTAATTTTGTTCTAAAAGTCATTAATTGAGGGGATTGTCGGCCTAATGGTTAGGGCATTGCGCTTGGAATCTAGAGTTTCTGAGTTCAAGGCCCAATCCCACAGACTGACATCTTCATCCCTGCCGTCTATATCATCTTCCTCTTCGTCCTCGTTATCCCTCGGTCATCCTCTGCACCACAGGTACAGGAGGACGAGATAAATCAGTATCTGGCCAAGCAGGACGGCAAGATCTGCAGGAACAAAGATCCCCAGCTGTAAGACCGACGGAACGGCCGCAAACATTTAAATCAAAAGCAGATGTGGAAAAGCTCATAAATCACTGTTTTGTTCCAGATGTCATCATAGTGCCCTTGGAAAATGCGTGCACTGTGTACCGTTAGAGGTAACAGCCAGTCTTTCATAATAAAACTGATGGGATAAAAAATTTTAACAAGCAAAATGCTGAAGGATGCAGCTTCTGTCTTTTCCAGCCTTTTGACGAAGACTATCTGAACCACCTGCCATTTGGTATGTGCATTTTTCTACAGGCCAATACAAAACACCTGTTTTTTTTGTCTTTGTTTTTATTTACAGCAGTGAAGTAGAAATTCAGCCACATACCACCTTAGGGAATAAAGGTTGCCAAGCTGAAATGGCACTGAAATGATCATGTGACTCCTATCTTATCCCTGATTGCTGGAACTGGTGGTGTTACAACTCTCCCCATGTTACAACCATACCCGGTCTCCCCTATATATACACTATATTGCCAAAAGTATTTGCTCACCTGCCTTGACTCACATACACTATATTGCCAAAAGTATTTGCTCACCTGCCTTGACTCACATATGAGCTTAAGTGACATCCCGTTCCTAATCCATAGGGTTCAATATGACGTCGGTCCACCCTTTGCAGCTAGAACAGCTTCAACTCTTCTGGGAAGGCTGTCCACAAGGTTTAGGAGTGTGTTTATGGGAATTTTTGACCATTCTTCCAGAAGCGCATTTGTGAGGTTGCACACTGATGTTGGACGAGAAGGCCTGGCTCTCAGTCTCCGCTCTAATTCATCCCAAAGGTGTTCTATCGGGTTGAGGTCAGGACTCTGTGCAGGCCAGTCAAGTTCATCCACACCAGACTCTGTCATCCATGTCTTTATGGACCTTGCTTTGTGCACTGGTGCACAGTCATGTTGGAAGAGGAAGGGGCCAGCTCCAAACTGTTCCCACAAAGTTGGGAGCATGGAATTGTCCAAAATGTCTTGGGATGCTGAAGCATTCAGAGTTCCTTTCACTGGAACTAAGGGGCCAAGCCCAGCTCCTGAAAAACAACCCCACACCATAATCCCCCCTCCAACAAACTTTACACTTGGCACAATGCAGTCAGACAAGTACCGTTCTCCTGGCAACCGCCAAACCCAGACCCGTCCATCAGATTGCCAGATGGAGAAGCGCGATTCGTCACTCCAGAGAACGCGTCTCCACTGCTCTAGAGTCCAGTGGCGGCGTGCTTTACACCACCGCATCCGACGCTTTGCATTGCACTTGGTGATGTATGGCTTGGATGCAGCTGCTCGACCATGGAAACCCATTCCATGAAGCTCTATGCGCACTGTTCTTGAGCTAATCTGAAGGCCACATGAAGTTTGGAGGTCTGTAGTGATTGACTCTGCAGAAAGTTGGCGACCTCTTCGCACTATGCGCGTCAGCATCCGCTGACCCCGCTCCGTCAGTTTACGTGGCCTACCACTTCGTGGCTGAGTTGCTGTCGTTCCCAAACACTTCCATTTTCTTATAATACAGCTGACAGTTGACTGTGGAATATTTAGGAGCGAGGAAATTTCACGACTGGATTTGTTGCACAGGTGGCATCCTATCACAGTTCCACGCTGGAATTCACTGAGCTCCTGAGAGCGACCCATTCTTTCACAAATGTTTGTAAAAACAGTCTGCATGCCTAGGTGCTTGAATTTATACACCTGTGGCCATGGAAGTGATTGGAACACCTGATTCCAATAATTTGGATGGGTGAGCAAATACTTTTGGCAATATAGTGTATGAGCTTAAGTGACATCCCGTTCCTAATCCATAGGGTTCAATATGACGTCGGTCCACCCTTTGCAGCTAGAACAGCTTCAACTCTTCTGGGAAGGCTGTCCACAAGGTTTAGGAGTGTGTTTATGGGAATTTTTGACCATTCTTCCAGAAGCGCATTTGTGAGGTTGCACACTGATGTTGGACGAGAAGGCCTGGCTCTCAGTCTCCGCTCTAATTCATCCCAAAGGTGTTCTATCGGGTTGAGGTCAGGACTCTGTGCAGGCCAGTCAAGTTCATCCACACCAGACTCTGTCATCCATGTCTTTATGGACCTTGCTTTGTGCACTGGTGCACAGTCATGTTGGAAGAGGAAGGGGCCAGCTCCAAACTGTTCCCACAAAGTTGGGAGCATGGAATTGTCCAAAATGTCTTGGGATGCTGAAGCATTCAGAGTTCCTTTCACTGGAACTAAGGGGCCAAGCCCAGCTCCTGAAAAACAACCCCACACCATAATCCCCCCTCCAACAAACTTTACACTTGGCACAATGCAGTCAGACAAGTACCGTTCTCCTAGCAACCGCCAAACCCAGACCCGTCCATCAGATTGCCAGATGGAGAAGCGCGATTCGTCACTCCAGAGAACGCGTCTCCACTGCTCTAGAGTCCAGTGGCGGCGTGCTTTACACCACCGCATCCGACGCTTTGCATTGCTCTTGGTGATGTATGGCTTGGATGCAGCTGCTCGACCATGGAAACCCATTCCATGAAGCTCTCTGCGCACTGTTCTTGAGCTAATCTGAAGGCCACATGAAGTTTGGAGGTCTGTAGTGATTGACTCTGCAGAAAGTTGGCGACCTCTTCGCACTATGCGCGTCAGCATCCGCTGACCCCGCTCCGTCAGTTTACGTGGCCTACCACTTCGTGGCTGAGTTGCTGTCGTTCCCAAACACTTCCATTTTCTTATAATACAGCTGACAGTTGACTGTGGAATATTTAGGAGCGAGGAAATTTCACGACTGGATTTGTTGCACAGGTGGCATCTTATCACAGTTCCACGCTGGAATTCACTGAGCTCCTGAGAGCGACCCATTCTTTCACAAATGTTTGTAAAAACAGTCTGCATGCCTAGGTGCTTGAATTTATACACCTGTGGCCATGGAAGTGATTGGAACACCTGATTCCAATAATTTGGATGGGTGAGCAAATACTTTTGGCAATATAGTGTATATATATATAAAAAAAAACTTTGGCAACCTTTATTCCATAAGGTGGTATGTGGCTGCATTTCTACTTCACTGCAGAAAAAAAAAAAAAAAAACAAAAAAAAAACAGGTGTTTTGTATTGGCCTGTAGAAAAATGCACATACAAAATGGCTCACAAGAAGTGACTGTGGATGAGATTACTGCGTGTACGCATCCCCACAGCATTGGCATGTTGCTCCACAGGCGCAGGGGGGAGGTTGGGGTTCTCTGGTATGGCATCAGGGTGACATGTATGGGAGAATTATCCTGCCATAATGCAAGAGCACATAATTTCAATGTGCTACCCACTGCGCCACTGAGCAGCCCATCTTGTCAATCTGATTACTTTAAGGTTGCTTTTTAAAAATATGCATTTGAAAATATATATTTTTTTAGATAACCACGACTTTCCCAAAGGATCCTCAGTACACCTTTACATCCACACAATGCTTCCTGATTGAAAATCGTGACATCCTCGGAGAAACACAAGTAAGTCGTTTTTAAGTTTCCTTCCCAGCTCTGATTGTTTTCACATCTCCTCAGAGCCTGGCTGTGCTCAAAGCTCCAAATATGGAAACCCTCAAAGGGACGTTCTTAGTGAAGCTGAATGTTTTGTTTTTGTACAGGATTTCCACAGTCTAGGCACGTACCTGTCCCAGTGCTCCTCTGTGTCATTCCTGAACATCGTCTCAGACTTCCATTTGCTCCTCTTCCTCGTCACCAACGAAGTCATGCCTCTGAGGGTGATTCAGCCTTATACCTTATCACTCCTGCTGATTTCCAGCTTTGGCTGTAAGGGTTGGTTTTACTGGACCGACGCTCTTTTTTTTTTCTTGTTCGTTTTTTTCCTTTTTGGTTTGATTTCTCTGTTTTGTTTTACTTTTTTTTTCTGCTGCACTTCAGTGTTATACATTTCAGATACATCATTTACGTTACAGTCTGTAATTACAGCATTTATCACCGACTGACGTTACAGATTTTATTTATTGTTTGAGGTGTTTTGTTTTTTTAGGGAAATACTACTAAAATCTTATATTGAAGGATTTTTGATTAATTGGAAAAAAAAATGGCATCAGTTCGTACAGCCTTGTTATACAGGCATTTTAAATGCCTTTCTTATACTGATGTCGAAGGTATTGTGTATCCGAACAAATCGTGATATAAATTTTGGCCGGATCGTCCAGCTATGATTAGAGGTGTTTGAAAGACCAGAAATAAATGGAGTGGGGAGGGTGTCATGGAGAATGCTTAAGTTAAAAAAAGTATAAGCTGTGAAGCAAACTGTATAACATTTCAATTCAATCTAAACAATGATGTCACATTACAGAGCTGGGGGAGTTTGTTTTTAGCCTTTTAGGAAGCATAAAGCCTGAGTGGGCAGATAGTGTCTATGGACTGAGTGAATATTAGTTAAACTGATATAATGCTGAGTGGTGTAGACCTGCTCTACATGAAAAGTGCCCTGAGGTGCTAGACGTTTCTGTGTTACTTTGTAAAGGGAGTTTTCTGTTATCAGTTGTTTTGTTTTGTATTTTCCATGAACTTCAAGCATTCTTTAGTTACTCTCTGTTGCCCCCTTGTGATTGTTTTCTTTCCCCTTGGATTCCCTCTTGCCAGTTCCACCCACACCTGCTCCTCATTCAGCTCGTTAGTCCATCCTTTTGTTTGGTTCTCCTTAAATACTCCACCTCTGCAGTCACTCAGTGCTGCTTCCTTCTCGTTGCTGTATTGTCTACTCTGCTCGTCTCTCCCTGGCTCCTCCGCCTCGTCTTTTCCCCTGATGTCTCCATGGTTTTGGTTTGTTTAATATTTTAAGTTGGATTTTTGGATTTCTGCCTCTGCTACCTTTGGTCTGCCATTAAACCTCTCAGAACTCATCTCTGTTTCAGTCGTCTCTGCATGTGGGTCCCCGAGCAACCTCACCACCCATTGTTGACACTTGTAGGTAAGTTAAACAGTATTTCTTGTTTTTATTTTTTTTTGTTTTTTTTTTTTTAAGGATGTATGAAACAGCTTTTAACCCTATCTGTTGTTTTAAATCAGGTCTAGTTAAAGTGTGTAAAAGAACATTTAAGGGAACATTAAAAGCATGCCTGTAATGTGAGTTTATCTTGTATGATAACATAAACAAATGAACTAATATTTGTTTTCTATGATTTACTAACCTGCAGTTGAGCCGATGAACACCAGAGGATGTGCGAACCTCACAATGGTTTTAGACAACTGGAAATATGCCATTATGACTCAGGTCAAAGATCTGCTGCTTCATGACCACAACACCGTGCTGCCCGACTACAGAAGGTCAGCCTTTCTTCATGTTTAATCCCTTCAAAAAAGTAACTAACCTTTGATCAATATTCCTGCTCTCCTAAAGTCTTTTTGGGGATATTCTCTTTGAACTTTGGTTGTTTTTTCAGTTATTACCAGTCATATACTCTCCCTGTCATCAGCTAAACATATTTGATTATAGAAAGCTTTAAAACTAGAGGCCATGCCTAGATGAAGCTCTCATTTGCCTTCAATTATAAGAATTGGATGCACAGAAATAGGGACTTAGCTGCAAAAACACAGTTTGCAAAAAGTTATTTGCCAGGAACCAAACAAATGGTCGATAATCCTCTGTTTAGACCGATGGTCTGAAACCTTTACAATCCAGGGGGACATTTTGTCTTCAGTCCAGCTAATAAACATGTTTAAAGCTGCAAAAAAAAAAAAAAAAATGTGGGCTTTAAAAGAAAAACAGTTGTATATGATAACAGGGAATGTGTAATTTCTTTTGTTTTTTTGGGGGGGTAAGATGAATGCATTTTCAACGTATTGTAAAATTATATTAAAAGAACATTTTCCAGTTAATAAAATATACACAGCTGTTTTTTTTTTTTCAAGAAATTTGATGCAATTAATGAATTGAGGAAATATTAAAACCTTTATTTTTTAGTATATCTATATTTCAAAGCATTAGTCAGTACTTTGTCCTTTTTCGCCAAACTTATGGGGAGCCATTTTAGTGTCATAAGAGCCACAGTTTGCAGACCCATCTTAAAAAGAATAGTTTTTGTTGTGTAAGTATATGCCTTCTATAAACTCCACATATGCTTAGCTGTAGGAGCCATATATACATTTTTGGAATTGATAAGCATCTGTAATTGAATCGTTGTTAAGCTTATGACGTGGTGCCTTTTGATTGGTTTTTGAATAATTGGTTTATGAAAGAAAAAAGGACTTGCTCTTTGTAGAAGTTTGGCACCTTAGGAGAAACAATGTCTTGACTGTCACTTTATTTGTCTTGAATCTGCTTGTTTTATTTCTTTTAAATTCAGTAAAGACCAAAAAAATGCCGTCGGATTCAAGACCTCCTTTTTTCAAGAAGAAAGTGTCGCGTTCGAAAGAGCTTTAAGGGGCTAAACAAGTGAGGCTTGCCGCACTTACATTAGCTATACATAGTTTATTTTTTATTTTATTAACATCTAAAATTTAGAATATTGTCTTTAATTATCTTCTCTGTTATATCAGGGGAAAATGCCTAAATTATCAGTCAGCTCAGTAATAAAGCAACTAAAATCTAAAAGAGAAGTTGGAGTAAATTACATTTTATATTCAATTTAGACATATTCCCTGTTTTGAGAAAAATGATCTCACTAGTTTGGAAAAACTATTTGTAGCTGAATTATTTGCTGTTACGTCTTATCTTCCACAGCAGAAGCAGATATTTGTTTTATTATCGGTGATGAAAGGATAAATCTGTGTTCAACTCTGCAGGATTCAGCCTCTGTCAGAAGCTCTGGGAGATCTGTACAAAGAGTTAAACTCCCTGAAGGACCGTCTCGTCCAGCTCACAGCCAGGTTTGAAAATGTCGAGAAATTTGTGGACAATGTTCGATCGGGACAAAGCAGAGAGTTCCAGATGGACGACAGGACATGAGGGAGCAGCAGAAGGTGGAGGTCCACCTGCTGGGAGGAAAACCAGAGTCGTAGTTCGTAGAATCCAGAAACTAGTTGGCTCACAGCACTGATATCCTGCAGCATAGACCTCATTTCAGATCCTGATTTATTCATGTCAATGTACTTTAGCAGCGTCTGAGCCTATGTTGGAGTTTTTCTTAAAGAAAATTATACTTTAGCTCTATGCTGCACAGAGGCGTAGCCTGAAAATCCTAATAGAGGTTGCCCAGTCAATGACCAATAAACACTGAGGGTTGGCCGAAAGGCACCGGACCCTCATCGTCAATCTACACTGTTCCAACAGGAACAAGCACAACATCCATATTTTCTAAATAAAGACAAACTATACTTTCCTGCAGCCTTTGCTAACAAATAGATGCAGATATTTAAACATCTATGCTGTGTAAATAAAAGGTAGAGTGGACAAAATTCTTTCAGGTTTGAGTTTTGGGGCAAACATATTTCAATTGTCATTACCTACTTTTATCAATAATCATTCTGCAAAAAAAATATATTTAAATCTAATATCCTCATTTAATGAATTTTTATATTAAAGTAATTTGTCTATGATTTCACTGAAGACTCTGTGATGACTTGCAGAGGCACATCATTTTATCTTTACCCCAAAAAATTTTGTTCTGAAAAGAGTATCTTTAATTCTGTAAAAGTTTAAAAAACAATCCACTGGACTTGGTTTCCAAGGTTTGAAGACGTTTAGCTTTCCCTCCAGGAAGCTTTTATCAATTCCAATGTCTGGATCCACAGTGAGTTTGAGGCTTTGTAGAGACAAGGCCTTGTATTGCTTGGAAACATGCAAATTGAAACCGACAAGTGGGTTGTTTGGTCCCATTGTTGGCCTGTAATATCTGAAACCTGTTTATGATTCTGAAGGTCGGTCGTTAAAGGGGGGGATTGTCGTTAAAGGGGGGGATTGACTCCTGTAATACCTGAACCCTGTCTACGATTGTTAAGGGTCGGTCAGTCCAAACATTTGAATTGAGAAAGCTTCCTGCAGGGGAAGTTAAACGTCTTTAAACCATGGAAACCAAGTCCAGTGGATTGTTTTTTAAACTTTTACGGAATGACTATGACCTGGATGACTGAGAATCTTCATCAGCAGTATCTTTAATGTTTGTATATTGATGTGCATAATTAATCAGTGTTTCTGTTAAGCAGTTGTTAATATATGAAAAATTTAAATGTTTAAGTTTGAAAATTCCCCTTCAGAGTATTACTGCTGCCACCATCTGTATTAGAGTGGGAAAAAATGGTAGGGGTGGCCAATGATTGGCTAAGGCCACCCCTGGCCCCCCATCTAGCTCCACCCCTGATGCTGCACCATTAAATGTCCAGATGTTGATCTTAGACATTATTCTTTAACAGGTAGCTGCAATCGGACGGACGTGGAGCTGTAACCTTGCTGCTCGTTCTTGTTGGTTTTGTCAATTAAGAGAATACTCAGCACATTTCAAAGCGCATGCTGAGGTCAGTTGGCTATTAACAAGAAGCTTGGCCTCTATCCAAACAAATGGCTTAATATCCTTCTTTACATCTTTGCCTGAGTAAACACATGAACACACCCTAACTGCTCAGTGCCTTATTGCACAGCAGGCTATTGTCAGTCCATGTCGGAGCACTCTCCCACTGTGAAAAGGTAGAAATGGACACTGTTACTCTGCTCTATGTCTCCCTCGTCTTTCCCTGGACATTTGCCAAGTTTACCACAACAGAAGGGAGGGGGAAGAGGAGAGCACACAAAGCGTAGAGCCATTGACGGGGAGAGCGTCATGCAAAATGCATGAGACACCAGAGAGGAGGAAGTGAGCAGATGCATTTTTTTCTGCAGGTTTTTTTGTTTTATTTTTTTTAATCCATCTTCTAAAGTCTTCATCCACTGGTCCATTATATTCAAAGTAAAGGTGAGAAGAAATTAGGTGAGAGAGGAGGATCCAGGAAGGCAACAAGAAGGGGGCTGGGCTTCTGACTGATCCTGACCAAAGGGAGTTGACTTTTCTCTGTGGACTTTTTGTTCAGTGCTGCAGCGTTTATCTACTGCAGCTCTCGGGGGGGACACTTAACTGTGCACTAACTCTATCCTCAGCCGGTCCTTCAGCATGCCGAACATACAGGAAGAGTGCAGTGAACATGAGGATGTCCTTGGAGGAGGTGATGGTGGCTTAAAAGTGAGGAGTGGAGTGCTTTCAGAGATGACAAATGGAGTAGAGGAAAATATACAGAAGGAGTCACTGATGATGGAGCTGACCAGGCTGGTGCAGAAGGTGATGAAAGAGAGTAGCTGGTGGGAGAGGAGGGGAGTGGACTGCAGCATCCTGACTGCAGCGTTCCTCTGCCTTCCGCCTGGTAAGGATAAAACTCACGGCTGTAAACATCCAGATAAAACTCCCTGTGGCTCTGAAACTGTTTAACTAAATATTCTCACATTTATGTTGAGCTTTAAATTAAATATAACTGCATATACATCAATTACTTTCATTAGTATTAAACACTGAAGCATTTGGAAAGGGAAATCGTTTTTTGATCATTTTTACTAATATACAGTGGAACCAGCTTGTTTTATTTTTTTAAATAAAGTCCATCTATGTGGACCTCTGAGGTTTCGTTAAAGAACAGTAGAGCTTCACAGCAGAGGGATCTGGGATACATTGCTGGAGAGGTTTAAACATAGCTGCCAGTTTTAACAGACAGAGAAGAAAGAATCGGCCCAGAGACCAACGATAACAATGAAGAAGCCAGAGATCCTCAAGTGGAAGGTCTGTTGACAATGACTGTTTCAGATTTGTTATAAAAACATAACATTTTTCAGACAATCTCTGCTTCAGAGGACCCCATTATGAGTGTTAAATGAATGCAATAAAACATCAATAAATAAAATAAATCAAAACATTTGTAGGAGTGTACCTAGAAATATAGTTTGTACCAAGTACTAAAAGTGCAGCTATTACCAGTCCAGGCTTTGAAATGGAATGATTGGCATAGATCTTTGTTTATATTTATTGTTTAGTGTGTTTATGATATTAAGAGGAGGTGGATTTTGGGATGTTGGATCTGAGGAAGGAACTCTTTTAAGTGCTTTTGTGTTTGATTTAATGCTGCAAAGTTTTCCCAATGGAGGTTGTACAAATAGTTAATTGACCTTCAATACATCTAGAAACTTTTCTAGATTTGTCCAGAAAACAATGTCTAGATGATCTCCACAATCCTCTCTGCTGTCTTCATCACCTAAGTCCTTTCTATCAGTTCAATGAAAAAAAAACCTTATTAATCCCAAAGGGAAATAAAATATTGTTGCACCCACGCAGAGAAACCTTTTGAATTTACAGAAGAGTGTTTGCTAAAGGTCAACTAAAGGTCAAACAGGTTTAAAAGTTGCTCCAGTCTGATTAAATGTTTGTTTCAAATGTGCAAAAATATAAGTGCATCAGGAAATTAACACTGCCACTACCTTTGGCACACCAACCTCAATGGAAAATTGTGGTTTTAGCATCATGCTGTAAGGATGCCCGTTTAGCAAGGATAGAAAAGCTGGTTAGAGTCAGATAGCTGTGGTTCCATATTGAGAAATCCTCACAGCAGTGCTGTAAAATGCCGAAAAAGGTCCGATTTTACTTCTATGTTAAAGGTCATAGCTACAACATTTTTATATAAGCAATGATTTTTTTCAAAAATAATACTGAAAAAAGTAGTATACAGATAATTGTTATATGCATTTTGACAATGCCAACAATGATGGCTTCTTTATATTATGCAGATAAGGAACTCCTGAACATTCCTGCTTAATTTAGAGGTTTTCTAATAATATGTAGGTAAAAGGAAGACTTGGAGATGTGAGGAGTCTGGTTTCTGATGAAAAAGTGTCAGACACAGGCAGAGCAGCTTTCTCTGGTTACAGATAAGGTTTCATTTTACCACCTGATCTTCCTGCTAAATCATTTCAGGTTAGAAACGTATTCTGAAAGTTTGGATAGCTTTCTATCTGCTCAAGCAGATGAAAAAATGTTCATTGATCACTTCTCCTCCAGGCTCGCTATGTTAAGTGTTCATTTTGGATTTTAGCAGCTTTTATTATTTTCTATTAAATTTCTAGTTATAGTTTTTGGTTGATAAACTAAGGGTAAAATCATAAAGAATGAGCCTGCTAACTATGTACTTATGGAGGTCCTTCCAAACTGAAAAGACCTTTGCTGGATGTCTTCTCCGCACTCCACCCCATTTCCTGTCAGTCTACCTTTAAAATAAATGTCCTATACCAAAAAAATATAAAATAGCTAAAAAGGGAAAAATTAATTTATCTGCAGCAGACATAATCTAACAGCAAAGACTTAACAGTCTTAGGCTCTCAAAAAAGAGCTTTTTAGGGATCATCTTCGTGAACCTGTTTTTCTGTCTATCAGACAATGTTATCTATGGTGTTTTGCATTAATTCAGAAAAAAACTGCAACAGATTGTGTCTTTGTAGCGGACCACTGTGAAAACATGCAGGTTCTATGTCATGTATTCTCCTGCTTGAGTGTATCAGAGTTAAACAAAAAATAGAAAAGTTAAATAGAAAAAATCGAAAAATAATAATGCATGTTAGTCAAACAGGACATTCAAATCTTGCTTTCCTTCCAAAACTTTCCTATTACAATTTCTCAAGTTTCATAACATCTATACACACAAACTCACTGGCCATCTTATCAGATAAACCAGATACATTTCTTCCTAATGTTATTATCCAAATATATGGCAGCAACTCAATGCATTTAGGCACCTACTGTAAAGTAGCTAAGGAGTAGATGTTTAAAACCAAGCATCAGATTGGAGAAGAAATGGGATTTAGGAATTACATGGTTGTTTGCATCAATTTCAGAATCTATGTGGGTCTCCATGCAAAACGTTTTTAGAGAATGGCAAGAAAAAGAGGTATCCGCTGGCTAGGAGATGTTTAAATGGAAATTTATTGATTCTTGGAGTTCAAACATACTCTCCTCATGATCATAATATTCTAACCAGCAGAAAACTCTAATGGGACACCATTCCTGTTGGCTGTTACCAGAAATCCAAGGTTCTGATTAAAACTGGTTTCCTAAAATTGGACAATATTAGAAAAAAATATATGGTGCATGATTTTGAAGATAGGGTTAGACTTAATCATAAACAACATGAAATCATGATTTGATGAAGATATGCTAATGGCTTATTTTAGGCCACATCTTACCTGACCAAGTTTCTGACCATGACTATTTTAAACCAATAGTTTCATCGCTTTACAGGTCTCCCACCAAAGCATAAAAAAAAATATGTTTACTTTGACTAGACCCTTGGGACACCTACTGCTTTTCCTTTAAAGCCTTTCTGTTGATGATTCTTCCTGTTTTGGAGCATTGTCCTGCTGCTGACCCAGTTTGGTTCAAATTTCAGAATCTTATTTACCAACCTAAACCTTGCTGCCATCGCTTCTCATATAAAAAGAAATATGTCTTTTGGCTATACTTTTTTCTTAAGAAGCTGTTCATTATTTTTTCTAATTAAGATGAGATGGCAACTTAGTTTTCCAAGACTATGACTAACAGCGTTTTTTTTTTTTTTTTTTTTAATGTTTATCCATCATTTTCTTCCTTTTTCAGTTGTTCAAGATATATATCATGATGCTCTTGCAGCCTTTTGGGTTCAAAAATGTAAAGTAGGGAGAGTAGGAATATAAAAAAGGGTTGCAATCCATTTTAAATGCAGATTAACATGCAGCAAGTTAGGAGTTTCCAGTTAATTTAAAAGCACATCAAAAAGGAATTGCGAGCTACACTTTATCACCTGTGATGTGTCTTCCAGCTTTCCTGCTGCTGGGCTCACATCATTTGTTGTGGTTTTTATTGGGAATGCTGTTGATGGGCGTAGCTCATGCTGTCATCACAGTCAAAGGGACACATCTGGCCAGCCACGGGGCCCTCAGTGAGTCGCAGACCTGGGGAAAGTTCTGGTCCATCTTCTTCATTGAGGTGAGCAGAAAAAATATTAAATTTTTTACCATATTAAATAATTGAAACCAAATGAAGAGAATGACAAAGAGTCTCTGATGGTTTCTGGCACTGTGTTCCATTGCTGAGATGCTCTTACGGAGAAGACAGCCTGACCAAAGGCTGTTTTTCTCCGGGGGATGATGCAGTCTTGGTTATCTTAACTAATTTAAAAGTCTGATTTAATGCCAGAAAGTAAAAACAAATATTTGTTTCTGTTAGTCAGTGTAAATAAAATGTGTACTGAACCTGTATCACACTTTCCTGTCATAGCCTGCACCCTAAGCAAGAGATGCACCCATACATTGATTTACAGGGTGACTTAGAGAAATGAGAGATAACAGTGGCATTGCTCTGTTCACAACTCAGGGTAGTTTTGATTCTCTAATGAACCTCTAACTTCCAGTATTTTTCAGCAGGTATCTAAATCTTTGAGATATCTTCAGCTGCAAAGCAGAATATGTTGTTAAAAAACTATTTAGTAACTTCCTGCAACCCAAGCAACCAGTAATTCAGTTTACTAAACTTCTAAATTTGCATAAAGTACAAAGGTTGGTATTATTCCCTTATTGCTAATTAAACCTTTGGCCAGCAATGTCCAAAGGTTAAGTTAGAAAAACAGACTCCTACCTTTTATTTAGTCTGTTAAATCATCTGTTAACTGGCTGAAGTACATGTTTAGTTCTAATGTCTGTTTTTTAACTGTAGTCCTTTATTATTCTACTTAGATCTGTGGCTCATTCTCAGCCCAAGCCGGCATACATGGCCATATTAAGATGCATCATGCACACACTAACGTCATTGGACTGGGGGACTCCAGTGTCTGGAAAGTCCCCTTCCTACCTCGTATGGTCTACCTGTTCATAGCCCCCCTATCTGTGCCCCTCATCACTCCTCTTGTTGCCCTCGGTAAGACGGATCAAAGGATTACAGGTTCATCTTAATATTTCTAGAATTTCCAAAAATAATTACCAGCTTGAACTTGATTTTTTTTTTTTTACTTTTGGATGCTCCTGAAATGTCTTGTTTGTTTGCAGCACATCTTAAAGGACATTCTTCATTTGCGGTGGCTCGGACGCTCCTGATGATAGCACTAGGTCTGTATTCGCAGTACTGGCTGCTCATCAATGTATCCGGCTTCAGGTCGACGCAGGGAGCCTTGTTCTGCATGTTGGTGAGCAGAGCCATGTTCTCTGTGCCGTACATCCACGTCAACATTTTTCAGGTGAGAACAAAGTTTCTATTTTGTTCTACTTTTATCAAAAATGCAAATCTCAAACAAAGCGTCTTTAAAAAAAAGACCTGTTTAAAAGTATACAAGATAGCATTGTTAAAACAGATAGTAAACCCTATAATATACTCAAAAAATTGAGATTGTTAAGATAAAAGCAGGAAATGACTGAGTTAAACAGGATAGACATCCAAATGTAGTTTGCTTAAAAATGGTTTAAAATCATTCAGTGCCTTGTGGTTATTTTAGTAAAACATTACCTGTAGAAAAAACTTATTTTTCCCAAGTTCTATATATATTATCATAAGTAAACTCAATGAGATTGGATTGGAGAGCACAGTCGTTTTCCTTGATTTACATGTAAAGAGCTTGATGGAGCTGCAGTAACCAAGATTTTGTCAGGCAGCTGTGTTTGCATGAAGACAAACAACCGTTTTATCAAAATAAAGCCAGAGATTCGAGCTTACAATATTTATATAAACTGAACAAAATTATCTTAATAAAGACCCTTGAGGGACAAGTTTTGATAAATTCAGATGAAGAGAAGACCATAGATTAACCTGGTCTAACTACTAACCAACTGCCCTTTACTTTAAAGTAATTAAGATTAGGCTGAAATTGAAGCTGAAAGACTCTTATCAGCTTCACCTAAACCACCTGCGATGTCCCTCGTTCAGCTCCAGCCAATCACCTTTCAAGATCCCCTCCATTTAGCTCCTGGCCTACATTCTCTCTCCCGCTTGCAAGCAAACTTTCACCAACTTTCAACCCTGGGGGAGGACTTCTCTAATCCTTTTCTAGGGTACTCATCCAAGCGTATGTAGTTTCACAGCACCGAAGTCTTCTGCCGGGGCCCGAGCACCAAATAACTTATTTATTTACATCTTCATCTGTTTCTGTCTCCTAGAACCCCACTCAGCCTCTGCAGATGGCTGCTCACACTGAGCCTGGTCCTGCTGGAGGACAGCAGTTACATTGAAACTATATCAGAAATCCACAGGGGTTGAGATATTTTTGGGAGAACATTATATTTGAATGAACAGAATTATGAGATATTTTAACCCAAATTATTTAAACTATTTAGGTTATTTATCATGTAGCCTTTTTTATTGTATGTATGAAGTATGCAATTTCATTTGAGATCCGTCCTCAACTCATCATCCAGATTATTCTTAAAAGTCTTTGGAAACCAAATCCCCCACAGCTTTGCTTCTTTTTCATTTGCTGCCAACTGATCACGAGAGAGCGTTTTATAACAGGCGCTGTGGGAAACTCCAGCAGCAGGCAGCATTGTGTTACCATCAGAGAACTAAAACAATCCAGGCTTGATTTTCCCAGGCAGGATCCTGCAGGCCATTGTACATTGTTCAGATAAAAGTGTGTGAAGGTGGATTGGAAAATACAGATTTCTGATGTTTGTTCAAACTGGGAGGTTGGACTGGAGACCTTTTCTCCAGCGTCTCCTGGGTCACTGGGTGCTGTTTTTGGCCGGTTTCACCTTCCTTTCCACCCCCTAGAGTCAGAGCTCTTAGGTAGAGCTCCACCTCTGATTTGATTTGTTTGATGACACTGAAAACATCCTGCAAATATTGGGTTTTCACGGGGCATTGTTAACAAAAAGGATTTAGAAATTCTTGGAATTGATTTGCACAATCCCCACAGCTGCAGTTGCAATCTCCTCGCATCTCTTTTAAGTAAATTTAAACAGTGACACACCTGAAAGGATAAAGCAAACTTTCAGATGGAATTTAAACAACTTGCAGTTATTTTTTGTGATTTGTTTGACCTGTGTTTTGCAGCAATTTTACAACAAACTCAAAGAGTTCTTCATTTTTATAACCTCTTAAAGGTCTTTGTCAAAACATGATTCCACCATATAATATAAACCTTTCATATAGATGACTAAATGTCTCAAATTAAGATAGTTTTTACCCATGATGACTGCATTTAAACTTTTGTTTGGCCCCATGCAATAAAGTATTGTTGTAAAATCAGAGGAAAGCCCCTTTGAGATGCTTTGCATTCCCTGTAGAGCAGCACAAATAAATAAATCTCTTGTTAAATTAGGATTAATGTCACTCTGGTACACCAGTACACTCTGGTGCGATCTGAAGCTAATTCCAAAGCATTTCACTCTTATAACCTAATTCCTGTTTTTAATTAGGTAGAACAGCATAAGAAAGCTAAGAAAACAAAAAAAAAACTATCCTAATTTAGAAAACAGAAATGTTTTCAGTCTAAAAAGCTTCACCTGAGGACAAAGTTAATAGTATCTTTAAACTTTTTTATTTTTTTTTTATTTTTTTACAGCAATGGAGTTAGAGCCATCAAACCAGCCAAGCAGGAAGCGTGTTGCCAAAAACAAATTAATTCAGTTTTGATTTGATAAAAAGAGTTGTTGATGATCACCAAGCAGGAGAATGATGAGAAGTTATCACAGCTTTTTAACGTTCTAATAAGAGCAGTGATCAAGAGTTTTAAAGAGAGACGCACAGTCCTGAACAAATCTGGCAAAACTGGTGAGAGACAGAGATATGTATTAAAACTGCCAAAATACTAGTCAAAGGACTATTTACCCCTAAATCAACTCTTTTCTAAAAATCTGTATACATATCTAATAGACCACATGTCGCAGGCATCATTTTGACATTTTACTGGACAGTTGTTGAAATCCTTCTTATGTGTCTAAAAATGCCGGTTTAGTGCCCTCCTCGGGTTAAAAAGTGGTTACTTGATCAAAGCAAAGGGAACTTTTTTTATGCATGAAAACAAAACAGATTGATGGGTCACTTGGAAGAAACATTGCAAAATAGTTTTGTTTAAATTTAAAATTGAATTGGTTTTAACTTTTCGAAGAACATTTCCATGTAGTGACTGGATCGTAATGACTAAGAAATTTATCATTCTTGATAACAGGAGGATAGGTTTCAAATCTGCAGGAAACTTGCTCTATTGATCAGAGGCAAGGCAAGGCAAATTTATTTGTATAGCACAATTCAGTACAAAGACAATGCAACGTGCTTTACATGATTACAACATAGGAGAAGGAAACAGAATCAAAGCAAGTAGAAAATAAAATAAAATAAAAAATGCAAAAACAAAAAAAAATATTTAAAACAGCTGCACTAAAGAAAATAAAAAGGTTGAACTAATGATGTTTCAGTTAAACTGTTTAACTAGAACAGTCAAAGGCAATCCTAAACAAATGTGTTTTTAGTCTTGATTTAAAGGAACTCAGGCTTTCCGCACTTTTACAGTTTTCTGGAAGTTTGTTCCAGATAAGTGGAGCATAGGAACTAAATGCTGCTTCTTCACGTTTAGCTGTGGTTCTAGGTATGCAGAGCAGGCTGGAGCCAGAAGACCTGATTGGTCTGGAGGGTTGATACACTAATAGCAAGTCTGTGATGTATTTAGGTGCATAGCCATTCAGGGATTTATAGACTAAAATAAGTATTTTAAAGTCTATTCTCTGAGATACGGGGAGCCAGTGTAAGGACTTTAGAACTGGGGTGATGTGCTCTACTGCAGTTACATGGTGGCTGAATCGCGTTAGATATAAATCAGAACATGTGTCTTATTGCAGCACATTGGTCTGCCCATGTTCTCCCCAACAAGCCGGCCGAAGAGGATTTACCAGATGACCCATGGAGTGCTGAACCTTCCCCGTAACCCTCTGCTGGACTGGATGTTTGGACACTCTCTGATCAGCTGCCATGTAGAGCACCACCTCTTCCCTTTTCTGTCTGACAACATGTGTCTAAAGGTGAAGTAAATATTACTGCCTCAAACATATCATAACCTGTATGATATGGATCCTGGGACAAGCTGAAATCCAAAGGGGCTTTATTATTAATAATAGATATGGGCTTTAATATGCAACCAGTGGTTCAATTAAATTGTTTACAATACAGACCTTTTAGGCCAATAATTGGGTATTAAAACTGTCTCGCTTCACTTTGCAGGTGAAGCCAGTTGTATCCAAGTACCTGACTGAGAGGAAACTTCCATATCAGGAGGGCTCCTACCTGTCCCGTCTGCACCTGTTCTTTAACAAATACCAGGAGTTAATGGTATTTGCTCCGCCCATCACAGAGCTGGTGGGAGTCCAATGATGGAGCGAAGGGGCTGGAGCTAGTTGGACTGAGACTTTTCAGCTTACATCATGCCTATAAAAAACAGCCTTTAAAACACAAGGCATTAGATACATTTGCACTGTAGAGTTTAAATGATGAGAGATGGTTTTTAAAATGTTAATCTTCTTTAGGCTTACATGTTAGCAGATGATTGAAGCACTAACACATAGATTTAACCAAAAACATGTTCTCCAATCAGGAACCACAAAGATTTTTCTACTGATTTGTTTTCTGTCTCATGAAGGCTCTTTTCTTCATCATCATCACCATCATCATCTTCCCCTTTTACCTCCAAAATACAGCATACACTACCTCAGCTCAAGTTGGAAAATCATGCATCTGCAACAAATTTACTAAAGGCGATGATTTTCCTGTACATTTATCAGGCGAAATTGGAAAAGTGTGTGATGAAGAGTGAGCATGGAACTAAATTTTCTGTAAGCTAAAAGCACAAAACTTTTCCAGACTGCAGATATATATTTTATTGCGTTAAAGACACACAAAAATTGTCGGCAAGACAAAAATGCCTTATACTATATGCTTTTTTTGCCTTTTTGAATGGAATAAAGCCAATAAGTTAAAAACTTGTCAACTATCTAATGTTTTTGAGCCAATAACTTATTAATATCATTGCCCTTCAGTATAAAAGGTTAGTATGACATACACTTTATTGTAAATAATCAAAGATTCCTTTCATTTTTAACTTATCTGCAGCTTAAAAGCATTAATTTCGAAGAACTGCAATTATATGTATATCTTTTGACATAACTGGCAAAGATTATTAGAGTTTTAAACCATTTTTTGCCAGCGACAATGGAATAAAATCTTACATTATTGGCTAAATGTTATTATACTGGTGCTAAAATGTTATTATATAATTGGTAAGGTATTTTCTTTATTTTCTTTATTATTTAACAGCCTTCAGAAGTGGAATGGTTTCTACTTTCATGTTATTTTTTTATGGGAAGTAAAAGGTTTCCACAAATTCTGTTGAAAATGGTTAATCGGATCTTTTTCTATCCTTCTAAACTTTAACTGTGTGAAATAATCCTATAGTGGGAGGTCCTGAAATGCTATTTCCAAGGATTAGAAGATCAGAGTCAGGATTTTACGGTCATATGCTGAAACTTTTAAAGTTTTAACCCAGTTAGAGCTCAGATGTCAGACAGTGTTTAATGCAACCGGGCTGCTTTTATGATTTGTGGAGTCTGTTTACCCATTCTCTCTACGTTCTTGTTATTTCCTGTCATCTGTGAATGAGTCTCTGATTTTAGAATGAATAAACTGAAAGATTTTTTTCTGTCTTTTACCCCTTCCATCTGTTTTCAGTTCTCCCCTCCTGAGTTAAACTTAGTTGATACAAAAACTGAACAAACACAGATCCTGTGAAAATAATAAAATATGCAAGTAAATCCACAGAGGATAACCTGAGAATTAGGAAATGCAAAATCCTGGGCCTATTCAGAGTCCAGATCCTGAAATCATTCAGAATCTGTGAGGTGACGGAAATTGGTCGTACATGGAAGAAAGTCCTCACACAGCTGAAAATGAGGAGAGGATCCAGCAAAAGAGTGAGTCCAGATTGGTGCTTTAAGGCAAAGGATATGAAAACGGGACATAAGAACTTTTAGTCATGTTAAAGGCAATTCTTTTTTTTTTTTTTTTTTTTACTCTTTGCTTAGTGTGGCATTATTTGACACTGCTGCAAATGAATTCCAGCCTTGCTTCCTGTAGGTTTCTATGTCTTCTCCATTCTAATTTATTTTAGATAAACCGCTGGTACAACTGTGTCCTTTCAGCAAAAAGGTGCTTGGTTTGAATCCTGGCCTAAGGTCTTATTCTATGGAGTTTGGAGGCATTTGGACTTTCTCCCACAGTCCCAAAACAAAATGGTTAGGATAACTGGTTTAAGCATAGTTGTTTGTCCTGTATGTCCCAGCTGTACAGGAATAACCTGAGGTTAGGCTCTTGCCCTCTGGAACCCTGCAAAGATAACCTGATATTTATGGATGGGTGATTTTATTGCCACCCAGTGGAATAAACTCAACATTACAGTGGATTAGATGTGGTTTCTTATTCTTTTGACAATAAATGAAAATAAAAACAAATTACTTCTATAAATGTTTTTTGTTTTTAACTCTTTGAAATCAATAACTTTGGCAACATTCATAAAAATTGTTCAATAAAAAAAACCCTTTTCCATTTTAATCAGTGTTAATTGCTGCAAGGTGGCGCAGTTTGTTGCACTCTATCCTTGTAGGCTTTGAGTCTTTCTGCATGGTGAATGTATAGGTACTCTGACTTTCTGCAACAGTCCAAAACATGACTTTTAAGTGACTCTGGGGACTCTAAACTGCCCTTAGGTGTGTGCGAAGGGTTCCATGTCTCTGTGATGGCCTGGAAATGTACGCTTGACCAAAAATGACCTTAACTGACAAGTGGTAGAAGATGGAGGGGTCAAGGCCAATACATGAGATGGAACACTTGCAGAAGTGAACACAATGTAGTTTAAAAATGTTCTTCAAAATCAAAGTTGATAAATCGAATGAGTTTTTATTCTTTTAGAAACTAAGAACTTAAATCCTTGGTAGATCTGGGAAAATCTGAACCACTGGACACTGGGTGGTAGCAGAGAGCAACTCTAATGCCTAACACAATGAGCATTTGCATCTGCTCCTGATTTTTGAGCAGCAGACATTTCAGCCTGTTGAACTTAGCAAATTCCTCAGCAGTCAAAGTAAAACACCACAGCTGGTTGTCAAACTCTTGATATGAAGAATGTTTAAGCTCCTTAACCAATTAATTTGGTTGTAGCCATCCTTTGTCTGATTAAAAGTCTGGGTTTTTGTGTTACATATGAGCCAGAGTAATAGTTTTTTCTTCTGTCAGCTGTTCTTCAGCTGATGTTACTGGTTTGTGACTCCAACCTGTAAGTAGGGGAGGGTTTTGATTGTGTCTGTGGGAGTTTGGTTTGCATGTGAGTGTTTAGTGGGAGGTTTCTTTTAGACTGAAATGATGAGCTCTGAATAAAGGTGGGGTTTTCAGGCTCTTCAGTTTGAACCAGGAACTGTGGGCTGATAAAAGCGGCTCAGCCAGTTTTTTTTTTTCAGAGCGTTTAAGAGAGTTTGGAGCGAACTAAGAGAACAGCAGAGACATGGCAGATCCAGCACCAGTGGAGACTTCCACTGTGCCCAAACAGCAGAACCTGTGTGAAGTCTGTCCAGGTAATCTGAAAGTAGGTGAGCCTGCAGCTTGTGGTCAATCTGTAAAGGATGTCCAAAAGTGTCTTCAGAGTACTTCTGTCAAACCTGCTCCTGAGAATGGTCTCAAGCAAAATGGAGCATCTCCTGCTCCTCAGGACAAGACTAAAGATCAAAGTCAGAACCCAAAGACTGCGGAGGTCATAGGAGAACAAGACAATCTGAAGAAGTCTGAAGACCCCAAAATCCCAGCAGAAAACAAGATAGAGCCAGAAACACAGACAAACCAGGAGCCAAAACCAGAGGAAGTAAAGGAGGATCCATTGGGCCCCGATGATGTGGTTTGTGACTCCTGCATTGAAACCCCTTGCCGGGCCCTAAAGTCTTGCCTCACCTGCATGGTGTCCTACTGCGAGCCCCACCTCAGGCCTCACTTGGAGAACCCAAAGTTTCAGAACCACCGACTGGTGGAGCCGCTCAGGGACATAGAGAGGCGTACCTGCGAGAGCCACAAGTGGCCCTTGGAGCTTTTCTGCTGCGCTGACGTCTGCTGCATTTGTCAGGACTGTGTGAAAGAGGAGCATAAAGGCCACAAGACAACTCCAGTGGGGGAGGCAAGGAGACGGATAGAGGCAAGTGTTGCTTTGTCAAAATAAAGTTATTCATGGTTACTTTGAACATCACTTGTTAAGAAAATGGATTAAAGGGACTGACAGTTTAAAATGGACTTGACCTTATCTAAATTTGAAAACCCTGTTGCCATTTTCACAGCCACTTGCATGGCTTTATTGTGTTTTATTTCTTAGGTGTTGTTAGTTTTTGTAAATATGCCAAACACATTTTTGAGGAAATTAAAATTGGAGATCCTTAAATCTCTAGGCTCCATAATGTTTCCCCAATGACCTCAATGTTGAGCAGAAGTAGTATCCAATCCCCCAGCTGTTTGCAAACTTCCTCATTCATCAGCAGGGTACACTTGATTTAA
Source organism: Cyprinodon tularosa (assembly GCF_016077235.1). Lineage (NCBI taxonomy): Eukaryota > Metazoa > Chordata > Actinopteri > Cyprinodontiformes > Cyprinodontidae > Cyprinodon > Cyprinodon tularosa. Next base: position 1,023,987 of record NW_024039674.1, on the reverse strand, counting down.
TCACAACAGTAATCCTATCTCTGTGTCCATTTTAAGGCCACAAATATCTGCATCCGACCCTCAGCTTGAGTCAAATTCCTGCAGAGACACCTATTATTGTCACAGGCTGCTGTTGGAAAATATCAAACTCAAACAACCAACAGAACAGTATCATTTCCCTGTTTTTTTGTTTTGTTTTTTTTAGACTACCAGTAAATCCTGGGTCTAATCTGCACCAATTCAGGCCCAGGTTGATTTACCACAAAATGGTCAGGTTATGAGATTGACCTGGTGGACTGGAATGAGACAAAATGGAGTTAAAGTGACCAACTGGTAATTTTAAGGTTGACAGTGATAACCTGGATTAGTTAAGAGGAAACATTTGGGTCAACCAGATCTATTCTAGATAAAAGATTATCAGTACAATTAAATGAAAAAATAATAGATATAAATAATTCAGTTTGAATAACAAAATGTATTTCACTCTAGACCTATGGTTTTAAATATAGATGGGTACTAAGTAAATCCAGGCTCACAATGGCTCAGACCAAATCGGTTAAAACCAGCTAAGAACCCTTTGTAGGCTCTTGCTGGGTCTGAAATTGTGAAATTGGTGTTAAAAAAATGTAATGGGACCAAAAAAAAAAAAAAAATGTACCGGTAGGACTAAGAGGGTTCCAAAGTTTTTCTGTATCAAATCTTGTTCTGCAGTTAACTTGGAGCATTCCTCTATACAATGGAAAATCCCAGACCCCTGACGGTCCCTTTTAGGGTCCCATTTTCTCCTACCTAGGTAGGCAGTGTTGACCTAGTGGTCAGAGCAGTGCGCTTGTGCTCTGAGAAGGTTGCAAGTACCCGGTTCGATCCCCACAGCCTGCACTCTGGGTCCCTGAGTGCACTGCTCCACGGGTGCCATACGATGGCAGCCCACTGCTCCCCAATGTGATGGGTTAAATGCAGAGTTAAATTTCTCAGTCCTAAACTCTTAGAAAGGTCAGTTCACTCCACATGTTTTAGGAACATCATTGGATCCTCCATTAGAAGCTCTTTTAAAAAGAGGCTGGCAACTCATCTGAACCCTGTCTTATCAACCTAACGATTGATAAGACAGGGTGTAAATTATACAGTGACAATAAATAGCTATCTAGAATAGAAACTATAAAAGCAGACCTATGGAATACAGATGTGTAAACCGATTTCCTTCCAATATTTCAGGTTCCTGTGTCAGACCCCTCTGTGATAACGCACACCACAGGCAGTGAATTCCTGCTCTCATTTAACGTGTTTTTAACCTACATGGGCAAGCCGACTCAAGAAACTGAGCAAAATTTTTGCCCCAGGGTTTGAATCTTATTCTAGATGCCGTCAAGGCCTGCCTTAAGAATTCTGACCCATCTAGCTAACCTGACAAGAAGAAAAACCTCTGAAAGAAATTGTATTAAAAAAAGGATGTTAATGTTACAATACCGTGACAGAGTAAAGAAAACCAGACAAAAACGTGTAAATGTTTACATCTTCCTAAATGTTAAGAACATATTTTCTGCATGACTAAATGTGGTGTAGTTTCTACTAGAAGGCTTGCTCAGACCTTTGTGCTGCCCTTCCTTATGATCGCAGAAGGAGCTGCGGGAGAAACAGACTGAGATGGTGAAGATGGTGACAGCAGGAGACAACGCCATCAACAAACTCCAAGACAACAGAGTTTCTATTGAGGTAAACAGAAGAGTTGACTCATCTGTAAGATGACTTAAAGGTTGTGAGACAAAAACGTATCCCAATCACCGAATCAGCTATTTTTAGTGAAAAGTTTTAAAGCTAACCTGGACAAACAGGTTTCCCTGTGAGGTCAGAATAAAGCTGTAGTAGCCATGCGATGAGGTAACAAATATTTACCCTGTGAGGGCGTGTAGGTACGTAACATCACCGTGTTGCTTCACTGCATTCTCTGCCTGTTATATTTCACAGCAATCGGTGACAAAGGTACGGACGGTGATCGAGAGCCAGTTCCAGGAGCTTCAGGCCATCGTGGAGAGGGCCAAGAAGGAGCTGACTGAGATTCTGGAGAGCGAGGAGAGTCAGGCGCTGAAGCAGGCTGATGGCATCCAGGTTCACCTGGAGCAGCGGTCCACAGAGCTGAAGAAGACACAGGCCCAGATGGAGAAGCTATCCAAAAATAAAAATGATGTTGACTTCCTGCAGGTGAGGATGTAGCACAAAACATGAATGCATTATCACATTTTACAGCAAGCAAAAAGAAACTTTGAATGGATCTTCATTTATTAGCAATGTTAACTTTAGGAGAATTATGCAATTTTGTTATGTTTAAGCAGAATCCTAAAAAAATATTGATGTGGTCAAATAAAAATAAATATCATTTTTTCTAACTTAGATTTTCAAATAGTATAGTTTTGTTAACCTTGTAATGTCATTAATACTACAATTCCAGAAGTGCAAACTACGATCAAAGATCTCAAATTAAAATATGTTTGCCAAGATCTGCCATTCTGGACTTTTTGGTTCTCAGTTATGCTTTATTATTCTGTATTTATATTATTTTTCAATTCTTACTGTGACTCGTTCTTATCTCTTTTCAGCCTTTTTGCTGTCATTTATTCCTTGCTCTAGTTTTAGTTATTCTTTCTTATATCCTTAGGTTATGTTTTCCATGGCTTCGGTTATTTCCAGTTCCTTCTCTAATCCCCTAGTTTTTCCCCTTGGTTATTCTTTATTTTGTAGTCATTAGTTTTATTCCACTTCAGTTTAAGTTATTTTCTAGTTACAGTTAAACCTTATTTTCCCTGGTTACCCTTTGTTACCCCATAGTGCCTCTTTCCTTTCCCCTTGGCTCCTTTCTAGCTGCTTCTGTCTACATCTGCTCCCACTTAACCGATTACTCCACTCTTGGTTTTGTGTTCCATAAATAATCCTCTACAGTTCATCGGCGCTGAATTCTGTTCATTTCTCGTCCCCACTGTATGTTCCTACTACAGTAAGTGTTTCCCTGTTTTGGTTCCTGATTTCCCCGCCAGTTATTTATTGGATTAATTCTGTTCCTACCACATCAAATCTGCTAATAATAAGTCAGAACATCTCTGCCTCCACTTCTCTGCATTTGGGTCTTCAACCAACTTCCACCCAACCCTAACAATATTCAGTTCAATACAATCTTAAAAACCTGTTCAAATTCAGTTATCAACAATCTAATTCATTTCCAGTGATAATAAGTCAAATTTAGTATATCCATTTCTTTTTAAATTCCCCCGAGGGAAAACATGCAAACTGCAACAAGTAAAGAATGCACTAATCAATCCTCCTGAATGAGCATGTAGAGACAGCTGATAGTTGAGTCAGCTTTTTATAGTTATCGGAAAAAAGTTTATTCATAAGCAATCTCCTCCTAAATTAACTGAGAAGTAATTTACACCATCCACTCAAAACATGGCTGCAGGGGGACACACACTTATTACTTTCAGGCACTTTAACAAAGATCATTAGTTTTATACCAAAGATTTAAAAAAATATATATGTTCATCTTTGCCCACACGGTAGAAAAGATTGTGGATCAAAATGAATGAGGCTAAAAATAAATAATTTACTGTTTCTGATAGCATAAAAGACATCTAGCTGCTGAAAGACGTAAGAAAGGCAGCAGTGTTTAATGACAAGATATAATATGTGTCCTGATGTTGGAAAATTGGTAAAAGCCTTAATAATGCAATTCCATTGTTGGTATGGGTTTAGTGTTTTGAACTTTTGTAGCAAATTTTACATACACCAACCCACGTACACCAACACAATTAAGAAATCATCCTCTATGTTTGGAAAATGTTCTGACATGAGCTTAAAAAAATATTGATGAAAACATGAAACGCAAAGAATTGACCTTGTTACCCAAAATATGACACAGTTGTCACTCCTGCGAGCTATCCGCTCTCTCTGAACTGTGCCGACATTCTCAGCACAGAGTCCGGTTCCAGCTGTCAGATGGAGTCTTCCAGGATTCCTTATGTCAAACATGTTTGTGCATTTAATGGATTAATTCTTAGAGCATTTGTAGGAAGGTGACTGGTTTTGAAGACATGGGTCATAATAAAAATAAATCCTGGCTAAAACCATTAGAAATTGTCTTCTTCTGAGGAAGGATTCTATCTAATGGGTGAAATAAGGAGCGCAGTTTTCCCTTACAATCTGTTTAGGATGGATGGATTGATGGAAAATCATTTATCTTCACTAACACCTGAAGGTCACCATGCTCCTATTACTGAGCTGCTCTGTGCTTGTTTCTCAGGAATATGCAGAGTGGAAGAAAGAAACCTCTGATAACTCTCCATCTGGCATCTACATCGGCCTGGAGGACCGTTTGGACTCCTTCAGCAACGTGATCGAGGAGTCCACTAAGAATCTTTGTGACATGCTGGTGTCTACATACATTCAGAAGGTCAAGGAGAAGTGTAACAACGGTGAGTAAACCTGAAGTTGAGCACAGGAAAAAGTAGAGCAATCTGCAGAAAGGTACAGATGTTCAGATCATTCTTTGACTGTTTGGGCATGTTGCCGCATGCAGGGAATTTCTAATGCTTCGTTGCATGTGTTCAGCTACATTTGTGCCCACTGAGTCACTGCTTTAGCATGTTACATAAACAGGTTGATCTTCAGGGGAGGGAAGACTTGAATACTTGTCTAACTGGATTTTTTTTTCTGCTTCAGATGAAATAGGTATAAAGATAACGGTTCAAACAAATACAGCTGCCAAACATGACTCTTCTGCACCTAACCCGAAGACACGCGCTGACTTTCTCCAATGTAAGTACATGGCTATAATTTAAACTCCTCAATGACTTTGAATCCAATTTCTTTTTATTTTCCAATACTGTTTAGAATTACTGGCAACATGAAATTCCCTTCAGTGTATTTGTGTGCATTTATAGTTGTCTTTCCTGTGTATCCCAAAGAGGATTTTGGAATCTATATAGAGTTAGCACAGTGTTTCTGACTTCTTGAAAAAGGCAACAACCCCATCCATCTTGCAAGTATTATGGAAATGGCAGGCAGCTGCATATATAGGCAGGATGAGGGAAGTTGTTTTTTCTTCAATATAAACCAAAAACAGCAAGCTATCATTTATTCTGTCAGTCTTAGACAGATTTTATGTATTTTATACAGTCAAGTTTCATTATCAGACAGTCGGGCCATTGAGGTACTGTAATGTGGAAAATACAAAAAATAAATGAATAATTACAAATAAATAATAATGATTAAAAAAAACATAATAAGAACTACCAGATCTGGCAAAGAGTGGATAGCATGATATTGATGCGCAAGAGGGTGGATTGCTTTTGTTTTTCTACAACCTTTAGCGCTCATTGGTCAAAGCACCAACCTGGAAGCATTTGATTGGCTAGTTTGTTACTGTAAAGTAGTGGGATCTAATTTATGTTTCCAAAGGCCAATTTCCTGCGTTTTTTTGTAGATATTTTTTTTCCTCTAGTTCAACACACAAAAATCATATGAATAAAACTTGACGACATGTTAAGGATGTGATTAATCCTTGATGTACCCGTTTCAGAGCAGAAAGACATCTGAAACATACAGGACATTAGCTCTTATGGACTGGAGAGGGATCGCCCCTCCTCCAGAAGTTTTTTTTCAAATACTTCGAGGTAGTTATTTCTATTTTATACAAGGCTAATTATTTTCAAGCATGTCCCCTAAGGAGGCCTCCCCGAGGTTGCTCCCCGATAGATTGTGGTAGTTCCAGGGTATTTAAATCCATCTGCTTTTGTCATAGCATTGAGGAATATGCTGACAATGGGGGAAAAACTTGTAACACTGCGTAAACCAGTAGGAGGAGAATTTATCTTGCAGTCGGAAGATTTTGGCTCAGTTCTTGTTTCATCCGTCCTGTGGGGATGTAGCCTTGGGCACTTAACTCAAGCAGCCTATCAATCTGCAGGTTGTGTGTATGTTTGTGTGTGTCTGGCTCTAGTTTTAAAGCACTTTGAGTGTTCAGTATGACTTGATAATCTATTTATGCAGAGAGAATCCATTTGTGTGGAAGAGTTATTTTACGAGTAGGTCTCCCTTTCATAGCAGTTTGATATCTGAAAAGACTCATAAACTGTTTTACACACATTCAGAGCAAATAAATGGTTTAATGAATTTGGGGGACAGATTTACTTTAACAAATTTGTTTTCAATTATTTTGCACAACTAACATGTGGAATAATTCCTTCTAGATGCCGCCCAAGTCAGTTTCGATGGTAACACAGCTCACAAGTTCCTCCGCTTAACTGAGGAGAATAAAAAGGTGACCAACACCACACCCTGGCAGCATCCTTATCCTGATGTTCCCGAGCGCTTTGAGAACTGCCGCCAGGTCCTGGCTGCTGAAAGCTTCTACGTGGGTCGTCACTACTTTGAGGCCGACCTCACAGGCGAGGGGACGCATGTCGGCCTCACGTACAAGAGCATCGATCGCAAGGGCGAGGAGAACAACAGCTGCATCACAGGAAACAACTTCTCCTGGTGTCTCCAGTGGAATGGGAGGAGCTTCTCAGCGTGGCACAACAACGATGAGACACCTCTGAACGTGGGGAAGTTCACTCGAATCGGTGTTTACGTTGACTACTCGCAAGGCCTTATTTCTTTCTATGGCGTAGACGAGACCATGCCGCTACTTCACCAGTACAAGACCCAGTTTCTAGAGCCTCTCTATCCAGCTTTCTTTCTGCCAAAGAAGGAGAATATTGTACTTCTAGTGGCCCCTGGGGAACCGTTACCTCTGAAAAGCCCCTCTCCTCCCACTTCCCCAGCAGATGGAGGCACTTCTCCACAAACATAAATAAAATGGGCTTAATAAACTGAGCTAATGATATCTGAAAGGAAAAATATGTGAAAACTTTTGAAATTTTAAACCTGATTATGTGTTTTGCAGGAAAATGATTTTGTTTCACGCATGTTTATGAATTATATTTGTGGTTTTTGGGCTTACTGTTACAGGATGTTTTCTGTTACTGTTGATATAAATATTATGCTTATCCATTTTGAATAAATTACATATTTTCTTTATAGACATCGTCTATTGTCTCAGTGTAACCTATTTATTACAAAAATGCACCATTTGTCACATCTGTTTTAAAATTAAAAATGTAACAGGTTTTATTAAAAATTACAAGAACCTATATAAAAGTATGTCAGTCTTGCGTCTGATGCCATACATTACAACCTGTCTCACTGTTATCTTGTAACCTTCCCCCTTTACTCTAACAGACAACCAACAATTTCCTCTTTTTCATGCATTAATTCTCTTTCCTACCTGTGTTCTGTCTCTGGTCATTATTTTCTCAATTGTTCCTCATTCATTCTTTAGAAATGCTCTATTTACAATACATATCAAATGTTGTTGATATTCACTTTGGATGTCTATCTTACCTTAACTGTTTACCTGCCAATCAAATAAGAAGTGCTCAGAACAGAGCCCTGATTTAAACTGGGAAAAAGTACCACATATTTAACACCTACGCGAAACCTCACTACTGTCTCAATATAATTGTGTATTTACTTAGACCTAGACAAAGTTTATTGTCATTTTGTGTACAGACTGTATATAAAATGAAATTTCAATGCGTACAGCTTTCAACAGTGAAATGAACATTACCATTTATAAAGTGCAGCAGTGGTCCGAATGTGTAGGAGTGTGTAACAGAGTAGGAGAAAAGGTAAACCAGTTTAAAGACATGGTGCAAAAAGCATTGATGTGGAAAGGTTCAGTGGAGTGGAAAACAAATACAGTGCAAAATGCAGTCTAATATTGAGTGATGTTTTATTTAAAGGGATTAGGAAAAAAGCTAAGTTGCTAGTCCAAATGTGTTTTCAAGTGTGATGCAGAGTCCAGATTAGAGTTTCAACAGCTGCAGCACTGAATGCTGCAAAGCCTCTTCCCAGAGGGCAGCAGGAAGAACAGTCTATGATGGGGGTGTGAGGGGTCATTGATGATGTTACTGGGTCGGGACACGCAGCGCTGGGATGAAATGTCTTTTATGGAGGAAAGAGGAGCCACGATGATCCTTTCTGCTCTTCTCACCACTCTTCTCATGTTCTTTCAGTCTGAGGCGCTACAGCTGGTCAGAACGCTCTCTATGGTGCTTCTGTAGAGGGTTGTTAGTATGGGAGGGGGCAGGTGAGCTCTCCTCATCCTCCGCAGGAAGTACATGCGCTTATTTTCCGTTTCTATTTCCTGTACCACCTGTTCTAAAATTTCTAGGGAAGGACACATTCTGTCCTTCCCTAACCTTCCGCATCAACAATCTCATGTCAAACAATCTATTAATGTTATTTAAGCACCTTCTTAGTGCGAATCACTGAAAGTTTGAGGACTTTGTTTAAGAGGAAATTCTGCTGTGTTCTCTGAGAAATATTCCTACTACAACAGACTTCCAGAACTACCAATTTTTAGGTGAACTTTGGAGCTTGTTTTAAAAAATGTATTAAAGAATAAAAATATTTAAGAAATATTATAAGAAACAAAGATAGGTGATAACTGTATCAAAGACCTGTATGTGCAAGCATGTTTTTGTGATCTAAAAGCTCCTCTGTAATGGATTGCTGTTCTGCTCACAGGGAGTCTCAGAGCTTAGGTGCAAAAATCGCAAATAAATAATCCCCCTATTGTTTTTAATCTTCTTCTGGGAAATGAATAATGATATGTTTAGCTAAGTGCAAAGCTCTGACATGATGGGGAACAACTAAAAGTTCAGTCAAGACCATGGATGGTCTTAAAAACATAAAGAAAAAAATTAGCAGGACCTTGAATTCTATTTTAAAATACAGCCTACAGAAAGCCAGGAGGAGGATGACAAAATGGGGGGCACTTTAAGGAACAATGGGAAGAAATTAGCCACCTGCATTTTGTACCAGTAGAAAGTTGTTGAAGATAGTCTGGCTGTTTCCGGTTTACAGGACATTAGTCTAGCCTTGAGAGAACAAAAGCATTAATTGATCTTTCAAGATTTGCCCAATATTGAAAAGTTTTGCTGCCATTCATTTTGATCTATATTTAAATATGTATATCATCAACATAAAAATGACGGGAGACATTTTTTAAACAGATATTAGGTCCTATTGGAAAAAAAGATGGAGAACAATACTGGTCCAAAAACTGAGCCTTGTGGTCTGCCAGAGAACAAGGGGGTAATGTGAGGTCATTATTCATTACCAAGAAATACCAGTGATGGCAATAGAAAACAACTTTTCTTCTTTTCAAATTCTATTCGAAGAGGTTTCCTAATTATTTACATGTTTGTATGTTTTGAAGTTATGGCATTCAATTCTAGCTCGCTGAATAAATAGAAGCAGCAATTAATCAGCTTACGAGAGGAGACAGCTGAAAGAAGTCTGTATAAAAAACTTCACATCTTTCAACCCAAAAGACAAAAAAAATCACAGAGTACACAAAATCCAAATTCTTTGTCCACTTAATTATTCAGTCACTCTTAGGTTTTTTCTTATGCGGCTTTTTAAGATCCTACGGAAGAGGATTAGGGCCACTGAAAAAACAAAAAAAGTTAACTGATTTTTTAATTTTATTTCAGTATAGTATAAGAAAAAAGTCATAATTCTGAGTTTAATCTCAGTATTCTGACTTTTTTCTCAGAATTCTAACTTTAAATCTTAGAATTTTAAATTTAAATCTCAGAATTCTAACTTTAAATCTTAGAATTTTAAATTTAAATCTCAGAATTCTGACTTTAATCTCAGAATTTTGGATCTTAATGTAGATGGGCACCATGAAGGAAGAGATGTGGGAGCACTCAGCTTCACTGACAAAGATGTGAGTTGTTTGGGAGGGCCAGTAACACATTGGTGAAAAATGACGAAATTATGCAACTTTTTACATGCTCGAGGAGAATTCTCAGAAAAAAGTCAGAATTCTGAGATTAAAGTCAGAATTCTGAGAAAAAGTTAGAATTCAGAGAAAAAAGTCAAAATTCTTTTTCAACTTAAATAATATTTAAAAATCAGTTAACTTTTTTTTTCATTTTTTAGTGGTGTGATCCTCCTGCAACTATAGTAAATATGGTTAACACAATGGCTTGTTATAAACTATTATATAGGACTAATCATAATGAGTCATTTTGGTAGAAAAAAAAGTTTTTTCACCGACCATTCCTTGTTTTGAAAGATTTTTTTCTACACATAGTGGTTCAAAACACATTCTGTAAATAATAAAAAATATAAAAATTATTATAAAGCCACCACACTGACGTCAGATGCGTTGGTCACGTGACCAACGTGTAACTTATTTTGACGTGTCACAGAGCATGTAACCAGGAAGAGCCTGCTAAATTCTCACCATGCTAACAGGAGTAAGTGACAAATATTCGCTTGTATTATAAAGAAAAACTAGATGGCACACAGCAAATCCTGGTTCTGTGACGTTGTGATGGAAAAAATATCAACGAAAGCCTGTTTTCCTACTAACAATGAAGGCCACCAGCTGTCGTGCTAATGTTGTTAGCATGCTAAACGTAGCAGATTAACGTTAATTTACGAAAGATGTCTTAAATTCAAAGTTATTTTCGTGTTTTCCATGAAGTCCGGGGCTTTTTTATATTCTGTTTCTGTGCCTTATAATATACTTGTAGTCTGTATTTAGTAATGGTGTCCTGATACTATAGGATCTGGGTTGTAAGGATTGCTAATGTTAGCTCCGTAAACATCTTTTATACTACACAAACCACAAAGGTCTGTTTGTTTTCAGTTTTATATGGTTCAGTGGGGGTAGGAATAATGCAGTTCAACCACCGGGTGGGACAAACAATTAGTCTGGTTAAGAAACTGACACGTCGATAAGACAGATTTGTGTATTTTAGGTGCCTTTTTTTTTGTTGAGGCAGCTCTTTGCATTAATATCCAATTACCTCCAGCTTATTTGTTCAAAACTATTCTACTTTCTGTCACCAATCTTAAGTGAATTTCAGAGATGCTGTTCTAACTTCAGCTAAATTAATTTTAAAACACTATTATATGTATGTATGTCTGCTGGAGTTTATGTAGACCCCATAAATTCATGCGTGTTGCAGAAAAGTTAGAATATTATAAAATATGTCATACCTGTGCAGTTGGTTGGACTGAATTCAATGATAAATATACGGAAGAGGATTAGGGCCACTGAAATTTTTTTTAAAATTGAAATTTTTCCCAGGATACTAATGATGAAGACGTGTCTTTGTTTGATGCCGAGGAAGATGCAGGGAAAAGGTCAAAGAAGAACATCAAGTAAGTTTAGAGTCTGGATGAGATTAACTGTCTTTGCTTGCTTGTATTTTCTGGGCAAATATCATCATTTTTATTCGGATGTATTCAGACAAATGTGTAAGAGGTCTCTGCATTTATATTTTTTTCTATTAATTTCTATTTTTTCTATTAATTTCTATTAACTTTTTATTTCTTTAATGAGACAAATGACATTAAGTACATGTAACCCTAGCTATGCTAATTCCCAAAACAGCTGATTATTCTAGTTCATTTTACAAATGGCAAAAGAAGCATAACAACAATACTGTTGTGTATTAGATGGATATGTATCTTTTTAAGAAGGAAAAATAAACTAATCATGATTAGGAAAAAGATCCTGTCATTATTAAAAATCTTGTCTTTGGAGTCATGAGCAGTCCTTAAAATACTTCATTACTGAGATGAACTTTAAAGGAGAAGTTCGGTTTTTAACACTTTTAGCCCATTTTCTGTAGTGTCCAGGATGAAATCGAATGATCGACACCAAAATTTTGACAATTGGTCCTGTCTCTGCTTTTTGGCTCATTTAGAATCCCCCCCTGGCTGCTTTAGAATGGCTTCCATAGAGCATGTCCGATAATGTCCTTAAAACAACCTTAAACGTTCTTTTTTTAAAATATGCTACTCACCGGGTCGTCAGCGCTGTTCAATGACGTTCCAAAAAAAGTTTCGTGAAGAAAAAACGTTCCTGTAGTGTTTTATTTAGCATTTTGTAAATCCCATTGAGTTCTGTTGGAATAGTCAATATTCCCCTGCCACCGGAAACGGAAATGGGGCCTGTTTACACAGTTGTAGTCTTTTCGTTTCACTCTGTGTACTCCGACGTCGAGGTGCTAACGTCTCTGTTAAACACTTTAAAAAACTCTGAAAATGGAATACGAAAGGTGGATTCTTGATTCTCGACGTCGGAGTACACAGAGTGAAGCGAAAAGACTACAACTGTGTAAACAGGCCCCATTTCCGTTTCCGGTGGCAGGGGAATATTGACTATTCCAACAGAACTCAATGGGATTTACAAAATGCTAAATAAAACACTACAGGAACGTTTTTTCTTTACGAAACTTTTTTTGGAACGTCATTGAACAGCGCTGACGACCCGGTGAGTAGCATATTTTAAAAAAAGAACGTTGTAGGTTGTTTTAAGGACATCATCGGACATGCTCTATGCTAGCCATTCTAAAGCAGCCAGGGGTGGATTCTAAATGAGCCAAAAAGCAGAGACAGGACCAATTGTCAAAATTTTGGTGTCGATCATTCGATTTCATCCTGGACACTACAGAAAATGGGCTAAAAGTGTTAAAAACTGAACTTCTCCTTTAAGCTTTGCAGAATCATCTTTAAAGCTTCATTGTGTTTTCTTCTCATTAGCTTTTAATTGTGTTTCTATTTCTTTTTCATCTTTGAAGTATATTGCCATTTTATTAAATGCATATTGCTTTGAGTTTTCTCTTCTGGTGCTTCCTTTCGTTGATTTTGTTTTTTTAGATTATACCATGTCCAGCATTTATGCGTGTCTAATGAGGGAGCAACAATCTTTAAATGGGCTTTTAAATGCAATAATGTTAGGTGTGCAGCAGACCTGAGGCTGTCTGCAGTGAACCTTTAAAATAACCATTTCCATTATTAGGATTAGAGCTGCAGGGTATTAAAAAAAACAACAAAAGAAACATTTGAGTATTTCTATTTAGAATTGCAAAGATAATCTTAGAAAACAGTTTCTGAATATTTTCCTGCATTTTTTTAGTCAGCGCTGTGGTATTTTCACCTCTATCTTTTTTACATCTAGGTAATGAAAGTCAATATCAGTTGTGAAAGTTTTTTCTGCTGGCACCAGTAAATGATTTAGTGCCCAGGGTGTGAACAGATTTAGCATTTTTAGCATTCCTTGTGGTTGTGATATTGCACACACTGACATTATAATGACGATTGCCATAATTTAAGATTTTGTGCAGATTTCACAAGATCGAGTTGGATATAGAGAGCTCAAGAGCTGCATTTTTCTTCTAGGTATTTGTTGGTCAATAGAAAATGTGTAAAAATAAAATCTCCTTCTAGTGCATGCTCTAAAATAAGCAAATGTTTGAAAAGTGCAATTCACCAAGTAATCTTTATGTTCCATCTCTGACCATACAGACTAAAACACTGGTCATATGATCCATTAACTATAACGTAAATCTATGGCAGGCATCCAGTGGCGTCCTTCTTCCACCTCTTCTTCAGAGTCGGCGCTACGCTCGTCTACCTACTCTGTGAGTTCGTCAGCGGCAGTTTCATCGCCTCCATGGTTACCATCATCTTGCTACTCTCGTGTGACTTCTGGACTGTAAAGGTGGGTATTTATTTACACACATGTGGGATTGTACTTTCTCCTGGAGCTGTTCGAAGCTTCTGTTGCTATGATCAACAAGGATAAAACAGATCTATGTTTTGGAATGAATGTCAGAAGCTGGAGTGCCACTGCGCTTCGATATTTCTTTTTTGTTGTTGTTTACTTTGCTTTAGAGCTGAAACAATTATTTGGATTAATCATGATTAACCGCTTATTTAAACAAATATGGCTGCTCAGTGTCACAGAGTATAGCACTGCTGCATTCCATCAAGAAGGTTCTGGGGTCGATTCCCGGCCTGGGGTCTTTCTGCATGGAGTTTGCATTTTCTCTCTGTGCATGTGTGGGATCTCTCTGGGGACTCCGGCTTCCTCCCACAGTCCAAAAACATGACTGTTAGGTTTATTGGCTTCTCTAAATTCTCCTTAGGTGTGTGTGTGTGTGTTTGTGTGAGAGTGAATGGTTGTTTGTCCTGTTTGTCTCTGTGTTGCCCTGCGATGGACTGGCGACCTCTCCAGGCTGGACCCCGCCTCTCGCCCACAGGTAGCTGGAGATATCCTGCTTAGGATAAGCATGACGGAAAATGGATAATCAAACAAACAATAGACCGATTAATCAGTTAGCAAAATAAACATTAGTTTCAGCCATGCTTTGCTTAGAGGCTATGATTAAACAAGACTGTGGTAAACCTTATTTTTAAATGGTCGAAACCACAGAAGACTAGCATTTAAGACATTTTAGGAAAGTTCTTTCTTTTCCTTTAAGGCTTTGTTGAATCTTGCCTTCAATTCCCAGTTCAGACTTTAATCATTTAAGTTTTTTTCCTCATGATGAGTAGATATTTTAAATCAAACAGTAGGATTAACACCGCTGTTTTATCTGCTTTTACTGTTGTAGCCATGCATGCTTGTTAACCATAGAACATAATTAAAAGCAGAAATTCTTCAAAGAAAAATTCAGTTCTCCTCATTTCTCTTGAGTTGGTCGAATTTCAACCCAAAATGTCGGCTGTGATAATTGATTTCCCATACTCCCAGTGGTAGAACTAAAAACACGGATAAGGATGAAAACCTTCAGTGTTTGTAATCTAAACTTGAAGTTAGATGAAAGATATATTAGTCGGATTATGAAGCAATGCTTAGATTCTTTGTCATAGGTGTTATATCTATTTCTAGAGTTATGTCAAGAATTTCAGCTTTAAAAGGAACACAGCAATGGAGAAGGGCATAGTTTTTCTCTCTTTCTCTGTGTTAAAATGGATGTTTGAAATGTTTTGTTTCCAGAACATCACAGGCAGGTTGATGGTGGGTCTGCGGTGGTGGAACCAGGTGGACGACGATGGACAAAGCCGTTGGGTGTTTGAGTCGCGGAAGGTAGGAGCTTCCTCTGCCTTTTCTGTTTGTTTTAATTCATGTAGTTCGCATGCTGGCCTTTGACCTCGCTGGAGCTGTATAAGTTAGATAAATGCGTCCGTTTACTGTCAGTGACCCTTATGGTATTCGCAGATGTTGTAACTGTGAGAATATCCTGTTTCCTGTAGGGTACTGGGAAGCAACAAGCATCGGATTCAGAGTCCCGAATCTTCTGGCTCGGACTGATCATTTGCCCGATCATCTGGGGCATCTTCGCCTTTAGCACACTCGTCTCATTTCGGATTAAATGGATGGTAAGAAACTTAATATTGCAGATGCAAATCTTTTAAAAGTTCATATCCACTCACTATGTACTATCATCATTGTAATATTTGTCCTTTTATAATTTATCCTTTTTTTTTTTCAAATGCTATTTGACTCTAATCCCTCTTGGATTCAAATATTCTTTTGCATTTTATCAAACTAAATCTGACTTTTCCTCGTTGTTTTCACATTTTGGTGCATTACTTCCTTGTTTACTCCCTGGGTACATTTGCAGTCTTGTAACTCCTGTTTAAAAACAAATTAAATGGGGTATAAAAATATTGCACCTAAATAAAAAAATTTGTAACGTAACTATGCCTCTTTAAGAAAGAGCCGACCAATTACATAGACTCTGCCCCTAATCAGGAAATAGTTTTTTTGGAGAAAATTTTGCTCAGAGGAGACAAAATGACAAGAACACTTAGAGGCAGAATTAGGCTCCTAATCCTAAAATAGTGACCAGTTGTTATGGCAGTCGCAGAATCATGCTTTGGGGTTGTTTCCCTGCTAAAAGGAACGATGCATCATTACTTTTTGCAGGGAAATTATGAAGACAGAATTTCTGCAGATTGCTGAGCATTACTTCAGATCTACAGCTGGATGATTGACGCAACAGGAAAACAGATTCAGACCAGAAATATCCTCAAATAGCTTTAAACTTCTGGAATGGTTCTGAGCTTTAATATTAAACCAGATTAAACCTTTTAACATCCACCTCATTTCGGGAATTTCTCACAGATTTTGCATACCCAAATGGAAAAGCAAATAAGGAAAATAGGAACTGTAAGCCCAAATTACATGTGCAATAAATAATTTAAAAGCTATAACACTCTAGTTTTTGAATAAATAAATGAAAATTGGGTGAGTAGAACACAGACCAAGCTTATCAGTTTAAACATGACTCATTAATGTTTTTTTTTATTCTTGGAAATGATAGGTCTTTTTTGAACAGCAGTAATAAAGACATGCTTGGGAAAAGTCACGTCTCATTGTATTACATTTGTTCTACATAATTTCAGACTTCTAGCTACAACAGTTCCAGAGCTGTGAGGTTTTAAACTTTTGGTGTCACCAGCATCTCCAAACCTCTCCAAATTGTGCCAAATGCTTTGCTTTACTATTTCAAACATAGAATAACACTTAAGCATTTTGATGGCCACAAAACATTTATGAAGCAAGTATTTTCCACTTTTTTGTTTTTCAGAATCACTGTATATAACAAAATGCAGAATTTTTACACCTATAATTACACAACAATCTATAAAAAATAGTAAAACTGCTGCTTTTCAAGCTAAAACAGCCCCAGTGCCTTTTCTGAGCTGTATTTTTTTCAGCCTTAGGCATTGTAATAAAACAAATTCACATCCAAACTTTAAAAAAAAGGATTATGATATACTTCTGACCTATACTTTAATGATGCGCACTTTTTCTCTCTTAATATAAGTCTTTGTGGTAGATTTTTATTTTCACTGTGAAACCCTGAGTAAGAGCTTCCTGTTTCTTTTCAGCCTGTGGTGATCATGGGATTGGTGTTGCAAGGAGCCAATCTCTATGGTTACATACGGTGTAAAGTGGGAGGAAAGACCAGCTTAAAGAACATGGCCACTAATTATTTTGGACAGCAGTTCCTGAAGCAGGTAATGTGATTTCAGTGCAAAATACAGATGATCCTGTTGTTCTGTCATTTTTCTAAAGAAGTGTCTGTATGTTTGCAATCCACAGGCGCTGTCTAAAGAAGAGGAATCATAGTTTTACAATCTGCATTCTTCCCAGTTATTGTAAAAGTGGAGTGCAGGAAAGACTTTCCACACCAAGTGAATATTGTACCTTTTATTTTTAGGTTAATTGATTCATCAGAGAGACATTTTATGCAAAGGCCACAGGTTTGGTTGCTGTTTTTCAGTAGCTGACCTTAAGCAATAAAAAGTCTTCACTAACATCTCAGCCATGAGTGATAAAAACATAAGTTAACCGGACTCTAGTTTGTGTTTTAGTCTCATCGAGCATTACGTCTTTAGTTTGTCTTCTCATTTCCTTTTAATATTTTATTGTAACTTAGCAACTTTTCAATTGGTTTGTCTTTTTTTTTTTTCTCGCACAACAGACTGTAAAATATTTCTTGTAAATATGTAAGTTAAATTATGTGGAATATCTTGTGCGCAAATACATTCTGGACTTTTTTCTGAACAGTTTGCTGTTTTCATTTATGCTTATTTATTGACAAAATAAAGACTTGCTTTCAGTTCGAGAGTGCTACATGTCAGGAGAGGGAAAATTATCTGGATATTTAAGGTTTAGAAATTAAATCTATTATTTAATGTATAAATACACTCAAGATATTCCTCCTTTTTAGGTTTGCATAGATTTCTTTCTGCTAAAGTCTTTTAAAGACTGGTTACATATTTTCTATTTAGTTGCCTTTATAGTTTTCTTTTTCAGTTCTGTGTAGGATTTGCTTATATGTTTGCTGGATTAGTGTCCTTAATTATAATTATAAAGAGGAGTTTGTGACTGATTTAATGACTGTTAGCTGCTCTCATCATCTTAATGTAAAGAAAGTTAAAATTAACACATCTGTTTTAGTTTAAACCACCAACAGCCCCACTTGTGGTATAACAGATGCAAGTACTTCAGATGTTTGAAATGTAGTTATTTGTAGAGTGATGAGCTTATTTATTTAATGCTCCCTTTAGAGTAAAAACTCCAAAAAATATGTTATAGTTTACTATTAATGTTGATAGTTGTTGTACAGCAGCGTAGAGCTTTAAAGATGGCAATTCTTTCTTTTTGACTTCAGAAAGTAGAAACTGTTTTTGCACACATTTAACTTTCTAAAACCTTTGTTTTATTTGTCAAAAATTACATTTTTTGTCAAACTAATACAGGTGCTGGTCATAAAATTAGAATATCATGAAAAAGTAGATTGATTTCAGTAATTCCATTTAAAAAGTGAAACTTGTATATTATATTCATACATTACATACAAACTCATATATTTCAGATGTTTATTTTGTTTAATTTTGATGATTACAAATGACAACAAATGAAAATCTCAAATTCATCATATCAGAAAATTAGAATATTGTGAAAAGGTTCAAAATTGATGGCCCCTGGTGCCACACTCTAATCAGCTAATTAACTCAAACCACCTGCAAAAGCCTTTAAATGGTCTTTCAGTCTAGTTCTATAGGCTACACAATCATGGGGAAGACTGCTGACTTGACAGTTGTCCAAAAGACGACCATCGACACCTTGCACAAGGAGGGCAAGACACAAAAGGTCATCGCTAAAGAGGCTGGCTGTTCACAGAGCTCAGTGTCCAAGCACATTAATAGAGAGGCGAAGGGAAGGAAAAGATGTGGTCGAAAAAAGTGTACAAGCAAGAGAGATAACCGCACCCTGGAGAGGATTGTGAAACAAAACCCATTCAAAAATGTGGGGGAGATTCACAAAGAGTGGACTGCAGCTGGAGTGAGTGCTTCAAGAACCACCACACACAGACGTATGAAAGACATGGGTTTCTGCTGTCGCATTCCTTGTGTCAAGCCACTCTTGAACCACAGACAGCGTCAGAAGCATCTTGCCTGGGCTAAAGAGAAACAGGACTGGACTGCTGGTGAGTGGTCCAAAGTCATGTTCTCTGATGAAAGTAAATTTTGCATTTCCTTTGGAAATCAAGGTCCCAGAGTCTGGAGGAAAAGAAGAGAGGCACTTCATCCACGTTGCTTGAAGTCCAGTGTAAAGTTTCCACAGTCAGTGATGGTTTGGGGTGCCATGTCATCTGCTGGTGTTGGTCCATTGTGTTTTCTGAGGTCCAGGGTCAACGCAGCCACATACCAGGAAGTTTTAGAGCACTTCATGCTTCCTGCAGCTGACCAACTTTTTGGAGATGCAGATTTCATTTTCCAACAGGACTTGGCACCTGCACACAGTGCCAAAGCTACCAGTACCTGGTTGAAGGACCATGGTATCCCTGTTCTTAATTGGCCAGCAAACTCTCCTGACCTTAACCCCATAGAAAATCTATGGGGTATTGTGAAGAAGAAGATGCAATACACCAGACCCAACAATTCAGAAGAGCTAAAAGCCACTATTAGAGCAACCTGGGCTATCATAACACCTGAGCAGTGCCACAGACTGATCGACTCCATGCCACGCCGCATTGCTGCAGTAATACAGGCCAAAGGAGGCCCAACTAAATACTGAGTGCTGTACATGCTCATACTTTTCATGTTCATACTTTTCAGTTGGCCAACATTTCTATAAATCCTTTGTTTTTATTGATCTTCAGTAATATTCTAATTTTCTGATATGATGAATTTGAGATTTTCATTTGTTGTCATTTGTAATCATCAAAATTAAACAAAATAAACATCTGAAATATATGAGTTTGTATGTAATGTATGAATATAATATACAAGTTTCACTTTTTAAATGGAATTACTGAAATCAATCTACTTTTTCATGATATTCTAATTTTATGACCAGCACCTGTATGTATGACTTATGCCCTATGTTGTGGAATACAAATTCAAGGTGTGAGCAATTGTTGCTTTAATTATTAGTACGATGGCGCCCCCTGGCGTTTATATTAACATGTTGCGTGTCTTTTTTCCCCCCCATCTCTGTGTCCAGCGACTCGCGCAGAGAGCAAATTATTTTGTACAAACTTTAAAAATTCTATTCAGCAATACAAATGTTATTAGCATTTGTAAAAAAACAAACAAACATTTTTATGCGGAAATTATGGATGCGGAAAGGACGAGCAAACATTAACTACTAGTGAACATCCTTTCAAAATAAAAGCCTCATCTGCGCTGGAAACCAATAAATTCATAAAACATGCGAAGACTACCAAGATGCAAACACAAAAACATCGAGCAACACATTCAGAGATATATTACTATAATTTAAAATAAAACAATTTTTAATTTGGATAAGCACCAGCAACTTTTTAGCGACAGGCAGAGAACCGAACCAAACTTGGCAGCATTACTTCATGATGAGGTGTGAATTCAGGTTACATTATCTGTCCAAATTAACTCTATGTAACACAAACATAACCATTGAATAAAATCGAGCCTCCCTTGCAGTGCTTATTTTATTTTGAAGGTGAGCCGGAAGCTAACCTACTATAACTGCTGTCCAAGCTAGCTTACGGCAACTCCTTTAGCTGCTTGAAACAGCATCTTCTGTTTGTCGATTTTTATGCTATAAACCACCTGGATCGTTGCCTGTCTTCCGTTGGAGAGCTTCCTTTGATGGGAATTAGCTCCAGGATGATTCCTACCGAGGATGCGTCCGCCAGGAAGCGAGAGATCGAGGAGAAACTGAAGCAGGTCAGTTTGGCTGGACAGGAAGAGGTTTCCAATGTCACAATATTCATGCTTTAACTCAGCAAACAAATAGTTTAAAACACCCGCAGGATGTTACCTATAAAGATTGATTCAGAAAAGGTGTGATCGGAGGTAATTGTTCATTGTGGGGTTTTATAGGAACAGGAAACTCTGTCATTCATCCGGGAGAACCTGGAGAAGAGCGATCAGCTGACCAAAGGCATGGTGAGATCCACAGTGACAATAACAATCACATAAACTCTAGAATGATTTTATTCATATGTACTATTGTTAGAGTTGATTTAATACAAGCTTCCTTTTTAATTGAATTTCTCACAGTCTGTACTACTATATGGGGGGCTACACACAACATATTTGTAAACATATTTATTTTTAAATAACACAGAGAAATCCACTAATATCAGCTTTTCATGAAAGCAGAAGTTTGCCTGGATTTAGAGCAAAACTGCTAGCAGGTGAAATTTCTTTAATCTGCAAATCAAATATGTAGTTTTTGTAGATCTATATTATTAAGTTGTAGGCAAATGTGATGCCTCTCTGTTACATCAGTTCAGTTGCCTCTGAAATATCTGGGAATGCTTTCTAAAGCTACTACAAATATCTGAGTGCTGTGAATGATAACAGACTGGATTTGAACTGACTATTTTTGACAAATAATTTTTGATCTTTGAATAATTGCAGCATGATGGTGATCTTTTATCAGCCTGTAGTTTCTAGTGCAGTCCTTTGTTTTTCAGCTTTTTGTTAAGAGGAATTGCATCAGGGCAATGGGATACCCAAACAATCAACAGTAGAGCTGGATTAAGGATCAGAAGATCCATCCATCCGTTTTCTAACATGCTTACTCCCAAGTGGGGTCACGAGGGGTTCTGGTGCCAGCTGTCAATGGGCGGATCAGAAGATGTTTGACTTTATCAGAACAATTATCTGCAAGGTCATAAATGCATGCAACATGTCTAACAGTAAAGGGATGTATGACATGAACTTTATTAGATTCCCCGCCCCTTGAAAATGCCTGCGACATGCATATGTAATGATGCTATTTAAAACGTGATGCCCCCTAGTTAATAACTCACTTGCATTAATGACATGACAGCTTTTGGGAACAAATGATCATTAATAAACTTCACCTGCACTGATGATATTACACCCGTTATAAATATGATTATGTAATTGCCTGTATGTTGCATTTTTTACACCCCAACTATTGTGCATTTGGTATCCCTAGGCAAGGGCTCTCGCATGCATGAATGATGTCACAGCCGTTCTGAATAGTCATTCTATAGAATATAAAATTTAACACTGTAGTAACTGCTATATTCAGGAACAGGCTTGTTTTAAAGGCAATGCTCTAAGAGCAATGCATGGGTAAAAATGTCCTGAAAGTACATAAATGTGCAGAAAAAATATTTAAAAATCCTGCAAAAATAAGAAATTAAAGTACCGTAAGTAAAGATTGAAACAAGACTAACACAAAACAAAATAAAGAGCAGCTCAGTGCTAACAAAATGCACATATAAAACCCTCTGCAAACACATAAAAGATGCTAGCCACTGATAGGGGGGCATCTTGGTTACTAACCAGCCCCTCCAACTATCAACATATAGTCAAAAAGTTTTTATTTTTCCAAATAGGCAAAAAACAAACAAAAAACGGCTTGTAAAGAAATATATAGGCTTTATATTTAGGTTACAAAAAAAGACTTGGGTAGAATTCAACCCAAGTCTTCCTAAACATTAAATAAAGGCTAACATAGAAGCCCCTGACTCTTTACTACTGTTTATAATGGAAAAGATGAGAAAGCATCCCATCAGTGGATATCTCTTATAATCCTAGTTAGAAAATGTTTTCCGGCAAAACAGCCTCTTGTGACAAACCAAGGTTACATCAGGACCCAAGTCTACCTTTTTATTTTATAGAGGGGGGCATTAGAGGACCCAGAACTCAAGATGATGTACAGATAAAAATCCTAGAAGAATAAAGGCTCTCCTCACACCAGAGGGACTAAAACTCAAGTTGATATTGTATATTTTTAAGTTTATCAAAATGGTAATAAAAATACGTTTTTATGTATGTGTGTGCTGCATGTAAACAAACCCCATACGCGTACACACATAAGCCTCATTTAGTCGCTGTTTTCGACCTGTTCTGTTCTTGTCCTCTCAGGTTTCCATCCTGTCCTCGTTCGAGAGCCGCCTGATGCAGCTGGAGAACTCCATCATCCCAGTCCACAAGCAGACGGAGAACCTGCAGAGACTGCAGGAGAACGTGGACAAAACTCTTTACTGCTTGGACCACGTCATCAGTTACTACCATGTGGCCAAAGACACCGACAGGATCATCAGAGAGGGGTGAGGATTATTAGCTTCACCTTTAAATTATGCTGTTTACAGTTAGTGAGACATGATTTATTTGTTTTATACACAGACCTTCAGGCAGGCTTGATGAGTACCTCGTCTGCATTGCAAAGATCCAGAAAGCTGTGGAATACTTTCAGGACAACAATCCTGACAGCCCTGAACTCAACACAGTGGTAAAGTATCTGGATTTATGTCTTTATATAAGTCTCTGAAATGCTTTCCTTGTTTATTTTTTCCAGCACAGAGGAATTTTTTTGGAGCATCTGCATTGCATCCACACATGGTTTAAAAATACTTTTTAAAAGATGAAACGATTTGGAATCCGGTTGAAGTTTTTTACAGGAATGGGCTTTTACGAAAAATCCTGAATCTAAAGCATTTTGATTAGGTCTGCAACTAACTAATATTTCCCAACTCGATTAATCAGTCAATAATTTTTTGAAATAATCGATTAATAATTCTATAGCCAAAGATTCTTTAAAGAAGACTTTTTATGAAATTAAACCAGATGAAACTTAAACTTTTCCCCTTGAGGAGTTCTAGATAGAGCATATTGACAGACAAAATATATATTTTTAAATCATGAATACAAAATGCTGATATATTATTTTTTTTTTTTTACAATTTTGGTATAATTACTGCTCTAGATGGGTCACTCTGTCAGCTAATTGCATATTTTAGAGTTTCTTTACTCCATTTAATGATTAGTTCTTTACTGATCATTGTTGATGATTATTATTTCAATAATCCATTAATCTGATTAATAGTTTCAGCCCTAATTTTAATTTCTTTTTTTTTTTCAGATTTCTATTAAAGTCAATTCACATATATGTAATTAATTTAAAGGGAAATTAACTAATTATAACACTTAAAGGGGTTCTTTAACAATATGTAGATGTTGATGGCTGTAGGCAAGAAGGATCTCCTGTAGTTGTCTGTCTCACAGCAAATCTGGACAAGCCTCTGATTGAAGACTCTTTGCTTTAGATTTTCTATTTTTTCTCCCTTTCTTCATAGAATAGAGTCTTTGAAAATAGGTTAAATTCTTACATATTCATACATAAGTACATAAAGTCTGGCGACACTAAAAATGTTTGAGTAGCAGGGGGAAAATTTACTATTTCTATTAAAAAAGACAAAGATTTAATAGTGAACATTGCAAAATGTATAATAAATATAGGAAAAAATTAGATTTTCTTTTCCAAAGGAAAAGTAGAAATAAAAAACCCCTGACCTCCTTTGTCCATCTCTGTTTAAACCTAAATGACACATTTTTATTTAAACCAAGACAAATCTTTCTGCCCTGATTGAGCTGTGTTGTTTTTTTCTCTGCAGAAAGCTCGCTTTGAAAAAGGTAAAGAGCTTCTGGAGGCGGAGTTTCGGAGCCTCTTGTCCCGCTATAGTAAACCCGTTCCCCCCGTCCTGATCTTGGACGCCATTACTGTGGATGAAGAAATTGATTTGCAGGAAGAAGTGGTTCTGGAGCACCTGCCTGAAGCTGTGCTGCAGGACATCATCTGTATTTCCAGCTGGCTGGTGGAATACGGACGCAATCAGGGTACGGATGCCTGCTTTCTCATATCACCTCCCCATCAGGTCTCCTCTCTTTTTTTTAATTTTATTAGATTTACTCATTTAGAGGATTGATTCAGTTGCTCTTTCTTTCTCTCAGGAGATAACAGAGGTTATATAATGTTTTCTTGCCTTAATATGAATGTATTTTTTGAGCAACTGTGATTAAACATCCCTCATTGCCTGTGGAGTTCTAATGGACGTGAATTAGATCCAGTCCTGTTCTCTGTAACGTCCCTCTTGCTCAAGAGATACTGAGAAGTTTCATTTTCTTGACTGATGAACAGCAGAGAGACTCATCGAGATATATTTAGCTTCCGCATTTCATTATAACATCCATCAAAATATGTTTCATTACAAAAACATGTTCCTGGTCATACACTGTAACACATTTATTACAATCCCCCCAGATGATTGGGAAGAAAAGTTATTAAACGTTAATGGTTTAATTCCATTTCGTTCAATGGCTTTTTTCAGCAAGCCTTAGTGTGGTATATTTTCTCAGCACTGGCTGCTTTATCACATCACTTATCGAATCTCATCACATCTTAAAAAAGGTTTCTAGATTTTACACCTAAAAATAAGAGTTTGACACCAGTTAAACAGCTAGTGCGCTGAATAACATACAAATCTCTGACTGTGAAGCTGGAAGTACCCGAGGGTTTCCATCGGGGGGCACCATAGAGCCATGGAGAGTGCTCAGAGAGAGTGGAGAGTGCCCAGCATGAGGGTTTCCTGTGTGAAATAGAGAAAATAACTCCAGTTAAAAAAACAAGAAACATAAGATACACAGAAGCAGTGAAGGGAGTTAAAGGACAGGAGAAAAAATAGTTTCACTCCAACAGTAGAGAAACTCATTTCACTAATAGCATATGTCATCAACTGCACAGACCAAGCCAAGCATGAGATGGAGACAATCAGGATCATTGCCAGAAGAGCTGAAAAGGTTTTGGGGTGCAAAGAAGTTAGTTGGAAAAACATTGTTACACGTTTGGTGGTGGAGGGAAGAACAGGAGCATCTGGAACATAAACAGTTTAAGATATTATTAATGATAAATACTAATTTCCATCCATCCATCCATTTTTTCTGACACGCTTAATCCCAAGTGGGGTGGCGAGGGGTGCTGGTTCCTATCTCCAGCTGTCTACGGGCAAGAGGAGTGGTTCACCCTGGACAGGTCGCCAGTCCATCGCAGGGCAAAATAGAGACAAACAGGACAAACAACCATTCACACGCACACTAAGGAGAATATTAGAGAAGCCAATTAACCTAACAGACATGTTTCTGGACTGAGGGAGGAAGCCGGAGTACCCAGAGAGAACCCATGCATGCTCAGGGAGAACATGCAGAAAGACTCCAGGCCGGGAATAGAACCCGGAACCTTCTTGCTGCAAAGCAGCAGTGTTACCCAGTAATAAATACTAATTTTAATAGATAAAGATATAGGAAATTGGGTTATTAAAATATGGATATAAAGTAAAGTAGATCAATATATAGGTAATTTTTTTCCACATTCCATACTGGCAGGTGGCGGTAATTCACTTTCAAATTATTTGCCAATCGCCATTAAACTTCAAAAAAGAAGAACTGCAGTTAGAATACCTTAAGAGTGTCAACAACAGCTCCACAGCGATTAAAAGGATGCTAATTGCTGTTTTCAGGTAGAATGAGGAGTTTTATGAGCCACCAAACCGGGAAGACTGAGCTGACCGAGGTTCCCAATATGCAGCTTTTTCTTAGCAATTGATGTACTCTGTCATGTCTTGTGATTTTAGCAGCTATTTGAAATAAAATTAGTGTTTTCTAGGTATGTAGCAGAGACGTTATCATTATTCCCATAGGATTAGAAGCTTCATAGTTATTTTTAATTGATATTTTAAAGATGCATATTAATGTCAACAATCATAGTTGCGTCCCCTTAAGCAGCAGCTGTATTTAAGAGAAACACCAACCTTTATGACTGCAAATCTAACAGGGATCAGGTGAGAGTCGTGGTTCTCCCTCAGCTAAGTTGTATATTAATGAAGTGATTGTTAAGGAATTTGTTGAAAACAGCTTTTTTCAGCTAGGTTGGAACACAGCAGCAATGGTTCCCACTCTGATCATTCCTACTTTCTCTGTGTTAAGACCAACATCCCAGATTATATATTGTTGCAGCAGGTAATTTTCTGCATGCTACGGATTTGTACCTCATGTTTTAGTTTAGAACCAACCTTGGCAGGTGGAGAGGTGATGCTTCTTGGTTGAGAGACGTGACTCATATCAAGCAGGTTGTTTAGATTAAAACTGCTTTTAAAAAACGAAAAATCTGTCATGTCCACTTGGTATCTTTAAATGTTTTCTCTCTCTCTTACTTTTGTTTTTCATGAATTATTTCCTGATATGAGCCAAAGTTATCATTCAATTCAATTTCAGTTCAGTTTATTTATTTAGAGCCAATTCATAACACATGTCATCTTAAGGCACATTACAGAGACAATTCATTAATAATACAGTCAGATGGGTTCAAAGTTTTCTATCTTAAGGAAAACCGGCTGATTGGATTAACTTATTGACTCAACAGCAATCCCTCGCACAAAGCATTGTTGTAGCGACAGTGGAGAGAAAAAACTCCTTTTCAACAGGAAAAAATCTTCAGCAGAACCGGGCTAGGTGTGAGTGGCCATTTGCCGAGGCCGACTGGGGTTCAAGGAGACAGAAGCAGACATAAAGAAATGAGCAAAGATACAAAAGTAACTGTGGCCCCTGTCCAGGAAAGGCGTAGCTTGGCAGATGAGCTTAGAGCCAGTTTCAATATAGGGGGATAAAAGAGCATTTAGTCACAGTCAGAGAAACAGATTATACTGACAAACAGGCCAAACTTCAACATTTAGAAACAAAGGTGTTGATGGAAGCTGGTGTCTCACTCCGGGATGGTGTTCCATCCAAACAGGCACAGAGCAGATGACGTTACTATGATGACAAAAGGCAGAGAGAGCCTAAAGATACAGTTTCTGCAGAATAAAGACAGAATGAAGCAGAATGACAAAAGTGGTCCCTATGTTCTCCAGCACTCTAAGCCTATAGCAGCATAACTATAAGCTTTACCAAAAAGGAAAATTTTAATACTAGCCTTAAAAGTTGGCAGAGTGTCTGCCTCACGGGCTAAAATGGTATCCCTCTACTTGTGTGAGAGAGCAGCTGCATAGAAAAGAGGGCATGAGCTGTGTTGATTATGCCTAAGAAGCTTCATCTGATGATTTTCACTCAATAAGGAATTTACAGTCTGTATTATAGTAGCAGTGATGCAATCTTCATCATTGTCTTCTTGTGTCTTGCGTAGATTTCATGACCGTCTACTTCCAGATCCGATCCAGCCAGTTGGATCGCTCCATTAAAGGCCTAAAGGAACATTTCCGCAAGAACAGCGCCTCATCTGGTATCCTGTACTCACCGGCCGTCCAAACCAAACGCAAGGACACGCCCACCAAAAAGGCTCCGAAAAGGCCAGGTCAGCAGCAGACAGACCTCCTTCCAAACACGATTCTGTTAACCTTCCACCCCACTCAACCTTTACAGCTTCTATTCTACAGAGAAATGTATCAAACATGTCTGAATGGGTGAATGAGGATGCTTGCATTCAGTGTGTTTGTTGGTTTCCATTAAACCACATTATCCTCCATCTTTCCAAATGGTGTCATTTGAAATGCTCTAACCACCCTTCATCCTTTCCTCCTCCATAATCCCTGTGCTGTGATGACAGTCTACATCCCAGGTAAAGACAAAGCTTTCCGTGTGCGTTGTGCTCGCTTCTGTCTGGTTCATGCCGCATAGCGGAGCAGACCAATTAATCCGTTTGTTCAGATTTAGTTGGTTAGGTTTCAGTATGTTGACCTTCAGCTTCATGGCGGGGTACAACGTCAATCAGTGGCTGTAGAGGTGGAGCTGATTAAAAATAATAAGCTCCATGCTGCGGATTGTTACTGCTTCACCCAGATGACCTCATAAACTCCATCTACTACACCTTCATCAGACCCTTAAAAGGCTCCATTTTCAGACACAAGAAAACAGAACCGTTCTGTATTGATCTCTGCTGACGCTCTGAAACTGAAGGCTGTGTAGATTTCATTGGGTTGTGGTGCTTTGTGTAATTAGAGCTTGTTAACTGAGTCCGCACACAAGCTGTCTGTCAGCAGATAACAGGAAGAAAAAAGACTATGGAAGGTGACTGATGGACTGTTCTGTTTATAAACAGGGAAACAATGAGACAGGATGTATGAATATTTCAGCCTTCCATCAGTTATATTTAAGCAAAGGTAAATGAAGTCATACAGAAAATATGACTAATAAATAGTTGTTTTGGGACTGTTAAACTATTATTATATGAAGTTTTCTCTTGTTTTTTTATAAGGCACAGATGAGCTTCAGTTATAAATGTTAAAGGAAACTATAGGCCCTCAGCACTTAATCAGCTTCCCACCGAAGGTTTGAAGTAATTTTGCTTAGGAAAGGTTAAAAGGAAGTAAACTTGGTAGAAGTCTAATCCGTCGCACCCGATCTTCTCTCTTTAAATGCATTTAGTTTTTCACAATATAATGAAACATGTTTTCTATTTCTTCTCCATTTGCAACTACTGCTCGCCTTTATTGACTAAAGCTGGTGTAAAGTTAGGTTTTATAAGGTATATCTTGGTACTTGAATTTAAAGTATTCAGGTACTCCTTTGGAAGAACAACATTAATAGGATTAATATTGATATTAACGGCTCTGTTTTGAGTGCATTTTAAAACAAAGACACAAGTACCGTACTGCAGGGGCAGGACTCCATAATGTTCCCAATCGATACAGGAAATTAAATTAATTAAAGGTATAGTGGAGGATGTTCTTTTTTGGGGTGGATCATCTAAATAAGTGGACCTCCTAATTGTCAATCATTCTGGTGATATGTGTACGTCCGGCCGTCCTACGTGCTCTTTCCGATTTTCACTTACCGGTTGTGAGTCTGACATAGTGGAAAAATTGCAAATCTTCTTTTAGAAAGTGAGCTTGTACGAGCAATGCAAACAGCAACATTTAAACAGAGCGTGCACGAGGAGAAATGGGTTCTTGCACGCTCTCACACTCATTTCATTGGCGTTCCCTCGCAGGAGCGGGTACAGGGTTGTGCATGTGCATTTTATTTTTTAAGAGGAGAGGGCCGGTCTTTTTAAAAATTCATGAAAATCCTCCACTATACATACCTTAAGTTATGATAAACATACTTACTGTTGGTTTACGTTTGTCATCCACCAATGTCAGGATTAGGATTATCCCCCAGGAGGCTATAAACTGAAGGCATATATGTGATTTTTTTGTGTTTGACAGAACTTAATTGGGAAAATCTTAGGCAAGTTAACAAAGAATATTTCTTAATTATATCCTCAAACACTAATTGGGGTCATTTGTGTGAAAAAAGCTTAAAATTATAGTATAAATTAGAAATTTGGACATTTGGAGTTAAAAGGATTTAACTAAAATTGTTTAAAAATGTAATGTGCACCTCTGTTATGTTTGATAAAAACGGCGGCACCTTGCTTGTTATAGATCGGGGGTGTTAATTTTGACTTTTTCTTTACACCTAAAGCTCATGTATCGAATGCGCTACTAATTGAGCTACCACTAGATGGTGCTATGTCAGGCGTAAACCTCAATGCTACTTGTTTCAGGTCACATTGACACAAAGGTGTTCCTGAGATTATAATAGAAATTAATTGGAAGCTCTAAATTATACAGCAGCTATTAGCTGTTCTCAGAATGATTTGCGAATAAGTAATATACTTGATCAGGTGTATTTTCTGCATTCAAAGATGGAAAAAAAAAGTGTTCCTGTATCTGTATTTTGTATTTTCATTTCTTTTTATTTATTTTTTTGTATTATTTGTAAAGTGACCTTGAGTGTCAAGAAAGGCGCTGTTAAATAAAATGTATTATTATTATTATTAAAAGGAAAATTATGAGGCAGTCTGTGCAGACTGCCATTTTAATAAGCATTTAGAAATGCTGTATGGCTGTTGTTGGGGGCAAAATGAAAAAATAAAATAAAAAATAACTTCGATGTAGTTAAATGGTGTCTTTATCGCAAAAAACGTTCCCTTTTAAGCTCTGGAGGTAGATTCTTTGAAATCCCATTGGGTTTTTCTGTTAAGCCTTGCAGTTAAAATGTGTTTTCTGGTCACTTGATCAGGGCCTTAATGTTGGAGGCATCAAAGGTTTTACCTCCTTTTTGTAATCTCGCCTAGACGACCTCGATTTTAATGTAGAGTAGGAGTACTTGTCTTTGGCCTTATTTATATTTGTTTCTGTCTGACCAGAAGTCCTGCTCTGTGGTTCTGAATGTGAACGTTGTTTGACTGAAACCGTCAAACATTAAAGGAAACAACGCTGTGATGTTCTCATCGTTTATCTGCCGCTGTTACCAGAGCCTTGGCGGAATTTACTGGCGTGGCGACTTGACCTAAACACCTAAACATCTGTCCACAGCTCTTTGCTACAGACTAGATGTGTCTGTGTGTGAGGGGACCCACTCCAGCGTCTACTGCCATCAGTGCTTGTTGAAGTCGGCATGCTGTTGGACATGATTCCAAAGCCACGTCTCTGTGTTTGCGTCGGACGCATGAGTGATGTTGCTGATGTTCTAACCAGCTCTGTGCGGCTCGCTGCCAAATGTGCCACACGCTCACTAACCAGCTCACAAACATCACATTTAGTTCTTAACCTGTTAAAAATTTTCCATTTGTTACTCTTCAGGCTGTATAAGTGATAAGAATGATGCTGTGTATGAATAATGTACCTAACCTGTGTGTTTTCTTCCATGACCCTGGCGCTGTGTGTCTCAGCACAGCTGTCCTGTCGGTGCTTTAGTTTGTCTGGTTGTTTTGTTGTGTAGCTGGGGTGGTGGGCTGCTCCCACCCTCTGCTGGCTGCCTCATGGTGGAGGGATGTGCTGTCTGCTTTTCAACATTCACCTCCTAGTTCTCCTATCTTTTCTTCTCCTCCCTTACTGGTTTCTTGGCTGTCTGGACCGTGCTGCACCCCCTCCTCTCCTCTGGACTCTGTCTCTGTTTATGGGACCAGGGACCATTCGCAAGGCTCAGAACCTTCTGAAACAGTACTCACAGCATGGGCTCGATGGGAAAAAGGGGGGCTCTAACCTGACTCCTTTGGAAGGTAAAGCATCTCGGTCTTCTCTCCTGTCTTTGTTTTCCGTCTGCAGCTATTTCAATCACACAGGAAAAAAAAAAAGCCAATCAAAAAATCTCTGAAAGCCAGAGGAGCCTAAAAATCAAACGGTCTTATGGTTTGTGTTTTTCAAAAACTGCCTTGTTTGATTTAAGATTACACCTGGAGACACGTTTCCATTGTTGGGAAGCCCGTCAACTCTGTAAACATCTGAAATTTGAATGCAAGAATATTTAGATCGGATTATCCGAGTTCACTTAGCATGATACCTCGAGGTCTTCTTCATACAGGAGTGCTTTCTGATCTCCACAATCTGGTAAAATGTCAGTAGTTTTCTGCAAATTATCACATCCTCATTTACTGTAAAGCAATCCCTTAATACCTTGTCTGCACCACCTGTAAGCAATAGCAAGTCTAATGTTCAACAATATTTTTATCTTTTAGAAAATTGACAACTATAATTGATATCTGCATCTCAAAGCTTTCTCAATAAAACTAATTAGTGAATCTTTTCTAAATGCAGTGCAAAGGCACATTGTTTGCGATTTTTAAGGGTATAATACAAATTATAACCAAAAGCTACCCTCAGTCTCCCAAGAACAAAAAAAACGTTGGGTGCAATTTGGAGGCGTGTGTGCTTCTTTTTGCACAATGTCCCCAATCCATAATAATATGTGTAGTAATTGTTAGTGATTATCCCTCCTTTAAGAGCCCTGTTCAGATTGGAATTAATTGATAAATTATTTATATTGAATTTATATTTATATTGAAATTGACCTAATGATAATGGTATGAGGTTTTAACTTGGTACTGCTTCTGATTTGCTGCCCAAAAGAATCTATATGTCATCAATGCACTAATACAGTGCAAAAACTATAATAACCAAGTTAATTCAAAAATAATTATTTTACTTTTCTGATATTTACAGAAATTCACCCTGTTCTGCTTTGGATACTGATTGTATTGCTTGAAATTAATCTTTACCTCATTTGGCCCATTTTATTTAATTGTTACTCTTCCTCTAATTCATTTTTAGATTTTAAAAAAGGTCCAGTGATCTAAAGAAACAATCGCACCCATAACCGCTGCTAATATTACATATAAGTTTCTTTGCTTCTTTTTTTTGTTTTATCTGAAACTAGAAACTGCAATTCCCATTCCCATTTCAAGTCCCTTTTAATCATCAATGTAACCATAAGCACATGTTAGAGGTCAATTAAAAATCTATTATTGATTTTTTTTTTAAACTATAATAATTAAAACACCATATTTATTAGTATTTACATACTTTGTATTCTTGTATATCCTTCTATATATTAAAATAAACCCAAACAGATGCTGTATCTACAGATGATTAAAGGTCACAGTTTTTTGTTGACGTAACACAGTGAGGTTTTCGCATAATAAAGCAGCAGTGGAAACGTGTATCAGGTTGTGATTTTTAAAACTGTGAGATCAAACTAAAGTTGTTGTGAAACTTGAAGGCTTTTCTGTTTTATAGTTAAACACACTCACTGATTTAGACTACATGAACTCGCCCCCCACATTAGCCTTCAATGGGTGTCCCCTGCTTCTTTTCTGGTTCTGTATTCTGGTGCTTGGTGGCGGTCGGCACAGCTGATCCAGGGTCAGGTTTACCCCCTCCCCCCCACAGCCTGGTCATAGCCCAGAGGGTTTTGACTAGTCTTACTGCTACCCCCACCCACCAGGTTACGATAATGACCTCCGGGTCAAACTCCACTCTGATGCTCTGAACGAGAAGCACGCCGCCACAGGTGAGTGCTGGGAAAACTGGGGGGAAAGAAACACAGCAGGCTCTACTTGGATTAAATAGCTCAGGTTTTGTTTGAAATATGAGGTGTAAATTCAGCCTGCAGATGCAATACATAGTCTTACTGCACCAAACACAATCCCTTAACACAGAGCTCCATCACTTCTGATCCACAACTTATTTCTTTATTTTTTTCTTCCAAAAAAAGGCAGACCTGCTCCAATTTAGAGCAATGATTCTCCTGGTTTTCTGAAGGTCTTTGAAGGACTTTTTTCTTTATTTAAACAGGTAACCGAGTATAACATTATGATAAGGAAAATAATAAACATTTAGAAATATCCCAAAAATGATTGATCAAAGGACTCATATTCTGTCCTTAAAGCGTACAACAACAATAACTATAAAACCAGTTGTATAAAATCCAATGAAATCCAAAATCTTTTAAAATCACTCCACCTGTTCTAGTTCACCTTATATACCTCCACTATAAAATTGTCAATAAATAATAAAGATAATGACATACTATTAATATAAAAAAAAAAAAATTATATAAAGCCAAAAAGTAGCAATATTGATAATATAGAAAATATTAATCAAGCAGTTAATGTTAGTAATTTTATGTATTTTAGGATGGTTCAATTTTTTTCTTACAATGAAAAATACCGATATGAGTGTTCAGAATGATAACACTATATGCGGTTTTCTTTCTTCTTCTGCTCATCAATATTACCATTATCATCCTAACCGATTCATCAAATATTTATTTTTCTGATGGCAATTTAAACTTTTTAGGAGCTAGAAATGATCTGAATAGAATAATTCAGAGTTCTGTCTGTTAGACTCTTAACCCTGGTGTTTTCTAGATTAGATGGGAACCAATTGGGGTTTTTTTTTCTCGTAAAAGGCAGCTAGTGAAAATAGAGAAGATGCTATTTAAAATAGATTTTTAGGCCAAGTTTTACTTCCTTATGAACTTTGGTAACTTTGGTCAGAGTCTGTTTCCAAGGTAACAAAAATACCTTTCGTGGAAAGAAAAAGTTCTGTCATGGATTTTAAATCAAACAAAAAAAAAATAAAAACTACAAAGACTTTCAGAAACCTGATCCTTTTTTGGAAGAAAAATATGAAGTGAAAAAAACAGGAGGCTAAGATGTTTGCTTTGTCCTGTAAAGCACAGGTTTTACAGCACTGTTTTTTTTTATTTTCCCCTCTCAGGGAAAGATGATGTCCTGGACATTGAGATCGACTCGTACATCCACTGCATCAGTGCCTTTGTTAAGCTGGCTCAGAGCGAGTACGCCCTTCTGACAGAAATTATCCCTGAGCATCACCAAAAGAAGACCTTCGACTCCCTGATTCAGGTCAGACACACTGAGATCTCATCTTCTCAGTGGAGGTTTGGTAACTTTTAGGAGGAAATAAAATGTTCCTGAAATTAAATAAGTAAGTAAGTATTTATTGCCCTTTTTAGAGAAGCAGACACAAAATGCATCACAGAGATAAAAACCTTAGAAAATATAAAAGCATCCAAAATATAAAAAAGTATATTCAAATAAATAATACTTTAAGTGATAAAATTCAATCAGGTAGGCCAAATTCTGTCCTAGACTTTGCCGAAAGGTTTATATGGCAGCACATTTGCAGGATTGGAAAACAAGAAGAGATTTAAAAACACCCGGTTTTATGAGCTTCTCTGTTTTTAAAGTAAATCTGTTCACCCTAAGAGCAGTTTTTCCAGATGAAAAAGCCAGAAGTATGAAATCCACTTGTTTCTGATACATTACAGACTAATTAGGGACCAAACATGGCATAATTAAACGTCAAAACAAGTTTTACTGGTCATTAAAGGTGATTAAATAGAAAAAAAAAATTCTCTAGATTTTTTTAAAGCATATTATTAGTTGTCCTGAGTTGTAGCATTTTATTAAAAGCCTCGTCTTTAAAAGACTGTTTGTTATTTTTTATTTGATAAACTATTGATATATTAATAGTTACTTCAATAGTACATCTTTCTCTGTCATCTGTCCACAGGAAGCACTGGACAACCTCATGATGGAGGGAGACAACATTGTGTCTGCGGCCCGCCGGGCCATCATGCGTCATGACTACTCGGCAGTGCTCACCATTTTCCCCATCCTCAGACACCTGAAGATGAACAAGTCCGAGTTTGACTCGACGCTGCAGGTAGGACCTCTGTGGCCTCCTTCTTCTCACACGGCAGGAAAAGTCGTTGTGTTGCTCCTGTTTGAATATTCATCCGTTGCTCTGTTTTTCAGGGAACGGCTGCTAGCACGAAAAACAAGTTGCCTACTCTCATTACATCCATGGAGACAATTGGAGCCAAAGCGCTGGAGGAGTTTGCAGACAGCATCAAGGCATGACTATGGGATTATATCTATATAATCCATATTTCCTGATTTAGTGATCAGTTAATCTTTACTTGCTGCCCTTTGGTTTCCCAACCCCAGAATGATCCTGATAAAGAGTACAACATGCCCAAAGATGGAACAGTCCATGAGCTGACCAGCAACGTGAGTCATGTTTGTTTTCTAGGCTGCTGCATGTCTCCTGCTCATTCAGACTCATTTAGAAGCTCTTAGCAGATTTATATGTAAATACTATCATCTAACCAATGATTAGTCCCAATTCTGCTCCAACAGTGAGGCCAAAATAGGACTCTAAACACGCTCCATTATTGAAACCATCGTAATCTTCTGTAATAATGTTACTTTCCTGACTGATCACTGCTCCATGAAGCTGCACCTGTACTTTTCTTTTTCTCTCTGCAGGCCATCCTGTTTCTGCAGCAGCTGCTCGACTTTCACGAGACAGCCGGAGCCATGTTGGCATCCCAAGGTACCGTCACCGTGGCGACAAGAAACGGCTCAATGTCTTTCATTTTCCTGCTTTGCTAAAACCAGGGAACACTGTGCTGGAAGGTTTTTAGGTGATGATGTTTTTCTCTGCAGAGTCTGTTTTTATAAAGCAAAGTAAAGCATTTAAGTCCAGTTATAAAGATTTAAAAACCTATTAATATTTTTTTTATATCAGTGTTTTTATTACAATCTTTAACCTCTTTAAGTCCATCTTAGTTTATGTTTTTCGCCACATGATCCCCATAAAGGTATCTTTCAGTAAATTTCTTTTTAATAACCTTTTAAACCCCCAGTTTCATTTCCGAATAAAAAGAACAAATGGAGTTTATTAATTGTTTTTTCTTTCAAACTTTTTTTTCTTTGCTTATCAAACATTTCTTATACTGACATTTCAAAGCATTTCAATAATTTGTTACTAGCAAAGCTTAAAAAATGTTTAATCTGATTAATAAAAAAAGAAAATAACCCATCTAACTAAATAAGAGTCTCAGGTTGGTAGTCGGAGAGAGATGGATGCTTTAACCCATCACAGAGATTCAACAAAGCAACTCAATTCCATATTTTGAATTCTTATCTTAGCCATATTCACAGTGAATGCACATTTTGTAGAAATAAAAACCGACAGCAGAGGTTTAGCTTTTCTCCCCAAACGCCTGTCTTTGTTCTGAACAGTTTGACAGTCTGCTTTCCTGGTTTCTGCTTGTTTTTACTGACTGCTGCTGCCTCATAATTCTCTCAGGAGATGGTGGAAATGTTTCTCTCAAAACCCCCTCTACCTCGCTGATGGCTGCTTGCTTTCCCTGCTCTAACAGATCTCTTCTAACCTTGTTGGTCTTGCCTCTTTTTCTGTCTCTTCTTTTGCCTTGCCTCGGTCCTTTTAGTTCTGGGGGACACTTACAATATCCCTCTAGACCCCCGAGGTAAGCTGGAGACTGTGTTTGTTTGTGTGTGAGTGTTTTCTGTCTTCACTCTGATTCTTCTTCTGTGCTTTCTAAGCGATTATTGGCTCTGAAACTGTTAGTTAAATTAATCTTCTGTTTTTTTTTTTTGTTTGTTTTTTTTTTTCCCAGAGACAAGTTCAGCTAGCAGCTCCACCTCAGACTTCAACAAACGGCTCCTGAGCTCCTATATCTGTAAGGCCAAACGCCCAACTGTCTATTGTGCGTCTGTTCTTCTGCTAACTGCTAACTGTTCTTTTTCTCACAGGTAAAGTTTTGGGAAACCTGCAGTTGAACCTCCTCAGTAAATCCAAAGTTTACGAGGACTCTGCTCTGAGCGCGATTTTCCTGCACAACAACTACAACTACATTCTCAAATCGCTGGAGAAGTTAGCATCTGTCCCACCTCTCTGTCTCAGCCTGATTTGCTAGATATTTTTCATTTCATCATCAACATGTAAACGTTTGCTCCTTTCACGGCTGCAGGTCGGAGCTGATCCAGTTGGTCAATGTTACTCAGAGGAAAGCAGAGAATTCCTACAGAGAGCTGATGAAACAGCAGATCGATGCGTATCAGCGCAGGTAAATCCTGGGTGAAGGTTCCAAACTGTTGACATTTTTTCACACCTTTTGACATCCTACTGAAAGCTGTTCTTTGTGCTGCAGCTGGCAGAAGGTCCTGGACAACCTGACGGACAGAAACATGCCTGTTTTCCAACCCGGTGCCAAGGTCTGGACTTGAATATGCAGACATGTGTGATCTGTTACTTTGAATCTTTAGCACAATTTCCACCTAAAATTTTGCATCAGCGTCATAACTTGATAGAAACACCTTACAGGTGATATTAGTTTTATAATTTAAGTGAAATAATCTCTTCTAATCACTATATTAGGTTATATAAACAGCATAATTTCTTTTTTTTGTACAAGCAAGTTTCTGATAAAAGGCACTAGATTAAAATTCAAGCACTAGGTTCCACAAATGCACTATAAAAGTATAAATAAGCAAGAGATTTAAGGGCAGAAAACACAGAATCCGACAGAAAATCATGTTGGACGAGGTCGTGACGTTTAGCGCTTAATGGGGGTGACCACACCTGACACGATTTTACCCAAGGGGGCTGCGTAGCTACGACTGAGATAGACCTCAGGTCTATTTTAGTCTGACTAACTATCAATTCAGTGGTAATTTCATGGATCTGACAGAACAAGAGACGTGGTTACAAAGTAAAACGCATCTGTTTGGGGGAAATACAAAATAAAATCAGTTAATTGCATGGGGAAAGAGTCCGTTTTTGGGGTCACATAGAACAAATATAGCATGCAGGACAGAGTGATCCAAAAGCCTTAAATGAAACATTAAAAAAAGCATACTTTACCATGATAGGAGTTCGCATCGCAAAAACGAGGGACAGAAAGTGGAGTTTATCAATCTTCTCACGATAAAAATAACTTCAGGAGGAGAAGAAACAGATTTAGTAAAATAGTGTTCCCGGTTGAGCCTCACAAAAAACAAAATAACTTGGAGCAGGTAGATCAGGTAATCGTGGCGCATCTCTCTCACCTCTTTATAAAAAAGGAAAGAAAAACGACAAACTTCTTAAATCTTTCTGAGAATCACCTCTCACTGTCTCGGTCAGCATATAAACCCCCCACTGCGTGTATTGCTGTGTTTTTCTTTTCTTTAGACATAGATCTCATGATGTTTTTAATATAGGCATAGTAACATTCTGTTCTGGTTTGGGAGGCTTCTCAGACTCATTAAGTGGGACTTTGCTTCATAGGTTGTGTTTTTTTTATTTTATTTTTTTTTAGAACTTTTTGTAAGCTGTCCCAAATCTAATTTGGGAAATTATTTTAATTTGTGTAACCTATAGTACAGAGACAGAAGTGAAAAAAATCTGCACAGATCTGCCCATCCTGCCTAGACGGAGCCTTTCTACGCAATCATTGTGACATGGAAAAAAAATAGGATCGGAGATTAAAAAGTCTAACTTAGCTGGTGTGTTTTGGCCTTTATTCATCATTCCTGGACATTTAACTATTTATAGGTAGACTGGAGGAGGAGGCACTGTTTGCTCTTTTTCTCTGAAAAATTATTTGTCCTTTAGATTTTTATCATTTTAAATATAATGAAAAAAATCAATATTCTGCTTAGCAGAATGAAACAAAAACACAACTCTGTTTATACGTTGTGTTAAAGCAGAAATAAAAACAAAATTGTTGCCCCCGCATGCTCCCTGCATTGTTTTGAGCATTTTAAGGTAGAATTCCATCACCGTCTCATGCCATGGTGTCCTATCTTCAGCAATGACACATTCAGAAGCTAATGAATGGAAATCAGAATAAGCTGTGCTCTTAGTTAAGGAAGGAGCGCCAACACCCCCATATTGCACCAGTCGTTTTGGTTGCTGGGAAACTAAAGGAAGCTCTGAACTTTTAGAAATGGGGTTTAAATGAAAAACATAACATCTGTGCTTTTAAAGACACTATAATCCGCAATCAATCATTATTTTACAGATCAAAGAAATTTCATGATACAGATTTGATATGATGGAAAGTGAAGAATATCAGAAAAAACCTATTAGGATGAAAACTTTGAGAGCGATTCATTAAAGGTTTATATGTAACTCGATAATGTTTGATATCAATGTTATCTTTCAGCTGAGAGACAGGGAGCGACAGGTGATTAAAGACAAATTCAAGGTGAGCCACTGAAAAAGTGCACATTTGAAATCTGAAGAAATGAAAGCAGATTTTTAAGTGCAGTTGTTCCCTGCATCTGTCCAGGGCTTTAATGACGGATTGGAGGAGTTGTGTAAAATCCAGAAAGGCTGGGCCATCCCAGATAAGGAGCAGCGAGACACCATCCGACAGTCCCAGAAGAAAATAGTCTCTGATGCTTACAGAGCTTTCTTGCAGAGGTAAAATTCGCCTAATTTATCTTCTCTGTCTTTTAGCTTAGCAGGATCCGTTAGCACACAGAAAATATATATATGTATGTATCATGACAAAAAAGTTCTCTCTCTTCTAATTAAAGGTAAAACAATGCACCCTGTTATCAGTCTGCTTTTAGAGACAGTTTTTCTTTACATCATTGCTTCGGTTTATTGAGCTCTAAGGTGTTTGTTTATGCAGACTTCTTCCTGTCAGGTTCCACTGTAGCATTTCAGTCCAGTTGAGGTTTAAACCTTGGTCCTTTACAGAACATTCAAACCACTGGTTTGAGTTTTTACCAATGAATTTCATCTTTTTTTTTCTCCTTACACATTGCTGTATTAAATGGTCTACAAAGTCTGATTTGAAGCCTGTGATACTCCTTCAATCGGCTCCTCGTGGCAGAACCCGTTTTACTCCCTCCATTTCTCCTGCAGATGCACCAATATCTCCTTCACCAAGAACCCTGAGAAGTATCACAAGTATCGGCCAGAGGAGGTGGAAGAGATGATCGAGAAGCTTTTCGACACGTCTGCCTGATGCACAGCTCCACCTGTCTTCCTCCCCCCGCTCAGAAATCCTCCCTCCTTCAGCCCCCTGGCACACCAATCTCCTCCCTCTTTGAATCTGAATGTTTTCTATCATCTATTTATCTAACTTTGCTTCTCTAATGTCATGTCTCTGATTAATAAACACTAAATCATCCTGGTTTATTAGTTTGGCTGATATGTTCATTACAGATAATTAAAACAAACAAATATGGAGACAGACAATGGAAAACATCCAGATGTTGTGCCCCTAATGAACATTCAACAATTAGAGAAACCCCACAGAGAGATCGCCTTCTAATAAGGTGAAGAGGCTGCAGACAGGAAGGCATTTAGACTGTTCAGTTCCACAGCTAACCAGCAGTGTGGCGCTAACAGACACGTCTCTGTGTTTTAAACTCAAATAGGACGCCTGTCGCTATAATTCATCATGCTTGTAAAAACTCAGTGTAGATATGCATTTAAGAAGGGAATAAAAAACATGTTTTATAAGAATAAAACTTAATAAGTATTCAAATTACTCCAAAAGAAAAGAGATGTTTTCTGAACTATTTTATTGATTATAAAGCAGTTACCAGTCATTTATTGAGCTGCTTCTGGCATTTTTCTGGTTTGGTTCTGTTTTAAACTAAAATATTTTAACAGATTCCATGTTTCTTAAAATATATATATATATATTTTAACAATATATTTATTGAAGTTTTGCATGCATGAAACATACAAAATGTACTTTCTAATGGTAAAAAAGACTTAGGGTTATAAACAAAAAAAAACAAACAAAAAAAAAAAAATATATATATAAGTAAAAGTTAATGAAGTTAAAGTAAGGAAAATGGGTGTGAGAAATATCAGGCCGGTACCGGGCCCATCTGACACCTGCTTATGTTGATCTATTTATAGAAATGGCCAAAACACAGTCACTTGGTGTTTCATCCACACGTCTTTCAAATGGGGCTTTAAAACTTCTAAAACGTGCTTCAAAATATTTTTTTCACAAATACTTTTTTGTTTTATACCTGTGTAAAAAAAAAAAAAAGGGAGATTTAAAAATCCACCTGACATGTCTGACTCTGCGGGAGTAATTCAACAGCACATATTTATTTTTAGCCCCACCCCCTAATGGCATTCGTCATTGGAAACTAGAGGCTCAGACCTTTCCAAGGAGGGGTCGGAGGTAATTGTGCGACCATTTCAGGTGATGTATCTGGCATGCGTTACATAAGCTTCCTCTATTTTTATTTTCTATTCAGTTTGGTGGCATTATTGTGTGTTCAAATGTACATTTCAATGAAACAATGGCTAAATCTTAAAAGCAAAGACTTTGTCTTATGCAGGAGGTCTCCAGTAATGTAAATAACCATATTTAACTTTCCAGATTCCCTTTTATGAGTGGCAAAATGCATTTGGCACAATTTGGCCACTTTTGGCACCACTGTGCCAAAATCACATTTCCGCCTAGCACACTGCCCCTTTAAACTTTATGGAACAAACATGCTTCAACTTATTTAGTCCAAATTTGCTTGATTATAGTCAAGATGTGGATCTTTAAAGTCTGAGGCTTCATCCATAGTTTCATTTGGGTTTTCATGTTGTTTTGTAGTGTTTATTTTGGAAGAAATTTTGGTGAGGCTAAATATTTTTTCTTTTTTATTTGTTTAATCACCTATAAATCAGACATAGTGACATTGAAAACAGTGGTTCCACCACTCAATGCCTTTCTGTCATTTCTGTCTTTGGGTGTGCTTCAGTGTACCGAGGCTTTAGTCCTTGATGTGTCTGACCCGGGTTTGAATCTGGCCCTTTAGGGGAGTGGTGGCCTAATGGTTAGGGCATAGAGCTTTGGATTCTGAGTTTGAGCCCCCCTCCCACAGACTGGCTCTCTGAGCATGACCCTTAACCCCACACAAAGTTTCCCGGGTGCTGCACAGTGGCATCCCACTGCCCCCCCTAAAGGGTATTGGTTAAATGCAGAGTTAATTTCTGCATTGTGAGTTCAATAAAGTTCTATTTCTACACAAACAATTGTGTTTCCAATTTATAGTTTGTGCTTTAATTCACATATGTCATTAAAGGTACAGTAGAATTTGCTCATAAGACCTACTGGGCTTAAGGGGTTGGTCACATTTTTTTTTACAATTTTTTTAATAATTTTTAAATTTTTATTTATTCTTTTTATATTATATGTTCTTTTTTGTTTGTTTTTCTTGTGTACGGCTCAAATGAATTGCTCCCGGTGGGTTTAATAAAGTGGTCTAAGTATGTTCAGGTCAACAGTCTTTTAATGAAACCAACATGGCTGTTCATCAGGGCTCCAAACCTTCTGATTTAACATGTTAATGCTTAAGAAAAACACTATATTGTTTTTTTCTTATTTCATCCATTCGGGTCATTCCCAATCATAATCTGAACACAAATGTTCTTTTTGTCAATGCCGCCATCTCTCAAACAAAAAACACTGCAGGTCTCCCTACCATCTTATAAACATTCCTTTCTGCTCTTGCATCTAATCTCGGACCTCTCTGAACAAACCACACACACGTCTTTGTTTCTCTTCTCTACATTGCTTTAACTGGTCAAATCCAGGTTCTTAAATTGATCCAAACTTCCATAAAGCTTTTACTGTTCCACCTTGCAGAGGCTTAATGTAATAATGGGCACTCCTGTCTGAGTGTATCTGTCAACCTGTCCATCACTGCAAACCAGAAAAAGCTTGGAAGTGGCTCAAAACGTCTCAACATACAATGTCAAAGTTAGTCATTTAAGTTTTACCTTTTAATTTTAGGTTTTAAGGGTTTAGTTGTAACAAATTAACAAAGCACTCACCTGAGTTTATTATATAATCACATTTTTTAAATAATTTTTATTAATCAGAATCAGAATTTCAGTTTTAGTCCTAAATGCATCATTCATTTGTTTCTTGTTGTTGAATTAATTAATGAATTGAAGACATTGTTGAAGGTTTTTGTTTGATTAAGGAATGATGATAATACAATGCATTTATGTGCTTTGTACAGATTTTCTGCAAATAAAAAAACCAGACTGTCTTACAGCTTGATATTTAAGGTAAACAACAGTTTTGAAATTGTTCTTAAAATCCTGCAGCTTTTAGTTGAGCTTAATTTTTTTTAATACCTATTCTGAAAATTATTTTCTTAATAGGATTTAAAGCTCAAGAAGGAGAAGGCAGA
The DNA here is from genome assembly GCF_016077235.1 of Cyprinodon tularosa. NCBI lineage: Eukaryota > Metazoa > Chordata > Actinopteri > Cyprinodontiformes > Cyprinodontidae > Cyprinodon > Cyprinodon tularosa. The sequence continues at coordinate 979,967 of NW_024039674.1, read as the reverse complement.
TGGTTTAAATAAATCCCAAGTTTAAAATAAAATGAGGCTATAAATGAAGCATAACAAATTAAGGTCCTAATGAGAGTTGTTCAACAAAGAGCTAAATGTTTCCTCCAGATGATGATGATGATGATGATGATGATGATGATGATGATGATAATGATGGAAGCCAGCCTGGAGCATTCAAACTCTCTGAGCTCTTCTGTGTTTCTGTCCCCCTGTAGTGCTGAAATCATCTCGTGGGTCACAGTGAAGAGGTAAAGCTGTTGCCTCTTATTACCAAGACAACCAGTCCACCTCTAAATCTGCAGGTTTCCATGGTGATACTGATCGATCCTGAATGTTTGGTTCTTCTCTTTCAGGGTTTTTTTAGAAGGTGAAGACGGAGTCTCTAAATGACATCTTTTAGTCTGAACGGTACCTTATTACCTTTAGCTGGAGAGCAGAACTGAGCTTTATAAGGTTTTAGACTCAGAGGAACAACAACAGCAACATCAAGAGGCAATATCCACAAATGACGAAAACACGGGACCCTAATTATCCATTTCAAGAGTGACTGGCACACCAAAAACTTAAAAAAAAAAAAAGTAAAGGAAGGATGAGGACACAAAATATTCTAGAACATTTAAAGTGGTAGGATCAAAGTTTGTGTTTCCACAATGAGATACCAGAGGAAAATAGCATTCATGGAATACCACTTATGTACTTGACATTGATAAAAACTGGAGATGAGCAAGAATTACAAAAAGGTCTGTCCTATATTCCTCACAATGAATGAGGATCCTCAAGACTTTGAAAGCACTGTAGGTCCATCTTTTCCAATAAAAGCACTTGAAGCAGCTGAGCATGTCCACAGAACAGGATGACAGATGAATGCTGTAGCTTGTAAACATGTCTGTCCTGATTTAGCCTAAAGTTCCCTCATTTTTTCTATCCAAGCTGTCGGACTTTCATGAAATAATTTGGATGGATAATCCAGATCCAGATGGAGAAAAGCCTGTGCAAAGATTATTTCCAACCATTTGTATGTTTGGCTTCAAAACACAGGCTGGGGCTCATCGACTGGATAAGTGAACAGGATGAAGCAAAACTAGGCAGGCTTTCTACTTCCTGGACCTGGATTATCCAACTCTGACATTTAATTAATTTTATATGGTTATTGTAGTAAATTGGTAACCCATTTACTTTGCATTAAAGTATCTTTGATCATAACAATAAAAAGTAATAATAGTGGTAATATTAAGGTATATAATCGGGTCAAATGTGTGGGTATAGCTAGTTTATTTTTTAGGTTGAGCTTTTGGAAATATCTACATTTATTTACCCAGTCTTAGGGACTAATTGTTTAACTTTAAATTTTGTTTTTAATTTAAAGTTAAACTAAATTGTTAAATCGTGTCACTCTCTATATTTGACACCCAGTGCAATAACTATATATATATATATATATATATATATATATATATATATATATATATATATATATATATATATATATATATATATATATATATATATATATATGTAAATATTCATCTTTATAAATATTCATGTCAACGCCCTGTGTAATAACCCTGTTTAATAATCCTACTATAAAAAATATGAAAAGGCTGTCATATCCTGACGCACTGTATATACTTTATATATCACATTCTTCTTCTCCTTTGACTATTTGAGCTGAGTAAATTTTTACTGTGAGATCAATAAAGTAAATCAATCACGAATCAATCAATTAATCAACCAATCAAGCATTTTCTGGCTGGGTCCCACAGGGAGGAACCTGCCAACCACACTACAAAAAATGTAAAGCTAAATAAGTACATTTTTCTTTGCCAATGGAGCAAGACAATTTGCATTTAAAATAAGAAAAGAAATAATTGCTTTGTCTTATTTCAAGTGCATATTATCTAATTATCTTATTTTAAGAGTAAAAATGCTAATTTAATTGGCAAACCATATTTTTTATCTACTCAAATTAAGAATAAATACTCTTAATCTGTGCATTTTTTTTCTTCTTATTTCTAGATCGTTTTTGCAGTGCAGGTGCTCGCAGATGTACCACAACCCTAGGCATTGCTCCAGGGAAAGGTCTCTGCAGTGATGTCACTTGCTTTGATTTTGTTGTCTTATAAGGGCTTCTGAACTGCTATTTGTCTGGCCTGTCACCCAGAGACTGTTTGCCTTGGGGGACACTACCAGGGGTATTTAAGTTTCCCAACCACAGCCTCTGGGATCATCTGAGCACTAAAGCCCCCTTCCCCAAGTCAAGGTGTCGGTTCAATAGCAGGAATGTAACCCCCACATTCTGTATTCACCAAAGCTGCAGCTTATTTGTAGTTCAACAAGACGGTTTCAACTTTATCCATCCGCTCATGAAGAAACATCAAAGCAGCGATAAAATCTCATTCATTGTGTCTCCTCCAGACAGGAACTCATTAATGGGCTCAAGTCTGAAAAAAAAATCACATAACTTGATTTGTTTCTTATTTTATCCATTAATTATCCCTTCTAACAATAACACCATACCAGGTTACTCTTCTGTCCTTCCAAGCATAACAAAGCCTGTTGTTGAGAAATACAGTTCCTTCACTATTTAAACCTACAGTTACTGCAGAAAAAAGAGACGTCTTTGTTGATGTAGTTTTTTTTTTTTAACATTTATGGGTAAACATTCATGGTTGGTTCATGGTTAAAAAACACATGGACAAAACAAAATCATTGATTTTTAGGCACTATACCAGCAGCTTACGCAAACATCTGATTCATCAGATTGGAGCAACACAGATGGACAAACAACATAAATGAAATTTTAGCTTCAATAGGATAATTCCAAAAGAGCTGTTTGCTGAAAACCTGAAAATATAAAGTCAAAAATCACCTGGAGAATGAAGCATTTCTGCCTGTGACATTACTTTATTGATTTCCTGTTTCCTCTTTTCTGAACAGACACATTTCAGGTATACCGTTCCAGATCATTTTTACGTTCCTTAGGTATTTCTAAGAGAGCATTGAACAACAATAAACTCTCATACTGACATTTTACAATAAAAACAGCTTCAGAGGCCTGTTGTCAGGGTAATCACAGCAGATATGAAGATCTGGAGAAATCTGTCTGATTACATAATGCTCTGGTTTAGGTCCCACGCTGCCCACGTCCACCATCGACCCTCCTGATGTCAAACTCATCTTACCTCTTTTGAGATACATGAAGAAAAGCAGATTAAACCTAAATTAAACACTTTATACAAAACATGCATTGATGAGATAATATTGGTGGATGATAGTAGCTGAATTTATTTATTTTTTTTTTATGCCAGCAGACACATGATCAGGTGTCTGAGCTCCCAGAAATTCACACTTTTTATCTAAACCTGTCTTACTTTGGAATTTCTCATTCAGTTAAATTAAGCCTGAAATGATTCATATTGGTGGAGTATTTTAATTTAAGCAAATGTTCATTCAGTTAAGAAACTTGCTATTGATAGGGCTGAGGCAGGCTTCTCTCAAAAGCTAATAAATGCATGTAAAAACATAATTAAAAAACATATATATTCTAAATCAAAGATGTTGAAATTATTTATTTTATTTACAACTGGGGAAATATGTTTATTGATATTACAGTAATCATTTTTTATTATGACCGTTGACCAACCTTGTGCATCCCCAAGCTTCTATTGATAATTGGATGATCGACCTTTGACAATGAGCTCCAATGTTGGAAGGCTTCTTTCCATCACCCTGATTATTAGCTCCTTTCGTAGATTATCAGCTACTAGTTGAGTCTTTCTCTGGGACAATTCCACACGTTAACATTACTTTCAGTCAAAGAAAATCTTGGTAAAATTAGGAGATCAATTCCCAGTCTGCCAGACATATGAATACATTTAATTGGGGTTGCTGTGTTTAGTTTAAAGGGAAATTCTTCAAATCCATGTCTTGGTTTTCAAGCAGTCAAAAACATAAAGTCATTAAAGTCATGCTGCTTTAACTGCACATCAGAAGTGTGGAAGCAGAGTTTTCAAGAAACTAAATCTTCATTGTGATCATGGATACATACAGCTTCATATTACAAAATAATTATTACAGCAACATTAAGCTTCAATTAAGGAGTCAAAATAGCCCCATATTGGACATAAACGCCTCTCTCCCAATGACCACTGGAGATTTACCAGTAACCCTGCATGGTAATCCAGGCATAGACATTGAGTAGATGGTTGAAATGCAATGCATGATTTATAGGTCAGATTGATGTAAACTGGCTCAGAGAAGAAAAACGTACCTCTAGAACTCCTGTAAAACATGGAACAATGGGCCAAAGGTGATTGTATTGGTTTTTGACTTCAGTTACCCCTAACTGTTTAAGTATCCTTTACGTCTACTCTGTACTCCAGAGATGTCTAAAAATGCGCTCTGCTTTTTTAAACTGTTATTTTTACATTTTACATTTAGATACACGGAGAAATATAACTATAAATATAACTATATCCTTCTATGGATTCTATACATCATCTATCCCACTAAATCAATGTCAAATACACAAGTTGTATCATTATATTGTGAGATCTTTTTTTTTTTCTACAGATGAGACTGGTGAATTTTACAAATGACACATGAATGTCATTCTGTTTTGTTGATATTTGGTTTCTTTTCCATTTTGTGTTATTTTTGTTTAGAATTTTTCAAGTTACTCTCTGTTGCCCCCTTGTGCCTGTATCCTTTCCCCTACAGTAGCTCCCTTCTAGTTACTTCTATCCACACCTGCTCCATATCAGCTCATTAGTCAATTCTTTGTTTGGTCCCACCTCCTTTGCAGTTATTCATTGTTGTTACTTGGCTCCCCATGTGTGTTTTTCCCTGATGTCTCCTGGTTTTTGGTTCTTGGATTTTGTTTCTGTTACATTTTTCATTAAATCAGCAAACTCATCTCTGTGTTCGACACATTGATGCTGGTCAAATTGGAACAATAACCATCCAGAAAGTAAGTACAAAATAAAAAGACATTTATACAAATGTTGCAACCAGCAAAAAGTCTCCTTTATAAAAACCAAAACATATGAAGATCTATAAATTTGCTTGTGTCACACAGAAATGAGAAATCAGTCCCAAGAAACTCTTAACCTTTTTTTTTTTTTTTTTTTTTTTTTTTTTTTTTACACAAAGTGAACAATTGAAGAGTGGGGATCAATGTCCTGTTGGTAGAACATAGTGTTCATTTTATAAGTCCAACTTAATTTGATTTAAAACAAAAAATAAAATTGTGTGCTATATACAGCTGGCATTGATATATAAATTACAAACAGTAAAACACAGTTAATTATTTCATTAAATTAAAAAACCAACAACCTATAGAATAAATAAAAGGCTGTAAATAAAAATAAAACAATAGCTATATTAATACAAATTGCTTTTAAGAAAATAAGTCATTTATAAATTTGTGAGGACTGTTTGTCAGGTTTGATTTTTCTTATTTGTGTGTTTATGTCATTTTTCTATCATTTTAGAATCTCTGCTGGTAACACTTTAAATACCTGTTTGTTGATTTTGTTGTTGAAATAATAAAAAAATATCTTAAACAAGGTTAATAGATAGAGGTAGATCAGTAAAAACATCTACATAATGATCTGAGTTTGAGTTTTTATTCATTTTCAAATACTTGCCAATATGATCTCATTCCAGTTTGTACCTACAGTAAGTTGAAGGAAAGTAAGTACCTTAGTGAAGAAGGGAATACTGGCATTCATGAACAACATGAAATGCACGGTGTTAAATAAAGGAGAGACAGTCAGTAGGCAAGTTCAAAACGTTTATTAAATGAAGAACAAAACTAAGAGGGGAGCCCTTCACAAATATATTTTTGTATGGCTTTCATTTACCAAATTTACTCAAATTCTATTATGTAAATAAATTCTAAGCATGGGGTTTACACCTTACACACTTTAGTAACTTAAAAGCACCACATGTCTATATATGTTGTGAAACACCATGTAAAGTCTTAAAAACGTCTGAGTTAAACATACGGTAGCAGTTAAAGATCTTGGCTATTTAAGTTAATAATCTTATATCAACCAGCTGCTTGCTTTTTGTTTACCGGTGAGCAACAGTATCATTAGCAGATCATCTGACATGTTAAAAAGAAAAAAAAAAAACTTTCAAAAAGCAAAACACCGAATGTAGAACCTTAAGTTACAACAGCACAGAACTTTTATTCATTAACAGCCAACTTACTTTTATAAACATATTTATATATATTTATATATTTATAAATGTAATACTACATTTTTAATCTTTTACCAATTCATCCCAGAGAGAATAAGTAAAAATGTAAATAAATCAAACACAAGAAAATACAATTTTGTGTCTAAACAAATTGCTAAAATCCATTAAAATCAAACCAGCCAGACACAATAGTTTGGATACCTCGTTCAAATGGTAAAATATTAGTGTTGATTTTTGTGATGGCTTTTGGATAATATGAGGAAATTCTGCTGTGTGTGGCATGTTTGTGATCTAGTCTGCTCATAATGAAGTTGGGACAGCTCAAACCTCAAATCCAACAGGTTGGATTATTTCTCTGAGTGTAGTGTTTCGCCAACAGGCAGGGATGTAAAACTTTTAATGTGACATGCAGCCAATCAGAAAGCACCACCTGAGGAAATCGCCTTTTCTTAATCTTTTTTTCTCCAAAAACTAGTCTACAAAGCATCTTCACTACTTGTCCATTGTTGAGCATATTTGTTCTGTCTGATCTTATGTCTGATCATAGGATTTTTTTTTTCGGTTTTACCATCTAACATCTGAATTTTCCTGAAAGAAACCATTTCATGTGTGGTGTTTTGTGCTTAATGTGTGATGGTCTCAAAAGTTTTGAAAATCCCCCAAATATTTTCAGATCTACATTGTGAACCACTCATAAGGGCTTGAGCATAAGGCAACTTAACTCTATTTCTTGTTAAAGGCGTTTTACATCTTATTCAAAGGACCTATTTAGTTCTGAAAAATCAAAGAGGAACTTCTTAAGAAATTGAGAAATCAATCCAACCATGTTCTACTCTAGCTCTGGTAAAGCAGTCATAAATTTGGTTTTGATGTAAAAAAAGATTTAAAAAAATCAAAAGATTACCAATAATACAAAGTATTAAATAAACACTTGTCTTCTAATCTATAAAACCTAAACTTTTCAAACACAATAATTCTTTTTCATCATGAATTTCCTCTTTGAGGCGATACATTAAATGTCTTAAATCTCTGGCTATATCACATTGTATTCTTGACTGCTTGTTACCAATTATTTTCAGCTGCAACATGATTAATATTTACGAAACATAGTAAACATGACTTTGAAAAGATGTTCTGAGAACCTTTCTTAGTCTTTAACTCAGGTTGCTGTGGAAGCTGCTTCTTCCTCTGAGGGTCTTGTCTCAATGTTGCTGACCGTGTTCACAGCCTGAATCACATGCACCCTGTTCTCCTCCCTGTTCTTCCTTGAGCAGCTGAAAACCTTCTGAAAACCTTTGCGGAAATGCTTGGAGACGAGTGCGTAGACAATGGGATTGAGGCAGGAGTTGGCGTATGCTACCAAGTGGGATAAGATGCGTAAGGCGTAGGTTGTGTGGTTGAGCTTGAAATGTCCAAACCACATACAGAGGATTATGAGGTGATGAGGAAGCCAGCAGAGACAGAAGAGCGCAGCCACGATCAAGATCATTTTGGTGACTTTCCGCTTGGATCGTCTTGTTTCTGACTTGTCCTTGACGGGATCCACACTGGTCCATAGGTAGCGGATAGTGCGTGCATATGTGAGGCAGAGCACAAGGACAGGAAGGAGGTATCCAAAGATGAAGGTGCACAGATCCATTATAAAGCGAGGTCTGGGCTCCCAGGTAGGAATACAAAGCATGGTGCCATCAAGGTCCATCTGAGAGAAGTAGCTGAGGTACGGTGTAGAAAAAACCAAAGCCAAAGACCAAAGCAGGCAGATAGAAATGAGGGCATTCTTTGGAGTTCTCATCTGCCTGGAACGAAGCGGGTAACATATGGCTAAATACCTGTAGAAACAGATTGAAAACTGTTGAATAAAGGAACGATTAGAGGTTATTTTGTTTGTGGTGCTCTGAGAAAATATTGAGCCTGGTGGTCAAAAAGAAAACCAAATGTCATTAAAAACAGACCTTGTTTTAGCTGTTGTAACCAGACCAGATATAGAGACAATGCTTTTTCCCCAATGACCAATGACCTCAGTATTAAAATGGCACAATAATTTTTTTCAAAGTGAATTGTGACCTAGAGTGAGCCACATTGTTAGAAGGGAGCATGAAGGAATGAGAGATTACTGTTGGTTGGGATTCCAATGCTGTTTTAGAGATGACAATGTTCTTCGAAAACTTGGATTTGGAAAGTTGATTTACATGGTCAAACTTTCCAATAAAAATAAGAATCAGTATTTTTTTTTTATCAACACACTCTGGTGTCATAAATTGCTCAAACATTTTTTATACTACCAGTGGTTTTCGAACATTATTCAATTCAGGCTGGTTGATAATTTTGCTTATGAGAGAAAATATGAGCTTAAATTTTTAGAAAAGGCTGAAATTACCACGCTATTACTGTAGGTCCCAAAATGTACAGGCTGAACAAAGAGTAAAAGACTTTCACAGCAAAAACTCCCCAGTATAAAAACAACAAATTCTGATTTTGGAATCCAATTAAAGAAGGATTTAACTTGACAGGCTAAAACAAATTAGTGACATTTTGGGGTCAAACAAATGCTCTTCAAATACCAGGTTATAAATGATAAATCACTACAAGAGATTGTTTTAAACTGCTAAATAGCCAATTTTACCAATAAACTTTTTTTTTTCTTGTTACTTCCAAAATAGATTTTATTTCAAATTCTATCAGTTAATTCACAATAAATTTATCAGATTAAGTAATCAATTTAATACAAACATACAAATATATTTTTGTATTGATTTTCTTCAAAATAAAGAAAGTGTCAATATCTAATGGAGTAAATAATTGCTTAATTTGATCAAACTGCAAAGATAGAAGAAAATGTGATAAAAATGGACAATGTTGAGATTTCAAAATAAAGTTCAGTGATAGTATTCCTGATAAAACCTTTATTTTTAAAGGGGAGTCTGTTGCTATAGGTTCCTCATTAATAGTGGAATTATAAAAGAAATGATGATGATCTATAAAAACAAATCTTAAATATATTCTTAAAAATAAAGCCTTACAATCACAGTATTATTTAGAGAGGGAGGTTTTATCTTAATATTGCCTATATAAAGAAGTAATTAAAAAGGGATATAGCTTTTAAAAATAAACTTTTAAACTCTCATAAAAAATAAAACCCTTAAGTGAAGATGTTGTAAGTAAGACACATTCCCCATTATTCTCAAACACTTAAAAAGAAGGAATAAGGAAATAATGTTCTGCCTTCAAAATAAGGGACACAGATTATCTGTGTTTTGTTTTTCCAGGGGCAAAAGCAGAGATGTTTTAAAACTCCACATGTTTGAAAAGAACAAGGCTTCTAAGGGTATCACAGAACATCAATCCAGATCAAAAGGATTAAATTTGAAATTATCCTACTACATTGATTCAAAATAAAAATGCAGACATTAGTGAGCATGTGATCTATTATTACTGTTGTTACTATTATTATATTGCCCGAGAAGCACCCCACGGTCTTTGCTCAGACACCCTGAGTGGCAGTCTGTGGGAGTGGGGCTTGAACTCAGACCCTCAGGATTCCAAGCTCCATGCCCTAACCACCAGAGGCGTAGCCAGAACATTTTTATAAGGGTGGCCAGGCAATAACTAATGTACACTAAGGGGCAACCAAAGGTAGATAGGCAGCAAAACTTCATGGTCGGTCTACACTGCTCCAACAGGAACATTATTGAGCAAAACATCCATATTTTCTAAATAAAGACAAGCGATACTTTCCTACAGCCTTTGGTAAAAAATAGGTGAATATATTCAAACATCCGTGCTTTCTAGATAAAAGGTATAGTGGATAAAACTCTTTCAGGTTTGAGTTTGGGGCGAATCTTGGGCGATCTTTTCCATTCTCATTATTTACCCACTTTTATCAGTAATCATTCTGCATACAATTGATATTTATAAGTACTAATATCTACATAAATTGATAGTTATATATGTTTTTATTAAAATAGATAATAGTATCTATGAAATCACTGAAGACTCCTAGATGACTTGCAGAGGCATCCTTTTTCCTTTACCCCATAAAACACAAAATCTATTTCTGCTTTATTTCTACACTTATTTTAATGTTACTATATTGATGTGCATAATTACCCACAGTTTTTTTGTTCTCAAGTAAATGTTAATATATGAAAAATTAAAATGTTTTGAATATTCCACTTAAGAGGATTACTGTTGCCACTGTCTGTATTAGAGGGAAATAAATGGTAGGGGTGGCCATAGGGGTGGCCAATGATTGGCTAAGGGTGGCCATGGCCCCCCCCTTCTAACCACTAGGCCGCCACTCACCCCATTATATATTACTAGAAAATTAGAATAATCTTTCTTTAAATTTAAATGCATAATGCCTAGAATAAATACAACGGTTAAATCACTTTTTAGAGGTTTTTGTGAGTTAATAATGATGTAAATTATGTTAGAAGGGCAGATGATACTGATCGCAAATTTGTAAATTAAACTGAATTAAAATGCTATTTTGACATACCATGTGATATTACCAAACATCATCATCTGCAAAGGGATGTCCTAGACTCTAGGACCTAGAGTACAATTGCGTAGGGGGCCTCTAAGAGATGGAGGCCCTAAGCAACTGCAGTCTCTGTTTACGGATATTTATGCCATTGGATAGCTGGACAAGACACACCTATAATTCTTTAGTATTTTGTATTAATTAACTCTAATGTTAATAAGTTTATCATTAGCGATGAGAAAACATATTTTATTCTTAAAGAGGGGGTTCCTCTGATTTATCACTTCTCAAACTCAGCTGACTCTCCTGGAGTTTGAACATTTTCCTCCTTGATTGCAGCTTTCAGGCAGTGACTGAGGGTATTTGATACTTTATGCTGGGCTGAAAATCGGTACATATTGATCCTGAAGGTTTAAATGTGGCAATAAAAAAACATTTTTATTGATATTTCCTCCAACTTAACAGATTTATTCAACTTCACACCATTAATGACACACGCACATTTAGTTTTTTTTTATTATTATTTACTGTGGAATTGTCTAAGTTTTGTTGAAAATCCCTGCTTCTAAAACTTACTCATTTAAGTTCACATTTACAAGATAATCTATAAAATGCTCATAAGGTTTGCAGAGTTGCGCACCTGTCCAGGGAAACGGCAGTCAGTGTGAAGATGCTGGCGTACATGGTGAGAAAGATGAAGAAGTGCACGGCTCTGCAGAGCACCGGACCGAACATCCACTGATCCAGGGTGTAAATGGTGGCTTGAAACGGCACGCAGAATACAATGAAGCAGAGATCAGCCACCCCAAGGCTGAAGATGAACATGTTGGTGGTCTTGGTGCTCATCTGGCCATTGCGACACAGAACTGCGAGGACCAGAGAGTTCCCCGTGATGCCGAGTAGAAAGATGAGGGAAAAACTCACGGAAATCAATACGGACTCCGCTTTCCACTCAGAAGAGTTTGTGCAGGACAGATTCATATTTCTCTTTGGCTTTGGGTCAGTTGGTTTGATGTGCGCGCACGGGCATTAATGCGCAGCTCTCATCGCTCATTACGCACTGCACCCAGACCACAGGTCCAGATGGATTTAGCTGAATAACACCATATGCCACAGAGAGAGAGAATCCCAGCATCTGATGATCCCAGACTCAAGCTGCCTAAACATTTGTAACATAAACTGAGGTATATTCAAACAATTCCCAAACTGTTCTGATGGGTTTTGCGCGTTAGAAGTTATGTGTTTGGCTTCAAAATGCAAACATGTCCAAAATAACACCCAGAAAGACAAAGCAATATACAAACTATTACTAATGTTGGTTAATTATGTTTGTCGAATAAATTGCCAACAAAGAGTGGTTTTGAAGCAGCAAAAATGAGGATTAATTGGCTTAAAAACTAAAACAGCATAAGTCTGTCACCCTGTGGACATACTGCATCATTACAAAGGCAATAGAAAACCATTTTGTGACGTATTTAACCCTAAAATTTTGTATACTTCAAACTTCATGAGGTATACATAGGCTACATACTGTACTCCCTCCACATTAAATAAGAAAGTTAAATCGTTATTATTCACAAGGGGGTTATAAGATGCCTGAGGATTTCTAGTCATGTCTATATAGGGAGACTGTATAGTTACAGCTGGGATCATATGGAAATAGCTTTGAAAAGTGCCTTTTTTAGTACAAAAAATGCTTCAGATCATCAAAACATGTAACAAAATTAATTAAAATAAATTCAGAAAGTTTCTGTTAAACCACAATATAATATATGACTTGGTATAGGTAATCCACCTATGTTATAAAAAAATACATTGATAGACCTCGTTTAAAAGAGAAGTTTTTAAATCCATTTGCAGGAAAGCAGAATTCACTTTCATCAAACAAAGTAGGTATAATAGCTAACAGAATCAAGACATCACTGAAAATAAAATTGTGCTCTAATCTGATTATACTCAATAATAGATAAAAAAAAAAAAGTTTGTAACTTTGTATCGTCCACCAGGTTCTATTTGAAATACAAGTGTCAAATACTGACATGGTCATTATAGGGGTGGATCTTATTCACGCTGACAGTGAAGGTAATAGTTTAAAAGACTGATTAAACTAAGCCAATGATTGGCTTAGTTCAAAATGTGAAAAGTCCCACACATTCTTATCTTCATACTTTGATCTTGTGCTGATATATGGTATTGAATGTGAAGAAATATTTCTTCACAACCATGTCCTTTCTCACCACAGTTTAGAACCCTCCAAAGTTACTTTAACACAGTTCTCCTCCCCAAAAAGAAGGGTTCACTTTAGCAGATTATTAGATAATGGAGCTATACATTTTAAGGAATCTGTTCTGTTTGTTTTTATGTTGTCTGTATCACTGATCAATAATTCAGAGGGCAACTGTTTAATTTACAGTATGTCCACTCACAAACTGATAATTTTGTTGAGGGGTCTGCTAGTTCCATGTATACTAGACAATGTAGCCACTTAGAAAAAGAAAAACTTTAAAAATAGAAAGCTGGCTCCCTGGTTTAATGTAGAGCTGAGCACTTTGAAGCAGTGGCATGGGAAGGGGGGTGCTGTGGGGGCTGCAGCCTCCCTCGTCATAGCATCAGCCCCCCATGGTGGGGGGCTGTGGGGTAACATAATATTGTACTTAAAAACATGAAATTATTTATGTATTTATTTTTTAAAAGACTGTGTTTGATATGGGATTAAAATGATGGGCTGTGTATAAGATATAAACTAATGATTCATTATTTTAATATTTCATAAAAAACTAGGCTACTCCCCCTGAAGTGCATCCGCCACCTTACATTCGTTTAGGCATGGGTAGCAATAGGCAGCAGAAACGTATTTCTGACTATTTTGAGGTGAGAAATGGTTTTAATTCACCTATACGCTAGAATAAGGCTGCATATCACTAAATATTATGTCTGTATTAAGTGATAAAATATGAAATTATTATTTTTTTTTGTGTGTGTTTTTTGTTTCAGATATGAAATCATTCCCCATATCCATAGTCGAATGGACTTTCAAGATGTTCAATGCTCAGTTTAGGCTATATTTAGGCCATGTTTCATTCAAGTATTCCTGTTCCTGTTGATTGCAAGCTGTTGTTTGACACATGTCATCTCAAAGCACTTTACAGTTCAACCAGATCATCCAGTCAAATTGATACAAAGTTTTCTATCTAAGTAAACCAGTTAATTGCACCGACTCATTGACTCAAATACAATCCCTCACACTAAGCATGCTTGTAGCGACAGTGGAGAGGAAAAACTCCCTTTTAACAGGAAGAAACCTCCAGCAGAACCAGGCTCAGTGTGAGCGGCCATCTGCTGAGGCCCACTGGGATTCAAGGAGACGGAAGCAGAGACATAAAAAGCAGCTGTAAAAGGCGGCCCCATCCAGGAAACACACAGCCAGGCAGACGATCAATTTTGAATGATTAAAAGAGAAGATATAAAGTTTAAAATGTTCATGCTTTGTTCCGATGCATTTTAAATGGCAGTTTTTGGCGACAAATGTAGGCCTACAATATTATGTTAAAAAAGTCAGCCACAGCCCTCAACATAATGACGTCATGTGTTTTCCAACCCAGCCAGCCCCCCTCGCTTGAAACAGCTTCCAGCACGCCTGCTTTGAAGCAACATGCTTGAAAACTGGAGAGAAAATAGCGCTCTTCATGTCTACAGGAATCCTACCAAGTCTGGAAAAAACAGTACACTGCTGTATAAAATGTCCCTTCTTTAAACTTGAGCAGCATATTTTTCTTTGTTGATAGAGGAAAATGAGAATAACACTAGAATTCTTTTTAATACAGTTGCCAAACTCCCTCATAACCATAGCTCTGTTGAACCATCCATCCCACCTACTCTCAGCTCTAATGATTTTGTGGACTTTTTTGTAAATATGCTTACTCTATTAAAAATAAGATCAGTGGCTACCCTCTAAATATGATTGGTTTATCTCTGAAAGGTGAGGCAGCATCTGAGATAGCAATAGAATCTGAACCGGGTTTAGACTGCTTTGATCCAGTTGAAGTTTCAGAGTTAGCAAAACTATTGTCTTCATCTAAGCCTTCAACTTGTATGTTAGAGCCAGTTCCAACAAGGTTATTTAATAAGGTATTCTCTCTGATTTTCTCCTCCATTTTAGATGTGATTAGTGTGTCCCTGTTACAAGGATATGTACCTCAGACTTTTAAGGAAGCTGCAATTAAACCTTTATTTAAAGGAAAGCTCTACTCAGCAAGGAATAATCAATAAATCATTATCTATATCTAAAACTAATACCTTCACTGTGATTTAATAAATTTAGAGTTAATCAGTAAAAAAATTAAAATAATAATTTTTGTTGCGATCACTGAGTCTGAGACCGGCCATTTTTGCCCAAATATAGTAACACCTCACTCCTGACATCTTCTGGCAGTGACATCACGGTAAGGTAAGCCTAGCGTCATTCTCCCCGCACACAATCAGCAACAATTAAGATTTTGAAAGGACTTTACTATTGAAATTTGCGAGACATATAGTTAAACTACCCACGATCATGACATTTGGATGTTGTAATACGTCGGGTAAAAGTGGAAAAAAAACTAACAAAAACTACTTACTTCACCTTTCCGATTCATGATCCTCCAAGGACGGGTTCGGCGTTTTATTAGTAATTTGAAGAGGCAGGATTTGCAATCGAACTTCTGGCCAGAGAAAAAACCCTTAATATGTAGCCATCATTTCGAAGACGAATGTTTTCCAGATGGCTTGGATAATAGCGCGTTGTCACAAACACCATATAGAGCATTGGGACTTGCTGAACAGCTGATACTGCACCGTGACATCACAAACCGGTAGGTGGCAGTAGTGTTCTTTGATAAACATGGATGTCTCCGGTAAAGCAGATTCAAATGAAATTACCCTTGATTTAAAAAACTTATCATTTATTGCGACCACTTGCACCATAATGAAGTTTTTGAAGAGTTTCAGTGTGGCTTTAGCGCTCATAATAGCACTGAAACAGCTCTGGTGAAAGTCTCTAATGATGTTCTCATGCCTTCAGATAGTGGACTTGTATCCATACTTTTATTGTTAGATGTTAGGGCGACATTTGGTACAGTTGATCATTTCATTCTTTTTAGAAAGGAAATAAGGGAACAGGCTGGTTTAAATCTGGATGACTCATTCTGACTGCTTCTGAATGCAGACAAAACGATTATTGTCTTTGGATCTGTCATTTAAATCCCCTATCAAAAGGTTTCTAGAATTTCCTTTCTTTCATTTGCAATTAGTAATATCCTGTCCAGAGGTAATGCTGAGAAATTAGTTCATGCATTTGTTGCTACAAGGCTGGACTATTGTAATTGTTTACTATAAGGAAGTCCACCAACTGTAGTTAAAAGCCCTCAGCTGATCCAAAATGCTGCAGCCAGAGTTCTGATGAATATTAGAACTCTTATATCAGCGATATGATTGTTCTTTATGTTCCCAAAAGAGCACTTCGCTCTCAATGTGCAGATTTACTTGTGGTTCCTACAGTTTCTTAAAGTAGAATGGGAGGCAGATCTTTTAGTTATCAGGCTCCTCTCCTAAGGAACCAACCACCAGTTTTAAGCTATGAGGCTGTCATGGTGTCTGTGTGTGGCTGAGACTACAGGTTTCCAATCAGATCTCCAATTGGAGGGCGTGCCAACCCGACAGGTGATCCACCTGTTTCTCATCTGGTGCAGCTCTTATAAGGAGCAGCTGGACTACCCTTCACCGCCTGATTGTCCGACTAAGTTGGCTCCGCTGTCACTCCGTCTGCCTGCCCGCTCTCCACCGTTTGATCTCCAGCCCACCTTTGCAATCCACAAGCCCCCTCCGGGATCAGCTCATCTTCTGAAACAAAGCAGCTGAAAGCAGCTGATCAGCCTGAACCCATCTTGGATTCTGTTTTCAGTACAATAAAGAGATTGATCCTTTGAATCCTGCTTGTGGTTTCCTGCATGTGGGTCAGAAAGATCCCCTCGATCATGACAGAACAATCAGGCCAGTTTGACCCAGCAGAACCACGAGCGGGCTCCTCCCCCGAGCATAAGAGCGTGCTAACACAACACCAGGAGATGTTGCGCTCGTTGTTTGAACAGCAAGGGTTTGCTGCTCAACGCATGGATCAGCTGACCGCGTCGATCCAGGAACTGACAAACAAACTCTCCATTACGCCCCCTTCTCCGGCTGGCGCAGCGGCCGCATCTCTCCCGTTACCGCCCCCAGGTGGTCAATTCCGGGATGTCACCTCGCCAGTTCCTGAACATTATTCTGGGGAGGTTGGAAAGTGTGGAGGCTTTTTGTTGCAATGTTCCCTTGTTTTTTGTAGGTCACCCCAGTCTTTCTCCAATGATGCATCTAAGATTTCTTATTTAGTGGGACTCCTCCAGGGGAGAGCACTTCAGTGGGCGGAAGCTAAGAATAACTCTAATTCTCTGTTTAACCAATCCTTTGATGATTTTGTTTCTGAATTCAAACAGACTTTTGGACATGCTGAAACCCAAACAGAGGTAACTAGGAGACTCTGGACCCAGAAACAGGGCCAGAGATCCGTTGCCGATTTTGCTATTGATTTCCGAACTATTGCAGCCACTTCAGGTTGGAATCCCCAGGCTCTCAAGGGGGCATTCATTAACTCACTAAACGAGCATGTTAAGGATGAGTTAGCCTATCGGGACGATCCCCCAGACCTCGAAGAGCTAATTACATTAGCTATAAGGATTGACAACCGGTTACGTGAAAGGACAAGAGAACGAAGGCGTAGGCCGGCTTCCCCTGTTGCAACTCCACCTAGGGGCCCCCAAAGGGCTAGCCCCCAGCCAGATCTACCCATGGAGGAACCCATGCAGGTGGGGCGTGCCAGGCTCTCACCAGAGGAGCGCCAGCGTCGCTTTGAAGCCCGGGCATGCCTGTACTGTGGCCGGGCTGGACATTACATTTCAGTTTGTCCCCTTCGGCCAAAAGAGAGAGCCCACCAGTAGCTACGGGAATACTGGTGGGTAGTCTCAGTAACTCTGTTTCCCGTTTAGCCTTACCAGCTTCCCTTATCATTGAGCAGGAGTCAGTTCAGCTCCATGCTCTGATTGATTCTGGGTGTGAGCAGAATCTGATTGACAGTGAGTTGGTACAACAGCTAAAGATTCCTACCATTCCCCTGGTTGCTCCCCTCTGTGTATCTGCCCTTAATGGTAAGGCCCTACCTGTGATTTCACACCAGACCGAACCTATTGAAGTCGTTGTGTCTGGCAACCATAGAGAGAAACTTAGTTTCTATGTTTTTTCTTCTCCTCAGTCTCCCCTAGTTCTGGGTTACCCGTGGCTTTCTCTCCACAACCCCCACCTGGATTGGAGCAATGGTCGAGTGGAGTCATGGAGTCCATATTGTTTATCCACTTGCTTGCAGTCAGCTGTTCCACCAACCTCATCCAGTGCCATGAAAGAGGTAAAAGCACCTGACATATCCAATGTACCCCCCGAATATCATGACTTAAAGGAGGTTTTCAGTAAGTCCAGAGCCTCGTCCTTACCACCACACAGACCATATGACTGTGCTATAGATCTGTTTCCTGGGGCTACACTGCCATCCAGCCGGCTCTATAATCTATCAAACCGTGAGAGAGAGAGTATGGAGAACTATGTGAATGAGTCATTGGCCTCAGGCATAATCCGCCCCTCCTCGTCCCCATTAGGTGCGGGTTTCTTTTTTGTAGCAAAGAAGGACGGTTCACTCAGACCCTGTATTGATTACAGGGGTCTGAATCAGATTACTATAAAGAACAAGTACCCTCTCCCGCTCTTAACTTCTGCCTTTGAACCTGTTAGAGATTCCACAATTTTCAGTAAACTGGATCTAAGAACTGCCTACCACTTGGTCAGAATTAGGGAGGGGGATGAGTGGAAAACTGCTTTTAAAACCCCCCTAGGACACTTTGAGTACCTAGTCATGCCTTTCGGGCTCACCAATGCTCCTGCGGTCTTTCAATCACTAATCAATGACGTCCTGCGTGATTTCCTGAATGACTTTGTTTTTGTCTACCTGGATGATATCCTGATTTTTTCTCGCACACTAGAGGAACACAGAGTACATGTAAGACGAGTCCTCCAACGACTTATGGAGAATCGACTCTTTGTGAAAGCTGAGAAATGTGAATTCCATGTTTCCTCAATAACATTTCTCGGATTCATCCTTGAGAGCGGGCAGGTGAAGTCAGACCCCGAAAAGGTCAGGGCGGTTTTGGAGTGGCCAACTCCCACAACAAGAAAACAGCTGCAGCGCTTTCTAGGCTTTGCCAACTTTTACAGACGTTTCATTAGAAACTACAGCCAGACCATTGCACCTCTGACCAAACTCACCTCCACTAAGAGACAATTTTCGTGGACGTCTGAGGCTGAGCAGGCCTTTTCTGAGTTGAAACAGAAATTTTCGTCCGCTCCTGTTCTGACTCAACCAGATCCTACTAGACAGTTTGTCCTGGAGGTTGATGCTTCAGATGTGGGAGTTGGGGCAGTCCTCTCTCAAAATTCTGAGGACAACAAACTCCATCCTTGTGCCTTTTTCTCTCGTGCCCTCACCTCAGCTGAGAGAAACTATGATGTGGGTGACAGAGAGCTATTGGCCATTAAGTTGGCTTTTGAGGAGTGGCGCCACTGGCTAGAAGGGGCTTCTCACCCTATTGTGGTATGGACGGACCACAAAAACCTTTTATACCTTCAGGAAGCTAAACGGTTAAACCCTAGACAGTCTCGATGGTCCTTGTTCTTCACTAGATTCAACTTCCTAATAACTTATCGACCTGGTTCTAAAAATACCAAACCAGATGCACTTTCTAGACAGTTCTCCTCAAATGACGAGACCCCTGTTGACACTATTGTTCCTCCTTCCTGCATCATAGGTTCCCTAACCTGGGACATACGAGACAAGGTACTTGAGGCTCAAAAAGCTGACCCTGGTCCTGGGAATGGCCCCCCCAATCGCCTCTTTGTGCCCAGTGCTGTTCGCTCTCGTCTTATACATTGGGCTCATACAGCTCGCTTCTCCTGCCACCCAGGGGTAGGCAGGACCGTAGCCCTGATCAGACGTCACTTTTGGTGGCCCTCCTTGTACAAAGACGTCAGGGAATATGTCCTTGCCTGTGTTGTTTGTGCCAGGAACAAGTCTCATAACCAGCCTCCCAGTGGTTATCTGCAACCCTTGTTGGTTCCCAAGCGTCCATGGTCTAGTATAGCTTTAGACTTTGTGACTGGTTTACCCTGTTCCAAGGGCTTTAACACCATTCTTACAATAGTGGATCGATTCTCGAAGGCCTGTCATTTGGTTCCGCTAAAGAAACTCCCCTCCTCTTTAGAGACTGCTAATCTTCTAGTGAAACATGTGTTTCGTCTTCATGGGATTCCCCTTGAGATCCTTTCAGACCGTGGGCCTCAGTTTACCTCTAGGGTTTGGAAGGAGTTTTGTTCGGCACTTGGTGCCAAAGCGGCACTTAGTTCAGGTTTCCACCCTCAAACCAATGGCCAGACTGAGCGCATGAACCAAGAGCTTGAGGCCACTTTGCGATGTCTTTGTTCTTCCCGTCCCTCGACGTGGAGCTCAAGACTGGTGTGGGTGGAATATGCTCATAACTGCCACGTCTCGGCTGCCTCTGGTTACTCTCCATTTGAGGCATCTCTGGGTTATCAGCCCTCTCTATTCCCCCTGGAGGAGAGGGATCTGTCTGTGAACTCAGTTCAACAATATGTCCGTCGGTGCAAAGAAACCTGGAAGGCTGTCACAAAGGCTTTGAATCGTACTGCCGAGCGTAACCGCCGCATTGCTGACAAGAGACGTTCCCCTGCACCCCTGTACTCACCTGGTCAGGAGGTTTGGCTCTCTACCAGAGACATCAGGCTGAAAGCCTTAAATAAGAAGCTGTCTCCTCGATTCATTGGTCCGTACAGGATAAGTTCAGTTCTTAGTCCTGTCTCTGTGCGCCTTGATCTGCCTCCAAGCCTGAAGATCCACCCAGTGTTCCATGTTTCTTTACTCAAGCCTGTGTCCTCCTCCCAGGTCCCCTCCACCCCCTCTGGATGTCGATGGTCACCCTGCCTACTTGGTCAGGAGTATCTTGGACGCTCGTCGACGGGGCAGGGGTTTCCAGTACCTCGTAGACTGGGAGGGTTGGGGTCCAGAGAACCGTTCCTGGGTTCCCCGTTCATTCATCTTAGATAAGTCCCTTATCAGAGATTTTCTTGCCTCTAGGTCCTCTGGATCTGGGAGGCCGCCAGGTGGCGGCCCTTGAGGGGGGGGCAGTGTCATGGTGTCTGTGTGTGGCTGAGACTACAGGTTTCCAATCAGATCTCCAATTGGAGGGCGTGCCAACCCGACAGGTGATCCACCTGTTTCTCATCTGGTGCAGCTCTTATAAGGAGCAGCTGGACTACCCTTCACCGCCTGATTGTCCGACTAAGTTGGCTCCGCTGTCACTCCGTCTGCCTGCCCGCTCTCCACCGTTTGATCTCCAGCCCACCTTTGCAATCCACAAGCCCCCTCCGGGATCGGCTCATCTTCTGAAACAAAGCAGCTGAAAGCAGCTGATCAGCCTGAACCCATCTTGGATTCTGTTTTCAGTACAATAAAGAGATTGATCCTTTGAATCCTGCTTGTGGTTTCCTGCATGTGGGTCAGAAAGATCCCCTCGATCATGACAGAGGCAGACACCCAGTCTACTTTTAAGGGTAGGCTTAAAACTTTCCTTTTGGATAAAGCTCATAGTTAGTGACTCAGGTTATACTCAGTCATGTTGCTATAGGCTTACTTTTCATCATTCTGCTTCATTCTATCCCTGTTCTCCCATTCTAAAGTATTTTGTTAGTTCATTTTCTAGCTTTTTACTTTCTTTGCTATTTTTTTATTTAAAGGAAAGCTCTACTCAGCAAGGAATAATCAATAAATCATTATCTATATCTAAAACTAATACCTTCACTGTGATTTAATAAATTTAGAGTTAATCAGTAAAAAAATTAAAATAATAATTTTTGTTGCGATCACTGAGTCTGAGACCGGCCATTTTTGCCCAAATATAGTAACACCTCACTCCTGACATCTTCTGGCTGTGACATCACGGTAAGGTAAGCCTAGCGTCATTCTCCCCGCACACAATCAGCAACAATTAAGATTTTGAAAGGACTTTACTATTGAAATTTGCGAGACATATAGTTAAACTACCCACGATCATGACATTTGGAGTTTGTAATACGTTGGGTAAAAGTGGAAAAAAAACTAACAAAAACTACTTACTTCATGATCCTCCAAGGACGGGTTCGGCGTTTTATTAGTAATTTGAAGAGGCAGGATTTGCAATCGAACTTCTGGCCAGAGAAAAAACCCTTAATATGTAGCCATCATTTCGAAGACGAATGTGTTTGTATCTATCTATCTATCTATCTATCTATCTATCTATCTATCTATCTATCTATCTATCTATCTATCTATCTATCTATCTATCTATCTATCTATCTATCTATCTATCTATCTATCTATCTATCTATCTATCTATCTATCTATCTATCTATCTATCTATCTATCTATCTATCTATCTATCTATCTATCTATCTATCTATCTATCTATCTATCTATCTATCTATCTATCTATCTATCTATCTATCTATCTATCTATCTATCTATCTATCTATCTATCTATCTATCTATCTATCTATCTATCTATCTATCTATCTATCTATCTATCTATCTATCTATCTATCTATCTATCTATCTATCTATCTATCTATCTATCTATCTATCTATCTATCTATCTATCTATCTATCTATCTATCTATCTATCTATCTATCTATCTATCTATCTATCTATCTATCTATCTATCTATCTATCTATCTATCTATCTATCTATCTATCTATCTATCGTAGAAAACGATAGATAGATAGATAGATAGAGCATCCTGCTTATCAGCCGATGGCCAGCAGGTGGAAGCAGCAGCTCAGACTAGGAGAGTTTGCTCTTGCCTTAAGTTTGCCTGCATGTCATCTAAGAGGATAAAGCTCCAAGTTTACTCTCAGCATCTTTAAACTGCACTACATAAGTAGCATCAGTAGCAGCTGTCTCCGGTGCATTATTACAATGTGTTGGTCAATGTCTCAGGTCTGCAGCCTACTTATTCAAGCCTATAAAAATTTTATGAAATTATATCGTAGGCAACTCTGGACCAGTATGCATTTGCAAAATTGCATGCATTTGTGGGTTTTCAGAACCACCAAAAGGCTTTCTGGGGTTTTGTTTTTGCTCTTGTTGCAGCAGCAGCATGTAGATCCCTGCAGGGGAGTAAGACTTAACCTGAGTCATGTTACCTCCTGTGACTACCAGCAGAAGGAGCCCTAAGAGAAGGAAATTACATCATGGGTGCGTGCTGATTGGCTCTGTAGTTCAGGAATGCTGAAAGCTGCCTGCTGGGTGAGACTGTGGAGCAGACACTGCAGACTGGAAGTGACCACATGTGGGAGTACTTTAATCTGAAGAAATCATTAGCATGCATAAAGCAGGTGAAGGCAATGGGCTCTGACCAGAAATTAACATCATGGACATACCGAATGCACCATTACCTGCAGCATCACCAAGGAAGCGGAAATGTCATCGCCATCTGAAAAAAAGTTTACTTGCAGGGAGCTGTTAGAACTAATCACAAAAGCATGAGGATGTGAATAGTGACAGTGTTTGATGTGGGTTTCCTACAGGCCACAGCTCACACTTCATGACTCCCTCATCAAGCATGACTCCAAACCACAAGTATCGACACTTTCAAGGAGGCAGGTCGGGACGTGGTGACCTCAAAACATCTGGGGCCTGAGTGGCTAAAAACTCCAGAGTGTAAAAAATGCTGATAAAACTCCTGTGATCTCTTTCCTCTCACACACACGCACATACACCCCCCACACACACATACACACAGGCTTGTCTCACTGATGGTCCCACACTTTAAAATAGCTTTCAAAATGAGTGTGTGTCCACTGGATAACGTCAGCGCTTTGGGAGAGGAGTGTTTCATTATGAACTTGTACCATTAAAACCTGCTGGCTGGGACTGAGTTTTGGCTCTTGCTTTCCCCCTCAAACTTTTATGAGGCCGGTTATGATCCTAAATCGATGCAGGAAACCGAGATGGAGGATTTGGGCTCGGTGAGCGGTGCCATGACCTCAGGAATAAAAGGTACTGCCAGTGATGGAACTGATTTTCTTACAATGAGCATAAGATCGCACCCAAATAAGGTTTTAATGGTTTAATAACAGACAAAATCGGTTAAAACCAAAATGATAAAGGACGACAATAAAGAGAAATTGAAGCATAAAATTGTAAACATCCAGGAAACAATGAAAAACTGACAAACAAGATTATTTACTATAAATTTGAGTTTTCCTATGAACCAAAATACAGAAGCCTTACTATTATCTGGATTAACCAACGGGACATTTACAATTAAATAAATGGAACTTTGAAGCTTTGTTTCATTTTCACCAGAATATTCTGCCTTTCTCCATCCATCCATCCATCCATCCATCCATCCATCCATCCATCCATCCATCCATCCATCCATCCATCCATCCATCCATCCATCCATCCATCCATCCATCCATCCATCCATCCATCCATCCATCCATCCATCCATCCATCCATGTTTCTCTTATTTTTCTGTTCCTCCATCCTTAATCCCACCATAAAAATATCTTTACACCTCACCGATAACTTTTCATTGACACTTAAAAAAATAATTGAAGGCTAAAAGAAAAAAATACAATATTTCGTTAAAAGTATGAAAATTAGACATGAAATATGAGTAGGAAACTTGAAGCCCCCGTTAAAGTTCACAGTCCTTAACTGTAACAGTAAGGTTCTGAAGCTTGGCCAAAAAAGACAAGGCTATCTCCTTCCAGCTGCTCGCAGGTCAAACTTGTCTGTTCAGATAAAATCAAATCAGGAGGCGAGAGTGTCTACGGCAGAGCACTGAGGTCAAAAAGTCAAAACATGCAGGTGCTTCAATGATCTGAGAGAGGAAGTTAGTAGAGAAAGAAAAGGGGAAAAAAGCTGCAAGTGAACCACAATCACGCAAGCTGTGTGTGGTTTCCAGGTTCTTGCCACGACCTCTCACTCTCTGCATCCCAGACTTTCTCCATGAGCTATCCAATCCCCTTGTCATCTCCCTACTCCCACTCCCGACCGCACACAAATGGTTTGAATAAGAGCACTGGATGACTGGGCTGTGGCTGCAGATGAAATCTTGAAGAGTGATAGTTTACTTAGCCTAAATACCCGCGATTAGACAAATTGAAACATTGTTGTTATGCGGTGGAAACTCAAGGACACGGTGGCCAAGTGCGTTCGCCCCCATTCCGGAAAAGGCGGCACAATGTGGACTTTCGTCATGAGAAAACCACAGATTCTGGCACAAGTCGTAATAAAACCTTAAAAAGAACAAACAAAAACAAAACCAAAAAAATAATCTACCCAAACAGAAACTGTAAAACAAAAACAAACACTGATGATTCACAAAAGAGGCCCGGCACATGCGACTCTGAATTCTGTGACTACTGAAAAACAAGTCCACCACAAACTGAGTTATGGTGGGCCACATGATGTCACATTTTCCTCTCATTTTAAATGTCTCTGGGATTCCAAACACAGATCACATCAACTCAACTGATCACAAACAACTTCTCTGGAAAATAAAGAAATCAATCACATTGCCATTAAATGAAGAAATTCATTCAGATATGATTTAAATGACTTGACTTCCGAGTCCCAAAGCTCTCAGTCAGCCAGATGTCATCCCATTAAAAACGGTAATCTATAAGGCCTTAGAGACCCTTTTTTTCTTTTTTTACTTGAATATTACAGCAGAGACATGCACAACTCATGCACACTTGGTAACAATACACCAAAATGATTCTAGCAGACTGGAGCTGAACAGTAGCGGAGGCTCATAAAAACAAGCAGTAGCTGTTTGAGCCGCCAGCCGACTTTGTCTGGCCGGGCAGTCTGGTGTCAGCGCTCTGTAGCTGGACTAAAAACACAACTGCCACACTCTACATCACCTTTACAGCACATACAAAAGTGCATAGAGACAAAGAATTGAGGAAGGTGCAACTTTGACAGAAAACTCTGATTTAAAAATGGTGAATAACCAACAATACATATAATGTACACTGTACCTTGCAAAAGGATTAATAAATAAAGCTTCATGTTTTATGATCTGTTGCAACCCTGAACTTCAAGATGTTTTGTTAGGATTTTGTGTGAATAAACAATAAAAATCTTTTTAAAAATGTATTCCTTTTGTAAAAATTTTCCAACAGAACACTAGATGATCTAAACCTAACCACCAAAAGGGTAACTAGGTGGGATTTCTAGAACAAATGCTCAATTGACTTCCATACGCCTGCATGGTCTCCTGAGCTTTAACTGGTTAAAATTTAGGAGACCATGATAAAGTTTAACCCCGATAACATACAGTCGTGTGGATAAATTAGGACAACCGGTGTGTAGCTAATATGTGGATAAAATACATCTTAATAATACAAAATATTAGCAAAATAAATGTTGAATAAAAGAGCATTTTAAATGTTATTGTATAAAACTGTTTAAATAAGAACATCCTCACATATATTTTTTATTTAAAATGTTTGAACACAATGGATAATTCTCTGCAATTTGAAGTCAGTTATTTTTATTTGGTGCTTCTGAGTCTGATTGATGAAGTCAGAGTGAAGACCATGTTGAAAATTAACACAGGAGATTATAAGAGGTCTGAGGAAGGAATTAGATGATTGCCATTATCTGTACCTGTAAGTGTTGCAGATAATTGCATTCACTTTTTTTAATTTTTTTTATTTTAATTTTTTACATTTTTTTGTGTTTTTTTCATAGTTTGATCCCTTTGTTTCCATCCTGTTGACATTATGTATTTGCAGAGATGGCAAAAGTACTCACTTTCCGTACTTGGGTAAAAGTACAGATACTTGTTTTAAAAAATACTCTGGTAAAAGTGGAAGTACTGATTAAACTTCTTTACTCAAGTAAAAGTAACAAAGTACAGGCTTGTAAATTTACTTAAAGTATAAAAGTAAAAGTAGAAACCACTTTTTTCATGCCGTTGCCTACATTTTAAATGGATGTCTGCCAATAGGACTAGATCTCCGTTGTGCTCATTTTCAATCATCTCGTCGTCCATGCTACTATGCTAACGCCACCGCCACCAAGCTGCAATGATTTGCCGCCAATGAATACCGCCGAATCTGTCGATTCATCTTGTAGTGGTGCGTCAAATGCAACGTAGATTCCCATCCAATTAGATTGAATTTGGTATTGATGACGTGAAAAATAATAACGGTAACTCTATTAAAATGATTCAAAACTAAAGTAACAAGCCAATTTTTTAAAATGTAAGGAGTAGAAAGTACAGATATTTGTGTAAAAATGTAAGGAGTAGAAGTAAAAAGTCGCCATAAAAATAAGTAGTAAAGTAAAGTAAAAATATCAGAAAAATCTACTTGAGTACAGTAATGAAGTATTTGTACTTCGTTACTTCCCATCTCTGTGTATTTGTCAACCTGGTTTCCTCCAGGTTTTTAAGTTTATCCTTTTGCTTTAAAAGTATAAATCCCTTAACCTGCACTTGATGATCTCGCAGTTTCAGTCCTTCGCAAACAAAAATCATGACAATAGAACCAAACACTAAGGTCGGGCATATACTGTACGATATTTTCAATTGTTGTACCTGGCTACAGCTCAAACTGTACAATGAAATTGCAGGATTTAAAAGTTCACCACTCACGATGCATGTTCTTACACTGTGTGGCCTGACGCGCTGATGAAATCTGCCTGCTCACGCAGCACTTTAAGAAACCACACGTCAGACTCAGTGCCGAGAGATGGAGCTGGTCGGACTTGTCAATCTGGAAGAGGAAGAAGAAGAATTCCCTTGTTTTAACATGTGCAGTGCTTGAGGTTCTAGGAAATCGGCTTGTAGCTCTGCTTCAAAAGCAGGATTTGCTCACTACTGAAGAGAACCGACTGAATTTCCAACATGTTTGATCTTCCCCCGACCTTATGATTCCTGATCAGAAGGTGGTTGTGAGAAGCTATCGCCCCTCTTTACCTGCTGTATATTATATGATGCAGAATGCACCATGAAGCTGAAACTCGACCCGATGCAAAAAGTTCTCACATGACTGGAGAATCGGACCAAAAATGGCCAAAACTCGTACAGCATATGCCCAGCTTAAGAAGGACCCGGCAACAGTCTTGATTCTAATCCCTTTGTTTGACTACCTCTTTTGGCGACAAAAAGAGTTCAGGCCGAGCTGAGGAGGCTTTGCAGTAATTACTATTTTAAGTCTCAAAGCTGGCTAACCCTTGTCTCAAAACTAATCCCCATCATTTTGGTGGTTCTTTGGGCGAGCTTTGGTGGCGCAGTGGTTCTTTTCCCCAACCCCAGAGCAGAATGCTGCCACAGCGGAGAACATGCTAGTGTGGACCAGATGCTGCACTGCCATGTTTGTGGGCCCCGCCCTACTCCTGCGAAGGCTGACCCAGCCCAGCAACTACACATCCACAGCCTAGTTCTAGGCTGCAGAATGGCTTCAGAGAGGGATCCTGCTATATTGTCAGCAACACTGCACAGCGACTTGATCAACTGCACAGGAATCAGCCTAGCCCTGCATTGACATGTGCCCAGCCTGCTCCATCTTGCCTCCAGATCTTAAAGCCCACCAGATCCTCCCTGACAGGTCTAGCATCTGCTACAATGGCATCAGCTCCTCGTTGCTTGACGTTTGCTATGGTACATGCTCAACCAGCACCACCTCCTGCTCCAGCGGTCTTCTCTGCTCCTGCTCTAAGCTGCTACTGATCTTCTTCATGATCTCCAGACATTTTCAAAGCCACTTCCTGGTCTACAGCTTCTTCCCTGGCCAGTAACAAGGTCCTCTGTGAGTTCCTGCCCCACCGGCCTTTGGCCTCAAAAAGTCTGGTCACATATCTGCCATATCGGTTTTCTGGTTTTCTTAGTTAGTTGTTTCTGAAGCAGACTGCAAGATTTTAGTAGTCTATAGAATGTTCTTGCTGACGTCAATCAGAAAACGCATGCCTGTAAAATTAGATTCATTAAGAAACTGTGCAAGTTTAACTTAGTGAAAGACATCAAGACATCTGGCCCAATGGTCAGTGGCCAGACCAGTGTGTCGGTATTATGGGAAACCCTTTATTGTGCCGAATATTTTTGATTTTATTTCTTTGGTAATAGGTTGATTAACTGTTTGACTTCATTTAAATAGTTTAATTTTGTTCTATAATAGCACGTGGGTTTTCTTGTGCTTTAAGTTTTATCACCATTGCATCTACAGTAAATAAATGATGTCAAACCTTAAATAAAACCTGATAATGTTTTCTTGAGGTACCTCAGATGCAATCTTTGTTTCAATTTCAATGTTTAATTCAAAAATATTTTATCAATCCCAAAGGGAAATTAAATGTTGCAGTTACTCATAAGTTATTTTTGAACAGATGTTGTAGATGTTGATAGCTGTAGGCAGGATTTTTTTAGAGCAATTTACGGTAGCTCAGTACCAGCAATAGGTATTTTACTGTTTAAGTAATTTGATTTGCTAAATTTCTGTTAGAGCAACATGGGTCATGGTGATAGAAAAAAATTGGTGAAACAAAAGATTTGCTCAGCTTTTACAGGGTTATGAACCATTCTGCAGGATAAAGTATAAAAGGTAAAATGTCACTGGAACCACAGCGTTGTCAGTCCAATGCTAGTAAAAAAAAATCTATATTTAGCATTTTTTTCATCTACTTAAACAACCATTTTACATCAATGTTGAGAGAATAGAGCCGTTACAAAACCTCTCTCACGGGTTGAAGTTTAAGGAAAGTTCAGCACAGCCACACCGAAGACAGCCAGAAATGAGGAAGCGGGAGAGAAAGAAAATTTTTCAGACAGGATTTCGTGTAGACTCTGTACCGTCTCTCCTCAAATTCAGAAACCACAAGACCTGCAGAGAAGCAGCGCCATTCTGCGTTGACGTCAGAAAAACATGCACTGAACTTCACATCACCGGGGCGGTTCCATCCGTCTCCTCTTTGCATTATTACCGTCTCATGTCCACAGCTTCATTATGCTCTCTAGCTTGATGGCTTGATGATGTGCTATCAGCTGTTTATTGTGTGCTTCTGTTATTGTGTCCATATGTCTCCGGATCCAGGAAGCAAACTGACCCAAGTCAAGCTTCTCTGCTGGCTGGACCATGAAAATACTTCCATCCTGTGAATACCTTTAAGTTGAAAAATGACACAAACCATAATGTTTTACCAGAAATCTCACACACTACGTTTATCTGAACTTCCTCCCTCAACTTTATGACAGATTTTTAACTTAATACAGACAGGAATACAACAAAGGGATCTATTGTGTGTTAGCCAGTGAGAACAATTTTATTGTTTGAATTAAATATGATCTTTATAATGAGTGAAAGTCTATACATATTTATTCATGCTGAAAGCACTTAATTTTTTTTTACTGTGCAGTGTTTTCTACTGGTCTAAGGTTGGCATTGGTTGAACATTTCAAACTCTGCAATCCAGAATTGCAGACGCCTCTAAAGAAACCAGAAGAATCACTTCCTGTGATAAAAAAAAAGACAGGGCAGATTTCATACATTCTCCTTCTAGATCCTTCTAATCTAGGTGAAATAACAGCCAATGGCTCCTAAGCGCTTACATACTCTTGGTAAAGAGGCAAGTTTCAATACTATGGTTAGTCCCCTCCGTACATCTTATAACTTTATTGTTATATATAAACCTTTTAATTTTCCACAAAAAAATCTGTTAGACTGAAAACAATTGAAAGCATAAATTTGTTTAACAGTAACATTGTATTGCATTGCTATACTTTGATAAAACACCTTCTGAATTTCATGTCAGTATTCAGTTGCAAAAGCTGCAACAGTTAGGGTAGGATGTTGGTATCATGACAAGTAGACCATCAGTAAGAATAATGCCAAATGTATCTGATCTTAAGTAGATAGTGGAATTATCCTCCTTATACCATGGTCACCTGTGGAGGAAATTATATTATTATCAGCCTAATGTATTTTTTTTTTTATCGTAATTTTACAAAAAGTGGCTGAGTTAACTATTACTTTTTTTTATCGAGATATGTTGCCAAGAAAAGCAGCTCTGGCCATAGAACCTACAGCAATGTATCGTTTCATAGGAAGCCAGCACAAGAAAAGCCAGCACAAGAAAAAACATAAAACTCTATATGACTGGAAATTATTTCATATGTGTCATATATATTTTTCAATGGACACCCAGCAGCCAATCAGGATAGAGTATATGCTAAGACCGTGGTATAACCATAAAAAAAAAAAGTTGGAGGCACATACAAATGTGTGGGAGATGATCTTGTCAAATGAGACCAAAATTTAGTTTTTTTTGCCTGAATGCGACATATACAGTAGGTGTGTGGCTCCATGAACATACTTTGATCATTCATCCATGCTGCAACCAGACTCTACAATGCAACACTACAACTTGTGTAATGTGCAATTACTATTCGATACCTTATGCAATAACTTGTTTCTCTATATTTAATACCCATTGCAATAACTGTACATAGAAATAGAAATATCCATCTATATAAATACCCGTGTAAACACCCTGTGCAATAACTCTGTATAATAATCCTACTATGAAAAAACAAAAGCTGTCATGTGTGGTTGCACTGTATATACTGTATATATATATAATCCATGCACCTTTTTCTTTCTTTGGCTCCTTCTTCTTCTCCTTTGACTATTTGAGCAGATGTAACGAGTACATTTCTCCACTGTGAAATCAATAAAGTCAATCAATCAATTTGATATTGTTATTTGATGTTTAATGCAGTTAAATTAGTTTATTTTTCAGAGATAAATGTAAAAAAGATTAGCTACTAATCAATAAGGTGACATTTTCCAACACAGAAAGCAGTATTGAATTGAATTGATTGCTTAGTTCCACTGACTTATTGTCCACAAAGAGATGATACACAACAACACGACTCATAAGAAAATAAAAATAAAACCAAAAATCTTGTAAAAGACTCACATGCTTATATTTCCACAGAGCTGACTTGTATCTTAGCGCATTGAGAGTGTGATGAAAAAACCTTATAATTGGACTGCTCAATGAGCTCCTCAAGCAACAAAAACTTGCATATCAGAAGTCTCACAAGTGCCTAGAATCTTCTGACATGTGTGATACAAAAAGTCTCACTTGCACTGCTGAAGCTAGGTTTTTTGAGCAGAACCCTCAAAGAGTCATTATAAGCAACCTCTGCATGCTGTCTTTTTAAAATTTACACCACAAAGGAGCAGCATACAAGGGTGAACAGTAAGCTTTAAGCAGGCTTAGTTTCACCTCATCATTGCACATGTGAAATTTCCTCTCCAGAATGTTTGCCTGGGTGTATAACATGCAACACTGCTGATAAATGTCATCATTATCACAGAGCTGGTCTTTGATATAGTGAGCCAGATATTCAGTTTTGGAACAAACATTTAACTTTTGCCTTGACAAAAAAAAAAATCAGTGAAACAAAGTTTGTTTGTTGGCTTTAGTCGTACATATTAGTACAGCAATTTTCTAAGTATTATACTGCGTATCAAATCTTAACCCATAACCAGAGCAGATATTCAATTACTGCTGAAAATCAGCACTGCTGGGTGAGAGGAAAGCCAGGTCATCAGCATACATAAAGAGATTGACCAAAATATCACCAATATCATGCATCCAGTTTTACAGAGGTTCATTTTTTTTCACAGGTCATCCATGTACAAATTAAAAAAGACAGGTGAAAGCAGCCCACTCTCACACACACCACTACTCACACCAAAGGAAAAGATATTATTGCCCCATTTTACATGCATTTTCTGGTCAGAGTACCAGTAAACTAACATTCGTATAATGATATCTGGGGCACCTCTCTGTTTTAATTTATCAAATAACTAGTAGTGATAGACACGGTCAAAGGCGTTAGAGGCATCAATGCAACCAGTTAACACAGATGATTTTAGATATGCTCTTACTCTTTTAAGCCACAAATGCAGAAATCAGTTCCTGACTTGACTTTGAAGCTAAATTGATTATCTGTTGTACTAATAAACAAATTGAGCCAAGAAATATTTTTCCTAATAATTTAGATATCACACTAGCTAAAGGTCTGTAGTTATTAACGCTACCAAATTTTCTAGTTTTCTCTTTAAAACACTGGCACAAGGGTAACAGATAATAAAGAATCAGGCAACTGCCCATGGGTCATAAACCCAGAGAAACACATTGCAAGCAACACAGCCACTTTTTGGCACAATATGTCAGATGTTCTGCTGTAATACTATCAGAACCTATTGCCTTATTCTCATCCCAGTATGCTATAGCCTGGTGGACTTCACTAGGGGTTATTATAGCAGCATCACTCTTAGCAATGTTTCCAAATCAATAGGATTCATTTTTTACACAGTTAAATATGGCATAATAGTGCTGTCTCCATAGATCTGCTATATTATGAGCCCCACACATGCCCTCTGTGGTACTGGGGAATAATGCAGCAGACCTGTTTAGGGCTCTGGCATCATTCCAAAAGCAAATGGCATTGTTACAAAGTGATTTTTTATCTATGGAGTCTGCTCTCATGTTCTGCTCAATGTATACGATGTTGTGTCCATTTTCTTCTCCATTGCTCTGACAATTCCTGAACTACTGTTTTTATGTAAATATGCTACATAAAGAAGAAGAACAAGAAATAAGGAATCTCTTTTATTTCAGGATGTTCAAAAATGGTTAAGAATATGAGTCATAATGCTTACATTGAAAATCTGAAATCACTATTTTCAGCTTTCCATTCAACTGCAGCCAACCAAATTTACAGTTTCATTTTAAGCAATAATTTTAGGCAGAGGTGGTTAGTAACTGGTTACATTTACTTTGTTACATTTATTCGAGTAACTATTTGAAAACATGTACATTTAACAGTTTTACAGTTTTACTTTTGCTTGAGTTGAGTATCACTACTCTTACTTGAGTAAAATTTCTGGCTACTCCATCCATTGTCAGTAACTTCACTAAATAAAACAAACTTGTTTTTAATACATATCCACCATTAAGATCCACTTTTCTTTTTATTTGTGCCTAAGGCTTATTGGATAATTGCTATCTTCAATCTGCTGAGTATGTTGTTTCATTTGTAGGTTGAGTGAAAATAGAGTGAATAGTTTACTGTAGATTAACCTATTTGTACCTACTTTAACTACTGATTTTTGTATTATAAATAAAAAAATAATTAAATAGTGTTCATTCCATATAATTTTTTTATTCTTTAAAACACAAGAATTTACATATCAATTGATATTTAATTTAAATTAAATTTTTACTTTATATTGTAAACTATAAAACCAGTAATTTACTCAGTATTTGAGTAGCCTTTTTAAAAATAAATATTTTTTTTTACTCTTAAAAGGGTGATTTCTTTAAAAAAAAATACTCTTTACTTTTACTTAAGAAAAAATATAATGAAGCAGCTACTCTTACTTGAGTGCAATTTGTTGGTACTCTATTCACCTCTGATTTTACATGACTGACTTTCTCTTTAAATTCTTCAGAAGCCCTTTGATCAGGGCTATGTCTATAGGGGATCTATTTGTATGTATATAATTAATTTATATATATTTCTACATTTTTGCTTCATAATAATATCATGAACTGTCTGGCTGCTTAAATGAAAATATTCCTTTCCAGTGGAGCATACTGTCCCACCAGTGCTGCCACCCATTAACTCCCTGTCAGAGGCCACCTGGTAAGAAAAAAAAAAAGCAGGGGGCCCTCAGTTCCACACAAAGTAGGCAGATTTTCCATAGGCCTGATGAGAATTACAGAGTGGAAATGTGCAGGGTATTTATAGAAAAATTAAAGGAATGCAAGCCCCCTAATTGTGCTTAGCCTATGTTCCTGCTGCTTACCGCTGCTTGCCCTGAACGGATCCATGATTTCAAAGGAAAGCAGGAATAATGGGTCACTTTGACACATTAGGGAATTAATCTAAATAGTACAATATTATAGATGCTATATTATATTTTATACATCTTCACTTGGAACTAATCTATAAACCATAAGAAACTATTTTTTATCTTATTCTGGCATTAAATCGTGATAAAATTTTCCTGTTTAGCTTTGTATTCCTATTTCCTAAATGCCAGAATAATAAGGGAAATATTTGTAAGATTTATATATTTTTTAATCAATCATCAATTTACAAATTTTATAATAATTTTAATAAACCGTGATCCAGGCCTTCTTATTCACATAAGTGTCCTAAAACTGTGCAACTTATCAAAATAACAAAATAAACCCTAAGAGGCAGACCAAATATATTTTTTGCAATCACAAAGTCTCAACTTATTGTTGGAGTACTACAGTTTTTTTAAACACATGGAGACCCATCAGCAAAAGTAGTCCTTGTACCTAAATGACAAATACTTTCCTTCCATGGGGTAATCATGTTTTCTAGATCTGCAAGGTGCATTCAGCAAAAAACAGAAAAAAAGGAAACACAACACAACTTCAAAGTGAATTTCCGGCACAAGTTGCCCTAAAAAATGCAAAGTGGAATCAGACTTAAGTCGGTGATTAAGTACATTACACAAGTTGAATTAGGAGGGTAATACATCACAGGATGAGCAGCATGGAAAATGAGGGTAATCTACTTCAGTGAAAAGCACTCCTAAACACTGGAGCAGGACATAAGAGCATGTGTCGTCAATGTTATGTCATTTTGCATGCAAGCGGGCGCTCA
This sequence comes from Cyprinodon tularosa, assembly GCF_016077235.1. Classification (NCBI taxonomy): domain Eukaryota; kingdom Metazoa; phylum Chordata; class Actinopteri; order Cyprinodontiformes; family Cyprinodontidae; genus Cyprinodon; species Cyprinodon tularosa. The sequence goes on along the minus strand of NW_024039674.1, from coordinate 944,379 downwards.
ACTCACACATCTGCAATTTCTGGACTGCTGGTGTAAAAAAAAAAAAAAAAAAGAAACCCACCAAAACACTGGGTGCTTGAATGTTTGGATTTCTTCACAATGAGCAGTGATGACAGAGTTAGTGAGCACCATCGACCAATCAGGGGCTCTTATTTGAGATTGTTCCTGCAGTAGTGCTGCTGCATTCTGCAGAACCACATGGTGGTATTTACCCTCAAACAGTCAGCGGGAGGAGAAGGGCCACCAGATTGGATCTCACTGTTTAGCAAACAACTTCGTAATACACCTGTTTTTACCCTTAATCTTAGCCTGACCCTCTGTTGTCCTTTCGTCTGCCTGTTTTTCAGAAAGTAAGGAGGGCCATTTATCCTCGTTAAAGATAAAGTTGTTCGCATCCAAAAAAACGGATGTTAGCAACAACATACATGTGGTTAGAGCTGTGTAGGAGAGCTATCCCCCCAAACCACCAGACGTCATTTAGATGTTGGCTTTGTATGCTAAATCTGGTCAGGCCATCATAGTCTTGATTCAGCCTATAAGTAGTTACCGAAAAAAGTTTGAAATGTCTTTTCAATGATCTGAAAATTACTGCTTTTCACCTTTCACTTTTCAACCACATGTAGACGTCATTTGGAGATAAATCATATCATCTTTTCAGCCAATTTATGCTCGTTGGGCCGTGTTCACTCAGCCTAAAGTATCATGTCATAAGTCTGAAGCCAGCAAAACCTACAGACATGGAGAGGGTTTTCTAATCTTTTTGTGTCTATTTATCTCTTTGGTGAATTAACTTTTTAAACACGAAAAATAGCAGACCACACAGCAGCAGAAGCTACAAAGCAAAGGCCATATCTAAGTAATTAGGTCAGTCTGGGTAAGGGCGCTGGTGTCATTACATCAGAAATGGCTCCACAGTGAGTAACATCACATGTACAGAATGTAACCTGTGCAGCTGTTATAGCTGCCCTCAGGGCCAGTTAAAATAGAAATAAAAAATGCAGATCTAACCTAGAAATGTAATGAGTAAACAATCAGATTTTGACGGCGGGGTGAATTACAGTTAAAAAAAATATATAAAGGAACTGTATTGATAAGCATTGCATCGAACAAAGTTATTTCTGTTTAAGGTAGGAAATCCAAAATCAATGTATTTATCAAATTCCAGTATCCGTTGAGAATAAGTGTGATCTTTTCTTTGAATTTGTGAACAAAAAGTTTGGGTACAATTTTGAAATACTTGCTCATTCCTCCAGACAGAACTGGTCTAATTGACTCAGGTTTTAGTTTGGAAAACACTAAATTGTAGTTTTCCAAAAAACTGACTTTGTCTTTAAGTGACTATTATTGCTATTTGGAAGAGCCATATATGGATGTAGAGATATTACTTCAACGTTTCCGCATATTTTTCTTTCTAAATGATGTCATTTGTTTGAAGTGTACCAGTCACTCCTTCATTAAAACATCTCCACATCACGATTTCACTCAAAGTTAAAACAAGAAAATCTTAAGTCCAGACACCACCTACCATGTGGCAGATTCAGTTAAGCAATTATCTAAATAACATAGTGTAACGGCTCAGAACAGAGGACCCAGTTTTTAAGGCAAGATAGACAGTGGGATTACTTAAAAAACGTTTATTAAAAACTGTCCGATCTGCATTAGCAGTGGCTAGGAATGGCAGGAATCTCTGCAGGAGAGAAACACAGGTTAGTGACCACGATAATCTGATGAAGGATGATTATGCAGGTGAGTCACTAACCTGGTTTAACAGTTCAGTCTGTGCCCAGAGACCGAGGTAGGATCCAGCTAGTTGGCGGCCAACAATATGCTGCAGGCACTGCCCAGAGTCTCCCAGATGCTGCAGCCCCACAGGATGAAGGACAAGCAGGAGACCAGGTCTGGGCAGAAGGAGGAGAGCTGAAAAATACAGAGGGCGAAGCCAAAGCCTGTGTCGAGAATGTGCCCAGAATTAAGAACCATGAGACCAGATGTCCAGAAAGGATCCAAAGGCAAATTAGGTCTGTAGCAGGAAACGGCTTCAAGTTCATTTATCAGACAAAAAATCCTGCAGGAGTCCAAAAACAGGTCAGGCAAACAGATCATACAGGAACAGGCAGGCTCAATGGTTGAAAGGCAGAACAGGTCAGATTCAGGTAACCAGCAACACTCAGGTAACACTGAATTACGCCCAGCACTGGCTTGAGAATAATCTGGATCTGATGACTGGAAGCAGGCAGCTTAAATCGAGGCAGGAGCAGGTAGATCAGATAAACAGTAGTGAAAAACCAGGCAGAATTAGTGAGGTGAATGAATTGAGTAATTTAGCCAGTCATCAGTGCCAAGATCAAGAGACATAGGGTTATAAGAACTGCAAGATGGGAATCTCCTGTACTTTTAGTCTAGTTAACGGAGAGGCCATAAAATTAGTCCTGGACCAAAGCAAGGCATTCTTTTTCTTCTGATAAATCAGAAGTTGAGAAATGTTTTATGGAAACCTTTAATCTCTCTGTGTGTTTCTTCTGTTTATTCACATTTTTTAATCCCAACACAATGTAAGATAATCCTAAAACAACCTTCCTTTTTTTACACAATAAAAAGAGAGTTTGATAAAGTAAAAACTTCATTAGCTAATGTTAGATTTTGAACATTTAATCTGAGTTAAAAAAAAACTCTCCTTTGCTATTTTTTTAGTTTTCATGTTTAATGTGTTTCTTGTTTAATTTGAACAAATAACTCCACAGTAAGCCTTAGAGTTATTATCTGCAAATAAAATCTATGGTTATATGTAATTGAATCACTGATGATCTATTTTAGTAAACAAACAAAGTCTCCTGTATGTTTGATATCAAATATGCTTTTAGAATAGTATGACATAGATTAAACTGTTTTGATATAGTCAACATTGAGTACTTTTGAATAGCTAAGTTTTGCTCAATGACCCAAAGTTTTTGACAGTACTTATTTACAGCACTGAGGGGATTAATTCATGCTATGCAATTAATGATACAGGTCTTCATCTGATTCACATGTTTCTTCAATGCTGTTAGCATTAAATAAATTCAAGCAAATGCACAAACAGGCTTTCATCAGACAGTAAAGGTTAAATATAATTTTTTTAATTAAAGGTATTTCTGTGGGTTACCTAGATAACTGATCAAGATTCCACTTTTATATAAAATGTTCCAGAGTTTACCCCCAAAACCTTTTTGTGGTAAGCTGTTAAGTCTATATTTTGCACAAAGCTGAGGTTTGACCTGAAACCTTAGTAGCACTGCAGCCTGAATGAATTTTTGACAGGTTGGTTTTCCATCCACAAACCACTTCCAACCTGCGATTGACTTGAAAAACCTTTCCAAGTAGCCTGATAACCAGACATGTTATGCACGTTTAATTTTAGAGTGTGAAAAAAATTGTTCAAGCATGAAAACCCCTAAAACTAAAAACTAATATGGTTACAGATGGGATGTTGTATGTGACTCAGACAGACATATGTTTCTGCACCACCTTTAACTTGTGTGCAAAATCAGCCTCAGTTATTGATGCTGGTATAGCCGCTGCCAGATTTGTATGAAAAGAATAAGCAGTTTGCATGAGTTTCTTATTCAGGGTGTTGTCTTAATCATGTTAATGCTGGAAATATTACAGTGGGTGTAAATGTTATGTCTGTGAACTTCTGCCAAACAAAGATCTGAGCTCTGGCCAGGTTTCTGTCATGTCCAGGACAGGCGATGGGAAGTCATAAAATAAGCACAGGATTTGATCCATCGCATGTAGAAAAGCTTTGAAAGAGCAAAACAAGGCTTACTCTGAGGTCATAAGAAATAAAATACTTAGAGGAGAAATATTTTTTGGGTCTATTGGCCTGTGAGGTTTTGTTATTCAACGCGTTTTCTCCAGAACTCACAGCTGTGCAGGTCATTAGCAAACAGTTGCACGGGAACCTCAAGCTCAGCCAAAACCTCAGCTGAAAGTCCTGTTTTACATCCTGAGGTCACGAAAGGATTTAGATTCCATCATAGATCAGATAATCTTAAAAGAGACTATCCGAAATCATTTTCACCCGTTTCTCCAAAACAGATGGACAAAACCTATTTTACAGCACAATGCAAAATGAACACCAATTTATTTCAAGCGTTTGGAAAAGTAGCAAATGAATCATAAAACACAGGGTCACATTTTTCACACATTGAAAAAGATTAAGGGAAAGTTTTGAAAGTTCTGACATAAGTAATGCACCCATGATTTAACAGAAAGAGGATTTTAGCACCAAGAGGATGATTGAGATTGAATGATAAACTAAATAAAACTGCAATGGTTAAGTGATTGCACTTTGCCCTCAATTGAGACATATGTATATATATATATATATATATATATATATATATATATATATATATATATATATATATATATATATATATATATATATATATATATATATACTGTATATATATATATATATTTTTTTTTTCCGATCATGCCCTTACAATTTGCACAATGTTTAAAATGAAATTACACACAGTTGCCTCTATATAGACTTCATTATTCAGTTCTTGAGTAATTGAGATGGCACTCTCTGGGCATGCACTCTGGTTTAACCTGCTGTGCGCTAGTTCACCTGCCTATATTTTTAGCTTTTTTTTAAAGATGGATCACAAAAAGAGATGCCACAAGTGCACCTCTAACCCCATCATCACACAAGAATAAGAACATAAAATGTCTAATGTAGCTAAAAGGGCCAAACTGGCATCTGACCTTCAACATGTAATGTCATTATGCACTTAGAGGTTGTGTTCAGTCAAAATGGATGTTTTAGTTTTTTGTCTACAGTTGGAAAAATGTAACCTTAAAAAAATACAAGCAGAACATGATATTACATATATATTTGCTGTTTGAATTTTTTAGTTTTATTTCTGTTTTTTGCGAGATGTTTGCTGCTCCTTTCCTGACCCTGTATGAGTATGTGACAGACATGTCTATCGGACATGTATGAGAAGACACGACATCTCGTCCCATCACATTGGCAATCCACCGGCTGGATCCATCCGGAGATGGACTGAACTGTTAAACCAGGTGACTCACATGGATAATCATCCTTCATCAGATTATCATGGTCCCTAACTATGTTTTTCTCCAACCTTGCTTCGCCACAATCACAGCCACTGCAGATCCGCAGATCTGCTTGATTATTTTAAATAAATGCCTTTGAATTATCCCACTGTCTATCTTGCCTGAATACTGAGTCCTTCTGTCCTGCTCCGACAATAAGACATATTACCCTTCCAGTGAACAATGGCTGTAAGCATTTTCACAAATTAGTTATACTGTAAGTACTTTAGTCTCTCAGAAGATTAGTCTTTCTGAAGCAGTGTGTAACACTTTTCTTGCATTTACGGTAATAAAAATAAATGGGTTAAGTGCAAAGTTTGGTCTGATTTAATAGTCAGCAACAAAAACTGTCTTTTTACAAAGTGAAAATAAATATCTGAGTCTGGCTGTGTTTTATGCTAAAATAGGCTTCAGCGTAACACATACTAATAGATAACACAAACTAATATGACCATCATTTAAAATAAATGATAATACATATAAAATTCAAGGTGACCAGAGGTGAATGGTCATCAGTGTATTGCCACAACAGACAACAAGTGCGTTGCGTCACTGTGATTGTATTAAACAAAGGCCAACATGGCACCTGAGCTACAACAGAAACACCCTGACCTGCCGACCATGTTTCAAAAACAGACATTAAAAGCTTTAGTGGAGTTTGCACAGAAGAGCTTTCTGAGGATTGTAACCCAGATGGAAATATCTGGAGTTCCTTGGAAATCTGATTCAACACAGCACTGTAGTGCTCTGTAGAGAGTTGGACGAGTCAATGAAAGGAGTGCAGCTAAAAATAAGAGCTTTGTGTAAAAAATTAAGAAAGTCCTCACTGATTTTATTGAAAATGGATCAGGAAGAACGCAGTCAGATGATGATAATTTAGTAGGAGTTTTAGCATTCTACTCTTAAGGACCATACATGAGTGTTTCATCTGGGAAGGTAAAAATACGTTTGCACCGGGTGTTTAAGCTGAGTCAGGGCCTTTTAAAATTTATCACTACAGAGGAACCAGCAAAAAAAACAAACAAACAAAAAAAAAAACAACAACAAAAAATTAGGATATTTGCTATTCTTTCCAAGAGAGGACACCCCAATAAATTAATCTGAAGGTCTGTCTCTGCATGGCTCTTAGGTTATACAGGCTTTTAACTTAATAAAATGGAACAGTAATGACAAAAAACTTAACAAGTTTATCTTAGCATGAGATTAACCTCTTTAAAGAGAAAAGACTTAGATTTAGACTTAGACAAACGTTATTATAATGTTTTATACAAAGAGTGTATACAAAACGAAATCTCGTTTAGTACAGCTCTCATGACATTTCCATTTTCTTAAAGTGCAGGAGTGATCAAATGTAAACATTGGGAGAAATAACATGGTGAAAAAAAACGCATTGATATGGTCAGCTTGATGCAGGGACTATGATATGATTTACAGTTTTTTCTTTTTTATTATAATTTTTTTATATGTTTTTTTTGTTTATACAGTTTTTTCAACATTCAGCTATTTTATAGGAAGTACATGCGGCAGCATTAATTAAGTTTGCATTACTGAATCTGAATGAACTTCATCAGATCCATAACAGTTTCCTTTGAATAAATGAAGTCAAAGTGAAAATCAATCGAGTCTTTATCATTATCACGAAACTGTAATGAGATTTCATTGACACTCCTAGCTCAGAAGGCACATAGGGCCTGGTCTTCAAAGATTTCAAATAATAAGAATTTAATTGCGAGTACTAAACAAAGACGCTGCACGTGGACTAAGCGGGCAAATTATGGCAGTTTCTCAATATGTGTACTTGTAGGTTCTCATGTGCTTGTGTACTTTGAAAAACGTTATCAGCTTCAGCCCTAGTACTGTTCCAACTCAAAAGAACAAGAAGACCGAGAAAAGACAAAGTCCCCGGATGTTGTTTTTGCCCCTCCCTATTTACAGAGTATGCATCAGAGCTGACTTGAGATTGACAGCTGTCCCAGCATGCACCGCAGCAGCAACAGCTTTCAATGGAGCGCTCTCAGAGCTCAAAGTAATAAAATAAAAGTTCTGTTTTCTGTTGCCATTGTTCTTTAAAAGTATGTTTTAAGATCATTCAAGGTGAGAACATTATAGTTTTAAGTGTTGAGAGGACCGTGGTAACCAGCGGACCTCCGAGGCTAACCGCAGCCTAATTCTAACCCGTCTGCAGCAGCCCACCTGGCATAGCCATGTGTGAAGTACCGCTGGCACTGATGCCGATTTTGTTGTTTTATTTGGCAGAATGTTTATTTGATTTGTGTTTATTTGACTGTGTTCATTAATATTCCCCCACTAAATGAAAAAAGAAAGAAATATTATTATATAGAGACTATTAATAACAGGAGGTTAATTGCAGGTCCAGACGAGCTGAGCATGTAGTGACGTGACGAGTACGCTTCTGTCCCAATTGACCCGTATTTATTCCGCATGCTCCCGTTCTCCCAAAGACCATACTTTCCTGTTTTTTTGTCTCAAGAACATACTTGGCGAGGACTCAAGTCCTTAGTCACATTCTTGTGAATTGAGAAATGGCCTATGAGTGATCTAAAAAGGTTACACATGCAAATAATGACACGTTAAAGGAAAAATTGCATGTGTTACACACCCCTTTAGAAAACAAATCTACTATGATACTAAGATGGGCTTTAAAAAGGGCACTTTAAAACTTTGACCCTGTTGTACGTATATGCCACTTATTAATAATTTGTCACAATGCTTAGAGTAATTGTTCACTGGAAGGCTAAAACGTCTGATGTTACTTCATTATTTAAAAAAACTTTTCTGTCCTTATTTATAAAAATAAGGCCATTGGCATCCTTTAATTTTATTTATGAAAAGTTGAAAACTGTTGCATGCTCATGTCATTTGGTTTTGGCTTGAAATGGGATTTGACCAAGCTTTGAAGTGTCTACACTCTGTGTTTAACTTACAGGTGTTTACAGTGAGAAAGCAACAATAATAATGTGTTGAGTTCATATAACTATATGCATCATATTTTATCAATGCTTACTACCCCCATGTGCACACATGTGCAGCGCTATGCTGCATGTTGAACTCCATCCACACTCTGAAATGTTGCTTCCTTAGTGTCAGAGTTGTTCAACTTCTGCTGTTATTCCCCATATTTCCTCCATGCACTCTGTTGGCTTTGATGGCCACTCAGAGGGATCCAGCTGAACTTCACCACATGAAGCCTTAGATTGTGTTGATACAGTTGCCTACCCTGAGGCTTGATAACAGCCCATGAAGACAGGGGGCCAGGGAAGCGGCTCAGCCCCCGGCACTGACCTCCACCGCTCCCCAGACTGAAAAGTTTGCAGCCCTCACAGCTGAGCTATGAGTCCAGTCCCGGTTCTGCTGGTCACTCTTGGCCTGTAGTCTTCAAATGGTCATTGGTTGTTTCATCCATCGTCGCTGATGAAGCGGTTGCAAACATGTGACCAAAGCAGCGGAGGGGGCAGGACGTCACCTGAGAAGTGCAGAACATCTTGTTTTCTTCTCGCTGAGAAGACTTCTGATGAAATGTTTGAGTAGCAGGATGGATACACCTGGGTGGGTGCCATGGAACGTTTTCACCAATCAGCTAGAATTACACAACCCATAGACCACCCTCCAGCGGAGATCTCACACAAGAAGGAAAATCTGAGTCACATCTAATAAATCTGTAAAAGAAAAAAATCTCAATCAAAGTCCAAGTCCATTCCCACTGTTATGAAGAAGAATTCAACTCAATTTCATGAGATAATGTATTAAAAAAAACTCCAACTTGAATATTCACTCATAAAGGGACAGCAGACTCACAGTCTTACTCTAAAAAAAGGACAGTGTTTTTAAAAAGGACCCAGAGCTTCCCAATCAGCTGAAACTTGTCAGTCACATGTCCAAACAACATGTGAAGTAAAGCTACCGACAGTTAAAGTCTTCCAGCTTCCTACAGTCTGTTCTCCTTATTAAACTCATCTAATAAGACCTCTGGCTGCTTGTAACAGACTTTCTGCTTCTCTTTGTTGGCACTCTGCGGTTCATATGTCTCCAGAACAGATGAGGTGATCGCAACAAGAGTGGTCTGTTAATGAATAACAGTAGATTACTGTGATTTATCTGCATAAAACTATGTTTTAACTCATGGAGGAAGCCATATATCAAGCTTGCACAGAAATCCTGCTAACTTCAAAGCTTTGTTGCACTTGCACACTCAAAACGAAAAGGTTGATAACAAGAGTCTGAATAATGGGTATTTCACTTTAGTTTCCCATATCTTGAGACATCTTTAGCTGTTTGGCTCTATGTAGATCCCTTACTTTGGCTTATTATATTTAATCCATATTTATCAGATCAAATATCTGTTTGGTCTCTACAACTTGTATGCAAGCTCATCTAAAATGCATTTGTTGCGAAAAAACAAAACAAAAATATGACGATAGTTATTAAATAAACCTCTTTGACCTCACGTTAATCTTTCATTTACTTGAACTAACATTTTTGTAGAATCGCTGACATTTTTCAATCACTGTTTACTCCTTTTTGCTCTAGTTTTGTATTCCAGAATATGTCTAATACAGAAGAGCTCATGATGAAATTAGTTAAGAGAGGTGCAAAGGTCCCGTGACCTTAAATTATACCAAAATCAGAAAACCGTCCAGCAACATTTGACCTTGGTAGTGTAGGTGTTTGTATTGGCATTGATGTATGTATTATGGTAAAACATCTTTACTTTTCTCAGCCATCGAATTTTTACTGTTTTAAAAGTCTTGTGATTTTTTTTAAATGTGACTTTGCAAACCTAACTTATGCGTTCATATCATATTATATATAAAGAAAAGCCCAAATTTAGTTCCCCTTCACCTTGCTAAAAGTTCTCATTAGGTTTTTTCTGATGTACTCTTTCTACTTTCTGTGGTCTCCATTGTCCCAATAACATTGCTCCAGTGGTCTTCTAGTTCAGCGGTCCCCAAACACCGGGCCGAGGACTGGTCCCGGTCCGTCGCTCATTTGGTACCGATATTTAATTTATCGATCAGAGTCTGAGTGATGTTTTATTTTGAAAAATATAAAAAATTGCGGTATTCTCTCCCAATTACATCAGTCGGTGCATCTGTGCCTCTTGACACAGGTTAATTCAAGACTCATCCTATTTATAACATCTTATCTTTGTGAAGCACGATTTTCTGTGGTTACAGCGACCAAAGCAAAGCTACGCAGCAGACTGGACATTAGGAGCACACTTCAGTGTGTCATTGTTTCTGATTACGCCTAGATGGGACCGGCTTGTTTCGGAGAAACAGGCTCAGGGTTCCCACAAATTCAACATAATGGTGAGTTTTATTTTTATGCTGTTTGTATTTGATTTTATGCCAGTCGTATCATTTTACTTGATCGTATTGTCTGAAAATATTGTCTGACATATAGCGGTCCGTGGTGCAAAAAAGGTTGGGGACCGCTGTTCTAGATCACCTAGATGTATAACTGCAAATCTAGATCTCTCTACAAAAGACAAAAGTTTAAAGTCTATATAAATCACTCCCAAATTATTCTTTCATTTGAATTTGAACTGTATAAATCATGCCTTTGGGTTTTTTTTTTATATTTTCTTGTGAGTTCTTATTGTTGTGGATTTTTTTTTTTTTTGCATTGACTGAACAGTGGCAATTGCAGTTGAATTTTATTATTGGTTTAAAAGGTACATGCCTGTAGGGGTTTTCTTCTCTCATACAGCCTTTGATCAACATAGTTCCGCATTTGGGTACAAATACATCTGATTTTTACACGTCCCTGTGTTAGTGACTAATTATGTTCTCCACTGGTTTAACTAAGTCAGTGCCTTGAAGCACGATTAGCCTACCGCCCACTAGACTCCATAAAGCCTACCTAAACATCCAGGGATGAGGGAGGTGAGAGATCTATCCATGGCGTATCTACAAGCATAACTCTGCTCAATCATGCTTAATAAAGTTAAGACAAGGCTAGACTTAGGGACACTAGCTGTTTTTGCACTTGTCCAAATTTGTCTGATTGCAAAGTGAGCAAGTCAAGGGGGAGAAAAAGACGCAAGTTCACACACCCTCCAATGCAGAAATCTGTCCCAATGAAGCATTTGTCAGGACAGCAACTGCGCCCTCTACAAATTTCTCACAAGTCAGAAAATACACTGGAAAACTAACAAAATTTTACCCCAGTTACCCAAGTTTTGGAAGAAAAAGCAGCAGATGAATGATGTCATTCTGTTCTTACAGTCCTGAGAATGGGAGCACAATCCTAAGTTCTATAGTTTGTTAGTGATGTGCTAAATTCTTTCTCTTTTAACCCTTCCGGAAAAAGTAGAATTTAGTCATTCTTTTTCTGATGAGTCAACCATTTTTATTGAAAATGCTAAATTTAGCTTTTAGTCAACAATGATTCTATAATCTCTTTTTTTTTTCTGTGATTACTCGAAGCTTTAGAGGATCTGACGCTTGGGTGAGTTTCCTAGGATGTTCACTCCTGGAAAAGTTTGGCAACTATGTTAAAACTTTTCCCTGTGTGCATAATATTTATTTTTGTACAACAGGGCCAAAAGAAGTAACGTTTTGGTTAGCAATTAACAAGTGTTTACTATTGAAATTTCTAAAAGTTTATTTCCCTGAACCTTCTTTCTTTTTTTTTGTTCCAGACAGTCATTAGAGAACTTGAGCCAATTTAAGTCTAAAAATATTTCCTTTTCAAAAAGTAGACCTGCCATTTGCAATAACTTTGAACATTTATAACAAGGATGGTCACTTTATTTGGTGAATGAAACTTATGCATTTAGTATGAAATTGATTATTTAGCCTCAGGTGGAATCTCTGTTTCTGTTTTTACAAGCAGCCAAAGATCACAAACCACAGGTTTGTCCTATTAGGTTAAAACAATCTGCTCAGAGAATACAATCTTTCATCCCCAGAGCCTCAGCTCAGATAGAAAAGAGCTTTCCAAACAAAACTAAGGACTTAGTCAGAGTATTGGAACAGTTTCCACATCAAATCTGCAGACTTTGCTTTTCTTTCCACTAATTATCTCCATTACACTGAATTGGGATGACAAATGAAGATAAATCCACCCAGAGCGTTCTGAACTGATGCTATTCTTAACATGGAAATGAAAAGGTTGATCTACTTTTTTCAGTCCTTGCTGTAAAAGAGCTCTAAAAGGCTTTAACTACACCTATAAAGGCTGGGAACATCTCTGTGTGGTAATGTTGTAACATCTAAGGTCACATGTCACTGTTACTACAGTTGTGGCTTTGTTTATTTGCGTTCTTCATCTCCTGCTCATCTTTATTTTTTCTTCCTCCGCTGCTCGAGGTCACAGGTTGATTTCCTATTTTGATCGGCAAAACAAGGGCAGCATTTTCCACTACTGCTGCGTGCCGTCAACTCTGAACCAACAGGAATCGTGTTTATGATACAACAGAGCTGCTTCGGACGACTCCACTATTTTCCATCTCCATCATTTATTGAAAACAGCTCAGCAGGTGGGGCAAAGAGTGTCAGCCAGGCTCCGGTCGCAGTGATCTTAAAGCAGAAATTCTTTTTTACACGTTTACATTTTAACCTTTATTTGTGGCTCTAAGGCTGCTCACACTTACTGTTTAACTGCCAAAGCCCCACGCCTCAAATAAACCAGTTTGTAAAAGTTTATAAAGGCAAAAAAAATTATGTATGCAGTGGAATTTCACCAACAACAAACCTACCCATTTTCATGTCACAGCCACAAGCATCATCATGTATTTCATCAGTATTTTATGTAACAGACGGAGAAAAAGTCATGCATAAATGTGAAGTGGAGGGAAAATGATAGAAGGTTTAATAAGACATGAGCATAGATTAGACCTTAGAGGTATGTTCGGCCATAATACCCAAAACCTTGTTTGGAGAAAAACCACAATCATTATGTCAAACAGAAACCTCTTACCAAAGTATTCCAGAGTTAAATTGTAGGCCATTTCTCTGACAGCTGAAGCTTGGTCCAAACTGGGTCATCAATGATCCCAAACAAGAGCTAATCTATAACAGAATGGCTGAGAAAGACAATAATAAAAGTACTGCCGGGGCCTACTCCAACTCCACACTTTACACTCATTAAAAATGAGAAAATATAGAGGCTTAAAACATCCTGGATACATTTCTTCTTATATGTTTGCTAGATCAGTATTTCATTTTGACTTGAAAAAAATTTGAAAAAAAAACATTTATTATGTTATGTGCTTTTACGAAATTAAATATTTCTAATAATTTGGGGAGTGGCGGCCTAGTGGTTGGGACATTGTTCTTGGAATCCAGAGTTTCTGAGTTCAAGCCCCACTCCCATAGACTGCCTCTCTGGGACCCTGAGCAAGACCCTTAAACCCACACTGCTCCCTGAGCACCGCATAGTGGCAGCCCACTGCTTCCTAAGGGGATAGGTTAAATGCAGAGGCAAATTTCTCTCATGCGAGATCAATAAAATTCTATTATTTTTATTAATCTTTATGATCTGCAGTTTGATTTAAGCAGGTTTGCCTTTATTTACATGCAAGAACTGTAGCATCAACTGGGATGTGCATATGTCTGTGTGGAAGGTGCTTATTCTGCAAACACGTGTCCTGGCCGGCACATGTTGTGGTTGTCCCAGGACATCACAGAGCCCCTGAACAGGTTCATCCTCTGGGAGATGGCACAGGAGGTCAGTGACCCAAACCCCGGGGCCAAAAGCAATTATGCTCTGCAGCTAGTAAACATCACACACCTCACTTTCCATTTAGCTGTACAACACAGCAGCTCCAGGTCAGGCTGTTAAGCTCCTCATTGGCTGGAATGTTTTAACTGGCAGGCTCTCAATTGATGAATTTTAAAAGCTTGGAAATTATCTGTGTTTTGTCCAGGAAGAGGCCTCATCAGTCAGTCTTCATACTGTCCAGAAATAAAATTGCAGAAGCAAAGGCACCCAGTAGTGCAGAGAATGTGCTTATTTCCTTTTTATTAATGATCATATCAGCCACTACAGCACATTGTTCTCTGTTAGGTGGGTTTGAGCTCAGATCTCCCAGGGAGGAAATAAGGTCATGGTGTTCAGGAATCGACTCATCTATTGGGACAATGGGGCAAGCATGGCTTCCCATCATGCACTGCTGCGACACACCAATCAGATGTCCGGGAATCAAGATTCTTGTTTTTTTTTCTTTATTTCCTACACTGTTATAAGGTTAGATCTAACCCTCTCAATCACGTTAAGTGCTTCCTTTTTTGGAAAACTCTGATGGGAAAACATAAAGAAAAAACCCCCAAAAGATGACCGTGTTTTTTGGTTGCAACAATAGACTTTTCTGTTACTCATAAAGTTGTGTTCTCAGAGCCTATTTAATTATGAGTATGCACATCCCAACTGATAAGCGATGGCTATCAAGAAAAATTTGAAAGGTTTTTCTTTTGATATCAGGATTCAATTTTACATGATAGTCAAATTTTTAGCAAGGGATCAAAGTCTGAATTTACATTTACAAATATATGTATAAAAATGTAAATTCCCAAAGTTATTCACATTTTGTCATCTTAGAACCAATACTTAGCAGATCATAAAAGTCAAATAAAAGGTAATGTACTGATTTCTCCTCAGAGTGACAGTACTGTAGGGCACCCCTAGATGCTTATCACCAGAGTTCATCAAGATCTGATGTGGAATTTAAAAAAAAGCCTCTCAAAATCTGTCAAATTGGTCTCTTTTGTCAAAGTTATTGTCCATATTGATAAGAAACTTCCTGTTTCCATTTGGTAATTCCACTTTAGGGTTACAGCAGGACCCCTTAATGCACATCTCATCAAATATCACAAACGTCTGATATGGGATTTCAAAATTAAAGCCTTGAGTTATTCCTAGATTATGTAGATTCCTGGGTTCTATTTAAGAAAAGCTTCTTCTGCTATTACTGCTATGTTATTGGAAAATTATGGGGTATTTATTGGTATTCAGTGTTCTTTTAGAGCCGGTGCCAATGGCATCAATAAGCCAACTTTGACAAAACATTTCGGCTGATAAAATTGTTCCCTTTATGTTTTTTACAAAATCTTTCACTGCATGATACTCTAACTATACTGTATCAACACTTTGACATTCAATTTCATTTGACCTTAAAGACTTTGCACAGGTCAGAAAATTTCCTCTTCTTATGATCATCTCACACACATCTCTAGTAGACAATAGGCAATTACTTAAATCGGATTAGTGAGATAATGGACATAGAAGGCTTTGACCCCAGCTTCACAACCGCAGCCCAGGCAACACCCACATATTTGTTACCAACTTTCCAGCTGTAATATTTTAAAAATGTGTTATTATTATTCTATTATAATTGATTCGTGTTAGCGTGTTATTATCTGAAAACTCGTTCCTTCAACCTTTGATCGTTCCTCAGTTTGTGATTAAGGGGGGCCAGGCCACCCTGTAGTCCAGGCTCACCGCGTGGGCTGACTCAGACGGCAGCAGTGGCAAAAACTTCCAGGAAAATCTCACATAAATCAGGTGTGATAGCTGAACGGAAAAACATTCCCTTCTCCAAGTCTGCTTCCCAACATTTCTCCCACCAGGAAATCTAAAGTTTAACACCTTTTGAAAATGAGGGGAAAGAAATGGTCCTTGAGGATAAACAATATTTTTTGAGGCATTTGTTGTATTGTCCCAGGCAACAAGAGAATCATTTATTTTGTTTTTATCCTTCATGCTATCATCTTTCCTTCCCAAAGCTTTTCCAATACATTCTCAACAATGCACTTGGAGTAATTGTAGTGGTTAAAGAGGCAGGCCAGATATCTAAACAGGAAACATGGTAAAAGGGGCTGAAATGACTCTGATTGAATGAGACAGTGGGATGGAAAATAACGTTAGATGGAGGTCGGAAAGTTCACCCCGGAGTCTTTCCTCACACTGCAGCCTGTTGTGATTTCATGGATTAAAAGTAGACAGCTGAAGACATCCACAAACATCCAGGCTCGTCTTGATTTAATCACAGCACCAATTTATCTCTCTGGAGTTATTTTTAGCTGAGTTTCCCAGTGACAACATTCAGCTGGGTGGAATTACATTTGGGGCGAGAGATGGAGCTGTTGCAAGGCAGACGTCGGGTCATGCAGAGGTTGTTTCATCCAGACTCCAGCTGCTGCTAATGAGCGCTCCTGATGTAGAAAGTAATTGAAAAAGTTAATTCCATGATTACAAATCTGTACTGTCTCTTCCTTTATCATTCATTACCGGTAAATTGATTCTACAGATTGGTCATTATTCTGTTAAGGGATAACATAAAGAAATCATTTGCTGAATTTTATTTCATGTAACTGTTTCCTATCACCTCATTCTATATCTGTGGAAATAGAAAAACAGGGTCATATATGGTTTACCAAAAAAAAAGTTGTTTCCCTAACAAAAAAAGGCAATTAATCACCTTTAGAATGTAAGAAAACCAGACTAAATGATGTAGTTATTAAAAGGTAGTTCTGTTCATAAAGGGAGAATCATCCATCCGAAAATAAACCCCTGATACTCTATGAAAATTTAAGACTTAAATAAATCCAGCTTGACAACATGAAGCTGGATAAATGCAAAACATCCAATTTAAATACATTTAAAGCTTTGGGATTCTAAACCTATAAATGGAGAAAATAAATAGTAAAGAAAGCTGTGGAGAAGCTTTTTCAGATAAGTCCTGATTATCAGTGATGATGGTTCTGAATTAAGACTATGAAAAAATGTTAGAAGGATTATGAATAAAAAAAAATGTTTTTATGTAAGTCATAGCTGCTGTTCAAACATCAACTTTATGGAACCAATGAAAGAAATTCCCCTTTTATTCCACTTCCTTCTGACTCAACTTGGATAAAAACAAAATCTGTTTTGCAGTTGGATTTTTTTTTCCACTGCAAAACCTTTGCAATGTCTGTGGTTGACCAATCAGAACGATCTGAAACATTCTAAGACTAAGAAACAGGACTTTGTTTCCAGGTGGGAAATTTGTATTTGGGTTTAAACTTAACTTCGGGTATAAACTTAACTCATAATGCATAAACTTTTTATTAAATTAATAATTTGCCAATTTTAATACTCATTATGATGGAAATTCTCAGTGAGAAAAGATTAAATGTCAATAAAAGGAAGCTAATGGCTTCTGACTTATTATAAAAGTTTAAAAATCAGATAAACTTAACTAAAGCCACTCTCCTATTAAACATGGTAGAGATTTAGAACGATTCCTACATGATAACACACACCCACCCAGATGTGTCAAAACCTTGCCTTACCAAAGGCAACAAATTCCTGACTTTATGAATAAAAAAGAAAAAAAAAGAAAAAACATCCCTCCTTAGTCACACCAAGAGGAGGTGTCCCCAAATTATTTTTGAAACAGATTTTCAGGGATTTATTTTCTTCTTGAAAGTGTGGTTGTGATTTACTGTGTTTACTAAAAGACTTTCCCCACAGGCTGGCTTCTGCAGCCGAGCCATAACAGTCCATGGCAAAGCAGGATCAGGACTTCAAAGGCCTCTTGGAGATTGTTGCAGCCAGAAGCATGAAATAACACTGTGACAAATACAACATGCATGACAGGACACAGTGTCCCTCATTTGTTCCCTTTCTGTTCTCAATCATGCTGCTTATAAATGTACAAAATAAAACCAGGCCGTTCCCTGGAATGTAGCTTCACAGCTGAGTTGGAGCGATGCACAAACAAGTCAATCCTTTGCACCACAAACACATTTTTCGGTCTTTAATGAGTCACACGGATTCATTCAGAAGAACCAACCAGAACTATGTCAATGGAATAGTATGATAAAGTGAATTAAGTGGACTGGAATACTGTATTTAGCCCCTTGTCTTCAAATATTTGTCATAAAACATGATGCCATCAGACAGTTCTCTGCCTAAAAAAATGTTAACCCTAATTTAAAAATTTTTTGTAGAGTCACCTTAGTCATATAGGGAAGGCTATTGCTCTCTGAAGGTTATTTATCCATTTTTCTTTTGTCTGGAAAAATATCTCTTTAAGAAAGACCACCTCCCATTGTGAAATACTTTCAAAGTTAACATATTTAATCCAAGCTTACAAAAAATCGAGTGCTTGGACTCATTACATTTACATGGACTAAAATAATTGAATTGAAGGGCTGATCAGTTAAAACATTTTTCATTTAAAGATGTCAGATTGAAGGTTCTAATCTGATTCCATCCGGTCAGAAAGAAATTTCATTCCAATCGAGAGGTGGTTTTTTTCCAGTCACCATTCTGATTAGTGTCCATGTACACAATAGGGTTGCCAACTCTCTGAAAATTAAATAAGGGATATTTCTTCGCCAGGCATTGTCATCTACACTACAGATATCGTACATTTATTTGTGCCTTTCTTTTCTGTGTGAATGGATTTTTTAAACATTTAAGTCAAACCTGAATCAAATTAGACACATAATTTAGTTTCTTATTACAAGAGAGTTAATTTTTTAAGGGACAGTTGGCCACCCTAGTCCACAACCATCTTTGGAGTAAAATGATGTAATCTGTGCATGTGTGCAACATCAGCATGATTTTTTTCTCTTTAATAACCATCATTCACTGGCTCCTGGTCCTCCTTGGTAAAGGATATGACTTTAAATGTAATATAAGGATGAACATGCCATCCTGTCGTCTACCCGTATAGCAAAGGAATATTAGAATAAGGTACATCTGAGCCCTAACTAAAATGACCACCCTAAAAAAAATATGATGCAGTGAAGGTCCATAGCAGAGAAAAACCCCATAAACAGACACGACTAACGGGCCAAAGAAAAAGAAAAAGGCATTGCAATTTATATATTAAACTATGGATAAGAAATAATATAGTGTATTTTGCGGACTATAGAGTGCACCTCAATATAAGCCGCACCCACAAAGTAAAAAAAATAAAAGGTATATATATCATCTGCACCAGGATAAAAATGGAAGATTATCGACTTAACTGGTTACCAGTTCCTAACTGCACATAACAGAACTGATTAGTTTTGGAATGGTGCCTGTAGCATAAAGGTAAAAGTGCTGATCAAACAAAATAGAAAAGTTATTGATCAGTTTATCTATCGTCCTCCTGCACACAGAAACCACTGAAGAAATCTTTTTCAGCATAGCTTTGTCACATTCCCTTTCTTTGTCGATGTTATTGTTGCTGTCCGTGTCGCTGTCATGGTGGGGTGAAGCAGCTGCCCTCTTCACGCAGCAGTCCAGCCTTTCGGAACCCATTGGTGATCGTGGATTCCTTTACACTGCTCCATGCCGTTAGGATCCACTGACAGACATCAGAAAATAATGCTCTTCCCATGCGGTAAGTTTTGTGGAGGATTTTTCGCCGCTCCTCATCCAAGCATCCCATTCACTCCGAAGTGCTGCTTTAAGGGCTCGATTCACACTGATGTCCAGGGGATGCAAAAACTTGATTGTACCTCCAGGAATCACAGCAGGAATTGAGTTGGTTCTTTCGATTCTTTGATTTGCTTTCACTGAATCGTGATGCGGGCCCTCATAGTGTCCAAAACAAGTAGCACTTTTTTCCTGTGAAAAAATCTTCTGGGGCGATTTTCCATAGCACTCTGTTAACCAGTACTTCATTAGACTTACTAGCATCGGTCCTTTTTATTTTTTATTTAACCACAATGTTTTTCAGGAGTTGGTCTTTGGGCATAGATTTGGGCTTAAAAAATGACTATCAGAGGAAGCTCCTTTACAGAGGTAAAATGTGTCCTCTCGTATCTGGTGGTTTTCACCATAATGGATGATACACCTGTCTTGTTTACAGTCCTGGTCAGAGGCAGATCAAATGTCAGTGGCCCTTTATCTATATTTACAATGTTGTTTGGTCCTATGGCGTTCTCCGAAATGTTTTTTTCAACAAATTGTTGGAAATGTAAAACTTTTTCATGATAATCTGGGGGAGTTGGTAACAAAAAGTTGTCTGCGCCCCGAGGTAAAGGCTCTTTCTTTTCATTAATCTGTGACACCGAAATGGTCCTCCATTAAAATCACCAATAATCATTTAGCGGGTGATTGATTTGGCTTTCAGACGGATTTGCAAGGAGGATACTCCTCGGCTACCACTTCTCTGAGCGGTAACCCAGTCCTCAAGAACATTTTCAAGTTAGGGCCACCTGCTTTTATGTCCTCTGAAATCCTTTCTATTTTTTTTTTCTTTTCATTGCTGTCTCCAGCGCCGAACCATGGATTCATTCACCTCAAGTTTACGTGTGGCAGCTCTACTTCTTTCCTGAACTGCCAGATTAATGGCCTTCAACTTAAATGTGGCATCATATGAACTTCTTCGTGTGGTTTCCATGATGAATGGAAATGAGTTTGAAGAAAATTCGGCCTCATGCCTGCTGCTGCATGTGCTAAATGAAAGTTACCTTTATTTATTTGAATTTCAACTTTCATTTCCCACCGTCGCCCCCCGGTCGGTAATGAAAAATACACAGAAAAGACACACCTCCTTATACGCCGTGTGGTTCAGAGTGTGTTAAAAAAATAGTGCTTATAGTCTGGTAATAAATACACTCATACTCATAGTTTTCTGGGACAGGGTCAAAGGGGCAGCAGTCTCAACAGAGACTCCCAGACTTCTCTCTCTCCAGACACCCCCTCCAGCTCTTCTAAGGGAAAACAGAGGTACTCCTAGGCCAGCAGAGAGACATAGTTCCTCCAGCGTGTCCTGAGTCATTCCCTAGGCCAGTGTAACCAAACTTTTTTGATTGAAGTATCGGAACAGATCCCTGCCATATTTAATTTTATTACCTGAGAAATAAAATATCTTCACGCACCCCTTGCAATGCTCAAGAGGACCACTAGGGGTATGAGTACCTCCGGTTGGGCATCACTGCCCTAGGCTACCTCAGCTGACTCCTCTTGATGTGGAGGAGAAACAGCTGTACTCTGAGCCTCTCACAGATGACCAAGGACCTAAAGGCTGATTTACATATTTATTAAACCCAGGCGTCAGCGTGTGCGTCGCAGTGAACACAAATCTGCCCCTGCCGCATACACTCTGCTGCACCTCTCCAAAATTGTGATGCAGACAGGAGGCATCTGATTGCTCGAATCTACATCCACTCTACACAATGCGTATTTCCTGTTTGGTACCTTACCGGCTTGTTTTGTTTGTATGACCACCATTGCAGAAAACGACTTGTGAAGTTGGACCAGCTAGAAGGGCAAGGTGCGCGAGGAGGCTTGGACCCTTTTTCCACCTGGATCCTCGCTCTTTTTCGCCCTCATGTCCAAACACACTTGCCCCCACTTCCTCACTGCCTCGGCCGTATCTAGACCCACAGCTGGTTTGTGAATGTCCCTCTTCTATTGTGGCGTGGAATAACATAGCACAGACCCTGCTTCAATATGGGGCATAAATCAACAATATCTGAAACAAGCTCACAGCGACGCACCACTGCGGGAAGTATAACCAGCCCTTATCCCTAGTGCAGGGGTCGATTTAGGATATTTGGGGCCCTAGGCAAAAACAGGCATGGGGCCCTCTGAATTGAGAAGACAACACATAAAACAGACTCATTATACGGATATAGAAATTTTAATAGAATAGACATAAATTATTTGTTCTACGTTTTATACCTACATGCTCTGGAGAACAAAGTTTGGTGCTTTTATATGTTGTTACCAAAGTGTCCACTAGCAGAAAAAAGTCACTAGATTTAGCACAAATACGCAATAGTTGTATTAACTATACATGTAAACACAGTTTTATGGCCCCCACCAGGAACTAGGGCCCCTAGGCAACTGCCTAGTATTGCCCAATGGTAAATCCCGCCCCTGTCCTCTCACTAAAAGAGAGCCCAGCCTAGGAACTAGTTCTTTTGGGCGTGATCCAGATTCCATACCATAGTTGGGGGTAGAAATGTACAGCAGACCAACAGATATATTTAGAGCTTTGTGAAGATAAGTACACACATCTATGGAATTTATCAACCTAGGTATTTTAAGTTTTACAAGGTTTTTATGAATGATAACGATTATAATTTTATTTGTTGACTTTTCATACAGTTAAAATATTCAGATTTTAAGATCATACATAGGGCCGGATTTATCAAAGGTTTGCGTGTATTAAAACGTGAGCTATTTCACTGCGCACGCAAAAAAATGTACAAACTGATCTATCAACAGCGTGCTAAAAAGATTTGGTCTTTAAAACGTGCTAAATAGCGTCTCTTATCCATTTATTACTTTTTCTGCAATGAATATTCAATATAGGGCGTTTACACGCAAAAGTGCGTCTTGTGGGAGGATAACATGTAAATATATTAATTTAGCACTCGCAAAGTGATTTATCAAACCTGAAAGCAATTTTGCTAACGGTATCTGACTCTATATTTAACACGTTTCAAAAGAAGGTGCAAATGGTCTGTATGCGTAATTGCGCACACATGGCAGCGGTTATTGTCGCAAGAAGGAGAAATCGAAATGAAGCAAGGAGACGCAGAGAACGCATTTTTTCACTCCGTGTGAATATTTTTGGAATGAACGAGGAAACGATCATCAAAACATATCGTTTATCCAGCATTGCCAATTTGGAGCTGTTGGGGGAACTCCGAATGGATTTGGAGCCAGGCACAAGGAGGACCCACGCAATACCAGATATCACGAAACTCCTTGCAACATTGCACTTTTTTGCATCTGGGATCTCCCAATCTCGTTTTTCAGAAGTGCTGTCCGACGTTCTAAATGCCATGTCGCCCTGACGCCCTACCGGAGAACCCCGACACCCTGCGCCTGTGGAGCAACATGCCAATGCAGTCATCTTATCCACAGTCACTTCTTGTGAGCCATTTGGTATGTGCATTTTTCTACAGGCCGATAAAAAACACCTGTTTTATTTTTGTTTGTGTGTTTTTTTCTTACTGCGGTGAAGTAGAAATTCAGCCACATACCACCTTAGGGAATAAAGGTTACCAAAGTTTATATATATATATATATATATATATATATACACTATATTGCCAAAAGTATTTGCTCACCTGCCTTGACTCACATATGAGCTTAAGTGACATCCCGTTCCTAATCCATAGGGTTCAATATGACGTCGGTCCACCCTTTGCAGCTAGAACAGCTTCAACTCTTCTGGGAAGGCTGTCCACAAGGTTTAGGAGTGTGTTTATGGGAATTTTTGACCATTCTTCCAGAAGCGCATTTGTGAGGTCGCACACTGATGTTGGACGAGAAGGCCTGGCTCTCAGTCTCCGCTCTAATTCATCCCAAAGGTGTTCTATCGGGTTGAGGTCAGGACTCTGTGCAGGCCAGTCAAGTTCATCCACACCAGACTCTGTCATCCATGTCTTTATGGACCTTGCTTTGTGCACTGGTGCACAGTCATGTTGGAAGAGGAAGGGGCCAGCTCCAAACTGTTCCCACAAAGTTGGGAGCATGGAATTGTCCAAAATGTCTTGGTATGCTGAAGCATTCAGAGTTCCTTTCACTGGAACTAAGGGGCCAAGCCCAGCTCCTGAAAAACAACCCCACACCATAATCCCCCCTCCAACAAACTTTACACTTGGCACAATGCAGTCAGACAAGTACCGTTCTCCTGGCAACCGCCAAACCCAGACCCGTCCATCAGATTGCCAGATGGAGAAGCGCGATTCGTCACTCCAGAGAACGCGTCTCCACTGCTCTAGAGTCCAGTGGCGGCGTGCTTTACACCACCGCATCCGACGCTTTGCATTGCACTTGGTGATGTATGGCTTGGATGCAGCTGCTCGACCATGGAAACCCATTCCATGAAGCTCTCTGCGCACTGTTCTTGAGCTAATCTGAAGGCCACATGAAGTTTGGAGGTCTGTAGTGATTGACTCTGCAGAAAGTTGGCGACCTCTTCGCACTATGCGCGTCAGCATCCGCTGACCCCGCTCCGTCAGTTTACGTGGCCTACCACTTCGTGGCTGAGTTGCTGTCGTTCCCAAACACTTCCATTTTCTTATAATACAGCTGACAGTTGACTGTGGAATATTTAGGAGCGAGGAAATTTCACGACTGGATTTGTTGCACAGGTGGCATCCTATCACAGTTCCACGCTGGAATTCACTGAGCTCCTGAGAGCGACCCATTCTTTCACAAATGTTTGTAAAAACAGTCTGCATGCCTAGGTGCTTGAATTTATACACCTGTGGCCATGGAAGTGATTGGAACACCTGATTCCAATAATTTGGATGGGTGAGCAAATACTTTTGGCAATATAGTGTATATATATATTTCTTTTTTTGGAGGGGGTGGTGTCACTGTAAGATTAAAATTTCTTAATGCACTAGTTTGCACAAACTACAAACTACTTTGCCGCAAACCACAAAACGCGCAAAACCATCATTTAAATAGGGCGTCTCCAACAGTTTTGCGCCTGCCACCAGTTACGCAATCGCTCTTGTTAAATCACCCGCAAACCATGGTTCAGCCCCTCGCGCAAAATTCCACTTTGCGAGCGCAAATTACTGCACGCAAAATTGGATCTTGATAAATCCGGCCCATAATGTACTATTTCACTTTGTTAATCTGTGAAATAGACTTTTAATATTGAGATTCCTCAATATGGTTGATGTTTAAAAACCAATAAATGTGATTACGATTTGTTTTTTTTAAGGTTATTTCTGGATCTACCTATCTGTTAACACCAGAGGTCTGCATAATAATCCAAATTGAACAGTTGTTTGTTCTTTGAGGAGGAACCGTGAAGGGGAAATGGTGTCTTCAAGGGATTCATTCTTGCTCAAAAGATGGAAAATTCTCCATCAATGAGGAAATGAGGAAAAAAAATTTACTGCGAAAAAAATAAATAGATTTTTCTTAAAATAACTGACATTGACATTTAAAATAAGAAAAAAATAACTGCTTTGTCTTATTTAAACGGCACAATATCCAATTGCCTTATCTAAAGGGCAAAAATTCCATTGGTAAACCAACTTATTTAACTGCTCAGATTAAGTGCAAACACACTTATCTTAAGAAATCTTTACCTTTTTTTTTGATCATTTTTGCAACAGTGGCATTTCATGGTTCAAACAGGCCTGTAGGAGTTGCTACTCTGAAGGTCAGATTCAACAAAAAATGTTTTGGAAAATAAATTTTATTATAAAGGAAACTATATTTAAATACATGTTCAATTCATTTTACTGGGGAACATATGGATACAACTCAGATTTAATAAACTACAACTTATTTAAGATTCTGAGGATGTTATTAAATCCCTTTCTAGCAAATACCCCTCAGCCGAAATCATTTTGTGCAGGGATGCAGTCTTAGGAATTGGACAGAAACCTTTTAAAACCTATATATAGAAAAAATTAACACAACTACTGTACATCTGGCAGACATAAAGAAATACCGTAATATATCAAAATAACAGGTCTATAAACTGGATTTAGACTGAGATTAATAACGATATATGTCATGAATTCCAGCGGGCAAAGATTGATAACTAAAATCAGTTTGTTCATCATCCTTTTTGGCTTATCAAAGTGAAGACAGCCACAGAAAAGTGAATATGGATAATGTATATTTGATGATAGTTTGCTTAAACTTAATTATTCGCATTATTATATCAGTATTGTTGAAGTGAAAAGGAAGCACTAAGGTACAGCTCACCCAAATGTTAGGCCTCTGTGTTTTATTTACACAAAGCTGAGTGTTGCATGGATCAGCAAACCACATCATCATCATTTGGGAAATCACTTAAAAAATAGCAGTTCATGACCATCCATTCATTAGCTACAGATTATTCAGAGCCGGCTCACAGATTGGGTAATGATGCAGCTGAAAATTGCAATTAGATTTAATAGCTTAGAATGGGGTTTGGAGCTTTTTCCTCGCAACTTATGTATGTCAGGATGTTGAAATCATTCCTGCAGGTCAACCACGCCCTAGAGTGATCCATCACTAACTTTAAGAAGCTTAAGTCTAAAACCTAATGCAATGCATAATGCAACAGCTCTAAAGTTTAGCCACAGATCAAACAGGAATTTATTTGATACAGTAAAGAGGAAAGTTATATCCCAGAGGTCCGTTGAAGGTTCCTACTGGATAAAAATCTTTAACCAACAGCTTAAACGTGTGGAAATATGTCATGACATTAATTGCACAATAGGCATTATTTTTTAAGTATACTATATGGTGCTGGTTTAGGTGTATGGTCTTCTAACAATGATGATTTTTTTTATATATTAGAATTAGCTAATTTCATGAAATACAAATGATTTCCCCTTTTTCTGTTTAAAGAAATATTGAAAAGTTTTTTATTTAAAATGCTGAACTTTATAGATAATAAGATTTGTAATAAGTTGCTAAATATGATCCACATTCAATGTGACATTTGAAAAATAATTAAAAATATGTCAATTGGTTCTGGCAAATTGAAAGACAAAGAAAAGGAGCAACTGCATTGTTACATTGGTTAGAATAGATTAAGATCAGAGTGGGGATCTCGGCACAAAATGAAGAGAACCAGGTTTAGAAAACAATTCAAAACATTTTCACGCAAGCAAAGTGGTAGAGGGGTTATGGTTTGGACTTGCTTTGCAGCATCCAGGTGTAGAAAATCTGTGTACCAAAGCATTTGAATTCTCTGTCTCCCCTAGAAGAGCTGGAGGGGGTGTCTGTGGAGAGGGAAGTCAGGGAGTCTCTGCTGAAAAGGGATGTTGCTGCACACTTGTCCTCCATCACCTACCCTAGAATTTCAAGTTGTCTACCAATCATTCAAGGACTGAGTGTCAGTTAAGTTTTTTTTTTTTCTCCCCAGTGTTTTATTGCCATTACACTGTCACTAGTACAGAGCATGAAAATGAGAGTCCATGGAAGTGAGGCTTGGACTCAGAACCTCAGGATACCAAGGATTCCTAACCACTAGGCCATCACTCCCCAAAGCAGGCATTAGGGTGAAGGGTCTTGCCTACACTGGCAGCTCATTCCCCCCAGCTGAAGGGTCTTGCCTACACTGGCAGCTCATTCCCCCCAGCTGGTATACAAACCCAGGCTTCCTGTTTGCGGGAAGCCTGACGGGTGACTTACCACTTGAGCTAGCCAGCTGCGTGGTAGCCTACCTCTGACCCTGTGATACTTTTTGGGCCGGATTTATCAAGATCCAATTTTGCGTGCAGTAATTTGCGCTCGCAAACTGGAATTTTGCGCGAGGGGCTGAACCATGGTTTGCGGGTGATTTAACAAGAGCGATTGCGTAACTGGTGGCAGGTGCAAAACTGTTGGAGACGCCCTATTTAAATGATGGTTTTGCGCGTTTTGTGGTTTGCGGCAAAGTAGTTTGTAGTTTGTGCAAACTAGTGCATTAAGAAATTTTAATCTTACAGTGACACCCCCACCCCCTCCAAAAAAAAAAAAAAAAAAATAAAAAAATAAATAAAAAAAATAATTAATTTATATATATACATATATATATAACAAAACAAACTTTGGCAACCTTTATTCCCTAAGGTGGTATGTGGCTGAATTTCTACTTCACTGCAGTAAAAAAAAAAAACAAAAAAAAAAAACAAAAAAAAAGAAACAGGTGTTTTGTATTGTCCTGTAGAAAAATGCACATACCAAATGGCAAACAAGAAGTGACTGTGGATAAGATGACTGTGCCTACGCATCCCCACAGCATTGCCATGTTGCTCCACAGGCGCAAGGAGGAGGTCGGGGTTCTCCTTTAGGGCGTCAGGGCGACATGGCATTTAGAACGTCGGACAGCACTTCTGAAAAACTAGATTGGGAGATCCCAGATGCAAAAAAGTGCAATGTTGCAAGGAGTTTTGTGATATCTGGTATTGCGTGGGTCCTCCTTGTGGCTGGCTCCAAATCCATTCGGAGTTCCCCCAACAGCTCCAAAATGGCAATGCTGGATAAACGATATGTTTTGATGATCGTTTCCTCGTTCATTCCAAAAATATTCACACGGAGTGAAAAAATGCGTTCTCTGCGTCTCCTTGCTTCATTTCGATGTCTCCCTCTTGCGACAATAACCGCTGCCATGTGTGCGCAATTACGCATACAGACCATTTGCACCTTCTTTTGAAATATGTTAAATATAGAGTCAGATACCGTTAGCAAAATTGCTTTCAGGTTTGATAAATCACTTTGCGAGTGCTAAATTTATATATTTACATGTTCTCCTCCCACAAGACGCCCCATATTGCATATTCATTGCAGAAAAAGTACTAAATGGATAAGAGACGCTATTTAGCACGTTTTAAAGACCAAATCCTTTTAGCACGCTGTTGATAGATCAGTTTGCACATTTTTTAGCGTGCGCAGTGAAATAGCTCACGTTTTTATACACGCAAACCTTTGATAGATTCGGCCCTTTGACTCTTATTCCTGTGTGAACTTGTATTCTCTGTGTTTCCTTCAAAGGTCACCTCAGTCAGCAACCTCTCTGCTTGGAACAAAATACTGGCAATGCCAATTCTCCTTTATTAAGAGTCTTATGCAAACTTGTCCACCCTCCATCCCCTCCTGCCAAGCCACACGGATCACTGTGCTAACCCAGACTCTGCTCACCCTGCCCTGTCCAACCATTCATCCTCAGACTACAAGTAAGGTCCAACGTTCAAACTCCTAACTTCTGAGACTTCTGAAGGTTCTTCTACAATTGTGGGCAAAAGAGCTCCCTCACCCCTATTTACTATCAAGTAAATAAATGTAAACTCTGTCAATATTTTCACATTTAGCAAATAAAAATAATGTTAAGTAAAGCCCCAAAGCAGTAACGTTAATGCCAGAAAATAAGGAAAGAGAAGTCACAGTATAAGTTTCCTTTCTTTTAATGCAGATTATATAAATGTCTGGTTTTAACTTTCCATTTAAAATCGCAAGCGCTTGGGGTCTCGGATAGCTGTTTAAAAACTGTGGACTACAAAGAGACATTCGTCATGTAATCTAGCAAGGAAAACATTAACACTGGCAGGCCATTCAGGAAGAAATCAAATCCTGAAATCTGTGTGGATGATGTGGTGTTTTCACTTGTTTGGGTTGTTTTATAGTCACACTATTCTGTTTTTTAATCTGTTGCCTCTTTCCTCTTTTCAAACATAAGTGATTGAAAGAAACACAACCAAGGTAGTGACAGCTTTGTTTTTTGTTTTTTTTTTTTGTTTTTTTTTTTGTGTAAAACAAGCTTATGTCAAGTAAAATAAATCCAAATAAAAGATAAAACAAGTTTCCAGCCAAAGAAAGCAGAGTCCTGTCTAGAAGTAGGCTGTCGTTTGAAACATCTTGGGTGCAGCAAGATTCTCTTTTAAACTGTTTATCTTCACAGACAGAGAGCAGTTGCTTTAATTCAGTTTTAACAAGACTTCTTGGGGTTTTTAACATGCCCCGTTCAATGTAATTAGTGTCTATGGCTAACTAGTTCCCAGCAGGCAGTTTTAAACACTTTCCATTGCTGCACACCACAAGACAAGAAGCATCTGCGAGACAACGAAGTAATGTTTACAGCATGAAGCGCACACTCTGATTTACTGCGCCTGAAATTTCGTTGCAGGTGCTCAAGGAAATCTCACGCTATCAAAGCAAAATTTCTGACGGATGAAACATTTGCTGCTTTCAAAGCTGGGAATGATACAAAAGCTAAACTGGAGTTCACCAAAGTGCTCTCAGGAGAAACAGAAATGGATTTAAGCATCAATGTACATTATTACAGATGTGTGGGAGAAGGAGTTTCCATACGTGAGAGCAGGAAAGACAGAATGAGATAGTATGTCTGTGTGCATGCAGAGGCATCTGGTTTTGATCAGCTTTTCCCACTAAACTGGTTGTGTGGTTACTCTCTCTCTCTCTCTCTCTCTCTCTCTCTCTCTCTCTCCTACACACACACTCACACACACACAACAGAGGAGTCTAATGTGTCAGTGTGTTTAATGAAAGCTGGGTGACATCTGCGAACCGTCCGTCTGCGTGCAGCTCGGAGGAGTTCCGCATGTTGGAGCACAAAGACTTACACGCAAGAAGGTGAGAAGATGACAAAAAGCAGCAGGCTGCGATGTTTGTGCAGGAAGATGTGAGAGAAGTACAAAAAATTCAAAATGAAAACCATCCTGCTCAAAACAAGTCGGTTGGTGGAGACAGACAAATATTTGTGGGTAAAGTAGCTGTCTTTTCCCATGTGTTGAGCCGGAGAATGAAATTAGATTAAGGAGTTCACAACCAGTAGGAACACATGTACACACAGGCAGAAACGCCAACCGGGGCCTGGCTCCCTGGGTTAAACACTTCACAACCACTGATCTCTCTGCTCATTAATGTCTTGAATGAAGGGAGAACACAATGCAGCAATGGCCTTGCTAGCCTTTTGAATCAGAGTAACTGTAAGTAGCTACTGCCTTTCCCTTCTTAACATCAGTCTGTCCACTCTGCAGCCTCTGAGCTCCACCTCATTGGAGACACAGATGTGCGTTAACTAGTAGCATAAGTGCCTCTTCTCCTTTCTAGAAGGTTCTAGTTGAGGCCACCCACTGAATCCAACAGGCCATGATGCAGTGGAGTGTATCATCTCTGTCTGGAAAGAATGACCACATTGCTTCTTAATGCCTTCCTACTGGCTGCAGGTATACAGCATGTGAAAGAGTCAAAGATCTGCAGCAAAGGTGGTTCTCAAACTGGGCCATGATGCTCTGCAAACAGGCATTCCCTTGGAGGTGACATCTGCACATTATAAAGCAGAAACAAAACAGCAGTTTGTAAACACTAGGCTCTGTGATCGCTCCTTAAATCTGATGAAAATAAAAAACAAAGTGAAAACAAAGAAAATTGCTTTCCCATCATCCTGAAACAATATCTGACAAGGATATCCTGCTCATAACATCTTGGAACTCTCTACTGGATCCAGTGGCCTCTGTTGCAATAGGGTCAGCACTGTTTGTTCGTTTTATAGTTGGAGATCAAACATGGTGGTCACTCTGGTTAGAGCCTAGCTGAGACTAGACAGCAGGGTCTAGCATGGAGACTTTAGGGCCAATTTGGAATCCTGTGAAACAGACCCTTTGATGTTTGTTCTATGTAAATGATTGAAACAATCCACAGTAGGGACTGTCAACTGGGGATGTAAAATGGATCAGAGCAACCTGCCTATGAGTGCAGAATGGGATTTAGTGCCCTAAACTAAATTTAGTGGATTTTGTTTCCTGTTCAAACAGAGCAGCACCATGCAAGCACACTTATCTGACATCTCAGAATAGGTCAGTGTCACATTTAAACATGACTAACTTTTTACATAGTTAGATCATTGGCACAACTATGTGAAATGTGAATGAATGCTGTGGAGGCAAATTAACCATTTGTTTTATGTATGATTATTAAGAGATTATGTCAGAGAGCACTACACTCACTCTAATCTATTGGGGAGGAGCCGCTGATCAGTTGTCAAGCCTTAGATTCACTCCAGAGAACCTGACTGCATGCCGAGGAGTTAATTCAGGCATTTGATTCAGGTATACTGGAGCAGAGATGCATTTAAATGGTTTGGAACATACAGTAAGACCGATTGAGCTAGATGTTCATACTTTCAGAGCCAGTAATTGTGCCGATGCCATTTTTTGGCCCCGATACCCGATACCTGGCTGTCCAGTATCGGTCGATACCGATACCATAATAATGTACAACTAGAAAATTTCTAAAGAAATTTTGAGGGGGGCCACCTACTGCCCGTCTGGGAAACCGGGCCAATACGGCCCTGGCAGGTGATGTTGGGGCTCCCCAGACCAACTGCTTACGCCTTTGAGGGCTGCTGAGGGAAGAAAAGAGGGCGAGGTCAGGGGCAAAGAGAGATGTGTGCCACTTTGGCTGAAATCTGGGAAATAGACGTGCACAGCATATGATGCACAAGGGTAATATGGGTTGTCCATATTGAACCGCAGTGGGTAAAGCGCAGTTGGCGGGCTCTGCCCGCCTGCTAGGAGCCCTTGCAGTGATGAAAAAAATCACCAATGGCGGGCTCCGCCCACCTGCTAAGAGCCATTGCAGTGATGAAATCACCTTTGGCGGGCTTCGCCCGCCTTCTAAGAGCCATTGCAGTGATGAAATCACCAATGGCGGGCTCCGCCCGCATGCTCAGAGCCATTGCAGTGATGAAATTACAAATGGCTATGAGCAATATGCCAGAATGTATGAGTGTGTATAAGGAAGAGGCTTTTATTCTGTAGAGTCCCTGTAGTGTTATTTTGAAAGTCTCTCATGGATGTGCATCAAAATATGGGTCATGCCCAGCAGTGATATAGAATCCATTTCCAAATGTTAAATCACTAGTTTTCCATGTTATTAGGTGAATAGGTGCTGTATTACAGAGTAAATGGGAGACTTTTATTGTGAAATTTGCTCTGGGGTGTGTTTTGAAAAGGTCACTAGAGTCTAATAAAAACAACCTGGAAGAGTTTGGGTCATAATGTTGAGCCATTTGCATCAATTATTGCATTAGTATAATCTAGAGGCTTTTATTTTGTAGGGTCCCTGGAGTCTTATTTTGAAAGTCCAACAGAGTTGTGTTTAGAGAAAATGTTCAGACCCAGCAATGATAGTTGATGACTTTCCAATCGTTAAATCACTCTTTTTTCCATGTTATTAGGGCAGTAGATGAAGATGAAATGGGAGGCTTTTATTTTGAAATTTGCCATAGGGTGTGATTTAAACAGTCTCCTAGAGTCTATTCTCTAAAATGGGGTTGAGTTTGGGTCATAATGTTGAGCCATATAGGGCAATAAATATATGTAAAAAATATAGAGGCTTTTATTTTGTAGGGTCCCTGGAGTCTTATTTTGAAAGTCTATCAGTGTTGAGTGGCAAGGGAAGTGTCATGGACAGCAGCATAGTATCCATTTCCCAATGTTAAATCAGTGCTTTCACCCTCCATTAGATTAATATGTGCTGTTTAAAACAGCAGAGGTAAAATCTCTTTGAAGCACGGTTACCTTGACAACGCTTAACGAGCCTGTCAGTGACAGAGAGAAAAGCGCAGCACTATCGTTCCTTCGCTCTCAGGCTTTTTTGAATGGGAGGAACAGCTCCGAACAAACGACTGCTGAGCAAAAACTGTATGAGTTATTCAAAAAATTTCTTCATCGGGAGCATCAGCAATCCTTCGGCTCCAACTATGCCAACTTTGGTGTATGTGTGTCATTCAGAACAATATTTATGACGAGTTTAAAACACATAATGTCATTCGTTTTTCTCCCCTCTTCTGCTCCAAAACCAATGGAAAAATGCTCTGATTCTCATCGACTTTAGATCGGTCTGGAGGGTTTTTAAGGAAAAGTATTAATCCTACCGTAATTCCGAAGACATTGTGTGAGTCCAGAGCTTTCAGCCTACAAACTGACCAAAAATGGTGACTGTAGCTCCAAATATGTGGCCGTGAGGCAAGAACAAAATGTTTTATCTTAAAAAAAACGACAGCCTGCTTCACTCTGCCTGCTGCAGAAGCTAACTGTCAGCTAGCTTCCAGGTGCTTACCCTCCAAACAAACGACTGCTGAGCAAAAACCGTAAAAGGTATTTGAAAAATTCTTTCAGTGAAAGCAACATCTATCCTTTGTCTCAGACTGGGGTAACTTTCATGTTTGTAGGTCTTTCACAACCCAAAACGAAGCACAAACAAAATGGCTGACCCCACCTGCTCCTCCCTTTGTTTTAACTGCAGCATCACACTGTCACTCACCTTTAAGCTGCTAAAGCACCCCTCCGAACAAACGACTGCTGAGTAAAAACCGTAAAAGGTATCTGAAAAATTATTTTTATCTAAGCAACAGCTATATCTTGTCTTCAATTGGAGTAACTTTCATGGCTGTAGGTCATCTACAACCTGAATGGGAAGAGAAAGAAAAAGAAAAAAACGTTTCATCACACCAGAGCTTCTAATTGAGCTAGCTGCAGCAGGTCACTCACCTAGCTTTCTGGTGCTTAAAATGTCCTCCGAACAAATGACTGCTGAGCAAAAACCGTATGAGTTATTCAAAAAAAATTTTCACCGTGAGCGTCAGCCATCCTTCGACTCCAACTATGCCAACTTTGGTGTATGTGTGTCATTCAGAACAATATTTATGACGAATTTAAAACACATAATGTCATTCGTTTTTCTCCCCACTGCTGCTCCAAAACCAATGGAAAAATGCTCTGATTCTCATCGACTTTAGGTCAGTCTGGAGGGTTTTTAAGGAAACGTCTTAACGTGCCTACCAGGAGTGGGTGACAATAGTTGAATAAACTTATGCCTCTCAAAATGGTATCTGTGCCCTATTTGTTGGTACTCGCCGATACCGATACCACCATTTTAGGGCAGTATCGGGGCCCCGTCCGATACTGGTATCGGTATCGGTGCAACACTAGTTCATAGGTCTGCATGTGTTTTGTGACTATGGAAGAATTTTAGAACAGTTTTAACTGAATTAAAGGGAGGTTCCTCTTCTTTTTCACATCTCTATTGTATCTTCAACCATAGTTATTGTTGTTTTGTGAATTGTTAAGAACTATGTTAGCTTTATTAGCTCTAATATTTTCCCTTTATTGTGGGAGCTTTTGTGTCTAATGCTGTTTTTATTCACCAAAATTTGCCTTTTTATGTTTTATTTACATTCTCTTTGAAATTTTAGGAGTGGGTTATGTGCATGCCTCCCATGCTTCAGATGATGTTGAGGTGAGGTTTAATATGTTGAATGAAATAAACCTAATGGCGCTGTCACACCTCGACGATATGCCGACAAACGAAAAACTTGGCAAAAACGCTGGCATACATTGGATAAGTTATGGGTACGTTTTGTTTAAGTCATGAGCACTCAAAAGTCATGGTGTCTAGCTTGTCCAAAAGCTATGATTAACTTGTGCGTAACTTATCAAGTACTTTTGTCCAACGCATATCCAGCTATCCAGGTATATTCGATGTGTTTCAGGCAACCACTGAATGTGTTTCAATCTTACAGCTACTGTCTAATGGCATATTGGTGGCGTTTTGGTATAGAAGGATGTTCACAGGAGGAAACCATCAGTACTCTTCCAGATTTCATGGTGAGCAGACGTTCCACAACAGATGGAGGATCCAGCAAGGCTGAGACAGGAATACTAGCTAGCTGTCCTCGAACATCAGTCTTCTTCCTTCCTTCCTTCCTTGAATAGTAAATACAGTGCCTCTAACACAAACTCTCCAGTTGCCTCTGTTTTATTCGGTATCCTCTGTATGTAACTGCTAATGTCTGGCTCTAGACCGCTTTCTTGCCTCTTTCCTTTCCTTCACCTCTCCATCTTCACCACACTTTGTCCCGGTCAGCCCCTTCATTATTTTTTGTAATGTAGACCAGCTCCATGTGAACGGAAAACCACAGGTTTTGTTCTGCCTGGCCCTCTCCCAGCATCAGCCCATACACCAGCATCCCTGGTTATTGAAAAACCAAAACAGCAAGAGGAAGTAAACCATTAACATTCTTTTAATTTATATACTGTTATACTAAGTGTGATGGAAAATGGATGGATTGAATGGATACTTTTATATCAAAGGACGTACATACCTAAATATGTTCGTCCTCAATGAGTGAGAAAAAGAGAACAATGTGAAAACCAGGGTACAGAAATAAATACTAAAGGCTTTAGTTTTCTCTGTGTCAGCTCTCTCATGATGCTAGCACTCTTCCCTTGCTTCCTAAACCTTCCAACAGTGCTTGCCAAGGAGTCCAACCCCTTAACTTAGCACTGAATAGAACGTTAGCTGGGCTTAGTCTGAGGTTTATTATCAGAACCAGAAGTTGTGGTATAGCATGGATCAGACATTTTAAACATGTGACTGTTTAATGGGATTAATAGAATCAATGATGTCAAGATATTTAAGATTTGGTTTGATCATGGGCCTAGGTTTTTTCAGCATGGAGTTTTTATTTCCTCCCCATGCATCCCTTCCCATTCCCATTGGAAATCTCTGGGTAATCCTCCTTCATTGCACACTCCAAAATAATGATTGCTTTGTGTAGTGTTGACTCTAAACTCAGGCTCAGTAGTTGAGAGGCAGAAACAAGTCATGGTACTAGGAAAACTGCGGAACTTTAAACTGACTCCGTTCACTTAGCCAAAACATGAACACACATAATATTCTGGCCCCCATAGCTGGGCTGAACCATATATAAGCAGCAGGCGCAGGTAGATCAGATGAGTGGCGATTGACAATCTGGCAGAGTTAGGTACAGGAGTGAAATGAACAATTATGTCAGCTATCAGGGCAGATCATGACAGTTTCTGCAGCTCAGGCAGTTATCAGGCTCAGTTCTGGCAAGTGTAATGGATCTCTGCTTTGTAAAGTATGAAGTTAATCACATTTAACAATATGAAAATAATTTTACAATAGGATCAGCAACCCTTGTCCTTAGAACCTACTGTCCTCTATGCTTTAGTTGTGCCTCTGTGAAAGCATACCAAAATCAAATACTGTAATTGCATTTCCTCCTCAGTGACCTTCAAATTCTGGAGAGGCCTGTTAATCACCTATATTCAAGTTAGGTGGGTAGAGGCAGGGAAATACCTAAAACATCCTCTGGAGTGGGCTCTGAGGACCAGGGTTGAAGACCAGGTATAAAAAGAAATTTAATTAAGTCGTCAATTAAATATGTGTTTATGATTTCAATACCTTTAAAAAGCAAAAAAACAAAGGAGAAGGGGCTGATATATGGGTGTGCATACGGTTTGGATGATATATCTCTAAGCAAACAGTTCTCACTATACATGCATTGGAAAATTCAGCAAAAGGCTGAGTTCTCTGACATCCAGGTAAAACCTTCCCAAAAAGTGGTCTCACTTTTATGCCCAGTTTGGTAAGATGACTACAGTAATGAAGCATTTTAACTCACTTCCAGATTATCCTGGCTCTATAGTTCATAACTAACTACACAATTAAAATCTCATGAAACAACTATTGTTCCTCTTAGACATAAACTTGATCAAGCATCCTTATGAAAGTTTGAATTCTCTGTTAATCTATGTGGTTTTAATCAGAGATTAAATGGTTTATAAAATCCTGTTTTATGAAACCATTTTTAGTGTTTGGGCCAGTAAAAAGAATGTTTTATTCTTCTGTTTGTGCTGTTTACTGGCTAATATACAGGCAGTGTAAACAGCCTCTTAGCTACCACTATAAAATCAGGCCCTTGTTCATTCAGCCTAAAGTAAAACTGAGCTACCACTTCAGAAGCATGTCCCCCCCTCCCCCAGAGCTTTCCCATTTTCATTGCATCTTCACTTTCTTGTCACCTGGTTTCATACTTTCAAATCAAAAAATGAAGCTATATTGTGAACTCTTTATTTGTCTGTTATACAAATGTGTTTCTCTGCTTTAGCTGCTCAGAATCTCTCTGGGATTTTATTTTCTTCTTTTTGTTTTGTTAAAACAATCTTATTCCAGCTATACCACTGACTTCAAGCCTTGTCTTGTGGCTTTGGGAAAAGTGTATTTGTTTTAAAAATCAGCTTCAAAGTTTCCAATCAGATTGAAAGCATTCTGCAGGGGCAAGTGTTCAGATCTTTGTATGAGGTCGACATTAGACAATATGACTGCAGCTTGCAAATTTGGCCCCAGATTCAACCACAATCTTTATCAGGAAAGGGGGAAAAAATCCAGAATGTCCTTCAAACTCTCTACCAAAGTCAAAAATACTCAACCAGTGCGTTTAGAGGCTCGACAGCATTGTTTAGAAAGCTAAATGAGATCTAAAGCTCACTGCTTAACTGATGCAAAAAAAAGAAAAAACAGTATACCGCACATTAAGCTTGTTCTCATTGTAATTCTGGTAGTTTGACTATGTTTACAATCAAGTGTAAAAAAGACATCTAAAACAGGTAAGAATAAGTTTACTTATACTTGTTTTATTGAACTAATTTTATGAATGTTCTTCCTGCAGAGACCACTGCATGAAAAGTGGGATTTTCGTCAATATACGGCACTGTAGATTGTCGTGGAACTTCAGGTTAGCGGCAGTATACGGCAATTTGCAGGCTTCGACGAAAACTCCCGTAAATTGTCAGAAATTGACGTGGAATTTCTTAGGCAGTGTTCCCCCCATGCCTCCCCCCCATGGAATTCTAGGGGAGGCTTTAACATGTAAATGAACATGCTGTGAGCTATACAAATGCAAACCAGGGTTGCAGGGGGGGGGGTAAAACCCCCCCCTGCAACCCTGGGTAAGAAAATCTCTGATACAAAGAGATCAGGTATAGCCTCTTACATTTTAGCTTGAATTGATTTATTTAATTAAAGTATAGAGACCAAAACAGATCTTTAGCTGACAGAGCAATACATTTAGAGCAGTAATTTTTTTTTTTTTAAATTTGCATTTAAGATAAAAAAATAAAATGTTGTCTGTCAATATGCTCAATTCACAATTACTTAAGTGGAAAAGTTTCAAGAAATGATTCTGAGATGATTCACTTTATAACATGGCGCATTATCCTGTTGGAAGTAGCCATCAGAAGATTGGTACACTGTGGTCATAAGGACATAGGTCAGCATGCTAAATTGGTTTTAAGTGGCCCAAAGTGTGGCAATAAATATCCCCCAAATAGATGGTAGAAATAGATCAGGCTCAGTATAGCCTAATTATAGACTCTTACATTTTAGCTTGAATTGATTTATTTAATTAAAGTACGCTAGATTACTGTGTATGCAAATGTTATGTAAAAAAAATACACAAAATAATTTACTTCAAAAATTAGTTTTAATCAGAATCAGTTGGCTGTAATGGTTAATTTTTTTTTTAGATTTCCACTTTTTTTTTTGTTATTGAATATATAAGAAAACAATAACAATCTCAAGTAACAAGTCAATAACAAATATTTCAATACAAGAAGAAATATCACAACTCCTGCTTTTGAAAAATAAAATTAAATGCACAGGCTGGAACAAAGTATAAAATAAAATAAAATAAATAAAAATAAATAAAATAATAATAGTAGTTAAAGTAAATTAATCAGTGGGGACTACCAACTGAAATTCTTCAATTAACTCAAACAATTTAATTGCATTTAAATTCTGCATCTTTCTCAGACATCTTTTGAAAAGGGAAAGTTCATTTTTGAGAGCAGAGATTGGGAGGGAGCATTTTGCATAGCGACATTTATGGATATAATACTTTGTTACAATTATTAGAATATTGATTAAAAATTCCAAAATTTTTTTTCTTTAATGGATAAACCGAATTGAATGTTTTCCCAGGAAATAAAATCTAAATTTATTGTTTTAGTTTTTGGGAATATATACAAACTATGCTCTAATTTCTAGATACCGATCTGTTTTTACTATAATTTAATTTGACAAACCGGGTCTTCTCTACATTCTTTTTTCTGTTTGGTGCGATTGCAATAGCGGGTCTTGATCTGGACGGACCGGAGGGGAGCAAAAAATAGCTCAGCTCCGTATTTTGACGGTGAAGGACGGAGAAGACGTACGTGGGCGGTGACGAGCGGAGGATGTGGAACAGCTCTCATTGATTTACATGACAGACAAGTAATACAGATAGTAGGATGGACATTTTATTAGAAATAAATCATACACTGTTCAGAATACGAAACATGGGGCTGATAGTTACATTTGTGTGGGTTCCAGCACATATTGGGGTGAAAGGAAACGAGAGGGCAGATAAAATGGCAAAAAGGGCAATTAAACATTCTATTAGTTTTATAGTTAAAATAAGTAAATCAGAAGGAAAGAGTATTATTAAAGAGAAACTTATGGAAATTTGGCAAAAAAGGTGGGATGAAGATAAAACAGGAAGATGGTTTTATAAAATTCAGAAGATGGTAGGAGAAAGAAGAAATGGAAGAAGAAATAGAAAGGATGAAAGAGTGATAACAAGGTTAAGATTTGGTCATACAGGACTTAATCATACACTTTTTAAAATACAAAAACATAAAACGGGCAAATGTGATTTCTGTGATAAATATGAAACCATAGAACATGTTATATTAGAATGTCATAAATATGAAAAAGAGAGAAGATATATGAGAAGAGAGTTTGAAGACATTAAGGAGAAGGTTAATTTATTAGATATACTGAGGAAAAATTTAGGGAGTAAACACATACAAATAATTATTCGATTTCTAAAGAAAACGAAATTATTCCATAGAATTTAATTATAGTAAGTGTGTTTGTGAGTGAAGGAATGATATACAAAGCTGTGCACAAATATGTTTATATTTTTAAGTGTGAATGTGTGAATGTATGTTTAGAAGAAGTTAGGGTAGAATGTATCAGGATCAATATTTAAACCATCACGAACCACACTCCATACCAGTAAGTGGCGGTAATGCTACTAACAGTTTGTTGCCAACCGCCATAAAACTCGACAAGAAGAAGAAGAAGACAGACAAGTACTCCGTACGTGAGCGGGGCGGAGCGCTGACGGAGTATGTGGAATCTGGGGGTAAAGGAGGACAAATACACGTCCGGCTGGGTGCAGCGCCGGACGCCGGACAGTGCAATGAAAATCCGGACTGTCCGCCCTAAAGCCGGACATCTGGCCACCCTATCTGCAGTCGAGCAACTTTGCGGGATATACGAACTCGAGGAAGAGAAGACGGGTGCACAACGCCAAGCTAGCGGTAAATATATGTTCGATTACTGGTAGCTATGCTAAAAGCAGCCTAGCTTAGCTAGGCAAGCTAAAGACAGCCTAGCCTAGCTAGGTAAGCTAAAAGCAGCCTAGCCTAAAGCTTTACTAAAGTGTATTTTTTGTGATTCACAGGAAGCATTATGCCGTCTTAACAACTCGGAGACTAATTGCAGGCGCTATGAACCGGCAGGGGTAAGGTTTAAAGAATATGCTTTCATTCTGCGGTAAAAGGACATGGATACGGATGGATACCGACCATAGCTGTACTTTTTTTTTTTTTCCACAGACTACAGTCGCCTCACAATGAGGCGGTGACCTCCTATTTGCTCGGATTTGCACGATGTTGATAAAGACGACATTGTGTGTAAGTGACTTGTTTTAATGTTTTCTCCTTCCTTGTTACTGTGACTTGCGTTTGATTTTTTTTATTTTTTTATTCATACCACTCTCATTTAATTGTTTTCCAGCTGCCTGTAAGACGTATTATGAGACGGTATGCAGGAGCTTCAGATACACGCTGCTAGCCAGCACGCTGCGTGCGGAGGCCGCCAGGCTATCTGCTCGGAGTCGGGCCAGACGAAAGAGGGTAAGACTTTATTTGGTGACTATTTTTCGGGTGCATTGATAGATGTGTTGTGTCCATATGCAGTGCGCTGATTCATGTTTTTTTTTTTTCAGCTGCTGAAGGCGAGGCAGAGTGTGCTGGCAGATGAGGAAGTGGAACTCTGTAAGTCCGCCACCGTCGACCTCATGTCCGACGAAGAAGATGGCGTCGTCGGCGGTGTCTCTGGATGGATTGTACGGTCGCCGCCATTTCGTAGGCCGGATCTCACTGAACTATGTGTTAAGCTGCAGTCCCGGTTAGAAGCGATGTCGAAGTACAAGGCCACGCACAGTAGGCGTCTGCACATCGGACCTGCCTCGGAGGGAATGCTGCCTGTTACCTCCAACCCCGAGGAAGCAAACGGACCGTTCACGGAGTTGTAATTTTTAGATACGCATGTGTTTGGATACGCGTTGTATATAGTTGTGTGTGTTTTAATAAAGCTCTTTCTTTGCATAAACAGCTTCCTGGCAAATGTTCATTTCCTGTATAAATTCATTCATGTCCTTGATGGTAGCATAATAATTGTGTAGTAGTGTAGGATAACATAAATACACAGCATATGAATGAATAAATATATGAATGAATAAATATATGAATATATATATATATGAATGAATAAATATATATATATATATGAATAAATATATATATGTAAATATATATATATATGCCAACCAATCACGAGCGACTTCACTTGTTTAAAAAGAAGTGGTTCCGTCCAATACTCAGTAAGAAAATTAAAGCCTGGCGTGGCCACGTGTGGTTTTGCTGCCAATCACG
Organism: Cyprinodon tularosa; assembly: GCF_016077235.1. Classification (NCBI taxonomy): domain Eukaryota; kingdom Metazoa; phylum Chordata; class Actinopteri; order Cyprinodontiformes; family Cyprinodontidae; genus Cyprinodon; species Cyprinodon tularosa. The sequence continues at coordinate 902,263 of NW_024039674.1, read as the reverse complement.
AGCGATTTCATTTGTTTGAGAATAGTGGTTTCAGCCAATACTGAGTAGGTTATTCAAGCCAGACCTGGCCAGCCGCACGGGTTTGCTGCATTCATATGCTAATTAGGGCCATTAGTACAGCTGATCGCTCTCCACCTACGTCACTGTCCGTTTCCGACAATTTGTGGCACGACAAACGCGGACAAGCACGGGTTGCAAATTGTCGGAAACTGACGAAAATCAGGCAGATCTGCGGGAGTTTACGGGGACGAAAATCTCACTTTTCATGCAGTGGACCATTTCTTTATGCATTGGTAGATGTTGATTAGAGCCACATCTTACACATTAAACTCTCCTCAGTAATGACTGACCCAAAAGGTATGTCTGAACAAGGTCCACAATTCCTTTTTTTTTTCCTTTTTAACTTTGCACCCAGTACTTTAATTTATAATGCAGAAATGCCTGTGAAAACTTCTGCGTGTAAAATAAATATTCAATGGAAATTATTTGACCTTTCTTGTATTTGAAGAGAAGTTCTACTGCAAAACTGACATATCAAACCTTTTAAAGTTGAAGTTATCTATTTTCTAAGCTCAGATATTTTTTTTTTCATTAAAGAAACAAAAAATAAGATACAGATACATAAACTGGAACTGCAATACAATCTTTCTATAAATATAAATGCCATCCACACATCTATTGTCCTGCACTGCCTTCTGCTTATCTGATAGAATACTAATTTACCATCTCGAGCTCCATCTGCATTCCATAAGCATTCCAAGGCCATAAGGAATACAAACATTCCAGCAAGTTGTGATTCTACTCTGGAGTCTCTGCCCATTGAGATGTTCCCAGACCATGTCCCAGGTTAGATGACACCTGCCTACAAGGAGAACAGGGTGCTTATCAATTTTGTGTTTTGATGGAAGTTAAAACTGTCACAGTCTCAAGTCATTTGCCGCCTCTACCAGACTATTCTTTCTATGATTTCCCTTTGTCTTTTACCAGTTTGCCTGTTGTTGCTGAAGAAAAGTTTCCACACAGCATGATCCTGTTATCCGGGATTTCACTTAAGGATGTTGTTTTCGGGATGATTGCTGTGTTAAAACTTCATGGGGAAATAGGACAAAAAAGGTGTATTTTATCTCATCTGACCAAAGACACCTTCTCGTGTTTCCTGTGTCATCTACTTCCATTGCTGTATAACACGACTGGACTTTTACTTTCCTCAACAAGGCTTTCTACTCTCACATTAGGGCCAGATGAAATGAATAAAGTGGATGAGTAATAGTGGGCATGTTAGCAGGTCATACAACCTAAAGTGTGGATTCTTGCTGTTTCTCACATGTCTGCCATGTCTGCTTTTTTGATTACTCCGGTCAATGCTTTGCTTCTACACATCTGCAGTAAAGTGAGAGCCTTTTTATCTTCATAAGATGATAATAAGATGGCACAGTTATCTATGAGATGTTTAAAGCTCAGGATAACTTAACTTCTGTTGCGGTGTCTCCTGTTTTCTTTTACTGAAAAGATTATTATTGTAAAACTATATTTTCTAGCAAACCTCTGAAGGCCTTTACACAAGAGCTAGATTTATAGAGATTACTGCCACATAATTCTATCTAGGTACCAAACCAACGGGGTAGGTGTCTCTTACAGTATTTAAGATTACTCATTATAAAAAGTAAAAAAAAAAGAACATAACATTTATCTTTTTTGTTTCCATTACATAATTATATGTCACCATGTGTTGGTCTGTTAAAGAAAGATCCAATAAAAAGGTGTTTTTTGTGGTAGTCTTAAAAATGTTAATGACTCATTCCCCAAAAATTCATTAGTACAGAATGTCTGTTTTACATTACCAGCCTGAATGGCTTTCATACTATTGTCAATCCTGTCAAATAAAATATTTCAGAAATTTCCCCCCTTAACCTGCATATAACTTTACATGCAATGCTTTGCCCTTACAGTCATTTTATAGCTTATATAAGACAGCTCAGCAAATATTAATCTTCAGGATTTAACATGTCTTATCTGTTCATTTTTATACATAATGTTGCAACGAGATTATCACCCGAAATGCACATAGCATGAGAAGGACAAATTAAAGGTCAGTGCTTCATTCCCTTTTTCCTCTTCTTAGGTCTGCAAAGCTTTAGGAAAACATCTCTGGAGTTTATTTGTAGATTTAAACAGCCGAGGAGAATGGTTTGTGAGTGTTTCCAGCCATTTGGGTTTTTTTGTGGAATCTACTGCCTTTTTAGTTATTTCAGCACCTTAAAAATATGGACACGTTTTCTTCCAGATTTCATTAAGAGAAAAAGTCATGCATAATTTTATACTGGATTTGGGACTAGTAATTTAATAATGAGGTTTGCTGCAGATTATTGTTACTCTTGTTAATGGAAATTGTGTTATTATTCCTTGCAATGGATTTTTGCAACAATGCAGTGAAATAATAAAGTCGGTATTAGAAATTGTGCACTAAGATCAGATGTATAGTATCAGTCAAAGTATGAGGCAGTTTGATAACTGGCAAAAGAACATTTTTGAACCCTTTGAAAATTTTTGTCTGGTTAGAACAAAAATAAATGGAAGCTTCGTGGTGGATGATGATTCTTTTTTTTTTTTTTAAGACAAGATGAAGAAATGCTAACAATTTGGGTTTGTGTAAAAACATGCCTCGCTTGGGTGCTGTAATATACTCTTTAGACTTCTTAATGGTTCTGAGATGCTCAGCTGTAGATTTAAAGAAACTTGAGAAACTATTGGATAAAACCACAGCAAAGCTGAAGAGTAAAGGAAAGGACATAAACTCAGCCAATTGAGTTCATTCAAAGATTTTGCAGCTGGAACACATCATGGAAAAAATTCCATACACTGTAAATATTATCTATCCGAGGTTTGTGTAAATATAAAGGAGATAAATACATTTATGGGGTTTCTGTCCCCAGGATGATCCAACAGAGAGCATTAAATGGCGTCAGCAGACGGGAGGTGGTAATAAAGCTGTTTATTGTCACAGGTGGGGCAGAGTGTGTAATGCTGCTGACGTTGTAAGCCCAGCTGTAAGAACCAGCGGCGTTCAGGCTGAGGCCCATGGCCATTTGTATGGTCAACTGGACATATGACCACTGCTCCGTGACTGCTTGATAGAGGAAGCCATGGAGCTGGTTGCCTGGCCTGCTACAGAAATAGTTATCAATTCTCTAAAAGATTTTAAACTCCCCTTAAGAAGACAAACCGTAATTAATATATGTCAATAGGGTAAAATTACATTCAAAAATGTTTTCTTCTTTAAAGGCACAGCAGACTTGGTGACCTAAGGAGTTGAGACTTATGAGTTATTTTAAATGATATCTCATTCCAATATACGGCAACTGACACTATCAATGCAACAAGCGGTGCTCCCATCTCGAAATATCGCCTGTGTAAGTTGGGAGAAGACGCACCGAACGTGCCGTCCAACCCAGTAGCCCTTCCCTGGAGCTCTGCTGGTCCTCCGAGCCATGGGAGTACTGGCGGTGCGTTCCAGAGAGCTGAAGCGTTTCTCACGCCCTCCAAGCTAAACCTACATGCCCAGTGCGGTCCACAATCAAAAGACATGGGAGGCTGGCTGGCTGACTGTTGACTTGCTGTGGAGCTTGTGGCCACTAAGGCCGCTAGACCTATAACCACTGTCAATTCAATTCAATTCAGTTTATTTATATAGCGCCAAATTCACAACACATGTCATCTCAAGGCACTTTACAGTTCAACCAGATCATACAGTCAAATTGATACAAAGTTTTCCATCTAAGGAAAACCAGTTGATTGCATTGACTCATTGACTCAAATACAATCCCTCACACTAAGCATGCTTGTAGCGACAGTGGAGAGGAAAAACTCCCTTTTAACAGGAAGAAACCTCCAGCAGAACCAGGCTCAGTGTGAGCGGCCATCTGCCGAGGCCGACTGGGGTTCAAGGAGACAGAAGCAGAGATACAAAAAGCAGCTGTAAAAGGCGGCCCCGTCCAGGAAACACACAGCCAGGCAGACAAGCTCCAAGGCAGCTCCCATGCCAGAGGACGAAGAGAGCACATCCACTCAGTCACGGTCAGAGAAACAGGACCACACTGGAAAACAGGCCGATCTCCAACATCTATAAACAAGGGTGTTGATGGAAGCAGCACAGCTGATGTTTCTTTCCAGGATGACGTCACAGCCAAACAGGAACAGACAAGGCAAAGCTACTCTGAGGAAAAGCAGAGAGAGCAGAAGGTTAGAGATTGAACTAACAGATTCTGCAGAATAGGAGAACAGAGAGAGAATGAAGCAGAATGATGAAACCAAAAGTTACACAGTGTGCCTTTAAAATATAAGAATAAGATAAACTAACAATTGGCCAGAATTTTAAGAAATAATTTCATTGGTGCTGCCAACAGATGGATCATGAAATATATAATAATATATCTGGAGTTTGACATACATTCTAGTTTTTGTCTTATAATGCTAACTCTAACTTTAAGATGTACTCCATGTTCAGTTAGCCATCATCTTCAGTCTAAAGCAACTAGAAAACAGATACCCGGACTGACCATAGGTAGAACCAGGAGCATTCCCGAAGCGGGTCGGCCTGGGATTGGCCTGCTAGCCTACGTCTCTTACTTTTTAAAAACTTTTTTAAAAGTCTGCTGGTGCATCAGCGGCATGCCTGTCAGAGAGACAGGCCAGGCCAATTTGGCCGGTAGCATAAGAGCAGGGGAAGAAGAGTGGATTATTTCAATTAACACCTGCCCCAAAAGTCCATATCAACCTCAAAGACAGCAGTTTGGAGGAAGGGGTGTGCGATGTGTTTCTGGTGCAGGCTTCTGTAATGTGTGTTGCTAGTGAGCGGTGCAATTTAGGATGAGAAGCAATGCACTCGGTTTTCGAACATGGTAAAAGGAAGAGGAAAGGTAGCACAGAGAGGGCAAGAGACAAAAAATAAAGTCGCTGGAGGTGGACGTGTCCAAATGCAGAAAAGTAACAGAAGAGTCAGTCATGTAACCGGGGTGGCCTGGTTACATGGCTGACTCTTGGCCTGAAGAAAATCCCCCAGTCCAGCCCTGGACAGATCTGTATGTTGAATAGAACAATACAAACAAGGAACTGAAGTGGCTAAGCAACTTAGCACCACCCTGTATAGTTGTGAGAATGGAAGAAAAAAATCATTAAAAAAAATGTCTCCAGGAGGGATTAAGTCTCAAATAGTGCTCGGAATACAGTATGTACATTAATGTTCACTGAAGTAGAAGCTAAAGCTGCAGAGACATTCAGATGTCATTGCAAAGTTAAAAGATGCGTAAGTAGCAACAGACTGCAAATAGAGTGGTAAATGGATTGATTAATTGAAATAAACAGGTTGGAGGCACAGTCACTTTTCTGACACAGCTGCTATAGAAGAGCTAAGAAGGTTCAATATCGGGCTCATTAACAATGTTCCTATAAAAATGTTTTGACCAATGAATTTTGAAGTGTATTTAATATATTCTATATTCTTACCTTAATGTTGCACTACGAGATTTTTAGCAACACTGCAGCTCCCCCGACCGGTGGTGGCTTCTGCAATGTCTGCATCACCTATCTTGTCAAGTGATGAAGGGGTTTGTTTACATGGATAATTTTATCAATTTTTTTTATGTGTAGGATTGTATATAGGTCTAAATTGCTGCAGTAACATTCGAGCGTATTGGCGGTCTCTACAGACATTAGTTTGTCAGCTCTTCGCTGCCGTACACAAAGAACTCTGCCTACATAAAAACAAGTCCCGGTCCTTTATAATTAAAATAGCTATTTTTAAGGCAATGCTAATATAAATACTGATAATGTCAGTTTATAGATAAAAATAACATGTATAATATTTTACATTTCTGTCAGTAAAACCCTGTAATTATTACACACTGTAGTGTTAATTCTGTGTCCCTTTTGTTTTCCTTCTATGTTTAGATTGGATTGGCTGTAGAGCAGTTTATTTAATCAATATCAGATGGTTGTTCACCATGCCCAGCTATGCACTTTTCAATAAGGAAATGAAAGGCCGTCAGGCTGTATTAAGTGGCCGCATCCATTGTCACCATTTAGCTTACTGCTAATCCCACTGTCCTGCCAGCACATAGTTCACAAGTCTGTTTACGCTCCCTATTGCACCCAGTGCTGGAATCGCATTTAGGCTCAAAAAGGGATAGTAAAATATCAGGCACGTTTTGTACATAACATTATTTTATCATTATTTCATGTTTTTTTTGTTTTTTTTGAGTATAGGAATATAGTGGGACATTGCACCTTTATATAGGATCATCAGGTTTAAGTAAGTCTTGTAACTTTCAGAAGGCAACTGATATATTGACGCATAGAACAAATTATACTCCTCCTTTAAAGAACTTTAGCATAAAAATTCCACAAAAAAAGGTTATTTTGTTTATTATTTATTATTTAAAACAAATTCAAAACTCAATTCTCCTCACACTTGCACTATGAAATAGATGGTTAGGGGTTGAATCTTTTACCACAAAGAAACCACAACTCTGATTTGAGGATTCATCCTACTGAACAGTATGGCCAAATACTAAAAAACACCTTAGTAGAGTTTATAAACTACAAATAATGTCTGCCCTGAGTTTCTTACATTTGTGGGATGTCATGCATATCTCTAAAACAGTGTTGTCTAAATTCAGTCCTAAGGGTTGCTATCTTGCATGTTGAAATTACATTTCAAGAAAGAAAAACAGCAACACTGGATTATAAGTCTAAGCTGAGCCAAAAGTAACAAATAATTGGCATTTCCTCGAAATGTTGTGGAGTAGAGAGTACAATATTTGACTTTGAAATGTAGTAGAGTGACAGATATAAGTAAAGCTACACAATACTTCCCTTTAAGCAGCTTACGCCACTTTGTCCTTTGCTCTGCCTTTGTCCGATTCAATTTTCTCACCATCAGAGTCATTCTGCTCATCACCACTCTGTGCTATTTGGCAGCACTCTCACTGATTACCACCTTGCAGTCACAGGGTTACTTAAGGTAACATTTTCAAGTAGATGACAGGGCTCGATGTTAACCATTGCCCGATCTCCCGGAACAAGTAGTTTTTATTGTCGGGAGAGTACAAATTTCATTGCATTTGTCCGCCGGGCAAGTGCAATGATCGCAAAAAATTTTTTTTTATCACTCAAAATTACTTTTAAATCACCGACATTCGCTTAAAAAAGGACCAACAAGCATTGCCGGCGCCATTTTTGTTGTTTTGTACACATTCTCGCGTGATTTGAAAAAGCTGAGAAATTTTCCGCCAGATGGCGTGATTTTTGTTTTCTCTCAGACATTGGAGAGGTGCATTTAAATGTTATAGAGCTAAACATGTTAAATTGGTTACCTGTTATTTTATTATTGTCTTGTTGCTGCATTTATTTTGTCAGGGAAAACTAATCTATAGTCAGTTACAAGTCAGGGAATTCTGAAATTATGTAAGACTGTGGGAACCCTGTATAAAATAACTATGTATAATGATTCTCTAGAAAAGTCACAATATATTAATAGTATTATCTTGTATAAACATACCGTGACTCTAAAATAATAGCTATTCATTTGTGACATGGACTCCTGTCTTGTGATTTATCTTAAGTTTTTAACCTGGCAAGTTTTTTTAGATTTTTAAAATTACAATTTATATTTTTCCAAGCACACAACAGTGTAAAGCAAAGTTTAGTTTGAAAAGAATGTGCAGGAAGGATTGAAAAGCATGTTAACACAGTAATGTAGGCTTGAGTTCATTATCTGATGCATGCATATACACACCAGGAACCTGTAAACTTAAAAAATACTGAATTACAAAAAACATTTAAAAAACAAACATGTTTCATTGATATATATATAAAAAAATTAATATTAGGAACTATATTTATCAAACATTATACTGGGCAAGTAAAAATTGTTTATGGGCAAATGAAATGTGAAAGTCACTTGCCCTTTGGGCAAGTGGTAAAAATCCTTAATGTCAACCCTTGGATGATGTTATCGACCAGTGTGTTCCTACCTCCACACTTGTAAGTCACCCTGAGTTTATAACACATGGTGACTTACTAGTGGACCACAGAGCAGAGACAGATGCTGGAAACAGTCTTAACAGTTTATTCACAAAAATGTGAGCAGAAAGTGGTGGCAGATAGCTGGCAGATCAGGACACCTTTCACTGCATGAAAAGTGAGATTTTCGTCCCCGTAAACTCCCGCAGATCTCCCTGATTTTCGTCAGTTTCCGACAATTTGCAACCCGCGCTTGTCCGCGTTTGTCGTGCCACAAATTGTCGGAAACGGACTCTGACGTATGTGGAGAGCGATCAGCTGTACTAATGGCCCTAATTAGCATATGAATGCAGCAAACCCGCGCGGCTGGCCAGGTCTGGCTTGAATAACCTACTCAGTATTGGCTGAAACCACTATTCTCAAACAAGTGAAATCGCTCGTGATTGGCAGCAAAACCACACGTGGCCACGCCAGGCTTTAATTTTATTACTGAGTATTGGACGGAACCACTTCTTTTTAAACAAGTAAAGTCGCTCCTGATTGGTTGGCATATATATATATATATATATATATATATATATATATATATATATATATATATATATATATATATATATATATATATATATATATATATATATATATATATATATATATATATATATATATTATATATTTACATATAAATTTACATATATATATATTTATTTATGAATATATATTTATTCATTCATATATTTATTCATTCATATGCTGTTTATTTATGTTATCCTACACTACTACACAATTATTATGCTACCATCAAGGACATGAATGAATTTATACAGGAAATGAACATTTTCCAGGAAGCTGTTTATGCAAAGAAAGAGCTTTATTAAAACACACACAACTATATACAACGCGTATCCAAACACATGCGTATCTAAAAATTACAAGTCCGTTTGCTTCCTCAGGGTTGGAGGTAACTGGCAGCATTCCTTCCGAGGCAGGTCCGATGTGCAGACGCCTACTGTGCGTGGCCCTGTACTTCGGCATCGCTTCTATCCGGGACTGCAGCTTAACACAGAGTTCAGTGAGATCAGGCCTACGAAATGGCGGCGACCGTACAATCCATCCAGAGACACCGCCAACGACGCCATCTTCTTCGTCGGACATGAGGTCGACGGTGGCGGACTTCCAGAGTTCCACTTCCTCATCTGCTAGCACACTCTGCCTCGCTTTCAGCAGCTGAAAAAAAAAACAATGAATCAGCGCACTGCGTATGGCCACAACACATCTATTAATGCACCTGAAAAATAGTCACCAAATAAAGTCTTACCCTCTTTCTTCTAGCCCGACTCCGAGCAGATTGCTTGGCAGCCTCTGCACGCAACGTGTTGGCTGGCTGCGTATATCTGAAGCTCCTGCGTACCGTCTCAAAATACGTCTTACAGGCAGCTGGAAAACAATTAAATGAGAGTGGTATGAATAAAAAATCAAACGCAAGTCACAGTAACAAGGAAGGAGAAAACATTAAAACGAGTCACTTACACACAATGTCGTCTTTATCAACATCGTGCAAATCTGGACTTGCTGATATGGCTCCGAGCAAATAGGAGGTCACCGCCTCATTGCGAGGCGACAGTATTCTGTGAAAACAAAATGTACAGCTATGATCGGTATCCATCCGTATCCATTGCCTTTTACCGCAGAATGAAAGCATATTCTTTAAATCTTACCCTTGCTCCGGTTCATAGCGCCTGCAATTAGTCTCCGAGTTGTGAAGACAGCGTACTGCTTCCTGTGAATCACAAAAAATACACTTTAATAAAGCTTGTTCTTGCAAGGCTACTATTAGCCGTAGCTTTAGGCTAGGCTGTTATTAGCCGTAGCTTTAGGCTAGGCTGCTATTAGCCGTAGCTTAGGCTAGGCTGCTTTTAGCTTAGCAGGCAGTAATCGAACATATATTTACCGCTAGCATCTCTTCTTTGAGTTCGTCTTGTTCGACTGCAGAGTCTCCATCGCGTCCAAGAGGAGTTTTACCCCGAAATCCCACATACTCCGCTCCAGACTGCCTGCACAAAGCAAAGCATTCATCCTCCGATGTGGCTCCAGATCGCTCCGCTCTGAGTTTCTTAGAGATCGTAGAGAGCATGCGCGAGATGAACCAGGGTTTCCACGGATCATTAAAAATAATTACAATTCATTCATTTTTTTTTTTTATCAAGGCCTTAATTGGCACTAAAATTATTTAAATATGTTTATCGAAGTATTTATAATTCTTTAATAAAAAATGCTTATAAAAACAATTTCGTCAGATACATTAAATCATAAAGCCGTATGTTCGGAAAGGAAGCTCCAGGTGGAGAAAAAGCTAGAGGATATATATATACGTATATGTGTGTGTGTGTGTGTGTGTGTGTTTACATTAAGGTGACCAGATTTCTGAAATCAAATCTGGGGACATTTCTTGCTCGTGGATAAAAATCAATACATCTTATCGAGATGAAATTAGGAAACGGGGACAGTAATGGTTTCATATATTTTTACATATTTATTAATATTTAAACAACAAAAATCAAGTGTAAAAGCCAGGAATGTGCCTTTCCAAACGTTTAGTGTATCCTAAGATTAATAACATGAATAGTGTTATTAGTAGAAAACTAGAACTGTGTCTCTGGGTTGGGGCAAAGTGGTGGGGGTGGAAGCGGAGGGGTCAAGGGTCATTAGCAGGGCTTTCCAATTTTGTCGGGCCCAAAGAGCTCTGCCGCCTCCTAAGGGGAGAGTGACATGAGGAAAAGAAATTTAGAAAAGTAAATACAAACATTTATTCTATGCCTGTGGCTGTCTGTTGAGACAGAGTTCCCCCACCTCTTCAAAAAAGTGCAACAAATACTTATTCTCTTTACATCTACTGTACATACCTATAAGAAATATTTTTTTTCTTCATTAACATAAAAAAAACAAGTAGTAGTCAAGCCTGCAGGTAAAGGTTCATATATGTTTCTTACTGTCACCTAGCCACATCAGGGGCCTGTGTGTCTCAAAGTAGCAGGTTCATTTTTCCTACTAACCTGAGTATACAGCCACTCTGTGTTCCACAGCATACTTTGCACACTACATCACTCAATATGTTAGTTTATCACTCAAATCATGTCAACGCTTTATCACTTGAACTTTATTAATACATATTATACATTTTAAATGTTTGAAACAGAAATATTAACTGAACAGGGTCTGAGGCAGTGGCCCTGGTAATTTGGGTAAAATAATATAAGAGAAGACATAGCAAGTAAAAAGCAAAATAACCTTTTTAAATATCTTAAACAAGTTTAACCATTGAACAGCAGAATAGGCTTAACATCAACACAATGTATATAATCCAAGAATAGTCCATATTTATAAACAGCAATAACATATACATATATAATTTCCCAATGGAAATTCTGATTGTAATTTTTCCATAAAATGACACTTCCTCTTCTTTGAAAGAGCCATCTGGTCATTCAGTCTTGTCTGTTTTCTTCCCTCTCCACCTTCGCTTTTGTTTCTAGCCCTCTTCTGACTTCTGCCTGCTCTCTGCTTTACTCCTCAAAGTAAATTTTTCTCCCTTCTTGTCAACCGTTTTTTCTATCAGAGTTCCTAGTTTCCTCCTCTCTCATTCAATCTCCTTTCTGTCTTTCTATCTTCTTCCTCACTCCTCCAGCATCAATCTTACATTATTCTAAAACAGAGACATTATATAATCAAAATCACCTCCAAAAAAAATTAGGATGTGCAACATGAAAACTTATTATTATTAATATCTCATCTAAATACTAAAAATGCTAATTACCACAATATTAGGAGTTACAAGCAAAAACCACATAATAAATGGACATTAAACAGGTGGTTATCTCTTCCTCCATCATTCTCAGATCATGTAGATCTTGACTTATTCAGTTCTCCTGTTACTGACTCCTATTTTTTCACAAGGAACTTTCATATATATCCAAACTGAGCAGTAAAAAAGCACACCAAAAACTGGAAGTCTATGCTCATAAATCACAACCATAAATCATCAAAACAAATTGAAATAACTCTACTTATAATAACTATCTGAAATATAAACTAAAGGTCACCTATCCATTCTAAATCATCCTTATACAAACCCTTGTTGATCCCTGGAGAACCAGCGTACCAGATTAGCGCCTTACAAGGAGTTTTCAATCATTTTGCTACATTTTAACCCAGCGTCTTTTACTCATGCTCAACTCGTGGTCTTGTCTTACTTTTTATTATTGTTTTAACCTGGACACAAACCAAACATTCATCAAAAGATCAGCCCGATCAGAATAAAATAAATTGATTAACACACTTACCATCACTCAGCGTAGCTCCCCATCAGTTGCCACAGGTTGTAAAAAACGAACTTCCACTTCTTCTTCTTCTTCTGTTTTAAAAGTGATGCGCTCTTCTTCTTTTTTGTGTTTTAATGGCAGCTGACATCCAAAAGGATCATTACGGCCCTTCTAGTGGTGCGCTCTGTTCCTTATCTTTATGTTATCAGCAGCGCAACCAGCTACCGTAATACCTATTTTTGCGCGCAACAGCTCTACCGTAATAACAGTCTACACGCAACATTTTTCGCCTCGGTAAAATCGGGGACATTTCCGGGGACAGCTTTAGCCGGGGACAGGTGGTCCAAAACGGGGACAGTCCCCGGAAATCGGGGACGTCTGGTCACCCTAGTTTACATACATACAGGAGTCATGGAACTCTGTTTACAGCTCCTTCATATTTCATGTACACTAATAACTTGTGTACATGGTTCTTGTTGATGGCGTTAAAATCATTTCTAATAGCATTAAAATCGCATTAAATTAGAGTCACTCATTCCTGTATGAACCCTGTGAGCGCTTAATTTAATATGACATATTTAAAAAAATCCCACCATCATCCAGCATATGTTCAGTTTCTGCCCAAATATATATATATATATTTTTGTAGATTTTTGTAACGGGGATAAGGATAATTCAAAACTGCTTTTTTTTGAATGAACTTGTTCTCTACTCCCAAACCTAGCAATGGATTTGATTAAAGTTTAAGTCCCTCGGTATAAAATAAATATTTTGATGGAGATGAGAAATCTGCTTCCTGGTTGGTGAATAACCAATAGTTTGGATCCAATCATTTAAATAAACAGTGTTTTTTTTTTGTTTTTTTATATATAAGAATTGTGCTATAATTTCTAGTCACTGATCTGTTGCTGCTATATTTTAATTTGACGAACCTGATTTTGTCGATGTTCTTTTTCCTGTTTGGTGCGATTGCAATTGCGGATCTTGACCTGGCCAGACCTTATGACCACAGTGTACCAATCTTCTGATGGCTACTTCCAACAGGATAATGCGCCATGTTATAAAGTGAATCATGTCAGACTCATTTCTTGAAACTTTTCCACTTAAGTAATTGTGAATTGAGCATATTGACAGACAACATTTTATTTTTTCTCTTAAATGCAATTTAAAAAAAAAATAATTACTGCTCTAAATGTATTGCTCTGTCAGCTAAAGATCTGTTTTGGTCTCTATACTTTAATTAAATAAATCAATTCAAGCTAAAATGTAAGAGGCTATGCTGAGCCTGATCTCTTTTTATCCGAGATTTTCTTACCATTTAGAAAAATGTCAATTGGGGTAAAACTCCCCCTGCAACCCTGATTTGCATTTTTATAGCTCACAGCATATTCATTTACATGTTAAAGCCTCCCCTAGAATTCCATGGGGGGGAGGCATGGGGGGAACACTGCCTAAGACAGTCCACGTCAATTTCTGACAATTTACGGGAGTTTTCGGCGAAGCCTGCAAATTGCCGTAAACTGCCGCTAACCTGAAGTTCCACGACAATCTACAGTGCCGCATATTGACGAAAATCCCACTTTTCATGCAGTGTTTAGGACCAGGGCTGACAGAGGAGCAGGTTAATACAACAGGTTAAAGTTAATTGATTCAAAAATATAAAATCAAGATCAAAGCCTTATGCAGCAAAAACCAAAAAGGACAGAATTTTCTGGCAGTGTGGTGTTGAGACGACCACGCTTTTCAAATAAAGGGGTTGATGGATTGATGGACTGCAGGTGTCTCCTTTTCCAGCACCATGGTGCAATAAGCCTTACTCACTGGAAAACACACTGCTCTCTTGAAGAAAAAAGAGAGATCCAAAAACTGAACCACAGTCATTTTCCTGCCTTTTTGAAGAAAAAAGTATTAATTTTATCTATTTTCTATCCTCTTCACAAAGTGTATAAACATCTGTCATTCTGTACTCCTGTTCTGGATACCAAACCTGCTCATCACTTCCTCATCATCTCTGTCCCCAGTTTGTCCATTGAAATATGTGCCAGTCATCACTCTTTCACCTGTGGGGGTACCCTGCAGCACCTCATCCAGGTCACTCCAAAACTCTCATCTTAACTCTAACATACACTATACCTGTGAGGCATAAGCACTAACAAAATTGAGCATCACAGCCTCAGTTATTATCTTTAGATTAATCAGTGTATGGTATGCTTGTTTTTACCTCTAGAACATGACACAAACCCATACTCAAGATAACTCCTACACAATTTCTCTTCCCTTCAACACCATGGTTGAACAGCTTGAACTTGGACTTGACACTACAACAAAAGACACTATGTCCCTCTTGGAGCTGCATTAAGCATATTTCTCTTTATTAATAGAGAAGAAGAAGCATTGGAGGTAACTATACACCCTGAACTGTGTTTAGATTGTTTTGACCAAGTTTAAAGTAGCTGAACAGTTCCCAAGCCAGAGCCCCTTAGCGGACCAGTTTCCGAGCCAGAGCCCCTTAGAGGAAGACTTTCAGAGTCAGAGCCCCTTAGCGGAGCACTTCCAGAGCCAGAGCCCATTAGTGGAGAAGTTACCAAGCCCGAGCTCCTTAGCAAGCCAGTCCCTGAGCCAGAGCCCCTTAGTGGAGCATTTCCCGATCCAGAGCCCATTAGTGAACAAGTCCCCAAGTCAGAGTCCTTAGCGAGCCAGTCTCCAAGTCAGAGCCCATTAGCAGGCCAGTTCGCAAGCCAGAGCCCATTAGTGGGCCAGTCTTCAAGCTAGAGCACATCATAGGGCCAGTCCTCCCGTCTCCTCAGTCTCCTCAGTCAGCTCCTCTCAGTGTCCGGCCACTTAACCAGCTCCACCCAGTAACAGAGTTACCACAGTCTGGCCATCTTAGTTTTCCCCTTCCAGAGTCAGGATCAGTAGGTTGACCGCCTCCAGAGTCACAACCTGTAGGTGTTCCCATTCTTTAGTCAGAAACTGTAAGTGATCCCTCTCCTCACTCAGATCCCTTTAGTGTCTTGCTTTGTGCCATCCAGAGAACCCCTGAGCACATTCTGTGCCATCCAGTCACCCCTGAACCCAAGGATAGATCAAGTTTTGAAACAGAGAACTGTGAGAGCTCCAATATTGTGAAACCCCCAAGGCCCCCTCAGCGGGCATTCCTCATCTTTTTGTGGGTCCCAAGCTGCACCGATTCTTTTTGGGTCCCAAGCTGCCCCACTTGGCGGTCCTCAAGCCTCCTTTGCCGCAGTTGGCGGGCTCCAAGGTTCCAGCTGCAGAGACCCCGGCCTTCAAGGTTCCTGCTGCAGAGACAATGTACTCCAGAGGTCCTCCTTCATCTTCATCCTCACAGCCGTCCTCCACAAGTGCTCCTTCATCGCCTTGTTCACTGCCCTCCTCCAGAGATTCTCCTTCGTTGCCGTCCTCCAGAGGTCCTCCTTTGTCACCATCCTCCAGACGTTCTTCTCTGTTGCCGTCCTCCAGAGGTCCTCCTTCATGGCTGTCCTCACGCCCACAAAAAGAAGATGATTAGTCAGTCAATTAACCTAGTTGGCATAATATTGGCCTCAGATAGTAATGTAAGTTGGTTGACTCGGTATTAATAATAGACATTTACATCATATGTTGCACCTCTTGCCTCTACCAGTAGATTTCATTGACGGTTTTGCTTTTGCTAGATATGATTTGGTGCAATTTTTCGATCAGATGATTTTTCTTTTTTCATTATTATTTAAATTTTATTTTATTTTTACTTCAGTAACAGCACAACCATGTCCTTTACAGCTCTTATCATTTATTCCTTACTGTTTAGATTTTACTGATCCTTTAATTCTGTTGCTCAGTTCTTAGTCAGCAGAACCTCCATCTCTAAATTGGTAATGTCTTATTCTTTAAAAAAATTTCTGTGAATGAACATCATCTGGCAAGTGATGGAAGTCGTTCTTGAGAAAAGTCATTTCTCTGGTGGCTTCCCATAACAGTTTTTTCTCTCTCTTTTCAATTTGTCATGGATTTTACATTCTGTTTGCTACCTAAGCCGAAAAATGACTGAAAAGGGCTGTTGGCCAGTTCCTGTTCTAAGAGAAATGCAGTTACATTGCCACGGTTTCCAACCCTGGGAAGATGCATAGGTGGTCTATACATTCTACTTGCTTATAGGTTCTACATCTATACATTAAAATATTTTTAATTGTTTGAAAATGTGCAACAGCAAAGCAGCCTGTATTTCCCAATTATCTTTTCTGCTTAGCAGTGTGATATACAGTTTAATTTCAGTAGCATACTTTTCCCACAGCGGAAAGATGTTTTGGTTTTCCAGGATATAACATTATCAGAACAAAAGTAAATTCTATGTGTAGGACTGGTCAAAGCTAAATATGACATGTTACAGTTCACTAGAAACAAAACGGAATGCAGCATATCTGCAATAAAAATGAAATCACAAAACAACATTTACAGTAAAAGGAGTTTAAAGGACACATATGACAAAAGCAAGTCAGCTAACCTTTTTAACAACAGTTTTCTGAGGTCTTATCTAGAATCTGCACATCTATTTTGAATTTATGATATGGCCCCCAAACTCCATAGTTTGAATCTGTGCCAGTAATACTCAGGACCTAATCACCAACCCTGGCATCAGAGTGCAATTATCTTCTTCAATGTCTTAAAAGGGAGAACAAATTGTAACAAAAGTAAGACCGAACATTTCAAGGCATTCTTTTAAATATTACATGTTGTAAACAGACAAAACCAAAAGTACTTGGAAACAACAGCAGTGTAATATGCATCACTTGATGCTTGTGGATCTAGCTGATTAAAACTGCTTCGAAGAAGTTTTTTATATGACAATTTTTGATTCAGAGGCTGTAGTCTGTTGACAGTTTATATAGCTAGTGCTTGTTAAGCTTTAAGTGAAAGAAGTGAATATTTCCTACAAATTGCTTGTGGTCAGGTCATTGCACCAGTGTAAGCTCTGCCTTGTTAGAAGGCAGCTGTAGGCTGATAAATCACTTAGTACAGGACCTTGGCAGTGTGTGGCGTTAGGTGCACTCAGTACACTCTCCCAGACTGCACTGGGGTGACGTCCCACCATGCGCTCATACCCATAACTCAGTCGTGGGCCAAACCAGCTCATTAGTGAAACAATCCTCACCCGGGTTTGTGTGTGTATGTCTGGACAAGCAAATGAGATTGTAAAGGGTGAGATTTCACGTTGTTCTGGAAGAATTGTCATCAAAAGCTCAGAATGCATTATGCTGTTATAATATCTCTCTTATTCCAACTACCTGTAACATTTTCCGATTTGCTAATATTTTCCATGATATTTTCCCACATTCGCTCAATCACTCGCTACACATTGTTACACACAGTATCCACTCTTTGTGTGCACAATATTTACTCAAAATGAGTGCCCCAATAACATGCTTTTTAATTCAAGAGGATATTTATATACAGGTTTAAAAATGGGTTCTTGTTAAAGCAACTTCTTAAAACTGTGAAGACCACATTGAAGGATGTCACCAGTTCATAGAGTCTGTTGGCATTGCATTACACCTCATTTGCCTGTCTGTGATAGTGCTTTACAGTGTTTACTGAAATGGATGTTAAAGTTCCAACAGTGTGTGATTCAGTGCTCAAAAGAGGCTGATTTATACCATATTATACTACCACAACCTGTGTGATTAATGGATCTCCTGGAAATGAAGACTAAACTTGGTTATTGAAAAGTTGGATGATTGTAAAATAGTCTAAAACATAAACCCAACTGTAAATGTGGTTGCACACATTGTGTAAAGAATCCATTTTACATTTTGCTCTGATACATCCACTCCTGATTTGAATCTTGTGTAAAAGACCAAGAGAAATGTAGTCTTTCATCTTATATCTGCACCAGCTTTGTAAAAATACCTTCCACTCATCTTTGCAAAAAAACTCCAGATCGCTCAAGTTAGATGGAGATAATTTCTGCCACATTTATTCTATATTGTTGCGAAAAATTATAAATACGATTTAGAGGTAAACATTTACTGATTAGCTGTACTGAATAAAAGTCCGCTGAGGTTTATGGTCTATATGATTGAAAGTTAAGCTCATCTGCAGTCTCTTTTGCAGGCTGTAACAGCTTTGAACAGCTTTTCTTTTGCTTTTGAAAAGTCGGTAACGTGAGGCACAGTAAGGTTTCCAGACGTACAGAGGCAGGAGGCAGATCCGAGATCGAGAGGAAGAGCAGGAGGTCAATCTCCAGAGATCGGAAGCCAGCAGGAGAATGCCACAGAGGAAAGGCAGGCAGAAGAAAACGAAAAAGAGGAAAGACACATCTTGATATAAGGTCAACACTTGATGATCTACGTACTCACACAAATGATTTTAGAGAATCTGACAGTTTCCGACTTGGAGAGGCGGCAGAGGGTGACATCATGGGATTGCACAAAGGAGCTTCTCAGGTTGAACAGATAGGCATCATCACACAGGAAGCTGACTAGTTTAGGTTTTCAAGGTTTCATAATTGCTATTTTATCTTTTAAATTTGAAATTCAAGATTTCTTTAGTTATTTTCACATTTTAATTTGCTGATATAGGGTCAACTATAAATTATAATTGTCAAAATTCTCATAGTTTTTATTTTAAAAATTATTATTAGCAATATTCCAGCCAACTCAATGATTTAACCTCAGCTTTCTTTAATGGACTCTCTGAGTGGCAAATAATATTCAATTATATAGGGGAAAAAAATTGTAAAAAGATGTTATCCTACCAGAATAAAGATACACCGTGCTTCCTTGAACTTTGAGTGATGGGTAGTTTTTTTATCTTTAGTTGCTCGTGGAACCATCATACTTTTCATCTCCCGCTTCATCCAGGACCAGGTCACAGGTGTTATGCTATTCTTACCTGAGTGCAATCTTTGTGTACTTAACCCACCTATGCCCTAATCAGATCCTTTGCTGCTGTCATCCCTTTTGATCACCTGGAAGCCCGACCTACAAGAGCAGAGCAGTGGAGTTTTGTTGAGAAGTAAGTGAGCGGTGCTTATGTTGAGTTTCTTATTGGGCCTCATACACATTATTGTGTGAAGTAATAGTTCACAAGGGTGCATTTTAATTGAATCCTTTCCTTCTGCTGCAGCTAAATAGCAGTTTCAAAGATTATAAACGCTGCAGTGTATAAATCAATTCTGCTCTCAGGGCTGGACTCAATTATTCGGCACAGTTGGGCTGATTTTGATTGCTGAACAAGCAAATGAGACATGACATGGAAAAACATATCCCTTTTTATATGAACTTGTAACTCCTTTAAGTGTGAGCTTTGTCTGCCTTTTTAACTTGGTGTATTTTTAGGTAAATGATACAACCCCTAGCTTTTTATGTGTTTGATCACTCACTCTCAGCCTCTCCTTCATTGTTATGTATTTTTTGGCACTGACAGAGCTGAACAGCAAATACTTTGCTCATGGAGTCACTAGACAAATAAAAGCTCACTATCAAAACAATAAAAAGAAATCTCCTCATGGTTCAGCTTCAATTAATATTACTTGATCTGCTGGGACACTTATCATTGCTTAACACATTTGAAAGGATTTAAAACTGTCTGAAGTGTTCTTTAAACAGTCATTATAGCTACATTCGAAGAAAATGCTTAACTGTGCAACAAATTTTAGTTGTGCTAATGACATAATAATGTTAGAACATTACTTTAATCTATCACAAGCTTGTTTAACATAATTTTTATCTATTTGTAAACCAACTAATCATTGTAAGAAAATACAGACTAAAAACGTGTTAATAAATCCTGTCCCACTGTACTATAAAGGGATTTGCCACTACAGCATAAATAAGTAAGTTTCAAAAAGGTTGAAGTGATTGCAAGATGAAGATGTTAAAACCTCCTATTTTTTCTAGATAAGTCTAAAGAAATGTAATTTGAAAACAATTGTATTTCTTACAGCAGTCACTGTAAAATTCTCTAAAACCTTATGATTTAGAAAACCTCAAACTTGTAACATACTTTCATGCAATACATTGATATCAAGTCCAGTACCAATGGTATGTCCAATTTTAATGGATTTGGAAGGAAGGACACAATTCTACAAAATCATCACAGAGTCTCACTCCCAAATTCCACATCTTCCACTTCTGTCAGCATAAGGAAGAAACCCGGCAGACTAACTGGTAAGTGCTCTGTTAGAGCAGGGTTGGGCAGTTAAAATCATCATTTGTGTTACTTTTGTTCCAGGGATGACAAAGATTATGGTTTAAGTCATCTAGAAATCATGATCCCACATTAAGCTCAGATCAAAACCAAAGTGGTTTACTTTTTTGGTGCGTTGTTAGTGCAGATTTATGCAGTTAAGACTTTCATTTGTGCTGCTCTGATGCCTATGATTTAATCATTTTTCGTTTCAACCAAAGGAGTCCCCGGCCAACCAGAGGGTTCCATTACAAACCAAGGTGGACTACTTTGTCAGTGCTTCCTTTGTGAATGTAAACATTTTTTTTCACAACTTTTGTTGACTAACGAGAACAGCAATTCTTGATTCTAAGTTATATGCTTAAATTTTCTAGTAACCCCTAGATTTTAGAACATAGAACATAGGTGCTTGGATGAATGGACGTTATCAAGGCTCAGAAGAGAGGACCCAGTATTGAAGGTGAGACAGACAAATTATCACTCAAAAAGTTGTTGGCAGTGGCAGCTAGTGCATCTAACGCTTGAGTCTCTTAAAGAGTCTTAAAGTTTAGTCTGTGCACAGAGGAACAAGTGGATTCCAGAGGAATGGCTGCCATCATGATTTGAAAGTTCTGAATTTGAAAGGCAAGACTATACATGAAGATGAACTTGCTGTCACAAACTAATCCAGCGATATTTGAGAAGTGTTAACAATAATTTTCAATATTCACAAGATCATTGTCCAGAATTAAAAGAAAACTCAAATATATTTATTTATGTAAATATGTTAAGTATCTCAGATCACCTAGCAAACGAAGAACCAATACATTACAGAGGTGTAGTAAATTATTTTACTAAAGACTTTTCTTTAACATCTAGAATGATTACTTGGAATTATATAGAGACATAAAAAATAGTCCTATTTTCTAATTATTTAATTTAAAAATCTAAAGCTTTTAGAACATAGAACAACATAGCTGCTTGGTTGGCTGGATATTTCCAAAGCTCAGAACAGAGGACCCAGTATTCAAGGCAAAACAAGCAGTTAAATTACTAAAAAAGCGATTCAAAACAACAGATTAGCAGTGGCAGCTAGAGCGTCTAATAAAGGAACCTCTTGAACGCCTGCCAGCATGATGTGATGAAATCTGCACAGAGATTTCCAGACACTGAAGACAGCACAACTGGCAGGAGATCAGAACCAAGGAGACAAAGGAAGGCAGGACTATCCAGAGGATGAAGCCAGAGCCAGTGTTGAAGAGGTTCACAGTACACTGCATGAAAAGTGAGATTTTCGTCCCCGTAAACTCCCGCAGATCTGCCTCATTTTCGTCAGTTTCCGACTATTTGCAACCTGCGCTTGTCCCCGTTTGTCAGTGCCACAAATTGTCGGGAACGGACTCTGACGTATGTGGAGAGCGATCAGCTGTACTAATGGCCCTAATTAGCATATGAATGCAGCAAACCCGTGCGGCTGGCCAGGTCTGGCTTGAATAACCTACTCAGTATTGGCTGAAACCACTATTCTCAAACAAGTGAAATCGCTCGTGATTGGCAGCAAAACCACACGTGGCCACGCCAGGCTTTAATTTACTTACTGAGTATTGGACGGAACCACTTTTTTTTAAACAAGTAAAGCCGCTCGTGATTGGTTGGCATATATATATACTTACATAAATTTACATAAATATATATATATATATAATATATATATATATATTAATAAATATATATATATATTTTATTTATGAATATATATTTATTCATTCAAATATTTATTTATTCATATGCTGTGTATTTATGTTATCCTACACTACTACACAATTATTAGGCTACCATCAAGGACATGAATGAATTTGCCAGGAAGCTGTTTATGCAAAGAAAGAGCTTTATTAAAACACACACAACTATATACAACGCGTATCCAGACATATGCGTATCCAAAAATTACAAGTCCGTGAACGGTCCGTTTGCTTCCTCGGGGTTGGAGGTAACTGGCAGCATTCCCTCCGAGGCAGGTCCAATGTGCAGACGCCTACTGTGCGTGGCCCTGTACTTCGGCATCGCTTCTAACTGGGACTGCAGCTCAACACAGAGTTCAGTGAGATCCGGCCAACGAAATGGCGGCGACCGTACAATCCATCCAGAGACACCGCCAACGACGCCATCTTCTTCGTCGGACATGAGGTCGACGGTGGCGGACTTCCAGAGTTCCACTTCCTCATCTGCTAGCACACTCTGCCTGTCGTCTTTATCAACATTGTGCAAATCTGGACTTGCTGATATGGCTCCGAGCAAATAGGAGGTCACCGCCTCATTGTGAGGCGAGAGTAGTCTGTGAAAACAAAATGTACAGCTATGATCGGTATCTATCCGTATCTATTTCCTTTTACTGCAGAATGAAAGCATTTTCTTTAAATCTTACCCTTGCTCCGGTTTATAGCGCCTGCAATTAGTCTCCGAGTTGTGAAGATGGCGTACTGCTTCCTGTGAATCACAAAAAATACACTTTAATAAAGCAGGTTCTTGCAAGGCTACTGTTAGCCGTAGCTTTAGGCTAGGCTGCTTTTAGCTTACCTAGCTAGGCTAGGTTGTCTTTAGCTTACCTAGCTAAGCTAGGCTGCTTTTAGCATAGCTACCAGTAATCGAACATATATTTACCGCTAGCGCGGGTTGTGCACCCGTCTTCTCTTCCTCGAGTTCGGCTCTCCCGCAAAGTTGTTCGACTGCAGAGCCGCCATCTTGTCCTCTATGGACAGCAACCTGGAGTGTACCGAATTCTCCAGCTGAGTGAGCCGCTATTTTATGTCGGCAGTATGCTGGGCAAGCTGACGAGACAGTCCACTGATAGCAATCACTAGTTTCTTCTCATCAGTCTGCTGACTGGCCGAAAGTTGTGGACCAAGAGCAGTTGGAGGCGAGTTGAATGCGAGACATCGTGCAGCCATTATTGTTTGCATGGAATGCACATTTTACCAACTGATTCTGATTAAAACTAATTTTTGAAATAAATTATTTTGTGTATTTTTTTTTAGAAAACATTTGCATACACAGTAATCTAGCGTACTTTAATTAAATAAATCAATTCAAGCTAAAATGTAAGAGTCTATAATTAGGCCATACTAAGCCTGATCTATTTCTACCATTTATTTGGGGGATATTTATTGCCACACTTTGGGCCACTTAATACCAATTTAGCATCAAATAAATGAAGCAGCCTACCTCAGCATTGTTGCTGACCTATGTCCTTATGACCACAGTGTACCAATCTTCTGATGGCTACTTCCAACAGGATAATGCGCCATGTTATAAAGTGAATCCTCTCAGACTAATTTCTTGAAACTTTTCCACTTAAGTAATTGTGAATTGAGCATATTGACAGACAACATTTTATTTTTTATCTTAAATGCAATTTTTTTTTTAATAATTACTGCTCTAAATGTATTGCTCTGTCAGCTAAAGATACTTTAATTAAATAAATCAATTCAAGCTAAAATGTAAGAGGCTATACTGAGCCTGATCTCTTTGTATCAGAGATTTTCTTACCTTTTAGAAAAATGTCACTTGGGGTAAAACTCCCCCTGCAACCCTGATTTGCATTTGTATAGCTCACAGCATGTTCATTTACATGTTAAAGCCTCCCCTAGAATTCCATGGGGGGGAGGCATGGGGGGAACACTGCCTAAGAAAGTCCACGTCAATTTCTGACAATTTACGGAAGTTTTCGGCGAAACCTGCAAATTACCGTAAACTGCCGCTAACCTCAACTTCCACGACAATCTACAGTGCCGCATATTGACGAAAATCCCACTTTTCATGCAGTGGTAGTTTGAGCCAGAAGATCAGAGATCCCAAGCAATCAGCAAAGAGGGAATTCCAGGACACTGTCAGGAAGCACATCCAGGTTCGGGCCACTGGCAGAACTCTGCAGGAGTCCAAAGACAGGTCAGGCAAACAGATCAGAATGGGGACAGGCAGGCTCAGAGGTCATAGGGTAGAAAGGGTCAGAATCAGGCAATCAGCACACAATCAGGTATGCTAGAGAACTTTCACCAAAGGCTTGAATAATCTGGCACTGGTACCTGGGAGCGGCCAGGTTAAATAGAGACTGGAGCAGGTGACAAAGATGAATGGTGATGAGAAACTGGGAGGAGTTAAACAGGTTAATAGAATTAACAATCAAGGCAGTCATCTGTGCCAAGATCATGATAGACAGAAGCGTTCGTGAGTGGAGCTGAGCAAAAATGGAGGATGTGAAATTTTGGAGTTTCTAGAAAACATACATATCTTACAATAATACACACTGCATGAAAAGTGCAGTGTGTATTGTATTAAGTGCTAATTTAATGCTGTTTTAATGCTATTAGAAATGATTTTAATGCCATCAACAAGAACCATGTACACAAGTTATTAGTGTACATGAAATATGAAGGAGCTGTAAGCAGAGTTCCATGACTCCTGTATGTATGTAAACACACACACACACATATAATCATATATATATATACTCTAGCTTTTTCTCCGCCTGGAGCGATATAATATATCTGATGAAATTGTTTTTATAAGTATTTTTTATTAAAGAATTATAAATACTTCGATAAACATATTTAAATAATTTTAGTGCCAATTAAGGCCTTGATTTAAAAAAAAATGAATGAATTTTTAATTATTTTTATTGATCCGCGGAAACCCTGGTTCATCACGCGCATGCTCTCTACGATCTCCAAGAAACTCAGAGCGGCGCGGTGTGCAGCCACAGTGGAGGATGTATGCTTTGCTTTGTGCAGGCGGTCTGGAGCGGAGTATGTGGGATTTCGGGGTAAAACTCCTCTTGGACGCGATGGTGACTCTGCATCGAACAAGACGAACTCAAAGAGATGCTAGTGGTAAATATATGTTACGGCTAAAGCTACGGCTAATAGTAGCCTTGCAAGAACAAGCTTTATTAAAGTGTATTTTTTGTGATTCACAGGAAGCAGAACGCCGTCTTCACAACTCGGAGACTAATTGCAGGCGCTATGAACCGGAGCAAGGGTAAGATTTAAAGAATATGCTTTCATTCTGCGGTAAAAGGCAATGGATACGGATAGATACCGATCATAGCTGTACATTTTGTTTTCACAGACCTCCTATTTGCTCGGAGCCATATCAGCAAGTCCAGATTTGCACGATGTTGATAAAGACGACATTGTGTGTAAGTGACTTGTTTTAATGTTTTCTCCTTCCTTGTTACTGTGACTTGCGTTTGATTTTTTATTCATACCACTCTCATTTAATTGTTTTCCAGCTGCCTGTAAGACGTATTTTGAGACGGTACGCAGGAGCTTCAGATATACGCAGCCAGCCAACACGTTGCGTGCGGAGGCTGCCAAGCAATCTGCTCGGAGTCGGGCCAGAAGAAAGAGGGTAAGACTTTATTTGGTGACTATTTTTCAGGTGCATTGATAGATGTGTTGTGTCCATACGCAGTGCGCTGATTCATTGTTTTTTTTTCAGCTGCTGAAGGCGAGGCAGAGTGTGCTAGCAGATGAGGAAGTGGAACTCTGGAAGTCCGCCACCGTCGGCCTCATGTCCGACGAAGAAGATGGCGTCGTTGGCGGTGTCTCTGGATGGATTGTACAGTCGCCGCCATTTCGTAGGCCGGATCTCACTGAACTCTGTGTTAAGCTGCAGTCCCGGTTAGAAGCGATGCCGAAGTACAGGGCCACGCACAGTAGGCGTCTGCACATCGGACCTGCCTCGGAGGGAATGCTGCCAGTTACCTCCAACCCCGAGGAAGCAAACGGACCGTTCACAGACTTGTAATTTTTAGATACTCATGTGTTTGGATACGCGTTGTATATAGTTGTGTGTGTTTTAATAAAGCTCTTTCTTTGCATAAACAGCTTCCTGGCAAATGTTCATTTCCTGTATAAATTCATTCATGTCCTTGATGGTAGCCTAATAATTGTGTAGTAGTGTATGATAACATAAATACACAGCATATGAATGAATAAATATATGAATGAATAAATATATATTCATAAATATATATATATGTAAATTTATATGTAAATATATATATATGCCAACCAATCACGAGCGACTTTACCTGTTTAAAAAGAAGTGGTTCCGTCCAATACTCAGTAAGAAAATTAAAGCCTGGCGTGGCCACGTGTGGTTTTGCTGCCAATCACAAGCGATTTCATTTGTTTGAGAATAGTGGTTTCAGCCAATACTGAGTAGGTTATTCAAGCCAGACCTGGCCAGCCGCGCGGGTTTGCTGCATTCATATGCTAATTAGGGCCATTAGTACAGCTGATCGCTCTCCACATACGTCAGAGTCCGTTTCCGACAATTTGTGGCACGACAAACGCGGACAAGCGCGGGTTGCAAATTGTCGGAAACTGACGAAAATCAGGCAGATCTGCGGGAGTTTACGGGGACGAAAATCTCACTTTTCATCCAGTGACACTCCTGTTACATTTTACCCACAGCTTTCTTTATGAAAGGTTTCGCCTGTCATAGATTCTGAATTGATTTAAGTATAGAACTTCCTTCCTTGTCATGTGTTTTTATCTAAGCCTTTAAAACAGCAATATTTTAGCAACTATTGAAAGAGAACTTTGCACAAGTATTTCTTTCAAAATTACATGCCCATCCCATATTTATACATAAGCTTCTTAAAAATGTGCTTTAAAAAGAAAATACTTCCTTAACAATGACAAGCACACACAAATTTGTAGGCTCAAATGTGTTTGGATTCATGTGCTTGCAGATACAAATCTATACAGATACTGTATATTTTAATACATCATGGATTTAACTTATACTGTGCTGTTTATTTTATACGTTTTCTTTGTTTGTACCTGAAATGTTTTTTTTTTTCTGTTCTATACTTGTCTCTGCAGATGTTGAAGGAGACTCAAAGGGTTTCTTGTGTCTGCACAGTCTATCCTCTATTCTTACAACCTTATTTAAACTTGCCTCACTCTCTCTCTTTTCTAATTTTCCCTTTTTTCATTTCTGTTTCTTTTTCAATTGGATCCAAACTGATTTCTGATAATTTTTACTTACGTACATTTGCATACTATAAATATTAAATCTTTTAGCCTTCTCTAAAGCTTAAAAAAAAAAAAACAGTCTAGGGAACCTAGGAACATGCAGAAAGATGCCGGTTGGGAAAACCACCCCTGAATGTGGTAATTCAACCTTTTCCCAGCTGAGACCTTGTAGGTTTTTCAAAAGTTATCTTAAGAAAATGTTTTCTGTTGTTTGATGGAGCATTGCTGAGAAATCCAACAGGAATGAGTTGAAAAAGTGAGGATGGAAACCTGCAAAGTTTGCCAACTGTTCTGGTGTGGCTGTAAGCCAGTTAAAAGTAGCAGTTTCCCCTGACGCTGCTGGGGTAGATTAGCGTCACCTCCCAGCCTCATGAGCCATGACAGAAGAATGCTTATGAAACTCACACATGTAGCACATAGAAGTAACTTCTGAATGAAACGGGAGACACAATGAAATTACTGGAACTTAACTGATCTACAGCCAGTGAACCAAGCCTAAAATTTTCCCTTGGAGCAATTTGTGGCATGTTTCAAGAGCTTTCATATATGTCTGAGCAATTTTCTAAGAACACTCAAAGCTCTGTTGTGTTGTCTGTACAGATGACTGTAAAAACCATGGATTTGAAAGTTCTGCATTTGAAAGAAAGCCCAGACTACACATGGAGATGAACTTGGTATCAGAAACTAATCCAGCCAAATTTTAGAAGTGTTCACAATGATATTCACAAGACCATTGTACAGAATCAAAAGGAAACTGAAATATATTATACATATTATATTTATATAAAAAATATGTTAAGAATTTCAGACCACCTACCAAATGAAGAACGGATAAATGATAAGGGTGCAGTAAAAATGTAGTGATTAATTGGAATTATATATATATATATATATATATATATATATATATATATATATATATATATATATATATATATATATATATATATATATATATATATATATAAGGAATAGTCCTATTTTCTCATTATGAAAAAAGTTGTTTTATAGTAACCAGGATAAATATTTAACTTTAAAGGGGCATGGGCACATTTATTGACATTACTGAAATTTACATGCTAGTAGCTCATTCCAGTTCCATACAAAATGTTTCAGAAAGATTGCCAGCATCCTGCTGGTGTATAATTTACTATTTTTGAGTTTTACACTTTGCTTTTTTCTCAGTTTGCTCGTAAATAAAGCCCTTGTGTATATTCAGAATAAACAGAACACTTAAGGTACTACATAGGTACACAAAGTGTAAAGACAGAAGCAATGGGCCCTCCCATTGGATTTGTGAAAAAAATGCAAATACTTATTAATAAACATACAAGTGATGGCACTAATATTTTTGTTTCTACGGTCTAATTTTGAATGACTTAATTAAATTGGTTGATTAAAGTAAACAAATGTCGGTCATTCAGGACTCCCCAACAATTCACCTAAAACGGATTTTAATGTGTTTACTTTGCCTTTATTGGAACAAAAAAGTTTTAGCTAATGCCTTTTCTAAATGTATTCTAATTGATTATTCTTAGATTGATTGTGTGTACTGTTTTTGTTTCGTAGGAACAAGAATTTTCCTTTTCCTTAATGTTGAGTATCCTCTAGGGAGAAATTATTTGAACTTGGAGTTGCTCTAGATCTGTTTCTTTGATTAATATTGGTTGGTCTTGACTATGATGAGGTATTGCTTTTCCATAAGGCATTGCAGGACAGTCAGGCTCTGTTATGCAACTGCATATTGCTACCATCAGGTTTTTAGGAAGTTCCAGCTAACAGGGGCCTGCATGTCTGTTTATCTTGCCTGGTGCTGGAATTGTATTTAAGGTCTAAAAATCTATTAAAATACAATCAAAAAAGACACTTGGTGTATATAGCCTTATTATATCATTATCAAATGTTCTTTGGTCTTTTTGTATATTTGATTTTATTGTTTACTCATTGATAAAGGCTTAATAAGTGTAAAACAAAAGTGATGGGGATCAGACATTCTTCCCAAGTATATTAAACTTCAATCACCTGGTTAGCTGACAGCTGGTAAGGCTATTTGGCTGTAGGTGCAATGGGAACTGACACCTTTGAAACCGTTTAAGCCTTTGGGCAATTAGGCAAAATGTTTATCAACTGAACAGATGTTTGAGTTCTACACAGCTACATTTTGACCCTGAAGCTACCTAAAAATATGTTTTACATCAAAGAATATATTGAACTTTAAATATTAGAACACTGCAAGAAATGGTCCACCAGTTATATTGCTTACTTAACCCAGCACCTCAACACTCCTGATCTTAATCTAAGGTCTGAACCCCCAGTTCAGGATGTTTTATTTGGGAAAGGATTGATTTGGAAGAACTCAAGGATAACTGGGTCAAAATGTGCAGATGGCTTTCAAAATTTAGGGTATTGGCTATAATTCTCTGCAATGAAAAATAAGCTTTTTGCACAATTTAAAAAATCTAACTTAAAGGTGCACCTTAAGTGACACCTGTGAAAATTTTGTCAGTTTTTTCCTTCCTTGAAAATCGAAAATTGTATGCAATGGAGGCGAATTTGCCCAGGGGGCGAAAGGCTGCTGGACTGCAAAAATGATCTACAAATACGCAAAAATGTGTGAGTTTTTTTTTTTTTAATTTACCCTTAATTTGAGTAGGTAAATAAGATTAAGATTATTTGTCATGGTTTTAGTTTTGTTCAAGTTTTATTTTGAGTTTTCATTTCTCTAGCCTCAGACCCTTCTGTTGTCTGCTCTCTAGTCTCAGGCCCCTCTGGTGATCCCTCTCTAGTGCCCTGTGGTGTCCCCTCTCCAACCCCTGAGCCTGCTGATGAACTGGTCCCCAGCTTTGAGCTCAGCGGGCGCTCCTCGCCTCCGAGGGCCCACAGCGGGCACTCCTCGCCTCCAAAGGCCCCCAGGGGGCACTCCTCGCCTCAGGGGGCACTCCGCCTCCGAGGCCCCTCAGCGGGCGCTCCTCACCACAGTCGGCGGCCCCCAAGGTTGGCGTGCCGCAGTCAGTTCTGCAGTTGGGACGCCGTCCTCCAAGGGTTTTGCAGCGGGGACGCCGTCCTCACGGCCAGCCTCCAGAGGTCGTCCTTTGTCGCCGTCCTCACGGCCGGCCTCCAGAGAATTTGCTGGGCCTCGCCCACCCTAGGTAGGTTGTTTTGTGTTATGGACTTAGCTTTTGTCCAATGACTTTATGAAAAATCCCCTTGAAGGGTTCAGGCTGTGACACTGAACAATGGAGACTAAGGAACGGTAGAAGCACTCTATCTGAATTAAACCCAGTTAGAACAAGTTGGAAAAGTATGGGTAGTAGCTTATCTGGATGTCTAAGAACAATAATTAACAAGTCAAGCTTAATGTTTTCATGTATCGAAACAATTGTCTTATAGTCATTTCTATATGACTTTAAGTTAAATTTCTTCAAGTTCCTAGAACTATGTTTTAATTCCCACATTTTGGTTGCCAATAGAAGGCAGGTTGCTGCTCTCAGGTTGAAAACAGCAGCAGGATGTGCCTCTTCTATTCAACAGTTATCAAGCCACTGATTTGCATTGAAGCTCAGCAGCTGTTTAAAAGCTTCCAACTGCAGGGCTGTTTGTTTGCTGGTTTTGCCTTTCAGGAAAAGATACACTGAATCATTTAATGTGGGTGCCATTATCACAGACATACACACTACATGCATGCAATTGCTCTTCCTGCTTTAAACACTAATTATGCAGATAGTCAAGCCATATACACACACAGATACAAATGAGGGCAACAAATGTGTGCTTGAAAAATGGCCGGATTTACCACCGGGACTTCCTAAGTGGACATGGAGAGGTTCATTGAGGTTCAAAGAGTTGGTAAAACCCACAGGAAACAAAACATGGTCTAAAAATAAATTTGGAGAAAGTCTGACTTCTGTATTAAAAGCAAGCTCTGAATGTGGTTTAATTTAAGTTTAACTTCCTTTAAAATAATTGGACCATGTTGTTTTGAATATTGATTTCATAGAAGACGTTTAAAAACCTTGCCTCATGCCACAATCTTTGAATTCCATGTTCCTGCCATAATGTAAGGCTAATTTGTACTGAAATTTGTATGTACTTACAAAGAGGTAAGAAGGAAGATTGGAGCAATATTAATTTGAAAAAGTTTTAGTCAAGAAATGAGTATAAAGGTTCTGTAGGATTTATGATAAATAATAGTACAATCAAGACAGTCACCAGAAAAGAAAAAAAAAATGAGGGAAAACAGGAACATTCCAAAACTGGATATTTCAGGAGAGGAAATATGAGGCAAAATTGGTCAGAGAGTCCGCCAAGAGCCTGAGCGGCAGATTTTTCCAGTCAGTACTGTTTGTTTTCCACATGCGACAATGGAGAATTTTTGTTATTGAATTAAGACTCCGTGCAACAAGTAGGACAGTTTGTTTCACGGTGACACAGTTTGTTTCACAAGGTCCTGGGTTTGATTCCTGGCTTTGTGTCTTTCTGCATGGACTTTGCATGTTCACCCCATTCATACGTGAGCTCTCTCTGGATACTCTGGCTTACTTCTACAGTCAAAAAACATTAGTTTTAGGTTAACTGTTGTCTCTGTCTTTAGTTGTGAGCATGTGCACATAGTTGTATGTGTCTGTGTTGCTCTGCCACAGACTGACAATTCGTCAAGGGTGTAACAGGTCTTACTCATTCTCTTGATCTATTGATGTTAAAACTATTTTAAAAAGGTTTTAACACTCATCCACCTTTGTTTATAACCATTTCTTATAATGTTTGTGTGTTTTCCTTAAATGTTATGTTTGTTGACTTTTTTGTCAGTCATTTCCTGGTTGATCTAGTCAATTCAGTTTATGTATATAGCACCAATTCACAGCATGGCATCCCACTTTATAGACACAATTCAATCGACTCATACAGTCATTTTGCTGAAAAGTTTTCCATCTATGGAAACCGAGCTAATTGCATCAAGCTATAGACTTTGCAGGATTTGCTCCTCCTCGCTGAGGCTGTGGTGACAGTATTCTCTTGCATTGTTTTGCTGATTGCACAGCAATTTCTCACACCAAGCATACATGCATCGAGAGGAAAAACAGGAAGAAACTTCCAGCAGAACCAGGGTCAGTGTGTACTGTTTTTCTGTCGAGAAAGACAGAGGGTTAAAGCAAATAGAAGAATACATAAAAAAGGAATATAGAAGCACTAATCAATAAATACTTTCTATGTTAGATATGGTAATAGAAAATTAGCTCTAGGTGACTCTTCCTAGGACAAAAACGGTTAAGCAGATTTTCTATGAGTTGGTTGTCAGCAAGGATGAAAGAGAGCACATACAGTTAGTCACAGGAAAAGCTGAGACCATGGTTATCTCTGGGAGAGAAATAGACTTAGCTCTGAAAAATAGGCAAAGCATTATCATCTATAATTCAAGTTGATGGCAGAAGCGCAGATTATAAATCCTCTCCTCTCTTGCATGCTTCTTTTAGTTGATTTTGGGTTGGTTCTCTTTTTTACTTAATTGCATTTTCCCTATATTATTTATATTTCCTGTTAGTCTTTATCATTTATAAAAACTATCTTGGTTGTTAAATATAACAAACATGTATAGTTCACCGTTAATTATAGATTTGCTACTCAAACTGTCAGGGCTCAGAAAGTAGCTTAAAAACTAAATATGGTTAATTTTAACTCAATCTCCCACAGCCGTCATTTGGCGGCTCTATTAGTTGCCTTATAAATTCTTCCTGTGGTTGATTGACGGTCGGTACCCTTGCCTAGCAACCAATATTCTACATTGAACTCTTTGGCTAATACGGAAAAATGGCTTTCAGAAGAAATCTAACAGCGAAACAGGCTTTAGAAATGCTTCAAACAGTTATTCGGGGGGAGATGGAGAGACCGATGGGGAGGACTGGATAGGAAGCGGCTCACTCTGAGGATGATCACCCACCCAGGTGAAAATGCAGACGTATCAATGACCCATCAGACAATAGAGAAACTTTTGTTCATGTTTTGTATAGCACTGCCCACACCCAGGCTGTTACACTCAGCAGCCCAAAAGCCAAACCAGAGCCCGGGTCAACTATAATTAAACACAGGTTGTCGTGGATGTGTTGGATCAGATGATTAAAGTATTCTGTAAAAGCTCCAATGCAAAGGTGGCTGTATTTCACAATCTCCTGGACATATCAGCTATAAACGTGTTTCTTTTGGTCAGGAGCTGTTTGAATGTCACTGTCTTAGGCACAGATTTTATCCTTGAAGTGGTAAAACCACAAAGGCTCTGTAGGTTATCAGCCCCTCCACTGCTGAAGAGCATCTTTGGAGAGGCAAAGCAACAGCGCCAGGTGCTTCAGCGTTGCACAAAAAAACCCCACTCCTATGATGTTTGTCATAAATGTGAAAAGGTGGTCCGGGGGAAATGTTTGGGGGTAATCAAACAATTTCTGTAAATAAAATTGTTGTTTCTCCTTTTTTTTTTCTTCTGTTTTTCCTCTTCTGTTCTACTTGCATTGCAGTGTCCATATAATCTGTAAAACTCCCTGCATAATTAAAATAAAGCGATTTGTATAAAAAAAATAATTGAAAATTAAAATGAAATAAATTGTAATTTCAAACTTCGAACCTGTGTAGTAAAACAGTCTTATTTATTTTACAGATTGATTTTTAACACAAATTTAGACCATAAATAGTAATAGCATACAATGCAGCCTTTAAAAATATATATATTAGACCTGTTTTAAGGTCTACATATCCACAATGATTTTATATTGCACACTAGAACCATTTCAGTTAAAGACATCATCACTACTCATGCATTCCATTGGGAAAAATGTCACCCATCAAATTGATGGCCAGTGGAGGTTCTAGCAGAACCAATTTCTTCCAGTCCTAGTGTTAAATGGTATATGGAACAGGTGGATCAGATGAGAGATAATGAAAACTGGGCGGAGCTAAGCAGGTGGAAGAAATTAACAATAACCCAGTCATCAGTGCCAAGATCAAGACACATACTATATTACTGTAAGATATATTTCAATGGTTTATTTCATCTCCTTTAAATGTCATAGTAGTTAAAATACTAGAAAATTCCGAAAGTAAATTTTGGAAGTACTGCCACTGCATAACTGTTGGAATGGCGCCAAAGGCAATGATAAAAGATGGGTGAAATGTTTTATTGAAAGTTCTCTCCTGTCGTTTAATACCATCAGTACTAAAGTCTTTAGATATTCAGAAACTAATGATTTAAACTAAAGCATATAGAAAATAAATATAAAAAGGCCTTTTTTTTGTTCAAATTTTTGCACATACCAAGCCCAGAAATGTGACGTCACTCCCGGACATTGGTACGCCAGCATGGAGGACACAAACACTGAAACTGATATCGATAGCGAATCTTTGCATCTTTGTTAAGTGAGAGTCTTTCAGCAAATGATGAGGAGAGTCCAGTCGATAAAGAAGTCCTGCTACTGCTGCCCCTTATTTTCAAGCCTGATAGCTGATTGCAGGAGGAAAATGAGGGGGAAGATGGAATCATTGGAGAAGACAGAATGGGATGTTGACTGGACATCTACAGACTTTCACATTGTTAGGTGTTAGCATGTTTTCAACCTCTAAGAAGATGAGGTCTAAGTTGATTAAGCCTTGAACCCAACAAACCCGATACAGCTCAGCTGACATGTGCATGTTGAGCTATTTATAGATACGACAGTAGCCTTGCCAGCTTGCAAAATAATAATCATGATAATGACGTGTATGTATGTATGTAAAATGACTGAAATTATTAAACAATGAACTGACTACAGTTCAGAGAGAGCTTCTTTACACATCGGGAGGAGATCCCTATCTATGCAGATTTTTTTTCACTTCTGTCCCAAGGCCCCACATTTTGAAACAATTTCGAGAGTTTGAGTAGGTCAGATTATGATTTTAAGAACTTTAAAAACAGCCGGCATGACTATCGAGCAAAGCCTGACTAGATTGTGCTTACCTGTGTCTTCTCATTTTTCCTTTTGTTTGCACGTTTTCTCCACTTTGTAAGCCTTCACTAAATTTTCAATATTAATTGGGTCCATAATTTTGCTTCACATTGCTATGTCTGTTTGTTGTTTATTAACCACCATTAAATTATCTAACTTTAGGGTTACCAAACGTCCGTATTTCCCGGGACATATCCGTATTTCAAGTCCTGTCCCGGCCGTCCGGGGTTTTTTTTTAGGAAGTGAGGAAATGTCCTGATTTTTAAAATTACCTTAATTGGACCATTAAATTTACAGGCACTAGGGCACTGCGCACGACGCTGCGTGTGACGTAATCCCTGAGCCGCGTCAGTGCGGGCAGCCCTGTTCTTAATCAGAAGATAGATAGCGTGGCTGTCAGCATGCCAACAACATGCAAAAGCGCAAATGTATGTTTACGGACGATTTACAAAAGAGTTTCCCCGCTTTCAGAGCGGGTCGAGACAAATGGGAGGCCTTGCGCACAGTGTGCAAAGCAGGCACATATGTCTCGGTGTCCAATGGAGGTGCAAGGGATCTGAAAAACCACCTGGACAGCGAAAGTAAAGAAAGTCTATTGATATGTTTGTTAGTTTTTGGTACATTTTGAATAATTTTTGCTACACAAGAGGTATTTTTTGTTAATTAGCTCATTTGTTAATTTATTTTTTCCAATAGCCTACAGAACAGACATTATTTCGTTCATTGCTAAGGCTGAGTATCATGTGTTATTGGGAGTTGAGAGTTATTTTTAACTTTTATTGTTTAGTGAGGGAAGTTTAGATGAGACATTATTTCTTTCATTGTGCTATTTATTCATTACAGGAATTGTTAAGCATTTTTAATAAATACATTTTGAATAAAATTATCATTTGTTATTGGAGTTATTGCTGGTCTAACTTTTCAATTCTGTTAAAATCATGCATTTTTTTTTTGCTTCCTAATTTCAATGCCCAGTTAGTTGATCCAAAGAAAAAGCTATGGAGTACCAGAAATGAAGTACACCAGTGTGCATGTGCAATCACCCATTGAAGCAGGAGCATTAGGACAAATATCTCATCCTTAATTAAAGACATGATCAATCGGCTACGTGCAACACTTGCAATGGGATTGTATCATGCAAAGGTTGCTGCACAGACAACTTTATTATTCACCACCGGACCTCCTGCAGGGAGAGCAAAGCCTTTTTTTTTGTGAAATTGAGATAGAGTATACAATGCAGAGGATATTATGTTTGGCAGGGATACCCTCCTCAAAACGAAACCCTGCTTTTATTCAATTGTATTCTCTACATTCACCTTACAATACCTTCTTCCAGCTCAATCTGAATGTCAATCTTTGTAATTCCATCCTGTAGAGTAATCTTTATAATTTTTTTTACAGCCGACACAACACTTACAGCCATCCTACTTTTTGACCCCTTTTTGATTCCCCTAATTGATCTTTTCCCTGTTTTTACTAATTTCTTCATAATTATTAAGCTCATTAGTCTTTATAACCCTTCTTCCTATCTTTGACCCATACCCTCTTTATGACTATGTAATCTTTACTAAATTCCACCTGGTTTAACATTAACAGCTCGGGTTATTGCATTCTTGTTGTTCCTTCTAACCAATATTCTTTTTTATTAATTCATCCTTATCCTGTCTGTTCTTTTTGTTGACGCATGCACAAGCAAGCTCTAAAGTTGGGAAATCATTAATTAATGCCCAGCAATAATGCATCATCAGACAAAACGTATTCTTTAGATTGCATCTCATCCTCTATGCCTTAATTGTGATTAAACTTACCCTGCTAAGCTCTGATACTCACTGTTGAAATTGTTTTATGCTGAATTATTCTTCCAACCCAACTGTGTCCTAAAGAACTTAAATGACCCAAGCCTCAGTTGAACTTTTCAGTGATGTAACATGCCTGTCTATTAGAAGCCCAAACAATCATTTGCTGCTATGAAACTTGTTATGAAACTTTTTATTTTATTTTATTTTTTTATTTTTTAGAGTGAGCAGCCAGTGTCTGCACTTCACACCCACAAATCTTTTTGGCCTCTTTAATTTTGTGCCTTGGCTTTACTTCCAAATGCTTGATCAGAGAACTGTGCTCATTGTGCTCATGTATTTTTGTAGATTATTTTTATTGTGGAAAAAAAATATTTATTTTTCCTGGAATGGGAAGATTCATTATAAGTCCATATTTAGTGTGATCCCCATTAACCCCCTAATGACACACACATGTAACACTTTGCACACAAATACAGAAAAGCACATGCTTTAAAAACTTCAAGTCGGGTTCATAAACATAAAAACAGTTTTTTCATCTATATACATTTAGACACCCAGGAGTTTACTCTGATGGTTGAACTAGAAGTATAAAACCGTCTACTTATTTCATATGCCCAGGCCTCTGACAAACTTTCTAATGAATGCAAATAACTCGCAAAACTTTTCTTTCCTGCAGGAGGAGAAAATAAACATTAATTGCCGTCACAGCAGATTGCTACTAGAAAAGCTTCACAAATTATTAAACCAAAAATACCACCAAGCACTTTAAACAGCAAGGTCTCGTAAAAAAAAAAAGTGTGTGTCCTCCATAAAGATTTCCTTTTTGTCTCACTTCAGTGTTCATAAAAGATCAAAGCTCATCCCTTTCATATTGGACAAATAAAACCTTAGTTAATGTAGAAAATTTTTTATAAGTGCACTTTAGCAGCAAAAGGAAATAATTTATCCAGATCTTATAAACTATCTATATTCTAAAACCAGTAAATGTTTTTTCATTGTTTTTCATGCTCAAGGCTGTCACCTATTTTAAGTAATAGGAGATCCAAGCATGGACATTGGATGTTGAAAGTCATCTTTAAAGGGACTCAGTTGCACAATGGCTTTACAAATCTCTATACCAGTTGCTCACTCTGGTTACACAAAAGGGGTTTCTGATAAAGTAATTGTATACTTGTTGGATTTCTGTATTTTATTTTTCTTGTTATGCACTTTGTTTTTGGTCCACTTGTTATTAAACTTATTTACCATGACAACAGCATGTGACCAATAGTATAATAATTTCAATGCAAGCCACAAGTAAACAAGAAGGCATTTTTTCCAGTAGAGGCTTGGTAATAAAGAGGAAATGTCCAAGATAAGTGTGTATATTATAGTACTGACAGCAAATAGTGAAGATGTACAACATTACCACTAGTTTCTGATATCAACAGGGGTAAAAAGATTTTTAGGCTAAAAAGGGCTAACTAAAAACTATATATTACAATTTTAGCATGAACATGCTGTGGTAAGGTACAGAACAAATGGCTCCCAGGTGAAAGTCATGAGCTTTGACCAGTCAGCCAAGGCAATATCTCCTTGGCCAAGTAGTTAAGGCACATAGTGACAGGACCCCACACTGTCACATCTCTCCCCCTTTTTCCCAATCACGTCCTCATGCTCCACACAAACTGCCACAACAATTTTCGAATCCATTGAACATTTTACCGGCATACCATATGGATCCTGCCAGCCATACCAGAAGTTAAATTGTCCAAGTATAGGTACACTGAATTGAATTGAACCTAACAGTTCTGTTTTTAGATAATGGGATGAAGCCAGCATAAGTGAGAGTTGGGTAAATTAACCCTGTAATGCCAAATGTATCATATTTGATA
Source organism: Cyprinodon tularosa (assembly GCF_016077235.1). Classification (NCBI taxonomy): domain Eukaryota; kingdom Metazoa; phylum Chordata; class Actinopteri; order Cyprinodontiformes; family Cyprinodontidae; genus Cyprinodon; species Cyprinodon tularosa. Next base: position 863,082 of record NW_024039674.1, on the reverse strand, counting down.
CATACGGTTTCTGAAATGTTTTGCGTCTGACACCTTTTGCCTAATTTAATGGTAAAAACTTTGCTCAAAATCCTATTGTACACAATCAGATATACCTGATAACAGAGGGCAGAAGACTACACAAAAAATAATCTTGACTTATCGCATAGTAATAAATTATTAATATCAAAAATTTATTTCTGTTTTTTCTTTTTACATATTTTGTTAAAAGGCCAAATAAGGACTTCAAACCAAAAAAAAGTAATTTTCTGTTTTATTTTATTCTTGGATCAGGCTTTAAAGGGTTACCAATTAATCACTTGCAATATGCTTTCCCTCTAGGCAAGGGAATGTGATATACAATTAAAATAAAAACATATACATATAAAGGATGGTATTTACCATCAGTTGAAAGGCTAAAAACAACTACTGACAAAAACGAGGACCAAATGAAGGGCAACTGAAGGCATAGGCCTAAATAAATGAAAACACAAGGTTCCTAGGTGTGAACTAGGGGTGTGAATAATAATCGTTTTGTATCGATGCATCGATCCAACAGTTGACGATCCGATGCATCGACACGTCCGCAAGAGAATCGATTCCCTCCCGTGCTGCAGTGGCGCTAAACCTATTTTGCCCTCCTACCTCGCTTCCTGGTTATACTCTTACAGCAGTGTGTTGCAGTAAGCTTGACACAGACATTTTTAAATTATGCTCAATATTGAAGCGTGGTCTGTGTTACACTCTGTGGGTCTAGATACGGCCGAGGCGGCGAGGAAGTGGGGGCGAGTTTAGTCCGACAACGGAGGGACATGAGGGCCAAAAAGGGCGGAGATCCAGGTGGAAAAAGGGTCCCAGCCTATTTTTGCAGTATTTTTTTATTCAACTTTTCTACTTCTGTTATTTGCTGTGGTTTTTATTACAGCTTTCATTGATTTATTTCAAAATTGAAACTTTGTTTAGCCTGTAAGGTGTAAAAAAAAAAAAAAAAAATTAACCGATTAATCGAATCGAATCGTATCATGGTGTATTCTTGAGTATCGAAAATAATTGAATCGTTGGGTCAGGAAATCAATACTGAATCGAATCGACATGATGTGATTTACACCCCTAGTGTGAACTGTGACACAGTCTGCCCCTTTCACAGTTTGATTGGGGATTGTTTGAGCACCAAAAGTCAGAGATCAGTGAAGCAGAGATGAGAAAATTAATGTGGGAGGCTAGGGACGAGGACGCAACTAACAACAACTAAACAACAACAAGGAACCAGCACTCAGTGACTGCAGAGGTGGAGTATATAAAGGGAAGAGAACAAAGGATGGACTAATGAGCTGAATAAGGAGCAGGTGTGGAACTTACTAGAAGGAAGCCAAGGGAAAAGGAAAACAAGGACAAGGGGGAAACAGAGAGTAACTACAGACTGCTTGAATATAATGGAAAATATACCACAGATCAACATAATAGAAGAAATAAAAACTGAAAAGTAAGAACTCAGATTCCCAAAAGGGGATGACCATGACAGCCCCAGAGCAATTTGGGTACAATATTGCTTATTCCTAAAGACACAAATTCTGCATGGGGGTCTATGTAACGTCGTTGTACGCATCCCCAATGATATGTCTGATATGGCGAATGTCATAGTTAATAGTATCTGCCACGATTATGTATACTCACCTCCTACAGTTCACAAAACGGCTTTTGATTTATTTAACCTAATATTAAACTTATATTGGCCAATATCTTTGATATTCTGTAACTAAAAGTGCTGAATGAAAGTTAAAGAAACTGAACTCTATATTATATGAGATGTTATATATCCAATCTAATTCTATTTGCTAAGTACTTATAAAACAACCAAAGCTGACCAAAGTGCTGTACATAATAATAAATAAAACCTTACACATAAAAGACAAACAGCTAAAACATGAGTGAAAATAACATTCACACAATCGAAACAATAAAATTAGGTATAAGATAAAAGGAATAAAATGAGAAAATAAAATAAAGCCCAATGTCTTGCTAGGCATGAAAAGCCAAAGCAGGTGGGTTTAGACAAGATATTTAAAAACAGTCAGAGAATAGGCCTGTCTCATGTACTGAAGCAGGTTGTTCCAGAGCTTTGGAGCTGCAACAGCGAAAGTGCAGTCCCAGTGGTGTAGTCTACATTATTGTAGTGGGTATACTGTGCTTAGAAATAAGCACGCCAGTAAGTGCAATGTAATTGACCTTTTTTTTTATTTTTAAGCATATTTAACATTGCTTAATTTCTCTGTTGCTTACATTTGAATCAATGAACAACAAACTGTACTACTGTACAGTTGGCTTTGTTTTGAAAAGAAGTAGAATCTATAAAACAGTACAACAAAACATGCGTTAGTATCAAGTACTACATGTAAGTACAGAAGTACTATGCAGGTTAAAACTGTATCTATAAAATGTTCCAGACATGTTTGTTTTGAGTTTCCTTATGTTTTACTTGTCTTCTTGCTTCTGTTGCAGAGCGGTGGTTTCTTAACCATGTTGTCACATACTTCCTAGGTTCAAGAAGATTAACAGGAGGCCCATTTATACTGATCATCATGAGATTACTTATATTTGACAACAACAGAGAAGATCTTTTATTTGTACAGATATTGTTCATTAAGCTGAACCCTCTTTCACACTCAGCTGTGCTACATGGAATGGTTTGCATGCAAGTGATCAGTGGTTTAAGGTTTTCAGGCTCCTCCCTGCTCTATTCTTTCTTTGCCTTGCAGCTATATTTGCTGTGATCTGTGGGAATAAAGTAGTTTTAATATGTTTTTAAGTGGGAAAGTCCACCTGAAAACTTCATCTGTGCAGTCAGTTCATCCAGATTACCATCCTGCCTTGCAGGGGCGTTGCTAGGCACAAAGCTTTACTGGGGCACTGGCCCCCTACTGCATATGCCCCTCCTGCCATACACAAATACATGCAAGCACACTGCCCCACCCTGATACATTCCTACCAAAATTACCAGTTGTGATATTAGTGAGTGTAAGAGCATATTTGTTTTAACAAACATGAACATTTTCAACATTGCAGCTATAAAAAATAAGACATCAACAACTTTGACAAATAAAAAGTTTCCTTATACACAGTCTGAAGTAATCATTAATTCCTAGGTTTCAGAGTTTTAGTTCAGGGGAAATGTTAACTCATCCTGAACTAAGTTTTTATTTTTATTTTTTGAGCATTAAAGTGTACCTCCTATTTTTCACTTTTGCAAAGCGGTCAATCACTAGACTGTGACTCAGCTTAGAAAGTTCTTCCTTTTCAACTGATAAAATAGCAAGAGGATGGAGCCTGTCTTGTCCCATTGTGCACCTCAGCCAAGTGTGGAACCTTCTCAACACACTGAATGACCTTTCACAACTACAGCTGTTGATTGTGATTGTGAGGGAGATCTGGATGACCTGCGTTAGTGTTGGGAATATGATGTTATCAAGCAAGTTGAAAACACACTGCATATCCTTGATAACAAGGCTTTCTTTTTTTAACCAGGAACAGTTTTTAAACCATTTTGAATTAAATGAAAGTTTTTTTACTCCAAATTTGTCCTGGGGATGGTGGGGCAACTTTTTTAGGGCCATCATGTTTCCCCCTAAGTCACTAATGTCCCCTTCTTCTTTGTGGAAGCTGGTTGTTGCATCCTCATCACCTTCATGGTCCTGTCTCTCCTGTCTCTCACCTGTCTCTTGTCTGTCAGTCTCGCCTCCTCCTCCCTTTCCTACTCCAGCACCTTCATTCTCATTCTCTACAGCAAACATTAAAAAACGTAAATCTATAATTATGTAAATATCAATCATATTGCTTATAACGTTCCTAATGTAACTGGTTAGCTTAAATCACTAATTCATCACGGGACCTTACCTCCCTCTCTCTCATCTTGTTTTACTGCGTGCCTGTCTGTGCTTCGTGTGAGGAATTTCCTGATATCCATCTACAAACCAATGCAGTAATTTTCAGTTAGTAGCCTATAAATAAATCATGTGGTTTCACTGGGAAAATAATAAAATTGACAGGTAAGAAACGTTACCAGAACTAAAAATGCGTCGCAGCCGCACAGTGTCCCATCCAACTCAGCTGAGAGCAGCGCGTTAATTTACCTGCAGTTCACGCAGTGACATGCGCTGACGTGGGGGCGCTAATACATCCTCAATTTGGAATTAACGACATACTTGCTGCGCACTTGAGTAGAAATATACGTCTCCTCCTGTTGGAATTATCTAAATTGATGCATTAAAAAAATTTAACACTGTTGCAAATATTCATGAGATTTATACTGGGGCACAGCTCATTTATACTGGGGCACGTGCCCCAGTAAATGGGGTCTGGCGACGCCGATGCTGCCTTGCAATATTATTTCTGTCGGAGCCGCTCAGACCCCCCCATACCAGCGGTGCACTGTCAGTAGGAATCCCATCCAACAGCAACCTCTGGCCCGGTCGCCACCTCACGGTTCGCTGCGACGGCTGGAAGCGGTTTTCATGAACGTAATCCAAACTGCAGGCAGCAGGATAATAAAAGCAAAGACGCTTTGTCGGCAGATTTCAGTATTTTCAGTTAATTTAGGCATTAAAAAACTGTTTCTTTGGAGTGATCACAGCGCTCTGTATCATCAGCGATCTGTCTGTCACCCTGCCAGCTCCCAGATCAGCTTCTCTGATTGCTTGATGCGGCGTGTTGAGCAGCAAAAGTTAAATTTTTCCATCTCGAGTAGCAGTGCGTTTGCGGCGCCTTGCGTGCGTCAGATGCTCAGACGCGCTGCAGGACCTTTTGCTGCGCCTTGACGCGCGTCAACCATAGACTTTGTATGTCAACTCGCTGCTCCTGCCGTGCCTGCTGCGTCCGGTGTGAATGCAGCATTATTGGGCATTTTTAAGTGGTTATACGGAAATTCACAAGCTTTGTTTCTTTCATTGAGCAGTTTCTTTCATTGAAGAAATGAAAGAAACTGTAACATGTGGTGTACCTCAAGGGAGCTTTATTATTTTCAATTTTTACAAATGACTTACCATACATACTCGAAAGAACTAAAATAATTATGTATGCAGATTAGAGACTGACATTTTTTCGGGAATCCCACGGGTCACGGGATTCCCGTGGGATTCCCGTGGGATGGGAGTCAGTATTAGTAACGATCACGGGATTGGGACGGTACAGGATTAAACATTAACGGGAGCAGACGGGAGCGGGAGCAAACCAATAGTAACTTCCGCTCTGAGTTTTTCACCCGCGCTCAAAAACAACAAGAATGGGAGTGGTGCAGGAGCGGGAGTCATTCTGAATGGGAGCGGGATGGGAGTGGGAGTAATTTCACCAGGAGTGGGACGGGACAGGATTTAGATTCCTACTCTGGCCCGGGATCGGGACGGGACACCATTTTTTTCTGTGGGAGTGGGACAGGACAGGAGTGAAAATCCACTCCTGTGTCAGTCTCTAATGCAGATGATTCCACTATATATACATCAGCAAGAACAAATAATGAATTAGAAATTATTGTGAATAACAAACTAGTGGGACTGAATAAATGGGTGAAAGCAAATAAGCTGGTATTGAATACAGCAAAAACTAACAGCATGATTGTGAGGTCAAATTACAACGTAAACAGTAATCATATATTGAGTATTAATATCAATAACGTCTCGATAAGGAATGTACATTAGGCCAAGCTTCTGGGAGTGATGGTTGATAACAAGTTATTATGGAGAAAACATATTCATAACCTGATTGCAAAGATGGGTAGAGGAATCACAGTCATAAGAAGACATGCAACCTTTATGTCCCCAAATATTCTTAAAATGATAATCCAATCATTGATATTTTCTCAACTGGATTACTGCCCAGTCGTTTGGTCAAATGCCCCTGGAGAGATGCTACATAAACTACAACATGTACAAAATAGAGCTGCCCGAATAATATTGAAGTGTGATTTAAGGACAAATATTATAACAATGCATAAAAATTTAAACTGGTTGTTGGTTAAAGACAGACTTTCATACTCATTGACTGTTATGATTAGAAATGTATCTGTATTAAAAACACCTTATATTTAATTTGCAAACCTTACTTTTAGTTCGGAGAATCACGAATACATGACTAGGCATGCAACTGAAGGAAACTTTAGTTTGCCTAAAGCAAAGTCAAATGCCTTAATAAGAACTGTTATGTATAGAGGTATGAAAGCATGGAATTTTCTGCCAAATTGCATTAAATTGATAACTGATTTAAGGAAATTTAAAAGATCATTGAAAGAACATTTATTGAATACAGAGGCGGTCTCATAAAACACGATTAGGACTGTGAGGGAGTATACAGTCTTCTTCACTTGTTGTGCTTTGTAGTTTGTTTTGATTAGTTTGGATTGTTTCTGTGTATGTATATGGGTATGTATGTATATGTATATATGTATGAGTATGTATGTGTATATGGGTGTATGTATTTATGTATATGTATAGATTATGGGAGATGTTTTTTTAATGTCCATATAATTTTATTTCATTTGTAATTTTTTATTTCAGATTTTTTGTTGGACCCCAGGAAGAATAGCTGTAGCTTGTGATCAGTGGGAATAAAGTAGTCTATGGCGTATACCCGCGTATCACATAGACTAAACCACTGCGCAGTCCCGTCTGAGCTTCTGCTTAGTTTTAGGCTCTCAGACACAGCTGACCAAATGCCCCGAGAGAGTGAATAAAAAACATAAACAAACTGGAAACTATACTACAGGAGGGGGGACTGTCATGACCGGTTTTATAAATCTGACCCACATGCAGAGAAACTACTCAGAGAGCACGGAAAAAGTTTAACAGGTTTATTGAAGGAGTAACAGGTATGGATCTGGAACTCAGTGAGCTGTTAACCCGGACCTGGAAGTGACAAGGGAAGTTCAATGGTGAGTTCAGGTTCTGTGGGAATCTTGGTAGCTCAGATATTTTGCGGGGTTTGGAACTCACGTTTGAGGGGGGCCTTGTTAGTCCTTGAATCCAGACTGTGTGGTGAATCCAGGGTTTTGTAGCACACGTTGGAGGGCGGACAGGTTAGACTAGCGTAGGACCTGGAGGAGTAATGGAGCGGACTGTCACGCAGCACTCATTACCCATAGTGTCCCCAGTGTTGCAGCTCTGGAGAATTAGCAGGAAATCTACCCATATCAGGGATTCAGAACAGGCAGCAACAGACAGAACAGGCAGGATCCAGACTTCAAGGCACCCTAGGGCTCCCAGGTAGGTTCAGAGTCTGAAAGAGTCTGGAAGCGTGACCAGGCTGACACTCACAGGAGCAAACAGGATCAGGTGCAGAAGGGCAGGCGCAGTGGAAGAGGGTAGCAGAGACAGGACGTGAAACTAGAAATTGAGCAGGACCTTTAAACTGATCTCCTTGGAACCAGGCTTTGGGGGATAAAAACTGATCCTCAGGAGGGGAGGAACAGTGGACGAGCAGGAGATCAGACAGACACAAAACCCTCTTTCCACTGGCCGCCGGGATCCAGGACATGAACCTTGGAATAAACAGAACTGAAGACTGAACAGAAAACAACATATAATGATCTGGCCATGATAGCTGGAGCTGGGCCCAATATAAAGGAAAGTAATTAAGGGAGTAATAGGGCCAGCTACCACAGCAGATCATGACAATACCAGAGGCCATGTAGCCCTCACTAACAACTGTGGCCATTTTTTCGATTAGAGGCAAAAACTACAAATCTTTAGTCTAACTAAGGGAAGGTTCTCTAATATGGCAAAACTAGAGCAGTTGGTAAAAGCCACAGATCTCAATTTAAGCTCCCAGCATATCTAGGATGAGAGGGAAGTACCCCCCAAGAAGGGAATACATCTCTAATCAAGTTATAGACATTTTCTGGATTACATTGGGAAACCAGAGCACCAAATGGAAATACACAAAGTTAAAATTAAACTAAATTTCACTGAAATCAAAAGGGAAGATTTTTTGTTTTGTTTTTTTTTTTAATGGGGAAACTGGAGCACCCAGAGAAAACCCAAAAAACTGCAATTACACTAAAGGATGTTTCTGCAATAAGGGGGAACCAGTGCACCTGGATAAAAGGCAAGAATATCAAACTGAATTAAGTTCCTGCACTAAGAGGGAAATTTAGAACAGCTGGACAAATCAACCTCTAATTATTGTGAACTTTTCTTATGAAGTGTGCCGCTGTTTTCTGGTTATATTTGAGTATCTTCTTTCAACAACCACCGGTGGTGTAACAGCTCTTCTAGGGTAGGACGTTTTTTTGGGTCTCTTGTCAGGCACTTTGTTAAAAAATCTGTGCATGTCTTGGAGAGCCTTGTGTTGATCTTTAGCTGTTTTGACAGGAATCTATGAGTAAAGAACTGTTTTTTGTGCAGAATGCAATACAGGACTATGACCACCTGCCACACATTTGTTGGTCCAGAACTGAGGAACCCTTGTTTGTTGAATTCTGGTGGGATATGGATCGGAGTACCGTAGAAATAATTCTATTTTTTTTGGTCATCAAAGCAACTTAGACCAAAGTCTATAAGATAAAGTTTTGGGACTTTTGACTTGGTCTCTATCAGGATGTTCTCAGGTTTAATGTCTCTGTGGAAGATGTTTGCCTCCTGAAGGTGAATTACTGCTTTTAGCAGCTGTTTTATCATGATCTTGGCATTCTTCATCGTTATGCGACCCTTGTGTTTTTGAATGTAGTTAAAGAGGTCCTCAGCAGGCATGGGTCTCTCCATAACTAAAATCAGTTCCTCAGCAAGATCATACCAGTCTAGCATGGACACGATAGCTGACTGCCCCACTGAACTGGTTGTTTTATCCCTCAGTTTTAACATGATAGCCACCTCACAGGGCATCTGCTTTCCATTCTCATCCACATGTATTAGCATGTCATCGTCTTTTTTAATGTGTTTGATGGCTACAGGTAATTTATCATGCACACGATAACCAGCGAAAACAGATCCACAGCCTCCCTCTCCAATCTGTGTTTGCTCAACATAGGTTTCTGTAAATTTGGCTTTAAGGGAATCCTCTGTTTCATCATTGGTGTTCTCTGTCTTTACTCTTTTCACATTCGGTGACTCTAGAAAGTCCTCTGATTTTCTCTTAAGACTCCCTTTCTTTAAGTTTTGTTTTTCTGTTAAGTACTCACTCAGAGGGGAGCCGCTCGATGCTGTGAAATAGTCAGGAGAGGTGCAAGGTGACTCTTTAGACAAGACCAGTTCTTGGAGTATTTTCGCATTTTTTGCTGGCCATGTTCCTCCCTGCTCAAAGATGTTACTCTTTTTACTTCTCACCGTACTGATGTAGTCCAGGGAACTTCTGTAGACTTCTTCCCCCGTAGAGATCTTAAACTTTTTACTGGTGGTGGAGTCTCCCTGCTCAAACATTTTCCTGTTTTTGCTTCTCACTGTACTGATCTGGTCCAGGCAGCATGTGTAGTGCCCTTCCCCTGTAGACAGCTTAAACTTTTTTCTTGGGGTCTCATCTATGGTGCAGTTTTTTCTTTTTGTTGGACTTTCTAGTGTCATTCTGCTGTTCTCTTGATTACTCCTGAGGGCTAAAGTTGTAAAAATATCTGCAGAATCTTTGTCTTCTGTGTATTTTAGCAATTATCAGTTTACTTTCAAGCCAAAACGCTCTGAACTTGTGTTAACCTTGTGTTACTCTGGCAGTTCTGAGCTTAGAACAGTGATGTCAGAACATTCTAAATATTCCGTCTGACATCACTGTGACATCACAAGGGGGCGGGGTCTTAAAAGTCAAAACAGGGTGTCATTAACTAGAACATTCCAAAAGGTAAAAGGTGGGGTTGCCTAGCAACCACCCAATGGTAAGAATTTCTCTTGACCTAAAGAACAAAAAAAGGTCCCAGAAATCCAATCAATAACTCAACATAGGTCCTCATGTCAATTTCTTCCAGGAAAAACTTAGTTTGAGATATAAATCAAGTATTTTTTCAGGAGAAATATGTGAATTATGCTTGATTTCCTGTCTCTGAAAAATTTTCGGTTACAGCTTTAAACAGATTCTGAATTTAGTTTAGTTATATAGTACCAATTTAGAGCACATTAGCCAAATAATTTACAGAGATATTGATATTTACAGAGGCAGTTTAATCAAGCATACATACAGATTAATCATTTCATATTCAAGTGAAAACCAGCAGATCGTATATATACACTCACCGGCCACTTTATTAGGTACACCTGTCCAACTGCTCGTTAACACTTAATTTCTAAGCAGCCAATCACATGGCGGCAACTCAGTGCATTTAGACATGTAGACATGGTCAAGACAATCTCCTGCAGTTCAAACCGAGCATCAGTATGGGGAAGAAAGGTGATTTGAGTGCCTTTGAACGTGGCATGATTGTTGGTGCCAGAAGGGCTGGTCTGAGTATTTCAGAAACTGCTGATCTACTGGGATTTTCACGCACAACCATCTCTAGGGTTTTCAGAGAATGGTCCGACAAAGAAAAAACATCCAGTGAGCGGCAGTTCTGTGGGCGGAAATGCCTTGTTGATGCCAGAGGTCAGAGGAGAATGGCCAGACTGGTTCGAGCTGATAGAAGGGCAACAGTGACTCAAATAACCACCCGTTACAACCAAGGTGGGCAGAAGAGCATCTCTGAATGCACAGTACGTCGAACTTTGAGGCAGATGGGCTACAGCAGCAGAAGACCACACCGGGTGCCACTCCTTTCAGCTAAGAACAGGAAACTGAGGCTACAATTTGCACAAGCTCATGGAAATTGGACAATAGAAGATTGGAAAAACGTTGCCTGGTCTGATGAGTCTCGGTTTCTGCTGCGACATTCGAATAGTAGGGTCAGAATTTGGCGTCTACAACATGAAAGCATGGATCCATCCTGCCTTGTATCAACGGTTCAGGCTGGTGGTGGTGGTGTCATGGTGTGGGGAATATTTTCTTGGCACTCTTTGGGCCCCTTGGTACCAATTGAGCATCGTTGCAACGCCACAGCCTACCTGAATATTGTTGCTGACCATGTCCATCCCTTTATGACCACAATATACCCAACTTCTGATGGCTACTTTCAGCAGGATAATGCGCCATGTCATAAAGCTGGAATCATCTCAGACTGGATTGTTGAACATGACAATGAGTTCACTGTACTAAAATGGCCTCCACAGTCACCAGATCTCAATCCAATAGAGCATCTTTGGGATGTGGTGGAACGGGAGATTCGCATCATGGATGTGCAGCTGACAAATCTGTGTGATGCCATCATGTCAATATGGACCAAACTCCCTGAGGAATGCTTCCAGCACCTTGTTGAATCTATGCCATGAAGAATTGAGGCAGTTCTGAAGGCAAAAGGGGGTCCAACCCGTTACTAGAATGGTGTACCTAATAAAGTGGCCGGTGAGTGTATATGTCATTGACTTGCAAAATTCACTGCTTCTGGATGGGTAAATCAGTGAATATTTCGCTTTGCAAGCAACCTTGAAGAAAAACGTGTTGGGTGTGATCATCCTTGTTTATTTTCAATAAGCACTAATTGCCCGACCTGTTATTGCAGGATTTTCTATCAGGTGCAAAATCGGATTTGTTGTGTTTAGGGCTTTAAGGGATACTGTAGATCAGAGGTCTTCAGAACTTTTCCAGGCCAAGGACCCCCAAATTGATGGCGAGATGGAGCGGGGGCCCCCTAATTATATATATTGTCCCCAATATATTGTTGGCAATGACAGAGGTTAAACGTTTCCTGTAAGTCTTCACCAGGTTTGAACACACTATAGATGGTATTTTGTCCCATTCCTAAATGCAGATCTCCTCTAGAGCAGTGATGTTTTGGGGCTGTCGCTGAGCAACACAGACTTTCAACTCCATCCACAAATTTTCTATGAAGTTGAGGCCTGGAGACTGGCTAGGCCACTCCAGGGCCTTGAAATGCTTTTTTACGGAGCCACTCCTTTGTTGCAGTGTGTTTGGGATCATTATCATGCTGGAAGATCCAGCCATGATTCATCTTCAAGGCTCTCACTGATGAAAGGAGGTTTTGGCTTAAAATTTCACCATACGTACATCAGTTTTCCTGTCCCCTATGCAGAAAAACCGCCCCAAAGCATGATGTTTCCTACCCCATGCTTCACAGTAGGTATGATGTTCTTGGGATGCAGCTCTGCATTTTTCTTCCTCCAAACACGACGAGTTGGGTTTTTACCAAAAAGTTATATTTTTGTTTTATCTGACCACATGATATTCTCCCAATCCTCTTTTGGATTATCCATATGCTCTCTGGCAAACTTCAGGAGGGCCTGGACATGTACTGACTTGTTATATTGTATTGTATATTTGGATGGTAATACAATAGTCTGTTGCTTCTTTACAACAAAAGTGACTGTTAAAATACTGGGCATCATGACAAAAGTACAGCTTGCAAAGTACAGTAAAGCTAAATATTAAGACCTTGAAAACAGATGATCCTCAGCATAATTCCAAATTAGTTCAAACTGCAGAGTCAAAGGTCCTCATCCTAGTGTAAATGAAAATTAAAGGTCAGAACTGTAAAAATTTCAATGACAAGGTGGAAAAAAAAGCTGACAACCTAATTCAGTTTCACCCGTTCAGTCAGAGGGGTTTAGCCAAACTTCAGGCTCTCTATTGGAAAACAATATTCAAAACCTTTGAACAGAGTCATTAAGTTTAACAGCAAAGCTGAAAACCACAGGAGTATATTAAAGCATTTGACTTTGTGTAAAAAAAAAAAAAAAAGCCAAACAGAATATCTTATGCATTGTTCTAGTATTAACCCCTTGATTACTTGGGGTCAAATTGACCCTATTCTATATTGAATGTCTCTAAATATTAATTGACATCATTTTTCTTGGCTTCATAGTTACCCATGTTTCCTTATTTTATGGGGCAAATGAAATTATGATTTGTTTAATCATCTGTAAATATGTTGTAAGGATCAGTGTTCCTTGAGGTCAATTTGACCCAAGGCCTTTTCTAGCTTTAAAAAAAAAAAAAAAAGGAATCATTAATTTACAGACTTATGTTTTGGGAGAGTGAATGGTGGTTAGCAGGGCTTTCCGATTTTTGGGGCCTAAAGAGCTCTGCCTCCCCCTAAGGAGAGAGTGACATGAGAAAAAGAAAAACCAAAAAAGTAAAAATTGTTTTCCTTTTCCAGCGTTTTATCATTACACTGTCATAAGTACAGAAGCAATGAAATTCACTCTGTGCATTTAACCCATCCCCTTGGGGAGCAGTGGGCTGCCATTGTTGGGCACCTGGGGAACAGCATGGTGTTTAGGGTCTTTTCTCAGAGAACCAGAGTGGCACTCAATGGGACTGACGCTTTAACTCAGAACCTCCGGGTTCCAAGCTCTATGCCCTAACCAACCAAAAAATGTGATAATGTAGCGCTACTTTTCCTAGGGAACTCCCTTCTTATTTCTGTCTGCTCTCTGCTTAACTCTTCTAAGTAGATATTTCTTCCTTCTCTTCAACTGTACTTCCCACCAGTGTTCTAGTTTTCTGTCTTCCTATCTTCTTTCTTTCTCCTCTTCTATCAGTCTTTCACTATTCTAAAACAAGGACATTAATCAAAATCACTTCCAAAAATATTAAAATATACAAAAGGGAAAACAGTATTATTATCTCATCTGATTAAATACTAAAAATGCTTATTAATATTTATTTTGGATAATATATGGAGCAAGGAGCAAAACATTAGAATGAACATTATATAGGTAGTTATCTCTTACTGCATAATTCTCAGAACATGCAGATCGTGTCTGAGTTTTCCTGTTTCTGATTCCTATTTTTCATGAGAAATGTTCTCATATCCAAACTCAGTAGTAGAAAAGCACACCTAAGCCTGGAAGTCTATGCTCATAAATCACAACCATAAAACAGAAAAACAAGTGATAGTAACTAACTTTCTTAAATATAAACTAAAGGTCACCAATCAGTTCTAGAACATCTTTAAATGAACCCTTGTTGAACCCTGGAGAACCATGGAACTAGATTAGCGCTTTATAAGGAGTTTTTAATCCGAGTCTATTTTACTTATAGCAGTAGTAAACCATTGTCTTGTCTTACCTCTTTTTATTGATTATTTTTTCAACTGGACATAAAGCAAACCTTTATCACAGGATCAGCTTACTCTAAATCAATTAACACACTCACCACAACACAGGGCTGCTCCCCATCAATTGGGTAAGAATGTGGTAACGAACTTACGCTTTTACTTCTTCGTCTGTTTAAAAAGTGGTGCACTCTTTTTCTTTTTCGTGTTTTAATTGCAGCTGAGGTCAATAAGAATCATTACAGTCCAACAAATGATGCACTCTTTTGATCATCTTTATGTTAACACCAGCACGAAATGCTACCACAACAGCTGTTTCTACCCACAACTTGCTCATGCGCTTTTTTACAGTAATAACAGTCTACACGCAACATTTACCCCCTAATTCATAAAACGTTAAAACGGGTACATTTCCATGGACAGGCTTAGCCTGGGACAGGTGGTCCAAAACGGGGACAGTCCCCAATTTCCTGGGACGTCAGGTCACCCTGGTCACAGTGCCTTACAAACTTACATTTTAACAGCTATATGAAGCTTTATATGCAGTAACAGTATAAAATAATTTTTATGGCTGACAAAGCCTGGCTTAGTGTCACATGTCATGTCAAAATCAGAACATGTGAGCGGATCAGAGCGTGGAGCAGAGCGTGGAGCATAGCGTGGAGCGAGCGGTGGAGCGGAGCGGAAGAAATATGGTGGAGCGCAGAGCGGTTTTCAATTCAAAGGCCAGAGCGAGGATTTCGCTCTACTCCAGTTCACTCTGATAGGCTCACAACGTCAATTAAAAATGTTGGCTTATGAAATTTTTAAATAACGTTTGATTTAAGTGTAGTAAAATGAATCATTAATTAAATAGGAAACACGGGGTAACATGAATAGAGCGTGGTGTTACGTTCAGAGCTGGAAAACCGTGCGATAATTTAACAGTGAGACAATACACATATATCGGTCACATCATCAAATCAAATGCCGTGTGTCCCAGGGCCCTGGCATAATTACATAAAGGAAAATTGTCAGAAAATCCCCTCTCCTGAAAATTTGAGTGAGTGTGGAGCGATTTTGCCGGAGCGGCAGGAAAATTAAAGTGAGTGCGGAGTGGATTTTGAGCAGAGCGTCCTGGCGCAACTTAGAGCACAGGAGCAAATGAACATCCTCTTGAGCAGGGGGCGGGAATTGTGCGGCTCCACTCTGTTCACATGCTCTGGTCGCAATGCTTGCTTTGTGCTGAATTGTCTTGTCAGTCTGGCCTCATTAGATGCTCTTGAAGTCCAGTTAGTGGGCGGTGCCGTATTGCGAATCCTCAAACATTAAAACAAGGTGTTGGGTAGTCCAAAATAAAACAAAACAACATTATAGAAATTACAACCCAACAGCCTATAGCTCTATGCCCAACAGAAATAATCTAACATATTTGGTTCTCAGAATACCCAATTTAGAACACCTGAGATTTGTTCTGGGAATTACCCTCTTTTAGCTAATAAGGTAAGATGCTCTGTTCAAAATAACAATATATGACATTCTTACCCCAGATGACATTACACCTCTATAATAAACATGATAGTGCGTTTACAGTGGAAACATTTTAAAAATCTTTAGTGACCGATTTACATGTTTCCCTAAGGCAAAAGTAAATTCTTTGCTAATAACAGTGAAGCAAGAACAAAATCACATCAGTCAATGACATGGAACAAAATTGTCAGGAGCTAAAAAAAATATGAACTTTTGTGTATTTTTAAGTTGCAACAACCAAACATGTACTCAATGTGGCTGTGACATAGGGCGAAGCAGTACAACAGAGACAGTGCTTTTTTAATCAAAATGGAAAAAAGAGAAAATAAGGTTCCCAAAGGATGTATTAAGGAATGTACTTAAAGGAATAGTACACCCAAAACATGATTAGCCTTCATTTTCTACTCACCCCCATGCTGAACAACACTCTGGAGTACTTTTTTGATATCTCAAATGCATCTGGAGATCTGGGAGGCTTCTTGCTGTCTGCTGACATTCAAATAATGGAGGTCTATGGCGCCCGAGGCAGAAACGTCCATAAAAGTCCACAAAAAACGTGTCAATATTCCTCCATACTGCTCGTCCAATGTATTCCAAGTGTCCTGAGTGGGTAGCGTCCATAATTTACTCGAAACGAAGTCATTTAGAATGTTTTTAGAGCATAAACAGTAGTGTATAGGATTTCCTAAAAGCGCGCGCCTGCGAGTTCACGAGCCTACGGAAACCGCGGCAGACCAAACCAGATGAAAGTGCGCATTCAGCGTCTGCTCTGCCGATAATGCAAGCGTAGAAGAAGAAACGTGCTGTTTACCTGTGAAAAGAAAGAAACAACGAAAGAAAAATGCCTGACGACTTCAGTGTTGAGGAAGAGCATGAGTTCTTTGCCGAGCTGAATGCGCAGACAGCAAGAAGCCTCCCAGATCTCCAGATGCATTTGAGATATCAAAAAAGTACTCCAGAGTGTTGTTCAGCATGGGGGTGAGTAGAAAATGAAGGCTAATCATGTTTTGGGTGTACTATATCTTTAAGAGGTTTTGCTCTCCAACTCGGATCACTTGCTGTTATACTCCAGAGCTAGTCTTTGGCCAGCCACCCCCTATCCCATGCTCTAGCTCTCTCTCTGCCTGCCAGACATCTCCAATGTACTGCAACCCTGCTTCAGTCTCTTCCTGTTAGCCTTCAGTGGTAGTCCAGGGATGTAAATTGAGTGCTTTGATTGCCTTTCCAACGTAAATAGAAATGGAGGGACTGTTTCAGAACCACAGACTAGAGCATGTACCAAAGCTCTTATGGTGATGACATAAACTACCAGACTGATTCCATCTCTGACTACATGACCTTGTGAATGGATCGCCCTGTTCTTACATGATGGCTAAGGAGCTTTCCTAACAACCACCCCTGGGTGACCCCTGAGCTGAAAGTCCTCTTGAACCACAAAAAAAGAGCTTTCAACTAAGGGGAAAGAGAAGAGTGGCGTAGGGTGCAGCTATAGCTCCAATGGAGGATCAGGGTTGCAAAGAAGGACTATGGGAGGAAGATGGAGGAACAGCTCTACACCACTCTTACAAAACAACCACTCCCCCATCACCCCCGCACCCCCATCCCGCTGAACGTTGTCATGTGATGTAAAACATAGTGGTTGCCCAGACAATGATAATAACATGATGCAGCGTCCATGTACCCAGTCGGAGCTTTGGTAGCGTTAGCGTGGCTTAAGTTTTGACTTATCGATAACAAAAATGAGAAAATCTGTTTATGGTGAACAAAGCAACTGTTAGACCATGATATAAAGGGGGAGAGCTGGGTAGTTCTGTGGCTAGCTTTGTTCAGTAGCTAAAAGGTTAGCCTCTTTTATCTCGATCAGTAAGCACACTACAACAACCATTAATTTCCTACATGTAGAATAGTTGTTTTATTTGTCTAAAATCTTTATGAAAGTCCTTTTTTAAGATTTTTCATTTGTCCTCCTCTGCCCTCAGAGCTTAAGAATAAAAATAAGCTGAGACTTTTTTGTCACCTTGTTAAATGGCAGAGCTCAGTCTTTCTTAGTAGGCAGTACTTTCCTTCAAGACTAACAATGACAGTTTTCGTTTTCATCTACTTTAGATCAGACCCCAGTCGGTCATCATTAACTTGGTGGACTGGTGTAAGAGAAACCACCTGTGTCCTAACAACAGTAAGACTATAGAGATGGTGATCAATTTCAGGAGAAGAGCCCCACCACACTCCCCCATGAACATCCAGGGGAAGGACATAGAAACTGTGGAGGGTTTCAAATACCTGGGTGCTCACGGCAATAATAAACTGGACTGGACTTATAATTATGCCCTGTACAAAAAAAGCAAGGCCAGCCTCCACTTCCTCAGGAGTGCTAGGAAAAAGGTGCGCTACCACAGTACAATCACCCGCATCAGACTCTATAATGCAACACTATTATGGCGATAACTTGTGCAAAATCAAATGTGCATTTACTATGTAATACCCTGTGCAATAACCTTGTATAATAGTCCTGGAAAATAAAGACTTCACCTGTGTCCGATGAGTGTCAGAACATGAATCTGTTGAATTATTCTTGTGGAAATACCTTAATACCTGTTCAGTTGCAGCGAAAAAATGGGGTTTCGTTTTACTCTGTTTGTGCACAAGACTGATGTCATTTTAATAAGTTGCCAGAGGGGGCAAACATCTGCAAAAACTCTTGAACTTGCACCTATCTCTTTCAAGACAATGCATTATGCTATCTGCTCATCACACGGATGAGAAAATAGCATAAGCACAACCTGTGTCATCGTCCAACACTTGGAACAGAAACCATAACTCTCTCCTTTTTCAATCAGATATGTATGTGGCTCTGTTGTTATCACAATAAGTTAATCTTTTGAGTCTCTAAACAGCACTCCAGCAGCGAAAGCCCTTTCACCCCGGGGGAGGAGGCTCTCAACCTTGACATAGATGGAGTGAGGAAAACTGTGGGGAGAGTCAATCCAGGCACCAATAACATACCTGGGCAGGTATACAAGGAGTGTGTTGGGCAGCTAGCTGGTGTCCTCAGAGACATTTTCAACACCTGGTTGGATCAATGCATTGTGCCAGCATGCTTCAAGTCTGCCACTATCATCCCGGTCCCAAAAATGCCTCAGCTCACCTCACTCAATGACTACCGGCCTGTCATGTTTACTCCTATCATGATGAAGTGCTTCGAAAGGCTGGTTAAAGAGCATGTCGTCTCCAGTCTCCCACAAAATTCAACCTGTTCCAGTTTGCCTACTGACAAAACCGCTCCACTGAAGACACCATCTCCTTTGCTCTTCATCTGAGCCTAGCACATCTAGAGGAGAAGAACACCCATGTGCGGGTGCTGTTCCTGGACTTCAGTTCAGCTTTCAACACAATCATTCCACAGCATCTGATTTGAAAACTGGATCGGTTGGGCTTCAATACACCCCTCTGAAATTGGCTGTTAGACTTCCTCGCAAACAGACCTCAGACAGTCCGGACAGAACACCTCTGATATCATCACTCTAAGCATAAGCTCCCCTTAGGGCTTTGTACTGAACCCCCTGCTGTTCACTCTGATAACACATGACTGCGTCCCCAGGTTCACCACCAATCCCATTGTTAAGTTTGCAGATCACACCACATTGGTGGGCAGAGAGACGACAATGACCAGGACTACAGAGGGAAGGTGGAGCAGCTGGTGGACTGGTGCATAGACCACAACCTGATCCTGAATGTGGAGAAAATGAAGGTAATCATCGTTGACTTGAGGAAGAATCGTCCTAACCACGCTTCACTGCTCATTAACAGCTCAGCTGTAGAGGTGGTCAGCAGCACCAAATTCCTGGGGGTGTACAATACAGACAACCTCACCTGGACTGTAAACACCACCTCACTGGTCAAAAAGGCACAAAAGCGTATATACTTCCTGCGGAGTATGAGGCGAGCCCACCTGCCCCCACCCATCCTCAGGACCTTCTACAGAAGCACCATAGAGAGTGTTCTGACCAGCTGTCTCACTGTGTGGTGTGGAGGCGGCAGTGCCTCAGACTGGAAGAAGGTGAGGAGAGTGGAGAGAAGAGCAGAGAAGATAATCGAGACTCCTCTTCCCTCCATGAAAGACTTTTCATCCCATTGCTGCGTGTCCCGAGCCTGTAACATTATCAATGACCCCTCACACCCCCACTATGGACTGTTCTCCCAGCTGTCCTCTGGGAAGAAACTTTGCAGCATTCAATGCAGGTCCATCAGATTCCGAAACAGCTTCTTCCCCAACGCCATTAGACAGCTGCATGTTGAAAAAACTCTAAATCATGTCACAGACTCTGCATCAATCTGACCATATATTTTTTTTTCTCCCACAATGTTCACATTTGATTACTGCTGCACTTTCAGAAAATGGAACAGTCATGAGAGTTGTGCAAAAAGAAATTACGTGTTGTATACACCCTGTGTATACAAAATGATGATAAATGTTGTCTAAGTCTCTTCCTGTAGCAGCAGAAAATGTGCTTATCTCTAGTCTTGAAACTGCAGTGAGGCTTTATGTTTCAGACAATAAGCAGAGTTTCTTTGCAGCACAGTCTAAAGGTAAGTGAGCAGTTATCTTTGCTGACCTCTCTATGGAGTTTCAAGCAGGGAATACCAGAATACTCTGAAGGAAAGGGACAAAAGGCGAAGCAGTGTTGATCAAGTTATCTGATGTAACTAATTCAACACAAAGAATAAAAAAAAAGCCCATCCTGTGCATTATTCTTATAATTACCTTGGGAAAATTGACCAGTCTGATGCTTTTCAAATAAAGTAACAATTGCATGAACAGTATAGAAAACAAATCATTAGGTTCAAACTATTTCAACAAAGTCGACCCTAATGTCTAAATATTATGTGTATTAATTGGAGTAGATGGGGTCAATAAAATAGATGTTCTTAAGATGTCATATAACAAATCTTTTGATAGGACCAGCCTGCATTCACACAGACCCATAACAGTATCTTGAAGGCTAACATTTATCCTTACCCACTCTGACTGACACCTGCCCAACAAACATCATGTGATGTTGAAGGGAGGTGTTAATCTTCAGTTTTTGCTGTGACGTGTGAGACGGCTCATTCCTGCAGGTGACTGTTCAGAGAAGCTCTGCAACCAAGGACAGAAAGTCCTGCAGCCAGCTCTTCATTTCCTTGTGCAACACGGTAAGAAGCAATGCAGCAAATCTGCTGTTTTTAGGTAATTCTGCAGGTTTAATGAATGAAAATGATGCAAACTAGGAAGTGAAAGAATTTAAAATCTAATTCCAGCAACTTCATATATTGTTCTAGAATACAAAAAAAATCCCCTTAACTACTAAAATTAGGTGGGGCTATGTGAATGTGGTCACTGAGGCAGAAAATATCAGCCACAACAAGTGAGCAGATCAGTAATCTGAACTACTGTATGAGAAGTAGGAACACTTTAGAACACAAGATAGAGTCTAGGTGATAAGTGTAGCTGGTGCTAATGTTTCACAGAGAAATCTGATCTTACTTTTAAACAGCTAGTTAAGATTTCAGTTGCATAATATTAAAAAAAAATTGGTCTGTAAAATGTGCTTTAACTTTAAAACGTCTTTATACAGTTCTAACTCTGAGGATATGTGGGATATTTTTGCCACAAGGACAGAAAGACAGTCTCTTAGGTTTGTGTCTAATGATGATTTAAAGAGTGTGTTCTTGTGTGAAATTAAAAAGAACAAAAAACTGTTTTGGTAGAGATTTTCCATGCGGTTAAAATTATTTTCAAACAAATTAAAAGGATTAAATCCGGTATCTGTAAAAACACAGCTGAAATGTTTCTGATGGAGCAAAGCAAAACCAAGCTGGATCTGGTTCACTTAGCACCTTGAAGCTCGGATAAACCATTAACTCCCAGGAACACATTGGCAAAACACAATCAAAACACCAGTCTACTGACCTTTAAACCTTATTAAAAAGACCTCTGCCACTGGACCTTCAGTGCACAGTCAACAATTCTGAGACACCTTAAATAGCAAGGTGTTTTCTCTTCGCTGCACCTTGTCTGGTCAATGGCATGCTGGTGTTGAGGTTCTGAAGGTCATCTGAGATGGCAGAGAGCCTCAGGTGAAGCGCTGACCTGCCACTTGTGTACTCGGTTCTGTTCCAGTGAACCACATGAGGGTAGCACGATGTCATTTGCAGTAAGTGAGCATGTAATGGGTTGTTAAGTGCCCCAAGCAGAAGAAAAAATTAGACATTTTTCAAGTTCTTTCCAGAGTTCATCCTTTCATTCTCAGTCTACTCTGGATGTAAGACCTTCAGTCTGTCTTCAAAGGGACAAAGGGAGACTTTGAAGAAGTGTTGTGGTAAAAAACAAAGACTCAGCACCCACAAATAAAAGCTATTCCACTTTGGAGTACAGTGGAAACTTTATACCAAAGGTCAAGAAGTGTTTTTATTGTAAGAGTTGTCCTGTGTGGTGTTTAGTAAAAATAGAGGCTAGCAGTATGTCTTGATCCTCGTAAATACATTGGTGGATGTGATGACAACAGTTCACTGTGTACGTATGTCAAATAAAACCTGTCTTTGTTCAAAATGCTCAGGTTATTAGGAAGCAAACACCTTTAATAATTCTTTTATTAAAGGAAAGTTTGTAGAAATCCCTCCTTGCCTCCTTACCCCCAAATATGCATTTTAACACCTCAACCCAATTTTTCTGGCTTTCATTTTATTTAAAATACAGAAAAAAAAAAGTTTTAAATAAATAGCCTTCCGGTACAGCGGTTCCTCACATTATTTAAGTGAATTCTCTTCAAACTATCAGGTATAGACATGAGCATATTGAAGATGCCATAAATGTTAAACACCCATCACAGCTAAATAATCACTGTAAGTACTATGCAAATATTTGAACAATGACTCCAAAACAGGGCTTTTTTTATTATTTGCAATGCAGATGCTCTCTGCATTACAACAGATTTACTAACACTCGGCATGTTAAATAATTAGAGTAGGTTACATCACAGCTAATAATTAGTTTACCACTTTGGGCAACTATGTCATTAGGTTTGCAGAATACTGTATACATCCATTGATGAAAAAGGAACTATAAACAGAAGCTGACACTCTTATCCCAGTACAAATGATATACACATATTACAGAGAAATTCTCCACAATATATTATTTTTTTTCATGTTTCGATTCATGCTCATTTGAATGTTCTTAATGATGCATGCACATTCACATAAAATATCAAGACTTTGCCCTCAGATCGAAATCTTATTTAGTATAAACGTTTATGTAGGTACATGCAGCAATAGAATAACCTTTTAATAATATAAACTTTTAATAATATTTGCAGAAGTAAAACTGTAAGATTAGAAAGTTTAGCTGGCAAAAACACATGCACTGCAGAAAAGAATAGAGATATCATAAAAGCTTTCTAAAAACAATGTTTCCTGGAAGTTTGCTTCCAAATTTTACTCTGCAGCTTTCGACACAACCTTCAAACACTAAACAAACAGAAAGAAAACATTTAGATTACCTGCAGTAAACTGTGACGAAGTGGCCCATTTCAGTCATAAAACAAAATCCCACCTGCTGAATAATGATTCATGAAGCATATGATGTCAAGCAATGAAGTCAGGTACAGCAACACATATGTTGTCAGTAATGTTTCTGAAAATAAATCTTTATAGACCAGAAACATAAGCAATGGGTTTCAAAAACATAAATTCAACACTCCTTCTGTAACATTGGATGAGGTGTTGATGTTTGAGATTAGATTAGATTCCACATCATGTCCTTTTTCAAAGCACTAGACAAAATGTGTATTTTTTCACCTTTTTGTGTCATCTGTTATGGTTTTTAGATACACTTGTGGTTGGTCTTTTGTGATTCATTTTTATGGGCAGTCGCCCATATTCTCTTGTTAATGTATCAATAGTTGTACAGACTTAACAAAGTTTCAAGGTTAACAAGTCCCAATGCCAGGCAATTATAAGGGCAGGTATGGGAAAGAAAAAAATATATTTTACTTTTAAAATTGAGCAATGCTCTGGTTAAATGTGCAAAAATGTAAATGATTGAGTCTTACATTAGGCTTGCTTTTTTAGATTTTTAAAGCATTTGTTATTTAAAATGTGATTCATTTGAGCTAGGAAGGTACTAACAAACCATATTAGTCTGCAACAAACATGAAAAAAATAGCTAAATATACTATTTTGAATCACTGTATGATTGTTAAGCAAGGTGCAGGCTTTTTAGTATTTAAATCAGGGAGGAATTTGAACTTAGATTTTTAGTAAAGCCCTTGCAGCAAGAAGGTTCTGGGTTTGATTCCCAGCATACAGTGCTTCAGCATGGAGTTTCCATGCTCTCCCCATGAACGCGTGAGTTCTCTGCAGGTACTCTGGCTTCCTCCCATAGTCCAAAACATGATTGTTAGGTTAATTGGCTTTTCTAAATTCTCCTTAGGTCTTGTGTGCTTGAATGGTTGTTAGTCCTGTGTCTCTGTGTTTTCAAGGGTGTGCCCCGCCTCTCGCCCATTGACAGCTGCAGATATGCACAAGCACCCGTCACGATCCCAGCAGGGATAAGCGTGGCAGAATTGTATTTATTTATTTATTTTTTGGTCTGTTCAGCATTATGGCAGGAGAACTGAAATCTGAGTACCATGCTATATCCAACAAATTTGCTTTGCCAAGGGATGCTTTGTTGTTGAGAAGCACCCCGTGATTACCCAAAACTACTTAATCTATTCAAATTTAAACGTGACCAATAATGCCAAACCGGACAGAGATACAGAAGAAAGAAAAGCAGTGGAAAGGAAAGAAATTATTCATTTGTAAAGAAAGAGAGAAAGAGAAAAAAGACAACAAAACCATAAAATAGGCTACTATGTCTAAAAAAAAAAGAAACTGTTTCTTGTGGGCAATCCAACTGGACAGCCTTTAGGAGCTCCTTCAAAAGGGCACAGGGAAATGAAAAGGACAAACAAGCAACAAGAGCAACAGCAACCAGTAGCGGTGATGACCGTGAGCTTCTCAGGATTATGCAGCAGCTGTACAGAAGCTTACGGAGTTGCATGTCAGAGTAACTGACTGTGTGTGCATGTGTGAAAGAATGAGAACCTGCTGCCCTGATTTTCCAGATTGTGCTCAGTTAGGATGCAGAGGGGCCACCAGCCGAAGTCCCCCTCCCCAGTGCTCAGAAGAAGGCAGAGAGCGCCCCTAGACCCGGTCCCACAGCAGCCACTGAAGCAAAAAATCCCAGGGAGACCAACCGGGCACTAACCCCAGACACAGGCCGAGAGCACAAGCCATGAGAGCCAGAGTGCCCAGACACATCAGAGGGCCCCCAGGAAGCCATAGGGCCACAGGGGGGAAGAAGGTAGGGGGGAACCTCCCCTGGGATTGAGAGGCAGAACTCAGACCCCAGGGCCCAGGGCCCAACCCATGTCTGAGGAGACCGGCCACCTAGCCCAGGGCTAGAGCCACCGCAACAAGGCCCCCCAAGATACCCCCGCTCCAGGCCTACATCCCAATCAGACACCCGACCTCTGCTACAGAGATCCAACCAGGACCCACAACCCTGATAGACTACCAGAGTCCTGAACCCCCAGGTCACCCCCTGAAACCCCTTCCTTATATACACCTCCCTCAGCCACTCTTTCACCATCTCCTCATCCATCCAGCCCTTTTCATTTGCCTTAATAACAATGTTCTGCATAAAGCACATACCTGTTCTTTTTAAACAATCCACGCCCACACTTCCCCCTTTAACGTTGTCATGGTGGTCTCAACAACGTCCGCAGTAACAACACACATAGAGCGCACCGCACTATAGGGCGCGCCGCACATTTTGAGGGGAAAAAAAGACGTTTATATGCGCCTTATAGTCGCGAAAATACGGTGCTATCAAAGTTCCATGCTGGAATTCACTGAGCTCCTTAGAGTAACCTGCTCTTTGACAATGTTTTTGAAAACAGTATGCATGCTCAAGTGGTAGTAAACTAATTTATATTTTTTTGCTCAAACTATTTCAGAAAAATAAAACCTTTAATCTGTTTTAATTGGAGAAAAGACACTGGCTGTTTCTCAATCTGTGTACTTTTGCGTTCTCATGTGCTCGTGAAACATCATCAGCCTCAGCCCTAGTACTGTTCAAATTCACAAGAACAGCAGACGGAGAACGGACAAAGTTCCCCTTCCTATTTACAGAGTATGCATCAGAGCAGACTTTATCACTACCCGATTCGCGCCTGAAGCACGATCCGCATGCGTGAACAGATATAGATCCAGGTTTACATAAATAATGTAATTAAGGTACTAAAGTCACTTATTTCTATCCTTAACTCTCTAAAGAATGCTAATTCACATCTTTAAAAAATGTTTTATGACTTTTGTGAGACAATTTCGATGCCTTTTACATTTTTGTTAGTTAAACAGCTTCTCTGACGTCATCATCAGACATGCACATAGCAGTCTGGCAAAATATGAATAAACCATATTTATCTGCACTTTAGCTGTTTCTTTCTTTCTTGCACTATGTACCATAAGGTTAACACAAAACGAAAACATAAAACTCAAAAAGACTAGATTTATGTTTAAATCCAAAGCCAAAGAAGTTAGCTTCAAGAAGTAGCGTAGGATCCCATTTACAGTGCAGATCCGGCAGGGACCAGTAATAAAACAGAAATGATTTTATGGCATTTATTTTCTCAGAAAATATATTACTAACCTTTAACACATTATATTTTAGTACTCTTACTGTTATGGGGAAGGAATAAACGTCATTTAAGTATTTTTACCAAAATAAAATCGAGGGCGACCCGGATCGATATCTGGATGTGCATGTGCAAATGAGGGCGCTTGCGTGAGACCGATCATGCTTCCGCGACAGATCAGGTAGTGACAGACTTTTCCGTTCTTGAGATTGACAGCTGTCCCAGCATGCACTGCAGCAGCTGCAGCTTCCAGGGGAGCACTCACAGAGCTCAGAGTATTAAGTTAAAAGTTATTTTTTCTGTTGCTATTGTTGAATAAAAGTACATTTTAAGATAACTTGAGAAGAGAACATTATACTTTTAAGCATCACTATATTGCCATTTACAGCTTTAATGCTGACCACTTAAACTACTCGAGATAAGAGCAACAATTGCACAGTCTCACTTGCAAATACGCACATATTTATACACTTGTAAACACTGTGATAAATTGACATGTGGTAGTGCAAGAAGCTAGAATCAAACTGACAACTTCTGAATTAGCACACTTCTTTTCCCATTGATCCATAGTCATAAGGTGCATAATATAGTGCCGTTACGTCATTACAAGGAGTCACAACATATCTGCCCTCATATGTAAACAAAGGATTATTGTTCATGTGGGTGAAATCTAAACCAAATGTGATTATTTATTATTTCAGGTTTTTTAACCATTTGTCGGTTGATGTTTATTGTATTCTATAATCTCTGGTCATAAACTGTTTGCTTTTTTAAAGAAACAGCGTAAACAAACATTAAAGCCCCTTTGGAAGTGTGGATATTGCCTAAAATATTGGTAGCATGTTTGAAAATGTAAAAACAGCTACTCAACTTCTGTAGGTTTCCCATTTGGATGATCTGATTATTCTGGTTATTTTCATTCTTATCAGGGCATTTTAGAGAGGATTATAGGAAGCTAGAATGAATAACTTTCCATGACCTCATGGAACGAGCTCAGAATTCTGGCAGTGTAAATGTTTGCTGTTGCCAGATAGATTGGAGCCGCAGTTCACTCAGTCTGATACTGGTGATTCAAACCCTATTTGTTTCAGGCGTGGTTGATGCTCTCAGTGGTTTGGGTGGTACTGATCTATTTTCTGCCAGTGATTGCACTATGACACCAACTTGGGTTCCACATGTTTTTTTTCCTCCTGCCTAATAAGACCTGTAAAGTGCTAGGCTTAAATTATTGTTGTTTTTAAATTGTGCCTCTTACAACCCTCTGACCTTCCAAAAGGGTCTTGGGCTATCGCTTTTGAAAAACAAACCTATGCTTTTAAAAGTTATTAAATGTTAAAAATGTTATAATTAAAATTTTTTTATTATTTTATTTGTTCAAAATGTCAAATTTTTTCATCCAATATATTTTCATTTACTTTACATTGTTTTAGTAAATGTACTTTATTTAATCAGAACTATGTACCGTATTTTCCGGATTATAAGCATGTACCTTTTTATCACGCTGTGAACCATGCGGCTTATAAGAAGGGGCAGCTTTTCTAGGGATTTTTCTTAACCGCCTGAGGGGGAAGTCAAAGTTGGAGATGAAAGAATAAAGAACTATGATGTTCCTCCTATATTTGGCGAATTTATGTTAGAATATTTTGCAAAAATATGTTGCGGTGGATGATGGGGCTTTGCATCTGTTTACATTATTCCATTTAATTGCCAATTACCACAACACTTCCTCAATTGGAAGGCCTGTCTGCCTCTACATTGTATTGTTTTATGTTGGTGTTTTTACAACACTCGGGCTTAAGTTGTAGACCTAGTATGTGTGAGTGGGTGTCTGGCTGGCTTCGTGCAAGTGTGGACGTTATGCATCAACAGTCACTGTTGCGTCCGTGTTAATAACCAAAGCTAGTAAAACCGCATTATAGAAGTTTTGGTGATGGTTGTCATATGTTGAAGATAGGTTGGTTAATCCACAACTGATCTATCTTCAACCGGGTTGTTGGCCGGCAGGGGCGGATCTAGAAAAATATTTATGGGGTGGCGAGAGGGGGGCAGGAATTTTTGAGGGGTGGCAACATATGGCATTTTTTTTACACTGAATTTAATCACAGTTATCACAGTTTGGTGAGAATAGTATGTACAATATGTGTTTCATGTGAAGCAGTTCATATTAGAAATACATCGTACAATGAGATCTCACCTAATAGGAGATAGAAGAATGATAACACTACTTCTAGACCAAGACGCATTTGACCAAGAAGAAACTATAGAAAGAAAAAGTTTCCCATCAGAGATCTACAGTATGGACTGAGCTGTACTAAAGTGAGCATTACTACACAATAGAAATAAATGTAAAGGCACCCAAACAAGGTACCGGACATCTATGTATTGTTGACTCTGAACACACATTTACCCTATTTGTTCCTCAGTAACTTGACATACAGCAGTTAAGGCAACATGAAAGAGACATTTCATGCATGTTAACATGCTGTAGATAGAGCTGCTGTATCAACAAATCAACAAAAAAGCAGGTACTGTATGTTACATCAAAATCTCCACAAATCTGAAAAGAAGCAACATAAAAATAAATTTTGCTTCCAATCTGTAAAAGAACAAAACATTTTGTGAGTAGGTTCATACAGGTAATTTCTGGATAGTTTCATACTATATATACAAAAAAAAAAAAAAGAAAAGAAACAACACTGCTTCATATTAAGCAGGATTTACATTTATCACATTTTTAAATGTACTTTTAACACTTTTGGTTTTATTAAAGGAAATATCAGATTTTCTCTGGTTCCAAAACAAAATGTAGCAGCTCTGTAAAGGCTCACCAGAGAGCATAACAAAAAGTTAAAATGACTATAACAGCTGAATGCGGCGATTTCCATGCTGCTCAGCAACACGCTTCACAAATTTATCTAGATCCAATGCCTTTTTGCGTTTTGATTTGAGTTCAACCAAACTTGAAAGTCTCTTTTCTGTCATAGTTGACCGCAAATATGTCTTTATGAGCCTGAAACGTCAGGCCTAACTAACATCATAGTTGGAGAAATACCGTTCTGCAACCTGATTTTTATCATCTCAAACTCAGCATTGCAGCTATGCTAGCAACATTGTGCTTTCATTATGATTTAATTTCTCGATAGTTAATCAGTTTTTACCTGTTTCATCCTGTGTCACCCATCACCCCTGGCTCCCTCGCTTTTCCCCGCTCAGTTTTCAAAACTAATCGGTCTCAATCGCTCTTGTGTAATCTCGTGCTGCATTCACTACAGTCCGACATTGGAAAGTAGCGGTCGCAGTTCTCAAATCATCCATAATTTATAAGCCTCGCCACCCCTACAGCTAACTGGGGTGGCAGCAGGGGTGGCAAGGCTGTCGTTTAGGGTGGCAGTTGCAACCCTATGCCATCCCCGGAGATCCGCCTATGTTGGCCGGTGTAGATGGAAAAATAACAGTGCCGAAAATCTGTCCCAGTCTGACACTGGTAGAAGCTCTCATTGCTGCGAGCCAGCCACTAGCAGGAGCTACCATCCTTCTTCGTCCGGTGTTGCTTTTATATGTATGTTTCCAATTTTTTCAAAAAACTTAGTGGGCGTGGCTTATAGTGAGGTGAGCTCAACAGTCCAGAATATACTGTAATCTAAATAATTTTGTCAAAGGAACTCACTGCCTTTTTGCGCCAAAGCAAAAGGAAAAAATTAATGTTACGCAACCCAACATAAACATTTTAAGTTGTATTTCTTTTTTAAATAAATACAATTTCTTAATTAGTTAGATGTGTAACATATTTAACAGAAGTGTCATTGTTTAGTGGTGCTTGTTGTACTACTTAATGGTTTTATAAATTTTTTTTCTCTTTTTTGGCCACTTTGCCTATCCATTTTTTATGATAAACTCAACAATACAGACAATAAATGCATCATGTCCTTTGTTATTTGATTATTTTCTTTTGACCAAACGGCAACATAATTGGAAAAGAGATGAGGAGAAACTCAAACACGAACTGTTTTTATGAGTTTGCCATCTCCAGGCAACTGCCCCATTAAGATCAAACTTATTAATGGAAAGAGAAGGAGAATTACTCATGTAAACATTTCCAGATCGCAGTCTTGAAAATAAAAGCAGTATCAATGGGTGGGGGTAGCAAAAACTTGGAAATGACCCGTGTTAAAAACAGCTTATTCCTGTCAGGTGCTGCTCTTGTTGAAAGATATGGTTTCTTTTTTGTATTAAAGTATTAAAAATGTTCCTCATACACTATATAGTTAGATATCTATATATACATATTATTCTGATTATAAAGCTATTCTTTCTTTTGAAACAGAGCAAATGTATAAACAGGTTTTAAAGTTAACACATATATCTCCTGGCAAATGCCTGATTTAGGTCAGAAATCAGATGGCTCGTCTGCTGAGTTGTCTGTCTGCTCTGGCTTCCATGACCTGCTTTCATCTGACCCAACCATGTTTGGGGTCAGTTAGGCTGCAAACCAACAAATCACACTGCAGTTAGTCAAAACAGACAACATGTTATATATACACACACACATATATATAAATATACATACATATATAGATGTATGTATGTATACACATATACATATACATATGCTAGATAGATAGAAATCATTCCTCTGATGATCCTTCATTTTGCTGTGCTTTCTGTCTGTAGAGTCTTTTGAAGCTTGACCTTTAATTAAGAATGCTGTTTAACTTTAAGTTGAGATTAACAATGACACAACGTGGTAAGCTGCTGAGCTCTAGTCATAATGTTCTTAATTCAGTTTTGAGTAAAATCAATTTCCGAATCGTTTTCTCACATAGAGCCCAGTTAAAATAGTTTCAAAATCTAATATGTGAAAGAGGTCAGCATCAGCACCCTTTCCTTACCTTACCTTTTGGAGTTCGGAATGAGTTCAGCGTTAGCTATGTGGTGTTTTCCATCCATCTTTGTTGCTGACACAAATGAAGACACAATTACTGAAAAAAAAAAATAGCACACAATCCATTCAAAGGTTCTTCAAATATATATGTTTATTTAATTATATGGATTGCAATTTTTGAAGAAACAAATGTTTAAAATCTGTGTATCTTTGGTGAATAATTTAAAAATGCTTCTCATGCAATCTATGCCTTTTCTTTCTTATTCCTTTTCTTTTAGTGTCCCATGAAGTGCTTTTGATTACCTTGTTAATGAACAGCGCAATATAAATAAATCTGCCTTTATTTTATTAGATGCATCTCAGCCAATTAATTTCACTGATGTTTCTGTATTCTCCACAGGCTCTAAAAGATGCCTAAATATCTGTCAGTGAACCCTTTTGAAGAAGTAAGTGTGAAGACTGAAAATGAACAACGTCCGAACGCACCGCGCTACATACGTAAAGAGGGCACTTGTCGTTTTCTGTTTCGCCACGTCCCAGAAGAATGGATGCTGTTTGTTACTGACATCTTTACCACCTTAGTTGAGATCAGGTGGAGGGTGATGTTTCTGATCTTTGCACTGTCTTACATCCTTTCCTGGCTTTTCTTTGGGATCCTCTTCTTTATCATCGCCTTAGTTCATGGAGATGTCAGAGACCACAACAATGATCCCTGCGTATTTGAGGTGCGCAGCTTCACAGCCAGTTTCCTCTTTTCTCTGGAAACCCAGACAACCATTGGTTACGGCTTTAGAGGAATGTCTGAGAACTGCATGATCGCCATCATCATTGTCACCATACAGGACGTCATCAGCTGCTTCATTGACACTTTTGTCATTGGAATTGTAGTGGCCAAAATGGCCTCAGCCAGAAAGAGGGCGCAAACAGTTGGGTTCAGCAACCGTGCTGTCATCAACCTTCGGGATGGTTTTCTGTGTCTTTCATGGAGGATTGGAGACTTTCGCAGGCACCACATGGTGAAGGGAAGCGCCTGTGCTCAGATTCTTCGCACTACAGTGCACACAACTGGAAAAGTCGATGTGACCTATGAAGACCTGTCACTTCAGCAGAAGGACATAATCTTGATCGCACCAACCACCGTTTACCACCGGATTGAGTCTGGAAGTCCACTGTACAAGATGAGTTTGGAAGACCTACGAAAGGCAGACTTTGAGTTGTTGGTTTCGTTCACCTACACAGATGACTCCACTGGCATGCTGCATCAGACCCGGACGTCGTACACAACAGATGAGATCCTCTGGGGTCACCTTTTTCAGGAGATGATCAGGGTCACTAACAAGCACTACAAGGTGGATTATAACCTGTTCAATAACACAGCTAAAGTGCTGGTACCTCTGAATAGCGCTGAGGAGTATGAGAAGAGGAAAATTGAGAAGGAGGAGCAGAAGCAGCTTCGGCTTTTAGCTCGAGCTTCTCCAAGACATTCCCCTAGGGGCTCCCCTCGGCCATCTTCACGATCACCACAGCAAAGTCATCCAGAGAATCGCTTGAACCCGCCAATAGTATTGGTTGAACTAATGGGAGACAACCAGCCAGAACCAAATGTTCCAACAACAGAAGGTGGAAATCAACATACAGAAACGTTGACTGTGCCAAAACATCCCACAATCGCAGAATAAAGAAAATAGATCCTCGCTGCTTGAGATTTTACCTATACTCTCAACACCAACTGCAGACATCAAACATATGCAAGAATACCAACAGCAACACTGAGAACATCCCTGAAGCTCTAAAGATATTTAATCCCTCAAGAATATATACATTTTGGTTCAGCTAACATTCTTCATATTTGTTTAATTCGGCACACCACATGACTGCTTGATCTAGAGAATTAAGACAATTTAGGCATTTGGATAAAGGACCCTTTTAAGCTACAGGTCACAAGCTCTGGAGTTTAATATTAGACGGATTCTGCCAACTTTTCTTGAACAAAACCAGAGCCACACTCATGGCCACCACTGGTACAGTTGTGAAAGAGGCCTTAAATCAAAGCCCAGTATAATGTCTGTGTAAATTCTCAGTCTTCCGAGAAGCACAGGAAAGTTTTCTAAGAAAAAAACCAAAAAAAACATACTTCTGAAATTCCAACCCAGCAACACTTAAAGACTGGTTCATCCTAAAGACAGAACACCCAAACCAAAGCTGAGAAGCATGGTTAATGCGATCTAGTGTGGACTGTACAGCCTCCTATATTGGAGAAACCAAAACAGCTAGATGAACACATGGTACAGCAAGAGGAGAGTCTGTAACTCTGGACAAGATTCAGCAGCACATTTGCATCTCAAGAACAAAAGACACACCTTTGAAGATCAAAATGCTCCAATTTTGGACAGAGAGGACAGATGGTTAGAAAAAGGGGTTAAGGACCCGTTTTTTTAACATCTTTGATGTTCAAAGAACATCACTGGACAGAGGAGGTGGATTGCTGTTTCAATTTTTAAGCATTTACAATCAGTCATGGAACTCATTCCAAAATTTGGGATTATACAGTACATATTATAACATGCAGTATCTTGCACTGAACGTTAATCTTCCTCTACTTCTACTTTGGTGTTGTTTTGGTGATCGTTTTATTTAATGTCATACTCTCTAAAAAAAATATGGAACTCAAACAATGATCCAAGAACTTCTAGAGGAAAAATTGTTCCAAAACATCACAGATCTTCCACTATAATTAATAGTAGACTTGATGGATTTTTTTCATCGGGTTTTTAGCTAGTATACCTTAATATATTCTCCTCACATTAAAGCATTTAGGCTATTCTGATTGTGCTAAAAATAAAAAATAAAAATATCACATTATATTTGTAATATATTTGGAGATGGCTGTGAAAATAGACCATTGGAAACAAGGATTTTTTAAAAAACTTTTTCTTATTCTTACCAAGGGTGCCAAAAAGTGCAGATGGATTTGTGATCTATGCTATTTCCTTTTTTTTTTTTGTCATAAATGTTCTAAACAGAAAATCTAGTTATGATACTGTACAACAAATCCATACATGCTAGTTTTTTTTTCTATGTATATGTACATTTACAAATACCACTGAAATACACACAGTACTAATTATTTTATGTATTGGGCATTATTGTATGCACAAACCGAATGCACATTTTCAATTAATAACGCTTTTGGGAAGTTTTACCCTAAACTGTTTTTAAAAGCATATTATAAAAGGTGTAAATTTGTTAATTCCTACAGAGTGTAGTACAGTGCTACTGCTCTTACCTGTAATTGTTGCTGTGGGCTGTCATTCAGCTGTGCAAGGAAAAGATCCTGCAGATGTTTACTTGCCGATAAAGTAGAATAAAGCAATGAGGAGAAATGTTTGACTTTGAAAATTCCAGAAAGCAACCCATCATTGTTTTTATTGTTCTGTTTTAAATTGAACACTTTCAACAGGTGAGATAAACCATTTCAGCTCTGGGTTACTCTGCCCCGCCGCATGGCCAGATAAGATTCTCCGATAAATTATTGGGATTCAATGCTATAAACATAAAGTTTAATTTTTTATTAAATAATGTAAGTATATCCTAAATCCTTCTTTTTTAGATGAAAACATATATATATTGTCATCCTTATCACACCCACCTAACTATGCTACAGCTGGTATATATTATTTCCATCCAATAGACTCATGAGTCAGTAAATTACAATAAATCATTGACCATCAATTGTATAACAGACTCAAAGGAATGTGTGAAAGGAGAAAAGCTTAAGGCAGACAGTTCCTTTTTATCTTTAAGTATGGGCTAAGAGATTAAAGCTGAGTAAGAGCAAATTGGAGAGAGAATGATGTCTGTTGGTGAGGTATTTAAAAAAAACAACAACTGCAGGCTTTGTCATAAGGCAAAAAAATTGGAATTGCTCAATTATTCACAAACCCCCAAATAAAGTAAGATGAAGATTGTTGCCTGTTTCTTCTTAGGTCTTCAATTACTGTCTATATTTATGTTTATTTTTTTGAAAAATCTGACTAGAAGGGTTGTTTGTTTCCCCATATTTTGGCTGACAAAAGCTTTAAATGTTATTTCTGTACTTTATGAATGTTGTTTATTAAAGCATTTATCGTGGACTCTAAGATTAAAGTGTTATCAA
Source organism: Cyprinodon tularosa (assembly GCF_016077235.1). Taxonomy (NCBI): domain Eukaryota; kingdom Metazoa; phylum Chordata; class Actinopteri; order Cyprinodontiformes; family Cyprinodontidae; genus Cyprinodon; species Cyprinodon tularosa. Next base: position 827,770 of record NW_024039674.1, on the reverse strand, counting down.
CGTCAAAGGCGTTTGGTTTCCTGTGTCCATTAACTTGTATTGATAAGACTTGTTTTTATACTAACCTAAAAGTTTTAGAATTTAATAAATCAATGATTCTAAATTTAATCAACTTTTTAAAATGTTAAAGAAAGATTATCAAGCGTTCAATCAATGCATTTAGCAAAATCTACAAATTAAAAAATTTTATGCTTAACTGAATAGTGAAGAAATAGCTTCCTGGAGATGATCAGTTGTAGTTTTTTCAAACCAAATACTGTTAACTGTTTAACGTTAAGCTGCTTCTGCATCATCGCGAGTGAATGGGAAGCAGCACACATCCCGGCAGAAATCAGATGATGACGTTCTCTAATGTACTCCAAAAATGCAATGACGGAAAACAGATGAGCTCAGATAATAAGGTTCACTCAAGCTCCACCAGAGCAGCCAGAAAATGGACTTCATATTCTTTATTTTACATGACATGTTGTAAGATTTATAGCTGATTCTGCTATAATCAATTTATCAAATCACTAATTATAAAAAAAAAAAAAAACATCTAAACCTTTAGGTTGTGCTTGTTTTTCATGTTACATATATATATATATATATATATATATATAAATATATATATATATATATATCCACAAACAAATATCAACAACATAGGGATAATGATTTGTATAGGAATACTTTTCAATTTCTTTCACATGTAGAATTTTTTGTGAACAGTTTGAGTAGGCCATGTTTATTTGGCTGCATCTTTATTCTCTCTAATCACCTGAGACTGATTTAAATTCTTGTTCAGAAACCAAAGCTCAGAGCGGGAAGGACACATCAACGTCAAACAACCAGATGTAACCTTGATCTGCGTATTCCACATTTTTATAACTCATTCAAAACATCAGTAGAGAGCCTGTGATGTTGCGCAGGATTTCCTCAGTGACGATGCTCATATTTAACACAAACTTGTTTCGTCAATCCACCTCTTCAAAAGACGACCTATTTTCATCCAAAACATCTTTGTCTGAAAAGGCTTAAAAACTCTTTGTTTGAATTATCCATGTTGGAAATTTTGCTTTTGAGTTTATGGAAATAAACAGGAATGAGAGCAAATGGAAATAAACTGAGAATTTACAATTTAAAAGGGATTTTAGATAAACAGTTATGTTTGAAAATGTACATACCCTTCCATTAAAAACAGGAAAAAAAAAATCAGCTGCCAGTAAAATAAGTAGAATAAAGTATAATAAAAGGATTAAAACCTGATTATATCTTTTTCTCATATGCATGTAGAGCATATAATGTACACACCTTCCTGTTTGGATTTTTAGGCCACACCCTCTTGATGCACTTTGCATTCCTTCACTACATGCTCAGAAGATTTCCCTGAAATTGAATAGCCACACAATGAAATATTAATAGGTTTTGTAGATTTTGACAAATATATTGTTTTATAAAACACTTTTAATTATGACATTAAAATAAAGTGGATTTATGACTGGTCAATTAGAATAGAAATGAAAGCTAATGTTTACTTTGGCTATCTGTCACAATGGCAACTACTGCTCATATGCATTCAGAAAACTTTAAAGACTAACCCAGGTTTTTTGATATTCTCTATTGTCATTTTGTTAGTTGATTTTTTTTTTTTTAAGAAAAAAATCTGGGTGTTTCTCATGTACAAATCAATTTAACAAGCTAATGTTTAAAGAAAATCTTTATATTAGTACCTTTAATAGGTTTTATAGGTTATATAATAATATGTTACATTTATATATAATTAAAAATTTAGTTCTCTTTAGAAATAAATTCAGATTTAAAACATTTCAGATGATGACACAATAATTTCGTATGATATGATAGTTAAAATGACAGCAGATATTTTCTTTTATATATATTGCGTTAATATACCGTATGTCCATATCAGCTTTGTTCTGGGGGATGATTTTTACTATCAAGGCTTTACTTCACCAGGAAGATCCCATTGAGCTTTAAAAATCTCTTGCAAGGGAATCCAAAATAGCCATTATTTAGTGCAATAAAACAGCGAATTAGTTCAATTAGAATTTATTGTTCAGAAAAGCACAACCATGTAATAGAAATAAATCTATCAGACAAAGCTAAGAAAAGCTGGAACACTTTCTCAAATGTATTCAACATGCTGCAATGGGAGTTTTCATCAGACTTTGAAACAGAGATTCTGTTTGTCTAATTTTAGCTTCTTTTTATTGGCTTCCAGATAAATCCAGGCTGAAATTCCAAACTTTTGGTGTATATTTAAGCAGTTTCTAAAGTAGAATGGGAGGCAGATGTTTTTGTTATCAGGCTCCACTGCCATGTTTAGTTAGCAGATGGATCAAATGAAGGCAAACCAGAACAAAAGGATGCATTGAAGGATATTTTAATAATAACAAAATGCAACTTACAGCTTGGCATAAGAGGACAACAGGAAACATAAAAGGAAGTGGACAGACTTACAAACAGAAAGATCCAGAGCTACGAAAGGACAGGGGGAAAATGCTAAGGGCAGGGTGGTGAAACAGCAAGCAAAACAGAGGGGAAAAAATCAATTGGAGAAGGGTGATAGATAGGGCTGAAACAATTAATAGTATTAATCATGATTAATTGATTATTAAAAATGATTGTCAACTAATTTAGTAATCGATTAATCGTTGAACATGCCTTTAGCTGACAGAGCAACCCACCATAAGCCGGAATTATATTAAGATTGTAAAAAAAAAAAAAATATATATATATATATATATATATATATATATATATATATATATATATATATATATATATATATATATATATAAACATTTTGTATTTAAGGTAAAAAAAACTTTTTCATTCTTCAATACTCTCTTTCCAGAACTCCTCAAGTGGAAAAGATTAAGTTTCACCTGGTTTAATTGTGCAAAAATTCCTCTTTAAGAAGCCTTTGGTTAGCCGAATCTTAATCAATTAAATCAAAGAAGTAATCAAAAGATTAATCATTTTGCAAAATAATTGTTAGCTGCAGCCCTAGCAGAATAATGAAGGACAAGAGCTGAGGAAAAGTGGGCAATGAACCAGAACAGAATAAAATCCAAATTTGGCGATAACAATAATAAAAAAAAAAAAAAAGAAATAACTGAGACCCTAATCTACAAAGAAATGAACTACAATGGAAAAACTAGGGAAAATAACAACATGGAAGAAGCAGAGGTATAAAACACTGAAGTATCATAATGCTTTTGAAAATACTTCTACAGTTTCTTAAGATAACTCTTCTATTCAAGTTACAGCAATCTATGTTACCCACAATGCATTGCAACAGATAAAAAAACTCACTGCAAGGTTTAAATAAACTGTTAAGAAAGCAGCTTATTCAAATAAAATAGTTTAAAAGGTAGATGTGGAAATTATCCAACAAACAGGACAGGAACAAAACAGCATGGCTCCATCATAAAGTGTGATTTATTTGGAACACGTTTGTCATTGCATATGCAGCAAAATGTCGCTAAATGTTTAGTGTGTGATCATGTTGATATCTAATTTATTCCAACTTAATAATTCTGATTCCAATTCATTTTGATATCTAATTTACTCCACCTAATAATTCTGATTTCAATGTGTGTGCTTTTACCTCAAATCACACATCAGTTTCTTGATCGAAAATCCTGATGCTATAGTAAATACATGGCATACTGAGCTGCATCCAGTTCTGAAAATTAAAACTAAAACGCAGTCTTTGACATATATTTTAGGTGCATCTGAAAAATTTTAATGTCACTAAAAAGTTTTCTTCAGGTAGATGAAACTGAAATTTTCAAAATTACATAAGTTTAATGGAAAAGGATCTCTAATACAAAACCTCAGCCTAATGAAAATGTATGGAGATTTGAATTAGTGCACTTTCTTGAGGCTCCTATTGCTCACTGTAATTGTGGCATGGAGGCCTGCATGTAGCTCTGCTTTTAAAAACTGCAAAACAGAAGTAAATTATTGAACTAACTTCTTGACTTCCTTTCTGAACTATATTACTATAATTATAAATATTACTATAGTTATATAATACTATATAACCATTAACTTTTAGATTTTTATTTAGGTGTTTAAAATATACTCGAAATCTTCTGTTTTGGTTCTGCTTTTTTTAGTCACTCTATTAAAAACTAAAACCTAAAAACTTTATTTCAAAAGTGATTCATTAGCAATAAAAATTAAGAATAAGCATCCAGGGAAGAGAATTTTTAAGTGAGGAGTTTATGACTTTTAACATTGAACAGAACCGAGAACTAAAGGCAAAGATGAAAACAAACTGTAGCAGCAGTTTTAATGACTCAGCTTCTTTTTTCTCGCAACAACAAAAATACTTTGAGATTGTTATGTCTCATAATAAATACCAGACATGCCAGACTTGTGGTCAACAGAATGATGAAAGCTTCTGTCACCATGATGAGCAGCACAAACTTAGGTTATTTTGTCTGCAATCGTAAATGTTTAGGGCAAGACAATTTTGCTGGTGGATAAAAACTATCTTTAAAATTCACCAAGATTGTGTGGCACTAGAAGCCTTCATTTAACAGAGGACATGAAGGGAATGGAGAAGAAATTCAGCAAAGGCCCCTGGTTCAGGATTTAAACCTGGGACAAGTGTCAACTGGACTAAAGCCTCCATATGTGGGTCTAACCCTAAGTGTCACCATCCGTGCCCCCCAAAATTTTCTCTTTTTTTTTTCCTGAGATTTTACGGTACTAGTGTCTCATTTTTCTGACAGTAGGCTGACAGTAAAGGGGGTATGAAAGAGGGGGGAGACATGCGGCAAAGGACCACAGGCCAGATATGAACCCTGGTCGGCCGCTTCTGTACATGGGTGCACGCTAACTCCTGCGCCACCTACATGCCAATGTTCTCTTTTTATGAGAAACAATGCTGAATCATGTCCTAGTCTTATAGGAAGAGGTTTCTTTAGATTAAAATAGAATAATAAAATTTGGCCTGGAAATGAATAATAATGGTTGTTCCATAAGCACTACTATTGCCTACAAAAATACAATATTTTACAATGTAAGATGAAAGTATTCTCATGACTCTGCCCCTCTGTCTGTTAGTCTTTGTTTTAATTGTAAGAGGTCTGAATTTATATTGCATCTTTTAAAGTCAAGGGAGTTGTCAAGTGCTCTAGACAACATTCAGTTAATCACACAATGGTGGCAGCTACACTGGAGCCACAGCTGCCCTGGGGCACACTGACAGAAGCGAGGCTGCTGTACAAACACGGATGTAATTTGGGGGGGAAGACAGGGGACAAGCCCCCTGCACTGTTTCAAAAGTCTGTTTTGGTCCCCTGCACTTTTTACTGTCCAAAAACAGTGTTATGCTAAAGTACGCAAACATTCGTCGAGCACTAGGACCAAGCGGAAAACCGCAGCTCAAGCAAGCCTGCTTCCCTGAGTTTAGACCATCCACAAGCTCCTGAGTAGACCTTCGTTTTTTCTTGTGTGATTAGCTGCCGTCGCTGTCACTCCCGAGAGGCTCACTTTACAAACAACTGATGCGCTACTTAATCGGCTCTGTGATTGGATGGTCACAGCGCTGCTGAAGTCCTACGCGCTACCACAATTAGAATTGTTATGTTGTAAGCCTTTATCTCTACTTTCTGGTACATTTTGGATTTTTAAAATATCTTAAACAGGTCGAGGAGTTACAGTCTTGGAGAAGAACGTCGGTCTGCAAAGACAACGTTGAGAGAATCTGCTAATTTATCTTGGACATTTTTTGTTCTCTTGGGTCATGTAATCTACAGGGGTTGTAATATCAGATGTTTTAATTTACACAAATCTTTGAATCAATGCAATGTGTGTGTGTATGTGTGTTTGGTTATTAGAATCACAGCAAGGATGTCTGAAAAAGAAATAGCGACATTAGAGACTTCTTTAAAAGTCAAAGTGCAAGTTTCATTCAAAGAACTGCACTGAAAAAAATGAAACATTGGCTCTATTTAAAAAAATTGATGTAATCGATCAAAACTAATATTGTAGTTTCATGCAATATAAATAATCCATTTGATTTGACCTGAAATATTTAACTTCATGTAAATTAATTTCTGAAGGTTGAACCAAAGCAATTATTTCAGATTTTACTAAATCAAAATAAATACATTGGTTTTATTACTGAATGTAAATAATATACTTGGTTCAACCTGAATATTTTAAATTCATTCAAACAACTTTTGAATACGGGAGCAAACTATTTTTTTAAGTTGTCTCAAATAAAAATTTAAAGTCATCGTAATGTAATATTTATAGACCTGATTTTTTTTATTTACACTCAGAAGCCATTGCTTTTCAATACAAAATTTTATTGCTGAAGTAAGATTTTTTTCAACATCTCAACCATTCAAACAGCATTTAGGCATATTTTTTTCTCACTAAACATTTAAACAGTGACCAAACAACAAACTCAGGTACAAAGGTACAACGTTTTGGTTGTAGAAATGCCATTAAAATCAGGCCAGACAGTGGAACTCAACTACTGTATGCCTACTCTTGGCTGTAAAGCTGGGTATTAATGCCTATGAATTTTTGGGGACATCTTTTTCCCACCAAGCTCCATCAGGACTTTTTGCACAAACTCAAGGGTGTACTGCAGCTCCGGTGACCCATAAAACCTCTTCTCGGCCTCTCCAACGACAGCGAACCCTCTCCCCTCCAGCGCTAATGCTAGCAGAGCAATTAATTGCCCACAAAAGCACAGACTCACACAAATCTTGTCTGGGGAATAAGCAGGGGCGGATCTAGAAAAATATTTATGGGGTGGCAAGAGGGGGGCAGGAATTTTTTAGGGGTGGCAACATATGGCATTTGTTTACACTGAATTTAATCACAGTTATCACAGTTTGGTGAGAATAGTATGTACAGTACTAGTGTTTCATGTGAAACAGTTCATATTAATAATACATCGTACAATGTGATCTCACTTAATAGGAGATAGAAGAATGATAACACTACTTCTAGAGGGGCCTTATGATAGGAAAGGTATTAAGGTAAGACACAGGTGCTGAGTCACAGATGTGTGAGATTGACTGTCAGAGAGGCAGCTTTGCAGCATTTGCACAAGAAGAAACTATAGAAAGAAAAAGTTTCCCATCAGAGATCTATGGACTGAGCTGGACTAAAGTGAGCAAAACTACACAATAGAAATAAATGGGTCAAGGCCCCAAACAAGGTACTGGACATCTATGTAATGTTTACTCTGAACACACATTTACCCCATTTGTTCCTCAGTAACTTGACATACAGCAGTTACGGCAACATGAAAGGGGACATTTCATGCATGTAGATCTGCTGTAGATAGAGCTGTATATGGAGGACCAACTCTGCCATATTTAAAAATAAATACAGAAATAAATAAATGCTCAATAAATAAATAAGCATACAATTAATTGCCACCAAAAATACAATCAACAAATAAATGTAATTAGAAATTATATTATAATGGCAGGCAGAAATGTAAAAAGGGCAGGCAGAAAGAAATAGCGGCGAAGAAATAACTAGGGTAAAAAAATACAAAGGAAGAATAAAACAGACAAAAATATCATAACATGCACATAAATAAATACTTAAAAATATAAGTCATTAAAAAATGAAGTTGAAGATAATAAATGACAAAAAAAATAGGGTAAATATTAAAAAGGCAAAGAAATAAAAAGAGTTATATACCTTTATGACTAGCTGTATAATTTAATTTCTACTTACATTTATTTGTTGTTTGTATTTTTGGTGGCAATTAATTGTATGCTTATTTATTTATTGAGCATTTATTTATTTCTGTATTTATTTTTAAATATGGCAGAGTTGGTCCTCCATACTGCTGTATCAACAAATCAACAAAAAGGCGGGTTCTGTATGTTACATCAAAATCTCCACAAATCTGAAAAGAAGCAACATAAAAATACATTTTGCTTGTGAGTAGGTTCATACGGATCATTTCTGGATAGTTTCATACTATATATACAAAAAAGAAACAACAACACTGCTTCATATTAAGCAGGATTTACACCAGTATCACATTTTTAACTTTTAACACTTTTGGTTTTATTAAAGAAAATATCAGATTTTCTCAGGTGCCAAAACAAAATGTAGCAGCTCTGCAAAGGCTCACCAGAGAGCAAACATAAAGTTAGCATGACTATAACAGGTGAATGCTGCGATTTCCATGTTGCTCAGCAAAACGCTTCACAAATGTATTTAGATCCAATGCCTTTGTGCGTTTTGATTTGAGTACAACCAAACTTAACAGTCTCTTTTCTGTCAAAGTTGACCGCAAATATGTCTTTATGAGGCTGAAACGTCAGGCCTAACTAACATCATAGATAGAGAAATAACGTTCTGCAACCTGATTTTTATCATCTCAAAATCAGCCTTGCAGCTATGCTAGCAACATTGTGCTTTCATTATAATTTCATTTCTCTATAGATAGTTAATCAATTTTTACCTGTTTCATCCCGTGTCTCCTCTCCCCATCACCCCTGGCTCCCTCGCTTTGCCCCATTCGATTTTCAAAACAATCATTCTCAGTCGCTCTCGCGTCATTTCGTGCTGCATTCACTGCAGTCCGACATTAGAAATTAGCGGTCGTAATTCTCAAATGATCCATAATTTATAAGCCTCGCCACCCCTACCGCCAACTGGGGTGGCAGCTGGGGTGGCAAGGCTGTCATTTAGGGTGGCATTTGCCACCCTATGCCACCCCAGTAGATCCGCCTATGGGAATAAGGTTTACGCCCAGTCATCTTTAAAAATCGTAATGACTTACCTTAATGTTGCGCAAAATGCCTGATATTTTTCTCTTCAGCACGACATCTGGTGGAGGCTGAGGCGGAAGTACAATTGCCGCCAGAACTTTTAAAGAATTTGCATGCGCAAATTGCTCAATCTAATAAAAAGACTGCCTAAAATAAAAAAAATCAGTTTGGTGCCTTGCTGTCAGTTTACGTTATAGTAAAGTAAAAAAAATAGATTCAACCATAAACATAACTAAGAAAGTTTAGTTTAATTGAGCAAACTATTTTTTCATTGGAAAGAAAACAAACACATTAAATGAAAAACAGCTTTGTTTCACTTTTTTCAGTGTGTGTTGCACCTCCTAAAACACCTCCACCGCATTATAAAGCTCTCAATAACCTTGTAAAGTATATGTGTTTTATTAAAAATGCTGATAAATACGGTAAAACATACTATTGTTATATATTGTTATTATCATGAAAAAAAAGTACGATCTACGAATGTGATTTTATATCACCAAGCTCATAATAATTGTAAGACCATGTGTTTCTAATCTACATGGATTGTTGCACCCAAAATGTCATGTCATGTCATGAATCCATATGTTTTGTCCGGAGAGGAACAGCAGAGATGCAGGAGAAAGTAGACGAAACAAACACAGATCTATTAGAAATTATGCTGAACTTATATATAAGTTCAGCACACACCTCTGAAATCAAAACTTCCTCCATGACAGGCCCCACCAGGCCTTCTGACCGGCAATGCAGGCGAGGGGTCTTGCCCAAAGATACAATGAAGGAGATGAACAGAGCAAGCAATGAACCCGGTGACCCTTTGGTTACAGAACAGACTTCTGCATCTTACTCCACAATTGCTTTTAATGCAACTCAGTGATCTGTGTATTAGTGTACCAGGAAATCACATAAAGGCAACAACAATGTTGCTTTTAAAAAACTATAGCAAATAATTAAAGCACACGATCAGGGATGTTTTGATTAATTGGTTTGTTTGTTTGTTTTTCCTGAGGATTCTTAAAAACTGGAATCTCTGTTTGCCATTCTTCACCAGCTCTGCTTTGTTCCCATCAAATATAGATCCTCTGTGATGTAGACTCCAAAAAAGGAGGAAGTTCAATACCATCTCCAGGAGGACCCATGGATTTCTCATGGATAGACATTTTCCTGAAGTCCACAATAATTAACTCTGTTTGGATTTTGTTTAGGAATGAAGGGAATGCATGCACAGCCCATTTGGTCTTGCAGGTAAAAAAGCAGAGGGTGAAGAGTAAAAGCATTTGAATCTATAGTAAGATCTGTGAGCAATCTCATAGGGAGTACTATTCTGAACTCTTGGTCAGGTGATGATAAGGGAACAATCTCTGTATTGGTCTGTAGGGAATCAGCTTTGACTTTACTTAACTTATTACCTAATTCACCAGTTGTGAAGTACCTGGAGCAAAATTAGCAATAAAACAATAATGAGCAAAATATTACCAAATCTTTGAGCAAATAAAACAGACTATATCTCACATGGATTCATTGTTTGCGGGTTCTTGTAAATGAAGAGTGACTTCACATTTGGAAACTTGTCTGGAGCAGTGGTTTGCTTTTTTTAAATGAAAACTTTTTAACAACAGATGCTGCCAGAACTCCAGTGTTTCAGTTTTCCAGGTCTGTCTGACCTCCCCGAGTAAATAATGATGCAACAATGTGTAGTCCACATCTGCTGAGTCTCTGCTAATTTACTGAAAGAATGGCCATAGTCTGAGAGGAAGTTTTTTTTTTTTTCCCAAAATAAAAAGAAGGATGTTTAATCATTAGTCATGAATGTCTTTAATTAGTTTTGCTCTTGCTTTGTAAACAACATGTTTTGGTAGACGGATCTTGAGTTTGCATCACTTTATTTTCAACAAAACAGGCTTAAATTGGAGTCAACCGGACATCAGTGCTCCGACCACAGATTGCTCTACTGCAGTGGCAGGCAATTCCAGTTTCTGAAGGACGCTATTCTGCATCATTTTAAAAAAACTGATTCAAATGTCTGATTCAACCCCTCATTATGCTGTTGAATTCTCCAGAGTCATTTTAATCACCTAATTACTTGATACAGGTGTGTTGCACCAAGCACACATCTAAAAGTGGCAGGATACCAGTCCTCTGGAGCTGGAATTGCCCACTGGAATTACAGACCGTCTGCTAGATGTCAAAATACAGTAGTTTCAGAAAAACTGAGTTAAAGTCGAACTGACTTCGCATTAAGTCTGTTTTGTTTTTCTTTTTTTGTGACCAGGATGACTGAGAATTTGAACAGGTATTTTACTTTGTTTAAAAAAAAATAATTTAATTAAAATGCAGAGCAGGTAAAGATGGTTGAAATGGATTTTTTAAGGTGATGCTGCGGCTGTTCAACAAAGAGCAGCACAGCAGATGGATCCTTTGTTACCAAAAGAAGACATATTCTGCAGTTAGGACTATACTTTAATCATACTAAAAGAGATCAAATTTACTTAGACTTAAAAAAGAGAGTTATGGCAATTACTCTAACACATGGTTTGACTTTTATTTTAACCATTGTCCCTTTTATAAACAGTTGTACGGCTGAAAGAGCATCATCTGTCTCAGTCATAACATTTTGGAGCCTTAAAAGGGTCAATATAATCTGCTTTTAATTAGAGTGAAAACTTTAAACCAATCTGAATGAATGATCTGATTGAATTGTCTCTGTCAACTGCCTTGAGATGAAATGTGATGTGAACTGGCATTATATAATATATAAATAAACAGAATTGAATTGAAATTGAATCATGCAATAATTTTTTTGGAGCCTTAAGCTATCATAATGCTATTCCTTCATTGAAATCTGAAATGTGGTGTCGCAGTTAAGGAAGTCATCTCCCCTCCTTTTACCTCTAATATTTCATAATGAATAAATACTCCGTAAGCCAATATGTCATCATGTATGCTTTAAGTTGACTTTGAAAGGTTCTTCAAGGAGCTTCCTACAGGTGAGTTGGTGCACATTTACATACATATTGTGGGAAATAAATGGAACATCAAAAGTAAACACAACATGTGTGATATTTTCCCTCTAAGTAAAAGATAAATTGACGCATTTCATCCCAAATATTGTTTATCACGGTTCAACACAAACAGGGATAAAGGAAGTAACCTAACCTTACAGGAAAGATAGCGATTGCCTATAACACTTAGTGTTATTGTCTATAACAAATAGTGTCAGCCTTTTTTTCAATTCTAATTACCTCTTTTAATTATATAAATATATAGTCCTGTTTTTTCAAACATAAAAAGCTTAAATATCTGCATATTTATGTTTTATGTTGAATATCAATTTATATTTAGACTCTGAAAAATGATGTTCACGAAAAAGTTTTAAAAAGTAAAACTGTAAAGTTTGTAACCATTAGCTCTTATTCCAATACTGAGTCACTCTCTCTTTTAACACAGTTCTCTATTTCAGACATTGAAAAAATGACAACTGTTGTGAGCTACAGTACATGTCCTAACAAAGCCAAAAAGAAAAAGAAAATGTAATAATAATTATAATAGTCTCTTTAAAAGCATAGAAATAAAGGCCTGTTTGCAAAGAAGTACTAGGGCATGATGTGTATACACATCTTAATCCTCTAGATGCTGCTGCTGCTGCATCTAGACGACTCTGACAAAAAAGTCCTCCTACTGTTTCACACAGCACTCACACAGGAGAGTTGAGGTTGTGTGTGTGTGACTTCAGAGAAACATCACTGGTTATCTAGACTCCATCCCTCCACCTTGTGGTCCACACGCAGCACTGGATCCCCGCACGCCTTGCTGGAATTTGGGCATGGAAAACAAACACACACAGTTCAATTACACAGGTGGTTTGGACTAAATATAAGCACTTCTATAAATAAGCTTGAGCTAAAAATAAGCCTGACAAGGCAAACTTAAGGCTGTGTAAAAAAAAAAAAAAGTCTGTAGGGTTAATGTTTGTGATGAATTAGTGAGAGGGAAGAATGGTTGAACTGGAAGACAACATGGTTAAGGGCTGTCCTAAAATTACAGGGCAACAGATGCACAGTCTAAACATCTGAAGCAACCTGATATCTCAGTGGAGAAAGACAGTAAGATCATAATGCAGGCATGTAGACCCTGTATTGAGTGAGTCAGTGTTTCCAACAGAACCCTTTTTTTCCAGAGGCTCATTTAAAAAAGAAAGACAAAACAAAAGGAAATTCAAAAATATATATTTGAAATACACTTAGTTTTCTACTTCTATTTGATATTATTATAATTATCTAGAATATGTGGAGTCAAACAGCAAAGAAAGAAAGAAAGAAAGAAAGAAAGAAAGAAAGAAAGAAAGAAAGAAAGAAAGAAAGAAAGAAAGAAAGAAAGAAAGAAAGAAAGAAAGAAAGAAAGAAAGAAAGAAAGAAAGAAAGAAAGAAAGAAAGAAAGAAAGAAAGAAAGAAAGAAAGAAAGAAAGAAAGAAAGAAAGAAAGAAAGAAAGAAAGAATACAGGTAATACTGCTCAAATCTTACAGTAAATCCTCCACTGCTCAATTCCTGGTAATTATGTTCTAGTTTCAGCTTCCTTTTAACACCTGGAGTTTAATTTGTGTTTACTAAGTCAGCTTTTTTTCTACTCTGTGTCCTGCACACACCAGTGGTGTCAGTCAAACCTGAAAACCTTGATCAGTTATCCTGTTCCACTTTGCGCGCTCCCCCAGCCCGCGTGCCATTGGCTTAGCGCAGAGCAGGGGGGCGGGTCGTCGCCGGTGCATGTGTCATAAAACGCTTTGGGGAGATCAGCGCGAGCAACATTATCAGCAACGGTCCTCTAGAGACATGAGGAACGTTTCAGCTCGTTAGGGCCAAAGTAAATAACAGACGGATAAACGGAGGCCACAGGAGCGTCTGGATTACGCTTCAGACACTTTGATCCCAGCCGGTTCATAGATGAGCAACAGGTAGGAAAAGTTTATTGCTTCTGTTTAAATCTGATATAATGCCTTAATGAGAGCGTTAATAATAATCAAATTGGTTTTCTTTTAAGAAATGCTCTCAATTGTCTTTCTGTGCGCGCTCAGACTTCCTTCCCTTTCAGCGCGCACTGTGCGATCATATGTCAAAACAACTTAATTCATTAGTCCCTTCAAATGTATATACATTATAACACTGAACTATACACCCCTTTCACTCATACACCTGTTGAAATATGTCCTTTATGTTTGGATCCTTCCTCTTTCAGACACAAAAGCATCAGTAAATGCTTTTAATAATATACAACTTTGATTAAGTTATTAGGAAGTTTTGTGCAACCTCTCAAGTTCCTTTTTGCAAGAATTACCAGAAAACAAAATATAAAGTATTTCTTCTGCAGTCAACTTATCTTAAACATAGGATAAAAGCATCAAGCAACCAAAAAGAAATCAGATATAATGCATTAAATATTCTCTGCACTACCTTTGACTAAGCATGCACATTGAATTGCATTCATATTCCAAGCTGATCAGACTTCCGCTTTTGATGTTCAACACCGCCAATAAGTTGCATCAGCCAGCTATATGTTCTGCAGGTGTTAAACTTCACTATGAATCAGCAGGGGTTGTGTGCAGTCTATAAGACCTGCCTCCGTCTAGAAGGAAGAAGAAGTTTCTAGCTTTCGCTACCCACCATCGTTTCAGTTTTAGTTGAGAGCTGCTGAGAGAAAGTCATTACTAGTATAACAACAAATATCAGAGGGCAAGTGGTCGATTGGGACTTTGTTGCCAGGACAGAGATGCTTTGGTTGTGCTGGGAGAAGCATTATAGAAAGATGAAACCCTCCCAGCGGGAGTTAATTGTGAGTCAACAAGCTGTGCATCATTTGATGGAGCTTATGCTTCTCCACCAAAGACCAAGCGCACAAACCATGCTGACAGTGGGACGTGTAAACTCCTGAAAGTTAAAAGAAATAGCATGCTTAACAAATCTCACAAGTCATGCACAAACTGGTTTCTATGTATATCAATATTTAAATGCTGGAAGTTTACAAAATTTTTCTTTTATATATTGAAATATGGAAGTTTACAAAATTTTTCTTTTATATATTGAAATATTTTGTTGCATACTATGTTAAGAATGAAAAGGAAAAAAAAAACATTCTCTTAGAAATAAAAACATTGAACTATTCCCCTGACCCATTATTTGCCCCAAAGCTTCAGATGGCATGGAAACCCTTATTTCTCTTACTTGTACTAGAAATGATCAAGTCATGAAGTACAGCTTAAAAAATAGCACATATTTCTAAAAGAGTAATAAATGAACTTTGTGCAATTATTGTATAACTTCTCTCGGTGCAAGCTGGAAAGTCTGAGTTAAATATGTTTGTCATAGCTGAGCAAAAGCTGATGTGCAAATAAGTTCCCACAACATTTTCATGGTTCTATTCAGACTCCATAAATGTAGTATTCTGTTAACAAATATTTAATCAAGTTTTATAATTTCTTGCTTTATTAGAGTTGAGTGATTCTCTAGTGTGGTTTATCTAACAGCTATCTCCTTTCTCTGTGTTTCTGCAGCAATTTTTATTGATGAGGTCCAGTCCACTGATGAAAGAGGAGTGACCACTTCATCCTCCTCCTGCTGCACTCTTGACCTGAGGCGTCCCTTCTGTCGCCTCACTTTGACACCATTTCCTCCCTTAGTCGGTCCCTGGAAGTGTTTCAAAACTGTTTCTCCAACGCTTTTTCCAGAAACTCAGACTGTTTTCTAAAGCAGAAGCAGCACAGCCCTCCCAGACTGAGGTGATGGGAAGTGTGCGAGCCAGCCGTTACAGCACAGTGTCATCAGAAGAGGACAGCATGAAGCTCGCCACCACGGGGGTACCAAATGGCTACGGCAACGGCAAGGCAAAGGTGCACACGAGGCACCAGCCGCATAGCCGTTTTGTGAAGAAAGATGGTCACTGCAACGTGCAGTTCATCAACGTGAGCGAGAAAGGTCAGCGCTACTTGGCTGACATTTTCACTACCTGTGTGGACATCCGCTGGAGGTGGATGTTCATCATCTTCTGTCTCGCCTTCCTACTATCATGGTTGTTCTTTGGGTGCATCTTCTGGCTGGTGGCCATCTTTCACGGGGACTTGGAAAGTGGTAGCAAGAAGTGCATCTCCAATGTGAGCAGCTTCACTGCTGCCTTTCTTTTCTCTATCGAGACTCAAACCACCATTGGCTATGGCTACAGATATGTGACAGAGGAATGCCCTGTTGCAGTCTTTATGGTGGTTTTTCAAAGCATTGTTGGGTGCATCATTGATGCTTTTATCATTGGTGCTGTCATGGCAAAAATGGCCAAACCCAAAAAGAGAAACGAAACTCTGGTGTTTAGCCATAATGCCACAGTAGCCATAAGGGACAACAAGCTCTGCCTGATGTGGCGTGTGGGCAACCTACGAAAGAGCCACCTTGTTGAGGCTCATGTTCGAGCTCAGCTTCTAAAATCCAGAACGACAGCCGAGGGGGAGTATATCCCTCTTGACCAAATGGACATAGATGTGGGCTTCGACAGTGGAGTTGATCGAATCTTTCTGGTCACCCCGATCACCATTGTCCATGAGATCAATGAGGACAGCCCCTTTTACAACATGAGCAAGCAAGACCTGGAGAACTCAGAGTTTGAAATTGTGGTGATCCTAGAGGGTATGGTGGAGGCAACGGCAATGACCACTCAATGCCGCAGTTCCTATGTTGCAAACGAGATCCTCTGGGGCCACCGCTTCGAGCCTGTCCTCTTTGAAGAAAAGAACTACTACAAGGTGGACTACTCTCGCTTCCACAAGACGTACGAAGTGCTAAACACACCCCTATGCAGTGCCAGAGACTTGGCAGAGAAAAAATACATCCTGTCTAGCCCTAATTCCTTCTGCTATGAAAATGAGATGGCACTGGACAAAAAGGAGGACACAGATGAGGGGAATGGGGGCAGCGTTGGTCCCGATGGCACACAGACAGACAGCATCTCAGAGACAGAACACAGCCAAGCCATGGTGCCGCTGGAGCCGCGGTCCTTGAGGCGAGAATCAGAAATATAACGACTCAGATTTTTCATGAGCAATTAAGAGATTGAAATCCCCTATCTGCTCTGAAAGCTTGACATGTCGTGTCAGGAACAAGGGGAAGTCAAGCGGTACAGCTGGTAAAAGCCGGAAAAGGTTCAAGACTCTAAGGCTCTGTCTTAAGTTTGACCGCACACAATATGATGAAATGCAGCACTAAGAAGGTGCTCATTGCAAAACTTATTCTCCTCCAAGAACTCCCCACTCTCTGCACTAAGTCTGCAAAGAGGAAGAGTTGTTGTAATGACCTAAGAAGTAAAAAAGAAGGACCCCACAAAAGAACAAGGCGCTTTTTAAGTTTTCTTCTCATTTTTTAAGTGCTGCTACAGATTAGAGAACTTAGACACTTGTGTCTCTTTAATTTTGACGCTATTACCTAAATCCAAAGAGCAGAGACAGTTGGAACAAAGAAGGTACAAAGCATAGCATTTGTTCATGAGCTGGCCTCAGAGCAAGGAGATATCACAGATTAGTCTCTGTATGCAATAAAAAAAAATAAAAAATGTTTCCCCTGAAAGGAAGGCGCTGATTCTCTGAGCTTTATGTTTTCTAACAACTGGTCATAACCACCTGCAATGAGCTGCTTGAACCAACTGAAACCTCTAAGCAGAGCAGTGTTATTCACTCCAAAAATGACAAATCATTAATTTAAAATGAATTAAAGGATTTCAGTATAGGGAATGTAAATGTTCAAAAAGAAGTGCTGCTATGATGTTGCTTCTGTTTTCTTCTTTGCAGTTTGTAACAGAAAAATACCAAAGGGTATTATTATTATTATCATAGTTCTATTTGGCTAAACCACCACCTGATTAGATTTGGTACTGAAAGGTATAATATTTTATGGAGTTTAATACTGTTTGTTTTGAAAGAATGTGTGTACAGCTTTTATCATATTTTCTTTACATGGATCATCCTTATCTTGAGCCACTCCATCAAGCCTTCATCTGAGCAGTCGGAATGAGGATAATATATATATATATATATATATATATATATTATCCTCACATATATATATATATATATATATATATATATATATATATATATATATATATATATATATATGTATATGTATGTATTAGTTTTCATAACTAATATGTTTATTATTTTCCTTTTTTTATTTTTTAGGCTTCAACTTGAATAAGAAATGATCACTAAAGACAAACCTCTTGCACAGGTTTTAAAATATAGTAAAGCAGAGTGAATTGACATGAGAAGCTGCAATCTGAATGAAGATTGTGTCAAAACCTCTAAAACAAATTAACTTTTTGTGCTGTGAGAAGACTAGACTATGTTTCAATATCAACACTACCAAAGTCTTCATTCTATGTTCAGAATGTCAGATTTGGGAAAAGAAAAGCTTCAAAGTGTACTGTAACTAGCACAGTCTGCTGCACAAAGGAAAACACATTTATATCCACTATGTTCTGTTGAAAACAGCAATTATACATTTTAATGCTTTTTTGTTGTTGTTGGCAGTCTTCCAGAAGTACTGCAAAGTCCCAGAATGTACAGATTTTTGTATTTTTATTATTATTGTACATTATATTATATTGCTATTTTTCAATAAAATGTCAATGGAAAAATAAAATCAGTATGTCATCAGTTTTTTCTTTCATTTCGTCTTTAAGTTAATTTTTATAGGGCGAAGCAATCAGTGTCAGCAATACCCAACAGTAGAATATTTTTAGCCTCAGCTGAATTAAGCGTTTGTAGAGGAGGCAGATTTCCTAGGAGCTAAACAGAAATACATTTAGGTTTGTATCTCAGTTAATTAAACATTACTTTGTGTTGTTCTATCTAATAAAACCTTACAACTGCAATTAATAAATAATGAATACCTTTAATTAATGGTATTAGGTTTGCGAAGGTATTTCATGTTACAATGCCACAGATTATTATGGTTTAATTACATTTTCGGAAATTCAGGGAAAACTGCCAAAATAAATGAAATTAAATCAAACTCATGAAAGTAGGTACTCACTATAAGCTTAGTATTTATCTGGAAGGTTTAACACGACAGCTTCTACACAGCGCTGTTTCAATATTCCTACTTAGGCAGAATGAAAAACACATTTGGGTAATGGTGTTTGAGCTATTTAATCTTTCTGTTATATTAGACAAAATCTGGAATGATGTACAGGTTCTTATAATTGTCAATAATGAATTGTATCAAAATTTGGAAAAATTTATTATATCATAACAGGATAAAAATTGTTACAGGAGAAACACTGTCAGATTAAATAGTTGAATTTACTGTTATTCACCTGACCTCCAAATGGCCCATAAGGTTAGACAGGAATTGCCATTTCTAAAACGAGGCCTCTTTTACAAACCAGGAGTCTAATCAAAAACATGTTTAATGCATTGTTAAATTATGAAAATGTAAAATTGACAGAAAAAGGTAAAGAGGACAGATAACATAAGGACCCACAACCGTCGTTAACTTCATCATATAATCCATCCATCAATTTTCTGTCACGCTTATCCTGGCTGGGGTAGCGAGGGGTGCTGTCTATGTCACTGTGCAGCCCTTCAGCATATCAAATATTCACAATTTTTTCTGAACAAACTACATTCCAGTTTAAATTAATAGTTTTTTTTTCCTTCTGTATAAAAATATTTAAATTTTAAAGGTTAAATTTCCTTTAATTAGAAAAAAAAAATCTCCATATGGGCTTTAGAGACAGGAGATGCAAATGGTCCTGGAAGCATTTTGGACACCACACATATGTTTCAGGGGCTTTTCTTAAAGAAATTGATTTATACATTGTTAATCACCCAGGTCATGGCAAGCAAAAAAAAGAGGCTTAAATTGGAGAAAGGAGAAAAGTGAAAATTCTGCACACTTTTTTTTTTTTTTTCAATAACACCCACAGCAGCTTGGAAGACGTGTGTGGATGTTCCTCTTTTCTCCTGTTTGGATTTTTTGAATTTCCTGCTCCTCCCCTAAACATAGGTTAGGATATTTGTACAATAAGTCCTTATTCCATTAATTGGAGGCAATGGACTTTTGGTCATTTTGACACAGACACCTATCAATGAGTTTTTGTTAGGTTAAAGGCTGAAATAAAAAAATGAATTAAAGGCTTAAATAAATAAGAAAAATGTATTTCTACTTAACAGAGAAATATATATTGCAACAGGAGGACAAAGAAAAACTTAAATTCCCTCTAGTTTAACCCTCTTTACCCAATCAAAGCTTTAACACTAAGATAAAAAACTTTCCGAAACATTTCAAATAATTTTTTTTTCATTGAAGAAGAGATCCAGATCCAGGAAAGAAGAATTACATTTTCATTACATAACCCTCTAAAAGTTTACTTTTAAACGAGTGACACAGATCCTCTCATCATTGGTGAACTGCAGGGACTGTACCGACAAGCAGTGTGACACTAATCAGCTGCCTCCGATATCTACACGCTGCGTAGGAGGGATTAACACCTTCTGTTTTCTACATCTGCCCAAGAAATGCTTCACCTTCATCTATCTCCCATCCCACCTTTGACTGTTTCTGTCATCAGTATCTGGAGTTATGCAATGGCAGCATTTAGTCCATCATGTCACAAAGGAAACAATAAAACAGAGAAGATTTGATAACTGAATTTAATACTAAGGTTAAAAGGACAGTTTCTGTCCATGATTATTGTAATTATTGGAATGGCGTTTTAATGGTTTGATTTTAAAATAGCATTTTCTCAGTTCTTTATTATTGTTAAAATGATCTTGCCAGATTTGTTATTGCTAAAAGAAATGTGTTACCATATGGGTTGATTCTTAAGAACTGGGGCATATAATGTTGTAAATGAAACCTAAATCATAACAAAGATAAAGCTGTTCACCATGATCTACAGTATGTGCATTCTTATAAAACTACATCGAGAAGAACGTGGAGTTATTTTGTGAGATTTATTCAGTTAAAGAAAGTAAGGAATCTGAAAGGGTAAAATTATTTAGAAAATACAATAAATATATTGGAGAGAAATTTTCACACTGATAACAAAAATCCCGTGTTATTTGAGACTCAAGTAAAAATATTGTTGCATGGAATAAATCAAAGATCAACTGACATTTGGAAACTTATTTCCAAGGGAAAAAAGTTCTCTCAAAAATATATTTTTACTCTCAAAATGTTTTCCTTCTCTCTCTCTGAATTCTTTTTCGATTCAGGATCTTTCTCTCAATGTGAAAAATGTTCATATTTTAGTTAAACAATGTTGCAAACTATGATCACAACTGGAACATATCAACACCATCTCCTCGTTTTTAGGGTTTTATTTACATTAAAGAACTAGGTAAATCTAGGTAACATATTTGAGATTAAATCCAGAGATATTTCCGTCTCAGAGGTAATGAATTATTAAATGTAACTATAAGCAGTGGGTAAGCATAGGATGGTTTTAATGACACTAATCCAAAATCAGATTTTCTTAGATGGGTTATTATTAAAACTGTAATATATCAGCTATCCACGCTCAAATCGCATCTCTGTGAGAGAAATCTGGGAAAGCGCATCGTAATTTGTGTTTGTAAAAATGGAAAATGTTAACAACCAAAAGTTCATTGCTTCCTTAAAACTGTTCCTCCAATAACTGGTTTTCTTGTTTGTGAGGTTTTTATAAACACAAGAAATTAGCATTTGAGCTACCAAAATAAGCTTGGAAGGCATTGCTCTCAAAAAGCTATTTTCAGCCTCAGCTTTAAGGGTGAGTGGACATTTGGATTTTATTAATAAAAAACCAACCAAAGAAACCTTTTGGTCAGAAGAGACTTTCTGTCCATCAAGACGTTTCGTCTTTGAAACTTGATTTGTAACCTTGCCAAGTAAAAATAAGAACTTCTACATGTAAGAGTCTGTTAGGTTGACTGGCCTCTCTAAATTCTCCTTAGGTGTGCGTGAATGGTGTTTAGTCAGTTTGTCTCTGTGTTGCTCTGTGATGGATTGGCGACCTGTCCAGGGTGTACCCAGCCTCTCATCCGTAGACAGCTGAAAATAGGCACCAGCACTCCTTCCGATTCCAGCTGGGATAAAGCAGGACGGAAAATGGATGGATGGATGGATGGATGGATGGATGGATGGATGGATGGATGGATGGATGGATGGATGGATGGATGGATGGATGGATGGATGGATGGATGGATGGATGGATGGATGGATGGATGGATGGATGGATGGATGATGGATGGATGGATGGATAGATATACTGTACTATGGGCACAAACTCAATATTCCATCACTATGGTGTAAAGTCAACAGTTAGTTTAAATAAAATAATCTGCTTATCATTGTGCAAAGTTGCTGGGGTTTCCACCTTTAATAAACTTAAATAAAGTAAGCCTACAGCTAAGTCCCCTGACTGTCATGAAGAGGTTCTTTTTACTGTGTTTTAGTTTGTGCTTCTGTTTTCTGCAATGGATTGATCATGCAAGCTTAAAATCCTTCATTTATAATAGACAATGAATTAAAAAACATTACTGTATATAGAGTTATGTAAAACTGAGCAATAGAAAAAAATATGATAAAAAATGCTCCTTAACATATTTTTGCCTCCTCCAGAATCTGAGAGAAGCTCTTCTGGATGTGGGAGTTAAATATGTCTCTGACCGAGGGCTCAGCCAGATCTTTCCAGCAGACCCTTACTACTGTACTTAGCCTATCTAGTATTTCCAGCTTCTTTCTCTTCCAGCTTCCTAATCCTGATAGCACCAGATCCTGCGAGAAGGAACCTGACCACAAGGCGCTCGCTAACACCAAAACCCCATGCCTGGCTCCAGGATAAGGTTTGCCTTTGGGAGATTCTACCAGGGGTATTTTATCCCCCGCCAACTGTGGTCTGTGGGATCATCCAAGCACTGAAAGCCCTCCCCCGTGTTAAGGTGGCAGCTTGAGGACGGGCATGTAGCACTTTATTACTGAGTGGACCATACTGTCTGCTTCTATTGTCCATGTGGCTGCCTATATCTGTGGCCGTAACGTGTGTGATGCTTGTCCCTGCGGCAATCCTCTAACCCGACGTAGGACACCTTTGGTACGGGGTTGCCTTCTAGATGAAAAAGGTGTCCTATCAAGCCTTGGTAGCTTGTGGAACTCCTTAGGCAATAAGCAGTCCAAGCGTGCTGCTGCCAGAATTGTTACAGAAGTAAAACCTTGAGCCTGAGGAGCCTTGGGCCTCATCAGGTTCAAATCTTTCCGATTGAAAATATGCCCAGGCAACATTTGGCAGCACAAAAGAGACATTAATAATCACAAATTACTTGTATACCATAAAGGCCAAACACACCAAATCCCATGTTGCGTCTGATCCGACAGAGAATCATGTCAGACGATTAAAAGTCAATGGGGATGATCACACCCGACATAATTTTACACAAGGGGACTTGAGTAGCTCTGCACAGGGAAAGAGTCAGTTTTGAAGTCTCACAGAGCAAACAAAGCAAGCGGGACCGACTAATGCAAAAAAAAATCTATGAAACATTAAAAAATATAATACTTTACCCACAAGGAGCTAAGGAGGACAGAAAACTGATGAAGTGGTGATCCTCTTTGAGCCTTGCAAAAGCAATGAGGGGCAGAGAGCGAGGTTTATCAACCTCCTTAGGAAAAAAATAACTTCAGGAGTAAAAAAAAATGTATGTAGTAAACTAGTGATCCTTTTTGAGCCTTACAAAAAACAAAATAATGAGGGGAAGACAGATCAGGTACGCGCAGCGAATCTCTCTTCCCTCTTTATAAAAAAAAGAAAAAGAAAAACTTTGATAAACTTCACTTATCTCTCTGGGAGAATCCCCTTTCCCTGCCTCAGTCAGCATATAAAGCACCAAAAGCATTTATTGCTGTGGTTTTCTTTTCTTTAATTGTAGATCTCTATATGTTTTTAATATAGGGGTATAAAAATTCTCTATTCTGGTTTGAGATGCTGCGCAGACTTGTGAACTTTACCTTTGCTTTGTTGCTGTGCTGTTGCTTATTTATTTATTCATTTATTTTTAGCTTATAACTTTTCATAATCTGTCCAAATCAAATGTGGGGATTTGTTTCAATTTCTGTGTCACAGAGAGAGAAGTGAAAAAAAATCTGCGCAGATCTGCTCAC
The DNA here is from genome assembly GCF_016077235.1 of Cyprinodon tularosa. NCBI lineage: Eukaryota > Metazoa > Chordata > Actinopteri > Cyprinodontiformes > Cyprinodontidae > Cyprinodon > Cyprinodon tularosa. The sequence continues at coordinate 803,825 of NW_024039674.1, read as the reverse complement.
CCTGTCTGTTCAGAGCTTCTCTATTCAGTATTCAGTGAGTGTGACATGGAAATAAATTGGATTGGAGATTATAAAGTCGTACACGATGGATGTTCAGGCCTTAAGATTCAAGCAGACCTACTACTGCATGATAACTGATAACTAAAAGAAATATCTGAAATCATTTACTATTGATGAATTGACTTAAGTAACCATGTTAGGAAACATCCGTTATAAAATAGAGATAAAATTAATGCACTTTGTTCAGGATTATTTAAGGCTAATAAATCCTGTGCAAATTGACAGTATCCTATTAGTAACAATGTTGGTAGGCGTTTTCCAGAGAAGTGTATTGTTTTCCAGTTAAATACGGTAGATTTGAAGAAGTGCTTAAAGCTCTAGATCCATAAGTTTCATTTAGGTTAAACTATCCCATATACTTCAACGTTGGAATCTAATTTATGCACTCCAACCACAGTGTAAAAGGAATAATAAAAGCAAAGTCAAAGTTGAAGGTCAAGTAAAAAACTAATTCAGATTAAAGAAAACTGCTAGATGGATTACATGACTTTGAACTCACCTAGAGATGTGCTCAAAACAGAACATTAACTCCAGTTAGCTGTTCATCCCCTTTAAGCTACAGTGTGTAATTTTCAGCGACATCTACCGTCCAGACTGCAGACTGCAGCAACATGAACATCTCCCCCCCACCGCTTCTCCCCCCCAACAGTGCGGCGAGCGTTACGGGACAAAATGTCTTCCACGACGTCAGCATCACCTACCTTCTCAAGTGATGAGGTTTGTTTACATAGATAATTTTACAGATAGTATTGCATTAGTCTGTGTAGGGTATAGATTTCATGTAGACTTAAAAAACTTGCCGTAGTTACTTTCGAGCGTAATGGGCGATCTCGCAGTCGCTAGTTTGTTGGCTCTGCGCTTGCCGTAGCGCAAAGATGTCTGCCTCCATGGCTGCGAGACCCGCTCCTATGTTATTATAAATAACGAATTCTAAGGCAACGCAAATATTAAGGTTAAGAGGCTGAGCTCGTAGATGATGATAAATAACATAGTTATGTATAATATATTACATTTCTGACTGTATATCCCTGTAATTATTACACACTGTAGCTTTAACACTAAGAAGTAATGACTTTATGGGAAGCTTAACACGTAACATTCTATGAAATAATAAAACCATTAACACCTTCACAAAAATGCAGAAAAAAAGAAGGTAACTGTTTTTTGCATTTACTTAATCATATTTAGTTACTTTAACACAACTGTTTCATATTAGCAGGGTAGGACATAAAACAATCGTGTTCAAGTAACCAAATATAATTAAGTAAACGCAAAAATCGACTGCGTTCTTTTTTTCAGTGAAGGATTAAACTATCATTAAAAAAGTAGACAGCATTGAAGATAATAGAACCTTAATTGGAAATAACAACATAACCTGAATTAGCTTTGGACTATTTAAATCAAGCTGAGCTTTCTGAGTTATCATATATAATAGAGCCTGAGCATGCATTCAGTGTCAACAGAGAGGAAGGAATCCCCTTTAACGGGAAAAGAACCTCCAGCACAAGCAGCTTTACTGTAAGTGGTATAATGCCGGGAACTAATTGGGGTGTAAGAGGACCAAAGCAGACACGACAAAATCAAAATCAAAAAAAGCAGACAAAATGTACATAGAAGCAATGATCCATAAATACTCTACCTTTTAAAAAGGTAACAGTATACTTGCTCCACAGGTGACTCTGTCTAGGAAAGAAACAGTTAAGCAGATGAGCTCTGAGCCAATTTTAATGTCAAAAGGATGGAAGAGAGAACAACTGTATCATCTATAATGGAAAGAGGTGCATAAATTGATATGGAGTTTAAAACGAAAACTAGAGATTGTAAGACCGAAGTGGGGATACATTGGTTTTTAAAATGTTTGAAACAGTATAACTTTGGCTTTTGTCAGTGATGCTATAAAAAAAAATAAAAAATCTTCCGTTTACTTTTTCAAGAATTAATAATCATATGTTTTGTCTCCTTTATATTAATGATCAAAGGATTTTTTTAACACTTCTAGTTTTAAAACAAGTGCTGATAATGCAAAAATTTTGAAATTTGGGTATTCCCTATAGTTAGGAAAATCACAACAGATGTTTCTCTTTTGTATTATATGCCCCACTTTACTTAGTTTAGCATGTTATTTTATTGTTTTTAGGCCTTAAAAAGATTAATTAATGTAATTTTCTGAGTCTCTAACAAAGTTGTCATAGTTTTACAATAAAATATTCATATTTTATCTAAAACTCCATCTGCATATAACCCGCTTCTTCAGTTTGGCACTTGAAATTTTGATAAACATAGTCTTTACTTGTTTGCCGTCCTCCCTAGTTAACTTATCCCTAGTTAACCCACCTGCATTTAATGTAATTTTCACCAATTTCTTAGTGCATGTTCACAATTCATCCCTTTTAAAATTTCAAAAAGGTACAATTGTAAGACAATATATATATATATATATATATATATATATATATATATATATATATATATATATATATATATATATATATATATATATAAATATATATATATATATATATATATATATATATATATATATATATATATATATATATATACATATATATATGCATATATATATACATTTCCTATATATACAACTTGTAACATATAACTTGTAATATATATATATATATATATATATATATATATATATATATATATATATATATTGTCTTACAATTGTACCTTTTTGAAATTTTAAAAGGCTCCACCAGCATGTGAAAGTTTTGGATTATGTAAGCTACACATAGCACGTCAGACTCTTTCATCATATTTTTCAGTTTCCTTGGTGTTGTTACTGTAGTTGTCAGGATCAGAGTGTTGATCAGAACACACTGTTTCTTTTTTTCACTATTCTTTTAAGCTCAACATGTTTGTGAAAGAGTTGGGTGAAGCTTTCTTTATGTGTCACCAGCTACAGCAAGACCTTCCTCTTTGTAATTAAGATTTTAACTATTGCCAAAGTGAACACGATGTTATCTTGTTCAGATGCTTAGGGTATGTTTCAAAAATTGTTAAATACTGTTGCACTTTAACAAATATCAAATATCTTTTGAAACATGGTGTGTTAGAATATTTTTTTATTGAACCAGTTAAATTAAAACAGTCAAAGAAGACCCATAGCACTCATATGCAATAGTTTACTTCTGTTAATTTGATCATTATGACTCTTAGGAAATTATGATAAACATTTAAAGATAAACCTGATAAGCATTTAGATATCTCCATCCTTTGTTCCCTCAGTGAAGACGTAGTGCTGACAGTTCATAGAGAGCAAATATAACTTGATAGAATTTAAAGAATTAAAAAACAAAAATGGCTTTTTTAATTCCTATATCCATATCTCATGACTTGTTTACAAGTTGTAAAGAACGCAGTAGAGTGGTTCTTAACAACCCAAAATGCTTTTTTGTAAAAAAAAAAAAAAGTTTGCTGTGAGGGAAGAGGGGCGTTAACGGCTAACTATTGTTTAAATTTGAGTCAATTTTAAAGATTATATTTTTGTGTGAGTGTTAAATTGGTTCTTCTCACTTTGAGTTACAGCCTCTGATGCCTCATTGAGATAATAGCTTTTTGTCTTTTTTTTATTCATTATTCATATTTCCTCACATAGACATGATTTAATCATTGTATTTTAACATAAATTATTCTCTGATGAAAAATAAACTAATCTTTTTTTTTTTTTTTTTGGGTAAACAAAAGATTTTTTTCCCTCAAAACCAAAAACTTGGCTTCATTTTGTCAATGCAGGGTGGGAAAGTAAGGAGGCACTTTCCGGTCACACCATTTAATGTCGCTGTTATTTATTCGATTATTAATATAAAGTTGAGAGCAGGAAAGGCCCATCCTGTTGGGAAGGAAGAATAGTAACACATTGTTAAGGCCAGTGCAGCAGCCTTACTGCTGTAGGTGAATGTCTGTTTCAGTGAAGAAATGAGAACAGTAACTCTGTGTATCAGCTCAGTAAACATCCAAAAGTAAATGTTAAGCCATTTTCCATTATTTCTGTGTATATGCTTGACATATCATGTGTCCGGGCTAATTATATGTTTTTTTACTATTTATTTGTGCTTCACAGCCCATTGAGTCCTGTTCAAGATTTCAGAGCAGTAAGTGTAATCTGGTTGCAACAATGCAACACAAACACAATCTGCGCCCCAAACTATTACCGGAACCATTGGCTTTTGTTGAGGTTTCTGAGAAAGCTAGCACTCAAACTGACTCAGTCCCCCAGCAGACCTGTGATCCTTGGTGTTTTGTCTCTGAATATAGTCACGTCTTCCTGCTTCACATGGACCCCCCCTCCTGATCAAGCAAAACCATTATCCCATGAGGTGGACGGCTAAGTGATAACGAGCAGTAAAGTTTGGAGCTTATTCATGTCACTGAGTAATAACCCATTCAAAAAATAAATAAAAAAGAAATCTAACTATTTTTCTTACAATTGTACTCACCCACTTCTTAGTTTTGACCTTTCACTCCTTTGTTCTACAGGTCTCTTAAAGTGTTGATGACACAATATTGATTTCATGTACTTTTGTATTAAAATAATGAAGCAGAACATACTGTACCAAGTGGTTCTGAGTTGTTAGGAATAAAACAGGCTTATTTTTAACACTAATATGCTAAATTTAGTAGCACAGTGGCAGCACTCTGATTAAAAACTAGTAAAAAGTAATCTCCCTGTGTTGACATCAGAGAGAAAACACAATGTGGCTCAGCATTCTATAATGGAGATGGGTGGAAATATTGACGAGTGTTCTAGAACAGCGGTCCCCAACCTTTATTGCACCACGGACCGCTATATGTCAGACAACATTTTCACGGACAGGCCGGGGGTGGGAGGTGGATTTTACGAACGGGGGATTTTATGATCAAGTAAAATGATACGACAAATACAAACAGCATAATAATAAAACAACAAGCCGCTCGCCTCTAGGCGTAATCGGATAAATGACAGACGAAGTGTGCTCCTGATGTCCAGTCCGCTCCGTAGCTTTGTTTTGGTTGCTGTAACCGCAGAAAATATATATAGATAGGATGAGTCTTGAACTGAATTAACCTGTGTCAAGAGGCAAATATGCACCGACTGATGTAATTGGGAGAGAATACCGCAATTTTTTATATTTTTCAAAATAAAACATCACTCAGACTCTGATCGTCGATAAATTATATATATATATATATATATATATATATATATATATATATATATATATATATATATATATATATATATATATATATATATATATATACATATATATATATATACTTTTTCTGTGCAGCCTGGTACCAAATGACCCATGGACTGGTACCGGTCCGCGGCCCGGTGGTTGGGGACCGCTGTTCTAGAACATAGTGGTTTAACCATCAAGCTCAGGATAGTGATCAGTGTTGGGCAAGTTACTTAAAAAGATAACTAGTTATAACTAGTTGTAACTTACTGCTCAGTGAAGATAACTTTTTACTAGCCAAAATAACTACACAGTTACTTTTTATCATCTAATTGTGAAAGAATTTGGAAAACTTTCCTGTTATTGGAAGTTTAAATTTAGTGGTTAAATATGGGATATACGGTGTTCTTTATTAATCAAGTGGAATGCTTATGCATTCCCACTTATTGTTGTTCACTTTAAATTTTTCTGACTCTAACTAGTCCCGTAGTTTTCAACCGATTTCAACAATTTTGGTATCAAAATGTTCAGCTTGTTCAGGAGAATTGTGCTATGTCTTTTGGTAAAGATATTTTTTGTAGTTTGCACGATATTCTGCTTTTTCTGCGTTTTTTTTGTCCCATTGAAATGCATGTAGAATTCTTAGATTTCAGCAAAATTCTGCTAAAACTTTAACTACTTTGAGCTTTAACTACTTCAGCATACTTTCAGCTAGAAACACCATTCAACTTTTAAAATATTTCTGTATCTTTTTGCTATTACTCTTTAACTCAGCTTTTTGCCAACTTTTACAGTTTTGCTTCAGTGAAGCTTCAAACTTTAAAAGAAAATGTTAAGATTTTCAGATTTATAATGGAAGTCTATGGACGGAATTCTTCAACTGCTAGAGTGCGTGCACTAGCTTTTGAGCTGTTCTGGTTTTTCCGAAAAAATTCTTCTCACTCCCTAATTTTTCACTCAATTGAAATAAATTATACATCAAAATGTAGGGATTTTTGTCAGGATTCAGGAAATGTAACCCTAATTTGTGTGGCATTTACAGTTTTCCGACAGTTTGGCCCAGACCACAAAGAAGTCCACACTTCCCCAATAGAAATCCAATAAGAGACTTTCCAAAGATCACAGACAAAATCCAAAACGATACATATTTTCGTATCGCTCCCATTTCTTAACTATTTGATGTACTAACATGAAACTTGGTATAGAACATCTTCAGACCCTTCTAGCACTCACATTGAAGGAATTTCTTCAATATCATTTATCGTTTAGCTGTTTAGCTAACTTGTTCGTGCATAGGAAAACGTTGATTCTGAGAAAAATCCTCAAACTCAGAAAATGCACATTTTTACATCGTCACCGTGGCCAAATAGTTTTTAGTAGAAACATGAAAGTTTGCACAGTCAAAACTGAACCAGTGCAGCAGCCTTACTGCTGTAGGTGACTGTCTGTTTCAGTGAAGAAATGAGAACAGTAACTCTGTGTATCAGCTCAGTAAACATCCAAAAGTAAATGTTAAGCCATTTTCCATTATTTCTGTGTATATGCTTGACATATCATGTGTCCGGGCTAATTATATGTTTTTTTACTATTTATTTGTGCTTCACAGCCCATTGAGTCCTGTTCAAGATTTCAGAGCAGTAAGTGTAATCTGGTTGCAACAATGCAACACAAACACAATCTGCCCCCCAAACTATTACCGGAACCATTGGCTTTTGTTGAGGTTTCTGAGAAAGCTAGCACTCAAACTGACTCAGTCCCCCAGCAGACCTGTGATCCTTGGTATTTTGTCTCTGAATATAGTCACGTCTTCCTGCTTCACATGGACCCCCCCTCCTGATCAAGCAAAACCATTATCCCATGAGGTGGACGGCTAAGTGATAACGAGCAGTAAAGTTTGGAGCTTATTCATGTCACTGAGTAATAACCCATTCAAAAAATAAATAAAAAAGAAATCTAACTATTTTTCTTACAATTGTACTCACCCACTTCTTAGTTTTGACCTTTCACTCCTTTGTTCTACAGGTCTCTTAAAGTGTTGATGACACAATATTGATTTCATGTACTTTTGTATTAAAATAATGAAGCAGAACATACTGTACCAAGTGGTTCTGAGTTGTTAGGAATAAAACAGGCTTATTTTTAACACTAATATGCTAAATTTAGTAGCACAGTGGCAGCACTCTGATTAAAAACTAGTAAAAAGTAATCTCCCTGTGTTGACATCAGAGAGAAAACACAATGTGGCTCAGCATTCTATAATGGAGATGGGTGGAAATATTGACGAGTGTTCTAGAACAGCGGTCCCCAACCTTTATTGCACCACGGACCGCTATATGTCAGACAACATTTTCACGGACAGGCCGGGGGTGGGAGGTGGATTTTACGAACGGGGGATTTTATGATCAAGTAAAATGATACGACAAATACAAACAGCATAATAATAAAACAACAAGCCGCTCGCCTCTAGGCGTAATCTGATAAATGACAGACGAAGTGTGCTCCTGATGTCCAGTCCGCTCCGTAGCTTTGTTTTGGTTGCTGTAACCGCAGAAAATATATATAGATAGGATGAGTCTTGGACTGAATTAACCTGTGTCAAGAGGCAAATATGCACCGACTGATGTAATTGGGAGAGAATACCGCAATTTTTTATATTTTTCAAAATAAAACATCACTCAGACTCTGATCGTCGATAAATTATATATATATATATATATATATATATATATATATATATATATATATATATATATATATATATATATATATATATATATATATATATATATATATATATACTTTTTCTGTGCAGCCTGGTACCAAATGACCCATGGACTGGTACCGGTCCGCGGCCCGGTGGTTGGGGACCGCTGTTCTAGAACATAGTGGTTGAACCATCAAGCTCAGGATAGTGATCAGTGTTGGGCAAGTTACTTAAAAAGATAACTAGTTATAACTAGTTGTAACTTACTGCTCAGTGAAGATAACTTTTTACTAGCCAAAATAACTACACAGTTACTTTTTATCATCTAATTGTGAAAGAATTTGGAAAACTTTCCTGTTATTGGAAGTTTAAATTTAGTGGTTAAATATGGGATATACGGTGTTCTTTATTAATCAAGTGGAATGCTTATGCATTCCCACTTATTGTTGTTCACTTTAAATTTTTCTGACTCTAACTAGTCCCGTAGTTTTCAACCGATTTCAACAATTTTGGTATCAAAATGTTCAGCTTGTTCAGGAGAATTGTGCTATGTCTTTTGGTAAAGATATTTTTTGTAGTTTTCGCGATATTCTGCTTTTTCTGCGTTTTTTTTTGTCCCATTGAAATGCATGTAGAATTCTTAGATTTCAGCAAAATTCTGCTAAAACTTTAACTACTTTGAGCTTTAACTACTTCAGCATACTTTCAGCTAGAAACACCATTCAACTTTTAAAATATTTCTGTATCTTTTTGCTATTACTCTTTAACTCAGCTTTTTGCCAACTTTTACAGTTTTGCTTCAGTGAAGCTTCAAACTTTAAAAGAAAATGTTAAGATTTTCAGATTTATAATGGAAGTCTATGGACGGAATTCTTCAACTGCTAGAGTGCGTGCACTAGCTTTTGAGCTGTTCTGGTTTTTCCGAACAAATTCTTCTCACTCCCTCATTTTTCACTCAATTGAAATAAATTATACATCAAAATGTAGGGATTTTTGTCAGGATTCAGGAAATGTAACCCTAATTTGTGTGGCATTTACAGTTTTCCGACAGTTTGGCCCAGACCACAAAGAAGTCCACACTTCCCCAATAGAAATCCAATGAGAGACTTTCCAAAGATCACAGACAAAATCCAAAACGATACATATTTTCGTATCGCTCCCATTTCTTAACTATTTGATGTACTAACATGAAACTTGGTATAGAACATCTTCAGACCCTTCTAGCACTCACATTGAAGGAATTTCTTCAATATCATTTATGGTTTAGCTGTTTAGCTAACTTGTTCGTGCATAGGAAAACGTTGATTCTGAGAAAAATCCTCAAACTCAGAAAATGCACATTTTTACATCGTCACCGTGGCCAAATAGTTTTTAGTAGAAACATGAAAGTTTGCACAGTCAAAACTGAAGGATAGCTGATGTCCACGGTGAAATAATTTTTTTAATACCTTTTACGGTTTTGGCTCACCACTCATTTGTTCAGAGGGGAAGTTTTGCTTTTGACAGCTCACCTCCTCCATGGAACTCCATGTTATTTAATGAGACCAGCAGGATTTACAAACTTTTATATTTCTCCTTCCCATTAAGGCTGTGAATGAGCTACAGCCATGAAAGTTATCCCAATCGGAGACAGAGGATAGCTGTCGCTTAGACTGAAAGAATTTTTTAGATACCATTTACGGTTTGTCTTCAGCACTCGTTTGTTCGGAGATGACATTCCCATTCAAAAAAGCCTGAGAGGAAAGGAACGAAAGTGAAGCGCTTTTCTCTCTTTCACTGAGAGGCTCGTTAAGCGTTGTCAAGGTAACCGAGCTTCAAAGCGATTTTACCTCTGCCACTTTAAACAGCACATTTTAATCTAATGGAGGGAGACAACACTGATTTAACATTTGGAAATACAATATGACTACTGGCCATGACCCTTCCCTTCACACACAACCCTGATAGACTTTCAAAATAAGACTCCGGGGACCCTACAAAATAAAAGCCCCTACATTAAACTCATATTTTTTTCCCAGCATATGGCTCAACATTATGACCCAAACTCAATGACTTTTTAAAAATTATACTCTAGGGGGGGTTTCAAAACACACCCCACAGCAAATTTCAAAATAAAAGCCTCCCATTTCCACTTCATCTACTGCCCTAATAACAGGGGAAAAGAGTGATTTAAGGATTGAAAAGTCATCAAGTATCACTGCTGGGTCTGGCCCTTTTCTCAACATACAACCATGCTAGACTTTTAAAATAAGACTCCAGTGACCCTACAAAATAAAAGACTCTATATTATGCTTGTGTATTAATTGATGCAAATGGCTCAGCATTATGACCCAAACTCTACCAGCTTGATTCTATTAGACTCTAGGGACCTCTTCAAAACATACCCCAGAGCGAATTTCATAAAAGTCTCCCATTTAAGCTCTAATACAGCATCTATTCACCCAATAACATGGAAAACCAGTGATTTCACATTTAGAAATTGATTCCATATCACTGCTGGGCATGACCCTTCCCTTGACACACATCAATGATAGACTTTCGAAATAAGACTAAAGGGACCCTACACAATAAAAGCCTCTTCCTTACGCACACTCATTCATTGTGCCGTATGGCTCATAGCTATGAAACAAAGTCAACCAGTTTCTTCAAATTACACTACCAAGGCCTGTTGACCACACACCTCAGTGCATATTTCTTAATGAAAGTCTAAGATTTACACTCTAACATAGCATCTGCTAACCTCATAACATGCAGCCCAAGCCTGCCAACGGTGCTTTCATCACCACAGCGGCTCGTAACATGTAGATTAGTTTTTTTTCAATAAATTCAGCTACTTAAGTGGTATTAGCTCTCTTTCTATAAGCTTCTCTCTCTTTCCTTCCTCTGCTCCTCATGGTCAGTCTTGCATATGGGTTTGTAGATTTTAAATCCACAAATGATGACACGGTTTTCTTTATGCTGATCAACCGACACATTTTAAATCATTTTAATTTGTTTTGCCAAGTCTTGAAATTTCCACATGATTTCAAAATTTTGATAGTTATTCAATACTATCTTCCTCAACATTTTACTTCCCATCCTTAAGCTACTACTTTTTTCTTCAACCAGATAAGATTCAAGTTTGTCTTTGTAATTTCTTTTCTAATTCAGCTAATTTAATACTTTTCAGCCTATGTTGTGAACTTTGGCTTCATTCTGCTCTCTTTCTGGACAGGAATTAAGCTTTTCTGTTTGCTGCTAATTCATAACAGGCCTGACATGTTTCTGGAAAGTAGGTGCCCCCCCTTCAAAATTTCTTTAGAACGTTTTCTACAAAACTTGGGAGACATTACATTTAGACCCTTCTAGTGCCCACATTGAAGACATTTTTTGATATCATGTATGGTTTGGCTGTGAAGCTTTTAAGATGAGTCTGTTTCTGCCATTTTACTGCCAAATGATTCTACCCTACAAAATCTTCAGATGATTCAATTGTTTTCTGCAGTTTGAAGCTTCTGATGACTTCCTATCACATTTTCATATGTTCCTCAGCTAATTTGTGCTTCTTTTCCTTCTCGCTGTTTCTTTAGCTAATTTTTCTCTTTTCATTCAGCAGAGAAAAGCATTCCCACTTTGCTGTTTCTCCGAAACAGCTTTTTCTAGTTAATAATTGAAATTATTTACTAAAATGTTGTATTGCGCCAATGCCCTTTTTTAGCCCCGATACCGATACCCGATACCTGGCTGTGCAGTATTGGCCGATATCGACACCATACCAATACTATCTATTTGAAATTGATGTGTGTGTATATATGAAGAAGGATGTAAAATAATTGCCATCATGGCTTTGTCAAGCTGCTGCCTACTTTGTGAAGCAGGATAAAGAAAAGTGAATCGAGTAGAACATTTCATTGCTTTCCTGAAATGACAATAGTTGAGTAAACTTTTGGCTCTCAAAATGACGTCGGTGCCCTATTTGTTGGTACTCGCCGGTACTGATACATCCATTTTAGTGCTGGATCAGGGCCCCGCCCGATACTGGTATTGGTGCAACACTACTAAAATGTTTGCAAATCTGAAAACATTGACAACTGATCTGCATTATTTTATGGTGTGACAAGTGAGATCCAATATATTTATGCAGATGTGATAATATTGTTCATAATAAGATGTTTTGACATTTATTTTTTTGCACATTGGCAGCCTTCGATGAGCTATAAAAGAGGTATGAAGCTGAAAAACAATGTTTTTCATGCAATTAACTTAAGCGATAAACACCATGTTGCTATGTTGACACACCCTGAATTATTTATCAGCATTCTTGATTCCGTGTAGTGTTCTGTTTGAAGGCAAAACTGAATTTTGCAAGGCTGCTGACCAAATGATTCATATCCCCAAGGAGGTGTTTTCATGTCCTGCATCTGTTAACTGGCACCTATACTCCAGGAAAATAGGGACAGAACATATTCACACATTACTCTTTCTTAGTGTGGTCACTGCAATATTTTTTCATATATAATCATGCAGCACAATAAATGTCTAAAACATCTTCTCTTAGTACTAGAAGGTTGTTGTTTATAAACTTAATTAAAGAATATTTAGGATATTAGAACATACATAACTTGGCTGAATTTCTGATTAAACAAAACATTTTTTTCTATTTTTTTGCCATTTTATTGCTATCATTTTTGTCCAAACAAAGTTAGATTTTAACAAGACAGTTTAGTAGATATGGATGTCCAAGTTAGGATTCAAGGCATCTAAAGATTGTTTATGTCAAAATTGTTTACCAATATCAGTAATAGTTAATAAAATCAAAGCTAAAATATTCCTAAACTTAATTTTCACCCAGTTTTTGTTTTGCATGGTCTCAGTAAAACTTGTACAACCATGTACAGCCTAAGCCAATCAATAATGAATAAATCCATGCATCCATCCATCCATCTATCCATCCATCCATGAAAAATCTTCTTCACTGTAGACTGTGCATGTCAGCCTTAGTACAATATTTCTAAAACTAGTTTAATCATGGTATGTAAGAATCATATTTTTTCTGAAAGCCCATCTTCTGAAAAGTACATTACCTAGTCATTATTCTCTTAACATAAGCCATTATTCAATTTATCTATAAACCTCTAATTCATAAAAATATCTGAGTGTACAAGACAAAGCAGCCAATTGTTAAAGGGGTCAGAATGATTATATAGGGTATTTGATGCTGGTCTCTGAATAGGGTGTGTAACATAGGTTGGGCTGAAAATGGCATATTTGCTGTTCCATGAGCCCTAATGCAAGCCTGGTTATAAGCCCTAGAGTGAAACGACGGGTTTTCTTCCTTTTATGGTATGCTCATGAATATTTAGATGAGCTGTGCGCTGATTGGCTGGTTTACAACGAGCGAAGCTGCTGAGCAAAGACACATCATTGTTGGGAGCTGGAGAAGTACCACCTTCCTCCAGCAGAGTCCGCCATGGATCCTCTGGAACCGAGCCTCCTGCACAGCTGAAGCTCATCCCGTCATCAGAGGATCCACAGTATTTAAGCTGTCTTCAGACCTTGCCTCAACGCCGCAGTGTTGATCCAGTTGGTTAGCACCTAAGCCTAGAATCTCTGAGAACCTTTGTTGACTTTGAATCCAGACTGGATTCTAACCTTTGTCTCTGTTTTCCAGGAAACCTGTTTTTCTCCTGTGAAGCTCAGGAAGAGCTTAACCTGCCGAGCCTGCCCTCTGAGCCAAACCTGAAGTCCCTCTCTGGATTCCCATGCAGCTCTGGATTAAGAGCTGGAAAACTCAAGAGCCAAGGTCAGCTCACTTTCAAGAAGTAAGACGCTGAAGCAGCTAACGGACTCTGCTGAACAAACTATCTCCGGACCCAACAGTTTCCCTCTCAAGGCTTTAACCAAGAACCCTCAAGGTACGAATCTGAAACTGTCTGAATCAAACTCCTTTGAGCAAACGCTAACTGAACTGTCTCCCACGCAGACTCCAGTGAACCAGTTCCCCAGGCCTGACCCAGAACCAGTGATTAACTCTGTGCTTGTGACAATAACATTGTTAAACCTTTTACTTCAGTTTCCGTCTCCGTGGTGTTCTGCATTATTGGGTCTCACTAGTGAACCCATCATGACAATCATAGCAACAAGCACTCACTCACTGAAACATCAAATTGTTGATATGGTAGGGTAACCAGACATCCTCTTTTTCATGGACATGTCCTACTTTTTGCACCTAAAAAAATGTCTGGGGGAATTTCAAATTTCGTCCAAGATTACTGTCGACTAGAGTGCAGCAGAACCGAGCCATCAGCTCCGGGGCTGACGGCTAATGCCCGTCAAGTCTTCGGATCCTTGGGAAGACTGTAAAAATGTTCCCCTTTCTCCTTGCAGCCTGGAACGCTGCATTTAAGCCTGTGGTTCTGGAACATTTTCAATAGAGAAACTGCCTGCCTTGTAATTCTTTTAGAAGTAAACCCAACTCTAGGCTAAACAGCTAAACTGGTGTCTTACATCTACCTCTATTCATGTTCTTGGGCTGTGAACCAGTGGGCTGGTCTGTATGTCAATTTCAGGGCGTGACAAAAGTACAGGCCAGAAACTAATAAGGCAACATCCCCGAACTGACGTCAATTCGGTGGTCCGTTTGGATTCGCCCATTTTATGGTGGAAGTATAGAATTGTGAGATTTGCAGAGAAAGGAGGTGTCGATTGGGTTTGAACTTCTCTGTACGTCCATTTCACCCACTGAACTATCGTTATCTATCTATGACAAAGTAAAGCCAGTTTTGCATTTTATGACCCCTTTAAAACTAATTGTGAAACATTTTCTTTCAAAGATACTTAATTGCATTCAGTTACTGACTTTGCAACAACACTTCTTTTAGAAAATCATGCAGCAAGAGTGAGAAGTTTGCGATATAACAGAATTTTTTTTTCTTTTTTTTGTTACATTCGATTTCTGGTTAATTCAGGCACTTTACAGTAGTTTTGAGACATGCTCCTCAAAATTTTACCAAATCTAACCACATTAAATGTTAAACAATTATGTAACAGAAGCAATGCCCCACTGCTTTCATTTGGTGAAGATTGTAGATCTTAAACAATCCCTGGAAAAGGTTTCCATTTTGAGCACAGCAGCTGGTTTAACAAATTCCAGCTCTGATCCTCCCATTATATCAACCCCAGCAGAATGTCATGTTGGCAAAAAAGCTAAAGAATGTGAGGGATGTGAGAGGCCATATGATTTAGCTCTGTAATGCTACAGTCATTTGGCTTTTGTTCCTTTTCACAACAGGGTGACAATCCACAGTGCAGGTTGGTGCACCTTGTGGTACAGTGCAAATCTGCTGCCTCATCTGATAACAGCAGCAACATAAACACATGTATGGCAGCCAGTTAGGAAGGGTTCCCATCATTATCACTGTCATCATCATTGTGAGGCAAAATCGTTTTGTTAATTCAATCCGGCCTCAGTCTTTCTTTTTATAGTGCATGACACAGAAAGCTCAAACATCAGCAAGCAAACAGCATGAAGAGATCAAATCAAAGATTTCTCTTTGCTTTACAGTCTAGCAACAAAAGCAGCAGATCAGAAAAAAACACAACTATAAAGAACATTAACTTTCGGCTCAGATTTCGGAAAATTAGCCTTTTTTAAATGCCTGTGTGAGCATGATTTTAATGTTGTTGTTTTTTTTATTTTCTCTATAGTTAACTTACGTTAATATGACTGCTTAAACAACAGAATTAATCAGACATAAGATATTTACCTAAATAAATATACATTATATACCTATTGAGCTTTTCCAAAATCTTTACCATCCATCTTCACCCATTCATTCTGTCAGGGTTGCAGTGGAGCCAGTGCCTATCTTGGGCAGTCTATGGGTGAGAGGCAGGGTTCACCCTGGACAAGTTGCCGGTCTGCCGCGAGGCAGTACAGAGTCGCATGAAGACATACCGTACAACCATGCACACACACTCAAACCTAAGGACAATTTAGAGATGCGAATGAACTTAACAGTAATTTTTTGGGACATGGAATTACCCGGAGAGAGTCCACACATGCACGGGGGGAACATGCAAACTCCATGAAGAAAGACCGGGGCTGGGAGTCGAAGCTGGAAACTTCTTGCTGCAAGGCAACAGTGCCACAGACTGGTCCACCACGCTGTCCCCACATCTTTACTATAAATTAAATTCAAAGTATCCTAAAGACAGATTTCAAATCAAATACATACATCTGAAATTAGTTCTGGTTATGAAAAAATGCATTAAATATTGCAGTCTATAATTTAAATTAGTTAAAACACTTCTTGTATAAAGTAGAAGGTTATTTGTAGCAGCAATCCCTCTAGTGGCTTTATCTAGAAGAGGAACACAGCTAAACAGAGCCAGTATTCAGAGAAGCACTCATTCTAGAGAATGATGTCACAATAAGAGCTCGGTCAATAGCTATGTCTAGGACAGGCATACCCAAAGTCGGTCCTCAAGGGCCGCTATGCTGCATGTCTAAGAAATTTTCCTGCTCCAGCAGAGCTGATTTTCATAGATAGCTGATTAACAAACGTTTGTTGAACTGCAAATAACAGATTCAGCTGTGCTAAGGCAGGGAGACCTCTGAAACCTACAGGACAGCAGCCCTTGAGGACCGACTTTGGGTATGCCTGGTCTAGGGGAAAGACAGGGTCAAATGCATAATCTTAGAAGACCATTAAGTTATTAGCAGCAGTAGCCCAGCTCATGCCTCCCTTCAGGATAGTGTTGCAACAAACAGAGCACCAGGCCAGATGTAGCTAAGGTAAAGATAAAAAAAAGAAAGAGAACAAAGACATAAAAGCTTAAATAACAGTATATATTGCAACGCAGGGGAGCTTTAGGAAAATGTAGCACAGTAAGTAAAAGTGGTCTTTATGTCCTCCAGCAGCAATAGCCTATAGCAGAATAGGTACAGCGATATGTAGCATAGGATAACCAAAGGCACTCTAATTATAAACTCCATTAAAATGGAAAGTTTTTAAACCAGGCTTAAAGGTAAAGGTGGAGCCTGTCTCAATGGTTAAAACTGGAAGCTAGCTCCAAAGGAGAGAGGGCTGATAACTAAAAAAATCTCCCTCCCTTTCTATATTTAGAAATGCTTTAAACCCCCACTAGACCTTACGTCTGGGAGCAAAGTGTTCTGCTAAGGACATATGGACCACTCACATTTCTAACATATGACGGAGCTTGATTACAAAGGGCTGCTTGCATTAGACGGAGGATCTTAAACTATTCTGGATTTAATACAAGAAAGAGAAGCTAGAGTATGAAAAGATTTTACTTAAATTTTAATTTAAATTTAATTTTGATAGTAAACTTATCGGTATTTAACATTGAATCTTAAAACTCTCAAACCCCGAAAATAATCGTCTATAAGATGAAACATAATCCAGTTGTAATGAATTTATTGTGGATGTGAAAAAATATGGATTGTATTTAGTGAGTACTTTTTGTTACAGCTAACAGCTCTTGAAAACAAATCACTTTAAATGAAAATAGTATTTTTTTTCAAAGCTCAAAAAATACTTCAAAAACCTCAAAAATATACAAACGCTGCATATGTATGTCTTGACTATATGAGTTTAAGTGTTTGAGTTGAACGATCAAATATATCCTTACTTTATATCAATACAGTGATGAGTATTAGATTTTTTTCTTCTAAGTTAAAGGTATAAACATTTGATCAGGCTGTTCCATTGAAATCTTGATAATGGATAATAAACTGAAATAATAAAACATCTTTTTGCATACAATCCGCTGCTTCAGCAGTCATAGGATTGCAGGACTCAAGAGTTTTTTGGGGGTCAAACTGGGAAAAGTGTGAGTAACCATGGTCTACAATTACTATAATTTAGATACAATTACTCTACACAATACAAAAATAAATAAAATAGGGGTAATTTGTAGACATCTTGTATGTCCCATACAAGATATCCCATACAACATAAGGGTTCAGAGAGCTCTACATTTTATCCTGGATCTATTTCTGGTTGCAAAACAGTTCACAGCTGATATGTGACCCTCCCTTTCCTAGGTGGTCCATTTGAGAACAAGTGGTTCCCCTCTGACCATCAGTTCTTTGGGGAGTTTAGATTTTGGAAGCATTTTAGGTAGCATGTTCAGTCCTTGTCATTCTAATTCATGAGTCATTTGAATAAATACTTACCCATCTAAGCTGGAACACTTATTTTAACCTTAGGTTTATAGAAATAAAGGAAATTTGCAATGTTATTATCCCATACATTTTAAATAATTGGGGCTGTGAAAAAATTATTATGATCCTGTATTAAGATCTTGGTCAAATGACACTTGCTTTTTTAAACTAAAGCAGAGGCAGAACAAAACAAAAAACTAAAAAGGATGATAAAAGTTGAATAATTTCAATAATAATAATAATAAAAAAAAAAACTGTTTTGGAAGATGAACCTTACATTGCCTCACATTTGACAAAAACTTTTGTAATGATCTGCAAGACTGAGTAAATTATTATATGGTCTTACCAGAAGTTTTGAACATTGTGTGTCCAACAAATATAATCACAGCATTTCTTAAAAAGAATGTCACATCTACAGTGAAACATGGTGCCGGTTATGTGGAGAATAGTGAAACTTTCTTTCCTTTACTCTTTAAAGTAAAGTAAAGTAAAGTTTGACCATGTGATTATTCCGCATTTTTGTTTAAAGGGGTGAATTTATTACACTTCATGTATAAATCGACAACTTTTCTCATACATACACATACATACCTCTGTATGGTAGCAGAATATTACCACTTGATGCTTGTCACGTTAAGGTTGGCAGAAAATATAGGGGGCTATATATATATATATATATATATATATATATATATATATATATATTATTATTTTATTTTATTTTTTTTTTTTTTTTTTTACATGAAGACAGGTTGATTTTATTAGATTTTTTCCCCGATAAATTAAATAAATCATTTGAAAATCTGAAACAGCTCAGTTGGACGAAAGGCAAGAAAAGGAATCTATAAAGGCTGGTTAACATGACAAGATGTTAAATTTGTATTTTGGTTTAAAAAAAAAAAAAAAAGAAACTACACACAGGACAATGAAATTTGGGGATAGAACAGTTTTGGCCATACAGTGTATTCTCCAGAAACACAACATGCACTGCAACTTCACTCACAGATTTCATATAAAACATTTCAACCTGGGGCGACTTGCACAAAAAAAGTTACAATTAGAAAAGTTTGCATGGACATGAATGGAATAATTTTTTGGGGTCAGATCCCCGCAGAAGATTTTGTTAATAGCAAATTGACATGCTCTCTGAAGAGTAGTTAAGTAAAAGGATTAGTTTCTCCCACCAGGGCCTGGACACTGGTGGTGGAAATGGCCAGAGGATGAATGAGACTGAGATAAGCCTGAGAGTGAGAGGGGAAAAGCTCATCTGTGGTTTAGAAATACATGAGGTGGAGCTCATTAAAATCTGGGACGAGGATTATCTTCTGAGGGGGTGTGGCCCCTATCTTAATTGGGCGGAACATCGCAGATGATCCAGGTGAGGCTGATAAAAGTCTTTCAGGTTGAATTTGCGTATCAGCTTCATTTAGCTGTCAGACAGGAGATCTCACCAAACATCTCAACATTTAGCCTGAGTTCATAGTAATCAAGTAGGGTGGAAAAATCTAATTCAAAGAACTAATTTTATTAAAGAAAAACAATGAAAAGAGAAGGCATCGGATGAAGATGTGGAGACTGCACAAGCAGGGATTATACATGTTACATTTAAAGGTGTATGTCTCAAAATGTGAAAAACTACTGTGTTTTAAGTGCAGCTTCTCTGGATACAGTTGACATCAAAGCACATAGATTTTGTTAAATACTTTCATGTTTATGATTATCAAGTTTTTATTGTTTTAACAAATATCCATGGAGAACACCACACAACCTAGGATACCCAGCACATTGGATTTCCCTAAATAAGAGGAACCTCTCAGAGGGTTAGGGAAGATTAGAGCAGAAATTGTCTTCATTTTCCTGCCAAGTTACATTTAATAAAACATTTATTTTAGAATGTATCCATTGTATTACTTAACAAAGGTATTGTAATTTCTGTACTTCATTCAAAATTAACCATTTTCTGTTAGTGAGACTTCAAAACTGAGATAGGTACCAGAAAGTGTTTTGTGTATCTTGTTGTAAGTTGTAAAACTTAAAACTAAACAAACATTTATTCCTAAAGCTCACCAAATTGGGATGTCATTACTTTATTTGAGGTTTAAATATTGATTATATAAAGCTGGAAGATTTCTGTTTATGTGAAACATATTATGCACAAGCATATTTGCTCCTGTTCAATAAGTCGCCTATTAAAAGCATCTCACACAATGTGATTCCCACTAATTTAGACAGAAGGGCTGATATCTTTGGTAATATTATCCTATAGGATTCCAAATATACAAAGAAAATGATTTAATTAACATAACAGAAGGCTGAGAAAAGGCAGTGTTGTCTTCTGTGTGTGGCACATATCTGACAAACAAAGAGGGATTAGAAACTCAGAGTTAGGAAATAGCAGGTGGAGAGAAGAGGAAGGTTATACACTGGTCAGTGTGGCTAATAGGGGATTGGCTATGACAGGGAGAAAGGAAAGTAACAGCTGAGGACAGGAAGGAACCGTTTCAGAGGGAGTTTTGCATCGACAATATATTACAGCCTACAATGAATGATCTCAGAACTACGCAGAACAAACAACCTCATATCAGAGGAGATTTTATATATTTAAAAGTGGAAATACTGAGCATGCTGCAGAGTAGAGCAGGTAACATGTTTGGAAGCCTCATTTTCAACGTGGCTATGTCATCAAATGTCGCCCCTCTCTGTCAACCCTATTCCATGTCAGCATACTATTAAATAAAAACCATTAGTGACCGAAAAAAGAGAAACTGTCTTGTTGTATGACTGACAGTGATTTTTGTGGGATTTTGTTGTCAGCAGATTCAACTTTGTACAGGACAAAGTATTCAACAAGAATATTTCATACATTCAGATCTACGATTTGTTATTTGAGTATTTCCCTTTTTTTTTAGCAGTATATTTACATCCTACATATTTTGTTCTTCCTCTGACTGCAACGATGGTTTTACTGCTGAGTCCGACTACCTGTCAGGGCTTTGGAGGAGTATGCAGCAGCCCTCAACACTCTCTGAAGACAGTAACTTAGAGAGACTAGCGTATGCTTTTCATGTTATTACCAAAGTCTCTACAAACACAGAAAAAAGTTATTAGATTTGTCTCTTTTCACTTTTTAGAAAGTCTGAGAAGTCGATAAATATCCAAACACACATCACACTGTATCGTGCTTTAAAAAATAAAAGCACTAATGCGCATGTCTTGACTACATTATATATATATATGTATTATACTTCTGTACTCAGCCTGAATTACAGCTAAACACACGTGTTCATTATGTAATCCTTTTTCAGTCTCTGAGTTCCTTCAGTTATAGATGTTTGTTGCTTTTTCCTATCATTTATCTATGTCATAATGTTGTGTTATGAAACATACTTTCAAGCAGCTTTCACATTCGCTTGTTGATTCATATTCAGAAAGTAGAAGAAAGTTTTTTCAACTCATCTGCATGAGCATATATGAGAAATAGAGCAGCAAATGTCTCCAACTTTTAAATGTGGTCCCCTTAAAGTAACTTTTGATGTCTGCAGTCTACACAGAGCACATCTATAACACCAGAGTGCGACAACCCTGTTGCTGTGAACAGCTGTTGCTCTTGGTGCATACAGCCTGCACTGGGAGGGTGTGGAGAAGCCGCTACGTCAGCTTGGGGTCCGAACTCCCCCAAGACAACAATGCACAAAAGAAACAGGTACATATGAGCACAGGAGTTCACAACAAGATGCTAAAAATAATTAAGCAGACAGAAATAGCAGGTTGGGCCTGAGCGTGCTGTAAGTGAGTAATACAGTGCAGGAATCAACACCGTTTGACATGAATCTTTAATTCTCAGCTCGCACAAGACATGAGAAGTCAGATCTTCTGATGGGTTTCACCCCCCCCCCCCCCCCCCCCCCAAAAAAAAAAAAGGTTGTTGCATCTCAAATTATTAATTTTTTACTCTGTTGCATTGAGGAAACCGTTTACAATAATTTGCTTACTTTACATAGGAAACTGTCCTTATATGGTCGTTGGTTTAAATCATGCAACTGCTCACATTTTATGGAGGGGACAGCATGTAAATCTATTGGTTCTTTTTTTCATGCTGATAACATGCCGGAAAGGAGAGCAGCTCCTTTCTGAAAAAAAAAAAAAATAACCATCTGACTTACCTCCAATTAGGGGCCTAATTTAGTTCTGTCAGCACCAAGGCAACCAACAAAAGAGCATTCATTTACTTAGCCAGAGAAAAACCTTTTTAAAAGCCGAAATGGATAATTATTAGTAAGAGTACTCCTTTGAAGGGTAAAGATGATGGTAACCTTATACTCACAAACCAATAACTGTTTTTTAAGTACTGTACGGCACTGAAAGACATCCCAAAACTTACAGCACTGGGTTGACTGGAACAATAGGAAAATATGCTACATTATATACATTATGTTTTCAAAAACACAACCGTTGTATTGCTTTGGGTGGATTCCAACTTTCACCTGCCCTTTAAGCCCATTTTACATTTCCAAAAATAGTTTTTACATGGCCATCTACGGTACTTCCCTTTAGTACACAAATCATGTATTAATGTGGTAAATAACTACTGAAATTAAAATTTTAAATGATATGACTGAAATCTTACACACAGCATTTAATTAAAAAATAAAATGACTATCATTTTCAAAGATTTCATACTACATTAGTTGCAATCATTTCTGTGTTTGAGCCAGTAACCCTTTTTTTAAATAATACTATGACCTGTAAACATATAAATATTACTCTACACAATAATTACACATCTAAGATTTCTTACCGATGATATGAGGAGATAACAGAATATCATATTATTGACTGTAATACAGAGGTCTTCAACAGGGGGTCCACGGAGGTACTGCATGGGGTCGCGAAAGTTTTGGTTGATTAGACTTTTTTTTATATTCCCCCTGCAATTTTTTCCAATAATTAAAAAGCACATTATCATGAATTTAACACACTGTAGTAAACAGATAAATGGAGGCAGAAGATGTCTTTCAGTAATCAAAGCACACATTCAGCGACACACAGGAGCTCTTTCAAGCTGGGCACCATTTCATTCACAACACCTGTCCCATCAACCAGATATCAGAATCAGAAATACTTTAATAATCCCAGGGAGAAATTACTTGCATTACATTGCTCCATCTGTAGTAGAGTGACTATAGGACCAGTTTGATATAACACAGTTTCATACAAGGGGGTCCCACTCCATCTCGCCACCAGTTTGGGGGTCCTTGGCCTGGAAAACTTTGAAGACCCCTGCTGTAATATGTTCTGAAGGCAGAAAAAAACTTAAGAAACTCAGAATAAAACCATCTCCTGCAGATGTTTATGTTATGTACCTACAAAATAATGATTGTGAAAGAAGTGGTGAAATGACAAGTCCATACTTAAATCAAAAAGATGTAAAGTTCATTGCTACAAATTTTTTATCCAAACAATTTATCTTTCAAAACTACATTCACAGAACATATAGAGTGTTGCAGAATAAAAGTTTTAACTTTACTAAAAAAAATAAATAAAAACTTTTTCTAGTTTTGACACATCCTAACTATGTAGATATTTACTTTTTGTTATGATGCCAACATCAATGTGAAAGGATTTCACACCGATAGGAATAGTAGGTTAGGTCAGATGGAGTCAAGATTCTAGATTTCTCCATGAGAGCTGAGAAATGGATTCTGCAAAAAGAAGCTAAATCAGTCAACCTCTTGAGCATTTGTGCCGCTTATGTGGAGTGTGCCACTTACCAGACAGGAGGAGTTATATTTCAAGCCACTCTTACCACTATTGAAGTTAAAATAGGATAATCATTGGTGGATTTCAGTACTGCTCTCAGTGTGATGGAGCCTATGAAGAATCTAAAAACAAGGATTTTCTTACACTTCAGAAACATGGTTAAAAAAAGTTTGATGTTAAAAGTAACACCCCACTGCAGCATGACATCTTAAGCTGTTGGAATAAATAAATACTAATGAATAACAATTTCATTGAGCTTGATGTATTTATTACTGTAGGTTAAAAAAATGTAGGTATCAAATCTCAAGTTTACAAGAATCATTAATTTCTTTGTAAAACCTGGATTCTAGTGAGGCTCTGACATAGAGAACTTCTCCCACTTGAAGAATTGCTTTATATGTCAAATTATCCATTTATGTGTCACCTGTTTTTTTTTTTTACTTCTTTCTTATTCACACCTGTTTCATATGATTACTCTGATCACAAATGTTCTTTGTTAGCCAGTATGAAATGTTTTCTTTATTTCTAAAACTGGTCATAAAATGTACACTCTGCTCATTGTTTAATTAAAGCTACAGTGTGTAATAATTACAGGCATATAAAGTCAGAAATTTAATATATTATACATAACTATGTTATTTATCATCACCTATGAGCTCAGCCTTTTAACCATAATATTTGCGTTGCCTTAGAATTCGTTATTTATAATTACATAGGAGCGGGTCTCGCAGCCATGGAGGCTGACATCTTTGCGCTACGGCAAGCGCAGAGGCAACAAACTAGCGATTGCGAGATCTCCCATGACGCTCGAAAATAACTACGGCAAGTTGAGAGAGATGAACTGAGACGGTACTGAACAGTAGATGGCAGTATTATGCCTGAGAAGCGTTTAGTCTGCCTGAAACCAAAGAAGAAGAAGAAGCAGGGATACTGCGCATCAGTAACAAGAAAGGTGAACAAAGGCGGCAGGCGTGAGTGACTTTGCAAACTGTTTGGCACTGTGTGGCCAAACATCAGACGAATGGAGGACCATGCCTACTCTGTATCACAACGAAAAGCGGCGGACACCGAACCCCCGTCATCTAAGAAGCGGAAACACGACGAGAATAAACGCAAGCGTGACAACAAACGACAAAAAACACGGATCAACATTGGCACGGCATTTACACGATGGAAGTCACTGATGGAGGAAAAAGGTTTTCAAAGTGACGCTCAAGTTGCCAGTTTTCTCTTGGACAGGTAATTAATCCTACACACACAATTGTCTAATATCACTGCAGTTTTTGGAGTACAGGATGCTCAGACCTGTCTAAAACAATAACATGCTGCGGCGTGATGATGCTTTTCCTCTCCAGTATACTTATTCAGCAACGTCCCTGACGTTTCATAGGTAATGATTCAGTAATTTTCTGTAAAATAATTTTCTGGATATATACCTCGGTTACTTCTCTCCGGCTCCTTTGGAGATCTTCAAGCGTTTCCTCCTCTGCTCTCACCCCGCTGGCACCCCTCTCTCGCCTGGCCCTAGCTGCACGGCCTCCCTGCCTTCGCCCTCGTCCTCTCCCTCTTCCTCGCGTTGTAACCCCCGTGCCACCAAAATGACTTGGACTCTGTAAACGGGGAATATATATTCTTCCAGCGAACACAATCTCGCTGTTAAACTAATGACTACAATTAGTAGTCTGTTTATATCACCATGCAAAGCAGCTCACCAAAACGTCACAACGATGTAGAAAAAATAACGGGTATATTTATTATCTTAAGTCTACATGAAATCTATACCCTACTCAGACTAATGAAATACTATCTGTAAAATTATCTATGTAAACAAACCTCATCACTTGAGAGGGTAGGTGATGCGGACGTCGTGGAAGAAATTTTGTCCCGTAACGCTCGCCGTACTGTTGGGGGGAGAAGCGGTGGGGGGGAGATGTTCATGTTGCTGCGGTCTGCAGTCTGACCGCTAGATGTCGCTGAAAATTACACACTGTAGCTTTAAACAGTTTTCAGTGTTGAGTATTGATTTAAAAAGTAACTATTTTTCCCTGGGAGCTATTGTAATGAGGTATTAACTTAAATGTATAGTGAAGGATTTTCGCAAATCTTTGAAAAGACCGGCCCTCTCCACTTAAAAATAAATAAATAAATGCACAACCCTGTACCAGCTCCCAAAAGGGAACGCCTATTAAACCCATGCGTGAGCATGTATGAGCCCATTTGTCCTCGTGCACGCTCTGTTTAAAAGTTGCTGTTTGCATCGCTCATACAAGCTTACTTTCCAAAAGAAGATTTGCAATTTTTCCACTATATCAGACTCACCACTGGTAAGTGGAAATGGGGACGAGCACATAGGATGGCCTTACATATCACCAGATTGATTGACATTTAGGAGGACCAATTATTAAGAGGATCCACCTGGAAAGAGAACATCCTCCACTATACCTTTTAAGTTATGTGAAGCTTTATATTTACAGGTTAGGGGGCTGCAGCATTACCTAGAGCTTCAAACTACAGTACAATTTAATTGATACAGCAGTTAAACTTTGCATTTTTTAAAGCTACTGTAGAGTGGCTTCCACTTGGTTTATTAGACCCGTCAAACTCTTAAAGATAATTTTCATAAACAAATGAGTCCTCTTGCACTTCATTATAAAGAACCTCCTTTACTTGCTTAAAGTAAGACTTACTATTACATAGCTCTGCTAGCACAATTTCTATGTCTACTCTGAATTAAGCTATATGTACTTAACCAAAACCTGCTTCCACTCTTTTCTTTTTAGAAATTGTTAACAGTGACTTAGAAGCAGGTTAAATAGTTAGACTCTGTGCTAAGCTAGCCAGTCTAATGTTGCCCACTTGAGAAAATGTTCAAGACAAGCCAGATTGTTGCTTTCTATGACCCACCTAACTGGCAGGAAACATGCTGGGCCCCATTACAGGTACTTTAACTTATCTATCACTGAAAGGACCGAGATGAGGGAAACCTTTTGTGGTTTCAAATGAATTATTTGTAAACCTTAAATAGACATTATTACTGGTATTAGGCCTAAGATCACAGCTTACATGCATAAAGCCAGGACTGCAGAATCAGTAGGTTACTTTTGATTTTGGGTAAAGGGGACTGTAGTTCCCTTAATGCATCTCTACACTCACCAAGTCAGCAAGATTCATGTCATATTTAATAGGATACTGTCCTCACTATAAAAAATGGAGCTGAAACCCATACAGTGTGATGGAAACAAAATGTGATTTAAATTTCCTAGTGAAGATTAACAACAGGGCACAAGTACCTGGCTGTACTTTCGATCACATGGCGTGTGCACACAGAGGAAAACCTGCCGTTTGGTGTCCAGGAACACCTCGGCTAAAAAGTTCACAATAACAGACGTGGGCTGATTAATGCTTGACAGGGGCCAGCCTATCATGGAGCTTAATGGTGTCGTATGTCTGTGTGTGTGTGTTTGCCACTGTCACCTCCTTTCACCGCAGCCTTCGTCTTTAGCCACAGACTCTTCAATTTGCAGCTCCTGCCTCTCCATAGAAACCAGGGGGTGTGTGTGGGTTAAGTAAACACATCTTTAATCACATTATATCCACTCTGCTTCTCTCTTACACAAAGTGAATGATCCCAAGTTAAATATGTGTGCTGATTAAATAACAAATAAAAAAGAAATCTGAGTCCTCTGCACCATGAAACAATCATGTCATTCGAGTTCATTTGAATTCGACAGATTATGAAATAATTATTTTAAAAATAATAAAGCGTTAGGTGATTTTAAGCTTGTTGGAACATTGTCAAACTACATAATAATCCGCTTAGAGATGCAAGTGCGAAGTAAATATTACTACACATTTATCACTGGAAACCTTTGTTTGCTGGCATGCACAATCTGTTTTCAGCCTTATTTCTTTTAAACTGACTCTGGATGTTTGCACTGCAATCTATTTGAAAATGTTTGATAATTAGTTGGAAGGTGATCAGTCCAAGATGATACGATTAGGCGAAGGAAGGATGAAACAGAGCTTTGTCTCCACATCTAATCAGGATGGCAGGTATTAGAGGCCTAAGATGCATCCTGAGATAGGGATTCAGGAAAAGAGAAGTGCCTTTTATTCAATCATCAATGGAGCTGTTTGTTTAAAGAAAAAACGCCTTCTTTCACGTGCCTTTGACACACTGACATGAAGAAAGAGGTAAAGCTAAAGCTCTGCAGGCCTTAAATTATGTTGTCTGTGAATTGGCTCCAGTGCTCCTCGGGTTAATATCCTTCATAGAATAATAAAAAAAAAAATGGAAATCCTATTAAATATGAGGGCAAATATTTGACTTGTGTTTAAACTGGATAAGGAAATTCATATGGAAAAATCTAATTTAACACCCCAAAAGAGATACACGGTGTGTAAGAAATGTGCATTCCTCTGTTTAAATGGCATGTTTTTTGTTAAGTTAAAAAAATAATAAATTACGTAATCAATCACCTTCGTTTTACCTTTACTGCGATGCAAGCTGTACAAGTCACCAAGTAATACATCAAAAACAACAAAAAACATTTCACAGATAAATAACCATGATACCTTTATAACTTTTGAGCATATTTTGCTTTTTGGTCTTTATTTATGGGGCAGTCTTCAAAAGAAACAAGGGCAAACATTTAAAAGGATCTTGTTAAAACTCATTAGTCTGGAGAGGTGCACCATATAGCACACATACAGAAACCTTTTCTTTATCGCTCTGATATTAGATTCAAAATGTTTGCCTTTTGAAGTAAAATTAAGAAACTTATTAAATGTATTTAACCAGGTAACACAAAATTAAGATATTATATTTGTATTACCGTCTTTAAATTCTGAATTATATCCAATTAAACTGGGGCTTTTAAACTGTGGCATCCGTAATTTTTCATATACTATAGCTAACTTACAGTAGCAGCCATTCAAAATCGCCCCTCCCAGTCAAATACCTGCCGAATGACAGCCTAGTCAGAGGCGTAGCCAGAAAATCCTAATAGAAGTGGCCAGTCAATAACCAATTGAGGGGTGGCCGAAAGGCAACAGAACCTCAGGGTCAATCTACACTGTTCCAACAGGAACAAGCACAACATCCATATTTTCTAAATAAAGACAAACTATACTTTCCTGCAGCCTTTGCTGTCAAATAGACAGATATGTTTAATAATCTTTGCTGTGTAAATAAAATGTATAGTGGACAAAATTATTTCATGTTTGAGGCCATTCTTAGCCAATGATTGGCTAAGAATGGCCATGGCCACCCCTGCCCCCCCCCCATCTAGCTCTGCCCCTGAACCTAGTCCCTTACGACTCCCAGTAAATTCCCCTCCAACTTCCAGCCACTTGCCTTTTCCTGGGCATGCATTTTGTTTTCTATGACTCCACCCTTTTACTGAATTACAGGGTTTGACCAGGAGATGACGCTTCTCTATAGATCTTAATGTCCAAATCATGTCAGAAAGAAAACTTTAGTACAAAGATTGATGTTTAAAAAGGAATTGTTCTGGCCATCATGCAAGAAACCATCAGCAGGACTCAAAAGATTACGTTTCTTAATATTTATTCAAAAGAGAAGCGGAATCCGAGCTTTGGTTCAGATCAATCAGCAGCTTCTGAAACAGAGGGGGAGTTATCGGGGGTTCAGGAAGAGGATCAATCCAAGTGGGGGAAAAAAACATGAGGACAATTACTGTTCCTGTTGAGGAGTTAATCCTGGAGGGGGCTTGGAGACTGGAAAGTGGGCTGGAAACCACCTGGGGGAGAGCGGGCAGGCAGATGAGGTAACAGGGGACCCCGTTGGGAAAGGACAACAAGATGAGCAGGAGCACAGGTCAGTCAGTCACCGTCTGACTGCTCAGATTCAGTGAGAGTTTACTCAGGCAGAGAGGCTTGAGTTTACCAACTAAATCGGACCATCAGGTGGTGAATGTTAGTCCAGCTGCTCCTTATAAATGCTGCACCAGATGAAACACCTTTTAGGTTGACATGTCCTCCAGTGGAGATCTGTTGGGAAATCTGAAGTCTAAATCAGCCACATACAGACACCATGACAATAAGAAGCAGAATCATCACAGGTAAGACTTTTTATCCCCTTCACATGCCTTTGTGTCAACAATGATCAAAAAACAACTTTGTGACAGTGCAGTATAACCAGTTGCTTTAAATGTGGATAAACCTAGACATACATATTGGCTAAAAGTTACACAATCTTGCTTTAAGCATGTTTGCATGCCACTCTAATCTTAAATCCTTTCCAAAGATTCATTCAAAGTAGACAAGTTTACAAAATGTAAACATTTACCACCTACGTAAGTCTACCAAGACGTTCATGTCGTTACTCCCTCTGCTGTAGTGGCAATAGGGGCTGAGCAGTTACACATGCAACAGCTCCGATTACCAGAAGTTGTTACAGAGACATCCCAAGTCTCCCTGAAGTTCCGGAAGTCTCCCTGATATAGATAGTTGTTCACGGATGTCCGTGAGTCGGATAAATAATCCCAGATTTTAGACTATGGGAGGAGTTGATTTTTAAATGCGAGTGAGAGCAGGCAGGCAATACAATAATTCGTGCACCATGTGCGGATTAAAACTACTTCGACTGCACTGGAACAAAAAGACAGAGTGGGGTGTGAGGAGGAGGTTACTTGTGAAACCTGTGCAGCATATCTGTCCAAAGCGATGCTCTATTCAACCAGCGTTCCAGGCGACTGGTAGAGCGCTGATTGGATCAGTCCGATAAGTTTCTGGTTACTTTCTGGCAGTCACCTAGTCACCAGAGGTTGAATCCTCGAGTAAAAAACGAAAATATAGGACTAATTTTACAGCAGAATATGCTAAAGTATATCCACATCTAGTGAAGGGGAGGAACAGTGGCGGATCTAGACCAAATGTACTGGGGGGCTAGGAGGGGGCAAGAGTGTTTTCATTGTGGCACAGAAAAGCATGAAATAAAAAACAGGACAAGGGATTTAAATATATATGGAGAGCTGTATAAAGTGAAATTTCTTTTCAATTAGGTTCAATAAAATTTATATTTCTTATGAGGTCAATATACACTCACCGGCCACTTTATTAGGTACACACGTCCAACTGTTCGTTAACACTAAATTTCTAAGCAGCCAATCACATGGCGGCAACTCAGTGCATTTAGGCATGTAGACATGGTCAAGACAATCTCCTGCAGTTCAAACCGAGCATCAGTATGGGGAAGAAAGGTGATTTGAGTGACTTTGAACGTGGCATGATTGTTGGTGCCAGGTCTGAGTATTTCAGAAACTGCTGATCTACTGGGATTTTCACGCACAACCATCTCTAGGGTTTACAGAGAATGGTCTGAAAAAGAAAAAAACATCCAGTGAGCGGCAGTTCTGTGGGCGGAAATGCCTTGTTGATGCCAGAGGTCAGAGGAGAATGGCCAGACTGGTTCAAGCTGATAGAAGGGCAACAGTGACTCAAATAACCACCCGTTACAACCAAGGTGGGCAGAAGAGCATCTCTGAACGCACAGTACGTCGAACTTTAAGGCAGATGGGCTACAGCAGCAGAAGACCACACCAGGTGCCACTCCTTTCAGCTAAGAACAAGAAACTGAGGCTACAATTTGCACAAGCTCATGGAAATTGGACAATAGAAGATTGGAAAAACGTTGCCTGGTCTGATGAGTCTCGATTTCTGCTGCGACATTCGGATGGTAGGGTCAGAATTTGGCGTCTACAACATGAAAGCATGGATCCATCCTGCCTTGTATCAACGGTTCAGGCTGGTGGTGGTGGTGTCATGGTGTGGGGAATATTTTCTTGGCACTCTCTGGGCCCCTTAGTACCAATTGAGCATCGTTGCAACGCCACAGCCTACCTGAGTATTGTTGCTGACCATGTCCATCCCTTTATGACCACAATGTACCCAACTTCTGATGGCTACTTTCAGCAGGATAATGCGCCATGTCATAAAGCTGGAATCATCTCAGACTGGTTTCTTGAACATGACAATGAGTTCACTGTACTCAAATGGCCTCCACAGTCACCAGATCTCAATCCAATAGAGCATCTTTGGGATGTGGTGGAACGGGAGATTCGCATCATGGATGTGCAGCCGACAAATCTGCGGCAACTGTGTGATGCCATCATGTCAATATGGACCAAACTCCCTGAGGAATGCTTCCAGCACCTTGTTGAATCTATGCCATGAAGAATTGAGGCAGTTCTGAAGGCAAAAGAGGGTCCAACCCGTTACTAGCATGAGGTACCTAATAAAGTGGCCGGTGAGTGTATATTTATAATTTAGGAATTTTACATCTTTGATTTTTTTTATCCTTTTCATCTGAAAAAATTAGAGCTGTTTTTCTATTTGTTGTGAAAAAAAAAAAAACATTTAGCAGATGGAAACTGGGATCCTATCTCAATCCCACTGAAGCTATCACCTTATTGTTTTTGAATAATTAGTTAAACAGAATTTGTAAAGAAAAAGAATGGAATAGACCATAAGGACCTATCAGTAACCATGTGTGTTCCAGCTCATATCATTAGAATTTTTTTAAAGTAATACGTCTTCAGTACAGGGGCCAGGACATGACAGGGGCACTGGTCCCCATTGGCCCCTGTCTAGAGCCGGCCATGGTGAGGAGTGATGACACTGTGGCGAGGTGCACTTTATGCCGAAGTCCCATGAAAAACAGAAAGCACGACCGATGTTCAAGGCTACAAGATTGAAAGTATTGAAAATTAAAAATAAAAGACCAATACTGTTATGATTTGTGTTTAAGAAATTACTGTTAGTTGTTGAAAAGTTGCTGGCCTTAAGTGCGTATGTATGTGGCACGGTGCAAATCTCTGGTGGCTCTCCCAGTCAGTAATCCCCAGATTCTTAAATGTCATATGTAGACCTACCAGCAATCCTTTATTTTGACCTCCTGATATTAGTCTTCCTCGTCCCTGTTTCCTCCTACCTACCTTGCTCCTGTTGGATAGTCCTGTTGCAGATATGGGAAATGTGGAGTCAACAAGTCATCTCCATGTCATGTATTTGTTCTACCCACCCACTGAAGCAGGTGAGTCCAATCTTCACAGTGAATATGTCATGAATCGTGGACAGATGGACCCAGTATTCAGGAGAGACAGTCAGTAGGAAAGTTCAAAAGGTTTATTAAAATAAAAACAAAACAAAAGCGGAGCTGTGGCTCGCGGACGCCGCAGGTGGGGGGGGGGGGGCGGGGCACCGCCCAATCTCAGACACTCTAGGGGAGGAAACACAGGTAAGTGACCACGATAAACTGATGTATGATTATCTGGGTTGGTCACTTACCTGGTTTAACAGTCCAGACGAGTGTCCCCAGTGCTGCAGTCCCAGGGGTGATGCTGGAAGCTGATCCTGGTGAGGGATCCAGGACAGACAGGAACAGAGACAGGTGGCAGGATCCAGACATGCACAGGCTTCCAGGAGGGTTCAAAGTCAGACTGGGACCAGAAGCATGACCAGGTGGTCACGCACAGGAGCAGACAGGATCAGGTGCAGACAGGCAGGCACAGTGGAAGAGGGTAGCCGAGACAGGACGTAGGAACCGGAACTTGAAGCAGACTTTAAACTGGTCTCCACCCAGCAGCCAGGCTTACTTAGATAAAAACTGAACCCCCCCCCCATAATGAGCCAAAAACCCAGAGGACTCCACAGGGGAGGAACAGTGGACGATCAGGAGACGAGACAAACACTAAAACCCTCTTTCCACTGGCAGCTAGGATCCAGGACATGAACCAAATAAAAACTGAACAGAAAGACTGACAGAAAGACAAGCAATGATCTGGCACTGAATGCTCAGGCTGAATTGAATATAAACCAGAGGAAACAGGTGAGAGGAATAAATTATAATTGAGGCTGGGAAGGAAGAGGGCAGGTGAGAGGAATTACTAATTAGGGGAGAGCAAACAGGCCAGATCATGACAGAATCAACCTGTGCAGATTGGACTCATCTGGTTAATTGGCTGGGTAGATTAAATACATGACATGGAGATGACTTGTTGACTGCACATTTCCCATTTCTTTCCTGTTGGCTTCTAATCTCTTGACATCGACTTTCTGCCTTGCCTCATGACCAAGTCTGTTTACCTCTCCCCCTGTATGTCCATGACATATGATGTGCCTCATGGTTCTGTCCCTCTGGACCCCTGTACAGTTAGTGCATCTCCTCTTACTGATTCTCTCACCTGAATTTCAGATTTCCTTGTGGACTATCCCTTCTAAAACCTCTGCCTTGTGGAGTGCTTCTCTGTGTATGAAACTCAGACTGACAATGATTCCCCTGCTTGCCTTAGCCCAGTCTTTTACCTTCAAGATTTGGATGATTTTATCCGTCTGGCTTTCATTAAGTGCTCCTTCAACACCACCGAGGGTTTTTCGGCTACTAACCCTGTTCTCCTCCCCACGGGATTTCAGATTCAGTTAGTTTTAGTTTCTGCAATGCTAATTTACTTTTAAATAAATTATATGAACGCTAACTATTCATGTAATCGGAATTATCGGGTCTATCCAGGCATTACAACAATCATAACAGTACAAGTTTTTCCTCACAAGAACCCTAGTCAAAAAGGCTAATGTTATTATCAAATGTATGCAAAGCCTCAATTGTCTGAAATATGACACATATTTCTTAAAATATTGAATTAAATAAACAGTGCATGAAAAATTAACATACATTTTGAAAGACCCCGACCGCTAACCAGAGCACATCCCTGTAAGAGTGAACACAGTGATTATTGTTAACGGTGCTTTAACAAATAATCGCTGAAGACTTGAGCAACCAGTTAACTGCACCTTTTGGAGCCTGCCCTTTATGAAAAGCCACATTGTCTCCTTTGAGGTTTTTCAAGTCTATATAAGAGTCATCACATGTTTGTTTAGCCATGTAAAGACTAGTTAAAAAGAGGGTGAAGTTGATGGGAATAGACTTGCAGGAATTTAACTTCTGGGAATTAAGCACAAGAGAAAGACATTGAAAGTTTTTTTTAAACTGTATTTATTTTCGGTTTCTATTCATCCATCACTGTTTTGTCTTTACAGCTAGAAGGCTCAGAGAGGTTTGCAAAAAAAACAACTTTAAGGTTATTCGGGACTCCTATGTTGAGATATAATACTGTGGCCCAATTGGCCCAAATTTTTTGTTTTACATTTTCAATTCTATTCTATTCTTTTCTTCTCTGCTTTAAAATTGTTTAACCACAACTTAACTGATCTGTGCATTCAAGATGGGTCTTTTAGAGCCTGATAACTCAGCATCTTGAGAAGAATAAACCATCATCGGTGTAGACAGCATATGCATAGTGAAGGTCAAAAAGGTAATTTTTCTTTTTTCAGTTTTACATTGACTGAGCTCAGCAATGGGTACAGAGGGCCACAGCACCCCCTCCCCAGGAGCCCAGAGAGAGCACAGGATCCAAGACACCAGAGCCCCCCTGAGAGAACTGAGATCAGCAGAGGAGGCCTGTGGTACGGCCCCAACGGCATCAGAGCAGAGCCCCCCCCAAGCACCACGGGCAGCAGCCTGGCAGACCCCAATGTTGCCACGGGTGAGTGCAGCATGAGTAGCGAGGGGGGACAAGGTGGGGGCAAGGCCCGGGCCCCCTACTTAGGGATAGCCCAGGAAGTCCAGAGGACACCTAGTCCCAGACCCAGACCCCTCCACAGCCATCCATTCACACATGCACGCACGCACTCACTCACCACTATACCGTGCCGATAGAAACAAAGAACATCTTCTCTACTGTACATCACTGAGCAATACAGCAGCAGGAACCCATTTCACAAATTGTCACTAGAATGTCGCTACATGCATACTTTGTGTGAGAGATTGCTGTTGCATAAATTAGATGATGCAACAGCTGGTTTTCCTTAGATAACAAACTTTGAACCAATCCGACTGTCTGGTCGTATTGAATTGTCTCCATAAAGTGCCTTGAGATGGCATGTGTTGTGACTTGGCACTATACAAATACAGTTAACTGAATGAAATAAAATTAGATCTTGTGCGTTTTAAAGAGTGCATTAAAATCACACATTGTTCACAATAAAAATCTCCCTTTTCCTCAAGGCACGCGCTAGTAGCTGTCCTCTTGCTGCAGTTTCTTCAAGCTGCAGCCAAAGCCACTCCCTCTGTATCCAGACTGCTAATAAATCAATCATATCTAAAGCATTTGTTGAAGGAGTCTCTTTCAGCCAAAGTGTTATAAATATCAAATATTTCTTGTCAAAAATAATTCTCTCTTGTTCAATGAAATGCAAGTTGGAGGCTGACGAGGCAGTAAGGGGTTAATCTGATATAAATTATTTACAACACTATATGAAAATTAGTAAATAGGATCTTCAGTCTACCAATTTTGCAAACTGAGTGCCCAGGTCATTTAAAGGCTTCATGGCAAACGAATCAGTAATCAGGAATTTTCACTATCATTATGAAACCATAACGATTTACTGCTAAAACAGCTGAGTCAGACTGCACTTATTAATTGTCTCAGGAGTTGTTAAACAAGTAATGTACAAGGTAAATATGCATGTGCTATTCAAACAGAACAAAGCAGTTGAACAGACAAAATAGATAGAAGAATGGTATTTTGCTTGGTCTAATAATGTCACAGTACTAATAACTTACCCTGAAAAAAAACAAAATCACCAAGTCACAGTTGTTTTTTGTTTTTTATCTTATAAACATTATTGAGTTCAAAACACTCAACCTTGCCCAAATGGTTAGTCAGGATATTATACGTTTGCTAAACTAATTGAAGAATGATGGTGTTTTGTGAAAAAAAGTTTTTTACTATGCTTTCTTTTTAAAGATCCTGTGCATTCAACTTCCAAAAATGGGAACTTCTGCCTTAATCAAAATTAAAATGAACGAGTCCTTCTTCGAGGCTCTCTTCAACTCATTTTCTGAAATTTAAATGTAGTCTAAATGTATCCATACATTAACCCTTACAATATATCTTTTAAACTAAAAACAAGTTGAAACGTCAACAGACTGACAAATATTCTGGAAAGGTTATGAGTAAAAGAAAAACTTCAACTAATTTCCTACCTTTAATTAGCTAATGAGGTTCTCCAGATGCAGAGTTGTGGTTATGTCTGCCTCTTACTGTAACTGCTGACTATTTTGGGCCATTTGGTTTGTTTTTAGAGAGTGTCCATTATTCATTTGCTCACTATGTGCATTAACCACCCGGCCTGTATGAGCACAGACATTAGCTGGTTGTACTTTTCCACTCATCCCACATCTCAGTGGTACCTGTGATGCACACCTTGCATGTGCTTAACACAAATTAATAGACTTTGATAAAACAAAACAGAAGCAAAACACCACATGGCTCCAACACATGGATGCTGAAAGCAGATTAAACCCCCAGGGCTAATGATAAAACTGTTCGGGACACAATGAGGGAATGATGCTACATACTGGTAACCATTCCCTGAAGGTTCCTTATGCCGACAATGAACACTAAACCAGAAAATAAGCTTTTTTGAGTAGAAATTACAATTTTAAAATTAGCATTCTTAACCAGATTCATGTATTCATTCAGGGGATAATTCTGACTCAGATAATTAAGTCAGAGTTACTGTACAGCTGGAAAGTAAGTTAAACATTTTTTGGCTATAACTTCCATTTCCTAAATAGGGTGTATACAGTATCAGAGTGCACAAACACAAAAAAATTCAACCCTATTTAATATATTTAGTTTAAATTAAAAATATATTTGTTTTACTAAAGCAGAATAGACATTTTACACTGACTTCACTTTCATTTTATTTATTTTTTTTAAACAGAAACTCAGAATGCAAAAGAGAGAAAGTTTCACTTTCATACATATGAAACCTGATACTTGCTTTACACAACATGATGTCTATAAAATGTCTGTCAGACTTTCTGGAAGCTTTAACAACTTAAACAGAAAGTGACAGAGCACAAGACAGGCAGTTACTAAATTGCATAACAACTGTTTTGTTGTCTGGTGAGACAGAATCAAGTCTTTAAAATAGAAGGCATTTTGTGGAATGTACTGGTGAAACTGTTTATCGTAATTACTTATAACTTATCTTACCAGAAATCTAACGAACCAGCTTCCCAAAGTCAATCATCCAGTATTTTCTTCGTTAATCAGCCTGGTCGGTCACTGTTGATCGGGCAGCAATTATTCTACTAAATAATGTGGTTTTGTGTTAGATTGCTTTTCCGTTTATTCATTAGCATTTCAAAATTTCTAGTGTTTTTTTAGATGGCTCAGTTTCATGCCTATATTTTTATTCTTCATTTACAGTAGATCTGCTTTTATTTAAGGTATTCCATTGTAGCAATGGCTGTATTTTTAAGGTCATTATTCTGAAATGGGTTCCTGCTGCAGTATTGCATTGAAAACTTCCTGCTGATCCTCATTGTAAATCACTAATTTCTCTTCCGTTTCGCTAATGTGCACTCATTGGCAGATCTCTAACAAATGATATTGCAGCTTATAGCTTTATTGTGAAAAAAAATGAAAAGGTGTAAAAGGAATGTCCATTCAAAAAGGGTGGTACCAGGCTCAGACTGGGAACTGTTTTTGGCCCTGGGATTTTACCATCTACACCAGCCTACTTATGGACCCTCCCCCTCCCCGAAAAAAAAAATAGAAGCACAGTCAAACGCATGCGTTTCAAATGCGAAACACAATACGAATACACATTGTGGATTAACCGATCTATATTCAAGTATCACACGACAACCATCACTAAGACTTCTATATGCGGTTTTACTGGCTTTGGTTCTTAACATGGACGCGACAGTGACTGCTGCTGCATAATGTCCACACTTGCATTAGGGCCAGCCAGACATCCAATCACGCATACAGCGTCATCGCTGACTCAAGTATTCCTGCCCAAAAGATTTTCAAAAACTGCCTGGATATATGAAATCTCGTCCAATTTGAACCAAAGTCTATTGATCTCTTAGGCCATAAATCTAAAAAAACTGTTTTACCCATAGACGGCCATCCTGAACTGCCAGATAGGGAAACATCCCAACCTGGCAACAATAAACGTAAGACGGGAAACGTTAGCCTTTAGATGCAAAACCCCATCATGCACCGCAACATATTTTTGCAAAATATTCAGACATAAATTTGCCAAATATAATAGGAAAATCATAGTATGGTTTAAAGAAAGCATTTTAGTTTTATTATAATTTAGTTTGTTGCAAGTATTTTACAGTTTGAAGAAATAGGATTTTACAGTTTAAAGAAATAGAAAATTACACCATATTGCAACCGTCACAAGAATGTGCATGACAAGGAAGGGCTATATATATGCATGCATCATTCCAGTAGTTAACATTGTATTGCTTCTTGGGCTCCTTGAGTTATTTACTGTCACATTTAGGTGCTTCGGCCGGAGAGTAAACGTTAGGGCCGGTATGACTTCAGGACGGCTGGCATGCTGAAATTAGGCCCACCAGGCAAATGTCCGGTATCACAGATTACCAGCCCGAAACCGGGTGGGACAGGCCAGATCTACAGAGATCAAGTGTAAAGTTAGCATGACTGATTGATTTTCTGTCCCTGCACTATTTTAAATAGTTGAGATTGTTGTTTAGGCATAACACACAGGTTGTTGCTCTGTCTGGAAATTGGAAAATAGTGTCATGTGTATCAGTCATTGAAGTACCCACAAACATGGGATTTTCTGCTCATGATTTTGGGTTATTTTCCATTAGTTGTAAGTCGATCTGCACCCTGGTTGAGTCAGATGCCAATGCAGATATAGAGACTCTTGTGGTGATTTAAGCTGCTCTGAACTTGAACAGGCCAGCTGACATTTGACCTTGTGATTCTACACCCATCTCAAGCTCTCAGATATGGTTTGTGACTTCTTTTTTGTTATCACAGGATTTCCAAGCTTTGACAAAGAGAAGCTCTGTCTACATTTCCCAGGAGGTTTCCCAGTTTGCTTTCTTGGATCATTTAGACTGCAATCATGAACCTTCTCTATAAAGTGTCAGGAAACCTAAAAGAGAACACAGATGAATCATTTGAATAAGCCACTCTAAAAAGTATGAATATAGCAAAAATGCATTTGTTAAAGGGAGACCGTATGGATTAAGTATTTTTATTAATATGGATTTTTTGTTCAGTCATGGAAACAAAAGTTTGACCCAGACAATTCCAGGAAGACGGTAGCAAGCTGCCTCGCAAACCTCAACACAGAAACGCCTCTACTGAAGGATGAAATCTATATTTTCAGAAGCTCTCTGAAGTATCAAATAGCAGCACAGTTGTCCAGCCCTTCCTGCAACAGCAGCACAAACTCTCCCAGCCCAAGTGGAATCTTTGGATGACACTGAAAACAGGTCAGGGGAATCTAAAAACGGACGTAGTCCCTCCAACGGTCATTGTCTGCCGTCCGTCGCACCCTTTTTCCTTTCGCACACAGCTGTTTTTACACGAGCGGGATGACAGCTGGCTGTTGTGGAGGTCATGATGGTTTGGAACCACAAAGGGCTGTGGGAAATTCCGGGCGGGAGGTTTGGGAAGTGATGAGGATCAGCTAATGAATGAGCAGTATCTGTCAGTTATTAAAAAAAATATAGATGAATGATTATTGCTTTTTTTTCCTTCTTTATATTCCCAAAATATGAAAACGTATCATGATTTTATGGCAATTTTTTAAGAGTTCTTCGATTTTTTTTTATATGACATCTATTTGCAACTTCAAAATACATTGAGTTTTATTGTTATATTATGCAGTAGTGCAATGCAATTTCAAACTGAAGGAAGGAGATAAATTATTTTAAAAACCTCTTGTAAATAATTCTACAAAGTGTGGTGTGCAGTTGCATCCAAAATTTAATATGTAGCAACAATGACACTTATACTGAGGAGAGTCCAGGTTCCCATTGAAATATATCCAGTTTGATGATTTGTGAAAAGGCTGTCCAGTTAGTGCAATCATGCTAACATATTAGTGCGGAGGACATGCAAAGTAATTATGCCATCCAAGAATGTTTTTAACTTTGCAAACACAAATGAGACAAAATGCTGCAGGAAACACGAGCCACTAAATTTGTGTTCATTAAGAGGATTCATGCCATTAGTTTCCCAGGTTTAAAGTCCCTGTAACCCAGATCAACCTGCTTTCCTTCTGTGGGCTTTTCCATAATGGACAACAGTGATCTAAATATACAAAGACTTCCTAACTTCAGGAAAAAGATAGAAGAATCAGCCGGATTTGGATCCTCTGGCTCATTTCCTCTCAAATGATCCCTTGGTGACCAAAATAAACAGGCGGAAAACAAATTGGCAACATATAACATGACTGCATGAAGTCAAACGTTTTTTTTTTTTTATTATCTTCTTGGTCACCGCCTAATGCCACACGTGTGTCCTCAGTTATAAAACTACAGCAAGCCACATGCCTGTTCATCTCACTGTTGGAGGACTTCTGTACACCTGTTTGAGATTTATTTCCTCCCAGCTGGCAAGGAACCAAGCTGCTGCAGGCACAAGGTGCGGCTTCACAAACACAAAAAATGTGACATGACTTATTTTAAAGTAGTTTCTGTCTGTTCAGATGTTAAATAAATTTGACCTCCACATAAGGACATAAATACTAACCTTGCTGCACAAAACAAATTGAAGTCCCCAACTAAACTTAACTCAGTTTTAAACATAAATATAAATCTATTTGCACAAAAAACACTGTCCAAATATAACTTAAGAGGCAGCATTTTAAGTTTGGTGATATTCAAAGTGTCCATCCATCTATTTTCCGCCACACTCATCCCTGCTGGGGTCGCAAGGGGTGCTGGTGCCTACCTCCAGCTGGTGATGAGCGAGAGGCAGGGGTGTACAAAGCAGATCAGTAATTGTAAAAAACATATTTGAAAATTATAAATTAGTTCAAACTGTAAATAAAAAAGATACAATTAATTATATTAAAAAAAACTGTCTAAAAAGGGGAAAAAAAGCGTCACTTCTCTCAATGTCTTGTAACTACTTCGGGACTTTGATTTTGTCATTATGAATCTTTCTGACCACAGGTTCCTGATTGATATAATCTGTGTTTCATTTCATCACATCAGCATCTTTGACTTCTCCATTACATACTCAGCCTCCACTTTCCTGACATGAATTGAGATGAATTGTGTGAAAAAGGCGCTGCAGGTTGCTCTGGGGACACCCCTGAGAGGTGTCGCTGTCCGGCTCCTGACGCTCTCTTGGGCAGCGGCGAACAATGGAAGGAACCAGCTGCTGTGGGAGTTGGTGTGACACGGGAGAAAAGCTGTTTACATGTAGCCGACCACTCAAATTAGGCAGGATGTAGGCCTACGTCAGGGCCATGAAAGTTTATAGCAGTGTGGCCCTTGGATCCAAACGTGTTGCAGAAAAATTCAACCTTCCTCACATGTTCTTGGAATGACAGTTATGCTTTAGCAGCATGGATACTAAGTTTGATACACTGAATTTCTGTACATATATTTAACCCTCTTTTAAAAGTACAATTGTTGTTTTTAAATGTGAAGTAGGGAAAACACAAATTCTTTTAAACAATAAAGGTATATTACTTTTGATTTGCAACTGCATATTAAATGCTGATTATTTCCTCTTTAGTTTGCCATTTGCACTAAAATTAATCTTAGAAAATAAGGGAATTATGATTTGCAAAAATTGTATAGGGCTTCAAGAGGTGTAATAATCTGGCTGTAGAGTTTGTAAACCTTAAACTAAAGCACCTTTCATAATAATTTAGGTGTAATGTGGGCCTGCAATTCACATTTGCCCTGTACTGTCCTATGGAAAATATAACTGGCCACCTCTTATATCATGAATGGCCTGAGACTGAGTTAATTAATTTCACTAGCCAAAATTTAGGTTGATCATTTGTATAGAACCTGGCTGACAGCATGAAGTAGGTTATAAGATTTAAAAAGAGAGAAAATATCATAAAAGAAGAAACACAGAAAACTGTGGCCAGCCCAACAGCACTATGGG
This sequence comes from Cyprinodon tularosa, assembly GCF_016077235.1. NCBI lineage: Eukaryota > Metazoa > Chordata > Actinopteri > Cyprinodontiformes > Cyprinodontidae > Cyprinodon > Cyprinodon tularosa. The sequence goes on along the minus strand of NW_024039674.1, from coordinate 760,949 downwards.
GGAGTGGTGGCCTAGTGGTTAGGGCATAGGGCTTTTGAATAAAAAATCATTCATAGTTGAAAATTGCTCAGTTTTGGTAAAACCAAATGAAAGCTAATTGTTTGCTGAACCGGTCTACTCTCTCCCAAAGGATTATCCAGCAGCCCTCTTTATTCCCATCCTCAGACTATTGTTTACAGTTTGTTGTTTGTAGGCAGGCAGCTGTCCACTTCATGGCAGGTAAATATTGTTTGTCACCTTCCTCTTCAAGGTTCAGTTTAAAAATAGTCCTCTTTAAATGGCTCTTACTTTAAGCTCAGCTTTAAAAGCACGAGCCACAGATACCCAGGCTTCAAATGTTTCGCTGATGTTTACTAACTATTTAAAGATTGACTTCCATTGGAAATCTCTGAATCGGCTTCCCTCAAAAGTTCCCACCTTTGTGATGGCAGAAACGTGTGGTCTCATATGTCGTCCATCTATCACTCTGATTGGGGTGAATATTAAAGGTCGGATTTGTCAATAGGTTGCGGAAAGTTACAAGCACATAAAAGTCAGTTTATAATTTAGAGAATAAGCAGTATGCTGGATTCACAAAACAAACAAAGATGCATGAGACAGTAAAAGAAGAACTTGCAGTCTGATGATTAGATTTCTTTGATAAGACTGTAAATGTATACTTGGTATGTATTTATTTTCTATCCATCGCACTTTTTCATAAAATTTATAGACACTTTCAATAAAACTGAGACATAATTTGAGACAAATCTTTGGCAAAAAAACCCCCGCCTACTTTCAAATTTGTTTCTATAACAGTTTAAAAGTCTTTCTTCCTGTGTTTTGTCAATATAACTTAAAGAGTTTAAAAAATATTCTAAAAAAGCCTGGAAAGTTATTTAAGAATATTCCAATTATCTAAGTATAAAAGAAATCTGTTTATGGAAGAAACAAACTCTATTGTTTTTGTTTTTTTACAGTATGTATTGATTTCTTATAAATAAATCATACCAAAGGGTTATTATTAGCTGCCACTATTTAAAAGAAACAATGTTTTTTCTTAAAAGATATTTAAAAATCCTGAGCAAAATAAAAATAACATTACTGTAAGTCAGCTAAATCTGCAATGCTTCCAGTTAGACTGCTGCCGTCATGATTTATCCTTTATTGGCACTGGGATTCATCCATCCAAACAACTTCTTCCGCTCATCCATCATAATTACAGTAAGGTTAGTGTCCATCTCTAACAGTCTTATGGGTGAATGGCAGGGTACATTGTGGATAGGTCGTCAGTATATTGCAAGGCAACATACAGTACCTGATCACCCTAATAGAACCAATTCATTCACAGGAAGAACATGCAAACTTCTTGCAGAAACACTTTGGGCTGGGAATTAAATCAAGCACCTTTACTGCAAGGCAACAGTGATACAAACTGTGTCACCATGTAACCAACTTTAATTCATATAATCTTCTTTCAAAGAGACCCTCTCTCCTTGATTCCTGATTCAATACAAAGATCTGAAATACTGCCACATTTGATTCTGAAACCAAACATGTCGACAGGGCATGTCTTTTCAACAGCTGATACCTTCAAAGAGCGATCCTCAACCAAGAACAGTGAAAGCCAATTATCTACTAACAATGGCTGATTCTCCCCAGAGTGTCTCTGGCCTACTAAAATTACTCAAAAGGACATCACAAATGAACAAATCTCAATACATGAACATTGCAGACCTCAGATACCTTAATTTTTGTCAGTGTTTATAATTAACCAAAAGAACGAGAGAACGGGTCAAAAGGCATCAGTGGATTCCAAGCTGATGAAAAAAAAAGGGACAAACAAAACATCTTGATGATGCCCAAGACCTTTGGCCAAATATTCTCTGAACTAACCAGCCAAATGTAGAGCTTTGAAAAAGGTGGACATTCTGTTATGTCTGCCCTGAATCGGACTGAAAAAAGAAAAAACAATGGCAATACCACCACCATCTACCATGGTCAGATGATGGTCGGGGACTGTTTTGCCTCTTCTATCTTCCTTTACTGATGGAAAAAAAAACAATCCTTAAAGAAATATATTAATTTAAAGCACATTATAAGCTATTTTTAGCTGAGTTTAGTTTTGCGAGATCAAAATAATCAAAAGCTCACCAGAAATTCTCTCAAATTTTATGATTCTGTGTAAGCGTAAATGTTTTTATCTAAAAGGTATGCATGTCTCATCAAAGCTTCTTCTTAAGTGTTTGTGCCACAGTGGTGCTAGTAATGCAATATGGTCAAAACCCTATAGGATTCCAAATACTCAAGTTTCAGCCCAATATTGGGTGCTATATGACAATTTTCCCTATCATTCACTGACACCTTTGCGCTGTCCCACAATAATTTTCATCAATTAAATTCTTAGTGATGTTATTCTTATAATGTGGTATCGAACTCATCCATCCAAAATTCTACTTTCCTGATTTGCAGGAAGTATAAAAAAAACACCCAAGCGGTTTCAAAAGAGAGTGGCTACAAAGCAGATATTTAGGAAATTCAAGCTTAATTTTGCTGTCTTTTATAAGAGGAAAACAATTTGTAAGCAGGGATAATGATCGGCCCTGGCTCATGGAAAAAATTGCTAAGACAATGAAGCGCAAGTGTAGGAGAAAAAACTAAAATCCTCACCTCAAATCCCTTTTTATCTACTCAGCAACTCCATTCTAATGTTTCACTTTAACCCTGAGCCGCAGCCTGTTGAAATGCATGTTCCTAAATAACACAGAGGAAACGTGAGTGGAAACAAAGCTTGGCAGCAGACATATGATACTGTGTAAAGGCAAAAGGCAACACCAATGGAGGTTTCCAACTCTTTCCCTCAGTTCACCCACTTCAAATCCTCAGACATAAAGTTGAATTCATTACTTAGCTCATCCTTGCACTAAATGCATATTTTTAATTTCCATCTCTTTAACATAAAAACAACACCATTTTTGCCACTTTAAAGTTTTTATGAAAAAATATCCTCAAAATTTGGTGAAAAATATATTTCTTATGTGGCATTAGTTTTCACTTTTTATTGGCTTAACAATACAGGGTTTGAAGGAAATTTTGTTTTCTAGAGACAAATTTGTGGATCGTGTCAGCAGATGGCAGAAAAACCTATAGACGCCCTGCAAGTTACGTCACAGACTCAACAAATCTTAGACTTTAGCCACGGCCATATAGGGTGCCTGCTCTGGAGTCAGGAGAGCTGGCTTAGGCTGTTGCCAACTGGATTAAATATCATATACAATCCATCCATCCATCCATCCATCCATCCATCCATCCATCCATCCATCCATCCATCACTCATCCACAAACTTAAGTGTATCACTCCCACATTACGTGATTTGTCAGTTTTACTTACCCAATGTCTGCTCCACTGGCTCAATTGGGGCATTTACAGTAAATATTGACACACACACACAAAGGTTTGTATACATATCAGTACATGTACATGTTCCTGCCTAAATAAATATAATAAATAATGATGACACATAATTCATATTTGTCAAAATAAGGAAAAAGGCTGAAGTAAAATAAATACTTATCTGAGCCTTTCCCCTTGTATTAATTACAACTTAAATAAGTAATCTGTTTGATAATTTCAACTTCTACAAGTTTCAACTGACACTCACACTATATGAAACCATCATATTGTTGCTGAGCATCAACCGAGCAAATATCTGCACGGTTGTCACAATTTTATTGAATTTTAAAAATGGGGTCCAGTGTTTCCTGATACCTGAGAACGTATTTTCTGATACCTGAGAACTGTTTCCTGATACCTGAGAACTGTTTCCTGATATCTGAGAACTGTTTCCTGATATCTGAGAACTGTTTCCTGAAATCTGAGAACTGTTTCCTGAAATCTGAGAACTGTTTCCTGAAATCTGAGAACTGTCTCCTGATACCTGAGAACTTTTTTCCTGATAATTGTTAGGATAATTATCCTAACATACCTGAGAACAGAAAACTGTTTCCTGATACAAAACTGTTTCCTAAAACCTGAGAACTTTTTTCTGATACCTGAGAACTTTTTCCTAAAACCTGACAATTTTTTTCCCGAGAGCTCGATGTTGTAAAATGTACATGTAGATTCTGTAAAACTTGTATACATGATGTAGTGTACCAGACAGGAAAACATAAATTATTTATTGGTGTGTACCTTTGAATTGAAGGAGAACAGTTATACAGATGTGACATACCTTTAAAACTGCAGTCTTTAAATATCACTCTAGAGTTTTATATATATATATATATATATATATATATATATATATATATATATATATATATATATATATTCCCAAGTTGTAAATGGCATAGACCAAAAATATGTTATTATAAAAATTGCAGTTTCAGTTTCTGAGAAAAAGGGAAAGTATTTATAAGAAACAGTTTGGTCACGTTCCAAGTAAGTGCTTAGTTTTGTCTGAGTATTTACTACCCTGACTGGTTCTGCCTGTAGCGCTTTTGGCTGCGTTACAGGGATGTTAGGCCATCCATGGTTTTTATCTTTGACAGTTTGTAGAGCTTTTGATCCCAGTAAAAGATAACTAAAAACAAATTAGAACAATTTCATGGATTGTAGAATTTAAATAGTATAAAAGTATAGACATTAAAAAGTATATAAAAATAACAGAATAAAGTGAAAAAAGGTTAAAATACAATACTTTACAGTAACACCAAAATTAGTTTTAAATAGAAATACTGTGCAGTCACTAAAAAAGGATAGATAAGCAAAATATACGACCTTGGACATTTTTGCAGTAAGCTGATATAAAAATAGCAACAGCAGAAACATGAAGAAGGAAACCAACATGTTTTTAAAGTAACTAAAAAGGGAACTATTAAAAATCAGCATGACTGTAAAAACATATTGAGCTTGTTGGGAGCAGTTATAGTTATAAAGTTGTACAACTACTGTAAGGAAGGATCTGCCATAATGCTCCTTCGTGCATTTAGGGTGCAGCAGTTGAAAGAGTTCAAGGGGCATCCAAGCACAGAGGTTCAATTGTGTGGGAAATTAAAGTTTTTTTCAGGTTGAGGCAAAAAAATAATTTCAAGCCACTTTAAGACTTAATGAAAAATGTTTTAAATTAGTGTGAATTATTACTATTTGGTCTTTTTTCATATTTCTTCAAATCTGATTAGTGAACAAAACTCTGTTTTGACCCATAAAGAAACTTTAGAGGAACATGTTTCTAAAAATGGAGAAACATTAACGTATTTGGGTGTGGATACATTCAATACGACTGTTTGCATTATCTCACCTGCAGGTTATTAAGCTCTGCAGAGTTGTGGTGTGTTGGAAAACTATTGCACATGTGCTCATTTTCTGCCATGCTTTTATACAAACAATGTTTCTAAGACATTATTTCTTAACTTAAAATACAGAAGTGATTTTTCAGAAATGTGCATACAATTACTCGGATGTACATTTATAAGAATTCAGTGGGTATATAAAAATTCAATTGAATTTTCTTGGAGTGGATGATAACGAGACTAACTGGCTGCTCAATTTAAGTGCAAAGAAGAGAGCTGGGAAAACAAAGCTCAAGCAAAAGCTGCTTCTCTGCATCTTTATGTTATTTTAAGAAAAAATATGCTAGACACTTCGTCATACCCAAACCTGTTAAACACATTGTATGTCCTGTTGATCTAAAGGGCGAGAGGATACTTATATCCTCAGTCGCTAAAACTGAAGTTACTGGAAAAAACAAATTGAATGCCATTTCATATTTTTATTTTAATATCTGTTATCTGTAATTTGATGCAGTAATGCACTATTTAAACTTGTTTCCTGTCACCTGTTTTAACAGGTAAAATATTTCATAAGTATAAAAAGTTTTAAATCACATCACTAGATCCAGACGTTTTAGTGTATTACCAACAGTAACCTTGGAAACGGTGGTCTCAGCTCTTTTCAGGTCATTGTCCAGCTCCTCCTGTGTAGTTCTGGCCTGATTTCTCACCTTTCTTAGGATCAAGGAGACCCCACGACGTGAGATCTTGGATGGAGCCCCAGTCCGAGGGAGATTGATAGTCATGTTTAGCTTCTCTCATTTTCTAATGATTGCTTCAGCAGTACACATTTTTTCAGCAAGCTGCTTGGCAATTTCCCTGTAGCCTTTTCCAACCTTGTAGAGGTGCACAATTTAGTCTCTAGCGTCTTTGGACAGCTCTTTGGTCTTGGCCATGTTAATAGTTGGCTTCTTACTGATTGTATTCCTCTTCGCCTTCTAGAATTTATTGGTGGTTGGCAAACATCTATATGGTGCATTACCACCACCAACCGGTAAGGAGTGTGGATCAGGACAAACATGCTCAAAAAAAAAAAAAAAAGCTATATTATTTTCGCTAAACCTGTTACCAATAAATAATGAAACATAATTCTATAACCTAAATCATAAGTGCTTTTCCTTAAAATATTTATTAGGCAATACTGCTCTTTTTCCATTTCAAGAGTCCCTATCAGCTGTATTCTTTGTCTTTGATATTTCCTACAGTTATACATAACATGTTCTATCGTTTCAAATTCTCCACATACACTGCAACTTCCTGTTTCATGTTTTCCCATTAACTGTAATGTTGAATTAAGTCCTGTACGTCCCAACCGTAGTCTTTTTAATATCCTTTCCTGCATTCCGTTCCTTCCAGTTTTCCCTCGAACTTCCCCAACCTTCCTTTGTCTTCTGTAAAGCCATCTTCCTTTTATATCTTCTTCCCGCTGTTTTTGCTGTTTTTCTTGGATCTTTCTTTTAATAATACTTTTAACCTCTGATTTACTCATCTCAAATCTTATATCAATCTTACTTTTGCTTATCGACTCTTTAGCTTTCTTATCAGCCATTTAATTACCTTTCATTCCTATCTGTGCAGGAACCCAAGGAACCACTACTGTGAACCCCATCATTTGAATATGATACAATATTTGTTGAAATTCTAATAAGATATCTGGATGGTTTTCTGAATCAGTAAACTGATCAATGAATAACTTAAATCTGAACATATAACAGCTCTTAGTGGTCTCACTCCCTCAATCCATTCTACAGCAACTAACAATGCAATCATTTCTGCCGTATAAACAGATAATCCTTCATTTAATTTCCTCCCTATATGCAGTTTAAAGCAGCTGATGTTGAAGTTGTCCTAATTGCTCCAGTTATCAAATGCAATGCTTGATATTGTATGATATCCAAATCTTTAAATACTTAAGTAATGCTGATCCATGCACTATACGTTCATAATCAATTGTAGACCTAATTAGATTTATATAAACTAATCTTATAGCTTTCCTATCTGCTCCCCATTCATACCCAGCTAAACATCTCATTATATTAAGTATCATTTTACATTTTTCAATAGCCATATCTATGTGCACTTTCCAGGATAGTTTTTCATCAAACCATACCCATAAGAATTTAAATGTCTTTAATCTCTCTAGATCTTGATTATATAACTTCAGTTGTACTACTTGATTTCTTTCCTGAGTAAAAAGCAATTTAAATTTTTTAAGACAATTGTTCAACCTTATGAACAACCCAATTCATTTTCTATCTATTCAAATACATCACTTATCATAACTGAAAATAATAAAGGACTTATAATACTGCCTTGAGGAGTTCCGTTTTCTATTTAATTTCTCCTTGAAAGACCTTACTCATTGTATGGTGTAGACAGGTGTCTTTATGCAGCTAACGACCTCAAGCAGGTGCATCTAATTTAGGATAATAAATGGAGTGGAGGTGGACATTTTGAAGGCAGACTAACAGGTCTTTGAGGGTCAGAATTCTAGCTGTTAGACAGGAGTTCAAATACATATTTGCAGCTGTATCATACAAATAAACAGTTAGAAAAATCATACACTGTTATTTCTGGATTTTTTTTTTTTTTAGATTATGTCTCTCAAAGTGGAATGCACCTGCGATGACAATTTCAGAGCCCACTATGATTTCTAAGTGGGAGAAGTTGCACAATAGCAGGGTGTTCAAATACTTATTTTCCTCACTATCAGTGATACAGTGGATAAAAATAGTTGTTTACATTTACAAACTAAATCAGAGGGGTGCATATGCTCTCAAGTCATGAGACACTTTCATGTTGTCAAAAACATGGAGGAGACTTCTGTTACCGGGGAGAGTTTCTATTGCATGTGCATTGTCTGCAAGGCAAGCTAATCCTCAGTTCCTATACTGGTGACCCTGAAAGCCCCCAGCCTGGGAACAGCCTCCTTAAACCAGCTCAGAGTTCTGTATCAGGTTTTTAACACGTGCCAAGCAGCCTGTGTGAAGGTCAGCACAAACAGCCATTGTTTACTAGATACATCACAAGTCATGTTATCCAAAAAGAACCAAAATGCTAAAAAAAATAATAATAATAATAACTTCTAAATACACTTTGAAGTTTGGATATACTTATAAAATTTATTCACACAAATCTTTTAAATAAATAAATAACTATCTTACATTTAACTGGTATTTTACACTGCAAAAAATGGAAATCTAAATAAGTATTTTTTGCTTAAACTAAGTAAGTTTTCTTGTATTGAGGAGGTAAGTGAGAGTTTGCCAATGGAACAATACAATTTTCATTTAAAATAAGGAATGAAAAAAAAAACAATTGCTTTGTCTTATTTCAAGTGCATGTTATCAAATTATTTTATTTTAGGAATAAAAATACTAATTCTATTGGCATATCATCTAATTTACCTACTCAAATTAAGGGTAAATACACTTAATTTAAGACATTTTTTTTACTTATTTCTAGACATTAACATAAATTTTGTCAACATCTAAGCAACAGCCTAACTAATTGAGCTGTATTTTTGTAAAAAGCCCTAAAGGGGGCATCATTAATAATTAAAAAGCTACTCCTAGCAGATGTGTCTGTTTTCAGAAAATGGATCCTCTACGATTAAAACAGTCATCCAAAGCCTACCTTGTCGCTTTTAAAATATTTTTTACAGTAACTATGGATAACTATTATATAGTTTTGTGCTGGATCAGTTTGTCAGTTACCATTAATGTGTGTCTGTAGTTTTGGTCGTTTTGATAGTGCTTAAACTTAAAATGTGACTGAAGGGGAAAGAGCTGCACTCTGAAGAAGTTAAAGAATATGTTTGTTTAAAAAAAGAAATACAAGCTACACTTATTTTTTTTCTAATATTGGTATTAATAATGTTCCTTTTTTGTCACCAATTAGAGATCTGACAAAAGAAAAACAAATTCTGAATTTGAATTAAAGAAAAAAAAAAGAAATTATTTGTCTAAAGTTTAGCAATCGATATAAAATTATAAACCGATTTTCAAACTTTTGCCTAGAGATCCTGAGGGATCTCTAACATTAAACATCCTGAACATTACAGTTTAAATAAGGCTTCGTGGAGCCCAGTGGGCTGGAGCATTATGAATTCAAAAGCTTCCATCAAAGCTCTGAAACAGCTGCTGTATTGACTTACTAATGAGCAGTGTTGGGCACGTTACTTTGAAAAAGTAATTAGTTATAGTTACTAGTTACTTCTCCCAAAAAGTAACTGAGTTACTAACTGAGTTACTCCACAATAAAAGTAACTAGTTACTAGTAAAAGTAACTATTGCGTTACTTTTGCGTTTCTCGCCCCCGTAACCCTCACCACCCAGCCCCCACCTTCTCGCCGTGTGTTTCCAAAGCCAGCTGAATAGAGTGGACGACAAAGACAAGAACCTGCAGAGAGTTTTGCATTTATTGCAACTCAACGTCAATGACATCAGGGGGGAACGCCATGTGAAGTTTTTTAACAGGGCATTCAGATCTGGTGAAATTAATAACTGGGGATGTCTAATTCTGAAATCCTGTGTGTTTGGGTTGTTATAGATACTGCAACATCTATCTATCCATCTATCTATCAAGATGTATACTCTGCGTGTGACATAAAATATGGATCTCCATCCCTGCCACAAAGGCCATCAAATAATGTTTAAAATAAAAAATACAGTAGGTTGAAAAGGCAGAGTATCCATCCATCCATCCATCCATCCATCCATCCATCCATCCAGATTTCTCCCTTTCATTTGATCGTTCACGCTCTCCATAGTTCTCCTGTGGCGCGAGCACAGGGCGACTGTTGCGCGCCTTTAGCGAGCATGCGCGTTTCCTGTCGCTTGCGCGGTGACTCGTGCCGCCTGCGCTGTGCGGAGATGCAGAGGAAACCATATGTGATGGGGAAACTCAGCTCGACGTAACACCGGTATTTCCATCTGGAAAACACTGTTTTGCTGCTGGAGTCATCCTCACTCTCCATCTCTCTGTGTGTGCTGTACGTTAACACCCGCCAGCAGAAACACCCACCTACACAACTGACAGACGGAATCTCACTATTCATCAGCCATTCTCATCCTCCCCTCTCTCATGACAAGGCGCGCACCTCTGGATGACCTAAAAAATCATCTTTAATATCTCTTAAACAAAAGTAGCACAAACAATATATTTTCTTCTGCACAAATCTGCACTAACGTTGCACTAACAATTCAGTCTATTTGCAGAGTTTTTTGACGTGGGTGGCCGTGTCAGCTTCACGCAGCTGTGCACGAGTCCTATCATGAAAAAAGGTTCATTGTGCGACCTGAGTAATGCGCAGTAACGGGGTGTCTGCAATGGTAACTGCGTTATAGTTACAGTCAAAGTAATTAGTTAGATTACTCGTTACTAAAACAAGGTAACGGCGTTAGTAACGCTGTTACTTTCAACGCCGTTAGTCCTATCACTGCTACAGTAATGAGCCATATTTCTAAATGTTGTATCTTTATCTAAATGCAAGGCTAAGGTGCTAAATGCCTAACCTGACTCCGCCAGATGGATTTGCTACACATATTCATCTGGAAACCTTCCGTTGAAGTATTTTGGGAAGGGGCGAAAATACTGGTTAGCTGTTGGTGATAGACGGGCCAAATAAACCAATCAGATCAACGAAGTATATGACGTACTAACAGAGCGACAATAAAAACACAACCACAAGCCAGGCTACTCTTGCCGAAACCACTCGGGGGAAGAGTAAAAACATATTTTCCTCTGAGAAAAGCCTCCAGAGCAGTGTTTTGCTCTTCTTTCAGTGAAGAAATACTCTGTAATTCTGATAAAACTTGCTCGATAGCCACGCTAACGCTAGTTTCATCGGCTGAAGCCGCCATGTTCTTTAGACTGAACTGTTGCGCTTCTCGTTGCGTCACACCCCAACCCTTTAAAGCCAACGCTGATTGGACGTTCGTTTGGTGAACGGCTCCAAATTTTCTTTAACGGAGAGTCTCCACACTGATCTGCGAGTGAAACCTTAAAAACTTGCGAGATCAGGATGGTCTCACGGGGCTAATGAATGCCTATACCAGCCAGTGTTGGTTTCACCAATAAGAAAATATAATTACAATAGCAACATTCAATCACTTACAGCAGCACTAAGATGGTTTTGAGCAGGGGAAAATATTAGAAATGAGTACTGCAGAACTAAAGAAATCTTCCATTTAGATATAAAATTAAACAAAAGAACGGTAACATTAAAATAGCACCAAATTGACACAAGTTATAAAGTTTTAATGTAAAAAAAAGTGTTAATTTTGTGGTGATATAAACTTTCTAGATACCATGAGCACTCCATGGTGCAAGACTCTTTAAAAATAAATATTTTGCCGCGTTATCTTAATTTTATGTTCAAGTATGTATTTTTGCAAAAATTCTGCTTAGTGTCTTATTTATGTCCATTTTTGCTTAACTTTTAAAAAAACATTTTTAAAAAATGTATTTATCTCAAGTAAAAGTATATATATTAAAAAAATGTTTTTTTTATATATATATTTTTTACACTAGATAAGTATAGTGCACTCTTCTGAGAGAAAACAGACTCTTTAGAGGATAATCTCAATTTACTTTTGTTTTTACATCTACATTTTTAGTTATTTTGTTTGGCGGTACTACAGTTTTGTTCTTTTTGACAGTTTTAATCATATTTATAGGGCTTTGTAAAATGAGAACATACTCTTCAGGTCTATGGGGTTCATGCTACTTAAGTTGTGATTTCAGGCAGCTGCAGCATCCAGCGACAAAGTGGTTGGTATTTATATGTGCATGGAGAAATGACTGGTAAAAGAGAGGCGATGTAACTGAGGCTGAACATAGCATGTGCTGGATCTTCTTCTTTTAACGCTGTGAGAGACGGGACATCTGGAAGGCAACAGAGGACAGCTGATCTTGTGGTTGCCAACAAATGTTAGTAGGCTGAATAAAAGGGATGTAGCTTTTGGCTGGGTGGGGCATCTATTTGGCAGTAGGGCTCATCACGTAGGCACAACAGGGGCATCAACCACACTGGAGTAAACAGGCCAGTACAGGCACGTTTAGGGGCATGCAGGGTGAGAGCGTATAAAATAACGATAGCTGCAACACCTACTACCTACAAATCTTATTTCATTAAGATTTGATTTTTAAATAGACCTTTTTAAATAATGTGACAACATTATGAGGTTCTGATACAACTTCTGGAACTGCAAACAAATAAGGAATTTATGAAAAGAGAAGTTTGATAATGTTAGCAACAGAGAAATGAGTCTGAATAACTGAATGTAGAAAAGCTGTGAAGGATGTACAAAGATAGTGCGATAGTAAGGTACTTCAAGACAGTTCAAGTACTAAAAATGAAAATCGAGGGAAATTGTATTACCTAGTGGGAACAAGAAAACAGAAGGGTGGATATGACTCAATATTGGGAAATCCAAAATGGCATTACACACAAGCTTCATCTGTAGCAACACTGAGCAACACAAGCCGACAAAAGCACATTTCTTGAAGAGCGAACCAATATGTTCATAGAAGAAGGTTCAAAATCACCCGATTTCTGAAACTTATCAGAAGTAAGTTTTCAGAAATTAATGATGCAAATGTTTTTTTGGAGGTTTGAAGTCAGGATTGGTGAGAAAACTTTGACACATTTACAGCCATCTGTTAATTCTTCCAAATTCATACGAAATTATTTTTACTTTTGAGAGAAAAAAATGCATCATCGTCTATAAGAATTAACCCTTGGAAATTTTTGGGGGGGTTTTTTCATATACGTATGCAGTGCATAAACACAAACAAAATCGGTCCATTCAAGTGTTTCTCATGATTTAAAATGTTCTTTCTGGTCCTTCAGAATCTCTTAAATTTTCCTTTTACATCAAGTTACAAAAACATTATAATTTTTGTGCCCCTAAAAGAAATAACATTTCCATCAGAATAAGGCAATTCTTCCAGTGGTTATCCAGGACACATTCTTATCAAAGTTTAGTCAAACAAATTGAAGGAAAAAACAGTTTTGTACAAAGTTATTTATGAGGATCAAATGGTCACTAATTACTTATCTCTATTATACATGTGCGCAATTTCATATTTATTATTACCAGAAAACCAAAACAGCAGCTAGGTATGCTTTTACAGACCAAGGGATTAAAATCTCTACCTCTGATTATCCTGATTTCAATGAGCCTCATCAGATCACTGTCAGTAGAGGTTCAGAGCTGCTCATCCCTGCAGCAGGATTCCAGCCAGGAATTTGGCTTTACTTGGCTCAGCTGCTGCAAAATCACACATTGGTTTAGTCATTTGATAATGATGTGAAATACTTTTAAGTTTGAGATGCTTTCCCTGCTGTGTGTCAGGAGGGGGGTCTCTGTGGGTGTGTTTGTGAGGGTATAGAATAGCTGCTAAAATTAAAGGAATATATTCTTCCGCTCAGTAGTTTGATTGTACCAATACTCTTGGTTTTCCTGCAAGTATGTTTTTTTTCCCACCTGTTTTTATTTGCTAAGAACTCCAGGAGGCGTCTCTTCTCAATGTCCCATCCAACACTCTTTGTGGTTGTTTTGTGGTGTCAGACACAGGAGCAGGAAGCATTTTGTTATGCACAGGAGGTTTCCTGAATGGCACTCTCCCGCTCGGATCATAACTTTAACACTTCTTCTTCCTCCAACAGTAACTTCCTCTTTGGTAGTGACTTCCTTTGTAGACCAACGAGAGCAACATGCCCTCTGGCTGCACAGTCAGAGCTTATATGTACAGAAATACCAGCTTATGCAAGTTACAGCTCCTCAGAGACTTCCAAATTTAAGCTGTTGTTGATGTTGTAAAGGATGTGCAGCATACTTACAAAACAAATGTCCAAATGATTACAAAAAAAGCGTGATTCAATCAATTTTTATGTTTACCTCTTTACAAATGAATGATTAGACGTAGATTTGTGTTGCAGATTTACTTTTCCAAGGAGCAGGTATCTATAGTCCAGAGGCACAGATATAATATTTACATAATGACCATTTATTTATAATATTATTAGAAAAAAATTAAGTTGTATAAGTGTCACATGTCGGAACCAGTTTTTCCTTTTAAGCCATTCCATCATCTTAAGTAAGACAAAAGTCCTTTATAAAAAATGATATAGTAGTGAAGTATCACAGATCTAAACTATAATGGAATGACCCTTGATGAGAGCGTTAGTAAGGCTATGTTCACACTTCTATCCATACAGTACATGTTCTAGATCCATCAGGGTCACAGGGGGCCCGGTGCCTATATCAAGCAGTTTGTGGATAAAAGGTTGGGTCAGTTGTGTACAACCGCATCCACTCCTAACTTAGGGTGTTTTAGTGGCAACAAATAACCTATAAATCATGTTTTTGGCTTGTGGGCAAACATGCATACTGCATTCAGAGAAACCACAAGATCATGGAAGGTTAAATAAAGAGGTGAGAAAAAAAAAAAGGTGACCAAAATGCAGCCCACATTACAGGTCTTGATGCTGTTTCCCAGTTTACTGCTGAAATTTAATATTAGTGGCCTTTATCCTACAAATTAAATGTGTGAACGGCTTAGTTTGGCTACATTTGCCACTGTAGCCTTATATTTTAATTTTAGGTGTTGCTCAGAGTGGTGGAAAGCAAGAAAAGGGATGAGATATAATCCAAATATAAAATAAAAAACAGGAAAATCTGTGAAACATTTAATTAAAATGAAGACATTCAGTTTCAGTAGATGATTCTGGAGGGAGTTTTTAATCCAGGGATTTCCTTCTATTTCTAAACTTCCTTACAGGAAGCAGGTTCCCACTAAAAGCAAAGGTGTCACTGTCTGTAGCTGTTTTTGGAGGTTAAAGGAAGCGGATGATTAGTTGTCACCCTTTCATTGATTTCATCAGACTCTGACTAGCTCTAAGTCAGAGATAGACTGAATGGGATATTTTAAAGCAGATTAGCAGGAAGTACAACGTCTTCCACCTTTGCCTGATTCATCAGTCTTGTTTCTGCATACAGCAGAAGGAAAAGCTGCATAAACACTTCTGGGATGAGATGAGAGGGGGGTTAACGGGATGTTGTTTTAAGCCTTAGATCCTGTTTTTTTCCTTTTGCCCAAAGAGCCGGACCGTCACAGGTGCACGCGCTACTCCATTTCCAAACTTCTCCGTCATACCCTTATCCTCTGCTGGAATAAATCCAGAACTTCCTCCCTATTAAGCTTTTTTCTTTTTTTTGCACACCTTGGCATGGTTGCTTTATTGGCCAAAGACAGATTTTTATTTTTTATTTTTTTTTTGTCTTGTATAACATATTTCCCCCCATTATCAAAATAGAGAAGAAATCTGTCAATCTGTGTGTGAGACCACATTACTGGAGGCCTGAGCAGATGGACAGGGTAAAACAAAGGGTTAAATGGGATTTTATGAGGTTCTGTTAAAAGCTGAAGAGGTAATATAATCCCTCATCTTTGCAGGCTAGACCTGACTAGAAGGAATGGCTGTTTATTGTCACAATGGGGCATAATTCCCCCCCATCCAGCACTCTATCTGAACCTGATGTCCCCTCCTTTAAAAAAAAAAAAGGAAAAAAAGTAGAGTGGTGGAGATGCCTTTGATTATAAATCATTCTCGGGTTTTTTTTAAGTGCCCCACTCAGAAGAATTTCCATTACATCATCAGCTGTCGGTATAGAAAAGCCAGTCGCACCAATTCAAACCATCACAGAAGTAGGATGGCAGGATTCCAAGTGAGGAATCTCATTTTCTTTTTTTTTCTTTTCCTTTTTATATATAAGATCCTAAAATCCCCCAATATTAGAGTGATTTGTAAGACACTATCTCACAGTCAGTGATTTTCAGCTTTTATCAACACAGGCAACAACAAGACACAGAACAAGGTTCCTCCACTTGTTTTCTTAAATTCATTCAGATACAATTTTTTTCCTTTCCTATAGTGTGCTGTTTAAGAATAAATATTAAGGCAGTTTTACAGTGATCCCTGTGAATAAAACCCACAGTTCACATGTGGAACATTTTAACTGAGCTATAAAACTATGTTGCAGCTGTTCTTTGAAATTCTTAAAGGTTTGTCAGAGCTTGTTTTGACTTGTGTACCCCTTTGGGTATTTTGTCTTACCATGAGTACCCCTCTCAGTCAAAGGTATTGATGGTTGTCCAAAAGTGGAATAACTGAAATACAGACTATTTTACTTAATCTTTTATTTTGAGCATTTAATTTTTTTGTAATTTTACTCTTTCCATCTCAAATTTAAAAAAACATAAATATGTTGCCTGGAATTCAGTAAGGAATCAAACTAAATACAAAAAAAAAAATCATATTATAAACCTGTATTTATAAAACTGGAGCCTCTCTGAGTAACTCGCATATAATCACATTTAAACTTGATGAATTGGGAACAAACTACAGAACAAAAATTATACTCAGATTGACTTAATTGGTTTTACTTTGTTTTCATCAACTGAACTCAAACATATTAAAAAAAGTAACTTTTTGATTGATAAAAGCTTGTTTAATTTTTCAAATAGGTCCCCACAAAGCAAAACAGATCCCAGCCCTATTTCATTTTACCACCTAAGAGATAAAAATATTTTTATGTACCCACCATTGCAATGCACTCGCTGACCACCAGGGATACGCATGCCCCTGGTTGCGAAACACTGTGTTAGAGAACAGCAGAACAGACAGCTCAGTGATAAAGTTAGAGAAGAGGCTAAATAAGCTATAACTTTTAAACATATAATGAAATAGAAAATTATATTGTATGTCACATACTGTGTACCAGATGTTTTAAAGGTAATATTAGATAGGATAAACCTAAATAGATTATGGGGTATTTAGAACAAAGTTTGACTTTTATAAAATTGCGATTATGATACCACATAGAAGAAAACAGTTTGATGGGTTTTTCATCTACTGAGGCAAGTGTAAATAGTATCAGTCATTCTTTGTTAACCAGTTTATACAAATAAGTATTTGAAATTGTAGCTTTAATTTTTCTGATAAATAACAACAAAAAAATTCTATTTAGTTGCTTTTTATGGGACAGTGGATCTGTGGATAGATGTGATTAATCTCTCCCTGTTCCAGGGATATGTACCAAAGGCTTTTAAGGTTGATGTAATTAAACCTTTACTGAAGAAACAAATCTCTTGACCAAGATGACTCAGTCAGTTATAGACCTATATCCAATCTTCCTTTCTTATCTAAAATTCTTAAAAAGTAGTTGCCAAACAAGTGTACGACCACTTAAACCATAATTAACTTTTTAAAAAGTTTCAGGCTGGCTTCAGAGCTCATCGTAGCACTGAAACAGCGCTGGTGAAAGTCGCTAATGGTATTCTTATGGCCTCAGATAAGGGACTTGTGTCTGTACTAGTCCAGTTAGATCTCAGTGCTGCATTTGATCCAGTTGGTCATAATATTCTTTTAGAAAGTCTTGAATGTTTTGTAGGAATTAAAGGAATAGTCTAGACTGGTTAAAATCATATTTATCTGATTGATTTCAGTTTGTTCACGTTAATGAAAAAATCTTCCTCATGCTCAAAGCTTACCTGTGGAGTACCACAGGAATCAGTGCTAGGACCAATCCTCTTTACTTTATATATGCTCCAAATCGGTAGAATTATTAGACAGCAATGGATTAATTTCCACTGTTAGGCTGATGATAACCAGCTATATCTGTCTATAAATCCAAATTAAGCTAAACCATTTCATAGATTACAGGCATGTCTCGAAGACATAAAAACCTGGATGACTCTTAATTTTCTGCTCCTGAATGCAGACAAAACAGAAGTTATAGTCTTTGGACCAGAGTCTTTGAAAAAGAAGCTGATTGGTCAGTCACTTCATTTGGAAGGAATAAAATTGATCCCAGATAATAAAGAAAAAATCTTGGTGTTATTTTATCGGGACTTGTCATTTTAATCCCATATCAAAGAGGTTTCTAGAATTTCCTTCTTTCATCTGAGGAATATTGCAAAAAATTTGAAATATCCTGTCTAGGGGTGATGCTGAGAAACTAGTCCATGCATTTGTTACTTCAAGGCTGGACTATTGTAATTCTTTACTATCAGGAAGTCCACAAACTGTAGTTAAAAGCCTTCAGCTGATCCAAAATGCTGCAGCCAGAGTTCTGATGAAAGTTACAAAGAGAGATCATATCTTTCTTATCCTGGCTTCACTTTATTGGCTTCCTGTTAAATCCAGAATAGAATTTAAAATTATCCTTCTCATATATAAAGCCTTAAATGGCCAAGCTCCATCTTATATCAGAAAATATGATTGTTCCTTATGTTCCTAACAAAGCACTTCGCTCTCAATCTGCAGGTTTACTAGTGGTTCCTAGAACTTCTAAAAGTAGAATGGGAGGCAGATCTTTTAATTATCAGCTCCTCTCCTGTGGAATATACTACCAGTTTTAGTCCGTGAGGCAGACACCCTGTCTTCTTTTATTATCCTGAGCTACCTCTATAGTTATGCTGCTATAAGTTTAAACTGCTGGAGGATATAGGGACCCCTTTTCATCATTCAGCTTCATTCTATGTCTACACTCACCGGCCACTTTATTAGGTACCTCATGCTAGTAACGGGTTGGACCCTCTTTTGCCTTCAGAACTGCCTCAATTCTTCATGGCATAGATTCAACAAGGTGCTGGAAGCATTCCATAGGGAGTTTGGTCCATATTGACATGATGGCATCACACAGTTGCCGCAGATTTGTCGGCTGCACATCCATGATGCGAATCTCCCGTTCCACCACATCCCAAAGATGCTCTATTGGATTGAGATCTGGTGACTGTGGAGGCCATTTGAGTACAGTGAACTCATTGGCATGTTCAAGAAACCAGTCTGAGATGATTCCAGCTTTATGACATGGCGCATTATCCTGCTGAAAGTAGCCATCAGAAGTTGGGTACATTGTGGTCATAAAGGGATGGACTTGGTCAGCAACAATACTCAGGTAGGCTGTGGCGTTGCAACAATGCTCAATTGGTACCAAGGGGCCCAAAGAGTGCCAAGAAAATATTCCCCACACCATGACACCACCACCACCAGCCTGAACCGTTGATACAAGGCAGGATGGATCCATGCTTTCATGTTGACGCCAAATTCTGACCCTACCATCCGAATGTCGCAGCAGAAATCGAGACTCATCAGACCAGGCAACGTTTTTCCAATCTTCTATTGTCCAATTTCGATGAGCTTGTGCAAATTGTAGCCTCAGTTTCCTGTTCTTAGCTGAAAGGAGTGGCACCTGGTGTGGTCTTCTGCTGCTGTAGCCCATCTGCCTCAAAGTTCCACGTACTGTGCGTTCAGAGATGCTCTTCTGCCCACCTTGGTTGTAACGGGTGGTTATTTTAATCACTGTTGCCCTTCTATCAGCTCGAACCAGTCTGGCCATTCTCCTCTGACCTCTGGCATCAACAAGGCATTTCCGCCCACAGAACTGCTGCTCACTGGATGTTTTTTTCTTTTTCAGACCATTCTCTGTAAACCCTAGAGATGGTTGTGCGTGAAAATCCCAGTAGATCAGCAGTTTCTGAAATACTCAGACCAGCCCTTCTGGCACCAACAATCATGCCACGTTCAAAGTCACTCAAATCACCTTTCTTCCCCATACTGATGCTTGGTTTGAACTGCAGGAGATTGTCTTGACCATGTCTACATGCCTAAATGCACTGAGTTGCCGCCATGTGATTGACTACTTAGAAATTAAGTGTTAACGAGCAGTTGGACAGGTGTACCTAATAAAGTGGCCGGTGAGTGTATTCTCTCACTCTGCAGAATTTGTTAGTTCAATCTCTGACATTATGCTCTCTCTGCTCTTTCTCATGGTAGCGTCATCTTGTCTGTTTCTGTTTGGCTGTGACACAATCCCAAAGAGAAATATAAGCTGTGCTTCTGCCATCAACACTTTTGTTTATAGATGTTAAAGATCTGCCTGTTTTTCAGTGTTGTCCTATTTCTCAATTAACTGTGACTGGCTGGATTTTCTCTCATGGGAGCAAATGGGAGCTGGCTCAGAGATCATCTACCAGGATGTGTGTTTCTTGGATGGGGCCACCTATGGAACTGGTTGACAGTTGCCTTTTTTATTTATCTCTGCTTTTTTTATATGTCTGCCTCTCTCTCCTTGAACTCCAGTCAGCCTCGGCAGATGGCCGCTCACACTGAGCCTGATTCTGCTGGAGGTTTCTTCCTGTAAAAAGGCAGTTTTTCCTCTCCACTGTCACTAGAAGTATGCTTTTTGTGAGGGATTTCCTTTGAGTCAATAAGTCGATGCAATCAACTGGTTTTTCTTAGATAGAAAACGTTGAATAAATTTGACTGAATGATCTGGTTGAATGTCTCTGTAAAGTGCCTTGAGATTACATTTTTATTGAATTGATGCAATATAAACAAACTGAATTGAATAGAATTGACAGTGTGTTTGCTCAGGACAGCATTTATGTCAGTAACAAGATTACTACTGTATATATCATATGTTTTCAAATATTAAAACAAACCAAAACAGGCAAAAACGACAATATATTAAAATAGTTGAAATACTGGAAACTCACAGCATCTTACCCTAACCAGCTAATGAACTTCAAACAATTGTGACATTTTTATGAGGATCTAAATTGTTATTTATAATATGAAGGAGCTTCAAAATTAATAAACTAAGACTGAAATGAGCGCATCAATAGTCAGAGGGTGCCGACATATCCCTCACATGGACTAGAAGCACCCTACCTGGGCTACGGACAAACAGAGTAGGGGTTTCTTTTTTAAAACATTGTGTGAGATCTTTACTAAAAGTGTATGATCACCAAATGACTACAGATCTCTGCTTAGTAGCTTATTTCCCAAGACATATCTTGACTTCCACTTTAAATGAATACCTGTATTTACTTAATCTTTAAAAAAAAATCCTGGATCCAGATGGTGGTTGGACCGTCACCAAAATGTTAAGGATTGTTCCTTGGACTGAGGTGTACCTCTGGTAAAAAGTTAATTAACATCTTTTCTTAACTTTACAAAGTATCCTGTACACAGACAGGATATAGACAAACACACACAAACTCTCCTAAAGGCATAACCTCCTCTGCGGAGGTAAAAATCTGTTTTGTTAAACCATGGTAGCTCAACGGCACAGAATTGTCCTTTATTGTTGAGAACGAGGCTTGCCACTGTTATATTTCTGCTGCCACTACTTTGTGTAGCGGAAGGCTACATGTTTGTGAGAGCAAAAAGGGCGGAGCCTCTCCTTCTCTGAGTTGTTGGCAGAGCAGAGCAGGGTAGCTATCAGTTGAACCAAGGATAATGTCTGCTGTCTCCTTTTTTTTTATGAGTAAGTTAATGCTTCTGCAAAGATGCATTCACAAGGTACGGATAATGACAAAGTCCAGTGATTCCCGTGGAAATAATAGGAGATCCGCTGCAGAAGAACCAACATTTATGAATCACTGTACCTCAAGATTTGCATACAAGGTTGCACCTCATATTCCATTCTCTACAACCATAAATGGTCAATGCAAATTACCTCAATATTGTTAATGTGTAATGGCCTGCTGACAAGTGACATTCCATGGCTAATATTGGCAGCCACAGAGAAGATTAAATCAGAGGCAATTGGACAATCATGCAATTTATCTAAAATAAAAAACGCAGATCAACTAAGGCAGAAATAGATGATCTATGAATTTATTGCTGAGAATGATTTTGTTTCTAAAAGCGGCTTTAGGTGGAGTTGATCAAAGGTCCTATATAATGTTTCTTAAGCCTTCCAAAGCCAACTATAGACATATCAGATGCCACTTTTGTATATTTGACGAGTGTTCTTGCAGTGGACAGTGCTTTCTCCTTTCCTTCTCACCCTATGCACCACTGATATTGAGAACAACACAGAATCCTGACACTTACAAAAATGCTGAGATGACTCTGCTATTGTAGGGTTTATAGAAGGTTAAGGGGAGGGAGAGTACAGGGAACTGGTGGACAGGTCTGCTGATGGACTGAATGGAACAAACTGTGGCTAAATGTCAGCAAACCACAGAGATGGTAACAGACTTTTAGAGGAAGAAGCCACCTTCACATGCAGTACAGACCAGGGGAGATGATTAAGCACTACAAATAAGTCAGTCACAATGTTTTTGTAGAAGTCTAACATTGATGGTGTGTTCAGGCAAGACTCTTTGTTTGAGGGTGCGTTTTTTGTTTTTTTTTTTGTATGAGATTAACCTAAAAACAACAGGTAGGGGATTCATCTGAGGGTTTCAGTACAATCATAGCTGTTTATTGAAGGACTTGCATCAGGGCCAGGAAGATCCACAAACTAAAAAACATCACCAGGAGTGCTGGATCAGTGATTAGTCTCTGGCTGCAGACATCTGAGAAAATTGCCCCGATTTACACTACCCATCTGAAACCGATTCGTGCCGAGTTCGGACTGAGTTTGGATCAATTAACCCTGCCAAGCTGGGTTCTTACTGTATACACATCAGGTTAGATTTCTCACCTCCTATTAGTCCAGGATATTACAGCTCTCAAGGCGGGAATAACGCAAACAAAAATGGCAGCATCCATAACTTGTATGCCTGGATAGCGTCCTCCATCCAAATTTCTATGAGAGCCTCAGTCCGGGCATCATCACAGGCTGCACCATGCTCTTTTGATTCCATGGAATTGTTTTTAGGCTGAGAAGAACTGTGTGTTGTGAACAGATAAAGAGAACTGTGAATTCCAACTCCAGACATGGCAGAAAAGATGCAAAATGAGTCAGCTAACTGTAAATAGGAGATGAAGCAGTCTGCTCATGCACTCTTTGCTATCCGAGAACCGAGCTACAACTGAACCGTGCCGAGCCCTACTGTTGAACTACTAGATTTATTACGGTTTGGTTGTTTCTGGCACGCTCCAGTTCAGTTCAGTTCCATTTACACTCAACAATTATATCAGTTACCGTGCTCGGACCATTCTGGCATGTTTCAAAAGGGTAGTGTAAATGTGGCTTATGATGACCAGGAGAATACAGAAGAAACTGCTATCCATCATGATCCATCAGAACCATCGCTTCCACAGCATTCTGAATAGAGTAACTTTTCGATTATTGTTTAAGCTCCACCGTCAGGCAGACTGACAAAGGAAATCCTTCTTGCAACATGCAATGATTTTTGGACCAATCTTTAATAGGATTTAGATTTTATGGTGTTTTTTTTATCTCTGCATCTTATACTGATAATGCACAATACCTTCCCAATGTTGAGATACATTAAGTACAACTAATCTCATCTGATTAAATAATGCCTTGGGCACTAGTAGGGAGTAAATATTTTTTCTGAAATATTACTTGTTCTCTGGTGCAATGTTTTCCAACCAACTAGAAAAATGCTCACCTTTACTGCATTGCAGCCTCTCTCAATGTGTGACGTTATCCCAGAGCCGCTAAACTATGTTGAGGATGTAGTGACACTACAAAACAGCCCTGGAATTTGACTCACCCAGCAGACGAAAGGATAACAACCCTTATCGTCTGGCTGAATCTGCGCACAAAAAGTTATCGTTGCCTCAGCTGTTGATAACACGTGTTAGGAGCACACTAGTATTGTTGTTGTACAGGAGTATTCACAAAGAAATTAAGATCTTTCTGGTTGAATCAATACAAAACAGGTGTCTTAAAAACACAACACATACTGTAAGTAATGCTGAATCATAACATCGTCTATACTTCCTTCCATCTGTATCTTACCTTTGCGCTAAGCACGTGCAGAAAAACCAGATAAAGGAGTTAAAGCTGTGTCTGACTTAGGGAGTTTAAGGTCATATAAGAATGGTGTGGCACTACTGCCCTCAGTCTAAGCTGCAACTGGTTCAATGTCTAACTGACTAGAAGACAACATATCTTCTCTATGGAAATCCTAAGACTACTTCATTACTAGATAATCTTAATTAGTACAATAGTTAACTTACTGTCCAGAAACCTCTGAAAATACACCGTTACAAACGTAAAGGTCATATTCAAAGTATTTAAAGTTTGAAAAATTAGAAAATGATAACTTACCAAAACTTTAAAAGCTAGAACAAAACAGTTTATTTTACATGTATCGTCAATTTCTTAAAACTACAGTTGTCAGTCTTAATGTTTAAAGAGGAGCCGATTTCAAGACTAAAATTATTATATCACTTTATTTCCTGGGTGCGTATCAAGAGCTGAATAACATTTGCTAACACTACAAACAGGTAACCTTAATGCTCATGTTTTATGCCCTGCATCTGTCTGCAGAACACCCAACTCATCTCTCTGTTCCTTATCATTTACCCTTTTTTTCAGTTTTTTCTTGCACTCTCACAAGTACAGAGAAACCAAATTAACTCTGCATTTAACCCACCCACTTGGGAGCAGTGGGCTGCCATTGTGCAGCATTTAACCCACCCACAAAGGTGGCAGTGAGGGGTTAAGGGTCTTTGCTCAGGGACCCAGATGGCAGTCTGTGGGAGTGGGGCTTGAACTCAGAAACTCTGGATTCTAAGCGCAATGTCCTAAACACTAGGCCATCCCTCCCCTCATCACAGAGGAGGCCTCACCATGCTGAGGCTGCACAACTGTTTTCCAACTGCCTACCAACAATGCGTGTGCAGGGGGGGGGGAAACAGTTGATGACAAAATTGGCAGCCTTAATGCTAGAGCACTGCCCTTTCTATGAGTCTACACCACATCAAGTGACCATGCTCTTCTTCAAGAACGCTGACCAAACCTCTCAAAGGTGAAAAAAAGCATCTCTGTGACTTGCTGTAGAAACTAGCAAAACCACTAGGTTCTAAACTTAGTGCTTAAGAACCACTTGGTCTCAGCTTTGAGCAGAAAAGATCACTACACTCACCTCACTGCATGCTGATTAGAGACAGCGGGTGTTGTTTACTGATAAGCATGGCATGATAAAGGTAGGTGCTTCCAGGAGAGGCCGGGCAATCACTGTTCTATGTAAACCGGTACTGCAAACTCATTTTCTGGGACAGGGAGTGGCTGCTGTTCAGAGAATAGGCTTAATTTTATTTGGAAATATATGAATCAAGCAAAATATCACTTAGTCTTAGGGCATGATTTCCATTAAGGAAAATGATTAACACATACATAGTTAAGAGCTCAAAAAGGATGTTTTTTCATCACATAGACCTTTTAATTGTAGGCTATGTTTAACGCCTGTGACCATTTAAAACCAAATGTATCATATTATATTTTTTGATCCTCTACATTATCAGTCATATTTTTCCTCTTGAAAAACCTGATTAGTGTAGACACATGTTGTGAGCAGAAAATCCAGAATACCTTATTTAATTTAATAATTCCAAACTGATTAATTTTACTGACGACTCTAGTTTAAATAAAAACTCAATTATTTACGCAATTAAAATTAGGTCAAAACATAAATGTTTCATGAAGAGGAAGCTTTTCCTCCATAGTATTATTTTATGCAGAAAAAAAAGTTTCCAAGCTAATGACAGATTTAAAAACATATTTTTGGGTCTTTTAAGTCATTCTGTTGTGAAAATGCAATTAAAATGTTCTCTTAAAAAAAAAAGTTAATATACCATATTCAAACCAATAATTGGTTCCTTTTTGTTTTTAGTCAGTATTTAGAGCCATCACAGAGGGACCAAATAGTCTTTTAGGGTTTTATCAGTCTTTTCATGATAGAGAAGGATTATTCCTAGCAACTACGAAAAACCAAGTTAAAGAGATTCCTGACTTATTATATAATTTCACCAATAATAGGAGCTGAAGTGTGTTAATATTTTCTGAACTACAGCAGGTTTAGTCGTCCGTCTTCCTGTCTTTTCTTTCATAGCTCCATAGAGAGTCACATTGTGCAGCGGCTCAAAAGCAGCTTGAAGTAAGCTTCAGATCTGGGAAATGAACCCATTGAACTCTTACAGTAGAAGGATGTTGCGTGCTAAAGAAAAGGCAAATAACAGAATCGACAACTGCAGACTCTAACAAACGGTAAGCAAGATGAGAGCAGAGAGAGGCAAAACAAATCCAGCAAAAGTTCAGCTCAACAAAGCAAGTCTTGGTTTCTCACACACCACCTGCTCCTGCCTACAGTCTGATCTGACGCACATCCACCCTCCTGGACTTTAATGTGGGGAAGGCTGGTATTTTTGGTTCCTCGCTGCATCTTCCTTCCTTCCTCCAACAACTATCTCCAAGACATCTGTGAGCAAAGTTCAGCCTCCGGCCTAGAAAACACCATTTTGCATTCATAGAGAGTCACAATCTGTGACACTTTTCTTTGTCAGACTGGAGGCCTGTCCTTTATTCTTTTCGTGATTTAGGCCCATGAGCTAAAGAGATGTTTGCAATTTTCCTTTTTTGTAATATACTATTGTGTTAAAACTTTTATACCACTACCAGATTTTCTTCTGGATATTCTGTCACCTGCTTTTTCTGCCCTTGAGAATGAGTGCATGTATGCAGGACTGTAGTTGGTATAGAGAATGGAGGGTTTTCATCATATAGAGAAAGGAATGACAGAAAGTGGTTGTGGGGGATGGTTGGTTGTGTCCTACAGGTGACCAAAATCTCTTCATTTCTCTACTGTTAGTGAGAATTGGGCAATTAACTGAGAAAGCTTCCTGGAGGGGAAGCGAAACGTCTTCAAACCTTGGAAACCCAGTCCAGTGGATTGTTTTTTAAACTTTAATGGAATGACTATGACCTGGATGACTGGGAATCTTCATCAGCACCCATAATGTGTAAAATTCCTGGGAAATAGTCCCCATAAGGTAACAGAAACATGGCCACACACATCCACATCTTCTGCTACACATAAACAAGATTTTATTCACACCCTGTGGGTAATAAAATAGACCACCTGCCCTTTATGTAAATACTGAATGCAACATTACTATGTATATATATTTTTTTCAAACTTTTCTTCAAAAATGTTTTTGTTTGGAATATTAATGTGTTTATTATTTTCTGGTTGCTTTATTTCCTCCTGGGCGGTATTTAGATTTTTTTTAAGTGTGTTCTCTAAGGAACCTATTTCACTTTTTCTAGAATGTTTAATTTTTGCCTATGTCCAAGATGTCTAAACAAAAAAGTATTAGTTTCAGAAGGATGAAAACAATTATTGATTCTGTTAGCTGAAAGACAAGTTTTTTCTTGATAAGAGAGACAAATGAATGTATGTCTGTAGCAACCAACTCTGACCTTTCACACCATGTCACACAAAACCCCACTAGGAAATATGGAAGTGGCAGCATCATGCTATGGGCTGCTTTTCTTTAAATGCTGGTAATGGTTTAATCAGCAATCAGTTTTGACCCAGAACATTTTTGATGACTGAGTTTATCATATCTACATGTTTGACTTTTATTTTTTTTAATCTTATCTTCCAAAAATAACATGATGCAATGCACAAGAAACAGGCAACATTTATTGTGTAAAAATACCTCTTTTTTATTGAATTTCCATCATTACAATTGCACACAATCATTTTGAGCAATCTAAATTATTTATAGAAATTCGTTGAGCTCTAAGTGAACAGTCATCAGTCTTTAGCGGAGGCTTAAGAGACATGGAAATATACTGAGAACTTCACTTCCCATGGAGCTGTAAACCCAAAGTAACCCTCCCCAAACCCACCCAACAGCAATGAAAAGACCCTCTTCCATGTACAGTAGCATCCCAGGATTAACACCCTCCCCCCATCCCAGATTAAAGAACACAACACCGCAACATCAGAAGTTACATACAGCTGTGTGTACCAGCGGTTTACCAACAGAAAGCTCCACGGGGTCACAAGTCATGTTGCAGCATGAGAAATGTGCACACGCAAACGATAGATTTACACCTGAAATAATCCTAAAAAATAATCTGTAAAGGGCTTAAACTCTCCCTCAACCGCAGGCTTTCTGATAATTCTTTAAACTTTAAACATGTGAAACTAAAAAAAAAAAAACTAATTTCCTCCAATTCTCTTCAAGGCTCACATCTCTTCACGACCTTTCAACGACAAAATAAATAAACGGTTACCGCTAAAGCTGCATCATCCACACATACGTGCCTGCTGCTGGCGTGAAGTCAGATTGTCATGGGATGTTCCCACGCTGACGTCCTGACCACGGCGAGCAAAGTTCACCCGGCAGGTGATACCAGGGTGGAAATAGACTTCCTACATACATACAAACATGAACAAGCAACAGAAGCGACAAAGATGCAGAAAAGAAGGTGCTGAAGATTCTTAGAGGAATGGTTTCACTATTATTTCCAAAGATATGAAAATAAAGACAGTTCTGCTGTTTAACAAGTTACCAGACTGGGAGAGAAAAGAAAGCATGAAGATATGATTTATGCTTGACCGGTTTTCTTTCTTTTCAGCCATTTGAAAACTCTTTCTAGGTCAACTGTGGATACGTAGCAGATTTTAATACAGTCCCAAAAAAAAAGGACATTTCTCCTTGGCCCATTATTTCTTTATTTAAAAAATGCTCATTTGAAATAGTAAACCCTTTTTTTTTTTTTTTTGTTTAAGCGATACCAAATTTGTAGAGGAAACTATAATTTTGAGTCCAGCAGCAAAGATGTGGATTAGACCTGCTAAAAAATAAAGAATAATTAACATATCCTCTCTGTCTATGCCTAATAGTCTGCTGTTGACTTCTTTATTTATCTGATTGGATAATTAAAGTTATATATGAGCAATATAATACAAGCAATTTTGAAACACTTATATTTAACATATAACAGAGTTTGGGATAAAAGGGCACAGCCTAAGTAGCCTGACATCTCCTGCTGCTGGTCATTGCAATGATCTCACACTAATGTGGGAGGCTATCCTATTATTTAATAAGCACCCTGTGTTAGCAAACATATGCAGGATCTTATTTCAAATTCTTTTAACCCTTCAGTGGTGGAAGACCCCGTTTTTCTTCTATCACTCTTCCTCCTCAACCATCTGTTCACCAAAAAAAAAAAAACATTTCTTCACAGAACTACCCACCCTACATACAGCTGTTTCCACCTGAACACTATTTTAAATGTTCTAAAACATAAACTTTTATTGATATTCTATTTTACCAAATGCAGAAGGGTGTTTTTTGTTTTTCCTTTTGTTTTTGTCAGATATGGAACATATTGAAATACATTTCTCCAATTAAATCCATGAAAAAGCAAAAAAAGATAAAAATAAATCAATATATATGAGGTCTATATTTTCTTAAAATGCAAGTATTAGATATGCAGCGGTTGTTGGAAAGAAAATAATTGTTAAAGCAATAACGTTTGGAACATCTGGCACCAGACCTGCATGTGGGTCTTTAGCTCCTCTGTAGCAAGTCCTCAGTTGTTTTTAACGATAAAGGTACTGAGAAAAAAAAAAAGATTTCATTTGCTATTCACTCAGGTTACCTTTATCTGAAAAAAAATTATTGTGTTAAAAAAATTACAATAATTTTGTAGGAACAAGAAGTACTGCCCATGCCATTATTGTGTATGTCAATTAAGCTTGAAAATGAAAAAAAGAAAAAAAAAAGAAAATTAATTTAACAAAAAACAAAGTATACAGTATATATATATATATATATATATATATATATATATATATATATATATATATATATATATATATATATATATATATATATATATATGTGTGTGTGTGTGTAAAACTGTTAATTCATGTTAACCTTTCCAGCTTTTTGAAAAAGGTTTCTCAAGGTGTTGCAGCTTTTTACAGATGTATTTGGAGCTGTGTTGGAGTTTAGAAAAACTGTCAAAGAAATCATCAACATCAGTGTAATAATGATAGAGCCCTTGTTGCAACTGTCCGCTTTCTTCTGATCATTTACCGTTCAGTGTTTTCCCTCTTTGCAGCACCAGCAGCTAACGCTTCGAAGCCAGAACAAACATTGAAAGGTGACGGTTCATTTGAGGATTTTAACACTTTAAGGAGTCCTCTGAGCTAAAGGCGGTGGGGTCTAAGCCAACAGGTTATTACTTAATCTGCAAAAACAGAAAAAAGCTCAAGACAAAATACAAGACTAAAGCAGAAGAAGGGTAGAAAGTTGGTTCTGAAGGCCAAAAACTCAGCATTTCTACAGTGCATAAACTAAAATCATTAGATCCTGCTTTGAGCTCTGAAATAAAAACACAACAAAAAGTGACTGAAAATAAAGAGAGCTTTAAGGTTCAAGAAAAGGCGAGGGTATCATTTCGATTCCCCGCAGCGTCTCCAAACCTGCCCTCCGAACCAACCAAGGCAACAACAGGCACGAATACAAACACCCTCAAACTACTGCAAGAGCAACATCACAGAGAAACGAAAAGTCCTAAAAGCCGACAGGAAGTGGGAATATGATGCCATGCAGTGAGTGAAGAGGGAGGGAGCCCAACCCTGCATCATCCTCATTTTCTTGGACGTGTTTTTGTTTTTTTTTCCCATTATAGAGGCACATAGAAGGTATAAAAGTTACATTTTAAAAGCATTTACCTGTTCGAGCCCAGAAAAACACAAAAACAAAAACACACGCAGCCCGCAGAGGCAAGCGAGAAGAGTCTCTAGTGGATCGCTCAAGTCATTAGAAGGACACAGCAGTTGTAATAAATAAGAGTAACTGCAGTTGATATGAGTGTAAGATGGATTCAGGGGTGGTCCTAAATAATAACATTAATAAAGTATTAACAACAATAATGGTAACAATGTCCAGTTCCTTTATGGTGAGCATGGAGTGGAGAGGGTTGTGATTGGCTCAGTACGAAAAGGAGGAGGATATGGAGCAAAATACAGACGCAATGCAAAATACAAACGCTGGCTGAAAATAAAGCGTGTGGAGGTCGGCGTGGCTGCATCCAGCATCCCAAAAAAAACCATGAGCTGCAACAAATCAAAACTAGAAGGAGAAGGATCACTACTTATTGGTCAAAGGTTGAGGAAATTTAATCGTTCAAACACTGTCCAACTAAAGGAGTATTTATAACTTTTATGGCCGCTCTGTACCGGAATAGATAAATCTTTATTATTTAAGCAAACATAAGAGTCTTTTGGTTTCGGTTTGTTCAAACTCACAGGAAATCACTCTGAGCTTGAATATCCAGACCAGAAAAAACTATGAAAAGGTAGGAAGAGACAAGATAAGTGCTAATGCATTTATAGCCAATAAATCAAATATAACCCTGGATCATCAAAAATAGATAAAGTAGTTACAGGTCCGTCATGATCTGTCAGCTTTAACTTTTACTGTTTTATATAGTATAAAGACACATTTTACAGGAGAAATAACTATTAGACTATCTTTAAAAATCAAATTATTCTTTATGTTGACATCAGTTTTTGAGGATAAACCTTTATCATTATTGAAGACTGCTTCCTTTCTTCTTTAGTTCAACAAAAGATCAGGTATCAGCAGGTCAAAAGTTGAAAGAAAAAAAATGATCTAATGTTAATTTGAAGATTTATTCAAAATGTCAGCCCGCTCCACCATAAACAAGCATGCATGCTGTTCTGAAGCCTTTTGTGTTAAAATTATGATTTTTTTTTAAATCAGATATGTGACATCAGACAGTTTTATTCTACCTCTTTTTAGTACCGCTGCTTGTCAACTAATACTAACCGACCTTTTTACTTTTTCCTTCAGAAGTGAACGCAGATCGTCTCATGAAAGTTAAGGTAATCGGATTAATTTGATGCAGCTCAATGGCCCTGAAATGCTGAACATCAGCCATCCTCTCATCTGCGGACCTCTCACAATCAAAAGTGACTCAAATCT
This sequence comes from Cyprinodon tularosa, assembly GCF_016077235.1. Lineage (NCBI taxonomy): Eukaryota > Metazoa > Chordata > Actinopteri > Cyprinodontiformes > Cyprinodontidae > Cyprinodon > Cyprinodon tularosa. The sequence continues at coordinate 728,881 of NW_024039674.1, read as the reverse complement.
GGCTCTACCCCCACCTGCATCCGTTTGAACTCATCCATCACCTCACAGCACACAATCACCAACACTCACAGGCAGCCTAGAGCCGAAGATGCATTAGGTAAACGTCATCGGTAAGGAAAGCAGTTGCACTGCGGTACCTATTAATGACCCTTAGGGGGCTCTGAAGTCTAGGACCAGGCTCCACGGCTGCTCATCATTGGCCATCAGAGATATATTCTGTACATGCACTCAGTAAACAATCTGATGCAAGAGTTTTGCTTTGAGTAGGCAAACATTTAGATTATACACAGAAAGCGTTACATCATCCATCTTTTGTTTTCTTTTTTTTCTTTATAAGATCTACATATCTTCCATAACTCTCCAGCAAGAAAACAAGTTTGAACGCAATGATGAATGCCGTGGTCAGCTTCGTTAATATTGGGAGTACTGGGTGGATCTAATGTGACCACAGAGCGAGGCTTTTGCATACAAACATCTTGAATTATTCCAGATTATACAAAGGGTCTCCCCCTCACCCCTCCCGCCAGCTTTCAGGGAACAAGAAGGCCGCCTCCTCGTTCTGCTTCATCCTCTGGTTGGACTCTGAAGGGGTGAAAGGGAGCGATGATTGGGTGAACGGGGGGGGGGGGGGGCTTGGGGCTGTGGCAGGGGCTTTTTATATGGCGGGATTTTATTTTATTTTATTTAAGTTTTCCTCCCTCTGCGCCGTGCGCATGTAGAACTCAGTCTCCCAGGATGACTTTCACAAAGCTAGCCACGTCGGTTTCTTTGGCCTCGTGGGAGGTGAAGAAGGGATGTTGCTGAGGAGGAGATGGAGATCAGGTTAGTCTGAGTAAGAGCAGAGGGTCAGGCTTTAACATACAAGCTTTGCGTGTTTTGTCTATTATGACAAAGAACTATTTTTCTCCCTCTACCCAATTTTCTCTTTAATAAATAAGTTAAACTTATGAATGCCTTTCTCACTTAGCATAAAGCATTTGAAGTTATTACAAACATTTTACTTTTTTTTTTGCATCTGTGCTCATTTGTCACACTTTTGCTTAAATATTAATTTAAACTTGGTTTTTACCCAGTTTGGGCTGCCATTGAGTAGAATAGACTGGTTAAACCTAAATCAGTAATGACTTGTAGGAGTTATTTAGCATCTTTCTGTTTTGCTTTGGCGCCCTCTAGTGGTCGCGGCGCCTGCAAATTTAATGTAAAGATATGTAAAGCCATATTTTTCTGCATATAAATCTGCAGTAGAATTTGATAAATTTGCTGTAAATTGTTCTGTTTCTCTTTTTTTTTTATTTACACAATTTTCAATTATTTGGCAGGTTTGTTGTCACTATTTTTTATCTCTTTGTGGATCACACTCTTATTAGGTTGTCATCGTCTGTCTTGGAGGATTTTCCTTCAGGCGTCATAGAACTCTAAATTTTCATTGGTTGCTTTTTCCTCTCTTTGTGTCTTCAATATGTCTGCTTGCAGAGGTTTTACATCTTTACATGTTCATTCTGCAGCATGACATAAATGGCCGCAACAATGTGGAGGATAACCGCTTTGGTCTAGTGTGGGTTGGTTTGGTTTTGTTGGGTGTGTTTGGTTAGATCAATCTCTGTGTTTTGTTTGACTGACTTTCTTGTGTGCATGAATCACTTTTTGAATATCTTTTTGATCAATTGGGATCCTTGTTTGGTAATAGTAGATTATATAGAAACACAGACAGTAGCCTTTAATCTCCCTACTGCGTATTTTAAGCCAAGTTGACAAAAAGCAATAATAAAACTGAGGAGAGTGTGAAAACAAAAGAGAAAACTCACCATGAGTTCCGCATATGTTGGCCGCTCTTTGGCATTTTTCTTTAAGCTGTGGGGAAAAAAACCCAAAAACAAACAAGGATGAATTGAGCAATGCTCCAAAGAAAAGCTGCAACAATTTTAGCAAACTGACTGTCTCACAGTCAGTTTCACAGTTAACAGGAAACAAGCAATTGATTTGAGCCAATTAGTGAGATAACGGATAGAATATGAGCAGTGTCACATTATTTTGCCAGTAAAGCTCAGCTGACTATTTTCCATAAAACTATTTTCCCAAAATACAACTCAGAAGTGCTGCAAGAGTGGGAAGGAAAGTCCTTTCTGTAGAAAAAGCTGGATTCACAACAAAATATTGCCAACGGTTTCTGGCACATTGGAGTCAAAACACCAACAGACAGTTACTGGATCATCTTACAGAGCCCACACGTCCTGTCAGAACCATGATGATCTCAATTCAACAGAGGGAAGAAGTTCTTTTTAAGGACAAACCTGTTCTGCAGGCCTAGCTTACCTGCAAAGACGAAAACAGCTGCCATCTAATAAAAAGTGTTCATCATGCTTATTTAGACTATGAAAACTTTGCAGAGACTCTAAAGAATTTCCTGGAAAGATCCGTCATCGGCAACAATGAGTTTCACTATTAGCACACAGAACACTGCTGCGAGAGCCTTAAAAATGCTGCGTTATTTTAATCAGTGAAACCATCATGAGGACATAAGGGTCACTGACTTCCATCTGACTTGTTTTGTTGATTTAAGGCAGGAATTATGGATTCTTATCAATCATAACCAAGGCAGGTTTCTTCCTACCAACAAAGCTGCCGCAGTTCCTGTAAATTGCTAAGCTAGTCTTCATTTATAGGAAATGAGGAATAAAAAAAATCCTCCAAACCTGTAAAGAACACATATCGCGGATGGAGTCAGACCAATGAGCAGCCTCTCTGCTGTCACTTATAAATAAATAATAATAAATTTAACTTTATTGATCTGAGAGGGAAACTTCGGACTGAGTAACACTACAGGCCTCTTTTTCATCATCTTTGTTCAGGAATGTCTACTAGTAAAAAAGAATTACCGTAGTATCCAGACTATAAGCTGCTACTTTTTTCCCATGCTTTGACCCATGAGTTTTTTAAGAAGGTTCGGCTTTTCTGTGGATTTTTCCTAACCACCAGAGGGGGAAGTCAAAGTACAAAATGAAGGAATAAGGGGCTTAATTTTCATTTAGCAAAATCACATAACAGCAGCAGGCACAACGGAGAACAAATGTCTCGAATTTACACATTTTGACATTTGTTTGCCTTATTAAAGCTGCTGAAGAGCTGCTAAACCAATGAAGAGACTGGGCTCTTATGTGCAGATTATGTAAGTATGTTTCCAGTTGTTTTTTTTTTTTTATTTAGTGGGCACGGCTTATAGTGAGGTGAGCTCTATATTCTGGAGAATACAGCACTATTATGATACTCTAAAGGGTGCAGTCATACCATTGTTAATGCCCTTTTTCAACGTTTTCCTTCTAATAAACATTTAGCTAATCTTCTATGATACAAAGGACTAAATGGCCAGCTATTAAAAAAAATAATAAGAATGTCCATTTTTCTGTAGGCATTATTGTGACATTTGTGTATTGAGGAGATATCGTTATAATTCTTTAGTAAAGGAAGGTAGTAAAATAGTATAAATGTTCTTAAAGGCAAGTTCTACAAACAAACAGATCATAAACCTAAACCTGTGTGTTCTATTGAATGTTATGACTGCAAAGTACAGATGCAATCACATCTTATTCCAAACCTGCATAATGAGTGCTTTATGATGAAAATATAACTATAAAAGCATCTTTAACTTCAGAGAAAGAATTCTCTAGTAGAGAAAGGCATATTAATTTGTAAACAGTCATAATTTTCTTCTTCTTTTTTTTAGTTTTACTTAAACTTCAAACTAAGATAATACATAAAATGAACAGCTTTGACCCAAGAAGAGCCATTTGTCAGCATATGTTATTGTGCAGCGGAGAAATAAAAAAGTGTTTTCTCTCCTCAAATAAAAGGTTGATAAAAAAATGTCACAGATCTCTAATGGGGAAAAAAAAACTCAAATAAAAACACATTTTGATGGAGGAAAGGGGCAGCTGAGCAAAGCAGAATGGTGCAAAATGGACATTCTGCCAATTTAGATACAGGTGATAGCTGATGCACAAGTGGATTTGGGTAAAAAATAAATCACGATTTACACTGACGTATGCAAGAAGGTCAAGACAGGCCCTCACAAACATAAATAAGACCCATGCATTAAACCCATGCATTAAAGTACTTTTTATGCATCAAATCCTTTTTACTTAACCTTCAGCTGGACAAACTGAGGACAAAAGTTATTTTTGAGGCTGAGAAGACACACTTTCATTCATTTTAAGAATATAAATTATAATATATCCTGATTTGTTGCTGATTTAAACTAATTCCAAACAGAAAATGGCAAGTAAGTTTATTTGTTTGAAAAAAAATGTAAAAAGACACAAACCAGGCCTTTTATTCCTTTCTAATAAAAAATTCCCTCTACTATCCTGCAGCTACCATAATACATGCATCTGTATCCAAGCAACTGAGAAAGGGGGAAACACATCCAATGACAGGAAGTAAGTGGCGGCAGGTTTAAAAATGAACATCGGGGGATAAAGAGACGGGTCCAAATCAGACTCAAAATGAATGTGTTTATCATTCAAAACGCTGCTAACAACATTGGAGCAGCAGCCAGGGGAACAGGTTGCTCTGCTGTGATTGGCTGGAAGTTCAATCTGAAAAACTCACACGAAGAGAAAAGACAATTAGGAGAAATTTATTGATACAATTACTTTGTCTTTGGCGCTTAGACCTCAGAGGGAAACATAGCGCTTAATTTGATAGTAAAGAACATAGCTGTTTCCCCCCAGGCCTGAAACTGGTGGTGGAGTGGAGACAGATGAAGTTGGTCAGTCTGTAGACTAGTGGTTAGAGAGACGGTCTGCTGAGCTTTATGGGGAGATCCAGTGGACTGTGTGAGCTGATACTAGAGCTTCACTCAGGGACCTGGAAGATGGAAGTCCAGTAGGATAACACAGGTTGATAGAACCTGTCCATGATGAGCAAGCATGAAGTGACATGGAGAGGGAAAAACTCCCTGTTGGGAAAAAACCTCTGACAGAACAAGGCTCAACATGGCGGTCTACTGTCGGACCTGATAAGATGTGACAGCGAATGCAGCAAGACACTCTGCTGAAACTTTAGCTACGATGGTGGAGGACGGGCTGGAGGTGGGTTGAAACGGTGTCATCTGAATTAAGTTCACCGCCCGCACACGGGAGCAGACAGGTGCGTATCGGAGGCCTTTTAAAATACACTTTGGATGCTGATTGGCTTTCGTGGAGGTGTGGTGTCGCGTTTTGTGTCGTGTTTTCCTGCCTTCAAAGCAGATTACCGTATTTTCACGGCTATAAGGCGCACTTAAACGTCTTTTTTTCCCCTCAAAATGTGCGGTGCGCCCTTTGGTGCGGTGCGCCCTATGTGTGTTGTAACTGCGACTTTTGAGACCACCTCATTGAGGAGATGATGAAAGAGTGGCTGAATGTAAGGAGACCAGGTGTTTTTTTTCCACTCATCACCATCGCTGTTAATATGTGACTCCATGCGTGCCCATCTCACAGCTGATGTGAAAAACATGGTGAAACAAATTAACCCTGTGCTCGCTGTTCAACCGCTCGACATCGGTGTGAACCGGACCCAGCAGGTGCAGCAGAAGCAGCGAGTTTACATGCAAAGTCAATGGTTGACGCGCGTATAGGTGCAGCAAAAGGTCCCGCAGCGCGTTTTGAGCAGCAGGCGCAGCGCGTCGGGAGCGTTTAAGCATCTGACGCACCGCCAACGCGCTGCTGCTGCTCGAGATGGAAAAATTGAAGTTTTGCTGCTGGACGCGCCGCATCAACCAATCAGAGAAGCTGATCTGGGAGCTGACAGCGAGACAGACACAGCGCTCTGATGACATATTAAAGCAAATGAAAAGGGCTGGATGGATGAGGAGATGATGAAAGCGTGGCTGAGGCAGGTGTATGTGAGGAGAACAGGTGTTTTTTTCCACGCATCACCATCGCAGTTAATCTGTGACTCCATGCGTGCCCATCTCACAGCCGATGTGAAAAAAAGATGAATCAAATGAACGCTGTGCTCGCCGTTATCCGGGGGTCTGACAAAGGAACTTCAACCGCTCGACATCGGTGTGAAGCGGCCGTTCAAAGTAAGGCTGCGAGAGGCGTGGGAGCGATGGATGACCGACAGAGACCACAGTTTCAGGATAAGTGGAAGGCAGCGCCGGGCAAGTTACGCCACCGTTTGCGGATGGATTGTAGATGCTTGGACTAACGTGTCTGCTGGCTCTGTTGTTCAAGCTTTCGCAAAAGCCGGCATTATTTCTGAGGAGCCGCCCGGCACAGAAAGTGACTCTGACAGCGAAGAAGGGGAAATTGGCATGTCTGATTTAGCGCAGCTGTTTAATTCAGAAACAGAGGATGATGACTTTGATGGGTTTGATTAATACTTTGTAATAAATACATTAATAAAGCACAATCATACTCAGTTTTGCTCCCGCTCTATTTTTCTACCTGAAAACTTAATTCAACAGCAGCCTCTGGGCCGGGTCTCCTCCTCTTCACCGCAGCGGCTGGCAGGTGTTTTTTCATCTAAATAATCTAAATCTTGCAGCTATATTTGCTGTGATCAGTGGGAATAAAGTAGTTTTAATATGTTTTTAAGTGAGAAAGTCCACCTGAAAACTTCATAATTGCAGTCAGTTCATCCAGATTATCTATTTCTGTCGGAGGCGCTCAGACCCCCACATACCAGCGGTGCACCGACAGCAGAAATCCCTTCAACAGCAGCCTCTAGGCTGGGCAGCCTCCAGGTTCACCGCGGCTGCTGGCAGGTGTTTTTCATCTAAATAATTTTAGCTGCAGGCACCAGGATACCGGTAATAAAAGCGAACAAATTCCGTCGGCAGGTTTCAGGATTTTAAGTTAATTTAGGAGTGATCACAGCGCTCTGTCATCTGCGATGTGTCTGTCTCACGGCCAGCTGCCAGGTTTGATTAATACTTTGTAATAAATACATGAATAAAGCACAGTCATACTCAGTTTTGCTACCGCTGTATTTTTAAATACGCAGTAGAGGTATTTAAAGGTAGTAGAGGACATGTACCGGTATATAAAAAACGCGCCCTATAGTCCGGTGCGCCTTATGTGTGTGTTAAATACAGAAATGGGACACATAACTGAGACTGCACCTTTTAGTACGGTGCGCCTTATGGTCGTGAAAATACGGTAAGTAAAAAGTTTTTCTTGTTTATTTTATTATAACTGATGTGCCGTTTGTGTGATCACGCAGTAAGAAAGTAGAAGTAAAAGAGGAAAAAAAATAATATTAATGTGTTAGGTAATGGAGGCTATTTAACAACTAGCAACAACAACAAAAAAGTATTCATTTGGTTTTATAAAAACTATTCAAAGAACAAGCTTGGTTTCCACAGACAGAGAGGCTGTTCAGGACCATCTCTGCCCACAGGCTCTACAATACAGCTTTCCAGGTTGGGTGGGTGGGTGGGTGGGGGGGGGGGGGGGGGGGGGGGGGGGGGGGGGAAACCCTCTAATATTACTCTGAGAAGTATGGAGGGCCAAAATAAAAAGCAAAATAAAAAAAATACCATAAAATAAATAAATGTGCAAATAAATTATTGCAAGAATGATTCATTCATCATGATCAAATAATAAAATATACCATAAAATTATAAACATACACAATCAAATAACTAATCATTGACAGCAAAACATATATCTGCCTTTTAAATGATGACATAAATAAATGTCATTTAAAAATACATTTTAATACCACATGTTAAATACAGGGTTAATATTTTTTCTACATATATCTTAAAGGGGCTGTTACTCTGGCATGGTTTTTTGGGGATCACAACCTAGATTGTTTTGGAACCACATCATCTTTTCTGGCTTATTGTTTCAGACTTATAATCAATCTAGAAATAGGGCTTAAATGTAAAATATTTGTTAGAAATCCGAAAGCCTTGCTACTTTCAACAATTAGAACTTACACTCACCGGCCACTTTATTAGGTACACCTGTCCAACTGCTCGTTAACACTTAATTTCTAAGCAGCCAACCACATGGCGGCAACTCAGTGCATTTAGGCATGTAGACATGGTCAACACAATCTCCTGCAGTTCAAAGCGAGCATCAGTATGGGGAAGAAAGGTGATTTGAGTGACTTTGAACGTGGCATGATTGTTGGTGCCAGAAGGGCTGGCCTGAGTATTTCAGAAACTGCTGATCTACTGGGATTTTCACGCACAACCATCTCTAGGGTTTACAGAGAATGGTCCGAAAAAGATAAAACATCCAGTGAGCGGCAGTTCTGTGGGCGGAAATGCCTTGTTGATGCCAGAGGTCAGAGGAGAATGGCCAAACTGGTTGGAGCTGATAGAAGGGCAACAGTGACTCAAATAACCACCCGTTACAACCAAGGTGGGCAGAAGAGCAACTCTGAACGCACAGTACGTCAAACTTTGAGGCAGATGGGCTACAGCAGCAGAAGACCACACCGGGTGCCACTCCTTTCAGCTAAGAACAGGAAACTGAGGCTACAATTTGCACAAGCTCATCGAAATTGGACAATAGAAGATTGGAAAAACGTTGCCTGGTCTGATGAGTCTCGATTTCTGCTACGACAATCGGATGGTAGGGTCAGAATTTGGCGTCTACAACATGAAAGCATGGATCCATCCTGCCTTGTATCAACGGTTCAGGCTGGTGGTGGTGGTGTCATGGTGTGGGGAATATTTTCTTGGCACTCTTTGCGCCCCTTGGTACCAATTGAGCATCGTTGCAACGCCACAGCCTACCTGAGTATTGTTGCTGACCATGTCCATCCCTTTATGACCACAATGTACCCAACTTCTGATGGCTACTTTCAGCAGGATAATGCGCCATGTCATAAAGCTGGAATCATCTCAGACTGGTTTCTTGAACATGACAATGAGTTCACTGTACTCAAATGGCCTCCACAGTCACCAGATCTAAATCCAATAGAGCATCTTTGGGATGTGGCGGAACGGGAGATTCGCATCATGGATGTGCAGCCGACAAATCTGCGGCAACTGTGTGATGCCATCATGTCAATATGGACCAAACTCCCTGAGGAATGCTTCCAGCACCTTGTTGAATCTATGCCAAGAAGAATTGAGGCAGTTCTGAAGGCAAAAGGGGGTCCAACCCATTACTAGCATGGGGTACCTAATAAAGTGGCCGGTGAGTGTATATGCATATCAGATTTCCCAAAAAGGCAGTAACGGTAACTGTTGTAATGTTGGCTTCCCTCTTAGCTATGGGCCCTAAACATATGGAGGGATTTACTGAGTTTCTCTGAAGCTGACAGCTGTGATATTCATCCTACTCCCTCTGTGAATAAAGCTTAAAGGTATAGTGAAGGATGTTATTTTTCCGGGTGGATCATCAAAATAAGTGGTCCTCCTAATTGTCAGTCATTCTGGTGATATGTTTACGTAAGGCTGTCCTACCGGTGGTGAGTGTGACATAGTGGAAAAATTAAAAATCTTCTTTTGGAAAGTAAGATCGTATGAGCGATGCAAAGAGCAACTTTTAAACAGAGTGTACACGCTCTCGCACGCGTTTAATAGGTGTTACCTTTCGGGAGCGTGTACAGGGTTGTGCATGTGCATTTTTTATTTTTTTATGGAGTGGGCGGTCTTTTCAAAGATTCACTTAAATCCTCCACTAAACATTTAATCTTAATTAAAAGAGATAGCCACAAGTTTATCCCCTCCCATCCAGTAGGTTGTGCCCTCACACACACTGCTTCTGTACCATTTGCCAGCAGATTGCTGCTAATTGTTAACATTCACAAACATTTCCTTAACTCTTCAAGAATAAAATAAAGCAACAACCTTCGTTTGGCTTCTGAGTCCTTTTGCATCAAAAAAAAGCAATACCCCAAAAGCCTAAAAGATGTTAAATTTAGTTTTGCCTCTTTTCTTATGTTGGCTTGCATCTGAGAAATGTAGCAATGACATTAAGGCCTTTCTCAGCTCTATCAAAGAGCTAGGCTAGGGTCTCAAATTACTCCAACCTTCTAATCCTATTGTTGAGGTTGCCATCATAATCACATATATTATATTTCAGACCGGTTTAAATTTAGAAAAACAATTATATATATATGCTGCATTTTTCTTAATAACAATAACTTATTCTACATTTAAAAGTTCTCCAGATGTATTATTTTTTAAACGTATTGTTTTGATGAAAATGTATAGCATTCACCTGTAAAATCAGAGGTGAAGATTTTTCTGGATTCCCTCTTTGGGTCTTTATGCCTGTCTAACTTATTATCTGTATTAAAATTGTTTCTATTATTATGTAAAATTAAATTACTTCCAGCCAAACATACATTTTTATGAAGAAATAAAAGCATACATTTTATCACAGAAAACACAATAAGCAATGATTTACTGTCTGATCTGTGGTAGTCTTTTTTTTTTCTCCCCGTTTTGCACTTCCTTGAAGTGGATAAGAAGAGAGCAACATAAAGACGTACCACTGAGAGGTGAAATCCACAAAGTCCGGCGAGAATTGGTCGGCAGGAAGCTGGGGCGAAGGTTCTTCCACCACCTGCTTCAGTTGCTGAAAGGGCGTTCCCCATGAGTCGTAGGGGAAGCGCAGGATGGCGAGCTCGATCTGCACACACACACACACACACACACACACACAACCATGTTTGTTCTGCTATATGTAGTGAGGACCATGTGTTGATTCCCATTGATTTAATTGATTCTTAGTCATTTTCAACCCTTTCTATGCCCTAACCCTAAACCTAACCATTACCAATGCATACGTCACCCTAACCCAATTGTCACCTTAGCCCTAAAACTAAACATTAGCAAAAGACCTTATGAGGACCAGCAAAATATCCACACTTTACAACAATTGGTTCTCATTTTGATTGTGAAGTTGAAAAAATGGTCCTCATTCTACTGCCTAGACTGTAACGCCCCCACCCCAAAATGATGGAAATATAATAAAACGTGTTAGTGTCAGAGGCGGTAAAAACTGCCTACCATCAAGTCTAAATGTCCCACAAAATACCAAACAAATAAAAAGCCTGATCAGCAGGTCTCTTTCCTGGTCTTGTCTTATTTTCAAGCTCCAAGAAAAACTTTAAACATTGAAAACAGGCCATGCAAACTTCTCTACTAAAGCTGCTGAAGATTTTAATTTAGCAGTGATATCTTTAACAACGTAAAACATTTTGCATGTATCATTTCCTTCAAAGGATAATATATACTACGAAACATTTGCTGACAAAGCTTCACTGGTGCAGTGACGCTTATCACCTGATGTAATTAAGGAAAGCAACGTCTTTGACGCTAAACTCTTCAGATTTTAAAAGGTGTTTAAAACTTTTGACAATTTTGCTGTTAGTGTCATGCTTCAAAGAAACTCTAGCTCTCTTTGGACAATTAAAGTCAAGCAGAGATAAACAAATGAAGAGAAATAAATGTACGTGAGAGGCCTTACCATTGTGATCCCTAAACTCCAGATGTCGGATTTGACGTTGTATCCTTTCTGGTTCGTCTCTGGGTTGATCCTCTCCGGCTGAGGTAGCAGAAATTAAAAGATCACAACAGTTACACATAAAACCGCAATTCCAGTCTTACACCAACTCAGAGGAAACCGTATATTGTTTATGATTTTCATTTAAAAAAGGTTCATCAAGCTGACTTAAATACTGCTAAGCATTTACCCTATCTCTCTTCATGCCATTGTTCTTTTCTTTGCTTAAAAGTTTGCTAAAACTGCACAAACAGACAGCATTGTTGATCTGTTTTAAAGATAAAAATACAGAGCAGGGTGCCTCTCCTATTCATGGGAAGGATGCTGCTTACAGCCATGTAGGGTTTGCAGCCAGCGTCCATGGTTTTAGCCACAGAGTCCACCAGGTAGCCGCTGATACCGAAGTCGCACATCTTCACCTGGCCCTGAGTGTTGATGAGGACATTAGAGGGCTTCACATCTACAGAAACAACAGAGAAAAAAGAGGTTTGATCCATCAAAAAACAGAGAACCAGACTTATCCTGCGGCACATACCGATAAAAAGTATTATGAATAGTGGCAGTATAGACAAATCAAATGCATATCAGTGTGCACTAGGTGATATCTCAAAAGTAAAAGGCCGACTAGGAACCCACATTTTGTTGACTATTATAGTCCAAGTGAAAGAAATGTAAGAAAATTAAGAATTTAGAAATCAAACTCAAGGATGTTATTCAGGTGACAAGAGACACAAACTTTTCTCTAATTTCAAGCTAATTATAAATCTATGTTTATGCAGTAGAGCAGAGGCTCCTAGACTGTTCAGCTCATGACCCAAACTACTGGTTTAGTGTTTAAATATTTCAACAAAATAAGATTAACTACGTGTGTATTAATATTTAAAAAAAAAGCATAAATAACCAAAGTACTTGGTTTTATAAATTTTAAGTGATGCTTTTATACCATTAAGCCATCTAACATACAAGTTTAATATTTATTGGATCTCAATACCCCAAAGGGGTTGATCACGGCCGGCAACTTTAGGAATCATTGCATTCGTCTTACACCAGTCTGAACAATGTGTTGTCATTAATAATAGTTAATCTCTCTTCCGTAAAATAGTAACAGGAATCCCACAAGGAACTATCTTAGGTCCGGTCCTCTTTAGTGTGCATGTTAAGAGTTTTCCTGAAATTTGTCCTGAAGTTAACTTGCAAATGTACAGTATGCTGATGACACCATTGTTTATACATCGGACAAGAACAGTATTTGTAGTCAGTGAAAAACTTTCATTACCATGGCTAAATGATTCTTGCTTGACTTTCAATACCAAGAAAACGAATGCATTTGCTTTTTAATCAAGAAAACGTCATTACAGAATATCCGGATCAATGGGGTCCCTATTAAGCTACTATCACAAGAAAATTTAGGAATAATTCTGGAAGCTCAGTTAAATTTTAGGAGTCATGTTGATAAGATCTGCAAAACTGTTAGATCAAATATAAAGTGTTTAAAATAATTAGAAACTGTTTAACACTTGTCTTTGCTGGGATGTTTTTGAACTCTCAAACCATTAGCTAGTCTTTATAATGGGGATTTAAAGGTTTTCTGTGAAAAGCCAACCAGATTCCAGCACTGTCACATTTTGGCTAAATTTGGCATTTCCGACTTTTCTAATTTTCTAAATTACAACCTTTCAAAATTTATTTTTCAGTGTTTAATGGATATGCACCTACACCATTAAGCAATTGCATACAGAGATTGCAGGGCAATAGAAAATCCACTAGGTCTCAGTCAGACCTTCAATTATTTCTGAGGGTCTTTGATAGATTTTTTACAGCTGAGCAAAGTTCCCCCTAGTAGTAAGAAAGGTGCTGCTTGGCCTTTTAATCCTTACCCATTTAGCTGAACTATAGTCTCTCCTTACAAGTTTAAAAGGTCTTGGGGTAGAAACTTAAAAGTCGTAGGGAAGGGGCTGTTCCAACTGTTGCATTTCCGAATTCTCCCAAGTGGTGCACGACTTTACACGAGTGAATAAAATGAATGTAATTGGTCTTTTATCAACAGGACGGGGTGGTTGTGATGGAAGGTTTGCAAACAAGTTTGACTGTAGCCGGTTTCTCTGAAGCATCGTTGCCAACCGGTTAGTAACTTAGTGCTAGTAGGTTCCCAATGGGAAAATACATTGGGACTAGGGATGCACGATATTGGGATTTTGGCCGATATCCGATATGCCGATATTTTAAAACTCATGTAGCCGATAACAGATATCGATACTGATGTTAAAGCTGGACAAAAATAAGTAGTCATTGAAACTTAATACTAAATACTAAGTATACTTAAATATATTTTCATATGCTGATATCAAATTGATTTTTAAAAACGCTGTATCGATCTATTTTACTTTCAAAATCTCGTGAAATTTCATCGTTCTGTTAGCAACTCTCGTGATATTTTGCTAATTCTTGTGAGATTTTGTTAGTAAAATAGATCGATACTGCGTCAATATATCAACATATAAAAATATGGCAAAATTTCGTGGATTTTCGGAGGATTTCATAGCATAACGATGACATATAGCAATATTTCATTAGTAAAAGAGATTGATATGGTGTTTTTAAATGGCAATATATCAGCATATGAAGATATTGTGATATTTTAATCTATCAATATTTTTTCCCTCGTCTTTAGAAGTTTTTAAGTCTGTAAAAAAGAAGTTTTTGAGGAAGAAGAAGAAGTAGTATTTTTGTTAGACTTTAGAAACTCAGAAACTGATCAAATATCGGGTTAAATATCGGTGGGGTGGCCAATGTCCGATATTCAGTTTTAAGGCCGATACAGGCCGATACCAATAGGGGGCCGATTATATCGTGCATCCCTAATTGGGACCAAGTAGCACTAAGTTGGTGACTTAGAAACGACACTGTCAAGGAACGCTATGGACAGTAGAAACATGCAAGAGGAGGAGAGTTTTGTGTCGGAGGTCGTGGATGAGTCTCCTTTGTAATACATTTTGTATTTAGAGGAGGAAAGCGGGCACGAAGTTGTTGTGGAAGAGGACGCCAGGGCGGCAGAAGCTTGGTTTGGTGTAGAAGGCTTACAGCCGTACATGTTTGAGCCCTTGCCTCGCAACACTGCCAGTTATGTTAGGTCTACGCCTGCCGAAGATGCAGAATACGTCCATCCCCGTGAACACTGGGACTTAATACCTGGCTAATTATAAAGCACATAGCAAGGAAAGAAAGAAAGAAAAAGAGTAGGATAGAATGGCACATTTAACTAAATTAATTTAATAAATGAAACAAGGAAGAAGAGATCCCGATGTTACTAATGGATAGTAGGTTAGGTCTGGAAAATCAAATATATTTCCATACTTTTCCAGACTGCATAGGAACCCTGTCCGGTCATGCTGACTCAGTCATTCTGGCCATTTGAGATTTGAAATGTGTTGATGCATTAAGGAAAGCAACTGACCGAGGAGCAGAGTTTATTAGAACAACGGCAGGAAACCAAAGACATTCAACTGCAGAGTGCTCCTCAGCAGACCCAGATGCTCATTTCAGAATTTTACTGAATCATAATGATGCCGTTATGATCCTTTAATAGGATCCGGAAATAGTCTAAAGGAAGGAAGCGGCTGTCTGGATATTGACAGGATCTCAGAGAGTTAAATGGATTTCCACTCAGCCTCTTACCTCTGTGGATGACTTGCAGATTGCTGTGCAGATGCTCCAGAGCCTTTACTATCTGTAATAACAAAGACAGCTTATAAGCAAACAAGTGTTGTGTAACAAATATTTGGAGCATGTTTTCATGTGCTGCTGCTGAAATGAACCCACAGAGACGGCGATTTTTCCCAGGATGTCTTCAGGAATGGTCAAACCTTTCTCGATCACCTGCTTGTAGAACTTATCCAGGGAGGTGTCCATCAGCTCCATGCAGATCCAGACGTCGCCCTGGCAACAGATAGGAGGAAGAGGGAGGTTAGCAGCCTTACTACCATCAAGATGTTTTAAAATCTAAGGCAATACCGGGAGATCCTCATTCATTGTTGCAGGAAGTTTAATTAAAAATCCCTCAAAGAGGATTGAATGGGCAGAATGTGAGGAAAAAAGGTGCAGATTTAGTCTTTCGTTCAGCAATGGATGCAGAAACAGCTCACATATGTTCTTCTAATATAAGATCATTTTCTATTGAGGTTTCCTTTTTTCTATTGCTGTCACATAATTTTTTATTTTTGTTCTAAAAATCCCAGGGAAATAATCTTACTGATGCCATGGATCAAAACACAAGAGGTAAGATTGTTCTTGTTCTTTCTCATTAGGTGACTACTGTAGTTAACTGGTCTGACTGGAATTTATTAGAAGGCATCAACGTAAAAGCAGTTAAATACAAAAAGATGACGATTTTCTGGAATGTATTTGTAAATTCAAGCATTATAATGTGATAAGCCAACTGAAAAAAAGCTGTAAACAGGTTAAATACATTGAGATACCTCTCTCAGTCTCACGTCTCGTGTATCTCTTCAGGACTTTAATTGTTTGTGCTGCACACCTAATATGATAATCCTAGCTTTAAAGGTACAGGTTTTGGTTTAATCATATAAATATCCTACATTATTATTATTAACCATCTTTAAATATAGCAGGGGGAAAAAAATCACAGCATTTTATTAACTTGTGGTGAGGCTTTGAGATATTGATTTAAATCCAGTAACTTTCAATCTACTGAAAAGTTTAAAATACTTTTGTCTTTTTTGTTGAGCTGTGAAATATTGACTAAAAATAACAAAATTATTCATTTATTATTAAGTATTTTCAATTCTCCCGTTGCTGGGCTTCTCAGTAAAACCTATTGTTTTATTAACAGGAGTATCTCAAATTGGATAGTGTTGCACATTAATGTTTATAATGTTATTTTACTGAAATCTGAATATTGCAGAAATCATCAAATTTCATTTCGGAATATTCTTTGATTCTTTTTATCTTCCCACAAAAAAACAAAACTAAAACTAAAGATCCATCATACAGCTAGCAATCAGTTGCTTTAAAATGGCTCAATTTTTGAAATTTCTAAATAAAATAAAAAAAAACAAGCTAAAAATATTCTTTAAGCTTTATAAAGAGCTGAGCTGATATTTTTTCCTAAGTGTCTTCTTATAAATTCTTCACTGTGGTCATACCTCTCTGAACAGCGCTCCATAGAAGGTGACTGTGTAGAAACAGTCCACTGTCCTCATGGAGATGTCCAAGTCCATCAGCAGCCTCTTCTGCTCCTGAGTGTTGACGGTGGCCCGAATCCGCTGGAATGGCAGCCAATACAACGAGTCATCAGAACGTCTGTCTGTATCAATGCTAACATTGCTGTTTATGTTTTATTTACCAAATAAATTAAACCAAAATCTAATTAAGGTAAATCTTAGGTAACAACAAAGCTGTATGAACTATCTTTAGCATTAGCTTTGCTCGCCCTTTACAGCACATTTCAATTTGGAGACATCTGCTGGTGCACATTTGTTTGCAACTTTATGAATGTAAAATGTGCAGCTATATTTTTATAAAGAGAAGACCATTTAATAACTGCTGATACTTAACAAGATATATGAAGCCTTGGCAGTTTTTCTTTCATGTCTCCAAGCGCTGCTCAATCTGTTCTTGGGTTGAATTTGCAAATAATTCTTATCATAGAATGATGTGTTCCAAATGGTTTGGCCTATAGCCTTTCTGATTTGTGCACAGTTGCTTCGAAGGTCATTGCTAATGTCTTTCCAACCTGGCATTATATAATCACGCATCTCTGTCTTTGCTTGCTTTTGCAGAAGTGGGAACACTTCTGCAAAAGCGTAGCTAATTGTCTGAACCCTGGTCTAATCAGGATGCCTCTCATGACAATTCATCCCCCATTCTTCAAACTTAAATACAGACAACAGTCTTCTGGAGCAAAAATACTGGCTGCACATAGCTGCTCTGCACAGCCTCAAGTGAAATAAAACATTCCTTCAACATTTAAACAGAATCAATGACTTTAAAAGGTAACCTGTGATGCTTAGAGTTGGTGTGTGACTAAAGTCAATAAGCAGAGTCAGTCTTTATCGGATCTTCTGGGTGACTTTGATTCCCTTACCTTAACAGCCATGATCAGACCACTGGGCACGTGCCTCATTTTGTCCACCACACCGTACGCTCCTCGACCGAGCTCGCATATCTGCTCCAGATCATCAGCTTTCACCTCACATTTCTGCTCCAAACACAGCGAGAGGACAACGTCAGAGGGGGAAGAACCCTTCACAACCAATATCTGCTTCATGTCAGCAGAGCTGCCAGTTGACTTTAGGGTTTTATTCACATACAAGACGGAAAATAAGCTTTTTTTTCTTCTGTTTTTCTTTTTCCTCTTTGAAAAGAAAAAAAAATCTAGCCCTTCTGCCAATGGAAAATTCCTATTATTTGAGGAGTTTAAAATAAACACTTTTATAGCATGATGGGCATTAAAGAGCATTCCAGTTTTCCCACAATCTGAAATGGTAGAGACAGCAGTAATGCCCACCGGAGCGTTCTTTACAGCCAACAGAGGCTGTTCTGAGCCAGCTAGAGTGGATAAACGGTAAATCCACAGTGAGATGCTACAGCAAACAGAAAAGTTGAATGAGGTCAGGAAAGGTAGAACAAAAGAAAAAACAGAATTACCTTTTCTCCGATTGTTACGTGAGCCTTTGAGTCCAAATCTCTGGGGGGTCTGAAAAACACAAACTGGTTTATCTGGACTTTAAAAGGCTGCAAAATAAAAAAAAAAAAAAAAAAAAAAACAACGGCAAGAAAAGGCCTCCAATGACTGAAACACAGAGCAAAAATAAATATTTAATGTTCTGTTAATATTTTTCCCACTCATCCAAAGTGGATGAAAGGATGCCAACAGTATTTTCTTAATTTTTCATCTTACAGCCCTTTTTTTTTTTCATTTTTAAAATAAAAATTCCTTTTTTCAGAAAAATACATGCAAAAAGATGATTATAAAAGAAGCAAATAAAAGATGAAAAGAAAGTAAATAAAATAAATAAAAAAAACTAATTTGAAATAGAAATGTGGAAGAAAAAGCAATAAGAGCAAACACAAATAATGTAAAAGATAGTTTAAACCTAAAACCTAAACTTAAATCTAAATATCGATAAACAGGAAAATATTCAATACTTGGTACCATGGAAATAAAAAATGCCAAAATAACTGAAGGCATAAAATAGTTTATTAACAGGAAAAACTAACCTTTTTCTAATCTGGGGTGCTTTCTCAATAATAAAAGATTATATTAATTAGGTGTGCAAACAAACGTAAAATTAATTACCCAAATATAAGACAGTTTGACTATATTTATTTTAGGTTGTGCAAATAATCTAGAAATTAAAAAATAAATAAATGCAAACACATATTTAGTATCCACAGCATGCAAAATTTGTATCCAGATACAGTGCTTGATAATCAATACTTTTGACAACCCTACTAGCTGTTTATATCTGGAAAAAACTGTTAATTATTTTTAAATTTAAACATGAAGATTGAAACATTCAAACATGAGGTTTCGGGTATTAATGATCAAAAACAAGCCGAAAGCAGAAATCTGCCTGCTGATCTGCAGGATTTCTTCCGGTTGGTCTGTGGATTTGTTTTTCCCCATATTCAGCAGTACGACAGGGTTGAGATAAGATGAGCTGAGCAGGAAGTAAGGATCAATACAGTGCAGGATTGGAGGAAAACAGTCTTACACTGCTGCAGGTGCAGGCTGCTCAAACACCTCTTTGGAGAGCTTCAGGACCGGCTTCTTCTTACCTGAAAACAGAGAGGAGGGGAATTAGAGGACGAACAGCAAAAAGCTGCGAACGTTCAAGAAGAATCCCCTTTTAACACAGCTGTTTGCAAAATCCCTGATTAAACCATTCCAGTCCATCTTAAATGTAAAATTTATCCACACTTCTAAAACCCAATAAAGTCATATTTATAGAAAGCTTTGCCTCGTGTTTTTCAGCAGTTTACTGATAAATTGTTCCTAGTTTTCAATATTTTTATTTTTATTGGCCTTGACTTTTATACTGCAGATGGCAGACGGCAAACAAATTCCAACAGCATAAAGTGCCTCATTTATGCCTCAATAAAAATATTGTATTTATAATTAGTGCTGCAGATACAGTTAAAAATGGATCTTTAAAAAGAAAACGGGTGAATCTAAAAATAGTTTAAAAAGAAAAAGGATTTATCACTGCTTGTGTTGTGTGTAATGTCATTCTGCCTTCTGGAGATTCACTGTTTACAAACCCAAAGCCTCTCACAAGCTCTTCTATTCATTGAAAAAAAAAGTGTAAATGTAACAGTTTCCTGTAACCAGATCCAAGATAAACTGTGAAAGATCAAATGAGAATTTCGCTGCTGCAAAATAAATCACACAAGAAAAGGCCACTTCTGTGTGTCCCGAATCATAGAGTTTAACTGTGATGCAGCAGAATGGACATTCATGGTTTCTACTTTGCAAAGTCGGTGGTGAATAGAGCATGGAAAATGAACAGGAGGCTAAGCACGCTATGTGACAGCGTAAAAAAAATGTTTGGTAGCTGTTGTTTAATAAAAGAAAAACCCACAATCGTGACAAAAATAACTTGGGTTTGACAAAAGTAATAATAACATAATAATAAAACCAGACATTGCAAACCAGGATTAAAAATGTTTAGAAAGCGGAACACTTTCTGTCTGTTCTTTTTGTTTGTCGGGGCAAAAAAAATCTAGAAAACACAGACAATGCATGAACTTTCTGTTATAGTCCGTGATTTTGTTTTTGCTTGCACACATTGACCAATGGACGGCTTTGACTTGTACACTTCATGATAAACTAAAGGCTTCAAAAGTGATTTGATGTGGTTAAACCTAGATATCAGATTATTCGCAGTAACCTCTGGTATTTTATGGCTGAAGAAGGTTGTAGGTTTGAAACCCAGATGTGGCTTTTCATTGTGGTACTTGCATGTTCGTCCCCTGCGCCTGGATTTACAGTGGCATTTCTTTTCTCTTGTTTCCATGTCATTTGACATTTTGGGAAAAATGAAAATTAAAAATAGCTTTTTTTTGTCCACAAGTGGAAAAAAAATTAGGTCCATTTTGTAGAAAATCAAGTATAGTTACATTTTTTCATAGGTGTTAATTTTGGAGCAATCACTTTCAGTATTCAATATTATCTCAAAATGAACACACCTCTACAGTATACCTCCATTTTATTTTTATAAGTCCTTTGAGGTTCTGATCTGGATAAAATATTTGAAACTTATAATGAATTTAATTTTAAAACTAATTCGGCAGTGAACAAACGTTCTGAAGGTGTCTCTGTTAAAGCCTCTATATTAGTAAATAATGTTTAAAATAATGAAAAACAAAACATAAAAAATAATTTACTTTTACACCAGGGGGAAATTCTAGCAGTTTATCTAAATCCAACTTAAATTCTATAAAGAAAATCACATTACTTAACATGATGTTTATTATCATTTATGATTATTAAACATTGAAAATTTGTGTTGCTTTAGTTTAAATTACTGTACAAAAGACATACATAACTGTAAAGCAAAAATAAAAGTCAGGATTGTATTCTAAGAATTAGGGTCTGAAAAACTTATTTGTATATTTGTAAGAAATAAAGGATGACACAAAACTTAAGACCTCTAATAAAACTTAAGATCAAACTTTATTCTAGTAGAATAAACTCCTCTAGTGAGATGTATTCTCCATCATATAAAAGACTAAATATAATTGTTACAAAATTAAACCAAAACTTAATAAGAAATCAGACTATTCATCTCCCAGGGTTGCAGCTACAGTCAGTAGCTTTTT
The DNA here is from genome assembly GCF_016077235.1 of Cyprinodon tularosa. NCBI lineage: Eukaryota > Metazoa > Chordata > Actinopteri > Cyprinodontiformes > Cyprinodontidae > Cyprinodon > Cyprinodon tularosa. The sequence goes on along the minus strand of NW_024039674.1, from coordinate 707,579 downwards.
ATTATTATTACATCTTTGTAGTTCAGTGCTAGATTTATCTAGAATAGCATAGAAATTAGGGCTCAAACAATTAATCGGATTAATAGATTGAAATAATTGTTAACTAATTTTGTAATCGATTAATCTTTAACTGGAGTATAGAGACTCTAAAACATGCATTTAGCTGACAGAGTGACCCGCTTGGAGCAGTAATTATATCAAAATTGTAAAAAATAAAAAAAACATTATGCATTAAAGATAAAAAAAAATAGTTTTCATCTGTCAATATGCTCTATCCAGAACTTAAGTGGAAAATTTAAATTTCGTAAAAATCCTTCTATAAGGAACTTTTGGCTATCCAATTATGAATCTATTAATCGACAAAATAAGACAGATTAATCAATTTGCAAAACAATCGTTAGCCGCAGCCCCAATAGAAATGCATATCAAATTCCATTCAATTCCACCAAGACATCCTAGTAGGATTTCAGCCGTTTAATGGTTCAGATCTCAAACGGCACTCAAGACAAAAGCAGCGAGTCCCAAGGTTTTACATACCAAAATGCAAACGGAAATATTGCTCTTAAAATGCAAAGTCTAATATCAGTTGTAACCCTTCTGTGCCTTTCTGAGCTTGCTTGTGTAAACGTCGATAATCCAGGGGTCTGAGTGAGGAAGGAGGGCAGACCGATGAGACTCCAGAGGATGGCTTCACTGGCAGCAGAGCATACCACAAGATAAAAGCATGCTTAGCTTCTTAACATAGCTCAGGATGAAAGAACAGTTGATCTTCCTGCTAAGCTTTCTGCCCTTTTTTTTTCCAACCACAACATAGTCTGGAGAGCATATTATATAAAAATCTTCGGTTCAATAATAACATGCAGAAAAACAACAGATGGAGATTGAGGCTTCTCATTTTTTTAACTCTACCAGTAAAAATGTAATTTTTTGTTTCATGATTACAAATAAAAAGAAATGTTACAATCATCCCTCTCTGGGTGTCTTAAATTTTGAACAGGTTCATCTTCTACAGTTTACCGCTTCCATCAGTACTTACGATTAAATGCAGTGTCTGGCTCCAGATCCTAACTAAATGTAAGACATAAGAGAAAGTGGAGGTCTGGCAGCCCAGGTGTTTTCGCCTCATATGACTCTGCTGCATTGACAGTTAAGCAGCAGTACGCTTTGTTAACCATGACCGCTTTCTGTGAGTTGTTGGATCACAGGTTGAATCTGGCTGAAACCACCTCAGACCGGGTCGGAGAAGATCAACCCAGTCCTCGTTTCCTCACGGCTGGTTTAAGGTATCCAGGAGGGAATGGAAAAGGATCTGTTGTTGGCACTTTGATAACTACTAAAAGTATGTTAATACATGTGCATATGTTCCCTTTTTGTACAGTAAATAAACCCAATGGAATATGAAGTGGTTAAAAACGAGTGTCGTATCTTCTAAAATCATTAACGCAGAAAACTAACAGTAAAAGCAACATCGTAAAACAAAAATGAAAAAACTTGAGTATTTTTTTTTGTTAGGTAATAGAGCTGAATTGTATCTAAGGCTAAATGTAAAGATAAACTCATAAGAGAAAACTGCAACAATAGACTCTTTCTGCCGACGTTACAGTTGCGTCAGAACTGGAAGCGGCCACTACAAACCTGCACAAGGTTGGGTAAAAAATTTCACTGTGTGCTGTTGGTTACCATAATCAATGGAGTAAAGGCAATTTTACATTTTATCATACACCTGCTGCCACTGCCAGAAACAAAAACCGCCACTAGCTGTGGTTAAATATAATAAAAAGAGTGGAGCGGACAGAAAATACTAGCAAAAATGATGCCCCCATATACAGTGCAACTTCATATCAGGTAATTTTGGATAAATAAAACACTGGCTTTCATTAGTATGGATTATGGTCTGCTTAAGAAGCGTTATATAGAGGTTTCTCATAATGCTATGTGCCACTTATTGAAACTGAGTAACAGTTATTTCACTCATAATACAGATATTTTCTTTTAGCTAATGGTTAATTAAGTGTGTTCGTAGTAAAACTCAGTTTCTCTGTACTATACATGGCTAGGTTTCTCCATCAGGTAGGTGTGGATGTCAGTCGACTCAACCGAAGGTAATCATGTCAGATCTTCTATCCAAGGAGCGATAACATTGCATAACTTTCCATCCGTTAATATTATTTTTTTAAGTAACTATCACACTCCCAGTTAGTGAGCAAAACTTACATATTGAGATAAAATCTGGTTTTCCAAAGCTATTTTGAAAAATATTTGCAAAATGAATGAATGGTCCTACTGGAACATCCTAGGACCCAAGAGCAGGGCCTGACTCCTTGCTTTTTTTATGCTCCACACTGATGAGAGGTGCCTGTGTCTGCTGGCACGCTGATGGCTCTCTAGGTGTGAGGTTGGGTACTTTGGTGGGCTTTGTCTCATTACTGGTGGCTGCCAGGCCAGGCTTAGGCCTACTGACCCTGTGGGGTCCACAATGGGGGCTGGAGCACCCCCTGGCCTCGGACCCCTGGACTCTCATCCAGGTCTACCGGCTGTCGCAGAGACATCGAGCTCCCTGCCCCAACCTTGGCAATATGGGTTGGGCCCCTCAGGACTGGGCCCCTTTGGGGGTCGGGCTCCAGGTGCTCTTATCAACCCTTCTATGGTGGGTGCTGCCATCTCTATGTCTGCATTCCTTGTGTCCCAGTGATCTGGGGTGGATCCGGACATGTGGGGCTCAAATAGCTTCTATCGGCCCTGGGCCCTGTAGGGCAGGTCTGAAGCCGCCCACACCTGCTATTAAGCATATTTTCCTTTCTTCAGTAAGGAAAATAGTCTTCATATATACCACCGATAATAATATTGTGTAAGCATCATAATTTTTGCCTTCCACCTACATGGATATCTAAGGTTTACCGGCTGCTCTTGAAGCTAGCGAGACCTATACTGACAAAACAGGCGACAAAAACAAAGATACAAGCTTAACTTGCAAGGTAATGTTTTTCTACTATTCAGTTGAATTGTTCTGTCTCCTCCTATGCCCCGCCCACAAAATACATAATAATGTTTTTCGATTAAAAAGCGGTCTATACGCTGCAAGAAACACTAAAAAAGTGACTGAATGAAAGACTTCATGATATAAAATATTAACATCAAACTTTATTTTACACCAAAACCTACAAATACAGCTAATTGTATAAAAAAAAGTAAACTACATGGCTTCGAGGATTTCTTAAAATAAACTCATTAGCTAACAACACAGCTTCCATTATTTTAACACTTTAATATCAAACAGCATTACTTCAAAAGCTATCTAATTTTTTTTTCTTAAGTAACAACATACTAGCTAACGTCACCCTGAAAGACGACCAGATATCTTCTATCATTCATAAATTATATAAAAATAGAGATGATCAAAGAAAAACAGCCACACAGCAAAAACTAATATCACACAAAAAAAAAATCCCGACACAGCTTAAAAACATTAAAAAGACTAACATCGCTGAAATCAAAATAAATCTTGGTTTAACGGCTGAAAGGATTTCAAAATAAAAGTCAGTTCTACAATATTTTGAAAAACAGCAAGACCGATACAGTTATTAGTTAAAATATCTGATTTACCAATATTTTATTTGCGTTTTTTGTCTCTTTGTTTTTATGAATAATCACACTGTAATGTCTGAGACTTTAACTTTTAAAACACTCATATTTGCAGACTAAAACAGTCTTCTGTGTGAGTCCTAATAAGCAGCTTTGATTTTAAATAAAATTTTGTAAAATCCAAAATTATGGAGTTAAAAAACAAAGTTGAGTAAAGAAAAACACAGACCACGTGCCTGATTTAATTCACCCAATGGTTCCCATTTGACTGGAATGCCTAAATAGTTTCAGTTATATCAGATTTTGAATTCAGGAAATAAAAAGAAAACACAGTTATCACTGCATCCACCAACCAGTAGGAGGAAATGTTTGTTTGCTATTATAAGCAGTAATTATGAAGAATAAATACTGCTTTTTTTCTGATTTTTTGTGAGCCACACAAAGCTGATAATAAAAAAAAAGCATGCATATGCAGCACTGACACTTGGATCTTTCACAATGAAGCTTTTTTAATCCAGAAACTCTTTGGAAAAGTTTGTAAACCTCTAGGCAACGGACGTCATTCCACACTATTTAAAGCAACAGAGAAGGAGTGTCTCCTCAGAGAGCATGGAGCAGCTCCAGAGGAATAACTGGAATTTCTCACATCGTTGTCATGAGAGAAAATACAAACAAAAGCAGTAGCGGATGGACCTGTCCTTCAGAGAGCTTTCCTGAAGGTTTTCAGCACATGCACACAACAGTGTGGCGTTCCGGTTTTATCAGACAGTGCAGGGTGTGACGCTGACGTGCTATGGAGTCCTGCACTGGTGGCCTCATGCTGCCAGCCTCCTGGTCTCCACTTTCCAAAGCAGCTTTGTTGGAAAATGTCACTTTGAGCCCCTCCTACATGCATTTACACAGACAACAATAGAAACTGGAAACCTGTACTGCCAAAACACCTTATACTGGAAACCAGAAAACAAGCAGAGAGCAAGCACAGTTGTGCATACCCCAGTGATATTCGTGCAATCTTCATAAACAAACTTTACATTAACGGCACTGTGCTGTGAGGTATTCTTCCTCCAGGTTAAAACTTTATAACAACTGTTTAGGCATCTCAAATTACAAAAAGGTCAAGTTTTTCATAAAGTATTCACACCCTTTCAAGTTTAGCAATTTTGTAATAGCATAAATTTCTAATGTATTTTGTACAGCAGACCAACATGAAGAAGTGCATAATTACTCAATAGTGATACATTAAGTAATTATGTACTGCAATGGAAATAGAGTTCATAATTAACACTGGAAATGTTAATTGCTAAGAAATTGCTTTCAAATTTGTCTGAATCTACTAAGAGACACAGCGGTTATGATTAAGATTATCTGATCAATTCGTCAAGTGTTATAATATCTCTGCATTAAATTATTAATAATCTAACTTAAACAGCATTATACAGGCTCTAAAACCTAATAATATCTATTAAAAAGCAAACCTCAGAACAGTAACTAAGTCAAAAAAAGATAAAAAAAATGTTAGGACCTCAACAATGATTTAATGCAACTAACTGATCATAGAAATAATTGTCAACTAATAGGGGAATCTAACTGAAGTTACCAAGAGTAATGGTGGACAGACTCTAAAACATGCTGTCTGCTGAAAGAATGATATATGTATGAATGTAATAAAAAAGAAATCTCTAAAATCATAATAAAAAAAATCCATTTAAATTAAACAGATCGCTTGTAATATTTTTTTTTTACGTTTTTGCCATTTAGAATTAAAAATGTGCAATTATGGACTTTTTTTATTCTACAACTCTGTCTATTCAAAAATGTTAATTAACTTTAAGTATCTCTTTATAGATTGATAAAAAAAAATTACATTTAATTAATTTCACTTGTTTCAAATTCCAGTAGAAAAAAAATCAAATAAAAATAAAAATTAATATCTATTAACTCAAAGAAAAGGTGATAGAATAGCTTAGTTTAAAATTAATTGGTTAAAATAAAATGGCCTGGTCAAAGTCCAGGAAGAAAAACAACAGTTATATCTGGCAAGGCTAAGAAATCAATATTTATTGATGTTTTCCATTAAATCTCTTAAGCCAGGCATACACTGTGCGTTTTTTTTCTATTGTTGCCGCAGCTACAACTCACACTGTCGTACAGTGCGAGTTCACAGCTCACAATGCATGTTCAGCCCGAAGCTTTGATGCAATCTACCTGCTCACGCTGTACGTCTTCGGCTACTCGGACTCGTCTATCCAGGAGCCAAAACAGTAGGAGAGGAATACGAAGCTGACTAGAGGGTAACATGCTGCCATGGGAATTTGTGTAATTTTGTGTGCTGAAAGCCCTTAAAAGAAAAGGTAAGGACATGGTTGAGCAAACGTGGCTACTACGGTCTGTCAATTATGAAAGAAGTCCATTTCACCTGCACCCCCGCCATGCTTCTGTGTTTTCATCTGAGAGGAAGAAAAATAAGAATCCTTATTTGCGCACGCCTACTGAGCGATTTGCCGACAACGGTCGATTGAAAATCAAACAATTTTGATTTTCTCCCGACCTCACGGTTCCTGATCATGAGGTGGTCATGAGAGGCCGATCACCCCCCATTACCCCCTGCACACTACACAATGCACGATCAGGCCGAAAGTAGGCCAGATCGAAAAATTCTGGCACGACTGGAAAGTAGGCCCAAGTAGCGCAAGAAAAATTGCAGTGTAAGCCCAACTTTAACCAATCAGAGTAAAAATATATTTGCAATATTTTAATATTGTGAAATAAAGTTTTTAGGTTTTAACTAATGCAGAAAACTCTATCCTTTTTTCTTCGCTTTATCAGTACAGTATGCCATTGTTTGTCACCGTAGATCACTCACAAACACACACATACAAATAAATTATTAAATCAGGTTATATTACATTATGTAAAAAAGTAATGGGGTATGAATAGTCTTTCAATGCTATCAGGTATATATGCATGCTTTGAAGTATCTATATAAATAAAAATAGATCATGCTGTAGATATTTATAGACACAAACACGCAAGTATTCATTCAGTCACAGAGTTTACACAGTTTCTGTTAACATGAGACAGAGTGCAAAATAAACAGAACACTGACAGGCCACGGACCATTTACAGTTAAAGAGCGGCTTACGTTTGTCGCTTATTAACAAAAGACAAAAATAAAAGTGATTCTTTTTCTTCCTTTTTTAAATAAGGCTTCAAGCTGCTAAAGACACATCAAATGCAAGCCAAGCAAAAAGAATTAAAGTTATCTCATCGCAGTGGAAATGATCTCATCTCAGTGGAAATAAAAAGAGGAGCTCTAAATCCCTGAAAAATAAATGAATACCAAATATCAACAAATTTATTTTGACTTTTAAAAAAAGGCATCAGCACCTGTTATGTGAAAATAATCATTTGGCTGCAGAAGTCTGACAAGTTCCATATTAAGAGGAAGAACAAGTATCGACTGCTGTATGCATAAACCATAGTTTTTTTCCCCCCACACCATTCACCTAAACAATGCATGAACAAAAGGCCAGCTGTTGGCTCACAACAAGGCGACAGAAAAGATTTTCCTCCTTTATGAGATGGTCTGAGAAAAGCTTCTGCTGCACTCATCATAAGACAAGAAGCGGCATGTTCCTTGCAGCTAAAGAACATTGCATTCTCAAGACCTCTGCTCAAATAATACCTTGCAAAACCACTACAAAACACTGACAGCACAAAGGTTTTCCCAAAACAAATAACCCCTGTAAGTGCAGATACGTATGCAAAGTGTGCAACGTCATGCCCAAACTAACAGCAGCAGCACCTTGTTTGCAGAGCTTTGGTTAAGACTGCAGCTCCAGTCTGTGAGCAGAAATGACAGGAGGAGCGCCGAGGTGTAGAACAGCAAGCGAGAAGAGGTGGTGGGGGTCGGAGGGGCAGAGGATTATGTAATGTGTGGCTGGAAGGAATAAGCAGCAGCTCTGTGTTTCAAAATACATGAAGCAATGATGGAAGACAATTTCAGAGACTTTACTTCCAGTTAGAGCACGGGTGTCACAATAACTGAAACCTAGCTCATAGAGAGTCAAAATCATTCACATAAAGCTATTCTAATACAAACAGTTGGTTTAAATAAGCTTAACACAACCAACAACCAAGCCTTTTATGTTCTGCCTAATATTGAGTAAACATTAATGTCACCAAATCAGCCCGGATTCATCAGCAGCAGCAGCATTAGACACAAAAATAAAATTATGACTAAAGTTCTGGTGAGAACTTTTTGTCCTTGGTCTAAGAAAGGTTTCCTCCAGAGCTGAAACAATTAATCAGATTAATCGTAATTAATCGATTATTGAAATATTCTTCAACTAATCTAGTAATCGATTATTCGTTAACTGGAGTATAGAGACTCTAAAACATGGCTTTAGCTGACAGAGAAACTCTCTTAGAGCTGGAATTATACCAAAATTGTGAAAAATTATATAAATATTTTGAATTTGAGATCAAAAAAAAAAATTCATCTGTCAAAAAATCTTCTTTAAGGAACCTTTAACTATCCGATTATCGATTAATTGAAAAAATAATTAAGATTAATCGATTTGCAAAATAATCGTTAGTTGCAGCCCTAGTTTCCTCCATGCCTCTCTTTCAGTTGAGGCGTGTTTGAACGGGTTTCTTGCATGAACACCTTGTTTCAACTCAACACAGAGGCTTCAATTGGGCTAGAATCTGGGCTTTGACTAGACCAGAGACTTTCTATTTCTTTACTCCAGCTATGCCCTCAATTGTCGTTCTGATATGTGTGGAGTAATCATTTGCATGAGCCTCCTATGCTTCAGCTCTCATCTTTTTTTTTTTTCCGTTTCTTTCTCAAGCATTCTATGAAGAGTGGCAGGGATTATAGCAGATGTTATGACAGTGAACTGGCCAGTTCCTGCTGAGAAAGCAAAGCTTTCCCAAACCACTTCCAAACCACCCACTTGGTATTTGGTTCTGCTCCTGGAAATACGGACATTTACACCGAACATGCCCTCCCTTCTGGGGTTCTTATAATCACATTCTAGACTCATCTGTACGAGGAATACTATTCCAGTAGTCCTGATGTTTGTTTAAATTCTCTCTGACAGTCTAATATAAAGTCTTGCAGTCTCTTTCTGATAACACAGACATGCACTCATAGTTTTGCAGCAGTAGGAGCCTACTGCAGCTCCTGTGATGACATACTGGTGGCTTTCAACTACTTATTTCATCATCTTGTCTGCTTTTTGGGTGAAATTATACAGCTAGATCTGGGGATGAAGACATTTTTTAAAATTTCATCTTCAGAGAAATTCCTTTTAATTACTGACCAAATTCAATAGTTGCCATGATTGTATTCCTGGGGTCCTGGACAGAGTTTTCTCAGTCTTAAAATGGTGTTGACTCCCACCTTAATAGTCGACACAGGAAACCTCTGAATTTTAAAGCTCAATCAAAATGCTGAGTGAGGTTATAATAATGCTGGCCGGGTGTGATTTAACTTAATGGGATTTGAGGTATTTATGTAAGAGTAAAACACCCTAATTCATTCGTCAGCAGATAAATTAGACACCATTAAATTCAGCTTTTTTAGCATATGCATTCACAATAACAGTCATGTTAATCTTGTAACCTCCAATTATTAAAACACAGGCTGTTAAAGTTAACCATTTTGTTTCTAAAATATATTTCTATTTCCTAAGAAAATATATATTTCCTGCTTGACTTGTTCCACTGTAATTTCTGCTGCGCAGTATATTTTCTCTGGAGTTACACCAATTTGTCGAGGCAGGTCAATCTAATGAGTGTTCCAGATCTCTGCTGCTGGGATAAATGACGGCTCCACTAAGTCAACATCACACCCGCTTGCACAATGACCTTATACCTGGGTATAATCTTTCCCTGTTCATTTTATGGTCCAATAAAGTTTATGTAATGATAGAACTGTGAAGTAAGTCAACTGTGTAGTCAGTTTAAAATTTTGGATAACATTACATTTCAGTATTTGTTAATTTTTCCTGTTTTTATGTATAATTAATAAATTATGAGTTTTTCCTGCTTACAACAAATTACTGTAGTTTTGATTTTGTTAAAAACAAATTGCATAAAATATTGAATCCCTAAAAGAGCCACCATCAAAACCCTGATCAACTCTCAAATATTGGGTTACAAATGTTAATGTAAATATAAAAGTACTTAAATTAGCACAAAATAATGGGCAGAAATATAGAGGATGGGATACTACAGAGAAAATATAATATATAAACACGATAATATCACTATATAAAACCAAAAAAATAATAATTCTGATCAGATTACCGTACCCTAAACATTGTGATGGGACAATTTCCAACACGCAAAACCTGGGTAACATTACCTTTCTTAAATATTATGTTTAATTTGTTTTCAACTACTAACCTTAGAACATCACTCATAAGATGGATTTACATTCTCATTTTTGTAAATCTTCCGTTTGGCAAAAACGAGAATCTATCACAAAAAATAAATATCCATCCATCCATCCATTTTATGACACGCTTAATCCCAAGTGGGGGCGCGAGGTGTGCTGGTGCCTATCTCCAGCAGTCAATGGGCGAGAGGCGGGGTACATCCTGGACAGGTCTCCAGTCCATCACAGGGCAAAATAAATATCACAAGCGTTGATAATATATATATATATATATATATATATATATATATATATATATATATATATATATATACACTCACTGGCCACTTTATTAGGTACACTGTCCAACTGCTCGTTAACACTTATTTTCTAAGCAGCCAATCACATGGCGGCAACTCAGTGCATTTAGGCATGTAGACATGGTCAAGACAATCTCCTGCAGTTCAAACCGAGCATCAGTATGGGGAAGAAAGGTGATTTGAGTGACTTTGAACGTGGCACGATTGTTAGTGCCAGAAGGGCTGGTCTGAGTATTTCAGAAACTGCTGATATACTGGGATTTTCACGCACAACCATCTCTAGGGTTTACAGAGAATGGTCCGAAAAGAAAAAAAACATCCAGTGAGCGGCAGTTCTGTGGGCGGAAATACCTTGTTGATGCCAGAGGTCAGAGGAGAATGGCCAGACTGGTTCGAGCTTATAGAAGTGCAACAGTGACTCAAATAACCACCCGTTACAACCAAGGTGGGCAGAAGAGCATCTCTGAACGCACAGTACGTCAAACTGTGAGGCAGATGGGCTACAGCAGCAGAAGACCACACCAGGTGCCACTCCTTTCAGCTAAGAACAGGAAACTGAGGCTACAATTTGCACAAGCTCATCGAAATTGGACAACAGAAGATTGGAAAAACGTTGCCTGGTCTGATGAGTCTCGATTTCTGCTGCGACATTCGGATGGTAGGGTCAGAATTTGGCGTCTACAACATGAAAGCATGGATCCATCCTGCCTTGTATCAACGGTTCAGGCTGGTGGTGGTGGTGTCATGGTGTGGGGAATATTTTCTTGGCACTCTTTGGGCCCCTTGGTACCAATTGAGCATCGTTGCAACGCCACAGCCTACCTGAGTATTGTTGCTGACCATGTCCATCCCTTTATGACCACAATGTACCCAACTTCTGATGGCTACTTTCAGCAGGATAATGCCCCATTTCATAAAGCTGGAGCAGGAGCAGCAAAAATGCTGGCGCTGCTTCATTTTTTTTGACTTTGCATTTTTGAGCAGTCAAAAAGTGGGTCTTCCCCATCATTCCTTTGCCTGTAACAATGGCAGCTATATATGCTTTTATAAGTGGGTAAAAAGTAGCTTTAATATGTTTAATATATGTGAGAAAGTCCACCTGAAAACTTCATCTGTGCAGTCAGTTCATCCACAGTGTGACCCTGCCTTCAAATATTGTTTGTCTGTCCGAGTAACTCAGACCCCCGTACACCGGCGATGCCATTGTCATTGGGAATCCCGTTGAACAGCGGCCTCTGGCCTGGTCGCCTCTATGCAGTTTTACGCTCCTGTTAGCAGCGACTGGAAAGCGTTTCTACATTCAAGTAATCCAAACTGCAGGCACCAGAATTTTACAATTAAACATATTTTGCCGGGAGGATTGTACATTTTAAGATAATTTAGGAGTTAATAAACTGTTTCAGAGGAGTGATCATAGTTCTCTGCATCAATAGAGCTGTGTCTGTCTCCCTACCAGCAAAAGTTCAGTTTTTCCTACTCCAGCTGCTGCTTTTGTAGCATGTTGCGCCTCAGATGCTCAGAAGCTCATGACGCGCTGCTTCAGCTGCTCAGACGCCCTGCTCCTGCTGCTTGCTGCTCTTCAACCATCGACTTTGCATGTAAACTAGTTGCTTCTGCTGCATCTGCTGCCTGCGGTCTGAATGTAGCATAAGTACACAGCTGACCCTTTTTTTGAAGTTGTCTTTGACATTTAAGATTAGCATGGTTAGCTCGGCAATAATTACTGGTCTCTGTGCGTGGCAAGGAGAAAGCATATTTTTAACTACAACTCTAAAAAAGCAAATATTACCAACTACAACACATTCAAAGCCTTAGAAGGCGTTTAGGCTCCTTACTATCTACTGTAAATCTTGCTTAATCACGCTCCCTGCTCAGCTAGATTTGCAGACATGTCAGGACATGTTTTACAAAATACATTTACCTTTTAAACTACTTGTCACGCCTTCTGAGCTTCCTCTGATTTCATTTTAGACATGCAGTTGATCCTTAGAATAAATAAATTTTTAAATAATACTCTTCACTCAGTAACTACATTCAAACTGAAGAGTGCTGCCAAAGAAAACTAATATCGCTTCAGTAGGATGCACTCACATATACAATATGCAGTTCACCACTAAGAAACGTCTTGTTATTCCAAATATACTTGAAGTTATTTTCCGGGTCATTGCTTTATGTTATAAAAATGGCAGAAAATCTCTAGTAGCATAAGTTATTCACAGGGAATAATGCAGGAAAAACCAGTAGCGGTCTCGATGTCTGATCAAGATACTAAAGTTTGGTCGGTTATAGAGAAAGCTCTCTCCAAAAATGCTCAAGGTAATTTCAGCTATAAATATACTCTAATTTACCACATCACCGTAATAACTTCACATCTCAGCAAAAAGTGTCAAAGAGTTTGAAAACCAAGGAAACAGCTCAGTTCAATTTGTTAAGATCCTTCAACGTTTAGTAGTTTCCCATCTTCAGCTTTGCAGAGTAACACAAATTTATTTGTTATCAAATTATTTAAAAAAATAAAATCCTTAAAAATCTTAACATTATGTAAGATTTTACTAAGTAGGCAAATTACAGCCTATAATTGATTTTTGAAAAGGTTAATGGAATTTTATTTCATTTTCTTTGCATGCAAGTGTTCATTAAGTTTATTAATGCACTAATCAAACACTAAAAGTAGAACATTTAACATTTAGAAAAGAAGGATTAAGGTTTGCTATTTATAGAGGGAGAGTTGTCAAATATTTCCATTTCTCAGCAAAAAAAAAAAAAACTAGTTTTTTTTATAAGTTTGACTTTAATAATCCAATAAAAACTGAGAAAGTGCTATTTCTGTTTTGTGGTAGTAGTTTCAATCTATTTTACAATTCTGCACAGTATTTCCTTTATTTAGATTCCAAGTAAAAGCAGCTCCATTCAGCCATTCTTTGGGTTATAAAGCATAACGGGTAAGCACAATTCTTTCCTTATTCTTGCTCATCCTTCTATACGCAGTATCAAAGTAGTAAACCATGGCAGGCAGTGTGGGTTAGTTAAAAGCAGCAGTACACATGATTCCAAGTAATTTCCAGCACATGTGCGTAAGTATGAGTAGAAATGCCAGAGGGAGGCCACAGGAGATGCCTGTACTTGGACACTCCTTGTTCCCAACAAAACCAGGACCAATGAGGGAGGTAAGAAGCTGGCTTTGCTGCAAAGAATGCACCTATCCTTTTTCTCAAGTAGTGACGGCCAGAAGGAAACAGCTGAGGCAGATAATTCCTCTTATTTCTGCCACACCCTTCAAGGAAGTGTGCATGCATGCAATCGTTCTGATCATTCATGCTTGTGAGCTTGTCAATCTGCAGAAGACGGGAGCTGGCACCAACAATAAAGGTTTGCACGGCAATTTGTGTTGCAGAAACATAGGCAGAAAGCCTCACACTGCGAGGGCAGGCTATGTCCTGGCAGGACAATGATCCCAGATGACTGGGGATGCATGGTGCCAGCTGCTAACCCACACATGCACCCTAGCTGGAATTCAAACAATCCCAAAGCTTCTCAATGGAATTCCACAGAGCAAGAGGAAGATGGATCAATCACAGATAGAGAGGGGCAGTAAACTGCAAACACTGAGACAAGAAGGGACAGTAAAGAGACAAGAAGGCAGAGGGGAGGGAGGCTATTGGCAGAGCAGGATTTGAAAATAACTCCAGCCAGCTCCCTCGGCTGTTTGCCCCCCTTCGACCGCTCTGGCAGTCTGTGAGATAATCTACACTTCCAAAGATGGCAGCTTCGTTAGGTTACAGCTGCTGAATGCTCTTTTGGGAATCGTGTTGTCATTGGCTCCACTGACAGTTCCAGTGGAGTCCTATTAGCAGGACGGATGCAGAGGGTTCTGCTGAATGCAAGAAAGATGATTTGATTTTTATTTTAGATTTAAAATGGTTGTTTTGAGAGACCAAGGGGCTGGGTGAGAGGCACCTGCAAAATTACTTATGTAATTACATGTGCAAGTTAAATTCAAAGGTTTTTATTTTTTATGCAAACATTGAATAAATATATAAGCATATAAATATAAAAAATAATAAAGAAGCCCTTTTTGTCACTGTAGTGCCATGTACAGACCATTTGCTGCACCACACATTTTAGCTGTGGACCTAAAACCACTAAGATAAAAGCATTCTATTAATGCAATATATATAGTAAAATATCAGAAGTAGAACCTGAAAACTACTCCTGATCCATTTAGTTTGAATCACATTTATGATTTTCCTGCACAAATTGGCAACTTTTGCTTAAAAATACAACCTTGTCCTGAAAACAATAGCTTAGTCTTTTTTTTTCTTCTTTTAATTCTCTAAAAGTCTACCAAGTCTAACTCATTTCAAAGCCATCACCTTTGTCCAACCAGCCTCTAATGGAAAAACTAAGAGACATTTCATTGATCAATTTATGAAGGTGTGAGAAATACAGAGGGTTTTTTTTTATTATGATCAACAAACCATCCTTTACAGGAAAAACACTTCACAGACTGAGTCACTTCACTGCAGCCCGAAATTATAGCTTACTCACTCATTCAGACGGCTGCTTCAAAATCAACAGACACTCGTGTTTGTGTCTAGTTTAGGTTGCATCTTCTTCCGTAACAACAGAACATAATCTTTCCAAATGCTCATTTTTGTTATTTTTTCTGTTAACATCAATTAAGTATTTTGAAGCACCCTAGGCTGGAAGCACGCTGTACGTTTTTTATTTATTTTTGCCTAATTTAACCCCTGGTTCCCAGCCGCACTAGTTGGGGTCAGAAAAGCAAGTCAGCGCTGAGTCGGAGGTTAATCCTGGGTCTGCAAACGTGGGAGGAAAACCACGCCGACCCAATCTCAGTCGCTTTTAAACAAACATCTTTCATTTAGTTTCTTTCTTTTTTCAGATGGATGGATAGACTCGTTTTTGATAAACAGACTGACGGATTGAGGATGGATCCAAAAAGGACTCATGGGTTGATAGATTGATGAACGGATAGAAGAAACCTGTATCTCTCCCTTATCATTTAAAAAAATGTGCAAACTATTACAGAATAATCCAGCCAGTCTCTTAAGAAAGATCTAAAAATACGCTCCAAAACTGCAGATTTGTGCAGGAAGAAAGAGGGAACCAAAGTAAAGCAGCATTGTCACATATCCTCATTCATATCTGAATGATAAATGCTTGTTGCCGCTACACGAGGACGTCGCTCAATTTGCATCTCTTAACTTGTCTGGCAAGATGTAACACCCCACCTCCCCCGATCCTCACCCTCATTTTCATCCTAACAAGAATCTGAAACCAGCTGCCAACCCCAACAGCACCTGAATTCATCTCCCTCTTCTTTACACACCAGGCTGTCGAAGAGAAATCGTTTTGCCCTCTGCAATCAAGTGCTAAAGTAATAAGCCATTTCTTTTCTTGATGTCGTTGATAATATGAACTACTGTGCACTAAACGGCCATCGGAACAGCAAATTTAGTGAAAACAACAGACCTTGCTAGCCTAATGGGGTGATTGTGCAAGACTTGGGCTGCAGCAGAAGGCAGAAAGAAAAAACCCTCAAAATAACAAAAGAAACTAAAAAAACATGGTCAGGAATTGTAGGAAGAGCTCGAGTGCTGTAATTCCAAGAACTGTTTTTCCACTGCTTATGTTCCATCTACTATTTTTAAGTAGAAGATAAATAAACCCCCCCGCCCCCAAATTCCTTTATCTTATTTTGTGTTTTGAGATATATCAGCCTTATGTCTTTTTAGGCAAAAAAAATGTCTTTGGTTTAAGTCAAACATTGTTTGAACTAAGTCTGCCAGGGGTATTAGTACTTTAGGGCTTCAATAAAAAGTTACAAAAGTACATCTATATGTGACCTATTGAAATATAACTCATCAAGTTTTATACTTGAAAGGTAAAAATGTTTTTAGAGCTAAAGAAGCATGGTTTTCTTCTATTTTTAGGTTTTAAAAATCAACCTGCAAATTTCTTAGAAAGAATAAAAGCATTTTCTAGGCTAAACAAAGATAAAATATTTGTTTTGTGGCTTAATACAAAAAACAGCAGCAAAATGTTATTTTAAAAAGCACCAACTTAACCAACTTAGAGTTTTTATTTGAATTGCAAAAGCTTTTGAAAACCCTGAATCAATTGCTCTTCAACGTTAGATTTGGTCTTCTACTTTATGTTAGTCTATCACATATGATGTTGATGAAGGTTCTCAGTCATCCAGGTCATAGTCATTCCGTAAAAATTCAAAAAATATCCACTGGACTTGGTTTTCAAGATTTGAAGACGTTTCGCCACCTCTCCAGGAAGCTTTCTCAATTCAAATGAGTTTCAAATGAAATGAGTTTCAAATCAAATGAAGCTTTCTCAATTCAAATGAGTTTCAAATGAAATGAGTTTCAAATCAAATGAAGCTTTCTCAATTCATTTGAATTGAGAAAGCTTCCTGGAGAGGTGGCGAAACGTCTTCAAATCTTGAAAACCAAGTCCAGTGGATATTTTTTGAATTTTTACGGAATCACATATGATGTCATCAAAATGAATAGTTTATAGTTGCAGTGTGACAAAAATCAGAAAAAAGTTCAAGAGGTGCGCATTGTTGTTTTCGTCAACGATGAGGATGACATAATAACCTTATTGACGCTCCTTTTTTCCCATGACGATCAGAACTGATGAGCTAAACATTGATCTTTGTTGACGAAAACGTGAGACAAACTGCGAGACAAACTGCTCTTCCAGCTGTGCTTGTGCAGAAATGCGTCTTAGCTCAGAGTCTGCGCTTCTCTCCCTCCACGCTGATGGTTCGCTTTCCGCAGTGTGGCTCTTCCTGCTCTCGCTACAAAATAAACTATATGTGGCTGATCATCCTCCGCCAAGCGTAAAAATCCCTCAGTCTAACTATCAAGATTTTATTTCTACTAGCTCACAAGAGGTGATACTAAAACTTCTTTAATTTCTAACAAAACAGAATCCCTATGTTATATCCAAACCAAATATTTCTATGCATATTGTTTATTTTTGGATAAAGAGCCAGATGAAAAGGTGCATAAATCACTAAATATTTCTTTCTCATAGTTCTAGTTTCTATCTATTCAAATATGATATAAATGTTTCCTTTAATTGTCATTAAAACATTTTCCTTGTTTGCATTCAATATTTCATTAAACATTAATTTCAAAAAAAGTTTATTGGAATTTCATAAATCACAGATTTTTACCCAGCAATTGTAGTATCTAGGTTAGAGCTGTCAGTCTGGTAAAGAATCTGATGTTATTCAAGATTTTAAATTTTTTGTTAACTTTTGTAAACTTTTTTAGACCAAAACTAAAACCGACTAAAACTATCACATAATTTAATTACTAAAAATGTGAATAAGACAAATAATAGTAGTCCATGATGGGAATGCAGTCAGGAGGAGAAGTTACTCATAGGTTTTGGATAAGCTGGACACCACGACTTATCGGTAACCCACCCTTAATGTATGTCAACGATCAGATAACTTACCCGTAACTTATTATCCATGTATGGCATACACTGGCGTACGTTAGGGAATTTTAAGCATGTTCAAAATTTCTAGACAAATTCGCCGTATGTCGACGTGTGCCAGCATGTTTCAGCGTGCTCATAACTTATGCAAAACCTACCCATAACTTATCCAACGAATGCCAGCGGTTTTGCCAAATTTTCCATAGGTCAGGCATACGCTGCTTTAAATCGTCAAGGTGTGTCAAAAACAACACTGGAGTTATGCACACTTTTTAAAAATCTACAGTTTTTTGCTGTCAGCTTATCTGACATAGTGTCACTATCCACTCTTCTTTTGCAGCAAGCCTAAAGCTTTGTATTCTACCTTCCATTGACAGAAGAGATGAGGCGCTCAGCTGATAGCATTGAATCTTGAAGTTATTTCCCATTGGTGAAAAGCAAAGACACAAGGAAGACGTTTAAAAAGAGAAGTTACCCCTTCTATTTAGTCAGAAAATACTTTAAAACAGCAGTGAAACTGTCATTCAGGTGAGCCATGAGGTAACTCATAAATCTGCTGAACACAAATCAGCCATTCAGCTATGGAGACTTCGGTTCAATGTGCATGTTTTCCTTCTGTGGTACTAAAACTACATGTTGGCTTCCCAAAAACTTAGAAAGCCTTGAATGAACAAATGGGGCCTGCTGCTTTTTAAGCCTCAAGAGGTTCCAAAACGGGAGATTGCAAAAGCAGATGGGAGCAGCTTGATGTAAAGCTCTTGTGAAGACAGTTTTATCCGAGTCATAACTATGGCAGAACCTCTACTGATTTATATATAAAAAAAAAAAAAACTAAAATAAATTTAGAAATAACATAAAAAAAACAATCGCACAACAGATTCATCTTTGAGCAACAGTCTTCAGAGTACGGTATGTGCACATTTTCCAGATTCAAATTTCCTGTTTTTTTTTTATTAACATTTAATAGTATCATTGTTCAAGAGTCATCGTTCTACTTCCGTCACCAACGATTGTCTACTATTTCAGCCGAACTGCAACCCACTGGCCTCTCTTCGGCTGCTGTCGTTCTCCAGCCTCCATTCAACCACCAGTGTCAGAGGGGGAAAGAAGTCTCTAACAAAATTCAGCACCTACACCCTCTGCCGGGGTTTGAGCGCCAAAGACTGGCATTTCCTTATCTCAATAAATCTTTTTATTTGCAGTCTTCTTTTTCTCTCAAGGTTGAAAATGTAACTTGAAATATAAAACTGTGTAAAATCTGCACAATACTTATCCAGCACCATATAGTAAGCATCTCATATAGAGAACGAAAAATAAGTAAAGTTTCTGAACCGCATTTGGTTCATGTTTTTCATAATAATCCAGGCCTGGAAAGTAATACAATCTTCCATACAAAATTCCAGGTTCTTTTTTTTAAAGACTGTGTGGGAATCCTGCATCTTTGACCTGACAATTGAAGCATAATGCAAAGTATGGAAAAGTAAAAGGTTCCCGGGAAAAAAAACAAAAAAACATTCAAGAAGGCAAAAATGTAAAAAAAAAAGACCAGTTTAAGTTACCTCATGTAGATAAAGGAAAAAAGATAGTTTTTTACATTACAGCTACATGGCAACAATAAAAACTAAGGCTGCAATTAACGATTATTTTGCAAATCGATTATTTTAAAAAGGTTCCTTATAGAAGACTTTTTGCAAAATCAAATAAGATGAAGCTAAAACTTTTCAACTTGAGGAGTTCTGGATAGAGCATATTCACAGACAAATAGGTTTTTGTTATCTTAAATTAACATGTTAATATTTTTAAACAATTTCGATATAATTACTGCTCTAAGTGGGTTCCTCTATCAGCTAAAGGCATGTTTTAGAGTCTCTATATTCCAGTAAACAATTAATCAATTACTAAATTAGTTGATGATTATTTATCAGGATAATTAATATATATAATTATACAATAATTGTCTCAGCCCTAATAAAGACAAGCAAGTCTGTACTATTTGGCCCTTATCCATTTTTTTTTTTTTTTTTTGATGAAGCCAATGAAGCTGATTATAGCTGCATGTAGAATTTTATTTCAACCCTTTTTTTGTACTAGTGGCTCAGAGTTTAATTTTTTGGTGGTGTTTTTTCTCCAACAAAAAGTATTTAATGGAATTACAGCGGCAATTATGCTTGACTACTGTATAATCCGCATGGAAAATGAGCCATTCGTCACAACATATGCAGCATTTATACTGTATTGCATTTCCCCCCTTTCTGGCCGGATCTCGTGAACACATCAGGCATAAACCAAGCATTAGTGTCCTTACCATTCTGCACAATTTGGATGGAGCCCTTGTCGGATCAGGAAGTTTCTTATTTAGAGTTTTGCCAACTTCTGATCACTTCACTTGGAGAAATTTTCAGATATTTTAAAACTTTGGTCGAAGTAGTGCTTTAATTCTAGTCTACAGTTTGGCGGCAGAGCGCAGATTCAGCCTCCAGAACAGTATAAAAAACAAAAACAGTGAGTGTCCAAGGCAAAAGTCCCAAAAAAGATGACAAAATGCAACTTCAGACATTTAAATATGCACAAGTCATTGCACTATTCAGGTCCATGCAGAGCAGGAGGAAGCTGTGAGACCATGTGTTTAGGCCACAGCAGGTTATCCGTTTTTCTTTCAGTGCCATCCTTTTTTTCATAATATCTTTATATTGTTACCATGAACACATTCATAGTTTATTTTGTGACTACAGAGAAATTAATCTGAGGTTCTCTATTCAGCTTGTTCAGACTGAATATTTGGGCTGTAACTAATCATTTTGCTAATCGATTAAGCTGTCGATTATTTTTTTAAATAATCAACTAATAATCTAATAGCAAAAGGTTGCTTAAAGGAAAATTTTTATAGAATTTAAACCAGGTGAAACTAAAACTTTTGCACTTGAGGAGTTCTGGATAGAGAATATTGACGGACCCTAAAAATTCTGTAATAATTTCACAGTAACGTCATCTATGGCAAGCTGTTCTGATATTTAATAGTTTTACTGAAAAATCCTGTTTTAGAGTCTCTATACTCCAGTTCACAATAATATGGATTTGCTAAATTAGTTGACAGTTATTTCAGTAATCCGTTACCGTAATTCGATTAATAATTTCAGCCCAACTGGATATTAATTGAAATAATGAAAATAAATGCTTCAGAAAGTCCAATTATCAGAAATAATAGTGATAAAGATTTTAAAAAGTGAGATGGAAATCCCCTGACCTTTTCAGTTAAATTGACAGACAAAAAAAGTCTAATGCTACCTCTGCTCAGGAGTCTTACTTTTAAAATGCTGTCATCGCTTTACAGGCTTTACAAGGGATTGCCTTGTTTCCCTACAAAACCGCTTACTGTTTTTCCAAGAATAAAATACTAAGGTGACAAGACATAGATCCACATCAATTAAATAATCTAATTACATTTAAGCAGAATGAAAATATCAAACTACCTCGTCGTCTTTAAGATACGCTTTAATCATACTGGGTGAGAATGTACAGGTGATTTAATTATATCTTTTTTATTAAAAAAATAAATAAAAAAAGTTTCCCTAAGCTGAATGAGTTGTAAATGATTGCATTAGATTGATTAATAATATGCAAACAAATCAATGGCAAACTTTCTATATAATAATAATAAGGCTGTTGATTTTAAGGCCTATAGAATTGTTCCTTTTATAACAGCCGGGATAAAAACATCACAGGAAAAGAAGTGACTGACTCGTACGTATCACTTAAATTTACTAAAAATAGTTTACCTAAAGACACAGAAGAAACTCCTAATGATTTTGCAGAACTTTTTCCTTCTTTAAGCATAAACCATTACCAAATATATTAAACAGACTATGGATCCCTGGCCTGTGAAGTCTCCCTTCAAATTAACTGATCAAAATACGCAACTGCACTCCCATGACTATACAGGGAAGAGGGTGGATTAATGGATCATGGTACCAACAAATTAAATCATACTAACTGCGACAAAAGGTCCTGTAAAAGAATATTTATTTAAAGCAATTAAAAATAGCTTTAGCTCTTCATCTAGTTTTATTTTTGATGCAATGTTCTCTATATTTTGTGCGCTTGGCGCCAGCTTTTAAATCAACGTCGAGTAGAAGGTGGGGCAAACTGCAACATATCAGCACTACGATTTGCTACTCTTCTTCTTTACTAGCCAGATTATCCATCCATCCATCCATCCATCCATCCATCCATCAACGTAATCGCCTATTCCCTAAAGGGGTCACGGGGGGGACTGAAGCCTATTGCAGTAGTCAACGGTCTTAAGGTGAGGTACATCCACTGATCTCCATTTATTCTCTGGATATGGATTGATTGACTTTATTGATCTCACCATAGACTAATGTACTCATTACATCAGCTCAAATAGTCAAAGAAGGATGTGCATAAGAAAAAAAACGTGCATGGGCTATATATGGAGAATTTGATGCTTTTTATATTTTCTCCGTTAAAGTGCTTGTCTGACGTCATCATCGGACATGCTCAGAGTAGTCCAGCAAATTATGATTAAACCATGTTTACCTGGATTTTAATTGTGTCTTTCTTTAGATTATGCACTATATATCATAAGGTTAACATGAATGGAAAAAATGAAACTTGAAAAGACTAGATTTATGCTCAAATACAAAGCAGAAAAAATGTGCTCCCGGAAGTAGCGTAGGATTCTATTTCCGACACAGATCGGGCACAGATGACCGATAAAACAGAAAGGATTTTAATTCATTTATTTTGTCATTATTCACCTTTAACACATTATAGTTTAGTATGGTTACTATTTTTAAGGAGGGAAAAATGTAATTACATTTTTTTTTTACAAATTAAAATCAAGGTAGACCCGGATGTATATCCGGTTGCACATTTACAAATGAGCCAATGGCACCGATCGTGCTTCCGGTACGGATCAGGTAGTGACACAGAGATCCAGAAAATAAATAGAGATCAGTGGGCACACCCTGGACGGTCCAACAGTCCATTGCAGGGCCACACAGAAACATGCAAAAACAATCACGCAAACTTACTCTTAAAATGTCCAATCAACCTAAAATGCATTTTTTTGGACTGTGGGAAGCGGGAGAACCCAGAGAGAACCAACACAGACACAGGGAGAACATGCAAACTCCACACAGAAAGGTCCTGGTTGTTAGGCGATGGGGCCAACCACCACACCAACGTGCTGCCCTCCAGCCGGAATAAATAACCACGAAGTGACTTACAAAGGCAAAAAAAAAAATTTTTTTAATTCCAGATTTCCAAATCAAGTTACTTTTTATTTGAAATAGCTCACACTGGAGGAGCTGCAGAAAACAAATCTATTTTTTGTATATTTTACTCATAACTACTCTTTGCAAAGCACTGATAATGTCTCTGCAGCTGTTTGGCCCTAAGGTGATCATTGGAAGCATTTTTTCCAGTGCCAGCACCATTTTGTTCTCTTTTAGATCTCTGCAAACAAAATCTGAAATGAAAGAAAAATCTGTAAAGATAGATTAGGCGGCTCAGGGGCCTCATGCACGGTACGACGTCAGCAAAGTGACAACCGAAACCCACTTCTGTTCTCAGGAAAGCCCCTGACCGACTCATTCATGTACAAAACATAAATAAAACGTGTGCATTATTCATCACAGGATGAGCTGGTTGCAACAAGACAGTTCCTCTGTGTAGGCGGGTGGACACTTGACTGCAGCTGATAAACAGGCCCTGACCATCTGGGACTTTCTCTCTCCTACCTGTACAACCCCCCCTCTAGGTTGCAGTCAGTGTTTTCTGTGTGCGCTCTGCATGTTGTGCAATAAACCAGCCTCACTTTGGACTTCTGGGAAAACACAGAGGGGAGGAAGACGGAAAAAAAAACTTGAGCAGCATTTACTGCAGCTGTTTCCCCCCCTAAGAGCTACATGCAAACTGTCTGCACTGAAGGTCCCATAGAGCTGAGAGTCTGGGGGCCTGTAGCTGCTGAAAGCTGTAAGAGTTTGGGGTCAAAGTGTGACAAGCATGCTGCACATCAGTGCACTCCCAGGTGTTTCACTCATATCCAGTATCCTGGAAAAACACAGCAGCTGACACCCTTTCCCTTGCAGACTTTTAACAGACTGTGCAGCTCTTCGGCTCTCCACCTCCTTAAAGCCAACTTTCTATTTATAGATCTTTTTTTCTATTTTGTCTTGAAGAATTGCAGGAAAAAAAAATCTGAACACTGACAGCTGCAGGTTGTGCCACTCTCCTGCAACAAAGCTGCACACTTTTGGCCCTGGGCATGACATAGCACTTAGGATTTACCTTGAGCAGTGGCATCAACTCGTGCGGAGTTGATTAAAAAGTGACTACTTGACTCCTTGTCTTTTCTCGTGACTATGCCCAACATCCCCTGGCTGTGCACTGCTATTAGCGTCAGTATGAGAGCACACAGCATCGTCTTACCAGGAACTGTGCAAAGGGGAAGATCTCAAACAGGAAATGCAACTGACCCTCCTAAGCCTTGTAACTTTAAAATGCACCGGCCGTGCTCGGGCTACAGCCGTGCACGTTGCAGTCCGTGCAGCTGTGATCGCATGAGGCTAGTTTTGCACATATCAGCTTCATGTTCTTACCTCCCTTTGGCTGAGGCATTTCCCCTCTGCTTTGATGAGGGGGAGGGGAAGCACAAAAGACTTTGCCTTCTTTCTCGCTTCCTCCCTCCATCGCCCTCGTACTGGAGCTTTAGCGGCTTGCTTTGCAACAAAGATGCAAAATACAAGCCTCGATCTTCATGCACTTGGAGGCTTGTTGGGTCCGAGGCGTGCGTGTCCGTGCACGGCGCGCGGGTACGGATGCACAGCCCGCGCGGTCGTCGGGAAAACGGATAATTTTGCAAATGCGCTGCAAAGAATTCTCCGCAGCACTTACATGATGAGCCAAGGCTGGCAGCTGAAAGCTCCTAACTTGGATCAGAGTGAGCCCCTGCGAGACGACGTTCTTCCTGCTTTGCGTCGAAAAGGATTATGGGAAATTGAGTCGAGAAAATAAAACGGCGCGAAGCTTTTAATGACACAACAATCAAGTTTTACTACAATCTAAAACAATCTTAACGCCCTAACATGTCTTAAAACAAAAGAAAAAAATCTAAATAACGATATTTAATTTCCATTTTTAAATTTGATTTTTTTTTTGAAAATAAAATATAGTTTATAAAAATAAAAACAAAAAATAAAAATTGAGCAACAGTTTTAAATTATATGATATTTACTGCTTAAAATTTACATTCATAACTATCTATATATCTTCACTCTTGAGATTAGAGAAAAACGAAATTGAAAATGTGAAAATGTCACCCTTTAAAGGGACACTATGCAACATTTTTCAGTTAATTAATGTGTTCCATAGCGTTTTGGATGATTAAATGAGTCATTTCAGGTTGAACAAAGGTATTCTCGGCCGCCCTGGTGGTCTGTGGGGGAAATACCGCACTTGCAACTG
This sequence comes from Cyprinodon tularosa, assembly GCF_016077235.1. NCBI lineage: Eukaryota > Metazoa > Chordata > Actinopteri > Cyprinodontiformes > Cyprinodontidae > Cyprinodon > Cyprinodon tularosa. Next base: position 682,313 of record NW_024039674.1, on the reverse strand, counting down.
CAGGAGCACCGACCCGCACCCACAGGCTCAGAAGTCTTGTGAGAGTCAGTCTTGCTTTACGGCGAGAACTGCTACACGCCCCCAGTTAAAAGCATTCTCGTTGCTAGCACAGTGGCGATCTTTGTGCAGTTATGCTACGTTCACGCAGCAAAAGCAGCAAAATCGCGTCTGCTGCTTCCTTTTTGCTGCTTGTACCAGTTAGTTCTGACGCGAGGCTGAAGCAGCTTTGCTGCTCCGGCTGTGTCTGAGGCATGTTGGGCGGAGCTTCACTATCCTTTCTCTGCCTTGCAGCTATATTTGCTGTGATCAGTGGGAATAAAGTAGTTTTAATATGTGTTTAAGTGAGAAAATACACCTGAAAACGTAATCAGTGCAGTCAGTTCATTCAGATTATTATCCTGCCTTCAATATTTTTTCTGTCGGAGCCGCTCAGACCCCCACATACCAGGGATGCGCCGACAGTAGGGATCCCTTCATCAGCAGCGGTTCACCGTGGCAGCTGGTAGGTGTTTTTCATCTAAATAATCCAAACTGCATATTCTGCCGGCAGATTTCTGCATTTTAAGTTAATTTAGGCGTCAATAAACTGTTTAAGAGGAGAGATCATCAGCGCTGTGTCTCTCTCTCTGCGTTAAACGCACCCGACGCGCTGCTTCAGCTGCTCAGACGTGCTGCGCCTGGTGCTCAAAACGCGCCGCGGGACCTTTTGCTGCGCCTTGACACGCGTCAACCATTGACTTTGCATGTAAACTCGCTGCTTCTGTCGCGCCAACTACGTCCAGTGTGAACGCAGCGTTAGTCATTCGCTGCTAAGCTCAAAACAACCGCGTCTGGCTTGACGGAGAAACCAGGAGAACAGCTGTGCATATTTACGACAGTGCACTTTTACTTTCGCCCTCTGGAGGGAGCCTCACTGGAAAATCAACACCGGTTGCATAGTGTACCTTTAAATGACAAATATGTGAACCCGCTTAAGCCCCGCCCTTCACCATATTTGAGCAATGACGCCATGAAGCGAATTATAGCCTTTACAAGAACAAATTGAGGATTGAACACTTATTTTGGAGATACTATTCTATATGTTGTGATATTTTTTTATCAATGTTTTGTTATTTGTAACTTTTCAATAAAGTTTTGGATAAAAAAAAGAACAAATTCAGTAGTAAAGGGTCCAAATCTAATAATAATAACCTAACTATAATATCTGCTCATCAACTTTGACAAGAACAAGATTACCTTGACAGCATCTATTTTAGGCTTAGTTTATATAATTTAATGTTTACTTTTAAATTATATTGATTTCTGTGATCAAAGTTAAATGTGCAAAAGGTGCTTTTAATGTTTTTACTTAAAATTGCTGGGGGAGAAAAAATCCCATTCTATATTCCTACACAGGTACCTTCTGCTACAGTTTATCTCTTTATTCATTGTTTGGTTATAAGTACTATATCTATTTATAAAAAGATCATAAATAAATGAAAAAAAATGACAAATCTGTTATTATTATTATTCAAACTAAATTATTTTAAAAAAATAAGAAGAAAGATCAAATCTTTAAGTCTCAGTAGCGAATGATAACCCTTATCTAAAATTTTGATGAGTTGTTTTTTTTTTATGTAACATTAAATTTTATTTTTATATATCAAAAAAGGTTGCTAGGAAAATAAAGTACAAATAAATAAAATGGCATCTGTGTATTTAGAATAGAAAATAAAAAATGTTAATACACTATTGGCCAAAATTTAAAATGAGTATACTTTTTGTTTTGTTTTTATCTTTTATTTATGTAATTAATGAAATTTGACATTTTATATTATTATTAAGTATATTGATAAATTGATAATATATTTATAATATATTTATAAATATATTAAGTTCTTCTTGTGGGTAAAGATAGTTAAAAAAAAAGCTAAATTTTCTAATCAAGCTGAGTTATTCTTTTTTTGGTCATAAAGATGTTTCCAATTTTTTTTTTTTTCTTGTTATATTTGAAAAAGAATAACAAACATGAGATGAAATTAAAAAAGGGTTTGCTGTGTTTTTGTCTACATTATTTTCAACATCTATCAAATATAGATTTACCTAAACCTGCTAAATAAAAATGCATTTATTATTTTAATGTGTCTGAATAAGAGTGTTAAAGATTGCTTTAGTTTTAATTTAATTTTAACTAGATTTTAAAAACTCTTCCCCTAATCTGTCTTTTTTTCCCCTTGAATTTTATGTTTTCATTCTCACAGCTACTATAAAAATCAGAATTAGGTCTTTTTTTGAGTCCTAAAACATAATTAACAATTTGTTTGTTGGGTTCTAAGTTCAGGATTCTTTCTTTCATTTTTCTGAAGTCTTTTAGAGCTTCCAGCAGGTTAACCTCCATAATGACGTCCACACATATTTACCAGATTCTATGCAGCTCATGGTCTCTGCAGCTCCTCATGAGTTAACATGGACCTCTTGGCCGTTTCTCTGATCAAACTTTCCTTGCTAAACCTGTCAGTTTAGGTGGATGGTCAAGGCCAGGATAGATATGTGGTCTTGCCTTTTTTCATTTTTTTTCTAATGCTGGATTGAACGGTGCAATGAGATGTTTAAACCTCGGGACAATGCTTTGTAACCTAACTGTGTTATAGATGTCTCTAAAATATTCTCTGTGACCAGCTCTGACTACGTTCTCATCATTCCGTTTGTTCTCAAATGTTTTTTGCAGAACAGCTGTCATTATTTTAAGCGTTAAATTACCCCTGGATTCAATGTTTTTTCATATTTAGGCATTTTGACAAATAACACTTTATTTTCAGTTATTAAACTGAATGAGGTGAATACAATGCATACCACACTTATTTTCATGTGTACAACATTTTAGAAACTGTATGTCCTTTTCCTTCACTTCATACCAGTGTCATATGTAGTTGATTGGTTTAGTTGGAGTGAATACATTTGCAAAGCACTTTAGTTTTGATAATCAACAACACACACAAAATTGTAAAAGCCTTTATTAATAAGTAACATGAGGTCATATATAGACACAACAATACTCTAAAAACTAAATGATTAAGTTTGAGACATCTACTGTTTTAAAGTAGAGGGTATAAAATTAAAGAAAAGGAAAAAATAAAACCAAATCCTCGGGTAAAAAATGAAGCAGGAGAAGCAATTGTTTTATGATCTATCGATCAAATATATTATATGGTTTCAACACATAACACTCCTTCTTGAGCCCTAAAAGATTGTATGTTACAATGTATTTAAAGAAAAAATCATTTGATCAATGCTAACTGACTGAGAAATTAGCACCATAACAATATTTAGCTTGAACAAACCTGCTGGATGTTCTTCGTCCTCCCACTGTCAATAATTCAAAATAAGATCATAAAAAAGGCTAAATAATTGTTGAATTCCTAATCCACATTGGTGTCCTTGTAAAAGCTTTTTAAGCATTTTGGATTTTCAATGGGATTTAGTCAATAGTGCAACAACTGGGAGCAGCACCAAGCTATGAGATTTTAACTCTGATTTCCTTCTTGAATATTGTCATCAGACAAGAACACTCAAAATCTTAGTTGCCCAATGAAAACAGTACTTTTATGAGAAAAGACACAAAGAAGACCCAGCTAGGATTCAGATATGAATGAGGGCTGGATTGGTCAAATTAGAAGGATCAGTTTTTAGGGGTTATGAGGGTTTGGTATAATGGTTTCACCACAACATGGAGAAAGAGGGAGCTGTCAATGAGGTAATCAGATGTGCGCCGATACAGGTCGGCTTCGGCTAAGAAGTCACCATTTTCCTCCGTGCTCTGGTGGAAGTTGTAGACGTGCTTGACGAACAGCTTACCATGCTGTTGAGCCATTACAAGTACCGTTTTCTGGAAGTTCACACCTGCAAAATCTGCACTGGATGTGGCTGGAGTGATTATGATGCGAGGGCGCCCTCCTTCAACACGAGTCGGCTGCATGGCACCAGTCTCTGTGTACATCGGCCTCATGCTGAGAGGTAACCAGCGTGGTGAGAACATGGCATTCCAGGTCACTCGTTTGCTGGCATCGTGGCTGCTGGGCCCCAGTTGGGTTTGGAAACTGGTGCTGCGATCATCCCGTGTTGGATTGTTGATAATCCAAGGTGAACCCCAAGCTGTAGACAAGTAATTTCTTGGGACAAAAAGGCTACAATTCACATCAAAGAATTTTGCCATCTGTAGTGGTGAGGCAGAGTGAAACTGGTAGGACATGTAGAGCAGGTCACGGACTGACTCCTGATAGCGAGCCAGGACTGTAGATTGGGTCTGAAGACGGAAAAGCTCCCTGGGGGGCATCATGGCATAACGTACAGCTCTTAATGCATTCTCCACGGTCAAACCATCAGGCTCGTTATTGATAATCCAGGCCTCCAGAGCTGCAAACAGCTCCATCTCGCTCTGGAGAACAAGGTCAGAGCGCTGCAGCAGTGTCATGAGCAGTTGGCTGCTGATGGTCACCCATTCTCCGCTCTGCAGCACTGCAGACAGGTTCCAGGCCAGGTACTGCAGACATTTATCCCTCAGGTCAATGTCCCCTGTCTGCAGAGCATACTCATACCAGCCTGCCACATGACCTGAGGGGGAGTCTCTAGCCAGATTCTGGTTCATATAGAGGGTGACACCCTGCTGGAGACTCTGCACTTGGTACTTGGTGGCCAGCTTGTGCAGAGGAGTGGCCTGTTCAAGACGAAGAGAAATTTCTCCACAATACAGATATCTAAGAAAAAAAGACATCCAATTAACTTCTTCAACTCTGACCCACAGAACAACCAAATGTTACACATATATATAAATATATCTTTCAAGATATATTGCTGTACAAGTAGGCAGTAGTCTGTATTTATTGAAACTCCAAGATATCAAGGATTGTAAGCTAAAGGTGAAAAGTGCCTCAGGTGAGCTTTAAAGCTGGGTTAATAATCCTTGGTGGGTTCGTTGCTTTGAATTATCCATTTCTAATTAAGGTAGACCTATTTAAATTCTATTTAACTGGATATCATCCATCCATCCATTATCTGACACGCTTGTCCCGAGTGTGGTCGTGAGGGGTGCTGGTGCATATCTCCAGAAGTCAATGGGCGAGAGGCGGGGTACACCCTGGATAGGTCGTCAGTCCATCACAGGGCAACACAGAGACACACAGGACAAACAACCATTCACACACACACACACTCACACCTAAGGAGAATTTAGAGAAGCCAATTAACCTCACAGTCATGACTGTGGGAGGTAGCCGGAGTACTGGATATCACATTTTTCATAATGCATCTAAAAACCTTGTAGTTCATTTAAAACACTACATTTTCTAACATGATCATGGTAGAAACCCAAAGCAAAGGATTGTATCCATTATTGTTGTTTACAGTTGAAATTGAGAGAAACCTAGTAGCATGACCAAATCTCTACTTTTGTCTGTTTTTGTAGTCCATAAAATATTAAATAAATGTTATATTCCTGTTTTTTGAGTAATTAACAGAAAAAGAATCCCAACCCATCCCATAATAATAGTCATACTAAGTTATTCTTGCCAATTATTGTGCTGCCTTTCCTCTATGCTTGGGGGTTTTGATAGCCTTTCATAGCTGCTCTTGTTGTGACACGTAGTGTCTGTGATCTTCTAATGTGCTACATGTTTTGTTAACTCTTTGAATCAACGTGTTTTTTTTAACATTTAGCTATATTCAGATGTTTGCTGCAAATTGGTGTGAGGGATTGCTTCAAGTCAATGAGTCGATGAAATCAGCTGGTTTTCCTTATATAGAAAACTTCTAATCAATCTGACTGTATGATCTTGTTGGATTGTCTCTGCAAAATGCCTTGAGATGACATGTGTTGTGAATTGGTGCTAAATAAATAAACTTAATTGATTTGAAGTTAATTTGTGTTGCCCTAAATCACTCCAAAGATCAGTTTGTGTTTAAGATCTTCGAGTTGCAGCTCTGGTGTGCTCTTAGTAATTTTGGTTGTTCATTTTTAAATTTTTTGCATAAAGGGAAAAAATAAAATAAAAATAAACATAGAACTGATAAACCTAAAGTCTGGGTTTTGGTGTTTCTTCCCCTTGACCATAATTGACCCCGCGGTTGTAACCTCAAATAGGAGAGGTTGAGTATTCATTTTGAAGCATTTTTTACAGTGGTATGGAAAAATATGCACTAAGATTTTAAGAGGGTACATTTTAGGTTCAATTTCATTGACTAGAATTACTGATAAATTAGGCTGTACATTCAAGAAAAGCTAACCTGTATGGTATTGAAAGCACAACTGTAAGTCCTGGGAAAGTAGGCCATATATTACTTAATACGTAAATTAAGAAAAGTAAAATGTATATTTTTAAAAATGTCTGAAACATATGTAATAGAAGTAATTCAAACACACCTTTTGGGGAAAATATACATTCATTTTTTAAATTTGCACCATAAGTTTCAGGAGATACTTTTATGTTCAGGAAAGTAGCATAACTTTCAAAAAATAAAAAAACTCCATACAACATTTCACAATATGCTGCATGAAAGGAACACTGTAATTTCCAGAAAGTGACACATACATTTTGGGAACTAGACTGTTATCCAAGATACAGCCAAGTTCCAAAAGCTGCCATGTAGAATCTAAGACACTGGGTAAGCTCAACAAAAGTGATTCTTATGATATTAAAGATAATATTTATATAAATACCTATTTAATACCCTGTGAAATAACTATATATATAAATATCTATATATATAAATCCCTAATTAATACACTGTGCAACAACCTGTGCAGTAAGCCTGTTTAATAAGAGACTTCAGCTATTATGTATAAATATATATGTGGATGCACTGTATATATCCCATGCACACTTTCCTCTTTTTTGCAACTTCTTTTTGACTATTGAGCCGATGTGACAGATGTATATCTCCATTGTGAGATCAATAAAGTCTATTTTATCTTACTGAAAAGTACTATATATGCTCAAGAAAACAAGTCGCAAGTTTAAGGAACTGGCCAACAGAATTCCAGAAATTATGCTTTAAGAACAGAGAAATTTCAGGAGAGTCATTTGTAAGTTAAGGAAAATCCCCCATGAGCTCCAGAGAGCTCAACCTATAGGTCCTGGGACAGTAACGTAATTCTTAAAACCCTGCACCTTTAACCCTTTAATTATTTTCAAGTAGCTCTAACTTCTATTATAACATGTAAGTGACTCATAAATTTAAGAAAGGCTGCCTTATTTTAAGATAAAATAACATTCCAATTAATGGAAAAATTGATGCTGCTCGTTCCTTTATGTCCTGGAAAAAATACCCTGTTCCTGTCAGTAGTTGTCGTGACCTCTGTATTTGATGACCAACTATAAACCCAGTACAATGCATCATAAATTCCAGACAGTACCAAATAGGTTGAAATATGAAAGTTAGTAAAAAAAAAAAAAAACTCAGTTTAAAAAAAAAAAATTAAAGAATACTTTTGAACCATTTTCCAGAATTCTAAGTAATTATTTCTTAGAATCTAGTCACCACTAAAACACCACAAAAATGTTAAAGAAATATTCTATTTTTTTCTCAGTTGCTATTTACACGTGGATGACATAAAAAGCATGTATCATAGTTTGGTTTTTCAAATTCTTGTTCTTTACCAATACCTACTGATATCTCAATTAGCTTGAATTCCTATGTTAAATAACTAAAGTTATAGCATAGAAATATTTTACAACATTGACTTGTTTGATTGCAAATGCACCCTCATGTGCATATTTATAAAATTAATCTTTTTTTCTTTTGTTATTGATGTTATTGATTACTGACTCTACTCTGTCTCTTGCAATAGTTGCACCAGAGACGACCTCAGTGAGCAGCTCAGCTATTTCCCACATTGTTAAGTTTTCTGTTGAATTTTGCATAGGTTTTCTTGACTTGAGTGTAAGGCAATGTGCAGACCATTGCATGGCACGATGGCTTAGTTTGGCTCTTCTGATGGGATGGATTGGGGATTCGCAGCCCTGGCCTCACCTGATGAACTTGTCAAACACAGCGGCGCAGTCCGAGCTCTCTCTTAGCACCATAGTGCTGCTGTTGTGGCTCTGCAGCATCCCTGCAAACATTGGGCTCTGCAAGGAGAGCACCAAGGAGTGAGCTTGGATCATCTTCACTTCATCTGCATTGGGCGTCTCCACACGTAGAGACACATCACTTCCATTCCCCTGAACCAGCAGGGCTTCCAGACGCTGCACCAGGACTTTTGAGTGGCTGATGGTGTTACCTTCAATGCCTTCGTCCTGGCTTAGCTCAACTTTCAGCAGGCCTATTACCAGAGAAGGAGGGGGAAAAAAATTGAGGAATTGGAGAAGTTAGTGCAAGTCACACCCAGAACTCAGATTACATTCAAAGCCTGCCAGCAAGTTTCATGTGACTTTTTATTGGGGCAGATAGTGGAGCAGTATCATGAAAATCCATGGCATTGATCAGCCCAGCTGCCCTCTGTGTGTGAATAATGAAGGATTGTGGGTCATGATTAATTGAATCTTTGTCCCTCCTCCTGCGGCCTTTTCTCAATGCTGGACTGGGTGATTTTACTAACCGCATGGATCTGAGCATAGATTTGTGTCAGGAAAAAATTCTGGTTCCTCTTTTTGATTCTCATAAATGTTTGACACTTCCTTCCCCAAACTTCATGCAGACAGAGCGCATTTTGAATGCATTGCCTGCATATGAGGCTCCAGTGAGTCAGTCAACAGAGAGCAGAAATCTTTAATTAATAGTAAAAGTTACGCAAATCTTTTTGTAAAGATATTTTGTAAATATATTTGACACAATTCCAATTATTTGAATTCTTTCACTCTCTTTTAAAGACACAACGTGCATTTAATTGTCATTCAATCCAAAGATATTAAACATCCCTTGTTTTTTGTCTTTGCTTGCTACATTGCATCAAAGCCTCCTTTCCAATATTAACCGGTTCGTTTCAATCAAACCCTGATAAGTTTTTGTGTTTTTTAGTAGCAGCTTACCTGCAGCAGCCTCAATCTGGAACCACATAAGAAGCAGCATCCATGCCTTGATGATATCAGCCTGTTTCCTCATCTTTTCTCCTGTCTGTCCTAACTGCTGCTGGAACATCTAATTCCTGGAGCCCAGCTGCATGAACATCTAAACAAAGCTCACTACAGTCATTGATTAGTGGGTGGGAACATATGGGCGTTGATGCCATGATTATAATGTTGACTGACTGACCTCCATCCATCCATTTTCTGTCATGCTTTATCCCTGCTGGGGTCACGAGGGGGGTTGGTGCCTATCTCCAGCTGGCAAAGGGCGGGAGGTGGGGTACACCCTGGACAGGTCGCCAGTCTATCGCAGGGCAACACAGATACAAAACCATGCAAACATTCACGCCTAAGGAGAATTTAGAGAAGCCAGTTAACCTAAACGTCATGTTTTTGGACTGTGGGAGGAAACCGGAGTAACCGGAGAGAACCCATGCATGCTCTGGTAGAACAAGGAGAACTCCATGCAGCCCAGTGACTGACTTATCCTCATCAATATTCATTGAATTTCATTGGTTGTGTCATCTGATGAGGCTGATGAGCCCCATAAATATATACTACCCTAAATGGCGAGGGAAAGAAGTTTGATTAATAAGAAAAGTGACTGTGGAGGCCATTTGAGTGCAGTGAACTCATTGTCATGTTCAAGAAACCAGTCTGAGATGATTCCAGCTTTATGACATGGCGCATTATCCTGCTGAAAGTAGCCATCAGAAGTTGGGTACATTGTGGTCATAAAGGGATGGACATGGTCAGCAACAATACTCAGGTAGGCTGTGGCGTTGCAACGATGCTCAATTGGTACTAAGGGGCCCAGAGAGTGCCAAGAAAATATTCCCCACACCATGACACCACCACCACCAGCCTGAACCGTTGATACAAGGCAGGATGGATCCATGCTTTCATGTTGTAGACGCCAAATTCTGACCCTACCATCCGAATGTCGCAGCAGAAATCAAGACTCATCAGACCAGGCAACGTTTTTCCAATCTTCTATTGTCCAATTTCGATGAGCTTGTGCAAATTGTAGCCTCAGTTTCCTGTTCTTAGCTGAAAGGAGTGGCACCCGGTGTGGTCTTCTGCTGCTGTAGCCCATCTGCCTCAAAGTTCGACGTACTGTGCGTTCAGAGATGCTCTTCTGCCCACCTTGGTTGTAACGGGTGGTTATTTGAGTCACTGTTGCCCTTCTATCAGCTCGAACCAGTCTGGCCATTCTCCTCTGACCTCTGGCATCAACAAGGCATTTCCGTCCACAGAACTGCCGCTCACTGGATGTTTTTTCTTTTTCGGACCATTCTCTGTAAACCCTAGAGATGGTTGTGCGTGAAAATCCCAGTAGATCTGCAGTTTCTGAAATACTCAGACCAGCCCTTCTGGCACCAACAATCATGCCACGTTCAATGTAACTCAAATCACCTTTCTTCCCCATACTGATGCTCGCTTTGAACTGCAGGAGATTGTCTTGACCATGTCTACATGCCTAGATGCACTGAGTTGCCGCCATGTGATTGGCTGCTTAGAAATTTAGTGTTAACGAACAGTTGGACGTGTGTACCTAATAAAGTGGCCGGTGAGTGTATATATATATATATATATATATATATATATATATATATATATATATATATATATATATATTAGTGCTGTCAATCGATTAAATTTTTTAATCGCGATTAATCGCATCAATGCCTGAGTTAACTCGCGATTAATCGCATTTTAATCGCACATTTTTTTCCTGATTGAAAATCATTTAAATACTCTCGATGACATACAAAAACATACATACAGGCTAGGTTTGTGCCAATGTTCTTTTTTTTAAATGAAAACAGGTCACAGATACTGATTTATGCCATAGAAACATATGGCAAGAAGATGGGGAGGCATGTAGCAAAAAATAACAAATATGTAGGCAAAAAAAAGGCCCTGAAAACAGGCTGATGTAAAAGACAGTCTTTACAGTTAATACAGTCTTTTGAACAAAGACAAGCATTTTACCCTACTGCTATAAAATTTAGTAGAGTTAACATTAGATGTTAATTAACCAAGGTAATAATGAACAATTTTCAATCAATACATCAAAATCAATAGACCGACATCACTAGATGAAGGTAGTCTATGCTCTCTAGAAAGTTACTTTTCAGCCTCTTAACAAAAATGAGAACACACACACACCCACCCACCCACACACAGACACACCCACCCACACACACACACACGCGATACCGACCTGTTGCGTACAGAGACGGCAAGAGTGCTGCTACGAGATTCCATTTCACCTCAGTAATCAGTTTTCTCAGCGTATTTCAGGTTGCTACTAGTTACCAGACCCTCAACTTGTTTGTTGGTGGTGGGGCTTAAAGAAAAGGCACTAGCGTCACCCAGTGTATGAGCGTCTTTTTCCCTTGAGGAGCTCCGCTCTTGAAGCCTATGAGAAATGCATACACTGGGGGAAAATAGCCCCGCCTTCCCGCAGGCTGCAGCGGGATGTACTTGGAAAAATTGTACCATAAAACCACATAGCGTTAATCTCACGTTAAAAAAATTATCGCCGTTAAAATGGCCTCGCGTTAACGCGTTAATAACGCGATAATTTTGACAGCACTAATATATATATATATATATAGGTACTCTGTGGAGTCAACTTCTGTATGACTATTAGTTTAATAAGTTAAAAATGATGGCCCAGTTCTGCTTCAGTTAATATATATTTTGAAATACCGGTAAATACAGTGTAAACAGTGTCCTGTCTAGCAATATGGCAATAAGAATATTTGTCTTGATGACAAAAAGAGCCCAATAGATTTTACTTTCACAAGTGGAGGAATACAGCCATCGCCATGGTGTTCCGCTTGATTAATGCATATAAATAGCTTTATTATAATTCATGCAGGGAGTATTATAGATTGTATGGACACTGCAATGTAAGTAGAAGAGGAAAAGAAAAACTGATAAAAAGGAGAAAAGATGAAAGAAAGGAGTTATAAGGGGGGATAAAAGGGAGCTAACGATAAAATATCTTCAGTCTGCTTCATCACCTGCAAAGAGATGTAAAAAGAACAGCACAACCAACGGATATAGTAAATATAGAAATAAATACTATTTTGTGGCTTTCTCACAATTCCACAACAGCGTTTCGGTCAAATTTACGTCTGGACTTTGACTGGACCATTGCAACACATTGAGACTTTTTTTCTTATGCAGCCATTTTGTTGCAGACTTTCTGCTGAATTTGGGATCATTCTCCTAATAATGACCCAGCTCGATCCAGTCTAAGCAATGGCTGTCAGATGGTGTCACTTTTTAATCCAGACTGCATCAAGGAAGAGATCACATTTGGTGTGGTGGCTGCAGGCTGCTCAGTGTGTGGCTACAGATAACCAACCTATTGAACTGTTTGGTTAATGAAGCACAATGAATAACACAAAAAAAAAAAAAAAAAAAAAAGACCAACGGACAATGGTACCCAGGATAAAATACAAACACAGAACAGAAAACAAAGAGGCATGTCAACAAAGATAAATAATCTTAACAGCTAATAAATCATCACCTCATCCTGAATTAAAAAATATTGGACTAAATGTGTTTTAAAATTAATGCAAACTGAGAAAATAATTCCAAATAACAGACAAAATGCTAAGCTTTTCATTAATTAAAAGAAACAAAATAAAAATAAAAAGTTTTATCACTGTTAATCTTAAATTATGGGCGTGGAACCACTATAATAATCAGGAAGCAGCAGAGGTTCCTGCTGTCCTTCAGAGTTAGAGTCAAAGGGTTCTGCTGAATTGGGCTCTGCATTAAGGCCAAACAACTCTTCATTTCAGATGATGTTGTTACAAAACTCTGGTGGTTTATTAAATACATCTTTCATTGCTATGGGCTTTTCTATTCCAACTCTTAGAAACAACCAGAAATAATTCTTTCATCTTGGTTGACTTCATAAATGAACAAAAGCAAAAACTAATGCTCACTTATCCCTGATCCGAGTCTAAGATGGAACTTTTTGCTCTCTGGTTTTTCTTTAGTCATTGCACTACCTCTCCTGAATTTTCTGTGATGAATGGAGCCATCTTGAATGTTTCTACCCTTGGCTTTTCAACACAATAGTGAACTCCAAATAATTGTGAAATGAGTTCACCTTATTTCCCACATTAAACAAACTTGCCTTTCTAATGATTTCTGATCAATTTCTACCCTTACATTTTGCAGCCAAACCCCTGTGTGCCCTAATTTAACAAATAAACCAAACTCTTGATTTTATAGTGTCGCTCACACCGATGATGACCAATTAGTAAGTGTCCATTAATTGATGTCTGCTTATTTGCCTCCTAATTGAAAGGAACACTGTTAAGTTTTTCTTAAAATGTTGGCGATCCTTGGTGAAACTCTGGCTTGTATCAAATTCTGTAGAGTTATTGTCTAAATGACAATGTGATCTCTTCACATAGGATTAAAGGTAGATAAATAAAAAAGTTAACATATATGTTCCTTAAAAAGGAATAGTAACTAAAAATAGTAAGGCATCATTAGCTGCATATATTTCTAAAAATACAAGAACACTTTTAGAGAGCGTTGGTAGATTTGTTCTCCTGTTCTTTAGTAAACATTCAGCATTGCTGACTTACTTTAATATAATCATGGTTCAGGCCAGAACCTTTAGCTATCACACATTTTGTTTTGTCAAACATGAAGTAATTGGACCCTTGGGGCCATGACACCTGGTCTCTCCGAAAGATTTGGTTCTTATCAGTGCCTGCTTTGAGACGAGTTTGTTTTGTTAGTTAGTTTAGAACAGGGCAGACAGAGTGATCCCTGTTAGTTTTTAATCTTAGGAAAACTTTTCAATTTTTATTTTATTTTTTATTTTTTGGGGGGTGGGGGCAGGAATGCCGTCCATCATTGAATTCATTTTAGATTAATGTGGACACAAAGCTACAGTGTGTAATAATTACAGGGACATACATAACTATGTTATTTATCATCATCTATGAGCTCAGCCTCTTAAACTTAATATTTGCGTTGCCTTAGAATTTGTTATTTATAATTACATAGGAGCGGGTCTCGCAGCCATGGAGGCAGACATCTTTGCGCTACGGCAGTGCAGAGCCAACAAACTAGCGATTGCAAGATTGCCCATTACGCTCGAAAGTAACTACGGCAAGTTGAGAGAGATGAACTGAGATGGTACTGAACAATAGATGGCAGTATTAAAATTATCTATGTAAACAAACCTCATCACTTGAGAAGGTAGGTGATGCGGACGTCGTGGAAGACATTTTGTCCCGTAATGCTCGCCGTACTGTTGGGGGGGGAGAAGCGGTGGGGGGGGGGGGGGGGGGGGGGGGGGGGGGGTTCATGTTGCTGCGGTCTGCAGTCTGGACGTTAGATGTCGCTGAAAATTACATTTAAAATTAATTTAGTTTCCAGTTCACATTTTGAGTTTTAAATATAAAACAAAACAGTTATTATAAGGCATTTGCATTTGTTTGCTTCTTTACTCAACTAATTATCGGGAATTCCTTTTAACTAAGAACTGATTTCGTTTTTTTGTTTGTTTTTTTTATTTCCAACTTTTTCAACATTGAACTCTCACATTAATCTGGTTACTTTCATATTGGATGCTGGTTCTTCATGTACCTTTATGTATGTCAGTGTGTTCACCCAGTTCTGCCGATGAACGTGACAGTTTTTCAAATGCAATTTATTCCCAGCTCCAGGCTACAAAACACTTCATCAGGAAGGACACAGATATATACAATCAATATTGTTTCAATGTCATTCCCATTCAATTCAGCAACTTTCTACATGAAACCGGTGAAAGAAGGAGCAGTATTTGGCTCATTCCTGCTTGTGTTTGTTAGGGTTTAAAGTGTGTCTGGGTTCATATAGCTGCCTTCATTGATCAAAACCCTTTAATCTTCTTTTTTTATCATCTGGGTTCGTCGGTGTCTCACATGTTTAATGTTAAAATACTTGACTGAACCAGATTTAATCTTAGTCCCTTTTTGTTGATTTAAAAGTATCATGATATTAAAGGATTGTGCATTTTTGACAGATACTCCAAAGTCGGAGCCTGGAAAAACAGAATCTGGGAGGAAGGAAGGACATAAGGTAGAAAGTGAGGTTGCATTTTAAGAGGAAAAGACTAAAAGGAAAGAAGAACACAAGCAAGGATACAAGGAAAAACTGATTCAGGTCATAATTTCATTACTAAATGAAAAAATTTGTTGGCGGACTAGCAAGGCTTTCACCAACAATTTCCAGGCTGACTCCCCTCTATAAATTGTATTTACATGCTGTTGCCACTGGAGAGCAGTCTGACTGTATCTTGCAGACAGGGCCAATAAGGCAGACAACTATTTAACCCTTGCCTGGCCCGTTTAACTGCCTGACAGTTAATGTAATTTTCTAAAATGTTTAGTTTTCGGATCTTTTTAAACCACAATTGTATTAAAAGTTAAATAACATATTTAATCTTTACTGGAGTATGCCTTATCAGCCTAGGAGCTTGACGGTTTGTGCAGTATCTTTGCTGTCCCTAGAACTGCACTCTTCTGGACTGGTCTGATGTATTTCTAGGGATCTGCTGTAACCACTCCTGCAGTTTGGGGGTCACTGTCCCGAAGGCCCCAATGACCTCGGGTATCACTGATGCCTTGACCTTCCAGGTTTTCTCCAGCTCTTCTCTGAGCCCCTGGTGTTTCTCTAGTTTTTCATGTTCTTTTTTCCTGATGTTGCAGTCACTTGGTATTCCTATGTCAACCACAACAGCTTCCCTCTGCTTTTTGTCTGCCATCACAATGTCTGGTTAGTTTTCCATTACCATTCAGTCCCTCTGTATCTGGAAGTCCCACAGGATCTTGGCTCGGTTGTTCTCTACCATCTTTGGAGGTGTTTCCCACTTTGACCTTGGGGTTTCCAGCCCATGATCTGCACAGATGTTCCTCTACAATATTCCAGCCACTTGGTTATGGCACTCCATGTAAGCTGTCCCTGCCAGCATCTTACACAGTTATGTGCTGGATTGTCTCAGGGGCCACTTTGCAAAGTCTGCACCTGGGGTCTTGTCTGGTTTGGTAGATCTGGGCTTCTATTGCTCTGGTACTCAGAGCCTGCTCCTGTGCAGCCATGATTAGTGCCTCTGCGCTGTCCTTCAGTCAGCACAGAGGCAGCTAACCATCCTAGCCTTATGTGAAAAAGTAAAACCCATTGCTGATATTAAATCAACTGGGATTAGCTACATTTTTGGTAATGTGATCACTTTTGATCACTATCCCTAAACTCAATAACTGAAAGACCTTTAGAATCAGAAGTTACATTAACTGCACCTGCTAAACAACAAGAAGCAAACTGAAGGATCTCAAAAACACCTCATCATGTTCTGATCTAAAACAACAAATTCAAGGAGTGATGGAAAAAAAAATCTATATTTAGTCTGGAAACGTTTACAAACCCATTTCTAAGGCTTTGGGGAACCAGCGTATCACAGTCAGAGCCATTATTAATGAAACAACTTATTTCAGACAATTTGACAAACAACTATAAATGAATCAACCAAATACACACTAGAGAGAGTATTTAACATCAATAAAACCAAACACCAATTTCCAAACTAACAAAATTCACTTCCCCAAAGTTCATGTATTTTATGGTTTTTAATGTTAGAACTGCAATAGTGCCCAAAACAGAGCTGCCAGGTTGGTTTTACATTGTTCCATGATAACAAACACTATCAGTATGCACCATCAACTTTCTTGGTTTAAGTACAATGACAACAAACTGAACAAAGATTAAAATAAAAAAGATTTGTAATTTAAATTAGTGCATAAGATAAGTATTTCACCGACCAAAGATCGGCTCTAAAAAGTGAGCAGGAAGGAAGTTCCTAACAAAAAAAAAAAAAATACAATAAATTAACTTCCCTATTTATTCAAAGCATTCAAATACTTACTATGTACAAGGGTGTAAAACACACTTTTTTTCAGAATCATAAACATAAAGAAAAAGCAAGAGGAAAACATAAATGTCGGTAAGGCATTTTCAGTATGATAGGTTTTTCATATGCAGAGCATGTAAAGTTAAAGTCTGATTGGAGATCATTTTGTTTTTGTCTCTTAAGATGCTCAGGTTACAGTGTGACATTGTTTGCTGCACATGGGGGCAGTTTGGAGAGATGAGGCTATGGCAGGCTTCCAGGCTGAGGCTGACCTGTGAGATGAGTGCAGCTTTAGCATCACTTTATCCTAATGAAACACTTCAAGCTCTTCTTTTCCTTTCTTTCAGTCTTTTAACAGCTGCATCTCCTTTATGGCTTAATGTCAGTAAAGGCTGACTATAAATTAGCTGCAAACAGACATTGCAATATGAAACTGGTGGCATTAATCATACATCATTATACTCAGCTCTTTGGGGCTGTGCAACCTACGTAAGTTTCAAAATCTCCTTGAAAAATTGGTTGAAAACTAACCAGACATGTGTCCACAGGTGAATTGATCTGTTTTCTGGGGCCTGTTAACCTCATTTTACTGTAATTTTATGTTATTGGCATCTTATCTGTTTGTATCCACACTGTTTTCTCCTATAGTGTCTTCTTTAGTGTTCACTGTTCTTACATGCCTTTGGACAGCTGATGCAAATTAGCTGTAGTGCTAATTCTGGCATATTTACATTGATGCTTTAAGCTGATATGATGATAAATGGGCATTTGCCTAATTCAATAAATAAATAAAGGGTTGATTATTAATAAATTGCCATGGGATCTTCTGCAGAATTGGGTCAAGAATGTAAGGTTTTATCAACGCTTGAATACAATATTGGTTATATACAAAACAGTCATTCATTGAACAAATATAGGAAAATAGTCTGCAGATTTACAATTGGAAAAACTGACTTTATGGAATGCTAAATGTCTTTAATACACCCCAAATGTATTTAGATCTTTAGTTCACGGGGCTTTCTGAAGCTAGATTTAAGGTTTTCAACAGTTAAAAAACAAAACGTTTTAAAGTGTCTGTGGAGAAGACATGGGAAAATGAGAGTTGAGTTTACAACTAAATCGCTTGCTGGAGAGAAAGTGGAGCATAGAAGCTAAATGTCTAGGAGAGCATATTGGAGTAGGACAGCTTACTGGAAAAAAGAGTTTTGGATTAACTTGAGAAAAATAAGACTCGAGAAAAGAAAATGATGAAAACCAAAAGACTCTGAAGAGTATAATGACAGAAGCAGAAGCGAGGCTTTGACAGTGAGGAAGAGCAGAGGTAATTCAGATCAGATCCTGATTACTGAGTGAGTGTGACGCATCGGGGCTCAACTCCTGCTTTAAAATCCCCAACTCTACCTTTCTAATCAGGAACTGAATCACACACACAAGCATTTTAGATTATGTTTTTTTTAGATTATGCTCTATAGAGATACTAACAAAGTCCAAAATGAGCATCAGCCATAATTCAAAGTTTATAAGGACACTTTAGTACCTACCTGATTTGATACAAAGGAATAAAAGTAGAAACTACGTTGCCGTGTGAACAAAGAGAGCCTCTCTCATTTGAAATAACCAGACACAGATCTGATGTGCTTAAAAATCTTATCTGTTTTTAAAGCTACTAAACATGGGTGGTTCTAAACTGGGGCCAGCAGGGGTCAGTGCCCCTGTAGAACTGTTCCTTGCCTCTGTTTTGGTCCAGATAAAAAAGATATAATGCTATAATGATCAATTACTTATGATGATATATGGTGGCACAGACATTTTAACGGACTGGTTCTTAGGACCAATTTCCTTTTTTTATTTTTACAGTTCTATTTTTACTTTGATTTCAGAAATAAGTTTTGCACTCTTAGCTTCAGCAGTACTGAAATGGCATCACGGGTTTCATGTGTTACATCAGTGTTAGATTAGGGGCCTGCAACCTGCAGGTCCAGAGCAGCTCTGTTGTGGTTGTTGTTTTTCCTTCTTTTTCTATTGCTCTATGCACGCCAATAAATAAATGAAAAAATACTTTTCAGGCCTGTTGAAACTATATATAATCTTGGTTAACATAGCTAACCTTCCATGGGTCAGATTTACTGTATCGTGACAGATGTTAAATTACTAAATCTACCCAAACCAGGTATAGAAGGTTTTTTATTCAACCTAGACGTTTCTTTTTTTTTTTTAAGAAAATTAGAGGCTTTGTAAAGATGATAAAATAATGTGAGAACGATATTAATTAAAACCTTTTTTTTTGCTTAACATTTTATCAAAAATATTGAAAGCAATCATTTCCTATTTCAGTAAACACCAGCAAAATCTTTATAGGCAATTAAGGCCTTCCTATAATTACTGTAGTTTATATTGATTTTTTGAAGATAAATAGGCTGATTCCAATATCTTTTTTTTGTTAATGGTCTGAGAAGGATTGTATTGACCAAGGCGAAAATCTATTTGTTTGGCATAAAACTAATAATTCCAGTCGACAAGAAAACACACTCACCACAGTTAAGCATGATGATGGCACC
The DNA here is from genome assembly GCF_016077235.1 of Cyprinodon tularosa. Taxonomy (NCBI): domain Eukaryota; kingdom Metazoa; phylum Chordata; class Actinopteri; order Cyprinodontiformes; family Cyprinodontidae; genus Cyprinodon; species Cyprinodon tularosa. The sequence continues at coordinate 662,781 of NW_024039674.1, read as the reverse complement.
TAATGCTGTGTGTATGCTGTTAATAATTTATGTTTTGTTGAGCTCCTACAGATTTCTACTCAATTCTTTTTTAAAGCTAGTAGTCTGCATGTGTAAGCTGTTTAAAAAAGGATGATAAATTAGCTTTTATTAATTCCACATTATAACTGCATATGGGTTGTTTTAATGGCCATGTGGGTGATTTCTACTCTTATTCCTGCCTATAAAAGGAGAGTATCGCATAAACTTGTCTTTCTTCTCGCACCTGAATTGTCTGATTGATAGAGTTGTGTCTGTGCATCATCATCAGCTGCATGCTTCATTATTGGCTTGACTGACCCCTGCTGCAGGGTAAGGTCAGGGCTATTATACTGTAAGTCAGATAAACACTCAATGATTTGCAGTTTCAGGACTGGGGTCAGTCATGTTGGGTCAAATCAAGCTCACGTAGGGTTTGGGTTTGTAAATGGTCACTCAACACACTTTGGATGAATTAAGGCGGTCGGATCTGCCGGTTTGACGTTATGTTTTCTTTGGAGCTCTGCTATCGTCAACAATTTGCACCCCTGAGACGTGCTTCCTTAAAGGGTTTAGTTAAATTAAGGAGACATTTGTCTTGCTCAAAACAACAAGTTGGCTCCCAGATCCACTGATGGTGCTGATTTGCTCCTCTGTAATTGTGTTAGCTTCAAATGCAGCAAAGAATACGTGAGAGAAATTAGAAAGCTTCTGCTGCAGGCTGTCGCTCCCAGAGGACATTACAAACCACCATGTCCTCATTTCAGGGCAAATGACGTGTTTTTTTTATGTATGTGCACATTGAATTTATAACATGAACAATTCACATCATTGTTTCTTCCTGTTCTTTATCAATGTTAAATTGTTTTTTTTGCACAAGTCACAGGTTTAGATGTTAAAACATCTGGAAATACACGTTTATTTAAAACCATAAATGCTATTTGTTTGGAGCTGATGATGTCAGTGCCTACAAGATAATTATTAGGTCTACTTTAAATACTAAATATTAAAACAAAAAGCTTGCATACAGTACCGTCATCCACTTTTAGCAGAGCATCAGCCATTACAGATATTTATTTATACATTTTAGAGGTGCAGTATTTACTCCTAACATGTCTCCTAACATTTGGTTTTGGTTGACTGTGATCCTTTATGCTCCACATGTCATCATCTGAATTTAAAACATTATCTCAATCTACTTTTACCTTCATTTTTTCGCATCACATTCATACGAGACAAACTTCCCGCTCAGACAGCCTGTGATTTAGTGCAGAACCAAGCTTAAAGCTGAAAAGCCCTTAGGAAAATTCAATCTGATTTCCCTGGAAAAAAGTTTCTGTTTTACAGCCAAAGTTATTTTTCACTGCAGATGGCAGAAAGTCTCAGAGCATCTCCTTGATGATTTATAGCATTTCATGGAAAAAGGGTCGCTGTCAGTTTTTTATTGTACTGTCCTTCTAGACATGTTTTAAAACTGTAAACTGCACCGCAGAGGACTCAGTTTATCTCTTTTCTATGAAAACTGTTATCATATACCTCATTTACTCATCTGCATTCACTTTGATCATGAAGATATGTCCTCTTTATATGAAATGTTAGCATAATCACAGCATTTGACAGGTTAACGTGTATTATCAGCCTTTGATGAAATGTAAACCCAAGCTGAAGGAGACGTCTCCTGCAGGACAGGAAACTAATCACTTGTGACAAGTAGATGAGCTTTCCTCATCTTTTATTTCAAATATCTTATCTGTTTACTCTGAAAGATGCAAAATGTATAGTTTATTATTCATTCGGCTATTTATTAGAAAATGAACAGAAGATGACACTACAGTTACATGCTGTAAAGATGTTAAACATTTCAGTCACAAATGACACCTGAATCACTAACCGTCGGCAAAATACATATCCCAAAATTATATATCTTGTTATTGATAATAATATTTTCCCTTTATCTGTATTAAAAACAGACATAAACAGTGGAACAAAGAATATAATGTTAAGCTTGATATTTTGCTGTGCTCTTTCTGATGCCTCCAATTAATTTTAATGATGCCACAATAATCCAGTTACTTTAGTATGCATAACATTTATTTTTATAGTCTGACCTTTCTATGTCTGCCTGCTAAGATGCTTTTTTGTCACTGCATGGAGTTTTCTAAAGGCTACCATTTGGTATTTTATTTTAAACTTCTGGATTTGTGTGGCTTCTTAAGATTTTTGATTCTGCCTGTGAAATAATACAAATTTATTAACTGATTTATTTATTCAACAGGGTAATACATATGAAAAAGTGCACTTGCACTTTACTAACAACCCAGAATTCATCTACCCGCGTCCCAAGAACCTAAATGCAGTGTGAAAGAATCGCTGGAGTTGGACTGATGTTGAGAAAGTTATGATGATAATAGTAATTATTAAATCTGTGAGAAACGTTTAATGCTGTGATGCATAAAATTCCACCATGGATCAGGGAAGTTTGATAATCCCAAGAAGAAAAGGACAAGATTGGATTAAGATGTTCTCTCTATCGCTCAACGGTTTATAAATTTTTTAAAATTCAACTTGACTCAGTAGTGGAGCACTGTTTCTTAAAAGTTTATTAGAATATACTGGCTACAGAAACTCCTTTGAACTGAAAGGAATAGTAATTATTATCTTAGAGTAAAACTAAATTGGAAGAATACGTTACAAAAAGTGGTGTGCAAAGGAAGTAATACAAAATTATGAATTTATAAATTCCTCACAACTTTCTATTATAATTCTGTAATTCTACAACTAAAATCAAGAGTGAATCAAGTTGTTTTTCTATTGAAACATGGATTCAATATCAAGAACATAAATATTAGTTCATAGATTCACGATGTGGAAAAAAAAATGGGATGCCCTACAAAAACCTAAATAATCAGGACAAGTGGATTTCCAACAATTGTTTCTACAAGAGTAAAAAACAGACAGAAATGCAGAAAACTTTGATTTCTTTGTAACTTTTAATTAGCAGATTTGTGTGAGGAAAATTTGGGATATGCCCTCATTCATTGGAAAGGCTTATCACCTGCATTGGGTATAATTACACAGACAGGTCGTTTAGATGAGGGTTTGCTCTTGATGTGTTGCTCTGACTGACATTGCTGTTTTGGACAGGGCATGCTGTGCTGAACAAATATGCAAAATGTTGAGTTCAAGAAAATGTTATTAATGGAGAAAAAAGCATGAGATGATCTGGATATGGAGCATGGACAGCAACAAGATTAGAGATCGGCATGGGAATTAACTGAACAATCAACAGGAGCTTTCAAATCAGAAGCAACAGGTCAGTGGCATTAAGACCGATTTTGTTCAGAGACACAGCTGAAGTAACTGGAACGCGAAGTGGCAGAGAGCAGAGAATGACTGGAGGGAGACTAATAAACATGAATGAAGCTAAACAGAAGTATATGAAAAAAAAAAAAATATATATATATATATATATATATATATATATATATATATGAAAAACAAACCAAGGAAGAAGTCTCAAGAGAGAAGCATGGGACACAATATGAATATATTTACCATCTAAACCAACTCAGTGGAAAACTGAGGTCTTTAGGCCTTTAGAAAGAAGGTTTTTACAGTTCAGGGGTCTGGCAAGCGTTTAAAGAATAACATTGGCAATTTCCTTGGAGTGGAGGACATTAAAAATCACTTCTAACCTGTCCTTTGCTAACTGCTAAAGCAAGTTAGACATGGATATGTGACCTATAGAGCAGATCACAAGATCCCTAAAGTAGTCTCTAAAAAGCCCTAACTTGTCATTATTGGACTAAGACTTGATAAAACGAGCAATCATTGGTGAGATAATTGTACATTTGGATTGTTCTTTACTTATAATGATAATGAGTAATCAGAATACAAATAAGAAAAAAAATTACCTCTACCCAATAGAACTCCATAAACATCTCAGATTACCACAAGTCAGACCTTCTCATTTCCTCCTCAGGATTACATAATTCTACTGGCTGCAGTTAGATTGGAAGCTGGCAGCAGGGTTAGTTTGACAGCTTTTACTTTATTTATTTTGTCACTTTGCCATCTTGAAAAAAACTGGAGATTGAATCTCCATCACCCCCCTAAACATTAAAAATTATTACCTTATATCCCCTGTCACAGTCAGTTTGGTTTACCTTAATTTCCTCCACTATATCCCCTCCTTCTTCACACATCAGTCTCCTCCCCCTCTACCTCCTTTCTGCCTTCTCCCTTAGTTCGGTTTTTGCAGAGATCCACCGGCTGCCTGGACCTCTCTGCTCCTCCTCATCCTCCTAACTGGTGGTCAAAATGGGATTCTGCAGGAACCTTTGAGGGGGAGCAGCACTGAAAGGGCCCAGTCTGATATAACAGGAGAGAAACACCCTGAAAGCTGGATCTGAAGGTAAGATGGATGATTAAGAAGCAAAGTTTGTAATTCATGTGAGATTTTATTAATGGATATTTAAGATATTTATTTTTAAGTCTAACTAGGGCTGTTTGAATGATGTTCAGAGTTTCAAGGACGTTTGGAGTCATAATTATTTTAGGGAAGCAGATCTAAATTGTCTCATTTTTAATAGTTGATTTGAACCACCTTTTAATTTCACCCACAAATGTTTTATGAAACCAATTCATCATCATGTCTGGTCCCAGAATGTATTTCTGGATTCCCTCTTCTTTAAAGCTCTTACCGCAGGTCAGAATTTTGGCCTCCAACTCTGTAACCAATCTGCACAAAAATTTCTCCCACTATCATCTGTCAGCGGCTCATTTTCTCCAGAGTTTTTCTTCTGTGAATTAAACATCCATAGGCAAATATTTTACTCTTCTCCAAAACACATAAAGCATGGTTCCTTCGGCTGGGTGAAACACTGATCCTTCTCCTGTGCAGTGATGTTGTTAGCACTCTTTTTGTCCTGAAGCGCTGTTGATGAATAATTGAAAAACATGCAGACAGTGTTTGGTTCACAGTTTTGTGCTCTGAGCCCCCTGCAGTGCTGCATCCTAAAAGCCTGCAGCTTCATCTTAGTCTTGAGAAAATTTTTCTTTTTTTCATCAAAAGCCATCCCACTGATCTATTGCTGCTGTTCTGGCACTTGACTTGTAAGGATGATCCTGATGAGACTTTGAATAGTTTTATTTCCTCTCTGCAAAACATCTGTCACTGTCTGAAAGATGATTTAGTAACATTTTAAGTGAGAAGAGTTTATGTCTTCTTCCAGAATCCAGAGGACTTGCGGAGGTGAAGGTGTCAGGGAAGTGTGATAGATAAAGGAGTTTTGGAACTTTTTTTTTTTTGGCCAGCCCTGCAGGATGTCTGCAGGGTTATTGATCACTAAGAGTGTTTGCAGGTCTTTTGTCTCATTTTTAGCCAGCAGTATTATGACCTTCTTCTTCATAGCGATCATCTTTCTCATTGCTGGTCCTGAGCCGATGCACACGGGGGGAAACAGATCAGGTGACTTAACAAACTGATAATTTGGCTTGTTTTCAAATTCAGCTGAAACTGTAGAAACTGTGCTTTGCAGTCTCTCATAACGAGATGTTAATATCACTAAATGTGTTTTTCTGATTACAAGTCACAGTAATGTTAGGTTAATGATGAACAATTAATATGTTTAATTTGATTATTTAGAGATGTCAGCTCCACTGACCTTCATCCCTTTTTACATTTTTACATAAAACAATTAGAAACCTAATTATATTCTTTTGCATTTTTGTAAAGCGGAAGAAGTTAAGACATATTTAAGAAAAATAAAGGATTTTGAAAGGTTTAGGGCTAAATTGATGTTTACCCTCTTTACCCCTGAATGAAATCACTGGTAGAACAAGCAAGGAGGGCATTAATTGTATGCTACTATGGGCTTAGGTTACCAGCTGGCCTACTGACCACTTTTCCTTACTTTGCTACTATCTCTTACATCTTTTCTCTTACATTTTTTTTTTTTTTTTTTTACCTATCTTATTATCCTCTGGTTGGCTGATCTGTTTCTGTCACTAACCTTATTTTCTGTCTCTCACCAGATAAAAGTCTTAGCACCATCTTTCTGGTCTTACACTCTGTCCCTACCCAGAACAAAGAACCTGAAGCCTATTTACTTGTTCTGTACTTTTGGACATACATATTATTACTTGCTTAAAACTTATGTTTAGCTATGCTCCTGCTCTGAATAAAATCAATCAAAGGGTAGCTGCTGTATTATAATACAAAGTATGTTGGTAGAAGTGCCTCGTATTTTTTGTGGATCTTCTGTCCTCTCCAACCACTAGTTTGTCACTGCAGATGGTTGCTTAAGCAAAGCTTAGTTTTACTGAAGGATTGCAGTAAGCTAATGGATCAATTGTAGTCCACTGTTGCTAGATGTTCAGTCAGAAGGGATTGCTGTAAAGTAACCTGGATTCCCTAGAGAACAATTTAAACTGAAAATAAACAGAAATTCTTAGCAGTGTTTGATATCTAGAATCTATATGATTGATCTTAAATCTATTAAATTTATATTTTTTCAGTCAACTTCATTTTCAAAAAAGAATGAACAGTAAACACGCATTAGATGCATTCTGGGCCAGTCAGACCAAAACTGAAATAAAAAAGAAATAACTATTTGTATATTTTTGACAGAACATAACATATATCTAAATGAATCTCAAAACACAGTAGTGCTGGCATAATGCTTTGGAAAAACTTTTCTTTAGCTGGGAAATAAAAACTAGTCAAAGCTAATGCTATATTACAAGAAAACAGCAAAAAATGTCAGTCACTAGATGTGTAAATGTGTTAAAGACCATATATAATATATTCATTTTCACAAATAAACTGTCATTTTCTATCAGCTTCCCAGTGCAACTATGTAGTTGGTCTGCATTATATTTGGGGGAAGGTGACAAAATGTGAAGAAATGAAAGTGCTAAAACATTTTCATTACACTGTATGAACAAACTATATAAAAATAAAAGTAGGAGGCAGAATGATGTTGATTCACTTTAACTAAAAAAAAAAGATGCATAAGATGATTCAATGTATTTTGAGTGTTTAACTAATATTGACTTAAACATCAACTTCGGCCTTGACTGTACAGGGAAACAAAATCAGCACTAGTAAACTGGGCGAAAAGTTCAGAGATATTATGCAAAATTGTGATTGTCGTGGACTGTTTGTAAGGCTGCAGTTCACATGTTTCTGTGGCGCCTTGTCTAAAACGTTGCTCACTCCAGAAATGATATATCCCTGCAAACGCTCAGTCCACCTCCTGTGGGAGCATGTGTGTACCTATTAATACTGTACAGGACATCTTATCTTAGCTCTCTCTCGCTATTAGATAAAGAAATATGAGAAGGTTTTTATCGATAAACAAACTGCTTAAAAAAGCAAGAAAATGAAACAACTAAGCTCTCGTTTCCTCCAAAAGTTCAGTGGTGTGGTAGCTATTTATGGTTCAGCGGATTGAAGTCTCTGTGAAAGTTCAGTCTTGACAAAACAGTCACTGAAAATTGTGTTCTGGAGCTTTTGGTCAGATACATGTCATGTAAACATCTCAGTGTGTCTTTGTCCTTTCCTCCAGACTCTGCTAATGTTTTCTGACATAACTTTTTTCCCTAGAAAGTTGTCTTCTAAAAGCTGAGTTAACATAATTAGTGCTTGACAAAACAAAGTTGGCAAAAATAACCACAAATCTCAGTTCATACATTTCCAGATATATAACAAGCTAGAATATGTTGGAATTATGTAACAAAACATATGGCAATGTTAAATAGCAAAGTCGGTTTCTCAAGCCACTTGTGACCTAATCTGGTGGAGAGCATCATATTTCCAGATGTATTGAGGCGATTTAATATAAACACAAACTTTCTTTTTTATACATCAACGGCTACAAATCTTTAGCTGGGTGTTTTCTCTATGGTTTAAGTCTGTTTATTGGGAATTTTCACCATCTTCCAGAAGTGCATTTGTAGGATCAGATATTAATGTTGGCTGAGGAGGCCTGGCTCCTGTTTTAAACTCCCACTCATCCCAAATGAGTATTTTGTTTGGTTGAGGTGAGGACTTAATGTAGGTCCCTCAGGTTGTTCCATACCATGCTTCCTTATCCATGTATTTTTCAATGTTGCGTTGTGGACTGGTGTCAAAACTGATAAAACAGGAAACGGGTAATCCTGAAACTTTTCCCGCAAAGTTAGCAGCATGTTCCTTTCCTTAGAACTAAGGGTCCAAATCCAACTCCTAACAAGTAGCCCAACATCAAAATATCAAAGTCTGCAGACTGCCCAACTCTTGCAAGAAAAAGAAGAGACAAAAGAAAAACAGTTTAAAACAAATGTACATCTCATTGGAACAGGAAGTGGCATTTAAATTTTAAAGCTTACTTGAATTATAATAACATTCATTGCCTCACACAGGCCTAGTAGGTCTGGGAAGACATGGTGGATGGTACATTGTTGTTTTTTCCCCTAGTTTTATCTAATACCCTGTCTAATCAACAAGGAAAATTTCCCACAGGAACATTCAAAATCCCCTCCTCAACTAAAATATAGATAGAAAGAAGGAAAATCCTTCTCTCAGCTTTTAAGTCTTTTAGTACAGTTTGGAATTTTATGTAGGATGCAGTCAGCACAAAATAAATTAGATGCAGAAAACAGTTTTAAAAAAGTATAGTTCTGCTCAGTGTCCAACATTAAACCTAATTCTGTAAATTGAGGAAAAAGGAGGCATTAAACAACAAAATAGAGAAAAGCTAGGCAAAACCTTGGTGCCAATGCATAAATGTGCTGCAAACACAAAATTGATCGTAACAAAAACCCATGTAAAAGAAAAATTATGCAAGAAAGAAAAAAATCTGAAAGTTAGGAAAAGCTGCAAACTAGATCCACATAATGGAAATCATCCAGGGACCCAGTTTTTCTGGACTGGGTCCTTCGAGGTCCATGAAAATAAGGAGGCCAGAAGAGTTTTGGCTATGGATTCAAGTAGGTCCATTCTTCTCTGGCTTTCCCCACTAGGCTCTATCGCCCAACAACTATTATAGCTGACACAAAAAGCAGGCAAAGAATGGATAGAGCTCTTCTGGGTGCTAATAACATTTTTGAAAAATGTCAGCAGCAATACTGTCATCAAAAATATCAGATTTGTAGTCCCCACAATGCAGAGATAGCTGCAGCTTAAATGTCAGCCAAAGCCACTTGGACAGCGACAGGTAAAACCTTTCTATAAACTAAATGTTACCCAACACATATCCTACTCAATAGCCATTTAAAACAGTAATTTTCATTAACTTCAGACAGAACTATTCCCATGCTGTAATATATCAAACTGCACTTATATAATTCTCCATTGTTCGGCACCATTTACCTTTTTCCTCTGAGCACGGAGCAGCTGACTTGCTTGGATCTCCAATGAAACACAAGATACCCAAGGCTCCGTAGGATACACTAGACCTGTAATTCAAAGTGGTTAAAAAGAAGGCTGGATTTGTCTGCCGCATAACGAGGAGTCTTCCAATCCGAACAGGGCACAGCAGCCGTAATTGGCCAATGAATCTGGCCTTCAGAGGACACAGCCACTGCATTCAAACTCAGTATATATGTAAAAAAGGCTCAAAGAAAAACTTACATTTTCCTTCTTCCCTTCAAATTTGCTGCAGGATGACATCTCCTTTATGTCTTTACTAAGGTCTGGTCTCAAATGAATTGAGGGCCGATTCCCCCTAGTGATCTGGAGCACTCCCGTTATGCAAAACAAATTTTTTATTTTTCTAAACTTGCAGTTAATTTTGGGACACACAGTGTTTTTCCTCTCCATGTGATTTGTAAGTTACCTGGATTTTTCTGTTTCCAGTACTTTTGTATTTGCAGCTAGTTTATGTAATGCAGAACGTTTGCACCTCTCGGACAAAGTAAACCTTAAAAGCAGACAGATAAATCAAGACTAATGCAGGATTAAGGTCCGATAGTTCTGCTCCAGATCGTGGGAAACTCATTTCAGAGAGGCATGTAACCACCCTGTTCCTTTTAACCTGTTCTTCTTTTATACCATGAATCACATCATTTATCTTCACAACTGCAATTTGGTCTAAGCCCCTCTGCTGGTGCTAAGATAAAATAAAGCAGCAATCCACAGAGCAGTTGAGTGTTGCTCAGGTTTATTATCAGATTACTGCTACATGCACTAAACGTGTCAGTCGTCCAATGCTTGTCAGGGTTTCAGCACATAAACAACCTTTACAATGGCAGTAATTAAATACCACAAACTGCCTGTGGGAATGATTGCCCTACTCAGATTAACAGGAAGGTTTTATGAATGGGTCAACTCTGATGTGCTGTTTATGCAGGTTGTGTATCTAAAGATAGCTATGAAATGTCCAAAATTGTTGACATTAAATTACAAAATGAGTAAGGACAATTAGGGGAGCAGGTTGTGAACGGTGAAGGAAGGGTTAACAACGCTCAGGTGAAAAGGTCAAACGGAAAGACAGAGGTACTGTATACTGAGAAGCAGGAGGTTAGCAGGGTCAATGAGTCAGCCCATCTGTTGTTGTGAACCTGCAGGTTAATCGACTAAGAGCACAAACTGACACTGTTTATGTGTAAGACGGTTTGACTGTGCAAATGTTTTTCTGTGATCCTCCATAATCTACATTATATGCTCCAGCATTTTATCTGCAAATGAGAAGTTGTTTATTTCAGCTTATTTTAAAAGTATTCTTTTGCTGCAGAGATCAGTTCACTAAGGCTGCTAAATATATATTTAATGTTATTTTCAACCCCAATTAAGTTAAATATCTGATATTTCCAATATTAAAAAGGATGTGAATTAAGTTGAAATGAAAACAAAAAATCGTGAGTTATTTTTTGTGCTCATCTAAAATTAAGACCAGCATTATGTGTACCCCTAGCAAGTTTAAATCATTTTTATTTAAACAAGAATTTTTGATAGTAGAGCAAATGGAAGACATGCATTAACCAGAGATCATAAAAAAACCCAAAGGTAAAATAAAGATTTCGCTTTTTTCTACATTGTCTTTTAAGGATGGCATGTCGTCAAGGATTTATTCCCCTTCCAATAATCAATAAAACAATCTTTTAAGACATGAGAGCAATCAAATCATTTTTATCAGTGGTAAGCTGCTTTAGAGAGTTTGTCTTTTGGAAAGTCTTCCTGCCAACACACAAATGTGTTCCTCTTTCTCTTGATTTAAGTCCTGATTCTAGTTTGACTCCATAAAACAATACTGCTTCAGTCAGAAGAAAGATTTTGGTTTTACAAAAGTTACTTTAAACCTACAGTATGCACAGATGCAATCAGTTGATTTAAAGTGTATATCATTAATCAAGTCACTGAGTAAAACAAATAATATTGCTTAATTACTCACAGACCTTGTTTTAAGTCTTTATTTCTGTTATCTGTGATTATTTTCCCCATTAAGCTAAATAGATTACATTAACTTATAAAATATATCTTGTTTATCTATTACATATGACTATCTTCAGTCTGACTGGAATAAAACAAAACTGTGCACAAACAGCGAAATGGAAAGGCAATGTTTTTGGTCAAATAATTTAGTTAGTTCTTATATTCAGAACCACTAAACAGATTAAATCATCTCCGAAAGAAGACATGCATCTTTATGTTGTTGAATATTTTCAAAATCACACAGTGCTTTGTGTTTATCTATCACATAAAAACCTAATAAAATAGATTGAAGTTTATAGTTGTAATTTAATAAAAGGTAAAAATGTATTAATGCTCATGCAAAATACACAGCATGTGCATTATAAATACTAAACTTAAAAAGACAAAATCCATAATAAATCAAAAATGTTCTTGCATGATAAATATTGTCAATAACTTTAGCCTGACATATCTTGCGAATTAGTACATCCAAATAAAGAACAGAACATCTCACAGTTACTTCATTTCTACTTGAGTAAAAGTACAAAAAATTTGAAGTCCCAATGAAGTACACAAGTAAGAGTAAACAAAATACTTGGTAAAAAGGCTACTGAAGTTCTGAGTTTTACAATTTAAAATTATGTAAATCAGAAAAACACAATATAAAATTATATTCACATTTAATTTTTTACCAATTTTTTAACACTTCTCAGAATCCATTTCAGGATGAACTACCTCCACTGACAGTACATCGTTTTTACTGTATATTACTATGATGACAATATGATGAAAGTAACAATTGTTAAAACTAACAACAACAAAAAAAATTGTGTATAAAAGAGTCTATTTTCAGTGGAACTACAGCTGTCTGCCTGTATCTGCTGTATTTTAGGTTTAAATGTGCTTTTTCTTTTTTTTTCAGTGAAGTTAGTCACAGTGGGTAGAACAGCCAAATATGTTACTCAAGTACAGAAGTGTCAAAAGTATTTATGTTTATTACTCAAGTAGAAGAATAAATCCTACTGTTAAAAAACTATTTTTTCAAAGCTAGAGAATCAACTCCACCTTTTTACTCTAGTAAAAGTCTAAAAGTACCAGTTTTAAAGCTACTTAAAGTATAAAAGTAAAAATAATGCAGATAAAAAGTAAGGACAGATGCTTTAAACCTCATACTGGTTATAGCGCTACTCTATCAAAGGAACATTTTTCTACAAATCTGGATCATAACTTCCTTATACCTAATTTTCTTAGTTTTATAACTATGGCAATAGTGTGAAATGTAACTTTGCATTATCTTGAAAAACAATTTAGTTTGGCATGTGGCAAATAGCAAGTTGGTGCAGCACCGAGTTCAACCACAAAGAAGTTGTCGGGACGAAATACATTTTATTAGGGTTTTTATTTATTTTAAAGGCACACTATGCAACATTTTTCAGTTAATTAATGTGTTCCATAACGTTATGGATGATTAAATGATTCATTTCAGGTTGAACAAAGGTATTCTCGGCCGCCCTGGTGGTCTGTGGGGGAAATACCGCACTTGCAATTGCAGGAGCACCGACCCGCACCCACAGGCTCAGAAGTCTCGTGAGAGTCAGTCTTGCTTTACGGCGAGAACTGCTACACCCCCCAGTTAAAAGCATTCTCGTTGCTAGCACAGTGGCAATCTTTGTGCAGTTATGCTACATTCACATCGGACGCAGCAAAATCGGGTCTGCTGCTTCATTTTTGCTGCTTGTACCAGTTAGTTCTGACGCGCGGCTGAAGAGTGCAAAAGTGTGTCTGACGCGCGTTGGGCGGAGCTTCACTATCCTTTCTCTGCCTTGCAGCTATATTTGCTGTGATCAGTGGGAATAAAGTAGTTTTAATATGTGTTTAAGTGAGAAAATACATCTGAAAACGTAATCAGTGCCGTCAGTTCATTCAGATTATTATCCTGCCTTCGATATTTTTTCTGTCGGAGCCGCTCAGACCCCCACATACCAGGGATGCGCCGACAGTAGGGATCCCTTCATCAGCAGCCTCTGGCCTGGTCGCCTCCTCGCGGTTCACCACGGCAGCTGGTAGGTGTTTTTCATCTAAATAATCCAAACTGCATATTCTGCCGGCAGATTTCTGCATTTTAAGTTAATTTAGGCATCAATAAACTGTTTAAGAGGAGTGATCATCAGCGCTGTGTCTCTCTCCCTGCGTCAGATGCTTAAACGCGCCCGATGCGCTGCTTCAGCTGCTCAGACGTGCTGCGCCTGCTGCTCAAAACGCGCCGCGGGACCTTTTGCTGCGCCTTGACGTTACGTTGCATGTAAACTCGCTGCTTCTGTCGCGCCAGCTGCGGTGTGAACGCAGCATTAGTCATTCGTTGCGTTCGCCTGTCTGCTAAGCTCAAAACAACCGCGCCTGGCTTGACGGAGAAACCAGGAGAACAGCTGTGCATATTTACGACAGTGCACTTTTACTTTCGCCCTCTGGGGGGAGCCTCGCTGGAAAATCAACACTGGTTGCATAGTGTACCTTTAAATACCAACAGAGCGTAGTGAAAACGAGCTTAACTAAAATTTAATTAAAGAGTCTATTTTTTAAATGTAAGAAGTAGAAAGTCAAGACAATTGCAAAAAACATAAGGATTTGAAATAAGAAGTTGTCTAAATAAATAATTACTCCAGTAAAGTATAGATAGCCAAAATATTTAAGTAAAGCAATGAAGCATTTGTTTTACTTAACACCTCTGCTCAAGTAGGAGTAGTGATGCTGATAATATTAGTAATACGTATGATGCAGTGATATTACTCCTAAAAGTACATTTTTATCAAAAAGTTACTCCAGTAAATGTAACTAAGTAAATGTAATTATTTATTACCCACCTCTGGTTTTAAAGGGAAACGCCGTTTTTTTAACATTGGGCTCTTGATTCCACGGATGACGTCATACTCGCGCCGCTTCGTTTTTAAAAGATATAAATATAAAAAATATAACCACGGATGTCTGAGGGACGGTGATTCGCCTACATGTTATGAATGCTGGCGTACCATAAAGAATAAATTATGAACAGTGTTGGGAGCTGGAGAAGTACCACCTTTCTCCAGCAGAGAAACAAACAGTTTAGTTTGTGTCTTTAAGTCGATTGCCCATAGGAAGATGTTACTTGGATATAACCTAACGGAATATCTTCAGAACAGCTCCAAATGACACAAAACTAATGTGGGTGAGTAGAACATGATGTAATAACGTAAAATCAAGGCAATGTAAAAAAAAAAAAACGGTGTTCCCCTTTAAGGCTGTTTGTTGGCTCAGAAGTGTCAGAGCACCAGATCACTAAAACCAGGCATTTAAGTGTTCTTGGGCTGTCTTGCTTTACAAGCTCAAAAACAAAACAGACTCACACATTTTTACCAGCTCTGAAATGCATTCTTACTCACAGGAGACATGGATCATTAAATTCAAAATGTTCAAAAACAAGAGTTTCCAGCAGACAGTTCCCATTAAATCTGCTTCTTTTAGAAACTATAGCTCCATTTTCTGCTTTTTCTACTGTTCCACAATTACTTGTGAGTTAGTTTTCTTATTTTTTGTCATTTTTATTTTTCAGAGGAACCACTGAGGCCATGATCGACTGGCCCAATGTGACAGAGTCCAGCTATGAAGAGCTGGGCCTGAAACCTGAGGAGCTGCAGAGATCCAAATGTGTCCTTGGCTTTATTCCTGTCATTTACTACAGCGTTCTGCTGTGTGTGGGAGTACCAGGTATACTCTTCCACTAGTTTACAACTCACTAAAGGCTAAACTAAATATAACCAAAGCAATCAATACAAAAATGAATTAGTGGTGCTAATGGGAGAGCTAGCTAATATAATATAATATAATATAATATAATATAATATAATATAATATAATATAATATAATATAATATAATATAATATAATATAATATAATATAGCCACATGATGTGTGCTAATGCATTGATTTCCCTAGTTTACCCAAACCTCGATGATAATCTGAGAGTAACATGATTTATTTAGGCTATTGCATTTCCTTTATTTTGGTCACATAAAAAAAAAAAAAATACATTTGTTTTGATCCAAAGGGGATTTTACAGTAGAGGTATTATCACATTTAGATGACTCCTAAATGAGTTCACCTCATTAATTGTTCTTAAATGTAAATATATCTAGAGTTTAGGAAACTTTTAGTCAATCATAGGAAAAAAAGTCCTTGAGAAATGAAGTATACTTTAAGAAAATGTAAAATAAAGGGTAGAAATAAATATGAATCTGAGTTATTTAAAGCAGCACCGTATTATTTTTTGGTCAAATCATGTCAATATTGATTAACAGAAAGTACTATGCTAAGCATGTAAGTATGTTTCAAATTAAGCTTATGGTATTTTCCAGATAGTTTAAAATGAATTTATTTTCATAAAATGTTAAAAAATCTATTAAGTTAAATGTTAAAACTCTCAGTCGCTCATTACAGTTACGTAAATATGACCATATTTCATAAACGGATGATGAGATCAGCTGTTTATAGGACATTTTCATTGCTTTGTCAACATTGCAGTTATCTTAAATCTGTTATACAAATAAACCTGGACTGAAAGGTTAGTTGGCAGCACTGGTTAATATCTATCTAATACTCAGCCATAAGATTTCATTTTTTTTCCAGTTGTGTTTTTCTTTGTAGAATATAAAACAATAAATTTATAAAAGCAGTTTTGCACAATATCATAGTGCAAAAAAAAAAAAAAAAATCAAATACTTACAAGCTGCTTTACATCCTGCATGTATATCTTAAGGGTGTAACAGTCAATGACGTCCTATTTCAGATATTTGCTGCAGCATTTTTGGTGCAGTACAAATGCATTCTGCGTTGTTGTAATTCTAAACCTATGATGGAGATTAAAAGAAAGGAATAATATAGATATGCAAAGCTTTACTGGGTTTTTGGTGCTCATTTTTTAAAATAAAATAATGAATATGCTTGAAGTTTGTACCAGTTAATACATTTCAATTGACTGAAGCGTTAAATTCTGATTTTTTTCAACTATATTGTTATGGCATATTTGAGTCTCTATGAAATATAAGTATTGTGTAAAAACTCTAAAATCTAACAAATGTTGAACTTCAGGCCTTGAGGACTGTTGATACTGTACTTCTACTCTATGGGTAAAATGATCTAATTCCTGCTTTTTTCTTTCTTTGTTTTTTCAGTAAACATCCTCACAGCAGTGGCTTTATGCAGGCTGGCGTCACGCACCAAGAAAGCTCTTTACTACTACCTCTTAGCAGTAACAGGCTCAGATATCCTTTCCCAGCTCTTTATCATCTTTGTCGGCTTCCTGCTAGAGACAGCTGTTTTCCACCGTGACGTCCCTACGGTCCTGTTGCATGTGGTCAGCGCTGCAGAGTTCGCTGCAAACCATGCCTCCATCTGGTCCACTGTACCTCTGACTGTGGACCGGTACGTAGCGCTGTGCCACCCATTGATCCACCGTCAGATCAGCTATCCGGCACGAGCCAGGAAGATCATCGCAGCTGTGCTGTTGTTGTCCCTCGCATCAGGTGTGCCTTTCTTCTGGTGGTCGGACGTTTGGAGGGACAGCCATCCTCCCACTGCCCTGGATGCCGTCCTCATATGGACACATGTGACCATCATCTACTTCCTCCCCTGCACCATCTTTTTGGTGCTAAACTCCTTAATAATCCATACACTGAGATTAAGGCAGAGGCAGCAGCCCTGCCAGGAGGAGCGTGGGCCTCCACGCCGATTAGGAAAAACTACCGCCATGCTGCTGGCCCTCACCTCTGTGTTTTCAGTTCTTTGGGCTCCCAGAACTGTTGTAGTCATCTACCACCTGTATGTGTCCTCAGTTCACCAGGACTGGCAGGTCCACCTTGCTTACGATTTGTCCAATATGCTGGCAATGCTCAACACAGCTGTAAATTTTTTCCTGTACTGCTTTGTCAGCAGGCCTTTCCGTAGCACCGTGCGGGACATCGTACTGCTCAAAGGAGGGCCACTGCACCCTCATGGGGCACTCCCTCAGCAGCAGGCCCCAACTAATGCCTCCATCTCCTCTCTGTACAGTGGGAACAAGCGCTCGCAGAGGGACTCCACTCCCTTGTCTCCTCGCAGGAACAGAAAGCCCTCATGACCCCACCATTAAAACAAAACACACGTCCTCCCACGGCCCTAGTGCATTTTAAACTCCAGGGAGCAGCACTTTGTTCCAGGCATGACTATGGACAGCAGCCAATCATCCCAGCAGCTTTCTAACAGAGCTCCAAGCTGTTTTTTTGTTTTCTCTGATCTGGTGCTGTTTGTCACCGTAAATCAAACAAGAATGCTTTTTTTGTTTTTGCTCCAAGGAATTTGAAAAAAAAAAACTACAAAAAAAGGTCTCCATTTTTAGTTGAAATATGAAATTTTCCCCCAACTTATACAGTCAGACATCAAGGAGGGATGAAAATAAAAGTGTAAATCAAATGCTTGAGTGTAAATGTAATAACAATTAGTCTGCTGAGTAAATTCTGTTGTTTTGCGAGCCTAGAAAAAGAAAAAGAAAAAGAAAAAAATATCGTGAATGTGGACCGATCCATTTGTATGCCACAGATTTCAGCCAGCCGAGCAAAAACATTAAGCACACACTCAGGACAAAATCTGCAGCTAGTTGAATCTGAAGTATTTTTGCTTTTTTTTTCATTAAATGCAGCCCATTGGACACTAAAATGAGAAGTTTGTTTATGAGGCAGGTGTTTCGACCCTGCTTTATAAACGAGCCCTAAATCTGCTGCTACATCAGCCTAACATGACTTCAGCTCTGGCGAAGCAAACTGCAGCTCCGCCGTGAATGTGTGTGCAAACACAAACAGAGAACACAGTACATGCACCATCTCATTCATGCATGATCATGTGCACTCATATCCAGCTAGTACATTTCCACTTGCAGTGAATCAGTGAACCATTATGGAAGCTGCATCGGTTATTTACACAAACTACCTGAGACTGTATGATTTAAAATTTCATGTCACAGTTTTTATAAAGTGAGTTATTGTATAAGATATGTTTTTTTATTCTTCATGCTGCACTATCTGTCAAGACAGAAGTAAATGTAGAATGTGTTTTTTTTCTGTAACTTGTTTTTCTGTAATTTGACATTAAAAATACTATTTTATATGAACTGAAAACTTGATTCCTTGCCATCTTAATTGTCTGCTGTTATTTAAATCTTGCAGTACCCATCAAGTAGTGACCGAAGCAGACTCTGCGTAAGGTTTCATTTTTGTCATGAGATTCTCTTTGACAAATTTCATTCTATTTATTTTTGGCATGACATGATTTAATCCTGATTTCTCCATCAACCTTATTAATCAAGGTGATTATCCATCCATCCATCCATCCATCCATCCATCCATCCATCCATCCATCCATCCATCCATCCATCCATCCATCCATCCATCCATCCATCCATCCATCCATTTTCTCCTGCTTAGTCCTTGTCAGGCTCGCAGTGGGGGCGCTGCCTACCTCCAGCAGTCTATGGGTGAGAGGTGGGGTACAACCTGGAGAGGTCGCCTAGCAACACATAGACACACAAAGACTGCCCACACACACAGGACTATTTAGAGAAGCCAATTAACCTAACAGTCATGTTTTTGTACTGTGGGAGGAAGATGGAGTACCTGGAGAGAAGCCACACATGTGCAGGGAGAACATGCAAACTCCATTCAGAAAGACCCCAGGTCAAGAATCAGGCCAGAACCTTCTTGCTTCAAGGCAGCAGTGCAACCAACTGCTCCTGTGTGCAGCCCTCAAGGTGATTAATTGAAGAAAAACAACTTTGCAATAGCAGTTGCCCGTATTTTTGAAATTTTTTAGACTTTCACTGTATTATTGTTTTCTTAGAAGTGGTATTAATGAACAAGAATCCCTACCTCACTGTGCTGTCTGTTGCCCTGACACCCACCTGCTGGAAGTGTTAAGTAAGCTCTGCTCTTGTTCCTTAACACTTCTAGAAACAATCCTGGTCAACCTAAAGCTTACACTGATTCCCCGATGATTTAGGAAACTGTCCTTTCAGCAAATACATTTTGAACTTCAAGTTTCTGTCTATGACGTTGTTTAATAATTACCTTTATTAAAATGTAAATGATCAGTCTAAAGAAATTTCTCCTCAGATTTCATTCCATCTCTAATAAGCAGTGAGCAGATTGTAGCATCCAGACATTAAGGGGCCTTTAAGGGACCAGAGTAAAAGTCAGAGTCTGAAACCACCAATTTAGTGGTTTCTCCAGAATGCATCAGCTCTGCTTTCCAACCTCTCAGCCAACACAACCCGGCTTAATTATAATTTTGCTATTAGGTCTCACTGTAAAACAAGATTTCATAGTGTGCTTTTCAACATAAGATAATTCCATAAAACAATATTGTTTGTTTGTGCTCAGTTTATTCATGTGTTCTGTTCTTTATGTATTTTACAGTGGTTAATTACATTCCCTCCCATTAAGGACAGAAAAGAGATCAGCTGCCAGTAAAAGAAATTGACAAAAATAATAAGTAAAAACGCTAAGAAATGGAAATCAAGGGATTTTTTTTGAATATATATATATAAATACATACATACATACATACATACATACATACATACATGCATGCATGCATGCATGCATGCATGCATACATACATACATACATACATACATACATACATACACACATACATTCAACATACATACATACATACATACATACATACATGCATGCATGCATGCATGCATGCATGCATACATACATACATACATACATACATACATACATACATACATACATACATACATACATACATACATACATACATACATACATACATACATACATACATTCAACATACATACACACATATAATAAATACACAAAGTAAGCAAGCCTGATGGAGCTCCATCCTGAACTAAAATGGTATTCAGCAACACTTTAAGGCAATCAATGAAATCAGGTGTTTTGTGTAATGTTCATTCAGACTTCTGCACCTTTTTGGCATGTGTGTTGGTTCAGT
Source organism: Cyprinodon tularosa (assembly GCF_016077235.1). Taxonomy (NCBI): domain Eukaryota; kingdom Metazoa; phylum Chordata; class Actinopteri; order Cyprinodontiformes; family Cyprinodontidae; genus Cyprinodon; species Cyprinodon tularosa. The sequence goes on along the minus strand of NW_024039674.1, from coordinate 642,343 downwards.
GTTATTGAGCAAAGCACTTTAATTCGTCTAGGACAGTTTGAATGTTAGAATTATTTTTTTTAAACAAATATTCGAAAGCTGTCTAGATTAGCTAATCTGTGTTGATTAGTCTCTCTCACTAAGATTCTCCCTTTTCACCTTCTGCATCACTTGCTTCACATTTGTCAATGCCAGCCTTGGTAGTCATTCTCCACACCTTCCTCAGCACAATAAGCTGTGTGTTTCTCATCTGTGACTCTGCCACTGTTCCTTACCTTGTTTTTCTTAGCTTTCAATGTAATTTTGTATAATTTATTTTGCAATAAACATCCATTTTCACTTGACCTTCTTTTCTGCAATCGTTTCCTGCTCCACAGCTACAGAGCTTGTGCACCTGTTCACAAATATTTACCAGGTGGAGTGCTCTATGCACATTCAAAAGGCATCATGTAGGACTTCCAGCATCTGTATATTTCAATCATTTGTAAGTTTACTTTCAGGTTTGGATGGAATTGTAAATTAATCCTAAACTATTACTTATTGAGAATACCATAAATTCATTTAAAAAATAAATGAGCCTCTGCTAGGGCTTTTTCTTCATTCTCTTATTTTCCATTTTCATATTCCATTCCCTTGCAGCAATATTTTATTCCCTTTCATATTTAATTTCCTGCATACTATACCAGGAAGCAGAAATATCATGTAATTACACTGCTGACTGAAATACTCAAAATTTCCTAAGATATCACATCAACCTCTTTTTTTTCCATCCAATTCGCAGGTAAGCTTGCTCCGCGTGTGGCCATTACAAGTTCAAACTCTCTAAATAACTCAACATTAATGAGCTGCTGCTGTAAGACGCCTCCAAGCCGTTGAATTATCTGTTGGTCAGATCGCTTGTTTAGTAAAATCATGCAACAGAGAAGTAGCTCAGCAATCTCTCTAGTACAAATTTTTTTATTGGTCAGTATATGTGACCATTCCAGATGCCAATTTTGGGATTCAGACTGAAATAGTAAAAAATAAGATTCAGGGAGACTTTTTACATTGTTGTTAGGCTTTTGATGAATCTTCAAGACATGCTGGGTTGAACTTTACACAGCTGCATCTTTAACGGTTTAATCCTGAATGGGTATAAATGTTGTGACATTACTTAAATTTACTCCGATGAATTATTATCAAAGCTGTTGGTCCAAATATTACTAGTAGAGCTTTTTTTATTCTTTGTATACACTCTAAATTTCTTTCCTCCCACACACTCACATCTGAAATTCCCAGTTTAAACCATCCGCTTCATCTTTATGTTTAGAGTAACAGTGAGAGATGTAGTGTTCATTCCTAATGTCAGACTAAGGAATGAGGCATAGCCTTAGTTATTTGACTTCACGCACACATTTCTTTGAAGAAGTGTCCTGCTGCCTGACAAAAACAGAGGGTTCTAATAGAGCTAGTGATGACAGTTATTTAATAATTATGGGTTGCAGAGATGAAGAGGTGTCTGAAGAGTTTCGGATTTGTTAAATTACTGCTGTTACGTCCAGAGTCGAGCAGCAGAGATTTCAGGTGGGAGGTGAAGGCTTCATGGAGCAGGTGAACCCCCACAGAGACACGTCGCTGCGCCTGCCTGCCACCTGTTCTTTGTGCCTGTTCAAACACCTGCTGATTTCCCCCACGGACTCAGCTCCTATTCAGCCCTTCTTCCTGTTGCAACGCATCAGATGAAACACTTCAGAAGTTGACAGATTCACTCACTCAAGAGAGGCCGGAAGTTAAAACTAATGGGCGCTCAAAGGAAGTTCGACAGGTTTACTTAAAGCGCACTGTACCCTAAAAATGTGTCACAAGAGAAGCAAACACAAAAACGAAGGACATTTGAGTTTGCTTGTTTTTCCTTTTTGAAACCAAAAAAAAAATCAATTTATTACCATTCATTTTGTGTAAGGAAAAAGTAGTAATAGTATTTGAGGCTGGAATAATCTTATCAAGTTAACAAACACCTGTCAGATGTATAAAATCCTACAGTAGGATGGCCCCACCACCTGTTAGTGATTTTATTAGTCCCAGAAGCATCCACTGTGATTCACTAGAGGACTTTCCAGAAGGATCTGTATTACCTTAGAAAAACAGTTTTTAGTCACTGAACTTTTTCTGTGTGAGCCTCTAGGAAACTGAACAAAATTCCAATACTTCAATACATATACCTTATATTACTTACATTCAAACTAACCAATTAGTAACTAGACCTTTCAAAACTGAACTCCTTCTACTGCCATCTTGTGTTTCACTTATTAATGTGGGAATTCTGATATTTTCTGAAATTATAGTTATTTATTGGTTTAACAGTTGTGCAGGTATCAGTGTTGATCTTATTCTGAATCTTTATAATATGTTAATTTTCTTCATTAATAATAGGTTCGTTGTTGCTATTTTGCTTTTGCTAAACCATATACTACTGCCGTTTGCGGTGTATGTGGTGTTAATGATACATTTCACTTGTATGATATTGTTTTCTTACTACTGGGAGGAGTGGCAGCCTTGTGGTTAGGACATAGAGCTTGGAATCCTGAGGTTCTGAGTTCGAGCCCCACGCCCACAGCCTTCCAGTCTGGGTCTCTGAGCAAGCCGCTTAACCCACGATTGCTCCCTGGGCGCCCCACGATGACAGCCCACTGCTCCCCAAGGGTATGAGTTAAAAATGCAGAGGTAAAGTTCTCTAATGTGAGATCAATAAAGTTCAAATATATTGTTACTGCTATTGTTATTAGCATGTTGTTTCTGCTGTTTATAATAAATTATGCTTATTCTAGGATGCCACAGCACAGTTAAGCATGTTGCTGTTACAAATGTGCACTCTCCTGATAAAAAAGAAAAAAAATGAATGCATAAATAACTGTATGTGTTGCATCCATTAAAATTTATTTTTTTGCCCATTCCAGACAACTTTTCACGTGAAGATTTGGCACTCCATCTCCCTTACAAAAAAAACAACCCAGCAACAACACTTACAGTTTATGTTCTTTCCTTTAATTTGTTAACACTCTGGTGTCTACATTTACCTTATTTAAGATTTACTTATGGTAGAATAAGCAATATTTACATGTCGTAAATATATAATTATTCATACACAGCCCTCGCTTCTATTAGAAATATGTGTTTTATTCAAATACTTATGCTAAGTAAACAGATTCATTTAATCAAAGATAATTATTTATCCATTAATAGGGGTATTGTTCAGTAAATTTAATTGCTTTAGTTACTTTTTTATTCATTAACACATTATCTATTTTCCATGCAAAGAGAAATTTTTATCTCAGATTTCAATTTTAAATCAAACATGAAGAATTGTACGTAACTATGTGGAAGGTGTCATAAAAACAAATAAATTCCTAGTGGGAGGTGTCTGATTTTAAGAAATGTAATCAATAATTAACCAGTTTCATTTCAAGTACAGCTGCTAGATTAGGAGGCCCAACAAGAACAATATTTCACCTTGAATAGCTCTCTGGGGATTTGAATTTAAGAGCCTGTTAAGTGATCAATGTGAAAGCAGCCCGAAAGACCTGCGCCGATGATGTAATATGGGATGAGCTCCAGAATGAGATAGAGCGGAGCTCAAATGTTTCCTGATCTATATCTGGAAAAAAGTCAATGGAGCATCTGAACAAAGGGAGGCGATGAGAGACATTCAGTCCAGATCACAGGTTCCAAGTCCAGAAGGAGTACTTAATTACAGGAATGGAAAGCTAAAAGCATGACTTCCTATCGGTGAGGGCCAAATGGAGGAGCTAGTTCAAACTACTGTGCAAAGATCAGCCTCTTTGCTCGGAGCAAATGAAGCTGCAAACAACAGCTCTTGAGCAACAAATGTGAGTTTTTGCACAGACTGTTCCTTTAATAATTGACTGAAACCCAACACACCTTAAAGGCACTATCAGCAAATACAAGCTGTCCTCAGAAGAAAAGAAGTCCTACCTACATCAGATTAGTTCTGATTGAATAAATACAACCTGAATTCACTTTGTACCATTATTAGGTCATTTAAAATATTTACTTTAAGAATTACAATTACAGTGTGACCCTCCTTCAGACAGAATATTATTCTTAAAATAATTTATATTCTTTCCTATGTTTGGACTGCACTATTTTAATTTTACTATCTTTTATTCTTTAGCTCTTAGTTTGTATTATTTTTCTACTTTTTGTTAAAGAACACCCAAAAACTGCATAAGATGGTTGTTGTAAAATTGTCTAATGGAAAAGCACAAAATCCTATATTCCCAAATTGTATTAGAGGAAACCCCAGTTCTTAACATATTAATTTGATAAAACTCAAGTGAAAATTCAGCCTGAAAGACTTAATTTAGCCTCACCTCTCATTCAATCGTGCAATTATGAGGCGGCGCCAGGCTCCACCATGACCATCCGGTCATTTAAATAAAGGACCGTTTGTACATGCAACAACTTCTGCTGCATCAAGCTGCAACTCATCCGGCACCCCATCTCTTCCATCATCATCATTTTTATTTCGCTCCCTTCCTCTTTCTGCATCTATTCCACCACCAGTGTCAGGCCTATCAGGGAAAGATATACCTATACTTATTTATCAGCTTAATCAATATAAGGATTCTCTATACTTGCATCTTCCACCGATGTCTGAGTGCCAAAGGCTATATTTCTTATTTCAGTAAAACTCTCTAATTGTTGCCTCTCTTCAGTGTGCATCTTTCCACGTTGATATACATATATATCTTGAAACATGTATGAAAAAAATGTATTTTTGTTTTTTTCATAACAGTATTTTCAGTACAGCTAACTATAAAATAAAGCATAATTAAAAACAACTTCAAATTAAGGTCAGCAGATTCGTTAATTGTTAGGTTTCGTGATTTTACAGTGAATTTATTTCAACTGATATCAGTGTAACAAGACTTTTATTTAAAGGATAATTTTACATTTTAATAAATGAAGGAAAATGTTCTGCAAAAGAATCTGGAACTTTTGTTAACATTTAAAATGTGATATTGCTATTTGTTTTGAATTGTGAATGGGTACTAATTTGTGCTTTTTCAAAGTAAGAACAAAAATTTAACTAAGAAAAACAGCAGTAACATTAACAGATAAAGTAAGAATTTTTGTTGCAACATTGCATCCTGAAAACAAAGCTAAAATTGCCAGAACACGGTGTATTTAGAAATTGAGCAATATAGTTTAATATGCAAAAGAAAAAAAATCAAAAACATGCCGAATCCTGGTTGCAATGTGAGATTCTATAATCTACCATTGACTATTATTTGGTGCATTTATCAGATTGTATAAATTAGATATTTTCCTTTTTCTTTAGTCTTTTTCTTTTCTTATAACAAACAGCTGCCTCAGTAGAGCGACATCTTTTTACATTGAGATAACAATGAGTTTAAAACTTTGACGTGTGAAGTTTTCTGTCTGTAATATTTTTTTAAAACATCCCTCCAGAACCCAAATGACCAAGGTAGGCACACAATATTCCCGGGTGGATGTCAAGTTTAAAATGGTTCTTGCACATCTTTAACAGGGATGCCACTATGGGTGATACTAAAGATACTAAAAGTACAAAAAAAAAATTTTTATGTTATGAGCTTGGAAAAATTCCATGTGCGGAAGCAACAATAAAATTAGCTTAAAGAAAAATGGCCTAACTACTAAACTTATGAAGAACTTATGAAGCCACTTTGTGTATTTTACTTTTATTTTTTAATTGGTTGCTTAATATAGTTAAGTTTAAATGCTCTGTTTGCTGTCCCCTGTTGGTTAAATCATAGATGAATTCCTTTTTCACCTTTTTCAAGACAATAGTTTGCAATAAAGGAAACGTATGATGCTGGAGACTGTGCTGTTCTGCAAAATTGAATTTGTTGCAATCTTTTTTTCATAAAGTGAGAGTCAACTAAATTATTTCTAAATCAGAATATATCTTGTGGCTAACTTTATTCATTGAGACAAGTAAAATTGCACAGCACTTGCCTATTTGACACCATAGTGTTCTGCAGTTGTAACTCACAGAGTTTTGGTGTGAAATATTAAGACACTCAAGTTTGATGTTTGATCTCTGTTTTAATTTCAAAACCATAATATTAATATTTTAAAAATGCTTCTTCTGTCATGTTTTCTTGTCTATTCCCCAGTGCTGTATTTCCTACTTTCACCACTAGATGTCTCTGTACAACAGAATAACATTGAAACACATTTAGTGGCCAAAAATAAGACACCAAGGTAGATGTTTTATACCTTCTGGTATAATACAAAGAAAATAAAATGCATACAAAGAGACAAAAGTATGGAATTTTTGAAAAATCATTATTCTGATTTCAGGAATAAACTAAATAACCAGTAAATAACCTAAATAAACTAAATAACCAATCAGTAGTGGTGAAAATAAAGACACGATTTAGAACGTTTTTTGCAATAAAGTATTAGACAATTACACTTTCCAATAATATGTCATATATCTTGGTGTTTTTCTGCTTCTGCCATGAGGTCAGACATATACAGACTTATGTCTAATAACTGCATAAACTTCTTTAATTCCAGTACAAAAAGTATATGGACTCATCTTCTGTCAGCACTAGATGTACCCACTTTTATTTGGCCTTTTCTAATTAAACATTCAACATTATGTATTTAATGAGCATTAAAAATGACGTAGAGAGAAAAATCAACTCTATAGGGCATAATTAGAGCTACATACACCAGGTATTCCCAATGCATTTTTGAATGTGTCTAATTACCGGTTTCAGATTATGTTCCTAGATAAAAAGGATTTAACAAAAAAAAAAAAAAAGATAATATTAATAATCAAAAGCCTTTTTTGGTCAACAGAAGCTAAAGGCCTGAATTTCAAAATAAATTTTTAATCCATAAAACATAAGAAATGTTGTTACATCATAGTGACAATAGAGTTTATTTGAGTCCCTAGGTGAAATATTTTAACCAGAACATTTGCAAGAGTACTTTGCCTTAAGTATAAAGTTCCACATTTCTCCTCTTTAGCCAGATTTATCTAAGGAATAATAAAGAAGTTGATCAAGTCTCTAAATTTAATGAATTCCTATGAAGATTTTTTATGCATCATTGTATTCATAAATTGACTAAGATTGAAAAATCTCTAGATATTTGCAAAAAATGTTCTTTATGTCAAAAGCTGGCCGGAAATGTGGTGGCCAAGGGCTGAAAACATTGCTCAGAAACATAACTTCAGTGCAAATACAAAAAGTGCTGCAAAGACAACAATGAGACTTACAAGCATAACAAAGAGAGTAGCAAACTCAAAAGTTTGACTAACAAACAAAAATGGAACTGGAAAATTAACCTAGTAAACATAAAAACATGGAACTAACACACAAGACAGAGGAAAAAAGACAGAAGAAAATGGAATCACAGAATATCAAGTGCAGCAATTCTGCAAACACAAAACCCATATAGATAAATGATGCTAACAGACAAAATGCATGCAGAGAAAAAAATGCAGCAAGTTGCAAAAACAATCACATTTTAAAAAGCTGCTAACGTACTCCACAGTACCTCCATCAACACATATGGTATCAAATATGGTGTCAATTTCATGTCAAACCTGGTAATACCAATAAAAAACATCACATGATTTATTTTAATTCCAGGAGGACATGTGTTCGACTCCATGCTAACTAAACTGTTGACAGAATTTACATCTGTGGACCAGAGACATGACATAAATGGGGAGCCAGCCTAAGAGCCATTTGAAGAGAAGAAAGTAGGAGTACATTTTCAGTTGACTCTTTTTTTTTAAACGGTTATTTTTTCTGAACATCTGGTGTATGCCTTAAGGTTCTGGACCAAGTGGTCAAAAAGGTGTCGTTCTGTGCAAATAATGTAATGAAATGTAACAAATGTCATAATTCAAACAAAATGTTAAGGCAGACATGATATCTACTTTTAAGACTTGACTTAAAGCTTTAAAGCTTACAGTGTGGCTCAGGTTACCCTACCTCTATGATTATACTGCTTTAGGCTTTGACTGCAGGAGGACATATGGACCACTTTTCATCATTCAGCTTCATTCTATCTCTATTCTAAATTCCACAATATTTGTTAGTTCAACCCCCTAACTTTATGTTCTCTTGCTTTTTCTCGTCATGTTAGGTACATCTGGCCTGGTTTAGATTGGCTGAAAGACCACTGACTGCTTGAGGAAAATTTCAGCTTGGCTGCTGCAATCAACACCTCCAATTATAGACAATGGAGTTGGGCCTCTTTTTCAGTGTTTAGTCCCGTCTCTCTTCTAGACAGCATTAGAATCTTATTTTACTGTTACTTACTGCACGTAATCTTTATCATCCTTTTTGATATAGGCTAAGAGCTCATCTGATTAACTGTCTCTTTCCTAGAGAGAGTAAAGTATTTATTGATAGAGCTTCTATCTCTGTCTCTGTTTTCTCAAATCCCCAATTTGCTGAACCTGAACCTAGTTCTGCCGGAGGTTTCTGTTTAAAGGTAGTTTTTCCTGTCCACCGTCACCACATACACGTTTGATGTAAGGAATTGCTGTAGGGTTAATGGCAAAACACCTACTGTCAACAGAGTCTAAACCCCTGCAAAGTCAATGACTGCAGCAATCAGAAATTTTTAGTTTGTCTGTCTGTTCCTTTGTTTTCGTCCCTTTTTGTTTCTTTTTTCTTTTTTCTTTTTTTGGTAACTTTTTAAGGAAAACATCAGTCATTAGCCTGAGTGTCCAAAGGTGGAGGCGCAGGTTCACATCCCTGCTCTGTGTGCTACATATCCGTCGTATCAGTCCGCAACCGCTCCCTGTCGGACCTATTTTTTTCCAGCGGAAGAGTTTCTCCATCCACCTGTGCGCCGCGGTTTGTTCCAGGAGGAGCTGAGCGATCCTGACTCTTTAGTGAAAACTACACAGAACATCCAGGTAAGCCGCAAATCATACTCGGATTCAGATTTATTTCACGATAAACCATCTGGGCTAGACTCCAGAAACATCTGTTCAGACTGAGAGTGGTGCGTTTTAAGATGGGCGAGATTTTAGAAAAATAGACTTTGACATTTGCTGGAACAGCTGGTACAGTACGCGCTTAGAAAGTTATAGAATCAACTTTACTTTAAATCGAGACCTAAATGTAATATTTCTAACTTAGACACATTTTGATCAGTGTACTTAGAGTTTCATGTTTTTTTTCATTCGTTTAATTTAAAAAAGGACAATTGATTGTAAAGTTAAAGCTTTTAAGAATTTCGCTGGAAATTACGCACCGTTAATTGCGCTCTAAACACAAAAACAGTCAACAATTCTTTTTTGTTTTATGCTTTTAACACAGATTAAGCGGGTTTTTTTTTTTAGTTGAATGGCTTTTATTGTTTTTCAGGCGTTATAGCTTCAGTCAATTAATCAGTCACTGTATTTCTACTTGTATGATTATTTTAAACAAATCAAAAAGTTTATGGTTCTATTTCTGGTCTTCAATATACAATCGTGGGACATTTCTAAGCGAATTGTCTTTTCAATCTAGTTTTCCATACCAGGTCATGATAAAACAATCTGGTCTTTAGAAGATTTTATTGTCTGTGTCCAAAAACACAACTGATTCCACCCTGTCATTATTTATAAAAAAAAATATCAATCAAGTCTGTAGAAGAGGTGTGAAGGGCTGATAGAGTCAAGCTTATTTTTTCAGTGTTTAGTCCCGTTTCTCTTTTAGATATAGCACTTACTGTGGGTGCTCTTTATCATCCCCTTTGTTATTGGGGGGGGGGGGGGGGGGGGGGGGGGGTTCTTTGTTATTTCTCATTTGTCAGTAAATAAAGCCCTGCAGGTATATTAACAATAAAAACAGTGCTTGATTTTAGGTTTGTTACTGTGCATCTGCACAGGGGATAAACCAGGTAGCAGTGGGCTAAGATAGTTGGAGCCTCTCAGCAGAGTTGTAAAAAAAATAAAAAAGTCCAAGATCCGGTGTGGGATAAGACCGGTAACACTCAAATATTGCTTGGATACGGCTTGTTTATAGGTGTTCCCTGAAGCGGGAGCTAAAGCTGCAGAGGCATTCAGATGTCCATGTGGAGCTGATGGATGTGGTAGTAAAGGTCTTTATCAGTACTGATACTAGTGATAGCAATCCTAATCTTAGTCTCTATAGGCTAAATTCAGATAACATTAAACATAGATTAATTGACTGAAATATACAGAGTAGAGTCGGGAGGAAATTTTCTTTCACAGCTGCTAAAATCCAGAAGATTAGGCTAATCAAGGTCAGATTTAATTAAAGGTTAATCAACAGTGCACTTACCAGCCAAATAGCTTTTTAATGCATTTCAATTGCATTCATTCCAATGCGTCCCGGTTGGTGTTTAGTAGAAAGAGTTAAGTTCATTTTCCTTCATGATTGACAAGAACAGAAGACCTGCGAGGTTTTGGCAGTTGATAGACTGATTAAATATATTACAACAAATCTAATGCATTTTGGAGTGATTTAGACTAGTATTTTGAAGTCCACTTTCTGAGGGATGGGGAGCTACTATAACAATTTTAGCAATGGGGGATGTGCTCTACTTTCTCAGTTTTAGTGAGGACACAGGCAGCAGCAGTCTGGAACAACTCCAGCTTTCTGATCAACTTTATAGGCAGATCTACGAAGACACAGTTGCTGTATTCACTTCTACTAAAGATAAACACATGAACTAGTTTGTTAAGGTCCTGCTAAGAAATAAGTTCTTTAATCCTGGAGATGTTCTTTAAGTAATCAAAGGTCAGCTTTCATGCTGTCTGTATATGTTCATGTCTGAGTCCATCAATACACCCAGATTTTAAACGTGATTGTTGGTTTCTAGCCATATTACTGAAGCTGTGAGCTAAATTTCGAATGCTCTTCATTTGATCCAAAATGATATTACTTTAGGCTTCTTTTGATAGACAAAGTTGAACAAAATTTTGGCATATCCATGCATTGATTTTTTTCCTATATATTTACTAAAGCTGAAAAATTTAATTGGATTAATCAAATATTGAAATATTAATAAACTATTTCAGTAATCAATTAAAAATGTATTAAAAAAATATATAAATATTTTGTATTTAAGACTAAAAAAAAATTTGGCACGCATCAAAACATTTTAGTTTCAGCTGGTTTGATTCTGTATAAAATCTTCTTAAAGGAATCTTTGCTATCCGATTATTAATCGATTAATTGAAAATTAGAGAATTGATGTGTCATCTAAAAATCTGATAATTGAGTTGTTTAGTGTTTTAATATTTGGTATATAAGGTGAACAGAAGAGGTGAACTGACACAACCCTAGGGTGCGCCACTATTGATGTTAAGAAGTTTCTGTAACATCTCTATTTTTTGTCATCAGGGCATTTTTCCAGAAGTGTTATGATTTATTTTGTTGTACATTTAGATACCTAAACTGTGCTTCTGTACCCTCAAAAACATGCCATTCTTGATAGATGTTCAATTTGAAACTCTCTTTCTTCCAAGATTTGACTCAGCAAGGGTGTGAACAATTTTTTTCTATTTTAGCTTTCGTCTTTCCATTTAATGCGTCATGACTCTTTTATAAACCTGTGGTTCAGTTTGATCAATGTATCAAAACTGATTAGTTTTTACAGTTTTACAGTTATTTGATGATGAAAAAACTATTCAGATCATTGATATAACTTAAAAACTAATCAGTTGAAGGCTGGGGTTCATATGATTAGAATATAACCTGATACATGTTGGGTTAATCCGGTTCCATTTAAGATTAGATGTGTTTGTATTTTAGCTTGTTTCCTGTTTTCTCAGTAAACATTTCACTCCTTGAAGTAATCCTAGCATCTGAGATCTTCCGAAAGTTTTGCCTCCAATGAGTTTCTTTATCTAATCTTAGTGAATTTTATTACTATGATGCTGGACACAGCGAGCAGTATGTTAGATGTCTGGAAACTTTGTAGCTTTCTTTTGTGATGGCATGTGACTAAACCTTGGATTTTCTAGCCTTGAACATTCAGAAATGCCATAGAACATTGGGTGCTTTAGCTATTATAGGCAGGAAAATGTGATGAATAAAAACTCTTATTGTTGATGTTTGTAAACTCTAAAACCTGGTAGTATAAAATTGATTCTTACATTTGCTATTTTCAGCTTCTTTCATCAGAGTATCAGCTGATATCTTTGAAAATATATTCCAACCAAATTATGTTGCCCTATTGTTCTCTGACAGTGTACATTGACAGATGCATTTCCTAAAAAGGTTTTACTTTTATTGTTATATTGTTAGGAATAGCACAAACCATGAAAAAATTCAAAGTTAACTTCTTATAGATACATAGTAACACCCGGAAAACCAGAGTACCTGCTTTTTGGTTGAATCCTCTCTCTATTAGGTTATTAGAGAAAATATTTGTTGTCCTAGAGACATGGTTGATGCGAGTGAATGAAGGTCCATCCACCAACACATTATTGGTGTGGCTCTGAGACTGATCTTTGTTGTGTGTAATTGGAATGAGAACAAAGAGCAAAAGGCAGCAGGAGGACAAAAGATTTGACTATTGATTCACAAAGTAAAAAACATCTTTATGTGGTTTTATTTCTAAGGACATTACTATCTGATTTAATCATTTTTGTTTTCTATAGCCTGGAGATGGTATCAGTGGAATGAGTTACTGATTAACCTGATGAAGGGTTGGGAAAAATGCCACCCTTCCCCATGGTTTCTGTGGTTTCTAGATGCAGTTTGGAATATCAGGGGCGTTTCTCTATGATTACATATTTTCAAACCAAACATTCCAACATTGTACGTCAAGTGTGTTTTGACTCATATATGTGGGATATTTGCAGGACTGGGCGTAGACCACTGTGTTTTTTTTAGTTATCTCTGATGACGTATTTTGAACCTGATTTAATATCAGCTGATATCAGATCTTTCTCAGTTGCTCCTTCTCTCTCTGTCTGAACAGGTACTGTCCAGCATCGACACATTTTTGGCGCTATGGCTGCTAATATGACCCCTCCGGGCTGTGGCTCCGACCTGGACTCCCTCTATTACAACTTGTGCGACCGCAGTGCCGCCTGGGGGATCGTGTTAGAGGCCTTTGCGGCAGCTGGCATCGTCTTCTCTGTTGTGCTCTTCATCTCGCTTCTGGCCAGCGTGCCCTTCATAAAAAACCCAAACCATAAAAACTCTGTGGCTCTTGATGCCAGCTTCCTGTTCTGTACCACTGGGCTTTTCTGTCTGACCTTCGCCTTCATTGTGGGAAAGGACTTTTCCACCTGTGCCTCACGGAGATTTCTCTTTGGGGTGTTGTTTGGTGGCTGCTTCGCCTGTCTCCTGATGCAGTGCGTCAGGCTAAACATCCAGGCCAGGAGAAATGTCGGGCCCCGAACCTGGGTCCTCTGGCTGGGCGCGTTAGGGTTGTGGCTGGTGGAGGTTGTCATCAACACGGAGTGGTTGATTATCACAGTCGTTCGCCACCCGCTACTCCCCAACACCACTGTCGAACCCATCAGAGCCACAGCAACACCTTGTAACATTGCAAACCAGGACTTTGTCATGGCGCTGATCTACGTGATGGTTCTCATCCTGGCTACTTTCCTGGCAAGTCTGCCCATCATGGCAGGCAAATATGCAGAGTGGAAAAAGGAAGGTGCTCTGATTCTGGTGATAAGCCTGATCTCTATTTGTATTTGGGTGGCCTGGATCGTCATGTATGTGTACGGGAATGAGCGAACTGGAGGCCCGACATGGGACGACCCGACTCTGGCCATCGCTTTGGTGGCTAACGCCTGGGTGTTCATCATTCTCTACACCATCCCTCAGATCTGCTGTCTGAACAGTGATGAAGAGACAGAGGAAGACTACGGAGAGAACGGATACATGAACCGAGGAGTCGGTTACGAGACGATCCTGAAGGAGCACAGCTCTCAGAAAGTTTTCATGGAAAACAAGGCTTTCTCAATGGATGAGCCAGGCAAAGGTAAGTGCTCCTTAAATCAGTTCAGAAGTTGTTGTTTTTTTCTGAAATTTCTCTGCAGTTTATTTTGCATCTTGGAGACATGACCTATTGTTAATTTCTTCTCAACAATAGACCAATAAAAACCACATTAAAAGCTTACTAAGCTGAGCTAATTTCTTAAGACAAAAAAACAAAGAAATTGTAAAGGAACAGCATAAACAGTGGGACGGATTTGCGAGTTATCTAGCATTTGAAGCCGTTTTCTGTTTGTTATACAAATGTGCCTGTTAACCCCCCAAATAAATCTGCAAATCTCTGAAAAAGAGTAAGTGATGCATAAAATAAGGCAAACCAAATGCTACATACTGAAAAACAACCAAAAACCCCAAAACAAATGAGTTAAAGTCATGGTGTTTAGAACACTAATAGAATCTGCTCATGCAACTATAACTTTATCACATATTGATGTATGTTATTTGGATATTACGAGTTAGTCCAACACAGTGTTTAGTAAGTGTATAAAATAAAGGGAAAATTATACGTTGCTGAATTTTTTTTGCAAAAAATATGAAAAAAAAAATATCATAAAAAGTCATAAAGAATAACACTGGACAACAATATCTATCATGTTTTGATTTGTTTAAAATCTATTTTAGTCAAAGTCAAACACATCAATTTACGCAACACCTAACAAAGGGATATTTAAATAATGATTCAAGACTGGCTGAAGTACTTTTTCAAACAGGATGTTTGGGATTATGTAATAAGTGGATATTACTAAAGATACTAGCCCTGGAAACATACTAATTTACACTGTAATGAAAGGAGTGCTATGGTCTCCTCCAAAGTAAATACCGGCGTGACTGATGAATACAAGTGTTTCTGTTCTTGGACGCACTGATAGCTAAAGGGAGGGAAGATTCAGTCATGCATTTCATATGATGTGCCTGTTACATGCACTCTTCCTCCCTGGGAACGTCATTAAATTAACCATTAGAGCTTTCTGTCTGCATACTTATCAGATTCCAGGTAATGATTATGAGACTGCAGAAAGAAGTAAAAAGGCAAACAGATAAATTATCCTGAGAAGGTTTTTTTCCCTTCAGATTATGACCACACAGAATGTGATATGCTGCACTTTGCAGAAAGATGAGAACATACTCATCTGTGGTGTCAAATCAAAGTTTGATGCTTTATTTATTTATTTCTATATATATATATATATATATATATATATATATATATATATATATATATATAGATATTGGAACATATTCTTGTTATTTTAAAAATGTTTATACTTTTTCCCCACTGACATATCATTTAGATTAATTGGTTTCTCCCTCACAAAATCAACTCTTTTAAGTTCAAAATGACAAAAGTTGCACTGGATCTTATGTATGATATTAATCTTGAGATTTTAAAAGTTTTGAAAGATATCCAAATATATTAGTGCTAAACCAATTAATCGATTATTGAAATAATCATCAACAAATGTAGTAATCAATTAATCATTAACTGGAGTATAGAGAAAAAACATGCCTTAGCTGACACCGCAACCCACTTAGGGTATTCATTACATTAAAATGTGAAAAAATATATGAACATTTTGCTTTTAAGATAAGAAATATATTTTTCCTCCGTCAATATGAAGTTTCACCTGGTTTAATTTCATAAAAAGTTGTCTTTAAGGAACCTTTGGCTATCCGGTTATTAATCTAAAAAACAATCGACAGATTAATCGACTTGCAAAATAATTGTTAGTTGCAGCCTGTTGTGGATTTATATTATCTGCCAATCCAAGTTGGATGCCATATTTATGCTGTGAATAACTGTTATATTCAATTCCCAACCAGCTGGGAACTTATATTTCTGACACTTCAAGATGTTTATTGCCCTCCCCGGTAGCGGTGGTAAATATCTTATTTAATCAGATTATATTTTGGCTGTTATTTTTTATTTTTGACACACAGTCCTACTAACTGTGTGTTAGAACAATAAATGAAAGAGTGATTCGAGCACTAAGCATGGTCAAACTGTTAATTCTGCACATACATGGAATAAATTCACCACAACTTCTGTTCAAAATATGAGTTTATTAACAAAAATCATTCAGCTCCAAGTCAAACATATTTCAGTTTAAAACTGTTAACTAAGCCTAGTGAAACTCAACGAAACTTAAGTACTATGTACAAAGAGGAAGGGAAAACGTGGTTGAAAACCATATTACAGTTTAAGATAGAAAACCAAAGTTTATCTCGAAGAATTTGGGATATGATCAAATTAACTTTTAACTAATTTAGAGAAATTGGAATGTTTTCAGACCAATTCACAATGCAAATCCATTAGGTGAATAAAACATTATTTAGCCAAATAATGTTTTATTAAATTATTTGCTTAATCAAGAACCAAAAACCTTTAGTCAAATGATTCTTTACCCTTTTTGAAATAGCTAGCAGCGAATAGACATGAGGATTCAAAATAAATGAATCTTGGTCATACTCTGTAATCGAAATGTAAGAAGCATATGAGGAACACATGAACAGTAATGTTATATCAGTGTTTAAACCCTTACTGAAATAAAGCTTGTCCAAGCTTCAGCAACAGCTCAAAACATATTAGTGAAGCATAGCATGCAGTCCATCCTGTTAGCTTTGTCTTTACTCAACAGATAAAACATGCAATGATCAAAATCATCAAAACATATTGTTAGTTCTGTCCCTAATTGTGCCAGACCTGCAAACCTTTTGTCCATGTCCATTTGGAAGGCTTGAGTTTCATCCAGCAGCAGCTTAGCACAGCAACCAGGGGTTTGGGCTCACACCAGGCAGGCTTTCTCATCCATTCTGGCTCTATAAGTTCTGAAACTCAAGAGAAATGTGGTGCAAAAACTTTGGTTCTGAAAGGTCACCATGATGACTTATCCTTGATAATTCTGGAGATCTGGGTCTTTTTGGGCCTTGGTCTCCAATTTGGTGAAGACCCTACTGAAGTGGACCCTAGGCAGTTTCATGGGAAAAAGAGAGCATCCTGTGTGTTCTGTAGTTTTGGTTTGCACAGGCTTTACCGCTGTTTATCCACTAAAGCTGCGTTCTTTTCTCTGGTCTTCATGTCAAGATTAAACATGGCCACTGGTTCCCGATATCCAAAAGCCATTATCATGGTATATGGCACAACACTGCCCTAGAATATATACATAAAAAAATCTGTTACTGTTATTCCTTTGGCTTAGTGAAATAAATCACACCTACATATACGTAAATCCTCTGTAATTTTTTTCTGTCTTGATCAAACTTTAATATCAGTCATTAAAGGAAACATGTCTAATAATTTTAGCCTTAAAGTCAAGAGAATAGTAAAAAAGTAGAATAATCTTGAGCATCAATCTTGTATTTTATGTTATGTACTGATCATTCTAAACTAAAATGTACAAGATAATCTTTTTACAATAATGAAAAGAAAACTGCTATTCCACTGATAATACATGCTGTACTCGCTCCTACTGTATTAATGTTTTTCATTAGTCAATTCATCTCTACTTGGATATTTATGTTTATTTTTATGCTTACATTAGGAATAAGCATTACCAAATTTAGAAGTATTCTTTCAAGTAAACATGCATTGTGCAAAATATGATGCAACGGTGTCTCATTTACTTCACTTGAAATAATACTGAGAGTCTTCCAGTCAATGGCTGGAAGGGGAGTGGTCCATCCTTAAACTATTGAACTATAAAACGCTGCTTCGAGCATCCTCCTTCCTTATATTAAATTGATCTATTTTATATAAAACTTTTAATTGAAAATTATGTTTTTTATGAAATAGTCTCCTGTTCAAAATAAATGATGTATATATATATATATATATATATATATATATATATATATATATATATATATATATATATATATATATATATATATATATATATATATATATATATATATATATATATGATACTAACAACATAATAATGAATTAACTTTCAATTACTTTTTATTTAGGCTTTTGTCTACCATGTACTGAACAGCAAGTTTAGCAAGTATTAGAATTGGTAATGAAGGTTTTATCTGTGTTAGTTCGATCAGATGTAGGCACCTACCTGTTCATTAGTCTTCTTAATGCTCTTTATAGTTTAATGTGACCCAGAACTGTTTAATGTATGAAGTAATGGGATGTGAAAAAGTTACAATTTTGAGGAAAATCACAAATAGAAATAAAAAAGATTAATAGTGTTAGTGTAAAATTGTTGTTGTTTTTTTCTTTTTTATTAATCACAGGAAGCAAACCTGTGTCTCCATATGGTAATTATACTGGCCAGATGCGCGCTTCAGTCTACCAACCCACTGAACTGGCCCTCATCTCTAAATCAGCTGATAATGTGAGTATAAACCGTAACAGAGACTCATTTGAATGTGGTATCCAAGTTGCAGGTTCAAAGCACATTAACACACCAGCACACACTCTTTTTCCACTGTAGGCAAATATATATGGAAATCAGGGTCCATGGGCCATTATAGAGACATCATATTGTTAAAAGTTGACAGTATTTATAGGTCAGTACTAGGGGTGTAAATAATAATCGTTTTGTATCGATGCATCGATCCAAAAGCCGACGATCCGATGCATCGACACGTCCGCAAGATAATCGATTCATGTTTTTTTTTCCTCCGGTCTATTTTTATCCATTTGCTCCTGGGCGTAATTCTTCCTCCCGTGCTGCGGTGCCGCTAAACCTATTTTGCCCTCCTACCTCGCTTCCTGGTTATACTCTTACAGCAGTGTGTTGCAGCAAGCTTCACACAGACATTTTTAAATTATGCTCAGTATTGAAGCGTGGTCTGAGCTACACACTGTGGGTCTAGATACGGCCGAGGCGGCGAGGAAGTGGGGACGAGTTTAGTCCGACGACGAAGGGACATGAGGGCAAAAAGAGCAGAGATTCAGCTGGAAAAAGGGTCCCAGCGTTCTCGCGCACCTCGCTCTTCTAGTGGGTCAAACTTCACGAGTTGTTTTCCGCAATTGCGGTCATAAAAACAAAACAAGCCAGCCTCCTGTCCGCTGCACTGTTTGCGGTCAGCTACAATCTGGGAGAGGAGCAGCGGAGCGTCTCTCAAGGGGGCGGTGACGTCGACACTCTGAAGCCTTCTTCTTCTTCTTTTTTTTAATGGCGGTTGGCAAACAACTTATAGGTGCATTACCGCCACCTTCCAGAATGGAGTATGGACCAGACAAACTATTATATTCTCCCTAAAATACCCGTTCTTCTTAGAAAATTAAAAATACTACCAAAAACTACATCCCCAGATGACCTTTGAAACAATTCCCTTATATGTAGTTTATTTTATTCCAGTCTAACTCTAAGCAACATCTCTCTTTCCTGAGTATATTTATTACATTCTAAAAAAAATATGTTGGACAGTTTCTCTGGAGCCGAGGTATTGCATTGAACTCATTACACAGATATTGTGAAGTATTTTTGCAGTATTTTTTGATGCAACTTTTCTACTTCTGTTATTTGCTGTTGTTTCTAAAGAAAATGCATAATGATATTACAGCTTTCATTCATTTATTTCAAACTTGAAACTTTGTTTAGCCTGTAAGGTGTAAAAAAAATAATAATAATAAAAAAAAAATAACCGATTAATCGATTAATCGAATCGAATCGTGGTGTATTCTTGAGTATCGAAAATAATCGAATCGTTGGGTCAGGAAATCGATACTGAATCAAATCGCCATGATGGATGTGATTTACACCCCTAGTCAGTACCTGGTAGAGAGAAAGAGGTTTAGAAAACAAAAATAATATTTCTAATGGCATTATGAGTCAAGATTTAATTATGGACAATCACAAAAACAGAAGTTACTTTATATTTTTGAAAAGCTAAATGACTAAAACGCTGCTTTGAAAATGAGGCAGATTTTTAAAATAATGATGCCAAATTCATGTTTTTAATGCATTTATTGAGAAGCTTAAAATAAAGTGAAACTCAAAAACATGCCTTTATCCTTTACCAAAGAAAGCTTTATCTCCAGTAAAAACCTAAAGGTAATATCTTCAAAAGAGAAATGATGGTTTTATGTTCCCCTGAGATGATAATAAAACAATGGAAACTAATTCGGACCAAGAAAAAGGATGAAAGGTCAACTTTGACAGATTAAATTTAGACTTGAAGCAAATATTGAAATGCACATACAGATCCTCCCAACTAGAGTATTTTTGAATTAGGTCATTAGATTACACAGAGATGTCCTTGCCCTAATGCCTTGATTTTTTTTTTCTTGTGGTGTGACTTCATACAGCAGCAGCAGCAGCCATCCTTTGACATTGTCATTCCCAGAGCCTCCTTGGCCTCTGCAGCCAACAGCGGGAGCAGCACCCCCTCAACACACACAGAGCCTGGGAACAGTACACACCTACAATCAAGCGTAGGTCAAACCCTCTACTCCTCCACCAATGCTTCTCCTTTTATTCATAGCTCTTATTATCTCTTGCTGCCTTAAGGATACTTTCCTATTCTCTGCTCCTGATCATGTCAGATTCTCAGCTCCTGCTGTGTCCATGGCAACTTCTTCTGAGGTTTGACCATGAATCACTTCTTTGTTTAGATTTTTTTTTTTTTACCTAAAGCCGTCTCTTCTTTCAAGGCCTTGTGTCTCATACCTGCTCTATGAAGCAATCCATAGATATTTTCCTCTCTATGCCAAATACAAGGAATGTTGCTGATGAAAAGGGTTTTGTTTGCTCATAAACATTTTTTTTTATAAAGTATTAAAATCTTCATGCTGTGACTTCTTAAGGTATTAGTAGTGTTATGCTTTAACGTTGAAAATGTGCTTAATACAAATTTAGGCAGAAATAAGTCAAGAAATGTAACTTTAAGTCTATATTATAACGAATTTAAATGTTATAAAACATATTTTTTTGATATATAGTAAATATAACTTGTTACTCTCAAATTATCTAATATACATTTATATTTACATTAAATAACTTAAAGGGATCAGACAGATGTATTAAGGGTTTATTATCTTATAATACAGTTCTTTATAAAAATCTTAAACTTTCGTCTTCATAAAAAAAGGACTAATCTAATTAATTCTCTATACTCTCTGAGGGTGTAACCTCTTTTGTTGAGTATTTTTCTTGGCATTCTTCCTTAGTCCCTGCAGCATTAAGTATTTTTAGTTTCTAAATGTTCTTTAGCCTTCATCACCCTCAACCTGTAAATCATTTCACCACAAAAAGCATGTAAATCCAAGAAATTAAGCAATTGTTTTTCTTAGGATATAGTCCTTTTGTGATTAAAAGCCTCTTTTTCCAAACACTTTTGTCCACAAAGACAAAGAAAGGCTAACAGAAAAGTGTTAAAGGCCTTTTTTTCCCAATGGCTTTTATCTTTTTATTATTTCAATGCATAACATGGCTTTGTGTCACAAAAAAGGCTTTGAAGGAGGTAGCAGGAGGTTGAGAAAGATGCAGGATGACCAAAGAAACAAAGGCAAATAAAAGTGTTATCACCACTACTTCCCCTTTTAGAGAGTTTGCACTGTTGTTTTGTGATGTCATTATAGCGTATTAAACAAAAGCATTTGGTAGCCAAATGACATTACCTTTGCATATCAGTGTTATTACTCCTGTTCGGTTGGTATTCTAGTAAAATGTTGCAGTTAACTAACCATAAAGGGCATTTCATGAATAATTTTATACAGCTTGTATATGAGTAATGTATTAAAACTTATTTCAAATCATTAGAATCCTGATCCTCTTTTTGGCCAGTTAACTATCATAAGGCTAATTACTCTACTTAGATTACCCTCGGATATTTGAATTGTGTGTTTACTCCAGGGAGCCTAATCTTGTGGCTTGCATGTGTAAAAACATGAACAAACTTGACAGCATATGCAAAGCTGATCTATAACCTAGGTGCAAATTTGTCCCAGTTTGCAATTCAGATTTGTCTTTATTACGGTTACAATACGATAGGTTAACTGTGCAAAATATCATGTTAAACAAGGTTTAATGTCTTGGTATCTTCAAATTTGCACCATGGTTAGCTGATTTTTGTGAACTAGTCACTGTTATGCAAGGATGCCTAAATTAGATTCTTTAAGGTACATCCATCTATCTAGTTGAAGCAGACAAAGTTATGGCTAAAAAATGTTCATATCCCTGCAGTACAACATTTGATTAAAATGCATTTTTTAACCTGACTTAAAGAAGCATTATGGTGTTTTTCAATGATTCTCCTGTGGCCAAAAAACATAATTGCAGCACTCTCCTGCTCATGCTCAAGTTTTTTTTTATATTTTCACCTTACATGGAGTTGGTGTCTTGAGTTGAGGTGGTGCCATTCACATCTGAGTATCTCCAAAATCAATTTTGAGTATAACTCTTCGATTGTTTGCTAGGTCAGAGGTTCCCACCGAAACAGAACGCGACCTTCAAACCCGTAGTGCGTTTATGGGAAATAGGCTGTAGAGTGGTAGATGTATGGGCGCTGAACTACTGAGGCATCAGTCTGCTCACCAATTAGTAAAAAAAAAAGGCTATGTTAAAGATATTTTCATTGAAACTTCAAAAATGTCTCTGAAAATTGAAAATCTGTGAAGGGATCTAAGGTTTAGAGTGATGACCAATGGGCCTGCCAACCTTAAAAACTTAGAGGTCCTATACAAAGACTAATCAAAATGTACAGAGAGCTGGCCATATTTCCACAGTATAAATGTTTTGGGGCACAGTAAAAAAAAAAAAAAAGATCAAATATAGTTCATTTATTTCACATTGGATGTTCCTAATCTTGTGATTTTTTCCCCCATTAGTAACAGACAGATTGAGATCAGTTCTTTTGGTCATACTGCACAAAATACTGCACATTTTGAATTCTATCTGTTTCTCATAAATAAATATCCAAGGATGTTTCAACATTTCAAAATATCTGCAAAGCAGCAATTCTAATGTTGTGCTTTTCTTTTACAGGGTCCAGGTTTGCAGAGAGCGCCCCAGTGGTGATCACACCATGACTCTACAGCAGCTATATGTTTGGTTTATGTCTTTCCATTTGCACTGTCTGAATGTATATTTTCTGTTATTCATGGTTCCCTGAGAGGAACCACGTGGGCTCAGAACATAGAGGTGACTGTTAGATGCCCCCTGCAGATGGAGGTCAGATAAACCCTCTATTGACTGATTATCTGCATACTCAACCACTGGGTATCAGACAGCACAGAGCTTAATTCAGAAGACAAATCCCAGGGATGTAGCTGTGCTTCAGAAAAAAGACTTTCTGCAACAGATACCATATGCTGACACTGGACTTTCAGCTCCCAGCTGCACACATGCATGCACAAGGAAACTGTTGACAGTGCAAGAATTTTTGGGACACAATGTATTCACACTTCACTAAATCATTGAATAATTTTCCACAAGCCAATATTAAGAAACCAGTAGGAATTGCTTATCATCAAGGGGTTATGGACATCTAGTTTTTGATTGAAGCTGTAATTTCTTAAGCCATTAGCTATGTTCACAAAATAACTGTTATTATATGGAATAACTGTAAATATGGTGTGTTTGCATCTGTATCACCAGTTTCCACATGGAAATGTTGTATGGGTGTTTATATTTTACATCTATTTAAAATGCTGTTATATGTTGTTGAATCATTTGAAAAATGTCTACCAATCCAGCAGTCATGAAATGTCAGAATTGCTGTCTGTTATCTGGCTCTCTCTGTGGTCTGATGTTGCTATTAGCTAATTGTTCACTACAACTTTCTGTCACCAAATTTATGACACACCATTGTATTCTAATAATAATGCAAAATCAGTTTATCTTAAAGGTTCCTATTCAGAAAGTCTGCTTCAGGAACGAACTGCTGTAGCATCTGCATGTTGGAATGAAATAAATCAAGATAATTATTAAAAGAATCTTGAATTACTATAATTACATACAGGCATGTCAAAAAAAATTGCCACCAGTTTATCCATCTATCCATTTTCCGTCATGCTTTATCCCTGCTGGGGTCGTGAGGAATGCTGGTGCCTATCTCCTGTCTACAGGGGAGAGGCGGGGTACACCCTGGACAGGTCGCCAGTCCTGAGACACAGAGACAAACAGGAGAAACCATTCACACACACACAGAGAAGCCAATTAACCTAACACTCATGTTTTTGGAATGTGGGAGGAAGCCGGAGTACCCGGAGAGAACCCACACATGCACAGAGAGAACATGCGTACTCCATGCAGAAAGACCCCGGAAGCTTACTGCTGTAAGACAGTAGTGCTACCCACTGAGCAGCCCACCACCAGTTTAAATATACTGTATATACACTTTTCCAGGAACTTCAAACATATTGATCTCTAATCTTACTTATAATATATTCCTAAAAAGTGGTGTAAAAAAGTGCCTTTTTTTTACTCTTTCAGTTTTTCTTAAAGAGAAGCTTTTTTCCCCTTTCACATCCGCCTTAAAAGCTTAAGCTATACTATACTTTGTGAATGTACAGCCATATTCTAGCATGCTGTAGGTTCCTAGATGACATTCGGAGATGTCATTAAAAATTCATATTTTCTTTCTAGGTTAAATATTCTTAATTATCCCCAATTGTATCTGCAACCAAATGGGAGTACACTGAATTTTAACATCAATTATAGTACCCATCTATCTCTGATAATAGGCTCTGAGTTTATGGACACAGGTGAGAGAAAAATAATGGTTCTCCTGAAGTCAGTGGACATTTCTTTGCGCTTTGAGACATGTATGTTTAGACATGAAACCTTCAAACTGCTTTGATGATGAGACCTCGACATGTTGGCAGTTGTTCTGTCCTCCACTTGAAAACTATTTACATGAATGTGGCATTTTTTAAATTCATTTAGGATTCGTTCAAATATCTCAGCCCTATAAACTGCTTTTTGTGTCGAAGGTCTTAGACAGCTCCTTCTAATCTTACCACACTGCTCAATGTAGAATCTGTAGCACAAAAACAGATTGTGTGAGGTTTATATAAGGTAAACATCTTTGAAAATATAGAGTATTGATATGTACCTATAAGGATTATAGCAGGCATACAGGAATTCTGTTAAAAAAACTTCAATATAATTTACTGTATATATCATAAATCCATATTTTCTGATGCTTTTCTTTGTTTACAATTATGTATTGTCTCCTCTGTCCCTTGTTTTAGCAGCCTTAGCATGTTAGATATAGCCCCTGTTGAGTCTACTGGTCCTAGATTTATTAGGAAGGATCACCTCCCAAAAGAAGAGGAAACAGATGTCTGAGCTGATCTTCATCCTGGACACTTCTCACTTGATAACCATAGCCTCCTATTCATTTATAGTTCTTAAAGATAATTTGTGTTTCAACAAAGACCATGGCAGTAGATTGGAGACATGCAGCTCTTTGTTGACATTAGATGATTAAATAATTTTCGTCAGCTGGTGGACAAAGACCAACCTACTTCAACCAACAAATAGTTTTACTCAAAGAAAGAAAAGTTTCTTGTTTGGATTCACGGGCAGCTTGACAGGAAGACGACTGGAGGAGAGAGCAGAAAAACATGCAGTTAAAGGCCTCTGTGTTTTGAACCTTCTCTTTCACTAAGTGACACCGCAAAGTTAATATTTTTCCTTGAAATGCTTTTCTAAGTGTAAATTTCTTTGATTCCTAACAATACTTTACATTTTATTGGTTAATACTTTACTCGGTTGAGATATTCTCATGAAAAACTGCTTCCAATATTTTGTTTACACTAGAAAGGGTCACAATGACAGACGTCAAAGTACTGTAGACACTGCAGCTGGTATTTTGATCCATTCCTCCAGACATGCTTCCTTTAGAGCAGGGATGTTTGGGGGCTATTGCTGGAAAGCACAGAATTTCTACTCCCTCCACAAATTTTCTATTGGGCTGAGGTCTGTAGTTTGGCTAGGGTACTCCAGTACTTTAAGCCTTTTTTTGGTAAAGTGGTGTGTTTGGGATCATTACCATGCTGGAAGACCCATGTTCCTTCTTCAATGCTCTCACTGATGGGAAAAAATCTCATGATGCTTGTGTCCTTTCATTCCATCTTTAATATGGATCAGTTGCCCTTTGCAGAAAAACAGCCCCAATGCATGATGCTTCCACCCCCATACCTCACAGTAGGAATGGTGTTCTCAGAATGCAACGCAGCATTTTTCTTCCTCCAAACACGACTAGTTGAGTTTATGTCTAAAAGTTCTATTTTGGTTTCATTGGACCACATAATTTTGGCATCTGGCATAAGCAGGGGGACAAGTCTGGCACTGCATGATGTGAGTCCCTCTTGGTCTAGTGTGTTACTGATGGAAGCCTTTGTTACTTTGGTCACAGGTCTCTGCAGGTCTCTGCAGACCCAACTGGATGAGATCTTGCATGGGGCCCCAGATCGAATGAGTCTTATATGTATTCAATTTTCTTCCATTTGGTCCCAACATTGATTTATTCACAACAACCAGCTGCCTGTTGTAGATTCCCTCTTCCCAGCATGCTGTCCTTTGGCAGGTCGTTGGTCTGGGTCATGGTTGAGCTCAGAGTCAGACTGTTTTAAGCTGTGGGTAGAACAGGTGGCATTAATGGCGATAACAAAAGAAGGACAGAAGTACGGAGCCCCTCTGATGACATGGTCAAAATAAATGTTTAATTGTGGCCACGAAGTAGTATTTCGTGCGCACAAAGTAGTATTTCGCGGCCACGCAATAAGTATAACGTGTGCACGAAATACTACTTCGTGACCACGCAATAAGTTTAACGTGCGCACGAAATACTACTTCGTGGCCACGCAATAACTTTAACGTGCGCACGAAATACTTATTAATAATATCAATAAATCCGCCCCTGTTTTCAGGCTTATGGTTAACTGTAATGACTTATCTTGGACAGGCTGCTATGTAAACGGGCCTTTAGTCCTTCGTTTAGCTATGCTGCGGTTGTTTACACTACAGTACGCCTTTTCCACCTAAAATGGCGTCTTAGCAACAAATGTCACGTGACTGGCGGAGACCGACTGGGTAAGCAAATTGAGCGCGCCTTAGACCTTAGAGAAGGCCCAGTTGTCCAGGAATGATATTAATATTATTAATAAGTATTTCGTGCGCACGTTAAACTTATTGCGTGGCCACGAAGTAGTATTTCGTGCGCACGTTATACTTATTGCGTGGCCACGAAATACTACTTCATGCGCACGAAATACTACTTTGTGGCCACAATTAAACATTTTTTTTGACCATGTCATCAGAGGGGCTCCGTACAGAAGAGATTCTTCTTTAGATGAAAAAGTTATAGGCTTCTGAGGGCCAGACATCTCGCCTGTTTGTGGATGACCAAATACATGTATTCTACCACAACTTACAAATAAATTCTTAAAAAATCCTAATTTTTTAGTTATTCCTAGATTTTTTTTCTGATTGCTGATTTAATACTTTTCCCCCCAGTATAGCTAATTGTTAGACCTACCATTGTTGTGAATTGAATAAATGTTTTTTCGCCCTGTTAATTTGGATTTTCTTATATAAATATAGAGAAAAATTATACTTTTATATGGAAGTCAGATAGAAAGTGTTTAAAAATAAATGAAAATATTTTTTTTCTACATTTCTATAATAGTTGGGGCTGACTTCAAGTTTAAACTGTAGATTTTAGATCTTGTTGGGATAACTGGGACTAACAGATACAAATAGTAAACCTGTTTGACCCATTGGACATTACCCCAAAGATAAACATTGAACATTTGGGATAAACCAAGTAAACGGTACTCCTGTTTATGATTTACTCTATAAAACAGGTTCCTGACTAGCCAAATATAAGTTACCCTAATTTATCTAAAACATACATGAACTATAATTTTACAATTCTTAACTAAGCTGCCTCCAATTTCACCTCTTGTTTAAATTGTTATTGATCTGAGGGTAAAAGAAAGTAAATCTTTGTATCGATTCACTCTGATTTTATGATGTATAGAAAAGATAACTTCTTGAGATGGGGGATCATTAACTGTAACAATCAATAAACCACTTAGTTCTAATAATGTATTAATAGCTTTTTGGTCTGGTTAATAAAATATCATCCCCTCTCTCTAAACTAAACAATTCCTCACTTGTATCTGCCCAAAGTCATTCCCCTGAGGCCACAACACTGATGGTTCTATGTCACAACCTGAATGTCTTTTGGGTTTATTTCTCTGCAAATCTAAACATGTTTGCACATACAGGTGCTGGTCATAAAATTAGAATATCATGAAAAAGTAGATTGATTTCAGTAATTCCATTTAAAAAGTGAAACTTTTATATTATATTCATACATTATATACAAACTCATATATTTCAGATGTTTATTTTGTTTAATTTTGATGATTACAAATGACAACAAATGAAAATCTCAAATTCATCATATCAGAAAATTAGAATATTACTGAAGACCAATAAAAACAAAGGATTTATAGAAATGTTGGCCAACTGAAAAGTATGAACATGAAAAGTATGAGCATGTACAGCACTCAGTATTTAGTTGGGCCTCCTTTGGCCTGTATTACTGCAGCAATGCGGCGTGGCATGGAGTCGATCAGTCTGTGGCACTGCTCAGGTGTTATGATAGCCCAGGTTGCTCTAATAGTGGCTTTTAGCTCTTCTGAATTGTTGGGTCTGGTGTATTGCATCTTCTTCTTCACAATACCCCATAGATTTTCTATGGGGTTAAGGTCAGGAGAGTTTGCTGGCCAATTAAGAACAGGGATACCATGGTCCTTCAACCAGGTACTGGTAGCTTTGGCACTGTGTGCAGGTGCCAAGTCCTGTTGGAAAATGAAATCTGCATCTCCAAAAAGTTGGTCAGCTGCAGGAAGCATGAAGTGCTCTAAAACTTCCTGGTATGTGGCTGCGTTGACCCTGGACCTCAGAAAACACAATGGACCAACACCAGCAGATGACATGGCACCCCAAACCATCACTGACTGTGGAAACTTTACACTGGACTTCAAGCAACGTGGATGAAGTGCCTCTCTTCTTTTCCTCCAGACTCTGGGACCTTGATTTCCAAAGGAAATGCAAAATTTACTTTCATCAGAGAACATGACTTTGGACCACTCACCAGCAGTCCAGTCCTGTTTCTCTTTAGCCCAGGCAAGACGCTTCTGACGCTGTCTGTGGTTCAAGAGTGGCTTGACACAAGGAATGCGACAGCAGAAACCCATGTCTTTCATACGTCTGTGTGTGGTGGTTCTTGAAGCACTCACTCCAGCTGCAGTCCACTCTTTGTGAATCTCCCCCACATTTTTGAAGGGGTTTTGTTTCACAATCCTCTCCAGGGTGCGGTTATCTCTCTTGCTTGTACACTTTTTTCGACCACATCTTTTCCTTCCCTTCGCCTCTCTATTAATGTGCTTGGACACTGAGCTCTGTGAACAGCCAGCCTCTTTAGCGATGACCTTTTGTGTCTTGCCCTCCTTGTGCAAGGTGTCGATGGTCGTCTTTTGGACAACTGTCAAGTCAGCAGTCTTTCCCATGATTGTGTAGCCTATAGAACTAGACTGAAAGACCATTTAAAGGCTTTTGCAGGTGGTTTGAGTTAATTAGCTGATTAGAGTGTGGCACCAGGGGCCATCAATTTTGAACCTTTTCACAATATTCTAATTTTCTGATATGATGAATTTGAGATTTTCATTTGTTGTCATTTGTAATCATCAAAATTAAACAAAATAAACATCTGAAATATATGAGTTTGTATGTAATGTATGAATATAATATACAAGTTTCACTTTTTAAATGGAATTACTGAAATCAATCTACTTTTTCATGATATTCTAATTTTATGACCAGCACCTGTATATCTTTCTGGACAAAGTTGCTTATGGATTTAGGACCATTCATGCTAAATAAGTTGAGCCTCTTGTTTTAAATTTCCAGTGCTGGTCACTTCACCTTGGCCAGCGGCGTAGGAAGCGGGGGGGACGGGGGGGACATGTCCCCCCCAATATAAAAGCCAGGTGGATATGTCCCCCCCAAAAAATTGTACCGCAAAATATTAGATTTTGACATTTTTTAACTAGCGTGCTTTTATTTTGAAGGCGCAGCATAGCGTTACGTCACTGTACTCCCCCTCCCCTCTCTGAACTGCTGAGTGAGAGTGTTTGATCACTCAGAATGGAGGGAAACAGCGATACAGAAGTCAGAAACTTGTGAAAGAGGTAAAATGGTCTGTCGGGATGCTGCCTATTTAAAACGTCTTTGTTGTCAGTTCACTTTCATATATAGAAACTGAATCTTTTTGGTTTAGTCATCTTAGTCTTGTACGAAAGAGGATTAGGGCCACTGGAAAAAAAAAAGTTAACTGATTTTAAAAAAAATTTTTTAGTTTAACATGGGTAAAAAAGTAAGAATTCTGACTTTTCTCAGAATTCTGACTTTAATCTCAGAATTCTGACTTTTTTCTTCTGACTTTTTTCTCAGAATTCTGACTTTAATCTCAGAATTCTGACTTTTTTCCTCAAAATTCTGACTTTAATCTCAGAATTCTGACTTTTTTCTCAGAAATCTGACAGATGATTAATATTTCTAATCAATTTACAGTGTTTTTTTTTTTTTTTTTTGTTGGGGGGGGGGGGGGGGGGGGGGTACTATACAGATATATAAAAACAAGAAGGTCTAACTAAAAAAATAACCAGAATATATGTTTAGAGTAAAGATTTACTACTTGTACACAAGCACACAATTTCAAATCTGCTGAGCTTGCTGTGCAAGAAAATGTAAAATATACGTATAAAGAAATATAACAGGAAGTACTGCTAAAACAAACTAAATGTTAAATAATGTAGATATTGGTTTAAAAAATTCTTCAGATTTGGACATTTGGAAGGAATACATAATTTTGAAATTAATCAACAAATCTGGTAAAAAATAAATAAATAAAAAATAAAAGTTGCACTTTTTTACTTGAGGAATTTGTTGAATAACTTCATAATTATGAGTTTAACTAGTTGGAGGTAATGCTACACTTCTCTGCTTCCTGTCCTGCTCATAAAAGGTAAACATTATAAACCCACCATCCATTTTCTACACTATTTGGAAAACACAACACAAATGTAATATAACAAAAGTATGTTTAAAAACAAACATGTTAGCATCAAGCCATATCCATGTCTGTTTTAGAGACTAGCTCTATTGTTTTAATGACCTTCTGCTCCTCCATTTATCATTTATAAGGGGGACCCCTCGGGCACATCAAAAGTTGCCTAATTCTGTAATTTTTCACCAATATGTCACTGGCCATCTCAAACAACTCACATCTTTATCAGTGAAGCTGAATGCTCCACATCTCTACCTTCATGGTGCCCATCTACATTAAGATCCAAAATTCTGAGATTAAAGTCAGAATTCTGAGAAAGAAGTCAGAATTATGAGATTAAAGTCAGAATTCTGTGAAAAAAAGTCAGAATTCTGAGAAAAAAGTCAGAATTCTGACTTTTTTCCTGTATTAAACTGAAATAAAATTTAAAAATCACTTAACTTTTTTCAGTGGCCCTAATCCTCTTCCGTAGTCTTGGGCTGATCACTCATCCAATATTTAACTGCTAACTTTCTCTAGATGTTTGCCACGCTAGCCAAAATGTTATTTTTTTTTATATATCTCATTTCAGTACAATGCCACCACCAACTAAAAGGCTTAAACAGCAGTAGGACTTACTCAGATTTTTAAAAAAGAGAAACGTCAGTGTGAGTAACAGTCACCTTACACAACTTGTGTTGAAATTAGCCCGGTCTGGGATTTTTTATTTTTTGTGTGGTTTTGATTTGCCGAAATGGACAGATGTTATACCTGCCGCGCTCCTGATCGTTAGTTAAAACCACAGGGAGAATTAATTTTAATTCTTAGCAGCGAACTGCTGCACAACCACTAATTAACCAACTAATTAACTTCTGCACCTTTATTTCCTCAAATAAACTGCTGGCTCCTCTTTTTAGACTATAAACAGATTAACACAACATTGACAACTCTGTAGTTTTCTCTGTTCTGTACTGCAAATTGGAATTAAAGACGCCATTTCTACCAAAGGTCGGGACAGACTGGCGCACCAGCACCTCCTGACCCCACTAAGGGACAGGGTGTACAGAAAATGGAAGGATAGATGGATTTCTACCAAAGATTTAGAATGCGTTTTTGAACCAGATGCTTCAAAGCGCCCTGTCCATAATTCTTCACCACACTGTCCGCTCCCTCTGTCAGTCAATCTATATAAATTCATTTTTGACCATTATTGCAAGTTTGACAAAATAAAACATATCAAACTTTGCACTTCTGTGGCCTACTGAATTGTTTTTAATCCAACTGAAATATTTGATTTTCTAGTGCGTATGCGGACACTAAATATGCCAAGGGCTGAAGCCCTTGAAAGACATCTCCCTTTGCTTAATAAAAGACTCCAGTCATTTTGTTTGGTGATATGCTCACATCTTATGAAGAAATGCATTATGTAAATTTTAAATGCATTATTTTTGCAAGACACATTTATAAAGGAATAAAGTAAAAGATTAAATAGCCTTTTTTTAAAGTAGCGTACTTAAGACATGTTTCTGTTGAATATTTACGAATCTCAGATTTCCGATATGTGTCCCCCCCAATTGTAAACATATTCCTACGCCCTTGCCTTGGCTCAGCACCTGAGCTCACCTACCTTAAGCCATCAGGAACAAGATAATTGTATGAAAACGTGTAGAAATTATTTTTATTATCTGCCTTTTAAACCGAATTGTATAGGATTAGATAAAACTGGAACATGCATTCCTTCTTAAATGTTTTTTCGCAATTTTTTTGAGTTTGAAAAAAAAGCCTAAATAAAAATTCACATGCACAACCCTGTACCCTCTCCTGAGAGGGAACACCTATTAAACGCATGCGAGAGCATGCAGGAGTCCATTTCTCTTTGTGCACGCTCTGTTTAAAAGTTGCTGTTTGCATCTCTCATACAAGCTTATTTTCCAAAAGAAGATTTGCAATTTTTCCACAATGTCAGACTCACCACCAGTAAGTGAAAATCAGGATAAGCACGTATGAAGGCCTTAGGTTAACATATCACCAGAATTATTGTCAAAAGAACATCCTCCACCGTACCTTTAAGCATTTTTAATTTGAAGAAAAACATTATGACTTCTAAACAAATCAATCATTACAACTGCTTCATAGCTAGTTTATTTTGGCGATTGCAGAAAAATCATCGGTGTAATAGAAATTTAGTTAGAATGCAATGCAATGTTATGAATGAAGCTTTTTTTAATGTCTGGGTTAATATTGGATATCTCTGCAAAACAGCAATGTATCTGTAACACTTAATGCTTTTGATTTAATTTTATTAATGTTTTTGTTGTTGTAAAATTATTTAATTGATTTGAAGGTGAAAGGAGTGGAAACCTTATTCTAAACAAAAACATGGAATGACCTCATATTAAATAGCAGACTGAGTTAAAGTGCCTATCAGGAAAAGCTATGTACGCAAACAGGACTTTTTTGTTTCATGAAACACTAACGGCAGTTTAGACTCAGTCAACACAATAATAAGGTTTCAGGGCAACAACACATAATCCAGTGATAGTTTAAAGGTGTCACATGGTCATGCAGTCATGCTTGCTTCGGTGTGTATTCCCACAGATCTGGAGCCCCTCCTCCAGCCTTATATTTTATTGTCTTGAATAAAAAAGGTCACAGATGACACCGCTGCTGACATTATGCTCTGTTGTGGACAAAGATTAATGATGGAGCCACCTGCTGTGGCCTGATAACCTCCAGGTGTCCTCTAGTGATGAGGAGACAACAATTAGCTTCTATTTCCAGCTTCTATCCAGCGCCTGTGTTTCATCAGGAGGTTCAAATTATGCAGAGAGAGTCTCTGCTGAGGAAAAGATAGGCTGAAAGTTCAAAGTAGAAAAAAAAATAAAAAAATTTATGTCCAGGCAGATCATTCTATTGTTGTTTGCAAAAGTAGAGACAGTGCTTATTTTCTAAAAGACTAATTTGTCTTATAAGCTTTGCAGGTTTATCAGAGAACAACTTTCTCTGCTTTTAGACACACATTGCCAAATCGAGGATTTAGATTTATATTCGCCTACACATCCTTTCACATTTGCAGACAAAAACACTCTTTCGGTTTTTTTGCCAAACATAATTTGATATATTTTACATCAATTTAGATAACACAGAAATCATAAATTTATATGAATAGATAACTGGGTGGGAGAAATTAAATTTTTGATTTATCTGTTTATTAAGAAATGATTTTAACTAGTTCTGTAAAAAAAAAAAAAGAACAGGAAAAGAAACAAATTTGGAATGAATCCTGATGTATAGTTGTAGACTCTATGTGGAAAAACTGGCTTTCCTGTTTTAATATTTACTGTAGATGACTGAACACAATGTTAACTTTCCTAAGTATTTGATGTTAGAAAGCTTTAGCATAAAAAGCCACATTTAATCACACTGCTGTTTTTTGCCGTGGATAAAGGATGAAGAAAATAAAGAGGGTTCTGGGAATGGGAGCGCGTCTCACTCTGAGCTAATTGGTGCTTGGAGCTGAAGCCTGCATCCTGCTGATATCATGTCGAGCAGTTTGTCTGATCACTCAAAGAAACACAATTATGGCTGTGTGATTAGACATGGAAAATAAATGCTAAAACATGAGACATGGCACTGCAGCTACTCTGCACGTTATGTTTACTTAGCCAACAAAGAAAACAAGATGTACAATAACTGTTTTTTTTTTTTTTTACATACAATGAAAGGGAGCCTCATTAGGGTACACTGAATTTCCTGGAAACCCTTTGGGAGTTAGATAACAAAGTCAAAAGACACGTCCACTGAATGTTTCAATGCATGCACATTTTACCAGAGCTTAATCCAAATCTTTGATTAGCTAGGTTTCACAGCATTAGGTTTTGTTTAAACAGAAGAAATTAAACATTCTTTTTTTGCATCCAGGTGTATTAAAATTGCCTACAACAGTCACTTCTTTAGTACGGTATACTGAATCCAGGATCTGTCTATGAGTAATTTAATAAACAGTAAGAGCACAGATGACCTGATGATGATAATGATGGCCTCTAAAGTCATGAATGAACAAACTTCATCATGAAGACAGAGGGTCACGGCAGACAGATCAGTTTAAAGCAGAGTTTTGTCCGATTTCCCATCCATTTATCAGAATCAGAAACCTTAGATGTGACATTTAACTTTTCTTATTCAACCCATCATCTATCATCATAGAGATAAAATGACACAACTGCAAACCTTCAAAGACCTGGCTGTCCACCTCAGCTGTAGTAATCAGAGAAGTTCAGGGTAGCTCTGGAGGAGCTGCACAGGCCCATACTGTAGCTCATTGTTAAAGGGACAGAGGATGTCGATGACAGTTTCAGGCTTAGATAATACAGAAAACTCAACTTACACCAGTATCCTACCAAAATCCATGAGGTTAGGTGCTCAGCTGAATTTAATGTTTTAAAGTGCCTCAGCAGCGTGTGTTCCAGCCCTACAAAGCTGTTTGATTCAGCCTATTAGTGTTTTGGTAAATTATCAGTTCAAATAATTGTTTCCTTTTCTTTGTAAAGCTATACATTTATCAAACTAAATTCTAACTAATCCAATTATTGGATGCAGCAGGTGGTGAGGATGATCTCTGGAAGAATATTTCCAATTTTTTTACATCTACATAAATCCCTGCTGATCAGGTTTTGTGCAACTAAGCAAAACTCCACTAATAATAGGTTAAAACACTCCTATTGGCACAGCTATAAAACAAATAATAATTCTAGTCCCTATGGTGTCTTATTGTTGTTCAGGTTAAGCACTAAGGATTTGTTTAGAAAACCTGACAAGGGGATTTGATGTAGAAAATGTAGAGAACTCACATGTGAACAGAGCAGAGTGGAGTTTAGAGAGACGATGATCAGATGTTCATTATTAATCTTTCCAGGTGTTTGGAAGATATGGAAGTAAATGCAAATCTACAGTCATTTAGACACATTTCAGTTGACTGTTTGGTGATAGGTGTTGTGGTTGCAGCACAACAACAGGTTGTAGATTGAGGAGCCTATAGCTGTGCAGCCTTGCAGGACCTGGCCCCAGTTTATACCTGTAAAGATATGCAACCTTAATTCCAGAAAAATTTAAGTTCTACAAAGTATTGAAATGTGGGGCAGGGTACATATTCACACCTAGATTTGTAGTGATCAGATAATTTGAATAATTTTTTATACACACTTTTATACCATTCAGGGGATCCTATCTCCAGCAGTCATTGGACAGGCTGGTACATCCTGGGCTGGTCAATGGAAGGGTAACACAGAGACACAACAGACAAACAACCACGCATATACACACGCCGATAAAGGGCAGTTTAAAGCGACAAACCAAAGACAGTGGAATGGAACCACAGTATCCACAGAAAAACCATGCATACAAGGTGAAAGCATGCACCAAGACCCCAGGCTGGGATCCAACTCATGACCTTCCTTCTTCAGTGTAACAGTGTTACCACCATGAATCCCTTGAAACTTATCTACACACTTTTACACAATGCCAAAACATACTTTGATACTTTAAAGGTTAGATGAGATACAAATACGTTATCAATGCACTGTTTATTCAGATTTTACTCTAAATTAGATGTAGAAAAATACCTTTGTACAAAATGTGGTATTCAAATTATTTTTGTGTTGACATATAGTGACATGGCTGGAGGATATAAATATGTTTTAAGACTTGAGTAAATGTTTGTTTACTGTACACTGCTGCTTTTTTTTATAGATATATCAGCAGTAACTGATGAACACAGCCGAGTGAAACTGGCAGCAGGAATGTGGCTCAAAAGTCAAAATAACAGCCACCCTCCTGTCAAAGAGGTTCTCAGAAAAAAGGCCACACCGCCCAAACACTGTCGGCTTTCCTCCAGACATCGACATCAGTGGCTAGGACACACATTTTTACTGCCCTCACCTGTTAAACATAAACTGTGATTCTTGAGTTTATTGTCCCCTGATACCTTTACATCCTGCTTTTGACTCTCCACAAAAACACAGAGGTGTTTCTGCAGAGTTGCTGGGAGCCACTGATTTGTCAACCCCAGCTGAAAGCCCCTTGGGGTAAAACACATGATGCATTCAGTTTTCTTTATTTGCAGTTTCTCAACCATCACAGACCTTCATGTGACCTCATCAGCAAACAGGAGAATGATTACCCAGCAGGGTAAACATACGGTTTGGTCACTGACACCCTGGTTACAGGGTCATTCTGAAAGGTTGCATTCAGCCTAAATGAGGCACACGAATGACATTACATTTACAGGTTTGCCTGCATTGAGGACCATGATTTTATTTTACTAATAAGTTTTTTAATTAATAGCAAAAACAAGGGAGTAAAATAAGCATGATTGTGCACATTGCAAACACAAACAAAGTTATCAGAGGGCAGAAATAAAAAATAACATGTTTGCAACATAGAATAAGAGATATAAACATTTGTATTTTTTGCAGAAGCATAAAATGCAAATAATTGTAAAACTTGCATGGTGTTAAACTTTGATCTGGAGTCTACTAAAGTCCACCTATTATCCTGCATGTTCTATTATTTACCTTTGGCAGTTCTACAGTATTTGTAGCAGATATAATGCATCTATTATTTAGGCAGAGAAATGTCCAGATTAGAAGAGAAGGGAAAAATCAGATAACAGATGGAAGCTGACAGTCTGGACTTTAGTTTGAAATGTGTTTCTCCATTACTATGCAGATTTGTTTTCCTGCCATGTTTGTTGGAAGCTGCATGCAAACCATCCTTCCACTGTACAGGTTTAATTAGATACTTCCTCCATGACTCTGCCTTGTTTGTTGTTATCAACTCATCCTCAGGGGGGAAAGCTTCAGCTGTGCCCTGATAGTCATTATAAAATTTGATGACTCAGTTCTGAAAGTTCGGTGTTTCATTCATCATGATTTGTTCCAGTTCAGGAAGTTTTGCTTTTTCTTATACCTTGGTAACAATAAAGGTCTGGTTTAAAGGTAGGATGATCTCTATTTCCTGTTTGTCTTTGAAAATCCTGGATCAGACCTTTACAATCAATCTCTCATATTACTCAACAATTGTAAAAATTTCCAGTAATCCTAACTGACCTAAAACAGGAGAAGGTAGTTTCTCAGACAGTGTAAAATAAATATTTTGTCATTTTTTTAGAGGATATAAATGCCTGATCTCAGCTGTAAAAAAAAAAAAAAAGTACTTAACAATACACTTAATTAAACTCAGCAATGTCTTTGCAGCAGTATAGTATCAAATCAATATGATCCTCTCTTCCTATATCAATGTATGTTAAAATGGCTTGCTGTGCATCCTGGTTTTCCATATTTTGTCGAAACACAAACGTCTTTCTGCTAATGGTTTTAAATCCCCATCCAAATTTGTCACTCATTTATAAACAAAAAATGAACTGTGGCTGCATACAGTGCAGTCTTTGTACTCTCAGGACAACAGCGGTGCTGTGAGTGCATCAGGAGGACATTGAAGGACAGATGAGGACATGTGCGGATCTCTGACAGCTTTTAAACTGTAGCTTGAGCTCTTTACCTCTGAAACAGATGCTTTCTTTCCAGGTGCAGGATGTCTAGCTTCAACATTTAGCTGTCGAATGCAGTAGCATGAAAATTTCCATCCAATGATGTTACAAGCTTTTTTTATATACATATTTAAATTGTCTAAACATTTATTTTAGGCCTTTAGCAAATCCTGCAGACAGACTAGATCTGAGTATCGTGATCTTTTTTTCTTTTTATCATCTCTTTTTTACTGACGTTAAGATAAACACTTAACTTTTAGTTAAACAGTTTAGCCATTTTTAATGTGGCAGATTTTGAAATACATTTAAAGAGAGTTTTTTTTTTTTTTTTTTTTTTTTTACAGCAATGGCATTGCTTTTTTTTGTGAGTATAATCAATTTTTAAAAGAGGCAAAGTAAGTAAAGTCCTGATCAACAGGAATCTACTGGTAAAGATTGTTTGGGGGAAAATATGCTGATAGGAAAACTTATTTTTAGGAGTTGACCTCAGGTGGAGGCTATGGGAACAGTTTCAACCTCTCATCAGACAACAAAGACAGCTTTTAGATCAATTTGTTTTAACACCACATCACTTTGCATAAGAACGTGTTCTGATCCAATTGATCTAAGCAACATCCTCTACTGGGACATTTGATCTGTTGTTGTTCCGTGTGATCAACTCACTCCTTTATTTTATTATTTATTTATTTTTTTGTTTGTTTATTTTTTATTATTATCTTTCTTTTTTTATTTCTTTCTTTTTAATTTATCTATCTATCTATTTATTTATTTTATCACTCCTTTATTTTAAATTTACCATGTTATTTCCAAAAGCTTCTTGGCCTTGAATCAGATCATGACTTTGCTTTTAGATGTTATGGAATCCAGTGAAACGAATGAGCCTCTTCATATTTTGTTTTCCTCAAACTAGGATATATCTGGCCATTTCTGATGCTAATGTAAGTGTGATTTATCCACTAAATAAAAAGAAAATTGCTGTTAAAATCTTGTTTGTGATGACTGTCATTTGAAAACAACTGTTTGTGTAA
Organism: Cyprinodon tularosa; assembly: GCF_016077235.1. Classification (NCBI taxonomy): domain Eukaryota; kingdom Metazoa; phylum Chordata; class Actinopteri; order Cyprinodontiformes; family Cyprinodontidae; genus Cyprinodon; species Cyprinodon tularosa. The sequence goes on along the minus strand of NW_024039674.1, from coordinate 602,771 downwards.
GATCAGGTTCCAAGCATCTTTTTGCTGCTTCTTCTGGTCATTGTTACCAAACGGCTCAGTCTTTGTCTCATCTGACTGTAAAAGCTTCTGCATTGGGTTCCCAGCCCTACTCTAGCACAGCATATGAACCATTTTAGGGTTACGGAGAGTTGGTACCTTCTCCAGTAGTCTGAAGAAAATAATGCAACTGCTTTTGGCATTTACTTAATCATATTTATTTACTTTAACACAATTGTTTTATGTCCTACCCTGGTAACATGAAACAATTGTGTTAAAGTAACTAAATATGATTGAATAAATGCCAAAATGTCATACTGCAGGTCTGGTGTCTGTCTCTCTCTCTTCTCTGCAGGGTGTGATGGGCAGGTGCAGCTCATCTCGGTTAATTTTGGAGCCTACTTAAGGAGCTAGGACCAGGAGGAGGGCGTCAGTTCTTTCTCGCTACCAGCGTGGTATATGACCGACCAGTTTTCTAGATTCGTGTTCAAACCTGATCTAATCTTGTGTCTCTGTTTTTCCCTCCTAGCCACCAACCAAGCCAGTTTGCCGCAGCCCTCCTCCAGGAGCCCACCTGCCTGTCCACCCTCCTACAAACCATCACCTGAGGAGTGCAGAGTCATTTGCTCCCTGACCCTGGACACATCCTTCCTAGCTCAAGACAACCTCAAGCCCTGTGAGTTCAGCATCCTCCACCTTCCCTCCACCTCAGATCAGTTGTTCACCATCACCCATCTTTTCCCTAGGCTGTACCAGGAAGATCCTGCAAGACTCCATTTTCTGTTCCTTGTTTCAATAAACTTTTCCTTAAAGCTACAGTGTGTAATAATTACAGGGATATAAAGTCAGAAATTTAATATATTATACATAACTATGTTATTTATCATCACCTATGAGCTCAGCCATTTAACCATAATATTTGCGTTGCCTTAGAATTCGTTATTTATAATTACATAGGAGCGGGTCTCGCAGCCATGGAGGCTGACATCTTTGCGCTACGGCAAGCGCAGAGGCAACAAACTAGCGATTGCGAGATCGCCCATTACGCTCGAAAATAACTACGGCAAGTTGAGAGAGATTAACTGAGACGGTACTGAACAGTAGATGGCAGTATTATGCCTGAGAAGCGTTTAGTCTGCCTGAAACCAAAGAAGAAGAAGAAGCAGGTATACTGCGCCTCAGTAACAAGTAGGGATGGGAATCGAAAACCGGTTCCTGTTAAGAACCGGTTCCGTATTTTCCGATTCCATGGCATCGTTTGGCAGCTCACTGAACGATTCTTTTTTCGATTCCCGCAGCACCAGAGCCTAGAGCGCCGGCTCTGGGGAGCACGACTTACGTCACGTTTTTTACGTAAGTTACGCAAGTTACGCAAGTTGGAAGAACTATTCGAGGAGGAAGGCAACGAGCTGCGGTCACTTTGTGAATCAAAGCCCCGTCTTTCCTTAGCCCAGAGGGTAGATCAGGAAATCCAGCTCTATAAAAGCTTGCCCTCCATCCCCTGCAGGGATAGCGCCACACTGTGGTGGTGGAACAAGCAAGATGTGCTGCCCTTGCTATCTGACTGGCTGAAAACTACCTCTGTGTGCAGGCTTCCTCCACCCCATCTGAGAGGGTGTTCTCCACGGCTGGAGACACCATAAGCCCTGAAAGATCCTGTATCCTTCCAGAAAAAGCAGATATGCTCATCTTTCTGCAAAGAACTATTAATTTTCCCTACTACTGTTTTATAATTAGTATTTTTTGTTATTTAAAATAGGTTATTATCCCATCATTTGTTATTAGACATTGTTGGTTATTAAGTTTGTTCTTGTATATTTATTTTTCATTTAAACACAGATGTTACTCCAGTTTCACATTTCCTGTGGACATCTTGATCTTGTTGAGTTTGTAAGATTGTGCAATAGTTAAGTAAACAAAGTTGATTCTGATAATCAAACTGTTTGTTCTCCTTTTTCCCCCAAATTGGAATCGAAAAAAGAATCGAATCGTTTCATAGAATCGAAAAGGGAATCGGAATCGTGAAAATCTTTTCAATTCCCAACCCTAGTAACAAGAAAGGTGAACAAGGCGGCAGGCGCGAGTGACTTTGCAAACTGTTTGGCACTGTGTGGCCAAACATCAGACGAATGGAGGATCATGCCTACTCTGTATCACAACGAAAAGCGGCGGGCACCGAACCCCCGTCATCTAAGAAGCGGAAACACGACGAGAATAAACGCAAGCGTGACAAGAAACGGCAAAAAACACGGATCAACATTGGCACGGCATTTACACGATGGAAGTCACTGATGGAGGAAAAAGGTTTTCAAAGTGACGCTCAAGTTGCCAGTTTTCTCTTGGACAGGTAATTAATCCTACACACACAATTGTCTAATATCACTGCAGTTTTTGGAGTACAGGATGCTCAGACCTGTCTAAAACAATAACATGCTGCGTGATGATGCTGTTACTCTCCAGTATACTTATTCAGCAACGTCCCTGACGTTTCACAGGTAATGATTCAGTAATTTTCTGTAAAATAATTTTCTGGATATATACCTCGGTTACTTCTCTCCGGCTCCTTTGGAGATCTTCAAGCCTTTCTTCCTCTGCTCTCACCCCGCTGGCTCCCCTCCCTCGCCTGGCCCTAGCTGCACGCCCACCCCGGCCTCTCTGCCCTCGCCCTCTTCCTCGCCTTGTAACCCCCGTGCCACAAACAAGACTTGGACTCTGTAAACGGGGAATATATATTCTTCCAGCGAACACAATCTTGCTGTTAAACTAATGACTACAATTCCTTCGTCTGTTTATATCACCATGCAAAGCAGCTCACCAAAACGTCACAACGATGTAGAAAAAATAACGGGTATATTTATTATCTAAAGTCTACATGAAATCTATACCCTACACAGACTAATGAAATACTATCTGTAAAATTATCTATGTAAACAAACCTCATCACTTGAGAAGGTAGGTGATTCTGACGTCGTGGAAGACATTTTGTCCCCTAACGCTTGCCGTACTGTTGGGGGGGAGAAGCGGTGGGGGGGAGACGTTCATTTTGCTGCAGTCTGCAGTCTGGACGTTAGATGTCGCTGAAAATTACACACTGTAGCTTTAAACTGATCTAGCTGTCTCTGTGGTTGCCCTGATTCAGAGACGTTTTTCTCTCACTATGACACAAAATGGTTGCATTATTTTTTTTTTTTGTGGGTGGTTCTAGGGGCAAACAAGTGTCCCTGTAGAACTGGTCCTGTCCCCTGTGATGGCCTCTTTTCTGAACACATACACTGCAAACATTTAATATAATTAGGCCTGTTTTTGTATTTTGTAAGTTTGTATATTTTTCCTCAGACAACTTTCTGATGGAATTAAGTAATTTATGTGCAAAATGGCAAATGTTCTGTACTCCTATAGCGCTTTTTCAAGTCAGGAGAGTTGACCAAAGCGCTTTACACACTCAGTTACTTACCTATTCACGCACACACTGATGGTGGCAAGCTACATTGTAGCCACAGCTGCCCTGGGGCTCACTGACAGAACTCAGGCACCAGTGGTAAAAGTGGTAAACACAATTAAAGGACTTGAACCGATAAGCCTTCGATTGTAAGGGAAACCACTTTTGCCCCACCAAATGATATTAAAAAATTTTAATTAATTATTTCAAGTGCATAAAATCATATTATCGTATTGTAAGAGTAAAAATATTAATTCCATTAGCAGATTATTTTACGAGTATCAGAATAGTTGTTTTACAGTGTAATGATATATATTGTCAGAAGAGATGAAAACTGGTTGGTCCATTGGACCAATTTAATAATTCCCCTTTAAAAGTTACAGTCAGTTTTGAGTTTCAAACATTTTAGGATAGGATAACAGTTTTAATTTGTTAGATGGGGTTCCGCAACCTTCGCTTTATGGCTAACTTAATATATTGAATATTCAATGCAAAAAGTTTCACCGTGATTTTACTATGATTGGCTAAGTTTTGCATGACTTTCACAGTAAGGATGAGAGCTCTATACTGTGAAACATACTGTATTTAGAGTAATTTCTTATCTGTGATATTACAATTCATTGTTGTAAAAGCTGTAATGTTACAACTTCAATAGCAAACTAGTTATTGTGATATTACAATACATTAATGGGAAATTACAGCATTTTGCTTTCATTGCAATAAGGCTCTGTACTTTTACAGTGTGCATTTTGAAAGTAATGTACAAGTTGACAGTAATTTACAATGTAAATAGTGACAGTAATACAAATTTTCTCCCACTTCATCCGTTGTGGCTGGTGCTTATATTTAGCACTGTATGGGCAAAAGGTGGGGGACACCCTGGACTGGTCGCCAGTCCATCGCAGGGCAACACAGAGACACACAAACACACAAACAATGAAAATTTAGAGACCCCCAATTATCCTGACAGTCAGGTTTTTTTGTACTGTTGGAGGAAGCTGGAGCAAGCAAAGAGAACCAAAGCATGCACAGTGGAACCTGTAAACTCTATGAGGAAAGACCCTTCTTGCTGTCAAGCAACAATGCTACAAACTGTGCCAGCGTGCTGGCGCACAAAGGAATACATTAGCTTGGGACTTTATTCTCATTGGATATTTACCCCCATCCACCACCAATAAACAACTCTGAGGTAAAGTCAGTTTTAGTCCAATGGCATATTTATGAAAAAAAAAAAATCTGCATACATTGAATGTTAAGAACTTCAATAAATTTAACTTTCTAGTAACAAAAACATCTTAAAATGCAGAGGAACTGTGCAGAAACCGGCACTTCAACAATCATTAATCATCTTGTCATACAACTATTCAATCAGCTATGTCAGAATACTAGTAAGAGGTAACAGTATCTGGAATGAGGCCTACATGGCAAGATAAGAGATCACTGGAGAGTGAGTAATGAAGGGATGTCTAAAGGGGTCAGGCACTCCTCTCAACTCAAACATTACAACATGTCCAAACGTTACAGCGTTGTACGAAAATAGATAGTTTAAGATTTAGATAGACTGATGTATTGCAGGCAGCATTTATCAATGTGTTCAATGTTGCCTTTTCCTATATAAAACCCCAATAGACTTATAATCCAAACCTGTTGGGACTTCTATAATAAATATTCAATATACCTTTTCGTAGCCATTTTTAACCAAGTTATGATGCCCAAGCCCTATTAAAAGTATTTGCTTCAGCTGAGACGGGGAAATCCAGTGTTTAGGTAGTGAAAGACACATGGGAGGAGAATCAAGCTCAGTAACTTTACTTGAATATACAGCATAACACTCACTATAGCCTATTGCTAACTATACTATTAGCAAATTTTGTAAGAAAAGAGTCAACAATGTTGGGTACTTGCTAACAAAATACAAACTGTGACATCAGATAAATGTTCATTTAAAATTAATGTAAATATTATCACATTAAAATAACATTAGTAATTAGTGCAGTGCTGATAACAGTTATGCAGGCTGCCTACCTTCAGGGAAACTGCGCCTTTTGTTCAAATAGTGTTTATTGTGCGTTTATCTATAGTATTTCACTGAAATAATATTATTAAATGCTTTGATATCACAGAGCTAGTTGTGACATAACAGGTTTTTTTTTTTTTTTTGTTTACTGTACAATAAGAATTAAATGCTGTGAAGTTCAATGAGACTGTATTTTTTACAGGGATTCATTGGGATATTAAAGGGGAACTCAATCACAACAACTTACTGTAAAATATTACTGTTAATTATTGTGGAAAGTTGGTCATTTCTGTTGCCCGAGTTTTTTCTTTCTTCTTTTTGTATTTATTATTCTTTTGTTCTATGCATCTTGTGAAAAAAATGTTGGCCGCTACCTGGACCCCCAGGTAAATTTTGTCTAGACCCACCACTGAAAAACCTTAAATTAATGTAGAATAAAATTAGTGTATTTTAAAAAATAAAATTAAAATCTATAGAATGCAAAAAGTGTGTTTTCTGTGTATGCTGTGTCATCTGTGAGGTATGTTTGAGTTTCCATCAATCAATAAATCTGCATTAGGATCAAATGTCTGCCTATTCTGTATCTTTAATGGTGTCTTTATAAATAGAGTGAAGTCTATTGTTGGTTTCATATGTGAAATATGAACCTTCAGCTGCTTGCTTTTATTCCGAATATTGGAGAGACTGTTTCAAAAGCCCAATGTATTAACTGCATTTGTTTAAGCTTGTGTTTGCGCAGCTAGCCTTTGAAATTTGATTGTTTCTCCTCATTGATGTTCAGCTCTAAGAAATGAAGGCCTTCTGCGTGCCTCTCCTCTGGAGGAAATCACAGGGGAGATAACACAGCTCATCGCCATGGACACAAATTCTGTGGTCTGTGGGGAAGTCGGCTCTCAACACAAACACTCACCCTCCTCGACATGTTTCACTGACTGACTCAAACACTTGACAGGGTTGGCATCATTCATGGAGAAAATAACCACATCAGAGGAAGCTCAGAGGAAGCTCCTTGCTCACCAAACCGGTTTGCTCTTTCAGATACATTTCATCCGAACATAAGTGAATGATAAAGGCCTCAGGTTTCTGCTTTCCTTACATAACTTTAAACTGGGTTAAGCTTTTTTTTTTTCCTGTAACAGAGCCGGAACAATCATGTGGCCTGCAGCTTTCTGTCTCATTATATTTCTTTTCATCCCAGTCCAACTTTAAATAAGACTATCTTTCTTTCTTTAACACCTTTTAGGATTTTTTCTGCTCTTTTTTATTTCTAAGCTATATTAATGAGAATCATATTTTCTTATTTTCCTAATTGACGTTTTACAGGGGGGATTGTTTTTTCCCGTTACCACTGTATATTTGAAAAGGTTTCCATCTGAGACAGATATTGAATAGGAAGGGCTGTAAAATGTAGCCTTGGGGAACACCACATGTGATTGTTTCTCTGATGTCATTGTTAGGAGGGTATCTAACTGCTGAAACACTTCTCTTTCAAATTTCTTACTCAATACTTTGACATTATGCTCTTTTCTAAATATATTATCGAATAATTAAAATAAACCAAGTCCTCCTCCACTAAGATATTCTGTCAGCCCCAACCTTTGCAGTCAGGATGATGCTGTCAAACTTTTTCCTTGTTTGACACAAACTTAACAAGAGTCATTATGATCAAGCACTTTATTCTTTACAACACCACATCAGGACCTGTCTCTAATAACTCAGATCTGTGTCCTGGAGTACATTTCCAAACTGTGGTTGGCTTTTAAATATAGAATGGCCAGTTATAGCCAGTATCTATAACTGGCTATAACTGGTTTCATGCTATGTCTCACCTAACCTTAGACATACTATCAGTCAGTGAGAAAAGGGTCTGTTTTCAACTGTTTCACATAGTGAAAGAGCAAAAGTAAATAAAAAAGCAACTCATCTCCAAAATGTGTAGATTTTAGTTGTTACAAACAATTGATGCTGTTACAGTATCATCTTATTTATCAAACATTAATTTAAAAAAAGTATATGTTGACACCTAAAAAAATTTGAATTAGCAAGAAAGCAGAACAGAGCAACTTTGACTCTTTAGGCAATCGAAATATATCTTAAATTTATGGTTTTAGAATGTTACTAATTTCAGTAGATTTTCTTTCTGCTTCCATGTGAAATCCATAAAGAATTCCCACAACAGAATCTTTTTTTTCTGTCTTTATAAAGTTCTGTTTTTGCCATCACTTAGAATCAAGTCAGAAGAAACAACAGAAGAGATTTTTTTGCACTTTAAATGGCAAATCCTCTTTTGTGTTGTTGCATTTGTTTTATTAAAGACAAGAATCAGATGTTTAACATGGAAATAAGCATTTCAGGAGAACTGCGCCCACACAATAAGGTTTGTTTTTCAAAGATCTTTTAATGAAACCGGAAAAAAAACAGATTTGCTTCAGCATATGATCACACTTTTCTGATAAACATTAGAAACACAGCTCCAATATATGAAAGTAAATGAATATAAAGCCACTGTTCTGATTCCTGACCAAAACTAAGAATTTGACTATCATTGAGATAAGCAGTTGACATTTACATGAATTAAGGCGTAGAAACGATACCATCTAGTGGCAGAATATCAGAAGTGCCGTCCTTAATGTCCAGCCTCTTCCGATTTATTCGCTTTCCCATTGGTTCAAAGTATGTAGAGCTCCTATTTGATTGGCTACATTATTTGACACTGACCAATCATAGTTTTTGTTTACAAGAACCTAACAGAGGTGAAAGTTCAAAGCAGAATAGACACCAATGAGTTTCAAAGGTCTTGAATCTTTTGTGTTTCACCCGAACAGCAAGATTCATTGATAAAGGCGGCAGTTTAAAGGAAATGAGGACAAAAGGAAACGTAACGGAGTGACCCGCTCCAACCGGAAAGATGTTCTGCTCCCGTTTAAAAACCGGGAGGTCGTCGGTCTCTTTACACAAGGTTGGATGCTAAGCTAACAGCCGCTACGTTTATGTTGTGTCACTGATGTTTCAAATAAATATCTCCTATTATTTACCGCACATCATCAGCCGGATGTGACCTTTATGTCGTTATTAGCTATCAGAAAAAAACTTAGCAGTCTACAAAGAATATATATATATATATATATATATATATATATATATATATATATATATATATATATATATATATATATATATATATATATATATATATGTGTGTGTGTGTGTGTGTGTGTGTAAAAGGGCTGAAACAATCAGATTAATTGTGATTAAGTAAAATGTGTTAACTAATTTAGTAATCAATTAATCGTTAACTGGAATATAAACTAAAACATGCCTTTAGCCATCCACTTATAGCCGTAATTATACCAAAATTGTAGAAAAAATTTAAACATTTTGCTTTTAAAATAAAAATCTTTTTCGTCTGCCAATATGCTCTATCAAGAGCAAAGTTTTAATTTAATCTAGTTTAATTTTGCAAAAAGTTTTCTTAAAGGAACCTTTGGCAATTCAAACATTATTAGATTAATTGAAAAAATAATCTACAGATGAATTGATTTGCAAATATATATATATATATATATATATATATATATATATATATATATATATATATATATATATATATATATATATATATATATATATATATATGTGTGTGTGTGTGGTCTTATTAATAATCTAATAGTTAATGTTGTAATTTATGCACTAATTGCTTAAAAGAGGTTTTAGATGATCGGCCAAAATACATAGAAAATGAGTTGTCAGTATTTGTTCATTAACATTTAGACCTATATTAGATATAATCTGTCCAAGCACAAACTGTTTTAAAAAAGTGTTGTTTTTTTATATCAGCGCTAAGGTTATTGTGCATTTTTAAACTTAACTTCTCTATATAAACTTTGACGTTAGGTTGGGTGTTAGTCCACTCACTTCAGTTTAAATAAAACTTCAGTTTTACCAAACTTTTAAAACTGATTTTTAGTTCAGTTTAAATAATTAGACATCATTTTGAATGTTAGTTAATTCCTTTTCATTATAACATGTAAAATTGGTTTAAATGTTTCCATTTTCTTCAAGTCAAGAAACAGGGCATTATAAACGAGCTGATTAAAAAATGCATTTCTTTGTGATCTTTCTTTTTTCTTGGTTTAAAAAAAACTGACCAGTGACAAAAACAATGTTGTGTTTTTTAGCTCTTCCTCCTCTCTTTGCTTCACATGAGAGCTCATCACTTCAGTCTCTGTCCTCAACATTCATGGAGACGTCTTCACAGTGGGATCATCCGCTCTCTGTCAACCGGATCTCAGTCCACCCCTCCTGAAACTGAGAGCCCTATCTTAGAGAAAAACCGCAGCTCCTCCTCTTCCTGGTCCCCCAAACAGGGACCCCCACCTGCTCCCACCCATTGTTGCATGAGCGGCTGCCATAACTGCGTTTGGATCGAACATGCCGAGCAACTCCTGGCGTATTATCATGACGGAGGAGACAGAGCACTCGCTGCCATAGAGGAGAACGTTCTTGATGAGAACCTTAAAACATATCTTAAAATGGAAATCAGACTGCTAAAAAAGACATAATGATTTACTGATGAAGGACTTTCTACACTGTATGATAACTTCTGTTATGCCCACTTCTTCTTTATGTATAGAGAAAAAACTTTACTGTGAACTAATAAGTTATTGGCTCCCACCTACCTCATGTGGTCAGAATAGTTTTTTGGGACACATTTTAAAGACTTCTTGTAAGCTGAATATTTATTTCTGGTGTCTTTTCAGCAGCCACAGAGTTTGACAAGAAAATGAGAGTAGAAAAATAAAATCTGCTTCCTGAAAAATAAAATCCAGAGGTCGCTGATTTGAAACAATGTAGATTTGAATTTTGGTTCCTGATGAAAAATCCGGAACCAAACTTTGACTTGTTACTTTTACGTGAAATTAAATGTAGCATCTATTAAATTGTGTAAAATTATCACTGTGGAAAGATATCTGATCTTTACACTCCAGTCAGTTTTGGGTCCTGCTGCTTTAAACCACAAGTTGATTTATTGTATGTGTGATGTTTTGTTTTATTGTAATTTATGTATAAGGTTTCTCAAAGACCATTTTAAAATAAAGTTTATTCTATTTATTACTTTGATTTCCAGGATTTAATTTGATCAGTGTTGGTGATTTTTAAGTACAGAGGAAAATAGTTTGAATAGCAAAACAAAACTAATGGTAAGACAAAACAAAAATCAATATTATTCAAACATTAAAAAAAAGTAGCAAATTTGGATAATTAGCGAGAAAATTATTTTTGCTTCTGACCTATAGAGGAATTCTGCTGAAGGATAAAACGGCAACAGTCCACATCCATTTATAAAGTATTGGTGGACACTGCTGTGGCGTTGGGCTGCAGTTCAAGTTTCTTCTATTTTCCCAAATAATAATTCGGCCGATCGTCCTCCAGGATTTCTAATTTAGTGAGGATTTAATGTGAAAATCAGTCTTCATCCTTTATCAAAATGATGCCAATAATTTCCACCCTCCCGGAACATCAAACATGGATGGAAAACACATCATAGATATTAGCTTAATCAAACTAATGACCCCAGAGCTGAAACCTAATCAATGTGGAAGCAGTTTGATTCTAATCGTTCTGGAGAAAACAGCAAAAATTCAAAAGATTTAAAATGTATTTTAAGTTTCCTTTAATACAAACAAATAAGAGATCGACCAAGGGTTTGACTGTAGTATCCAACATTCATCAGAAAATTATGTCCTGTCAGGGCCACCGTAGTCCTGTCTTCATTTTTGGTTAACCGTATTTTAAACAGTTTCTCTTTTACCTAAAAAGAAATCGATACAGGAGAAAGGTTTGTCAATCACCACTAGAGTGAGTCGTACATGAAGTGATATTTCCTGATTTATTAAAACATTTAAATTGATAATTCACACAGCTGCAGACTTATCTTTTTATTGAGGTCTGTCAGTCTGTAGTTGGGAAAATGCAGCAAAAAGGCTGAAGTCCAACAGGTCAAGTTCATCAAGGTGAGAGTGACTCTTATTTTCAGCTCTGACTCAGCCTGATGATACAATCCAGTTGTACAGTGTTTTATATACAGGCCTCAGTGCTGCAGCTCCACCCTGCAGCACTGATGTGGTTTATGGGTTGGATTTTACTGATAATACACAGAAGTCTGAACCCGATGACTCTGACGGTGTAAGATAAAGTCGGGACAGATTATGACTGGTGCCAAAGCTTCAGCATCACCTTGCGTCATGGCATCGGGTGTTAATTAGCAGATCTAAATCTGCATTATCACACTTCCATTCAAATACGTAACATTGCTTCCATATACTTTTAAGTTTTACTGGTGTGTTTTTTTTTCCCTTAGGTAAAAAGTTGATTTGTTGTGGGGGTGGGGTGGGTGCTCTCTTTTAATCTCAGCTGAGTTAAAATTTAACCCTTAAGAACAAATATATGAAGAGCTGAACTCTATAACTTAGATTGTCCAAGAATTCAACAGAAGCAACAGCAACGTTTAATTAAAAATGAGAAAAAAACTTGACATTATTAAATTGTGGCCAGTAGCAGGTAACATAAGCCTGACTCAGGACTCAATGGTCTTATATTAATGTATGTTACTAACTTTGCTAACTTATTTAGATACCATCGACTTTCTGCACTCTCAGTGAAAGTTGAGTTTAATCCCATTGTGGCCTAGACTATCAGAGTTTAATTTTGTTTTTAGACCTGTTTAACAGGATCTGGTCTGGAGAGAATGACAGGATTGCAAGGAACAGACATGGGAAGGATATCTCGATTAGGAAACCCCAGGCCCCGTTCTGGTCATATTAGCCATAAGCTTATGTGCAAATGAGGGTTAGAGTTAGACTCTGAGCAGAGTTGTTTTGTTCACAAGTACCATAGAATTTATGTTGATCATACCAAAACCTCTGCAGCACTTCTTGCTCTGGTGTCAAATCCGAGTTTAGGAGATGATTGATCAATGTGTGTGGAAGGTATGTGGAAGGAACTCTTGAAGGTACTCGTGCCATCATCATTCAAAAACTGCTGTTTCATGCCCACTACAGCATGGACTGATATTCCATAGCATATAAGGACTATGCACACAAATACATCCCAAGAAGTCCTATGCCCGCTTGCTTTTGGATGGCTACTATTCCAACCACTGAGATGTTGACATCTCTTAATGATGCTTCTTTTCCTACCATTTATGTATTATTGCTGTTTAGTGTAAATCAATGTAATGATATTTGTTTGTGCTCCATGTCCTGCAGAGCAAAAACCTGCTGAAAAACAGTGTAAATATTGTCAGGCCCAATTATTAATTAATTACAATCCTTTGCTGTTTTAAAAACTTAAATATACGGAAGAGTGTTAGGGCCACTTCTTGTCGTACGATGTCAAATTGTAACAGATTACATTCACCACAATCGATCATAGACTAGTTCTACGGAACCCCGAATGATTCATAATAAAATAAATTAAAAACTTTATGAAATAAATACCATTTTGATAAATAACACACAAATATATTAAAGAATTAAAATATATATTTCATAATAACATTACCTTGTTTTTATTTCATGACCATATTATATATTTGTTTGTTAGTTATCAAAATTGTATTTATTTCATAATTATTTATTTATTTAATTATTAATCATTCAGGGTTCCATATACAGGTGCTGGTCATAAAATTAGAATATCATGAAAAAGTAGATTGATTTCAGTAATTCCATTTAAAAAGTGAAACTTGTATATTATATTCATACATTACATACAAACTCATATATTTCAGATGTTTATTTTGTTTAATTTTGATGATTACAAATGACAACAAATGAAAATCTCAAATTCATCATATCAGAAAATTAGAATATTACTGAAGACCAATAAAAACAAAGGATTTATAGAAATGTTGGCCAACTGAAAAGTATGAACATGAAAAGTATGAGCATGTACAGCACTCAGTATTTAGTTGGGCCTCCTTTGGCCTGTATTACTGCAGCAATGCGGCGTGGCATGGAGTCGATCAGTCTGTGGCACTGCTCAGGTGTTATGATAGCCCAGGTTGCTCTAATAGTGGCTTTTAGCTCTTCTGAATTGTTGGGTCTGGTGTATTGCATCTTCTTCTTCACAATACCCCATAGATTTTCTATGGGGTTAAGGTCAGGAGAGTTTGCTGGCCAATTAAGAACAGGGATACCATGGTCCTTCAACCAGGTACTGGTAGCTTTGGCACTGTGTGCAGGTGCCAAGTCCTGTTGGAAAATGAAATCTGCATCTCCAAAAAGTTGGTCAGCTGCAGGAAGCATGAAGTGCTCTAAAACTTCCTGGTATGTGGCTGCGTTGACCCTGGACCTCAGAAAACACAATGGACCAACACCAGCAGATGACATGGCACCCCAAACCATCACTGACTGTGGAAACTTTACACTGGACTTCAAGCAACGTGGATGAAGTGCCTCTCTTCTTTTCCTCCAGACTCTGGGACCTTGATTTCCAAAGGAAATGCAAAATTTACTTTCATCAGAGAACATGACTTTGGACCACTCACCAGCAGTCCAGTCCTGTTTCTCTTTAGCCCAGGCAAGACGCTTCTGACGCTGTCTGTGGTTCAAGAGTGGCTTGACACAAGGAATGCGACAGCAGAAACCCATGTCTTTCATACGTCTGTGTGTGGTGGTTCTTGAAGCACTCACTCCAGCTGCAGTCCACTCTTTGTGAATCTCCCCCACATTTTTGAATGGGTTTTGTTTCACAATCCTCTCCAGGGTGCGGTTATCTCTCTTGCTTGTACACTTTTTTCGACCACATCTTTTCCTTCCCTTCGCCTCTCTATTAATGTGCTTGGACACTGAGCTCTGTGAACAGCCAGCCTCTTTAGCGATGACCTTTTGTGTCTTGCCCTCCTTGTGCAAGGTGTCGATGGTCGTCTTTTGGACAACTGTCAAGTCAGCAGTCGTCCCCATGATTGTGTAGCCTATAGAACTAGACTGAAAGACCATTTAAAGGCTTTTGCAGGTGGTTTGAGTTAATTAGCTGATTAGAGTGTGGCACCAGGGGCCATCAATTTTGAACCTTTTCACAATATTCTAATTTTCTGATATGATGAATTTGAGATTTTCATTTGTTGTCATTTGTAATCATCAAAATTAAACAAAATAAACATCTGAAATATATGAGTTTGTATGTAATGTATGAATATAATATACAAGTTTCACTTTTTAAATGGAATTACTGAAATCAATCTACTTTTTCATGATATTCTAATTTTATGACCAGCACCTGTAGTTCATCCACCATTCATTTGGGATATCCAATTTTTTGTATTTTTTTTATATTGGTTTGTTAGGTTAATTGCCATGTTGATATGAACCTATCCAATGAACTGGCACGTCATTATTACGTCAGACGTAAATTCAATCCACTCTTGAAAGGAATGAGTTTGGGGGTCAGTTCTACTCATATACTAAGAGTTAATCTTGTCAAAATAATCAATAACTGGGTAACCAGTTGAGTGAACTTAAAATATTTGTGGTGCCTGAACAATATGGCAGCTTTGAGTACAGCTCTGCAATTGTATTGAGTTTATAGCACTGCTGGGGAATACAGTGCAGCACAAGATGTCGACTATAAGATTTCTCATCATTTAAAGGATTCATACTATAAAACAGCATGTTTACAAAAATATGAAGTAAAGTTCTAATGTTTACCAATAACTTATTCCTCTAATTAATTTTATGGTAGAAATGTTTTATATGAGTGGTAGTTTTATTAATTTCTAGGTCAGGGTGAAGAAACTACTACAGTAGATTGGCTCCACAATCCTATATGGGCACAACCTTAATAACGTTTGAAAGCAGCAGCAATAAATTATGTTTTTCTTTATGAAAAATAGGTGTCAATGTCTTATCTATCCCCAACATTTGACTTCTTTTTCCAACTGAATTCCTTAATATATATTAGTGCAAAAACTGGCAAGTGGAAGAATGGAAGAACAATATTATAAAGAATTACTGGCTTTAAAATTGCAATGAAATGCAACAATCCACAAATTCAATTTGGGGACTGTTACATTTTACCAGCACAGTCAACAGATGGCTGAGAATTGCATGACAAGGAGCCAGGAAAGAGTCTGGCTGCTTCAGGAACCTTCCTGCTGCATGGATAATCTGCAGAAGCATAATCTGGTTTGAGACATTTTGTTCTGCATACTCACCCTCATCAACCAGTGGTTTAATAAGCCTCCTGGTGTTGACACGAAATTTCTAGACCTTTGGGGAAATGATTTCTGGATTTGGAGTAAAATTGCACATAATAAAAAAAAAATAATAATAATAATTAAGGAATACACCAAAAAAGTAGGACCTGCATTTATAAGCTTAAAATTCATAAATGTATTATAGAAATACCAGTTTAAATAAAGACTCTATCTTTAGAATAGATTTTTCCAAAGATTAGCAGATTTAGGCAGATTATAATCAAACGGGTCAAATAATATTTCAAGTAAAAAGCAGTAGAAGCCCTATGAATATTGTTACAGATTTAAATTCGAGCAATCTGTGAAAATAAAAATAACAATCAAAACTTAACTCCAATAAAAATATATCTAAACCCTGAAAACTTCATTGTGACCAAGTGAATCTATCTGTTGTCACAAATATGGAGGCGGCGCCTTCCTAATCTCCTGCAGAACTGATGGTATAAGAGGCCCTGAGGTCCACGCTGGCCCTCACAGCAAGCCTAGCATAGAAGTCCACTCGTCTGCTAGACTGAGAAGTGCTGCACTTACATCATCTCGTCTGGCTGAGTTGCAGCAAATCAGCTGGTGAGTACATTAGAAATCACGCTGGTTGCTAAAAAACTGGGGATGTTTTGTAGATAAATGAAAGCCACATTTATTTCTATATGAAATAAGACTTCAAATTAATAAATAAACCAGGTGGATTTAAGCTTAAGCTGAGAGTTTAACTTGAAACTGTATTTTTGAATATTATCGAACTAGTTTAATTACGCTTGCTTAAGGTTTGATATTAACTGAATTTTCATTCATTTCAAAGTGTCTTTAGATGGTATTTTTTGTGAACTGGAGGAGTATTGGAAATTTTTATCAAACTGAATCATTAGATTTTATAATGATGTTTCATTAAATATTGATTACAGTTTTAAAAACACTTCTTTAGAATATACTTTAAAATGTAATAACTGTATTACCGTTTTTTTGCAAACTAGTGGAGCAAATATCATTTGTTTACACTTGATTTCTTAATTTAGCTGCTTGGCATATGATTACTTTGAAATTTTATTTTTGTGAAGAAAAAAAAATCACTGCTCCCAGGTTTACACTAAATGTCCAAAAACAGAAAATGCATGTGTCTTTTAAATTTCAGCTGAAGATTTTAAGATATTTACCATAAAATATTAAGTTATTATTTTTTGGATTTCATAGACAAATGAACTAGTAAAGTTTCTAATTTTCTAATGCATTGGATTCTGTAGCTTATTATTGCAGTCCAACCCAAACAAAATTAGGAGTATAAACACGCAGAAGGTCGGTTATCGTAACCCGGGATACTCTGATTGTTCTTTAGACCCTTAATGCACAGCTCTGCAATTTCCCCCCAGTTGTCCTTGTTTTAACAAGATTACATGAATAGCGCCAGCTTGAAATGGAGAAGGCTAGAACTTCTAATCTTGAGCCAGGGATTATAAGAAATTGGGTCATCTTTGATGGACAGGCTGCAGTGCAGACCCCTGGGAAACGTCAGATCTGTAAGCGGATTAAAGCTGATAATGTCAGACAGAGGTGACATTAAATCTAGCATCAAATTAGTTAAGATTGTGAGGCAGACAGAAGTGTTAGTGACAATTCTTCCTAATTGTTAAAGAATTAGTTTTTCTTTTTTTTTTTGCAGATTTTTAACGACCTAACTTTACGAAATCCAACCACTTACCTACATACAACCTTCCTAACTGCTCAAAATGAATCTTGAGCCACCTAAAGCTGAAATCAAGTCAGCTACCCGTGTAACCGGAGGCCCTGCCACTCCACGCAAAGGTCCACCCAAGTTCAAGCAGAGGCAGACCCGTCAGTTCAAGAGCAAGCCTCCAAAGAAAGGAATTCAGGGGTATGCTTCAACTAAAGCTCAATTTTTTTCTTTAGATATTGAAAAAAATAAAGATATCAGTGTCTAAACTGTGTTTTCTCTCTTTCAGCTTTGGAGATGATATCCCCGGCATGGAGGGCTTGGGCACGGGTGAGTTCACAGTAAAGTTTAAAATCTTGATTTCATTTATTAAAAATGTGTCTAAATGGCTTTATGTTTCCAACCCACCCACAGATATCACCGTCATCTGCCCCTGGGAGGCCTTCAATCACCTGGAGCTGCACGAGCTGGCTCAGTACGGCATCATCTGAGCCTTCCCTTTACGGGCCATGTACTTTCTACCATCTGCCTCAGGCTCCATCCAAAATCTCCAAATGGACCTGCTCTAAAGAAACAACCAAAATAATGAACTGCAACATACATAAAAAACGGAAAAAGAGAAAAAAGTGAAGAAAAAAAATCTCTTTTCTGACTCTGGACTCTCCTTCTGCCTCCAGCTCTTAAACAACATCTGCTTGTTTAGGACATTTGATTCTTAACACTTCTCTCCGTAGATCTGCTCCGTTATTCTCCCACCAGCAAAAAAAAAAACAAAACAAAAAAAACCCACACCTGCTCTCTACTCTTTCGCTTTCTCCTCTTTCTGTTCTTTTCTTTCCTCAACCTGGACCAGAACAAGAATCTACTCAAGCACGCCGGCCTCTCAGTGAGTTTAAGTGACAGACCCGTGAAGCAGGTGGGCTCCTGTTTCATGTGCCTCGGCATCTTGTTCGCCATCGAAGAACCTTCTTCCAAAGATGCCGAATCTATTAAATCCTGAACCTGAATTCTGTAGAGAGCAGACAATTGCTGAGCGTGAAAACAATAATGGGATCCTGTGCTGTACAGTTCGGATTGCTTCAAATTAATGCGATATAAGCAAACAACCAAACAACCTGTCAAAAACGGACATATTATCACATCTTAGAGCCGTCCCAGACCATTGTACCCCCACCCTTGTGTTTGCTCAAAATTCCATAGCACCCTTTGAATTTGAATGCAGCCTTTGTATAATGCTGATCTATATTTATTCTATTGTCAATGCATGTGTATTTCCCCAACTCTCACATAACACTGTGGTTACTTGTGAGTTTGTATTTGTTGTTTCTCAGCTCATTATTGTAGATCTCCTTTGTTTATTGTTTTTTTACCTAGAGTAGGGCGTGTTGCTTTTGTTAACTTTGTTCCCCTTCACCTGCTGCCCATCACTTTATCTGTGATTCATCTCCAAATCCTCTTTGTCGTCCTCACCTCCACTGAGATCTGTGATTATTCCACTGCAGAGGAGAAGGGGATTATAGATGGAAGAGTTTTTTTTCGGGGGGGGGGGGCACAAAGTGGAAGTGAGAGAAGGCAAAGGGATCAATGGGATGAAGGCTGACAACAGCAAAACTCTAGTAAGTTGTGTAATGGAGCTTTGTCCTCTCTACAGGACGATGGAACAAAAATAAAGAAAAAAAAAACTGTAAAATAAAACGGAATCAGTTTTCTTGCTACTTGGGAAAACAAGAAAGCAAAAGGGAAAGGTAGTTAGGGCTAACATATTAATTTTCTAAAGCTTTAATGTGTTTTTTATTAAAAAAGTGAGATAAAGAGATAAAGTAATAAATGCATCGAAATGAGAAAATACTTTAAAGTTCCCATAAATTAAGGAAAATTCGTTTCAGTCAGGATCCCTGCAAATGTATATCTTAATCTTCATTCACAGTAAATTTCACAGAGTTAAATATGCAGTGTCGAAGTGCATTGACTCTTTTAGAGATATTACAACAACTGGAGTAAGATATACAATATTTAGAGAGTTAATTTAACAATAATTCATAGTGGGAGCAGATCCACTCGGATTGATGTTAAATGTAACTTTAACATTGAAAAATGTACTGTGTTCAAAACAATCTAAGAAACTAATACTAAACTAGGACATTACAAAGTTAACATATGTTCACGTGACATATTTTCTCCATGGCTACTTCCAAAATATCAGTCCTTACTCTAAACTAACTTCCTTTGCTTAGAAATTATCCAGAGCGCACAGATAAATCACTTGGTGTAAACAGATCACCTCACATTCAAGCACAAATCAGCTCACACACAGTTTCTGTTTAATGCTACCAGGCTCCTGTAGAAACACAACCCCCTGTTACTGCTGGAAAGCTGGGTCAGTTACCATGTAGAATTGTTCTGTATTTCCTTTCTGTGATTAAACTGAGGTAGTTGCACGGCCCCCTACACATCAGTTCCTCCCTTGTATCTTATTTCATTAAGTAAAGCTGATATCTAGGCTGATATCTAAGCTTATGAATATTGAAATATTTCCTTGTAATTAAGAGGATTGTGGCTTACAGATATTGAGGTATAGAAAGTTGAGTGAAAGGAAAAAGTCTGGCAGAAATGGTGCAGAGGCAAAAAACGACAGCCTTTAGTGAACCATCGAACAAAATCTATTGAAGAATTTAAATAGAATCCAGATTCGTAATTCTGATTTTTTGACACATGCTTATGAATTAATTTGTTCTGAAACAAAGAAATTGCCCTGGTGGCAGCTGTAGCTGGAGGTGGGGTTAAATATGCCTTTTTTTTCAGGACTTTGCTGTGAAAAAGAAAAAAAAACAGATTTAAAGAAAAGTAAAACATATTTGAAAGTAAATTAAAATATGCACAAAAACAGGAAAAATAAACCCTCTTCTAAGTAAATATTTTACACATCCAGCTATGAGAAAAAGTAAAACTTTAAAAAACTTTCTAAACGTATTTTAAGTTCCTCCACTTTTGGATTTCTTTATTTTATTTTCTGTTTCATTCCCCAGGGATGCCTCTTTATTAATCAGATGAAATAGTTTTTAATAGGCTAAGCAGCATAAAACGATAACCTTATTATAAGGAATCTGTATTTGACACCTCTTGTCTCTGTTCCTGAATCATATAAATACAAAAAAAGAAAAGAAAGCTCACTTAAATAATACGTAGGATTATGGCAGAATATAACGGTCTTTCCCTGTGGCAGGAGGCAGAGTTGTGACTTTTTTGCCAGGCATCTGGCATCTTAGGCACCTTCATCTTAGGAAGAATGTTAAATGCTTTGAAATATTTTAATAAATTGAATATTTAGGTTTATTTCCACTGCAACATTATAATCACATTCCATTTTTTTTGCACTTTTTCAGAAAAAAGGCAGACAGAGAAAGGAGTTGAAGATAATTTGAAATGTAGACTATGAACTTAACTTGAAAAATATCTTTATGGTTTGATTAAAATTACTATTTATATAAGGTTATTATATAAAGTCTTGATGTTGGCATTGGCAATCAAATGAAACTAACCATTCCAACAAGAACACCTCAGTAAATATTGCTCATCACTGCCACCTGTTGTCTGATAATAAGACTGCACAGTTCTACATTGTCCAGCAGCTAAAATACTTTCTGTGTTTCTGTTGTTTATATTTAATTCTCTGTTTTCTACACTCTTAAATATATATATATGTTCCACCTGGTTTGAATGTTCTTATCAAACTGCTCATTTATATGTCAAACATTCAACAAGTAGCATCTATTTTGAAAAAGTCGATAAAAGAGTCGATAAATACATAATTAATTTCATTGGTCTAGCAAAGATTTTCTTACTTCTAATTTATGGTGTTTAACTGTCTTTAGATCAGGCTTGAATGACTTAATATTTTATAAGCTGATTTTAAGCTGTCAGACTAATAATTCCCTGGGTAGTCAGGGGGGCTTAATACTAAACAAAAGTAGAAAAAGCATTTGGGAAAGCTTTTAAACGTCCCATCTGCAAGCAGTTTTTTAAGGTCACCGAGTTCTGTAATATTCCAGGGGATTAACCCAAGAATTCAAAATAAAATACAAATACTACCATTATCAGCCATTTCAAAAGCTTAAAGAAAACTAAAGCAGAATTAGATTTCTAATGTTAACATGCATGTCATTTACAAATAATCCTAAATGCTTTAGGGTTTTGGGGGCGTTTATTTCCATTAGAAAATCATCAACTAAAAAAAAAAAGATATTTCTACTGAACAAAAAGTCCTTACACAGGCCTCCTAAACATTGTTTTTGGCAGTGACTGGTCTGCAAAGAGTCTGATTTCTGAAATCTGTATGTTTAAAAACCAAACCCTGATTGTGTAAACACAAGAAAAACTCCAATAATGATAACTGATAACATAATACATAACTTAAGCAGGGGATTATGTCGGATAAGAGGATTTTTTTATTAATCAAATATCATAAAAAAGTGCATATTTGCCCATAATGAATATATTTTACATCCTGACAGTTCATGGAAATTAGGCTGGAATTTGAGGAACCTATAATTTTGTTTCCGCCTTACAAATGTTAGTCACACTTCGAGGAATTGAAAGTGGAATCTAATCTTTGCAAACAGGTCGACCCACCTTACTCCAGCAAACCACTCCTTCAGATGATTCAGATACACAGATTGAACTGACATTATGTAACTGCAGCTGCTCCAGTTGTTTTCTAAGTGCCCTTCTGCGCAGAATCAAAGGGCATGTCTGGAATGAGTTCAGTTTAAGGACAGATAAGAGGATTGCGCAATAAAAGTAGGCAATATAGATAAAATGAGAAGATGAGTAAAGCTGGGGTTTTTATTTTGCAGATCTCAAAGTTGAAGGTTGATATAATCAGCCCACATGAAAGAGAGGGAAGTAGAGAAACGTTTAAATTGTTGAGAGACAAAATAGCAAATTCTAAAACCTATAAGCAGGTAATTAAGACAAGGTTACATAATGGTTATTTAATAGTTTAAAATATTGTTTAATCTGTCTATTGGAAAGACATAGAACCATTTACTACTTAAAACCATTAAAAAAATCACACATTTTAAAACCTACTTATATTATTTGGGATTGAAGGGGTTGGGTGGTGAAAACGGACTTTATCTTCCCACAACAAAAATACAATACTACAAGAAAATTGTGACAGGATTGTAGAAGAAAAATGTGAAATTACGGGAGGAAAAAAATGCAAACATAGAGAAAAAATATGTGTATGGCTTTGAGCTTAAAACAAGCAGAGATAATTGATTAATTTAATTACTCATAATTTAATTCCTTCTGTATGTTTTCTGGAGCAATAACTTCTACTTCCTCTTCTGAACAATTAAACAGGCTGTGTCACAGACAAAAGACATAACCCGATTTGGTATAGGATTTGATCCATTAATCATTCAAAATAAAATCAGCAATCGCTATTTTTTTTTTTATTGCTCAAGTTCTTTCAAACTGGACTGACGCGTGAACATCAAATTTTTACTTTTGCTATTATATTTTTATTAGGTGTCAGCTCGTACATTTGTCTGGGCCATTTGATTTTCAAAGGACAACAGTTCTATTGTTTGAGGTTATTGTGCTGTCGAGTTTCCAATCCCAAGTCCCGTCATACAGCCTCTACCAGGCTGTCCCTTTCAAAATAAAACATCCGCAGCATGATAGCCTTTCCACCATGTTTCACTGTAGGGAAGGTGTACTCAGTCTAGCAAGCAATTTTAAACTCCAACCATGTAAATTATTCTGGTCCTCTCTAAATACTCTCTTAAACATGTCTTCTTCCACAGTTAACTGCAAATGGAATCTCATCTTGCTTTTAGATAAAAATAAGAGACATAGAATGCTCTTTCAGCAGAGCTTTTGATCTCTGTAGGTGTGGGCCTTTTGGCTGCTTCTTTGACTAATATTCTCTTTGCTTGGCCTTTCAGTTTAAGTGGCAGTCATGCTCTGATTGGCTTGCAGTTGTGTCATACTGCTTCCATTTTTTGGCGATGGATTGAACAGTCTTTTGGAAGATCTTAAATGGCAGAAAAGTTGTTAACACCGTCTTAAACTTCTCTACATCCTTTCCCTTGTTTATCGAGGTTCTCTAAAACCACTGACACCTCAAAGAATAGCTGTATACATACTGAGATTAGATTGCCACAGGAAGACAACGTAGCCTACTGTGATTTTTTTTTTAGATTGAACAGCACCAAATAAAAATGCACTTGTATAATTTTCTCCTTCAGTATATAATTTCGGAAGACGATTAGGGCCGCTGAAAAAAAAAAGGTTTACTGATTTTAAAATTTTATTTCAGTATAATATGAGAAAAAAATCAGAATTCTGACTTAATCTCAGAATTCTGACTTTAATCTCAGAATTTTGGATCTTAATGGGCACCATGAAGGAAGAGATGTGGGAGCACTCAGCTTCACTAACAAAGATGTGAGTTGTTTGGTAGGGCCAGTAACACAGTGGTGAAAAATTACGAAATTAAGCAACTTTTTACGTGCCCGAGGGGTCCCTGGTGATGCTATTTCATTGATGGAAGAGCAGAAGGTAATTAAACAAGAGAGTTAGTCTCTAAAATAGACATGGCTACAGCTTGATGCTAACATGCTTTTTAGCTGTCAGAATTCAGTCAGAATTCAGAGAAAAGGTCTGAATTCAGAGAAAAAGTCTGAATTCTGAGATTAAAGTCAGAATTCTGTGGGAAAAAAAGTCAGAATTCTGAGATTAAATTAAGAATTTTGAGATTACAGTCCGAAGTCTGAGAAAAAAGTCCAAATTCTGGGATTAAAGTCAGAATTCTGAGATTAAAGTCAGAATTCTGAGAAAAAAACTCAGAATTCTGAGATTAAAGTCAGAATTCTGAGATTAAAGTCAGAATTCTGTGGAAAAAGTCAGAATTCTGAGATTAAAGTCAGGATTCTGACTTTTTTCCCCCATATTAAACTGAAATAATATTTAAAAATCTGTTAACCTTTTTTTTTATTTTTTTTTCAGTGGCCATAATCCTCTTCCGTAATATAATACATTCGCTAGTATTGAATATCCTTCTTTGTTTCTTCTTTTGATTTCCATCCAGAACAAAGCGCTCTTTCAGATTCATCCAGGGCGTTTTATTGTGAAAGTCATAACCGGAAACGTCTGATATCCCTTTCGTTAGCTTTGTATCTTTGGCAAAGGTGACAGCGGAACTACACCGCATCTTCTCTCTGCTGCTCAGGACATGCTCAGAGGCTGAATGCAGCTGCATCAAACCGTCCTGTAGCTTCCAGTTACGTCTCTATTATCTGTTAAACTTATTATTCTGTATCCTGTAGGAAACCATCCAGAAACTTCCACTGCGGGAGAAAATGAACGGAAGCGAGCTGAGCAGTTTTGATTTTGAGCGACGTTTCGATGAAACTCAGGCTCTGGAATGGATGCAGGCGAACTGGTGAGTAGATTTTAAGCCGTCTCATGAAATAAGGCTGAAGCACCAGGGTTGTGTCCTGTTGCGGTTCCCCGACATTTTAAACTAGTCTCACCCTGTAGCTGCTTCACAGCTGCAGCTAAACAGGGAAGAGTATTTTCGATTTAGCAGATGCAAAGTGTTTCTCATCAACCGTTGGCCTCTAACACCCAGCAACCCCCCCCCCCGGACTGACACAAGACTAACCCCCTTTACTGATTTATTAATAAGGCATATTTCATACTAAATATCATAGGAATCTTTTTTTTTTAAATGGCACATCCAGATACTTGTCTTGAACTGGCCCCTGTTAGGGCCCCCTATACTGAGATTATAAACTCCAAAATTTTGAATATAAATAATTTTATAATTGAAATAAATGTATATTACCTTGTTTTAGTCAGATGGAATAACACGATTTATGTTTGAATAAATAAAAAAATAACTATATTATCTTATTTCAGCTGCATAGTGTTTAAATATCCAGTTTTAAAGGCCCGAATCCTTCTTCCTTTGGCAGAATATATTAGTTTTCTGTTAAATTAAGAGCAAATTTACAGATTTTAATACCTTTTTTTACTTTTTTTGTTCCAGTTATATTGTATAGAGCTATATTAGTTTCTTATGATGTTATACTCTGACAGAAGGTCCCTTGGACCAGTTTAATATTTCGCCTTTATAATTGACTTAAACATTTTCTTTATAAATAACAGTCAGTTTAAAGCGTAAGCCATATCAAGACTGGATCACAGTTTACATCTGTAAAATAAGTGGTCTACATCCTTGGCTTTGTGGATTAGTTAATAAAGTATATAAATTACGGTTGTGCAACTTTAATATATTTATTGCCCATTCCAGTAAGGGTGGTAAATATGTTATTTAATCAGATAATATTTTGACTGTCATATGAAGCTCTAGCGGAAGTTCAATTGAAGAAACTCTGACTTACCTCCATCCAATCAGAAGCTAATCCGTCTCTGAAGCGAGCCATTCAGCTTCGAACTACTCCACCACAAGCCCAATCAGCGTCCTGCTCTCACTTTATAAACGCTCCAAATCTTCATCCCAGCCGTTATCCTGCAATCGCAATGTCGGACTTCGATTCAGACGACAATTCAATTCTCCCTGCTCACAGAGGCTCCCGTTTGGCTGCTCTCGCATCTCCTTCTTCCGCATTGCGCTCCGAGGGCGTGTTGCCGGGCTCCGGCATGGACTCTGCTCGTCTGTCTCGGCTGGCCTCCCTCCTGCCTCCTCGTGGTTCATCTCCCCCGCCCTCAGCTCTTCAATCTGCTCCGATACCTGGCCGCAAGACATGCAAGTCCTCCGCTCCCCCCGCCAGCGCAGAGGGCTCCAGATGCGCCCGCTCCTCTCATCGTATCGATGCGGGCTTTGGACTTTCTTCAGCTTCCCGATTTGTGGCGGCACCCACGTCCGGTCCTTCAGCTTTTTGGCAGCTCCCGGCCTCCCTCCACTCCTCTGGACTCTCTAACTCAATCCGTTTCGACGCTGTCCGCACGCTCCGAACCTGGAAAATCCCCGCACTGCCACGTCATCCCTGCCGCTGCCTGCTGAGACGGACCCCCCCCCCCCCCCCCCCCCCCCCTCCCATTCACATTAAGGAACGCCCGCGGGCCAGCCCTAGGTAAGATGTATCCAACCATGTTTTCTTCCATATCTTCTATCATTAGATTCGCTTCATGCTTGTCTGCCCCTTATTTAGGCATACACTTATTTCCATGCATGCTATATTTCACTAGCCTAGCTAATTATTCTAGGGAAACTTGTTAATTTAGTCTCTCTTTTCCTCCCCCCCCTGAAGTCGCATCAGCAGGTGACGTCTCAGCTTTAATCATTGATCAGCCCGTCATCTTACTACCCCTTATTATTTTCTGATTATCGTCTTGTCTCCTCATCATCTGTCGTCTAATAATATATATAATTATAATAATAATAATAATCAATAATAATCATAATAATATAAAAATAATAAAAATAATAAAATAATAAATTAATAATTAGATAATTAAAAAAAAAAAAATAAATAAATAAATAAATATACAAATATAGACGATATTATCAATCTTCTGCATGCTCCATTCACGGGTGCTGGTTCATCCTTAGGTTTTGGGGGGTCTTCAGGTTAGGTGTTCGTGGTCCACGGCCTTTATTCTACACCCATCATCTGCCCTGAGGCTACCCCGTTCCATAGCCTGCCGTCGAGGGGCCGTTGGGAAGATCGCATATCCGCCCACCACGATATTTGCAGTAGTAAACTTTATTAGGTCGCTCTCCCGTTTCTTATGCCCTCACCAGAGCATCATCCGGCAGCAGTTCTAACATTTCATCATCTAGCGCATCATGTTCAGGCATTCTAGCTCTTCATTACACCCGAGGGTTACCCCACGTCACTCGATGGTTCTTCATCACCTCAGGATACTTCAGATTCATGCGGCTTCCCTCAGGGTGTATCCTGGGCATCCGTTCCGATTGGAGCAGCTACGTAGTCAGCTACTCACGGGGTTTCTGAGGCTTCCCTCAGTACTGGGCCGATGGTCTTAGCTATACCTCATCTTCCGCCCAGATCTCATCAATTCTCGCAGCGCAGCACACTCTGCCTCTAGGTAACTCTAACACAAATACTGGTGGTGGTTCGAACTCTTTCTCATCATTACCTGACCTAACCATGCCCATCCTAGCTCGTCTTCTCCTCTTCCTACTCATCAGTTATCAACATTCTTGCTTTGTGCAGCTTCATGCTGTCTCCCTGCTATACTTATGCTGTCTTAATTCTGGCTTATACGTGCAATCTCACCTTTATGTCAGGCAGCATCATGCCTTCCCTTGTGTGTCTCGTCGTGTCTGGTCTACGTCTCGTCATGCTCTTTACGCCATTTTGATGCATTTCCTAATGCACCAATATGCACCATGTCTGCGTCTCGTCATGCGTCTGTATTTCGTCATGTCTTTTGTTCATATATGTCATCATCCGCAAGATATATGTTTTATGTCATCCGCAAGAATCATCCGCATGATATATGTTCTATGTCATCCGCAAGAATCATCCGCAAGATATACACTATATTGCCAAAAGTATTTGCTCACCTGCCTTGACTCACATATGAGCTTAAGTGACATCCCGTTCCTAATCCATAGGGTTCAATATGACGTCGGTCCACCCTTTGCAGCTAGAACAGCTTCAACTCTTCTGGGAAGGCTGTCCACAAGGTTTAGGAGTGTGTTTATGGGAATTTTTGACCATTCTTCCAGAAGCGCATTTGTGAGGTCGCACACTGATGTTGGACGAGAAGGCCTGGCTCTCAGTCTCCGCTCTAATTCATCCCAAAGGTGTTCTATCGGGTTGAGGTCAGGACTCTGTGCAGGCCAGTCAAGTTCATCCACACCAGACTCTGTCATCCATGTCTTTATGGACCTTGCTTTGTGCACTGGTGCACAGTCATGTTGGAAGAGGAAGGGGCCAGCTCCAAACTGTTCCCACAAAGTTGGGAGCATGGAATTGTCCAAAATGTCTTGGTATGCTGAAGCATTCAGAGTTCCTTTCACTGGAACTAAGGGGCCAAGCCCAGCTCCTGAAAAACAACCTCACACCATAATCCCCCCTCCACCAAACTTTACACTTGGCACAATGCAGTCAGACAAGTACCGTTCTCCTGGCAACCGCCAAACCCAGACCCGTCCATCAGATTGCCAGATGGAGAAGCGCGATTCGTCACTCCAGAGAACGCGTCTCCACTGCTCTAGAGTCCAGTGGCGGCGTGCTTTACACCACCGCATCCGACGCTTTGCATTGCACTTGGTGATGTATGGCTTGGATGCAGCTGCTCGACCATGGAAACCCATTCCATGAAGCTCTCTGCGCACTGTTCTTGAGCTAATCTGAAGGCCACATGAAGTTTGGAGGTCTGTAGTGATTGACTCTGCAGAAAGTTGGCGACCTCTTCGCACTATGCGCGTCAGCATCCGCTGACCCCGCTCCGTCAGTTTACGTGGCCTACCACTTCGTGGCTGAGTTGCTGTCGTTCCCAAACACTTCCATTTTCTTATAATACAGCTGACAGTTGACTGTGGAATATTTAGGAGCGAGGAAATTTCACGACTGGATTTGTTGCACAGGTGGCATCCTATCACAGTTCCACGCTGGAATTCACTGAGCTCCTGAGAGCGACCCATTCTTTCACAAATGTTTGTAAAAACAGTCTGCATGCCTAGGTGCTTGAATTTATACACCTGTGGCCATGGAAGTGATTGGAACACCTGATTCCAATAATTTGGATGGGTGAGCAAATACTTTTGGCAATATAGTGTATGTTCTATGTCATCCGCAAGAATTATCCGCAAGATATATGTTCTATGTCATCCGCAAGAATCATCCGCAAGATCATTATCAAACTCATCCGCAAGATTCATCATCATCTCACCTTATGCCAGGCAGCAACATGCCTTCCCTTGTGTGTCTCGTCGTGTCTGGTCTACGTCTCGTCATGCTCTTTACGCCATTTTGATGCATTTCCTAATGCACCAATATGCACCATGTCTGCGTCTCGTCATGCGTCTGTATTTCGTCATGTCTTTTGTTCATATATGTCATCATCCGCAAGATATATGTTTTATGTCATCCGCAAGATCATTCAGCTCATCCGCCAAATTCATTATCAGACTCTTCCGCAAGATCCATTATCAGACTCATCCGCAAGATTCATTATCAGCAAGATCCATTATCAGACTCATCCGCAAGATCCATTATCAGCAAGATCCATTATCAGACTCATCCGCAAGATCCATTATCAGACTCATCCGCAAGATTCATTATCAGCAAGATCCATTATCAGACTCATCCGCAAGATCCATTATCAGACTCATCCGCAAGATTCGTCGCCGTCGTCATCATCATCGTCGCCGTCATCATCACCATCGTCATGGGGTTCATCATCATCATGGGATCATCATCGTCATCATCATCACCATCATCATGGGATCACCAGCATCATCACCATGGGACCTTCAGCACCATCATCATCATCATGGGTTCATCGTCATCATCATCGGGGGATCGTCATCATCAGCAGCATCATCAGCATCAGCATCATCATCATGGGGGAATCATCATCATTATCTTCATCATCACGGGATCATCGTCATCACGGGATCATCGTCATCACGGGATCATCATCGTCATCACGGGATCATCATCGTCATCACGGGATCATCATCGTCATCACGGGATCATCATCATCATCACGGGATCATCATCATCATTATCATCATCACGGGATCATCATCAACATCATCATCACGGGATCATCATCATCATCATCATGGGTTCATCACCATCATCATCATGGGATCACCAGTATCATCACCATGGGTCCATCATCATCATCATTATCATCGGGGGTCATCATCATCAGCATCATCATCATGGGGGAATCAGCATCATCATCAGCATCATCATCATGGGGGAATCAGCATCATCATCAGCATCATCATCATGGGGGAATCAGCATCATCATCAGCATCATCATCATGGGGGGAATCAGCATCATCATCATCATGGGGGAATCAGCATCATCATCAGCATCATCATCATGGGGGTATCAGCATCATCATCATGGGGGAATCAGCATCATCATCAGCATCATCATCATGGGGGGAATCAGCATCATCATCATCATCATCATGGGGGAATCAGCATCATCATCAGCATCATCATCATGGGGGGAATCAGCATCATCATCATGGGGGAATCAGCATCATCATCAGCATCATCATCATGGGGGTATCAGCGTCATCATCATGGGGGAATCAGCATCATCATCAGCATCAGCATCATGGAGGTTCGTCATCGTCATCATCATGGTTTCATCATCGTCATCGTGGGTAAGTATTCATCGTCATCACCACGGTTTCATCATCGTCATCGTGGGTATGTATTCTTCGTCATCATCATCATCATCATCATCATCATCTTCCGTAGTAAGTTTTCTGCGTCAACCTTGGTCACCATTCTCTTCAACAACCTGGCTCGGTAAGTTGTTCTCAAATCTTCTCAGCATTTCACTACGCACACTTTTATTCTGTCCTTAGCGTATGCCTCACGAGCATACGGACTTTCCGGCTTCTACCTCGGCTTTTTTTGGGGGAACTTCCCTATTCTCATTTATCTACTCATGCATGTTAAAGCATAATTCAGCATGAATGTTCCTGCCGAGGTCTGAGCGCCAAAGACTATACTTTCTATCAATAAATTCTTCTAATTATCTTTTCTCTCTGTGCGAGTTTTTCAGATTGAAATGAAGCTCTAGCGGAAGTTCAATTGAAGAAACTCTGACTTACCTCCATCCAATCAGAAGCTAATCCGTCTCTGAAGCGAGCCATTCAGCTTCGAACTACTCCACCACAAGCCCAATCAGCGTCCTGCTCTCACTTTATAAACACTCCAAATCTTCATCCCAGCCGTTATCCTGCAATCGCAATGTCGGACTTCGATTCAGACGACAATTCACCCACCTCCATCCCCTTCCCCGCCATCGCAGCTGAATCGTCATCCATGACTCGACTTCACCTCAACCTCATCAGAGAGTATTAATCCCAGTTGTCACCATCCCCTGTCTCACCGCATTGGTCCGGCAGAAGACCAGCATGTTGAGCCCGGTTCTGCCAGAGGTTTCTTCCCAAGAGGGAGTTTTTCCTCTCCACTGTCGCTTCATGCTTGCTCATCATGGACAGTTCCCGAGTCTCCGAGTGAAGCCTGGCGTCAGCTCCCTCAGTCTTCTAGTCCCACATTCTGCTCGGCAGATCACCTTGTCAACCAGCTCCGATTAAACCACCACCAGTTTCAGGCCGGGGGAACATCCCTATTCTCATTTATCTACTCATGCATGTTAAAGCATAATTCAGCATGAATGTTCCTGCCGAGGTCTGAGCGCCAAAGACTATACTTTCTATCAATAAATTCTTCTAATTATCTTTTCTCTCTGTGCGAGTTTTTCAGATTGAAATATTGTTTGTGAACACACACCCTACTGGCTGTGTGTTAAAACAACAAATAACTGCACATAGATGGAATAAATTCACCACAACTTCCATTCAAAATATATATAGTTTATCAACAAAAGTCATTCAGTTCCAAGTCTAACATATTTCAGTTTAAAAACTCTTGACTAAAACTAGTGAAACTTATCTAAACTAAGATACGATGTATGAGAAGGAAAAACACGGTTGCAAACCACAATAAATGAGATGATTCAAGGATATCAAGGTTTAGCAGGGGTTTTATGTGTGAGAGAACCAAAGTTTATCTTGAATTTGCAGTAAAGCGAAATTAGCTTTTAACTTATTTAGAGCAATAGGAAAGTTTTCCAACCAATTTACAATGCAAATGCAAGAGATGAATAAAACATTTGGAGAATAATCTTTCATTCGATGATCTGGAGCCAATAACATTTAGTTAATTGATTCTTTACCTTCGTTGAATGGTCTCAGATCAGGAAGATTTGTTGAAAGACTTAAAGCAAGGCATTGCTGACTAACAATAAAAAACAAAATTACTCTTGTCTGCCATAAGCCATAAAAGGGCATCATTACAAATACAGAGAAAACGTATGTTTTTTATTCATTTAAATGATCAAAATCATATCTCATTGTCTCTCTTACATTATTTTGCACTACTAATTATTTGCACTGATATAGAAAATCCCAATAGAATCCATAGAAGTTTGATTTTCTTCTTAGACAAAGGGTAAAAAGAACAACACCCTGAAAGGCACAGCTAACCTTCTTCCTTATTGCTTTTCTGGAAGCATCAACAAACTATTTGGTCGTGCTGCATTCCTCTCAACATCACCAACATCCAGGTATGACCTGAAAACAAAGGCAGCCTGATTTATCAGTTTGTTCTTTGTCTTCAGGTCTGATGGCTGCTGCACCTACATTTTTGTAGGTGGTTGGACTCCACTGTACAGATTTTAATAAGATAAGTTATTTGAGAGGCTGGGGTGAACGCACAGGGGGCTGGACTCCAGGAGTTGGTGCTGTAAATCTGAGGTCACGCTGTCCCTTAGTTATTTATGTTTGAGCTGGAGTTCTGGAGTAGATTATTGTCCAGAAGATAGTAGCACAACTAAGAAGTCTTGGTTAAACAATAATTTTTCATCCTCTATATTTTTTTATATCTCTATCCTTTTTTAATCTTCTGATCTTAACCATATAATCAGAGAGTAGCCTGATATAAATCTAATCTTGGTTGGTTTTCAAAACAAACAATAATTCAATTAATCGCATGATGAAAATCTATTATTTCTCACATTTAATTCTCGTAAATAACTTTTATTTTTTTATTTTTTAGCTTGAATAAAATGCTAACTTACTGAAAGGAGTCAAATTTTGATCTATATTATAACAATTATGAACAAACTTCAAAATATGGTCTTTAGGGCTGAAACAATTAATTGTATTAATCCTGATTAGTCGATTATCGAAATAATTGTCAGCTTATTTAGTAGAGACTGTAAAACATGCCTTTAGCTGACAGAGCAGCCCACTTTTTACAATTATACTAAAATTGTAAAAAGAAAACGTAAACATTTTTTATTTAATATAAAAAACACATTTTTGTCTGTCAATATGCTCTATCCAGTATGTAATATAGCAAAAATTCTTTTTTATCTAATTATAAAATCAACAGATTACTCAGTTTGCAAAATAATCATTAGTTGCTGCCCTAATGGACTTTGAAATTCAACATGGCTACCTTGATTATACAACTGCTTATGGTCTGCATGGTCTTAAATCAGTCTTTATATAGCACACTACAAACATCATCCAATGTTTGGGGTTTAATGTTTGATGTATGATTGTATTCATAATTGTGAATGGAGTAGAGAAAAAATGCATAAAAAAAACATTACATAAATAAGAAATTATGTAAGTATTGTCCATATCTGGTTATAACCTTCTGCTATCCCAGAATAATACTTCTGTGATTAAAAACAAATACATTTCTTTCTTTTTACTTAAAATAAATGTTTGTGTTTGACTACTAGATGGAGAATTCATTCTATATCTGGCTGCAAAAAAAGGATTATTTCTTTTTAGAGATCAACTGCTACAGGTTTTTGAAGGCTGATGCTGATGCCAATTTTTTTGAGTTAACTGATCTCCAATATGTGTTGCACATATTTTTGGGCCAATTAATGGAGCCAATATTGCTTTTCCTTCTCCATATAAATGATAAAAATTATGGAATGATAAGTATTAAAGGTTTAGAGGAAGATCTTTTATTTCTGGATGGATCATCTAAATAAGTGTTCCTCCTAATTGTCAATCATTCTGGTGATATGTTTATGTAAGGCCGTCCTACGTGCTTGCTCCAATAGCTATCTTTTCTGCGCATGCGCATTTTCAGGCATATTTGTGTGGTGAGGTACGGTTTCAGAGAGTCATTGAAGCTCACCTTTCTCACTGTAGTTCTTTGAAAAATGGCCAAGGGTCGTAAGAGAAAAGGTGTCTAGGAAGTCAACAAGAAGAAGTGAAAGGCCTCAGAGGAGGCAGATATATCCCAAAATGCTTTGCGTTGAGAGCTCTCCTCGCAAAGCTTTATGGAATTTGCTGTCACAGCGGCCCGGCTGATAAAGATGGCGCAGTTACTACGCAGTGAAGGAGAAGTTACGTGACCAATCGAGGAGAAAGCAGTAATCATCTGTCTTAACTGTCAGTTAACTGAGTTCGCTATAAAATCCACTATATAGTCCCCACTCTGTATAGTGATTGAGTGATTCAGGAGTTAGGGCGGATGTTTGGGCACAGTAGGCTTGTATGAGCTACAATATGAGAACAGCAACTTTTTAACAGAGTATGCACGAGGAGAAATGGGCTTGTGCATACTCTTGCACGCACATTTTTAAAAAATTCTCCGCAATACCTTTAACATGAGCAAAAAGTCAATATTAATTAACAAATAAAATTTAACATTAACAATGGATAGTAGACGATCTTATGGCATGTCTACTGAAGGCACTGTTTGATCAGCCAAATTATGCACATCTTGGCCAATACCAACAGGAAAATTACTAATATCGGCTGGCTGATGTATCGGTTTATCTCTTTCTTTCCCCACCATAGAGCTCTGATGAAAACATCACAATTTTGGCTCCAACTAATGATTATTTTCCTCATCAATTAATCTGTCGACTTGTTATTTTGATTAATCGATTAATAATCGGATTATAAAGGGTTCCTTAAAGAAACAAAAACTATTCTACTCCCGGAGTTCTGGATAGAGCGTATCGACAGACAAAAAAAATGTCGGCATACTCCAGTTATTATCAATTGATTACATAATTAGTTGATAATTATTTCAGTAAACAGTTAATCATGATTAATTCGATTAAGTGTTTCAGTCCTAACCACAATCATCACTGAGCTGCTCTGTTGTTATCTCCTGTCATTAATAAAGTCAAACTCTTCTGTTGTAAAAAGTGGGTTTAACGCACCAGAGAACAGCAGCAACTGTTAACTAATGGGACTGTTGGTTCTATGGAAATTAGTACAGGTCTACTTTGTTTTGGGTAAACAGTTTAATGAAACATAAAATATACAGACTGTTTAAATTAACCTCACAGATTATAATGTTGACCCGTATATGGGGTTGTGGGTCCAGGGCTCCTCTTCTTGATCTCTAACATATTTTAAATATATACATACTTTACATACTATAATATATACATACTTTTAATTGTCCTTTTCCTCATAAACACAGTATTATAGGAGCCATACTTTTAAATATATTTAGATGTATTTGATTTTATTTTATAGATCAACACAATGAAGGGGTATTTCTCAGCTTTCAAGAGACTTTTGCTGCTTTTTCTTTGCAAAATACCTTAAACTTCGATCGATGATGAGAGTCTGTCAACATCAATCTATTTTAGGTGTTTAAAATGTTCTTGTTGGTTTTAGATTTGGACTTTGACTGAGCCTGATTAGCACATGATGTGGTTGTAGCTCTAGATGTTTGTTGAATGTTGTCCTGTTGGAAGTTGAACCTCTCAAGGAATTGCTGATCTGCGGGTGGATTCTTTGACTTTAGCTTTAAATCTCTGCAGCTCCTCCACGGTTTGGCTTCTTGGCCGCTTTGGAAAAAAACTCTTCTTTCTTGTCTGTCTCTTCAACTTAGCTCATTGATCATGTCTTAGGATAATATTATTTTGATCTTATCCTGCTTTATAACCCTTTCACACTGACTGAAAAAAAAACATTTAAACCCAGAAACAATCAGCATTTAGTGGCAGTGGGCAGTTTCACTAAACACCTTGAGATTAGATTGGACAGTTTAATGCTTCCTTCAGAAGACATTCTTTATATTACATTAAGCACTGAATCCTAAAAAAGAAAACAGGATTTCAAGATTTTCATCCATATAAAATAGGTGAAAAAAAACAAGATTTTGCTCCAAAAATTTGATTTATAGATTAAATTTGGGCAGTTTGGCTCCCTTGATGAGATTCTTTGATACAATTGAGGGAAGAAAAAAAAGTAAGGCTTAAGTCTTAAATCTGCTGCAAAATCTAATGCTAAACAATGGTTGCATCCCTGTACTGTATGTTTAAGCCAACTGAGGCTCAGCATCTCAATGTGTGTCTCCTCTCTGCAGGAGGACGTCGTTCATATTTTGTAGCCTGTATGCTGCCCTTGTGTTCGGGGGTCGGCTCTTCATGAGAGAAAGACCAAAACTGCACCTGCGGCGACCTTTGGCCCTGTGGTCGCTCAGCCTCGCCATTTTCAGGTAAGCTGTATTCGGTCTACAGTGGACAAAAAAAAAGAAGCTTTTACTAGTCAACGTGTTTTGTTTCAGAGAACTTTTCCTACCAATTAAAAAAAAAACTAAAATAAAAAACAACAAAATTTCTGTGTTTATTTTCCTGATGGTTGATTCTTTCTGTTTAATATTATCAAATGAAACTTGTGATGTTCACGTTCATTTTTCTTTGCTGTAATTGTGAAGAAATCAGCAGAAAAAGGCATTTTAATTGAATTTACATTGAAATCATTGATATTGCCTATTATGAGAAATTAAAAATGTCCTTTTTCTTCATAAACACAGTATTATAGGAGCCATCAGGACCGGAACATATATGATGCATGTTCTCTCAAGCAGCGGCTTCAAGCAGTCTGTGTGTGACATCAGTTTCTACAGCGCCCCCATCACTAAGTTCTGGGCCTACGCTTTTGCTATTAGCAAGGCTCCTGAGCTGGGTAAGGTTTCCTCTGGTTCTACTTTAATGTTTCTTTAAAGCTGGGCAGGGATTGGTGGAAATAAGGATATAAGAAGGACCTTTTTACTCACCTGCCTTCACAGCCGGATGAACACTGATGCTGCGTATAGCTTATGATGAATACTATTGATGTCAGGAGGTCCCTATTAAAACTGAAGTGACGCTAGGAAGCATAATACTTCATGGTCCTATCTCCTTGCTAACTGCCAGCATTATTTGGATAACACTAATATGGTGACCGTGGATTCATGTGTTTAATGTCATGACGGATTTCAGATTGAGCCACAGAATATTTAACAGGTTTAGCTGTTTGGTGGGACAGAATTAGGTCGGTGTAGCAGTTAGCTTTAATCTTGATTGTTATGAGTTCAGCTTTGATCATTTTGCAAGTAATGCAATTTATATTTTTCTAAATATTGTAAATCTGTATTTTGATGCAACTCTTTTTAAATAAACTACCAGCTACATGGAAATGCATCTGCCTGTAGCCTTTAGCCCATGGCCCGTTATCTCTTGTGGGTAACTCTCACATCGCATAACTAATGACTCAGTCTAGTTTTGTTTTTTCGAAGGTTAAAAGAAAAGTTGCTAGTTCTGTTTTGCAGCTATGACGCAAATATAGCGTTTTTTGTTCTCTTTTATTCAGGAACCTGACATTTTGTCATTTCGATTTTGTATTTAAAATTTATACTGCTAAAAATGTAATGTTGTTGTCAAATTTTCTCCAGATAATTAATAATGCTAGAAGTAGGGTTTTTAAAAGTATTTATACTCAAACACTGTATCTGGATACAATTTTTTTTTGGCAAGGCATTAATACTAGACACTAGTATTGTTTGCATGTTTTTGTTATTGTTAATTTAAGATTATACCTCAAACAACTTAAAATAATATCACATTGTTTTATTTATGTTGTATTTAAATATACAGTTTTTTAATCAATTGGTTCTGGTGAGAAAGCATGTTCCATGTTGAGATTGAAAAAAAGTCAGTTTTTCCATTTTAGTAAATATATTTTTTATGCCTTCCCCTTGGTATCGAAAATGGTATTGAGTATCAAATGTTTTCTCAGCTATCAGTATCGAGTTTGAAATGTTAGTTTTGTGACAACTTTATCTAGAAGTGATACGTTGTTGTTGTTTTATGTTATTTTTGTAAAATAAATAAAATGTTTTATATGTAGTAATTTAATGACCTGGAAAAAAGCAGTTATCTTCCTTAATTCGAGGGAAAAAAAGTTATTTTTGTTTTCACATGTCTTTATGTTCATTATGCCATCTGTTAATGCTAACATTGCTAATAGCTGCCGTAGGGGGCAGAATTTAGATCCAGACCTTCCAGAAATAGAGTTTTAAATTACTTGATGAAAAAAAGCAGCACAACAATGAAAATAGGAAATTTTTAAATCATTCCTTCATTTGAAGTTTTATTTTATTAATTGTATATTTGTATATATTAATAAATGCTAGATTACAATTTATTTTGGATAAAGAAGCTATGCAGAGAAAAATATCATAGATTAAATCCTTTTTTGAAATTGAATTATTAATGTCTTCATTGAGTCTAGGGCTGCAACTAACAATTATTTTGTAAATCGATTCATCTGTGGATTTTTTTTTTTATTGATTCATAATTAGAAATAATTAGAAATAATTCATTGATTCATAACCAGATAGTAAAATGTTCCTTAAAGATGATTTTTTACAAAAATTAAACCAGGTGAAACTAAACTTTTCCCACTGAAGGAGTTTTGATTAGAGCACATTGACAGATGAAAA
Organism: Cyprinodon tularosa; assembly: GCF_016077235.1. Lineage (NCBI taxonomy): Eukaryota > Metazoa > Chordata > Actinopteri > Cyprinodontiformes > Cyprinodontidae > Cyprinodon > Cyprinodon tularosa. Next base: position 563,861 of record NW_024039674.1, on the reverse strand, counting down.
AAAAAACTTTTTTTTTTATCTGAAGTGCAAACTGTTTTATATTTTTTACAATCTTGGTATAGCTCTAAGTAGGTTGCCTTGTTAGCTAAAGGCATGTTTCAGATTCTTCGAACGATTAATCAGTTTATAATTTTGGTGACGATTAATTCAATAATCGATTAGTTGTTTCAGCCCTTATTGAGTCCTTTATGTATATTATTTTTAAAGAATATTTTAACTACTAAAAATATTTTACATTGGGATTAGAAATGTTTGGTAACCTTACTTTCCCGTTTCTCTCAGGAGACACGGCCTTCATCATCCTCAGAAAGCAGCGTCTGATCTTCCTCCACTGGTACCACCACATCACTGTGCTGATTTACTCCTGGTTCTCCTACAAGGACCAGGTGGCAGGTGGCGGCTGGTTCATGACCATGAACTACATGGTTCACTCCATCATGTACACGTACTATGCAGCCCGGGCGGCTGGATTGCAGGTGCCACGGCTATGCGCCATGATCATCACTGCTGCCCAGATCTTGCAGATGGCGATGGGCCTCACTGTGCTGGGCTTAGTTTACCACTGGATCCATGATGTGCACTGTCCTTCCAACATGGACAACATCATGTGGGGCTCACTCATGTACTTCAGTTATCTGGTGCTGTTTGCCTCCTTCTTTTACAACAACTACCTTAAAGATTCTTCCACACATCAGAGATCCAAGACAGAGTAACATTGCAGAAGTAGTTTACCAGCTGATTTCTATCGTTTCTGAAAGCAAGGCTAGACAAATAGAATGACATGGATTAGGTCATTAGGAAGGAGACTCAGCTGCATTCCAGATTCTTCACTAACATCTGCTATGAACACATGGGGGCAAACATTTATTAAAGGTCTTCAGTAAATGTTTGGGGATATGTGATGTAATAAAAATGGCCTTAATGTAGCTAAAAATATTAATATGGGGAATTGAAGCACTTATTTTATACTTAAAGGGAATGTTTTAACCGTTTTTATTTATAAAAGCTTGTTAGGAAAAAACCCTAAAGTTAATTATTGGGAAGTTTAAGCTTTTCCAGTGAGACCAAATTATGTAGAGATGTCTTATCCATTGCGTCCTGTCCTATTTTATCTGCCCACTGTCCAAATGTTTTTTTTTTCTTTACTTAAATAAATTGTTAAAGTACACCTAAGTTGCTTCTGATAAACACAAGTTAAAGGTATATTTTGTTTACTTAAAAATATCTTATTTACATTTCTATTTCCCAGTTTACTATAATCAAAATTCACACAGATTTTTGTTGTTTTTCCTCCTCCGTCCTTCCGTGTCTGCAGCTGTTAAAAATATGCACGCTGCCTTAAGTGATTTTCCAGAAATCTAAACTGACTCTCAACATATTGCATGATAACTCACAGAGAAGACACAAATGGTTTTATAAAGATGCAAACTTACTTAACTGGCTGTTTTCTCTTTTTTTGTTGTTGTTTTTTTTAAATGATAGCTTAGCGATTTAGAAGAAATGGTCAGATCTAACCTCTCATTGAAATTGAATGCATTTAACAGAAAAGAGACTTTCAAATTAAGAGTAAGTTGGAATGAGTTGTATTTTGGAAGTTGCCATTTCTCTTATCCTTTGAAGCCTAAACTAAAACAGATAAATAGTATTTTACAGCCTTAACTTAAGCGAGTCTCTGAATGTTTTCACTGCCAACCAGCCAGATCCATCACATCATTGTTGGAACAAACCACTTTTAGGTCAGAGAAAAATAGGAATTTGAAGTGACATATGAAGCTAAATCCACTTTTTTAGCTCTTGAATACATTTAGTTGTGTACTTTCAGACTGTTGGAGTTAAGAAAAGTTGTGTCTGTTATTTTGTTTTGTTTTTCACTCCAGGTGCTGCATATATAACTTCATATTATGTTTGGGTCAATATTTTCCATCTGTTTAGCTTTCCCTATTACCTTTTTTGGTATTATAACTTCTCAGTTTTTCCTGCAGAACTTCTAAAAATTGTAAGTTATAGATGACAATGTTCCAAGATGATGCCTCTAAATGATTAATTGTTGGTGGAGAAAAAGGATTGTGTAATCCTATGATATTCCCCCTAAAGCCATTCAACTAATCTGAGCCATTTGGGACATTTTAACAATTAAACTTAAAGTGGACTTGCTTTAAAATTAAATTCTAAAACATGCTGATATATTAAGGGCACAAGGATTTAAACCTAGTTCTTCCTTTAAGCAAAGCTTTTTAAAGTTCACGGTGCGTGTCAGATGAGCAGAGAGAAACAATAGCGTTTGTTTTTACAGCAGGCTCATAATAGAAAAAAATTGTTTGTTTTTTTTTCAAATCCTTTGATATATTTGGAAAATGTTGTTAAAGCTTAAATTTTACCTGCAAAGCAATGTTTTCATATCGATGAGAAGTATTTTTAGTATTTAATATGAAATGTTGTAATGACCTCGCAGTTTATGGATTTTACATCTTTTTCTTGTCCCCTCCGATTTCTTTTTTTTTTTTATCTATTTTTCCTTTTGCCCTTCACAAATTGTCTTTCTCAGATTACACATTGTCTGCTGATGGAAGAAATATTTGCTATAAATTCCTAGTTAACTTTCATTTGTTATACTTTGGAAAGGAGTAGTCAGACAACAGTTAACATGTTGAAATAAAATCATAATTTTTTATGCCAGGGAGTTCCTTTGAACTCAGTTTAAGTGTGAAAAAGAAAACAACTGCATGATGGGAACTAAAACCAAATGAAAGTCATGTATTTACTTGCACTAAATAGGTATAATGAATAGTGATATGTAATAACACTAGTGTTAAGCTGTAGTAGGATAAACATGTCTCCCTCTATGGCTGAATTTACACAGCATTTTATCCCCTGTCTCTTAATTTAAACTGACGTTTGACATTTCGCCCTCATTACTCAGCACTGAAGAACCTCTTTAAATGGCATGTGTGTGGGGAAAAAAAGGGAAATCCATCAGCTATGTTTTAATATGACTTGAAACATGTTTGTCTGTTTTATGGTCATTTCTGCTGCCCTGTATTACTGGAGGAAACTCAAAAATAAAAGCTTAACATTATGCAAAACAAGAGAAATTTATACTGATTTATTAAAACAACAATTCTTTGCTTAGTTTTCACTTTGAATCATAACTCCTCTTAGAAAAGGCCTCACTGCTGAATGTACGAATTAAAATCTAAATAAGAAAAACGGCTTTCTGTGTTCAATTAACCCATCTTTATCCTTGCTGTTTTAGTTTATTTTTCTGTGGTCTTAGCATGTGATGCTTTACTAAGTCTTATTCTGAATGGTGAGATTTGATCCAAGATTGCCTGGTGTAAAAGCGCACACATTTCCTGAATCAATTTATTGCACATTTTTTTATAAGAGACAAATGGTCTCTTTAAAACACTGGTTTTAATAGGAATCTATACACTTTGAGAGTCACTTTTCTTTACTAAAAAAATATGTAAAAACAGCACTGGATATAGAATATATTTCCAGCTGAGTTTCTGAGTTAAGGAAACACAGCATTCTTTGAGCTCCCAGCAGAGAGCAAACTGTCCTGACTGAGAGACCGACTGCTGGGAGGCCATAAACTCAGTCTGTCAGCTGTCAGGTGTTACCAACTACATGCCTTAATCCCTACCTGAAGCAGATCTGTTCAGATTTACATTTTACAAAACGGTGTTATCAGGCTTACAATCATTACAGCGTATTTTTATTACTGTGGCCAGGGCAGAAACTACACTGGAATTGGTCATACAGTTATTATATGTTCGATGGTAGTGAATTTGAGAAGCAACGGCTTGTTCAACTATTTTATAAGGTAGAAATGCACCAGTTTTCTGGTCAAACGTTAGTGCTACGTTTTTGCTGGTTTGTGCAGCAAAAATTTTCGTTTGTGCCGCTACCATTTTAAAGATATAAAGAAATGTTTCTAGAGGTAATCAAAGGTCAACCAGCCCCCCCCCCCCCCCCCCCCCCCCCCCTTTTGACACCCCTTTTGCCTCATTTGAACAGGGGTGGCTGGTTGACCTTTGATGACCTCTAGACACATTTCTTTATATCTTTAAAATGGTAGCAGCACAGAACAAAATTTTTTCTGCACAAACGTTTGACACTAATTTTGTCTGATTTGAAGAAGGTGTGTGTGTGTGTGGGGGGCAACTTCACTCAGGTCATTACAGGAGTTTGAAGATTGAAATAAGGGGGTAATGCATCAGAGGGTTGGACATTTCTGTTTAGGTTAATTACGTTTGTCTCTTCAAGGTTTAAAAATGTGCTCTTCTTCAGACTGAGGGTAACAATATTTCTCACAGTTTTGAAAGGGTTTTCTTCCTTACAGTGTTTTGTTTTCAATTTTGAAATATCTTAAATGCTCTAAACATTCATAGGACATAAGCTGCCATACAAATTGTGCTCAACAAATAAGCACAATTTAATGTTTTTTAAGCATAAGGACCAACTGTAAATAAAACTTTGACCTTAAAATAATTAATAAAAAAACTCTTTAAGACTAACAAAAAAATAAAAATAAAATTTCCAGCTGCTGTTAGTTTACAAGAGGAATGAAAGTAACCTGTTTCATGTTTTAGAAAAGTTATCTCTTGTGAATAAGGAGGCTGTGAGTTTTAGAAAGTAGCCTGCAGGTTATATAAAAGTAACTTAGGTAATAGTAATTATTGTAAAGTAGCCAACAGATAGCAAATGCTTATGGGTAAAGTTTGTATTTGCCTTAAAATTCAAGATACGTATTCTTCTTTTTCTTAGGAAAAGACGGGACAACTTCTAGGAATGTTTGGGAAAATTACCTGTAGATACCAGGAAATAACATTTAACTTTTAGGAAAATAAAGGTGCTCTGAACATTGTGTATCTGTTAAACAAATATATCTGTAAGTTTCAAGAAGTGCAACCTGTACAAAAAGGGATAATAATCTTAAGTTTTGTAAAGAATGTGGTAAAAGAAACTGAAAATCCTCAGAAAGTATTAAATGAATCCTATAGCCCTGAAATAAACATGATTTAAATCACAAAAATAGAATACAATATATCTAACTTATTACAAAGATTTGGCATTTGAATTCTGAATTAATCCTAAATGTAGGGGACCATGATAAGGTCAAGAAAAGATGGTGTTAACTCAATATTTTAAGATTCTGCATTTTTAAGGCCTTTTATTTGCTCTCTTCAAAAGTAATTCAATTAACTTTTTATCTTCCACGTTAGCTGCTTGTTTTGGAATAAGTTTTCCACACAAACCCTTTCCCCAATCACTGAATCAATGCCAGATGTTTTGTTCCAACTGGAGCCTTCAGATCCTCAACCCCAAATCTGGTGGTTTTCCCAAGGATTTCATACATGATAATAAATTCAGGGTCTCTCTTTTCGCACCTTGGCTATTCAACAAGTTTCCTTTTTATTTTTATGTCATTTAGAAAGTAGCTGAAGCTAAACCCATTTTTTTCTCTGTAAATTATTGTTTGTTTTATAATATATCATTTATTTTGAGAAACGTTTTCAGTCAGTTTTCATCACACAGTGAAATTGGTTCTGGTGATGAAGACTCTGGCGCCCTCTTGTGGTCTCAGTACATTTTCTGATTTCTTTTTTCTTTTTTTTATTTAGCCAGACAAGCATGCATCAATGTGAATGGACTGCACTTTTCTTCTCTTTCCTTTTTCAAATGTAATTTACATTTTAAACATTTGTTGAATGTATTAAAATTGTTTGCAAAACTAACCAGAATCTCTCCCCTAATAGTATTAGCATGCAACATACATTATAAGCCTGTATAGTGCTTGGCTTGTTGCGTTCCAGTATAACTTTCAGCTTTTATATGTTTTTACTCAAATGATTAAATCCATTAATCAGTAGGTCTATAAATGTACTGTTAGGCTAGAAACAAGCAATAAAATTGAGAGAAAGTTAGAGAAAACTGCATAAATAAACAAAGCATACAAAACTGCAGGCTCTTAACCTTATCTCTATGTCTAGAAATAACACAGAGTTACTGAAGTCCATTCACCCCACTTCAAAGTGAATAAGTGGAAAAAACTGACCACTTTTCTTATGCCAACAAAATGAAAATGAGGGCCAGTCAGATATGACTCCCTCCACATTGGCTAGGGGGAACTGAACTGGGAGGAGTTCAAAGTACCACAGTTCAGCTGCTTTCCTCCTCGTACACATTGGAAGAGAAAAGAAGTGATGACAGAAGACAGAAAGGACATGCAGCTGCCTTCTTTCTGATCCCAATAAGGTGATAAACCTGTATCGGTTTTTGTTCTGGAGAATGAAACCTGCACAGGAGAAGCGTTCCTGCATAGAAGAAGAGCTGAAATGAAGCAAAGTGATTAAACATTTGGGGAAACAAGCAAGGTAAGAGCTTAATGAAGCTGTGCATGGAGGAAAAGCTGCCAAGTTTAACCTCCAGCCTCTAGTAAGAAAGCCTCACATAGTTCAGCAATATTGTGTTCCAAAATAAATAACTTTTTTTTTTTTTTTTACTGACAATTTCTTGCTGAAAACTACACTGAAAAATGTATGCAACCATTTTTGGTACCTACTTAATCATATCTAGTTACTTTAACACAATTGTTTTATGTACTACCATACTAACATGAAGCAAAATAAAACTGGGTTAAAGTAATTAAATATGATTAAGTAAATGCCAGAAACAGTTGCTTTATTTTTTTCAGTTTTCCCGTTCTTATTTCAGTGGGCTCCAAGTTCTTGATAAGTTTAAGAAAACTGGAAAAGAAACAAATATTATCATTATAGAACTGAGTGAAGAGAAATTAACTCTTGTTGTTTCAATAGATACAATTTGCTACTCTGGTGGAAACAGTTTCAGTTAAAATTGTGGGATTTTCCACTTCTCTGGCCCACAGAAGCCACCAGATAGATTTTTGTTTCTGTTCCAAGTTATAGATCTAGCAGTAAGAGTAATTAAACATGATTATCTCAGATGATGCAAAATCTCATCATCAGTCCCTAAGAGGTTGTTGCACCCCTGTGCTGCCCTGATCTTTTCCTGTTTTATCTTTTCCTCCTTAGCTGCTGGCTTCTTCAGTATTCCTAAATGTTTAATTTCTTTTCCATTCAAATTGTAAGGTAGCATAAACAGTCTGAAAATAAAGAGATTTCTCTGTCTTCTGGCTAAGAAAAACTCAAAGATAATTTATGGAGAGCAGAAAAATGCTGAAAAAAATCTATTTAAAGTAGGAATATGTAAGATATAACACTTTTAAATAACTAATTTTACATTTGAAGAAAAAAATTTGAAAAAAATGCAAAGGTCAGACATACTCTGTTTTTTTAAAACTATTATAATAATATATAATTAGCTTCTAAACACCAAAAAAGAGAAAAAAAGGTTTAAAAATATAGAAGACTTATTATTCTTATATCTCTTTATACGCAAAGCAGCAGATTTTAGCATTAAGTCTAACAAGTGCATCCAGGTTGTTTATTCGAAATATACACAAAATCAAGATTCTGTTTTTGTTTACTGAAGGTGAAGATGCTGGCTGTTGATATGTCCATGTGGATGATCCTTCCTGTCAGCCTGCCAGTCTTCACCATCACAGGAATATGGGTCATGTGAGTATATTGAGACTGTTATTCACAGATGCTATTATTTGGTTTGGATCATAAAAGAAAGGCAACAAATATATCATAATCTAATTTCATCAATTAGTACCTTAAAAAAGTACAGCAGTTTGTAACTAAAAGGCTGACATTAATAGCTGGCTCTCTGGCAGCAGAGATCAAGGGAGGAAATTCCTCCCTATCAGGCACAGAAATTAACTTTTTTGTTTTGCTTTAGACTCTAGAACTGACTGCTGTACTTTATTCTTTGCTGTCACTGTGCTGGTTAAAATACAACCATTAATCCTTAACTAAATTTAATGAGTGAAGATGCCTCAGGGTGTGTTGTCTTTCTCATAGTATGCAGAGACATAACTATTTCCAATCACATTTTATGTAAACGTGGAGAAGAAAAGATTGAGGATTCATATTGCACAAAAAACAACAGAAGAATAAATGGATCTTGGTCCGATTTACCGACTTAAAAAATCTTGTTTTTTCTTTTTATTCTACTCATTTGAAACTAAACATTATTGTCTTTTTCCTTTGCAGATATGCCATGGCTCTCTACAACCAGCATGTATGCCCTGTGCACAACTGGTAAAAACAAACACAATCAGTTATAATAATAATGATAATAATAACAACAATAATAATTATAATAATACTGTAAAGTAAATCAGACCTTTTGTGAGTCCTCAGGTTTATGTAATTTTATGAAGGTCAAGAGCCCAACAACACTGAAGCAGAGGGTTTAAACAGACTATTATTTTGTGCATTTTAGCAGCCAGTTTGTTGTAGCTTTTTTATTTTATTATTCTCTAAAAAAAGAGATCAGATTTTTTTTTATTATTATTACAACTGAAGGATCTATTTGTCATATTTAAGGCAAAATAATGAAGCCAGCTTTCTCTCCTGTCTGCACAAATGGAGCATAAGTTTATGATTCTCTTTGATTTGGTTCCATACACTGCCTACCATTTATTTTATTTGAATTCAATTTAAAGCGTAACTCCCTTTATCATTAATGAAATGAGGGAGTTCTGGGAAAATATCATGTTTTAAAAGCTATGGTGAAGCTTGAATGCATTATCAGCAGATATAAAAATAAACAAATGTAGGTTGGCATGCGGTCTGGATCTTTTCGGCTTTCAAACGGTGAAAATGAGTCATGAAAAGAGAATATCTCGCTTCTAGACCTGTTTATTTTCTGAGCGATCTTTTGTAAACACACACTAACAAGCCCTCTCTCCTAATTAGATCGGAAAACTTAATTCAAAAAATGAGGAAATAAAAAGAAAAAAAGAAATCCTTGCAGTTTAAAGACAAATGTTGGTAAGACAGTGAACTCTTCAGGATGTTCAGGAGTATCAGGAGCAAATGCTATCTGTAATTGACATTTAGTCATTCCTTGCACTATTTTTGCACATCACAATCACTTTACTTGGATTCATAGTTATACATATATTTATATTTTTATTATTAAAGTACTTCTGATTCTGATAAACCAAAGGTTAGAAAATGTGAAAAATGTAAGCAGATGATTTTTTTTTAAAAGAAAGGAACTTTTTAACATCCATAGGAGAATGTGACTGTAGCAACAGTTCCCTGAGAGTTTAGTGAGGAAAGTTATTTATTTTAGTTTTTTTTGTTTCGTTATCTGGAATAGGCATGAGCATTCAGGACCTTATTGATAGTAACAATGAAAGCAGTTTGGAGTATCAGGAGCAAATGCTATTGTCTCCTTAAGTTCTTTGAACATGATCATGATAGTTGAGGCTTTATATATATAATACATTCGAGGCAGAAACTGAAAATGAAAAAGTTTGGTGTTTAGTCTTGTTTCTACACTACAAAAAAAAAAAAACATAATGTAGTGGGATCACACCAGTGCAAATTCTCAGTCATCCAGGTCATGACACAGGTTTAAATCAGAGGCATCCGGTCTTTTGCTCAGAGTTTCACATCAAAAACTCAAATAAAACCAGTGTAATTTTCATACCATGCAAGCGGGACAGGATGCAGTTAATTCCAGGCCTTTCTCGTGCACAACCTTTAAGAAAAAATTAGAATATGGTTTGTGGACTTTGATTATCATTTATTTCTGACTGATCAGCAGCAGTGAGTTTCCCAAGTGTGAAACTCCTTAAGTTTACAAAAACATGTTCTGTCTGGTTCCCAGTGTACAGAAATTAAAACTGCCTATTCAAAAAGTTTGATTATAAAAATTTTTTTCTAACAACAAACAACTAGTAGACTTAGAGCTTGAATAAAAAATATTAAAGAAAGTCTCTTTTACATCATGTCTAAATAGAGAAGTATCAAATGATAGCCCAATATCCAACGATACAAAAATAGAAACAACCTTTTTCTGTTGAAAACTCATCAAGAACTTCTGTGTCTGTAATAAAACTAGTATATCAAATAAACATCAAGAGAAAATCTCTATAAAAAAGATATTTGGTTAATTTTCTACTGTTGTTTACATAAAATGTGACGCCAAGTGTTCAAGTTAATTTTCTACCCATTAACAGTGTCTTCAATCATTTGTGTCTTTTACATTTTCTGCATAATATAATGTTTTATTATGAACCTTTGAGGGAAAAATATAACTGGAGTTTGGAGTCATTTTCTTCCCCTTTGAACATTTTGGTTGTGTCTCATCTGTTGGAATTAGGGAGATGTTTGATGCACACTGGGGTCCTGATCATCAGACAGTTTGCCTATCTTAGGTGCAAACATATTTGTACATATAAAGCAGATTTTCAAAGAAGTTGCAAAGTAATTTGGATTTGCAGTTAGCTGTTTGTTGAGCTGAACCAAATCGATTTGCACGTCTTAACATTTGCACAGTAATCTTTGTAGATCACTTGTAACTAGGCCAATTATTGCACCGACTAATTGCATGTGAAATCTAGTATCCCTTATTTGCAATTTTGAACATTCAGGCCCTATATGTAGAGACCTCCTGAAACCATTGGGTATAATGTGAGAAAAGCATTTATCTCTCGAAAATCCAACTTTTCATTGAAGTAAATCTACTACATGTCTAATCCATAGCCACCTATGGAGTTGACAATACAACACCTTTATTTATAATGGAATTTTAAAAGTTATGCAATTCAAAGTCTGAGGAATTTTTTTTTTAAAGTGGCACAATTATTGGTACACCTAGCAATTACTTAAATAAAAAAAATAGAAGTTAAAATGGCAATATTTGTTTTTTTACAGATTTTTAATAATGTTTGCAGATCCAACCAAAAATATTTCAAACATTATTGAAAAATATAGATTTAAATTACATTTTTAATTTGGCTAGAATCCTCATCTGACTATAGGTAATATTTAGTTTTAATTCAAGAAATAATATTTAGGGTTTTGAAAAAGCTTAGCCAAAATATGTGAAGGGAGCTGAAGATGAGGGTGATGGCAAGGAGGCCTTCTAGTTCTAGTATCTTCAAACAAGATATCAGGATACCAAAAAAATAAATAAATAAATTTATAAAATACTGGATATGAAAGAAAACAACAAAATTCCAATGGAAAATATACAAAAGCAGCTTAGCAATCATAAGAAGCTTTCAATTGAAAGAATCCTTTTTTATACACTGCAAATAAATCAATATTTCTTAAATTAGGTGTATTTAACTTTAATTTTAATAGGTAAATAAGATGATTTGCCAATGGAATGAGGATTTTTACACTTAAAATAAGGTAGTTAGATAATATACACTTGAAATAAGACAATGAAATAGTTTTTTTCTCATAAATTGTCTTCTTCTATTGGCAAAGTGTCTCACTTAGCTCCTCGATTCAAGACATAATGTACTTATTTTGAGAAAAATGACTTTTTCAAGTGTAACAGTGACTCACGTCTTCTTTTCTGCCAGAGACAAACTGATTGTTTTACATACATTATTCTAATTATACTAAATCTTTTAATCGTCCTTTAAACCATTATAAACCACTGTACAAGCCAGATGGATGATTTTAGAGATAAAGCTTTTAACAATAAACAATGCAAGTAAGAAAAACCCCTAATAATTAACAGACTGAAATTTTAAAGAAAGAAATCCTGGGGTCTTTGACTAAAATAGGAATTCAGGTCCACAACTGGTTTGAATATCCATATTTTTTGGTAAATTATGTTAATAACTGCTAATACATTATCCAAACTGTTAATTATAATCATTAATGGCTGGTAGCATTTAATCACAATGATCTAAAACATGCATATGTTGTAGATTAATTTAGAGAACAAAGACACATTTTTAGATTAGAATTGATTATATAAATATTTTATTATTAATAATAATAATAATAATAATAATAATAATAATAATAATAATAATAATAATAATAATAATAATAATAATAATAATAATAATAATAATAATAATAATAATATTTACACAACTCTCAAAATGTCTGAAAGGACACAGTGGGCCAAGCACCCAACTCTGTGGTGCCCCAAAAAATGAACTGATGTGTACAATTTATCACTAACAAGTACAATCCAACCAGTTTTTCTACTGCAACTAAAAAAGTATGCATTTGAAGGCTTCTAATGTATCTTTATCAGGTTACTGTATCTCTAAAACATCTTCATAGTTGTGTGTCTTTGCAGGTTGTATAATGAGTCCTGTGAAGAACAGCTTCCTTCACAAATTGAACCTGAATTGTGCTGCACCCTGGACAACATACCACTTATCAGGTCAGTGGTGTCAAGCTCCTTATGTAAAAACTTGACCTCTATGTGATGCGTATTTACATACAGTGCCACAGTTTTTATTTGACTTTAATGCTATGCATTTTAGTATGGATGGTTGGATGCAAAGATAGAAGGCTTGATATTAAGGAGAACCCTTTTATTTTCAGGTAGAACATGCAAACTCTGTTTAGTATTTGAACCCAGGAACTTTTTTTATACAAGACAACGGTGCAAAGGATTTTTTTCACTTGCAAATATTGTTTCCACAAAAATAAAATAAAATAAAATTAGGCTAGAGGATAGCAGCGTGCAGATTTGCTTGGCTCTCTGAACTGCAATTACAGCAGCATCAACTTGGGTAGGATGTCATTTTAAGTTCCAAACTTTGAGTAAATTAAATTAGTTCTAAAGCAAAACAATCCTGGATGAGATGATGGACCTTTGCAGCTCCACTGGAACTGGAGCTCTCGTTGTGCGTAGTAGATCCTTTACCAGTCTTTAAGAAACCAGTGCAGAATGCAAACAGTGATTTTCTCCTAGCAAAGGAATTAAAACCGAGTTGATGTTGGACACATTTCCAGCGTTTTTATTCCAAATGCAGAAGTGAGCTCATGTAATGATGTGGTTTGTTCATACTTCTCATATTGCTGCTATAGAGATATCTCCCTATATGCTCACTAAGTCCAACTAATTTAAAATCAGACACAGATATTGTTACAGAGCTGCTTTAATTTCATGACTGTATATAAGTGCTGCTCATGGTGATTGAATCTATAACTGACTAAACCTGGTTTTATTGCAGTAAATGTGGAACTCTACCACCTGAAAGCTGCTTCTTCAGCCTCATATGCAGCACAGGAGCCTTTATGGGTAAGCGTCTTTAACAATTAATGTTAAAGTGATGCACATTTTAAAGTGTGTGAACAGAATTCATACACATCAAACAGCTCAGACTTGTTTTCCCAGCTGCAACCCCAGCCTAAACTTCTCACCCCAGAATCCAATGATAGATCCAAATCTTACTGCAATACATAAAGGGGAAATATGTACTCTATTCTTTGGAAGGGGCTCTTTTATTGCCCTGCATGAACCACAAACATTTCCTCACAGGACAAAAGGGGCAACCTTTCCCTCCCACTGTGTGCCACAACTTCTTAAAACCATCTATTTTGGGTGGTCGTCTCCATGTGCAGGACCGATTGTTCTCTGTGTATGCTGAGTTTTTTTTTTTTTTTGAATCTCCAGCTGGAGATACGGTCCAAATATCTTTTTTGTTGTTGTTTTTATAGAGAGTCCTACAAGATGAATTGGAAGACATAGCTGAGAAGATACAGGAGCTTTATAAAACACTCTATAAAGATAATAATGTCTTGCTCTGAAGATTTGGTCAAAGGAGCATAGTCATGCTATATGACGCTACTCTAAATGCCTAAAAAAGACCAAAAGCCTTTTGATTGATATAAAACAGGGTTATATTCACCAAACATCCATCCTTATAGAGTATTGATAGTCAATTTTAGCCTAAATAGAATTCCAGCACCAAGCTCAATGACCAGACATAAAAAGACATGGCGCCATCTGCATCACCATCAGTACCGCAGAACTACAACTAAGCTAAATGGTGGAAATAGGAAACTACATGAAAGTTGCTTGTCTCTGAGGCATTATTGGGCCTCAGGGAAAAGCTACAGCTTAGCATGGTCAAAAATAAATGGGATTTAATAAAATTAACCGATCTACAGCAGATGTTATATATACATACATATATATATATATATATATATATATATATATATATATATATATATATATATATATATATATACAGTATATATATATATATATATATATATATATATGAAGAAAAAATATTTAAAAATATTAGAAAGTTATCTTTGTCTGCCAGTTTTGCACCTTACTTTCAGAAGCACTAAATAAGATGCAAAAAGCTGAAGCCAGAGATGAGTTTTAGATTTAGAGATTCATTTTGCACATGGTAAATGTTTAGGTTTGCATGCCCTATGAATCTGTGTGGTTTGGTCATTGCAATATATGATATAAAAGGTTAGCACGCACTGACAGATAAAATTGCAAATAAAATCACTTTGTCCCTTATTTAAAGATCTGCTCAGTACATACAAACCTATTTTAAAGATCAGGCCTATAATCTGCCTGCTTACTGAACAGTGTTCACTTTCCCTTTAAGTTCAAAGCTGAATATTTGCACCTTTAGGAACCTGGAAATTGTTCCCAAAAATGGCCCAGACTTTTAGATTGTCTTACTGATTTCATTTTTTATGGTGGGGATTTTCATGCGATATCACACAGGGAAATAGCCTGTGTGAGGACTCCCCATCAACGGTTAATACCATACTGAGTTGCTTTATGTAAACATCTGACTTCGAAGAAATATCAGGGGGAGAAGGGGGGACATTTTGTTAGGACCACAAACCCCCCTGTTATGCGTTTATGTGTTAGACTGACAATGTACAGCATGAACAACAGAGGTGAAAGAAAAAGATGCATATTTTTAAAAGTTTTCATAAATCTGAAAAAGTTTGGCTTTCATTCATATTTAAAGTTCTGAAATCCACAAATACTTTTCATTTTACTTGACAAATACCTGCTTCCTCTTATTATTCTATAACATGTAATCCCAATAAAGAAAGTTGGTATGCACCAACATGTTAAATGTTTGAAGGGATGAACACTTTATCCAGACAAAACAGCTGTTTGTAAACAGCTGTTCACCAAACTATTTCTGTTCTCTGAAAAAGTCCGGAGGGCATTTCTTTCCAGGTATTAAAACTATTTACTCCTTCTATTTGCATAAACAATCCAGGGTTTCTAAAGTTTTTTTTTTTAATTACCTAAAAGTTGTGGCGTTCATGCAAATTTGAAGAACGGTCAGTCGTACAGGTCATTGTGCTGTATATCTGCCTCTTCGTATGCTGAATATAGCCACACCTCGAATGCAGACCCCATGCCAGTTTTCCCTTGACTGCCAAAAGCGAACCGCTGCGTTCACTGCTGGACTCCCAACAGGAACGTCCAAACAGGTGCTCTCAGCAGTTTGCAGCATGAAGAGCTCCAGATGTGAACATTGTCTCTGCTGTGAAGCTTTGATGGAGCAGTTTGATAAACATACACCAGGAATCTGCAGCATCAGGTCACACTGCAGGGGCAGCTCATTTACAGAATCTATCAGGCTGGAGTCACTTTAAACATTTTCTTTAAAGTGACTCCAGCCTTAATAATGATGATATTATTATCATCATTATTAAATTAACAAGAAGGTGCTGCAGAGGAAGGATAGATAGGAATAGGAAACATTGGGCAACAAAAACAGAAGCAACACTGACAATGAAAAGGTATATGATGGCATGCTTTTATGAATTAAACTGTGTGTTTGATTTTCTTTTCAGTGATGCTAATCACTCTTCTGCATTACGCTCGCGTGATAGAGAGACACCAGAACAGTGTTCTGAATATAGCCAGCCTCTCCACTGGATGGATCTGCGCTGCTGGTCTCACCATGGTGGGAAACTTCCAGGTAACTGACCACCGATGATGTCATAGTTTATCTTTGGACCTTTAGCAGAGAAGCACAGAGCCTGTAAAAATTGTGCTGTGGGGTCACCTTTGCTCCCAGCTGTATCTGTGTCTGTAACCATTCAATGAATGTAAATTAGAGTAACAAAGGTGAGTCGTTCTGAATTCTTCAGGCTTCCAGAAGTCTGCCCAAGATTTAAAGGGTTTAACAGTTTAATTCAAATTGCAATATAAAAATTAAAAGGTATTGAAAGCAAAAGGACAAAGTGAGAAAAATATAATACAGCTCATTTCACCTTTAGGACATTTAAAATGTTTTCCACTTTTGATTTTATATAGATAAAAAAAAAACTAATCTGTTGGAGGGGGAAAAAAAGCTGTAATAACTGTTTACATATTGTAACTCTGCACTAGTGCAAACTACTTCTCTAAGCACCTGCATTCAGTCTACTTGGGTACTTACCTGCTATTTTACATCTTTGTGAATGTGGTAAACATGTAATAAAGCTTTCCTAGTAAGATTTTTTAAACATTAACATCCTTTAGCTAAGGCCACGTTTTGCAAAAAATGTGTAAAATAAATAAACCGACCTCCTTGTATAGATGTACCAGTCAGGATAAGGATTAAACACAGTAATCAATAAGTCCAGACCGTCAGCATTTCACCCGTATTGATAAAGACGTCAACAGTGAAACTGATTAGGAAGACCGTAGAGTCTAAGTATCTTAAGATCAACACAAAATGACCTGTGGTGGTGGCATGCTTTGGTATTGGCTCCATGGTAGTAGATTAAAACGACTGTTTGAACAAGTTTTATTCTGGTTTATCCAGGATTAGAGACCTCTAACTGATACTAGAGTGATATTTAAGCTAGAACTGCCACTGAGATGCATTATTCTTTGTTTAGTACTGGTCGTGACCTATGTTCTACTTATGTCTAGTCTGAAGAGTGTTGCATGATGGAACCTTTCTAAAATAAAAACCTTGCAGGTCTGGGCATAATCTGACAAAACTTATAAGATATCCCATGATCTGATGAAAATACATTTACATTTTTGCAATATTTTTGCATATTGGCAAAATAAAACCATACCCACTGTCAAACATGGCAATTGCAAAAATGTCTTGGATAAAATTAGATGTTTTTTTGTTGTTGTTTGAATCATCACCAGCTCTAAGTCCTAGTCTTTTGGACCCAAATCCATAATATCTGCTAGAAAGCTGGAGATGAGGGAAGATATGTTTTAGCAACATCAGAGGTAAATCTGACAGTTACCTGAAGGGGCCAGTGGACAAAAAAAAAAAGACTTTACATGCTAAAACATTGATAACTTTTGCAGAGCAGCCTCACTTTTTTATGCATGAAGACAACTGATGGATGCTACAGAGGCATTAATGCACGTTATCTTGTGCTCACTTTAAAAAGTGGCTCCTACAAAAGTGCAAAACTATCTAAACATCTATAGAGTTACATCATTTCTGCACAGACTTTAATCTCACTGTTATTCACACCACTTCCGGCTTTTGTGCTGTTGGCTTATTTGGAAGTTGATGTTTGATGTTTTTCTGAAAGACCTTCCAAGTCTGTTGCATAGGGTGATGTTATATAATAATATGGCAGTTGATTAATGTAATTAATATACATTTATTATAAATTTTTGAATTTTTGACCTCATGTCTGGTTACCAAATCATTTAAAATGATTTTTGATGACAAAAAGTAAGAGACTGCAACAAGATTACAAAATACTTCCATAAAATCCTGTCTTTCTTTTGACAATAATAAAACATTTTTCATTATTGTTTCTTTTGACAATCAAATGAAACAATAATAAAAAATGTTTCCCGTGTGCCCAGAAGATATTGGAGGCATGAGAATAGAAGTTTTAAAGATAAAACAGGAACAGATTTTATGTCTCAAAGGCTGCCACTAAATGCTGCAGAGATTGATAACTCTCTCCTATCACATTCCCATGAAGATTCTGGTGTGTGCTGACTGCTGAGCCCATCTAGTGTTCTCCATTGTCCATTCTCTGTAGACCTTCCAAAGTAAATCTTCTTTCATGTTGTTTGCTCAGTCTGAAAACACCCTTGGTGTGGTGGGATTTTAAAAGCAACTTCACTGTAAGGAGTTGAGCATAGCTGTGAGGATAGGCAGATTTACTGAGGCTCATACGTGCCTCCCTTCACTCAGTCATTAGAATTAAGCATCTTGTAGTTTGGGTCCATTTAGACCAAAGGAGTGTCTTATGTCGTGTACAAATTGGTCTTTTAATAAACTTGCTTTTTTGCTTTATGCCCACATTTTTATACTATACATATTCAACTTTGATTATTATAGCAAGCAACTACAAGCAGATTGAACAATTTCTCAATATGTTTATTGAGTATAAAACTAAATAAACAAACCCTGGCTCAAGAAAATCAAAATAGTTTTGTTGTTAAACATGTAAAAAAGGAATCACGAGTCTTGTTTTAGGGTATTGTTTAAATAAGAAGGTGTTATACTGCAACTCTCATTTGTCTGACTACATGTAATCTTGTTAAGACCCAAAAACAAATTATTTTTATTTTATTTTGAAAGACTCCTCCAATTAATTATATAAATAATTATTCAAAATCACTTCATAATCTGATTTCCTATTTAATAAAGTTTGCGTTGTTATTCACTGCTCAAAGTTAACTGTTGAGATGCTTATTCTTATGATACATGATGCTAGAATCTGTTGTTTAACTTTTGCATTATTAGAAGTAAAAGTGGCAGCAGTATTAAAATTTAGCAATCTTTGTAGCTATAAGTAGCTTTTAAATACCCTAAACTGCAGTCTTAACTCACTATGTGATGTCTAATCAGATTGCTTAATGCAATGGCAAAATAAAAACGAAGAAGGCTCATAGCAAGTAAAGTTTATTTTTATGTCTCTTTAGAATAAAATTATTTGTTCTATTTCAGGTGGATTTTGCCAAAGTTCTCCATTATATTGGAGCTGGGGTTGCCTTCCCATCAAGTTTGCTGTTTGCGTGTTTCCAAGCGGCGCTAACCTACAGACTGGCTAAAACCCAGGAGGAGTACTGGGTGGGTCACATACGAGCAGGGATGGCTCTGCTAGCACTAATCACACTGGTGCTCAGTATCCTTTGTGTGTAATTTTACATTTTCCTCCAATTTCTGCCTCTTCTTGAGCCGTTTGATCAACAGATTTTGTTGCTAAGACTCTTTTTGTGGTCAAGTTATACAGCAGATATTCTTTTATTTATTTATTTTTTAATCATCCGATACTGCAGTGTTAAATACTTTGAAAGAAAAGAAACAAAATCCTAACACTATCATTGCTGCTTCAGAGATAATTAACCTCTTTTAACATAACCCACTGATGGAGAACTAACTGCTTCACATACAAGTAAAACAATATTAAAATTTAATAAATGAAAAATTATTAACTTTCTTCATTGTGCTTTTGCACAAGTGACATATAGAGAACTTTTCTAATGTCATCCTGAGCTGTCTAATCCTTCAGGGTCTATATTTTTACAACTTACAGTTAAAGTTAGATTTGAAATAAATTCTCTTGCAAGTAGGGGTGTGGGAAAAAAATCAATTTGGCAATACATCACGATTTTCGGCTGCCTGATAATATCGATCTTTCAGTTCCTATTATTCATTAAAAAAAAATTAAAAAACAAAATTTTTTACCTAACAATGATGGAATAGGGGCTACCTCTGCACCGCCACTCTGGCAGATCAAGCTGTGGAGTCCTTTTCCTGTGCGTCACAGCACCATATCTGTAGTTGAGGCAGTAACAGTGATGTGGACTAACTCAAACCCAAACAACATGGATACCAAAATAACTAAATGATCAATATCGTCTGATGATCATTTACAGTACTTGCTTTTTATCCATTAATCTAATTTTCATTGTTGGGAAAAATATCACAATATATAGTGATATCACAATATCGTGATAATATATTGTGACTCAAGTATCGTGGTATGTATCGTATCGCAACACCTATGCCAATACTCACCCCTACTTGCAACTCAGGAGAGTTTAGCTTAAAGTGGTGCAGTGCCAGCTGATCTGGAATATGCTCAAACCAGGCTAAGATAGCAGTTGTTATTGCCATCTCAGATAAAATGGCCTTGGATGAGATTTATGTAACTTTATGGATTACTGGTTTGTTTGAGATAATCAACTCTCCTTAACCCTACCATTACCAGGTGGAGTTTTTTTCTGCCAGGAGAGTTTCGTCCTGCAGCACACCTCTGCCATCTTCGAGTGGGTCTACTGCATGATCATCATGCTCTTCTATGGGACGTTTGCGTTTGAATTTGGGGGCATATCAGCTGACACGCTGATTGCCCTCTCGAGAGGAGGGGGACTTTCCAGCTTTTCCCTCTCTGGGCACAAACCGGAGATCAGTGGGGGATCCAGCCACCTCCAGGCAGAAAACCTGTCCGTCCTGTAACTGAAAGGTGCTGGATGTCTCTGTGTAAAACACAGAAGACCAAAGTTAGGTTTATGTTGGACATTCAGTGTCTCAGAGCCAATGGCACTAAATAACACTTTTTTCTCTATTTGTTGCAATTTTTTTACATTGCAATAAAATTGGATATCTGTGTTTCAGACACTCCCTTGGTGAGCAGTTGCTGACTTGTCCAATGCCTGGGGAGCTTTATCCAGATAAAGACCCTAAATGGCTTAACTGCTCTGCTATAAAAATGCACGATATAAGTTCTTTGCTGAAGACAGAGGCCGTTACGATTTACACGTGGACATTCCTCAGTGTTTGTTTTATTTCCTCCTTATATAATGCTCACCCCTTGAATCCTCAGCTGGAGTCGCTTTCATCTGAACAAACGTCTTGAAAATGTGCCTTTAGAAGTTTCTCAGAGTTTAGATGTTCAGACTCAGCTCCTCTATACTGTTTTCATTCAGAAAGTTCTGTTACATCACCAGTTTTTAATCCTTTCCAGTCACTGTAAGGTGAGTTTTTTTTTTTTTTTTTTTTTTTTGACTAAACTTTCAGACAATAGGTGGATGTAACTGGGTGCCAAGAATAATTTTCTTTTATCTTAAGTGGATTGTCCACAAAAATATATACCATAGTGGTGTTCATGGCAAACAGCTCATCTATTCAATGTCTTAGTTTATTATATGCAAGTTATTGCAACATATTGCAGAGATAGCTGCCTCATTTTTGTATATAAGCTCAGCTCGGTTGTATATTTGATCTCATCAGCTTTTTTATCAAAAAAGGTAGTTTAAGCAGCATATGAGAAAATAATGCAGTTTTCTATATCCTACCGAAATATGTTCAATTCAATTCAGATTTATTTATATAGCACCAATTCACAAAACATGTCATCTGAAGGCACTTTACAGAGACAATTCAACCAGATCATACTTTAAAGGTCTCATATTGTGGATCTTGGCGGTTGTTAGTATGCAATGCAAACCTCCTAAGTTACTTACTGAGTTGAATCCTGTTGTAGATTGTGGGGATGGACTGTTATTTGGCTCCACTAGGAAGGGAGCAAACTGTTCTTTGAAAAAATTTAAATTGAACTTTATTGATCTCACAATGGAGAACTTTCTGCAATTAAACAATTAATTTTAAGGAGCACTGGGCTGCCACTGTGCAGCACCTGGGAGGGTTAAGGGTCTTGCTCAGAGACCCAGAGTGGCAGTTCGTGGGAGTGGGTTTCAAACTCACAACCTCAGGATTCCAATGCCCTAACCACTAGGCCACCACTCCCTTAAAGCAATTGTGAAGCAAATCAAGTTCAGGAAGCACCTTTGTTTTTGGCTGGCATTGGGTATAAACTATTCCACACTGAAGTGTGTGTCTTGTTGTGTATTGAGCCTCTATTAAAAGGTTAGATCAAATCCAGTTGTGGAGATTCCTTTTTTCTACGATATAACACATATTACTTTATAACAGAATTGCAATATTTGTACTTCCTTTAGTTTTTCATAGATAGAAGGATAGAAGAATAGAATAGGATAGAATAGAATTGTCACGGTTTGTTTGGAGGTTTTTAATGAGGACCCAGGTGCAGAGGCTGACAGGCAGAGGTGAGCTCTTAAAAGGTTGGATTAAAGATCAGGCAGCAAAAACAGGAATCCAAAAATCCAACTTAAAAATGTTAAACAAAAACAGGTATCCAAAAATCCTACATAAAAATCAAACACAAACCAGAACCATTGAGACATTAAGGGAAAACCATCAAGGAGCCAGGGTGAGAAAAGGTAAGACAAGGAACCAGCAAAGAGGGACTGCAGAGGGAGTGTATTTATGGCTGACTGAACAAAGCTAGGACTAATGAGCTGATAAGGAGCAGGTGTGACTAGAGTTGATGAGGAAGCCGAGGGAAAATAACACAAGGGGGCAACAGAGGACAGACAGAAAAACCTAAGTAACTAAAATGAATCCAGACACACGGCTAGACTTGAAACTGAAAACTTAGAGAAAAACAACAGAACCAAGATCGTTACAAGAATAGAAAAGAATAGAACAGAATTGAATTGAATTTAAAATCCCTTTATTGTCCCACAATGGGGAAATTCTGGTGTTTAAAGCAGCAAAAAGATTACAGAAAAATGTGGACCTTAGAAAAATGTATAAGAATAACCTACTTGTGAAGAGTTAAACGATAAACAATATAATAATGTACTGTGAAGTATTTTTACAATATAAAACTGTGCACCTTAAGAAAAAAAACAATATACAGCTATGGACATTTTTTACAGTACTGGATATTTGAAAATGGCAGCGAGATCAGAAATGTTCAAAATGACAGCAGCATGTTATTTAACTGACTAAGATAGAAACTATACAAACTCAGGATGAATGTAACATCAGCATGAATGAAAGAATCAAAATTGTGCACATACTATCGATGTATGATATATTGTTGTTGGCATCAGCTGTTATTAGTCACTTTTTATACATTAATGTTTTTGAGCCCTTTATAAATAATGTACTATAAGGTATCAGTCTAACGATCTAAATATCAACATCAGTGTATTTTGGTTCTCTTGTGTCTTCAGCAGCAGGAAGGCATTCAATAAATACATAGAAGTACCTAATGGAAGCTTTCAGGTCGCCTAACTGCATGTCCATCAGCCACCACAAATAGAGTGTCCCTACCAACTTGTATCACAAAGTTACACCCTTAAAACCAGAACAGGGAGAAGTTAAAGGTAATGAAATAAGCTAAAAGCTCTTTAGATGGGGCAATAGCCATATCGATTCCATTTGAAAGGGGAAGGAAAATCATTTAAGAGTAAAGAAACAGAAATGTGGCAAAAAGGGTTGAATAATGTGGAGAAAAAAATGTGTTTGTATAACAATATATTGTAAAATCAATATTAGTGACAAATATTAGTGAGAAAAATAGATGGGAAGAAATAATAATGACTGGATTAAGATTAGGTCATACGTATCTAAATTAAATTATATATTTAACTGGTAAAAAGAAATATTGATAAATGTGAGGGAGGTAGACGGAAATAAACAGTATAAAGGATGAAATTTAAACAAAATAATATAATGGCAGGCCATGAATGGATTCTGAAAGGATTACTGGGGCTGGAGGGTAACGAAATGGGCATGTATTCCATAAAGCATGTATTTATCTTTATGAAAAATAGAATGTAGGGATGTGTTCAGAAGATAGTAGGAAAAAGAAGAAATGGAAGACGAAATAGGACGAGTGATAACAAGGTTAGGATTTGGGCATACAGGACTTAATTATACACTTTTCAACATTCAAAAGCATACTACTGGCAAATGTGATTACTTCGGAAAATATGAAACAATGGGACGTGTAACTGGAATGTCATGAATATGAAAGCGAGAGAAGATATATGAGGAGAGAGTTTGACTGTATTAAGGAAAAGATACATTTATTAGACATTTTGAGGAAGAATTTACATATACATACATATACAAATAATTATTTTGATTTTTAAAGAAAACTAAATTATTTCCTAGAATTTGATTATAAAGAGGGTGAATGTGTGTATGATATATATATATATATATATATATATATATATATACATATATATAAATTCTATTTTTTCCCCCAGAATTTATATATGTTTATTAGTACATCGCCCATCACGAACCACACTCCACACCAGTAAATGGCAGTAATGATACTAAATGTTTGTTGCCAACCGCCAATAAATGCAACAAGAAGAAGAAGAACGGGGACTGTGAGCCCAGGTTGCTATACACTCGTGTACAATAGGTGGCGGTATGCACTTTATAGGTGCTTACGATCCGCAGTAATAGAAAAGAAGAAGAAGAACCGACTGCTTCCCCTGCTATAGATGTCTTTAGCCCTCTACAGCCAGCTTCTAGTGGATCCTATGGCCGCAGTGATGCCTCGCAGGATCCCCGGGGCCCCTGTCTGTCTGTGCGTCCTCTGCGGGCTTCCTGCCGCGGGAAAGTCAACGCTGTCCCGCAAGATTCTTGGTACCGTTGCGGAGTGCGGCTGGAGAGCGGCAGTGGTCTCCTACGATGATCTAATCCAGGAGCAGGCTTATTACACACAGATGGAGGAGGAGGTTGGTGTTAAAATCAAATATATGGGAGCGTGGATAGTTGGTTGAACTTTAGTGGAGATTCAGGATTTAAACTAGGAGTTTGTTACGGGTGCGCACTTACAATTTGGACACTTTCAGTGTTTTTTTGTTTTGTTTTGTTTTACCATAAACATTATTTTTTGTAATTTGGTTATTATTTTTCAACAAACAACTGCAATAAAAATATGCATTCTTTCGAGTTGTCTAAATGTGCGGATTTTAATCAATGATCTTGGAATCTGTTGGTCTTTTCTAGCACTCTAACTGGAAGTCCCACAGACAAGCAGTGTTGCAGTGCATCGAGCAGTTTTTGGAGCGGCCTGAAGTGTTCGGGGAGATGCCGAGCAGCCCTCTTATCAATGGAAGTGCCTGGCAAAAATGTGTTAGCACTCTACTTCAGCCTGAAGGGTTAAATAGAGATGGGATGCCATTGCTTCTCCTGTTAGATGACAACTTTTACTACCCAAGCATGAGATATGAAGTGTATCAACTTGCAAGAAAACGTACGAAGTCTTTGTCTAAAGAACTAGGCCGAGCTCAATTTGTGGCAGCGTGTAGTGACACTTCTGGTGGCAGGTTGGGCTGCCACAACGTAGTACTTGCAGCTGCTACTAGGGTGACATTCTCTAGTGGCAGAGACTGTCACTATAGTGGCAGCTGCCAGTACTACGCCGCAGGCAGCCTGACCTGCCACTAGAGTGACAGTCTATCAGTACTGCGTGGCAGATAGGCAGATGAACTCTGTAAAAGGTTTAATGCAGTTTATTAAGCAATAACATCACAATATTAAAACAACAATCTACTTAGATGCACTTTAACTTTGTTAAAGTACATCTTTAACTTTGGGGCGGCAGTAAATGCGGGAGCTTATCAGGCAGCCTAGTGGCAGGTGCTCATACTACGCCGTGGCAGCCCAACCTGCCTCCGGAAGTGTCACAACAAACTGCCACAAATTGAGTTTGCTGTCTCTCCTAAAGAATATGCTCTACGGGGATTTTGAGGAGGCATTTTAACTCATGTCAATTGTGGTTCCAGTTTTTCTAGGTTTCTGCCAGGTGTTTCTGCAGTGTGATTTAGAGACCTGCATCAGGAGAAACCAAAGTAGGCCTGGACCCATTCCCGTTAAAGTGATCATGGAGATGGAGAAGCGTTTGGAATCTCCTAACCCACAAAGGAATCTGTGGGAATCCCAAAGCATCTTGCTCGACTCCACAAATGATGTGACCAAATGTGACATGTAAGACAGCAGAATGAAGTGTTTTTGGCCCTAATTAGTTCAAAGATGCTTAATGAAGACTTTTTCCCGGTTTATCTTCCTTTGTGACTTTATACCAGCCAGAGAGTAATTGAGTTGATTTCGACGGCACTAACCAATCCATTGAGTCCAGCTGAAGATAACTCTGAAAAAAAGGTGCGTGTGTGTTTCTCAAATGAAGAGAAAAACAGGAAGCTGAAAATAAATGATGTGGATTTTCAAAAAAATTATTTTATGGATATTGCAGGAAGCTGATCGTCTGAAATGTGCCAAGAGCGTGGTCCATCAGGCGGACCAGGCCTGCCGGCGTCTGATATCAGAGGCCATGCAGGCTGCCAGAGGTCAGCTGGGACCTTTCCCTTAAAAACATTAGCTAAATGTATTTTTTTCTGTCACTGTTCATAAAAATGACAAGATTCTGCTTTTATTTGTAGAACATCAGGTTCCTCCTGGAGATATGCGGGTTCTGGCTGCTCGGCTGAACGAATGCAAAGGGACATTCCTTCACGACCTGCGGAAACACTTCCTGCAGGAGGTGGTTTTCCTTCAGGAGGAGGACATCAGTGTGGAGCAGGTGGTGCAGAGAGCACTGAGGAGGGATTTCCATGACAAAAAGGATGAGATCCTCTTAAACATAATGAGAAACCAGAAAACATAATTTTTCTAGCACCATTTCAAAGGTTTATAATGAATGTGTAATGCTTCTATATATTTAAATCAAAATAAACTGTATTTTTGCTAAATGTTTTCTCTTAAGTTAGTGTGACAATCCACTGAAAAATGATGTAGGTTGAAGTAATTTATTTCTTTGCAAACCACTGTTTTTTATCTAATTTTTGTATATTTTCTAAACCTACAAGACAAGGGCTGCAAATTGTAGCCTCTGCTCCTAGCTCCTATTTCTTAACATTTTGCAGAAAAACTATCCCAGGACAGATATGCACATGGATGATACGATTTAAAACCAGGACTAACGCTCCAAATGAGGAATAAAATAAACATTTGCATATGTCACACACAATATGTTGAGAAAATGAATGTATTTTTGTTAAACTGAGGTGAACTGTGCCTATGTGTCCTCCCAACAGGTCTATATAACTAATGAACTTTAGGTAGGAAGCATCCTACTTCCTTTTTCCTACCTCCTTCCTTACTGCTAGCACTGTTCAGCCACTTCTGCTTTTGCTTAAGTCTTATGTTACCAATTTCCTTCATTCGAATTCAGCTGATCCTCTCTGAGTCATATTTATGTTGCAGGAAAATGGAACGATGTGGACTCCATTTAAAAATTATTTAATTGAATTTATTTGAAATGAATTGTTAGTGAGCTTTCTGAGATTTTATTTCCTTTTATTTTTTATTCCTGGCACCAATTTAAAGTTGCATTATTCTTAATTTTAGGGATGATGGTTTGATGCTGCAATAAAAAATGGCCGTTTTATTTTTATTTAAGGCGTTTTTTTTGTATGTAAAATAAAATGTGAATACTGTTTTGGTCTTTTTTTGTAGAGAATTAAACGTGAAACAGCTTTCTCATTGTGAAATATTGATCAGAAAAAAAGAAACTCAATCAATTAAAAAAAAAACTTTGCATTTCAAACTTTGCTGCATTTTGTTCATTTCACAAAATGAAATATTTCAGCAGTCAAACAATGCTGCAGACCATGTGGAGACTAGAAAAGTGTTTTTTTTTTTAATACAGTTTTTAAAAAAAAAAGTAAAACTGGAAAGCTTGATATACTGTATCTACCCCATGCATGCTTAGTGCTAGTATTAAATGCACGCCTAACGCTGACCGACTTATCTTGGCTTTTAACATCGCAGTGCCATACCAACCGATCCATACCTTAATTAAGTTGGCTTTTCTTTTATGTAATGGATTAACTCAAATTAGAGCATAAATATGAAGTTAAAAGGAGAATAAGACTTTCTTCCTACTTAAAAAAAAAAAAACACCTGGAAAGTAGCAGGCACTGTCATTAACCCCTTTTCTAACAAAGATTTGTATAAAGGAGCATCTTTCAACTGATGCATCACATTTTGTTGGTCATTTGCTGAAAGAAAGTAAACCCAAAACAAATGATTTCCCTTGATGTTTCTAAATTTTATCATCATAACCGATGGAGCTGTCACGTCTTTCGAGTGTAATAGATGCCTGAGTCCTTATATTACTTTTTATGTTGTCCACGGGCAAAATGACATGCAAAATTGTATTTGTCCATGCACATGTGACCACAGACGTTGCATTGGAATGGATGTTCGTAACCATGGCAGCCCATGTGAATCGTATAGATGATGTTATCCGAAAAGCTGATTTCACAATGCTGACATCTGTGGAGGATTTGGTCTTCTTCGCTGGGAGCGTTTGCAGTAGGAGTTGGAGTGCTTGCTTGGCTGTTGCTAACGCTGCCACAGAACGTGTTGATGTTGGTCTCCAAGCCACATCCAGACACATGACTGCAGCTTCTGTGACATGAGCTTGGGGATTCCTCTCGAGGTGGAGATGTCTGCACACCGTTTGAGCACAAGACCACCTGATCCACAAGGATCGGTTTCTCGTCCTTTAAGGACTGCCTGTCAGGGGATGCTGGACTTTGAAACTCAGGGTCAGGGCTGGTGGACTGACCTGCAAGTGCAGAAAGCTGATCAAGTGGATCTCTACAGCCATTTGCACCACTGCTCTGACCTTCATTCTTGTCCACCTTAGGAGGGTGGTTGTATTCCCTGCCATTCAGCTGGTGGATTTTATGTGATAAGTCATTCAAATTGTCAGACTTTGGCACAACGGCTGGATTGAGGTTGATCAAAGGCCGACGGCCGAAGCCCAGCGAGCCGGCCCTTTTCTGCAGAGGGCTCAGCATCCTCTTGTTGGAGAAAGATGAACGTACCACCCTGGTGGGCAGGAGCTTGTGGCGGCGGCGGCGATGGTGTGACAGGTTGCTGCGGTCGCTGCATCGGAAGGGGCAGAGGTCACACTTATAGGGCTTTTCTCCAGTGTGGGAGCGCATGTGTGCCTCCAAATGGCGCTCGTATGCAGACGCAAACGGGCACAGCTGGCAGCGGTGAGGCTTTTCACCTGTGTGAAAGGAATAAATCCACACTTAACTGGGCAACAGAAGTAATAACACTCAATAGTGAGCAGAATGGCTTCATTAATAGCATATAACACAGTCACTGGCTGCACAGTTATTGGTAGCCCTAACAATTTCTTTGTAATATGTAAAAGTGTGTTTTTTTTTGTTGTTGTTGTTGTTGTTTTTTTACTCCGATCAGAATATTTTGCCTATCAGAGAGCCTTTGGACAAACACAGGAGTGATTAATGTTGGACACCATGAGCAATGTGAAGTATGCTCTAGGATCCGTGATGCTGTGGGCCTATTTTTTTAATCCTTTTTAAAACACATTTTAAAAGTATATGTCAGTAAAAAACAAATAAGTCTTTCTTAATTGAAAACATTTACCTTAATGAACACAGAAGTGCTTTTTATCTTTACAAGTAATGCCAATCAATTCAGCCTTTACTGCAAAGTTATCGCTCTGTTATAAACATCTAGGGTGTTGAAATGTAATAGGAGCTCCGACCTGTGTGGATGCGGATGTGCTCAATCAAACGAGCCATGCCCTTGTTGGCATAGCTGCAGTAGCTGCACTTGTATTTCCCATCACAGGTTCTTTCCAGACCATCTGCTTGCAGATCTGATCCATCCTCCAAAGGCAGGCTCACCTCCACTGAAGGGGGGTCCGAGACATTCTGCTCACATCTGGGGTCAACTGCAGACAAATACACGTACTGATATAACTTTAACATATAAATATTTGGGAAGCACATATTAACCCTCGTTTGCATTCTGGTACTCACTACCTTGAAGCTGCTCCGTTGTTTCTTTTCCTCCACAAACTGACCCCGAGATCATGTTGACATGCTGAGTTTGCTGAGTCAGGTACTCTTGAAACTCTTTCACAAAATCCACAGGTTCAGTCTTGATCTCCTCCATGCTTGGATGTTTCTGTTCAACCTGAAGGAACTTCCAGAGATTCATAGAAGGAAACCTGCTGCAGCTGCTCTTATAATCACCACTAGTTATCACTAGCAGCATAGCTGATATGCCCAGGCTGTTTCATCATCTATCTGACTTTGTTCTATAACAATTAGGCATAAATAACACCTTAACCTGTGATCCAATTTCACGTATCAGCTTCTAATGCTCGGCACAAGGAAATAAGGCTCATGGTTGCTAGGTATCGGCGCTACCATAGCATTTCCTAAGCTCGCACGATAATGTCACCGCCATGTTGTGAGTGGCAGATATTATTAATTAACAATTACAAACACGTTTACTAACACGTCCTTCACGACCCTTTTAAAACGAGCATAATAGGTTCACATACATTATTTGCATATAGCTTTTAATGTTTATTCAAAAGAAAGTAAAATGGTAGGAGGAACTAAAGCCTTTTATTTCATAAACAGATGCATTGATGCTGTATTTTCTTTCTTAAAGCAATATTTTTTTTGTCTTTGCTGCTTTTTAACGTAAAGCTTTTCCTTTAGTTTTGACATAATGTGAAACCCTTTTATTAAATCATACTTCTGTAGTTTTCAAAGAAATTTCGCCACACATAATATGGCAGACGTACGGTTTACGACGCCGCACTGCTACGTCAACAGAATTGTTGCCTTCGCTTGTAAATAGAAAATAAGGTTAAAAGAAAATATCAATATATATCAGAACGTTTATGTTTACGAAAAAATTGACAGGTATATTTATATTGATTTATTATCGTGATGTTTTGTCGTTTAAAGTAAGTACATTAGACATTTTGGCAAGAATTTGTAATCTTTGAGTCAAACGTTTCAGTTTTCAAGGCTCCGCGAAGGCATCATCAACTCTCTTGGTCGCAGTTTCATAACAAACAATGGCTGCCCCGTTGGTCAGGGTTTTCTCAAAGGTGAGACACTTATGATGTTGGGTCCTTATGAATAAAACTCTCATCTAACGGAAAAAGCAATTTTCTACCTTATTTATTCATAGTTTCCAAGTTTCTAACCCAGCTAGCTTATTAGACCGTAGATGCTAACCGTTGCTAAACGATAAACCAACGTCTTTGATAGCATGACAACTGGGTATAAATCTAACGTTTCCTCTCCCGTTGGCTGCCAGTCCCTCAGACAGTTCTCTCGGCCATCATGGGGAGCATGTCAGTCCGGATTAAGGAGCAGGACAACCTCTGCCCAGGCGGTGGCTTCGAACCAGGCAGGTGGAGATGCGTCCTTCCCTCCTCTTCAGACATACTCAGAGGAGGAGAGCATGATGAGGGACGCAGGTGAGCTGCACAGCTGCCTCTATGCTACTGCAGACTGCTGGATCCAGAACTTCATCACTAATTAAACTTTTTTTGTTGTTGTTGTTGCTTATTTGCAGTGAGGAAATATGCACAGGAGCGCATCGCCCCGTTTGTGGCGACGATGGATGAAAACTCTGCCATGGATGAAGAAGTCATTAAATCCCTATTTGAGCAGGGGGTAGGTACAGCAGCATCTTGATCAACTCAGAACATATGGAAATAACTAAGAGGTTAATTCTGTTCACCGCGGTGAAGTTAGTTTTACGTTGGATATTCGACAGACATTCAAACCGCTTCTTCCTCCGGTTAATTCTCTTCTCTCCCACGGGAAAACCTCTCCTTTTCTCCGGGTACACTGCGATCGGAGGAAGCCGCTCCAACACTTCCAGTGCACCCTTGTTAGAGAATTTACAGTAAAAACACGGCGAGTGAAAACGGCTACATTGTGTACCAACTTCCTGTTTTCAAAATAAAACTGTAGGCTTACATTTTGAAGCCCAGAAGCTGTCACACTAGAATATTTATATTTGTTGTATTTACAAAAACATTATACATGTTTAGAGATTTCATATTTAAACTAAATGCTGTATCTCATTAAACCAGTCTAGTACCATGAGTTCTCATAAATTTTGTGTCAATCCATCACAGAAACTGGAACATATTCAGCAAAACTGCCAATATCTACACATAGATACCTGGAAGCAATTGAGCAAAAATGCTAATATTTCATTATAAAAATTAATAAAAAAAATGAAGGGCGTAACTTTTGTAGACGATGGAGTGCTATGATTCAATATTGATTTTGAGTCAATTGATCACATTACCTGGAAGCTATTGAGCAAAAATGCTAATATTTCCACATAAAAATTAATAAAAAAATATTAGAAATTTAAAATGAAAAAATAAAGGGCGTAACTTTTGAAGATGATGGAGTGCTATGATTCAATATTGATTTTGAGTCAATTGATCACATTACCTGGAAGCTATTGAGCAAAAATGCTAATATTTCCATATAAAAATTAATAAAAAAATATTAGAAATTTAAAATGTAAAAAAAAAGGGCGTAACTTTTGAAGATGATGGAGTGCTATGATCCAATATTGATTTTGAGTCAATTGATCACATTACCTGGAAGCTATTGAGCAAAAATGCTAATATTTCATTATAAAAATTTATAAAAAAAAACATTAAAAACTTAAAATGTAAAAATAAAGGGCGTAACTTTTGAAGATGATGGAGTGCTATGATTCAATATTGATTTTGAGTCAATTGATCACATTACCTGGAAGCTATTGAGCAAAAATGCTAATATTTCATTATAAAAATTAATAAAAAAATATTAGAAACTTAAAATGTAAAAAATAAAGGGCGTAACTTTTGAAGATGATGGAGTGCTATGATTCAATATTGATTTTGAGTCAATTGATCACATTACCTGGAAGCTATTGAGCAAAAATGCTAATATTTCCACATAAAAATTAATAAAAAAATATTAAAAACTTAAAATGTAAAAAAAAAGGGCGTAACTTTTGAAGATGATGGAGTGCTATGATTCAATATTGATTTTGAGTCAATTGATCACATTACCTGGAAGCTATTGAGCAAAAATGCTAATATTTCATTATAAAAATTAATAAAAAACTATTAGAAATTTAAAATGTAAAAAATAAAGGGCGTAACTTTTGTAGATGATGGAGTGCTATGATTCAATATTGATTTTGAGTCAATTGATCACATTACCTGGAAGCTATTGAGCAAAAATGCTAATATTTCCACATAAAAATTAATAAAAAAATATTAAAAACTTAAAATGTAAAAAAAAGGGCGTAACTTTTGAAGATGATGGAGTGCTATGATTCAATATTGATTTTGAGTCAATTGATCACATTACCTGGAAGCTATTGAGCAAAAATGCTAATATTTCATTATAAAAATTTATAAAAAAATATTAAAAACTTAAAATGTAAAAAAAAAAGGGCGTAACTTTTGAAGATGATGGAGTGCTATGATTCAATATTGATTTTGAGTCAATTGATCACATTACCTGGAAGCTATTGAGCAAAAATGCTAATATTTCATTATAAAAATTAATAAAAAAATATTAAAAACTTAAAATGTAAAAAAAAAGGGCGTAACTTTTGAAGATGATGGAGTGCTATGATCCAATATTGATTTTGAGTCAATTGATCACATTACCTGGAAGCTATTGAGCTAAAATGCTAATATTTCATTATAAAAATTAATAAAAAAATATTAAAAACTTAAAATGTAAAAAAAAAAGGGCGTAACTTTTGAAGATGATGGAGTGCTATGATTCAATATTGATTTTGAGTCAATTGATCACATTACCTGGAAGCTATTGAGCAAAAATGCTAATATTTCATTATAAAAATTAATAAAAAAATATTAGAAATTTAAAATGTAAAAAAGGGCGTAACTTTTGAAGATGATGGAGTGCTATGATTCAATATTGATTTTGAGTCAATTGATCACATTACCTGGAAGCTATTGAGCAAAAATGCTAATATTTCCACATAAAAATTAATAAAAAAATATTAAAAACTTAAAATGTAAAAAAAAAGGGCGTAACTTTTGAAGATGATGGAGTGCTATGATTCAATATTGATTTTGAGTCAATTGATCACATTACCTGGAAGCTATTGAGCAAAAATGCTAATATTTCCACATAAAAATTAATAAAAAAATATTAGAAATTTAAAATGTAAAAATAAAGGGCGTAACTTTTGTAGACGATGGAGTGCTATGATTCAATATTGATTTTGAGTCAATTGATCACATTACCTGGAAGCTATTGAGCAAAAATGCTAATATTTCATTATAAAAATTAATAAAAAAATATTAAAAACTTAAAATGTAAAAAAAAAGGGCGTAACTTTTGAAGATGATGGAGTGCTATGATTCAATATTGATTTTGAGTCAATTGATCACATTACCTGGAAGCTATTGAGCAAAAATGCTAATATTTCCACATAAAAATTTATAAAAAAATATTAGAAATTTAAAATGTAAAAAAAAGGCGTAACTTTTGAAGATGATGGAGTGCTATGATTCAATATTGATTTTGAGTCAATTGATCACATTACCTGGAAGCTATTGAGCAAAAATGCTAATATTTTATTATAAACATTAATAAAAAACTATTAGAAATTTAAAATGTAAAAACTAAAGGCGTAACTTTTGAAGATGATGGAGTGCTATGATTCAATATTGATTTTGAGTCAATTGATCACATTACCTGGAAGCTATTGAGCAAAAATGCTAATATTTCCACATAAAAATTAATAAAAAAATATTAAAAACTTAAAATGTAAAAAAAAGGGCGTAACTTTTGAAGATGATGGAGTGCTATGATTCAATATTGATTTTGAGTCAATTGATCACATTACCTGGAAGCTATTGAGCAAAAATGCTAATATTTCCACATAAAAATTAATAAAAAAATATTAGAAATTTAAAATGTAAAAATAAAGGGCGTAACTTTTGTAGACGATGGAGTGCTATGATTCAATATTGATTTTGAGTCAATTGATCACATTACCTGGAAGCTATTGAGCAAAAATGCTAATATTTCCACATAAAAATTAATAAAAAATATTAAAAACTTAAAATGTAAAAAAAAAGGGCGTAACTTTTGAAGATGATGGAGTGCTATGATTCAATATTGATTTTGAGTCAATTGATCACATTACCTGGAAGCTATTGAGCAAAAATGCTAATATTTCATTATAAAAATTAATAAAAAAAATATTAGAAAACTTAAAATGTAAAAAAAAAGGGCGTAACTTTTGAAGATGATGGAGTGCTATGATTCAATATTGATTTTGAGTCAATTGATCACATTACCTGGAAGCTATTGAGCAAAAATGCTAATATTTCATTATAAAAATTAATAAAAAAAATATTAAAAACTTAAAATGTAAAAAAAAAGGGCGTAACTTTTGAAGATGATGGAGTGCTATGATTCAATATTGATTTTGAGTCAATTGATCACATTACCTGGAAGCTATTGAGCAAAAATGCTAATATTTCATTATAAAAATTAATAAAAAAAATATTAAAAACTTAAAATGTAAAAAAAAAGGGCGTAACTTTTGAAGATGATGGAGTGCTATGATTCAATATTGATTTTGAGTCAATTGATCACATTACCTGGAAGCTATTGAGCAAAAATGCTAATATTTCCACATAAAAATTAATAAAAAAATATTAGAAATTTAAAATGAAAAAAGGGCGTAACTTTTGTAGACGATGGAGTGCTATGATTCAATATTGATTTTGAGTCAATTGATCACATTACCTGGAAGCTATTGAGCAAAAATGCTAATATTTCATTATAAAAATTAATAAAAAAATATTAGAAACTTAAAATGTAAAAAAAAAGGGCGTAACTTTTGAAGATGATGGAGTGCTATGATTCAATATTGATTTTGAGTCAATTGATCACATTACCTGGAAGCTATTGAGCAAAAATGCTAATATTTCATTATAAAAATTAATAAAAAAATATTAAAAACTTAAAATGTAAAAAAAAAGGGCGTAACTTTTGAAGATGATGGAGTGCTATGATCCAATATTGATTTTGAGTCAATTGATCACATTACCTGGAAGCTATTGAGCAAAAATGCTAATATTTCATTATAAAAATTTATAAAAAAATATTAAAAACTTAAAATGTAAAAAAAAAGGGCGTAACTTTTGAAGATGATGGAGTGCTATGATTCAATATTGATTTTGAGTCAATTGATCACATTACCTGGAAGCTATTGAGCAAAAATGCTAATATTTCATAATAAACTACAGAGGAATCTGTAGTTTAATGTCTGGTAATGTCTATTCCGGGGTTCTGGAAAGGAAGGTCTGTCGGATAGTCAAATATCGGATTCAGAAGGAGCAGTGTGGTTCTCGCCCTGGCCGTGGAGCACTGGATCAGCTCTACACCCTCAGCAGGATTCTGGAGGGTGCATGGGAGTTTGCCCAACCCGTCTACATGTGTTTTCTGGATCTGGAGAAGGCATTCAAACGTGTCCCTCGGGGGGTCCAGTGGGGGGTACTCCGGGAGTAAGGAGTATATGCCCTTTAATAGGGGCTGTTAGGTCTCTGTATGACCGGTGTCAGAGCCTGGTCCGCATTGCTGGCAGTAAGTCGGACTCGTTTCTGGTGAGGGTTGGACTCCGCCAAGGTTGTCCTTTGTCACCGATTCTGTTCATAACTTTTATGGACAGAGTTTCTAGGCGCAGCCAAGGTGTTAAGGGGATCTGTCTTGGTGGCCTTAGGATTGCATCTCTGTTATTTGCAGATGATGTGGTTCTGTTGGCTTCATCAGGGCGTGATCTACAGCTCTCTTGAGCGGTTCACAGCCGAGTATGAAGTGGCCGGGATGAGGAGCAGTGCCTCTAAATCCGAGACCATGGTCCTGAGCCTTAAAAGGGTAGAGTGCCTTCTCCGGGTGGGGGAGGATGTACTGCCCCTAATGGAGGAGTTTAAGTATCTTGGGGTCTTGTTCACGAATGAGGGGAAGATGGAGCGGGAGATCGACTGGCAGATTGGTGCGGCGTCTGCTGTGAAGCGTGCGCTATACTGGTCTGTGGTGGTGAAGACAGAGCTGAGCTAACAGCAAAGCTCTCGATTTACCGGTCAATCTACATTCCTACCCTCATCTATGGTCATGAGCTTTGGGTCCAGGGCACAAGTGGCTGAAATGAGTTTTCTCCGTAGTATGTCTGGGCTCTCCGTTAGAGATAGGGTGAGGAGCTCGGTCATCCGAAGAGGACTCAGAGTAGAGCCGCTGCTCCTCCACATCGAGAGGAGCCACTTGAGGTGGCTCTGGCATCTGATTAGGATGCCTCCTGGACGTCTTTTCCTGGTGAAGTGTCCCAGGCATGTCCCACCGGGAGGAGGCCCAGGGGGAGACCCAGGACACACTGGAGGGGCTATGTTTCACAGCTGGCCTGCGAGCGCCTTGGGATATTTCCGGAGGAGCTGGTCGAAGTGGCTGGGGAGAGGGACGTCTGGGCCTCCCTACTGAAGCTGCTACCCCCCCGACCCGACCCCGGATAAGCGGAATAAGATGGATGGATGGATGGATGGATGGATGGATGGACATAAGCTATTACATTATCCAACTCTGTTGACATAACTGTGTCTTCTGTATTGGTCTTACTACCTTTAATGCATACAGCATGCAATCATTGTAAAAGCTAATCCTCATCTTGCAGGTGGATCTTTAGAAGGTGATGATGAATAACTATTTTTCCTTCATAAATCCATATTTGTGGCGGGTTTTTGCAAATGTGTTTGATAACCCATGGAAACAAGGGACCTAGATGTTAAGTGCATAACAAAATAAACTTTTTCTCAGTCGTAAGGAGTACCTCCTAATCGTGAGGTACTACTCACGATTAGGAGGACTTGTAATGGGAAGTCGGATTGGGCGGATATAAAATGGGGTTATGTCCCATTGATTCCAACAAGATGGAAGCAGCTTTGGAGTTCTGGTTGTGAAGTTAAGCTGATGCAATTTGATGTTATTATGTGTGGAGTTTTTTTTTTTTTTTTTTTTTTAAGCTGAGTTGATACTAAACAGTATTGTCAAATATTTTATTTACAAAGAGAATAGAAATGAAAATTTGTTTCATAGTGATCAAGATGCATTTTACTTTTACATTTTAAGTTTTTAATACTTTTTAATTCATTTTTTTATGGAAATATTAGCATTTTTGCTCAATAGCTTCCAGGTAATGTGATCAATTGACTCAAAATCAATATTGAATCATAGCACTCCATCGTCTACAAAAGTTACGCCCTTTATTTTTACATTTTAAGTTTTTGATATTTTTTCATTAATTTTTATAATGAAATATTAGCATTTTTGCTCAATAGCTTCCAGGTAATGTGATCAATTGACTCAAAATCAATATTGAATCATAGCACTCCATCGTCTACAAAAGTTACGCTCTTTATTTTTACATTTTAAGTTTTTAATATTTTTTTATTAATTTTTATTATGAAATATTAGTATTTTTGCTCAATAGCTTCCAGGTAATGTGATCAATTGACTCAAAATCAATATTGGATCATAGCACTCCATCGTCTACAAAAGTTACGCCCTTTATTTTTTCATTTTAAATTTCAAATATTTTTTTATTAATTTTTATGTGGAAATATTAGCATTTTTGCTCAATAGCTTCCAGGTAATGTGATCAATTGACTCAAAATCAATATTGAATCATAGCACTCCATAGTCTACAAAAGTTATGCCCTTTATTTTTACATTTTAAGTTTTTAATATTTTTCATTAATTTTTATTATGGAATATTAGCATTTTTGCTCAATAGCTTCCAGGTAATGTGATCAATTGACTCAAAATCAATATTGAATCATAGCACTCCATAGTCTACAAAAGTTACGCCCTTTATTTTTACATTTTAAGTTTTTAATATTTTTCATTAATTTTTATTATGGAATATTAGTATTTTTGCTCAATAGCTTCCAGGTAATGTGATCAATTGACTCAAAATCAATATTGAATCATAGCACTCCATCGTCTACAAAGGTTAAGCCCTTTATTTTTACATTTTAAGTTTTTAATATTTTTTTATTAATTTTTATGTGGAAATATTAGCATTTTTGCTCAATAGCTTCCAGGTAATGTGATCAATTGACTCAAAATCAATACTGGATCATAGCACTCCATCGTCTACAAAAGTTACGCCCTTTATTTTTTCATTTTAAATTTTTAATATTTTTTTATTAATTTTTATTATGAAATATTAGTATTTTTGCTCAATAGCTTCCAGGTAACGTGATCAATTGACTCAAAATCAATAATGGATCATAGCACTCCATCGTCTACAAAAGTTACGCCCTTTATTTTTTCATTTTAAATTTCTAATATTTTTTTAATTAATTTTTATTATGAAATATTAGTATTTTTGCTCAATAGCTTCCAGGTAATGTGATCAATTGACTCAAAATCAATATTGGATCATAGCACTCCATCGTCTACAAAAGTTACGCCCTTTATTTTTTCATTTTAAATTTCTAATATTTTTTTAATTAATTTTTATTATGAAATATTAGCATTTTTGCTCAATAGCTTCCAGGTAATGTGATCAATTGACTCAAAATCAATATTGAATCATAGCACTCCATCGTCTACAAAAGTTACGCCCTTTATTTTTACATTTTAAGTTTTTAATATTTTTTTATTAATTTTTATGTGGAAATATTAGCATTTTTGCTCAATAGCTTCCAGGTAATGTGATCAATTGACTCAAAATCAATATTGAATCATAGCACTCCATCGTCTACAAAAGTTACGCCCTTTATTTTTTCATTTTCAATTTCTAATATTTTTTTATTAATTTTTATGTGGAAATATTAGCATTTTTGCTCAATAGCTTCCAGGTAATGTGATCAATTGACTCAAAATCAATATTGAATCATAGCACTCCATCGTCTACAAAAGTTACGCCCTTTATTTTTACATTTTAAATTTCTAATATTTTTTTATTAATTTTTATGTGGAAATATTAGCATTTTTGCTCAATAGCTTCCAGGTAATGTGATCAATTGACTCAAAATCAATATTGAATCATAGCACTCCATCGTCTACAAAAGTTACGCCCTTTATTTTTTCATTTTAAATTTTTAATATTTTTTTATTAATTTTTATTATGAAATATTAGTATTTTTGCTCAATAGCTTCCAGGTAATGTGATCAATTGACTCAAAATCAATAATGGATCATAGCACTCCATCGTCTACAAAAGTTACGCCCTTTATTTTTTCATTTTAAATTTCTAAAATTTTTTTAATTAATTTATATTATGAAATATTAGCATTTTTGCTCAATAGCTTCCAGGTAATGTGATCAATTGACTCAAAATCAATATTGAATCATAGCACTCCATCGTCTGCAAAAGTTACGCCCTTTATTTTTACATTTTAAATTTCTAGTATTTTTTTTTATTAATTTTTATAATGAAATATTAGCATTTTGCTCAATTGCTTCCAGGTATCTATGTGTAGATATTGGCAGTTTTGCTGAATATGTTCCAGTTTCTGTGATGGATTGACACAACATTTATGAGAAATCACAGTACTAGACTGGTTTAATGAGATACAACATTTAGTTTAAATATGAAATCTCTAAACGTGTATAATGTTTTTGTAAATACAACAAATATAAATA
This sequence comes from Cyprinodon tularosa, assembly GCF_016077235.1. Taxonomy (NCBI): domain Eukaryota; kingdom Metazoa; phylum Chordata; class Actinopteri; order Cyprinodontiformes; family Cyprinodontidae; genus Cyprinodon; species Cyprinodon tularosa. The sequence goes on along the minus strand of NW_024039674.1, from coordinate 523,592 downwards.
TTCTAGTTTGACAGCTTCTGGGCTTCAAAATGTAAGCCTACAGTTTTATTTTGAAAACAGGAAGTTGGTACACAATGTAGCCGTTTTCACTCGCCGTATTTTTACTGTAAATTCTCTAATAAGGGTGCACTGGAAGTGTTGGAGCGGCTTCCTCCGATCGCAGCGTACCCGGAGAAAAGGAGAGGTTTTCCCGTGGGGGAGAAGAGAATTAACCGGAGGAAGAAGCGGTTTGAATGTCTGTCGAATATCCAACCTAAAACTAACTTCACCGCGGTATTCTGTTCCAAATATGGAACTCAAGCATATATTTATTACACACAGTCATATTTCTGCATTTTACAATAAGAAACAGTCAAAGAATGTTATGAACATATTATATATAAGAGCTTTAAATAATATTTCTAGATGGGAATGGCAGCCTGCTGAAAAGTAGGGTCTATAATATGACTTCCACACTATCCAAGGCTTCAGTTCCCATTGAAAAACAAAACATGACCATAGCCTGATGCTACCACCTATGCTTCTCCATGACATCTCTGGTTGTATGTTTTCTAAATAACTACCTTACCTTTTGCAATTATTGTAAACAAATTCTACCTTGTTTTTTTTCACCTGCTTTTGGAAAACCTACAGTGTAGTATGGCAGGCTTAGCCTAGGCTAGATGTTTTGGTTTGTAAAAGCCTTACCATAGTCCATAATATTGAAAAAGACATACCCCGGTATACCAATATTGCAGCTTTGAGAATTTAGTAATAAAAGCGTGTTCTCAACATGCTTTTATTACTTATTTTGCACTGTAGGATGTTTAAAAAAGCATGTTTAAGTAATAATACTGAAACAGAGAAGAACTGACACATGTAATATTAACCAAGAGTTACAGAAACTTTAAAAAGAATCAGTGTTTCTATCAGGGGTGGCCAGGTCATGACATGAAAGATCATCCTCTTCAGATCCCAAGCAGCCAACACACCAAGTTGAACGTTTTATGATGGAAAAAAGGTATTTCTGAAATAAATGTTACAAAAAGTGGAGCATATGACTTCAGAGAGAGCTAATGCCGAAAATAACAGACAAAAGGAAACTATCTGAATATTAACCAACTTATCTAATTGAAAGTAGATAAACCAAATTACAAAAAACTTACCTCCATAACTAAGAAAAACATGAGAAAACTTAAGGAAACAAAAACGGCACCTTACTCCTACAAGCTCCAGAACTTTGCATGATGTTTTAACAATGTGGCCAGTTGAGTTGAGCTGAGGATGAACCCAAGAAGTCCGCATCAGCAGATTTTATATCCGTCACCTCCAGGAGGCCACCAATTGGACATCTCCATCGTTGTCTAGGAACCATTCAGCGACGGGCACCTGCACACTCATATTTACATAAGTTGATGACGCCAGTCGTAACGATGCCGTGTCAGAGATTTTAGATGCAGGTCAATATTATCTGAAGCTCGTTTGTTTTATTTTTTTATTAGGGTATCAGATTGATATCCTATATCAGTATTTGATCAGTGTACCCCTAATTAAGGATGCAGCAGATTGTTGTTGCAAGTGTTATATGACCTGTCTTTGACTGAAATTCCTGTGGTTCCTTTATTGGAGCTAAACATTTCTTAGCATCATCCTTTACCAGTTTCTTCTCTTTTAATTATTAGTCAATTGTTGTTGGGGCTCTGGCTAATGTAAAAGTAGCTCCAAATGTTCTCCTAAGGATGATCGCTGTGTGTTTAGTGGTATTATTTCTTTGGAAGTTATTTTGTATTGTTTTTCTGCCTGATATCTTCATACGAAATGGTTGCTGTGATGCTTTGCACGCTGTGACATGGGGTTTAGAAGATGGGATGAAAAACCAATCGAAGCAATTCAATAATTAATTTGGGGTAAACTAGAGGATCTTTAAAAATGTTAAAAAAAAAGCTCAGCTTCAAGAGGAGCAGTGAGGTTTTTGTCTCGAGGAACGCTGAGCCAGCTTTGCACTCTCAGTAGGGTGCATACGAGTTTGTCCAGCTGGTCCACATGCGTTTTGTAGAGCTGAGGGAGGCATTCAGCCGTTTCCCTCATGGTGTCCTGTGAGGGGCACTAGGGGTTCGGGGTCTGCACCCTTTACTTGAGGCCATCCGGTGTCTGTAGAAACGGACCAGGAGTTTGGTCTGCAGGCTGGCATTAAGTCGGTTGGGATAAGGATCATCTCCTTCAAGTCCGAGGCCATGGTTCTAGACCAGAAAAAGGTGGCTTGTTCCTTTCTGGTTAGAGCAGAGCTCTTGAAGTATCTTGTAGTCCTCCTTACGAGTGAGGGGAGAACTTAGCAGGAGATTGACAATCGATCGGTGCAGCTGCTGCTATAACATGCTATAATGCATCGGTTTGTTGTGGTGTTGTGGTGAACCAAAGGGTAAAGCTCTCTCTTTACTGGTCCGTCTACGTTCCTGCCCTCACCTATTGGTCATGAAATCTGGATCATGACCAATAGAACCATGTCACGGATACAAGTGGCTGAAATGAGCTTTCTCTGCAGGGTAGCTGGGCACTCCCTTAGAGATAGGGTGAAGAGATTCATCTAAGAGAAGCACATAGTTGGGCCGCTTCTCCTCACATCAAGAGGAGTCAGTTGAGGTGGCTCTGGAGGGCCCCGCGACCTGGTCCTGGATGAAGCAGAAGACAAAAAGTACGAGTAGAGGGCCTTTAACTAATGGACATTTTGTAATGACTCTTTTATCATTATCTAGCTACATTCTCAGTTCTAAGACATTTCAGACTCTTTATTAACCACATTGTGTTAGTGTATTTTATTACACTTTTACTTCTAAAGAGTATGCTGGTTTTCTGTTGACTTGTACAGGTTTTATGTCACATATTTTCTGGACAGTGGGATCTGAAAACTAATTTTACTAATGTGTGGGTGTAGAACTTTGAACTACAGAGCTGCACTTTGGAGCTCACTGAAGATACTTCTAAAATTGTCAGCGGTGCAGAGGTGACCCAGACCCATGTCCCAGATATGTTTGTGTTTTTTGGCCAAACTTGAATCACAGACCACACAGTCCTGTGAATCAGCCCCTAAAGTTCTATTATTCTTATTCATTATTAAGTTGTGATTCTCTATGTTGTTTGTGTATCATTTTCCTTCCACCAGCTTAATATTCATTTGCTCTGATCAAAAGCTGTCCTCTTTTGCAATATTTAGTAGCCGGCTGTCTATGGACAGCTGTCAACCTAATAATCCTATCTAAAATTTGTAGGCAATAGCATGGCCGTAGCATAATGTCTATGTTGGCTTTGATGTAAAATTTAGGGGATTTCATTAGCTCTAAATCACAAACTTAAAAATGAATAATAAAAAAAAAAAGACAAACTACTGACATTGATTTTCTGTGGTATTCTAATTTATTTTATCGCACAAATTTTAAAAATGTCCTACTTTCTTTCGTTTTACTTTCTTTTACTCTACAGCTGATGGGGGTGGAAATTGACCCAGAGTATGGTGGCACTGGCTCTACGTTCTTTTCCTCCATCCTGGTGATTGAAGAGCTGGCGAAGGTGGATCCCTCTGTGGCTGTGCTCTGTGACATCCAAAATACTCTCATTAACACCCTGTTTGTGAAACTCGGAACTCCAGCTCAGAAAGAGAAGTACCTCAGCCGGTTGTCAACTGATATGGTGAGGCATTTAAAGACTTGAAAATACATCGGGAGATAATGACAGATTTGTCATTTGATTGGGATTAGGACTGGGACAAAACATGAAGGGTGAAACTTTACTGTGTAGGTGGGGAGGTAGTCCATCTCAACTACATGGTACACCTGACCAAAATAGAGACCTTTTATTTAACCGTAAATGAAAGCAAAGGTTGTGCTTTTATAGTTATATTGTTGTTAATCAATTGTTTAAGTAATCGTCAGTTAATTTTGTAATGAATTCATCAATGGCTCAATACAGACAATTTGTTGGGCCAATGGCTGAAGGAATAACCCACCCAGAGCTGGATTTAGGCAAAAACTGTCCAAAAAATATAAAAAAAAATGATCTTTTGAATATGAAAAATTTTGTTTAATAGTAAATATGCTCTATACAGCCTAACGCTGTTCAAACGATTTTTTAAAATATCCTGTTAAGCACCTTAAAATATAACTTATATAATAGCTATATAGTTATATAATGATACTCATATGTAATATGTTATAACATATTATGTAGTTATTTGAATCAAATTGCGGTGATGTGAGCATTAGATTTAGTGTTTTTGTTTTTGCCTTTTACAATTCATTTAAAATTTGCAAGCAAGGACTTTCCCCGGGTTCTAAGCTTTTGTTTATGGAGAAATAATAATTTACTGAAAGTATGCTTTTTTAGTTTAGTCAAAAAAAAAACAAAAAAACTAACTGATAGATTAATCATTTGGTAAATCAGTTGCTAGCTGCAGCCCTAGCTATAATATAATATAAGCTAGCTATGATATATATTGGTTTATAATCATTGTGATCTCTGACAGGTCGGGAGCTTTTGCCTCTCTGAAGCCGAATCGGGGAGCGACGCTTTTGCGCTGAAGACCCGAGCTGAAAAACACAAAGACTATTACATAATCAATGGGTCCAAGATGTGGATCAGTAACGCAGAGCATGCTGGGGTTTTCCTGGTGATGGCCAATGTGGATCCTTCTGCAGTAAGACACATCAAAGCTTCTTAAGTGCATTGTTAATGACTGTATTCCCTAATTATGGGTTTCCAAAATGACTTTAAAACTTCCAACATAGCGGAATGCTACAGATCTGGTTTTGTGTCTTTTTTTCCTGAGGGATACAGAGGGATCACCTGCTTCATCGTAGACCGGGACACTGAGGGGCTCGAGATTTGCAAGAAAGAGAACAAGCTGGGTTTGCGAGCTTCCTCCACATGCCCTCTTAACTTTGACAATGTCAAGGTAGGACCGAACACTCTGAACGGCTCTGGGCTGATGTACAGCAGGTGGTGGTTTTTCTTCACAGATTTCTCATTGTCGTTTTAGGTTCCAGAGAAGAATATTTTAGGAGAGGTTGGTCATGGATACAAGTATGCTATTGGAATGTTGAACGAAGGCAGGATTGGAATTGCAGCGCAGGTATACAGCAACACCTCTTTGGGTTAATGGCTTTTAATTAAATGCATTCAGTGTAAAATAGTGATGTGCTTGCAGATGGTTGGATTGTCTCAGGGTTGCTTTGACCACACTATTCCTTACACCAGACAGAGAGTGCAGTTCGGAAAGCGGATCTTTGACTTTCAGGTATGTAGGATCTAATAAAACAGCTCCTCTCCTCTGTACATTTTTACGTAGCAGTCAGTGCTTTTTGTGCCGGTATGCCATTACCTCTGAAATTTACACCTCATCATATTGGGACGCTGGTGAAAATTCTCAGTCTTCCAGGTCATAGTCATTCCAAAAAAAGAAAATTAAAAACAAAAAGTGCCAAATGACCCCATTCCAAAGTGGTGGAGCCGTTTCAATTTGCATGTTTTCAAAACAAAAACACGGCTTTGTTAGGCTGCGGTATAAAACCTCAAACTCAACGCTATTCCTGACATTTTTAATTGAAAAAGCTTACTGGATGGGAAGCGAAACTTCTTCAAACTTGGAATCAAAGTCCAGTGGTTTGTTTTTAATTTTCTTTTTTTGGAATCATATTGGGACTTTTTTCCTTCGTGCATCTCGTTACATCCCTGTCCCCTTTCTTCTTAATCTCTCCCGACTTTAAAGCTTGTAGGCAGTTTGTTGAGTTCAGGAATTGTGTGTAGAGAGAGACCCATCGGTTTGGAGGAAAACGCTTGTCGTACATGTGATAGTAGGTGTTTCAGATAAGTGAAGAAAAAGTGGAAGAAATACAAGACTTTGGCTATAATGTTTACCTGGCTCAAAATTGGCTCAAAGGAACTGAATGCTAACAGCAGCACTCTGAACAGTCCTTCACTACACAAGGAAACAGAGGTTGGACTCCACTAGCTAGCATTAGTGCATTTAACCCGATACTGCAGTGACGTGTTTTCATGAAATAGCTAAAATCGGGGTTGGTTCTTGCCAGTTTGAGGGCTTGATGACAAATATCCCCCCTCCATGGCACAGGATAGAGGTCCTTTTTTTTGAGCAAGTATTATTTCTTTGCTTCTACCTAACAACATGCTTTCTATATTTTTGTTTTAAATAATTATTATATGTATGTATCATAACTACCTACTTTAGTTATGAATTTTTCCCAAACAAATTTTTTTGGTAACTCTCACAGAACTTGGTGCATTATGTAATATAACATAGCTAAATACTTAGAATGAAATATTTTATAGAGGAAAACCGTGATTAAATTGAGTTATCACTTGTTTATGTTTTGAAAAATCTTTTATATTTGTATGTTATTTTTTAATTTCAATGTTAACACCACGAAGCTTGCAGTTCATTAGCTTATGTAGATTTATGTGAGAACTGTCTTTTTTAACTTTTTTTTTTTTATTTCTATGCTAAAAATCTGTTGATGTTTAGAATGATAGATGGAAGTGAATACAATATTACCAATATTTCTTTCATATATTCCTAAGGCCTTAGGGGGGTACCAGCACTATATTTTCTACTTGAAGCACTGGCTGCTGTGTATTTATTATTAAAAGCGTTTACTGCTTTTTTTCCCCAGGGCATGCAGCATCAGATAGCCCATGTAGCGACGCAGATCGAAGCGGCGCGTCTGCTGACGTACAACGCCGCCCGTCTGAAGGAAGCCGGCAGACCCTTTATTAAAGAGGCCTGCATGGCCAAATACTTCTCTGCAGAGGTTGGGTTTTTAATTCTTTGAAATATGATGTTTCATGAAACTACTTCCTGCTAAACTACTTCCTGCCTCTTATTGTATCCCTCTTTTGTATTGATTTTCTCTCCTCTGTTATATCTTTGTCTGTTTTTGACACAAAATGTACAGTGAAATTGAACACCAGCTCGATTCAAGTTTTTTTTTTAACCGTTTGTGTTTTGTTTTTAATCACAACAAGGTTGCTACTCTAACTACTTCAAAGTGCATCGAATGGATGGGTGGAGTCGGCTTTACCAAGGACTACCCCATAGAGAAATACTACAGAGATTGTAAAATCGGTGAGCCTTGATGAGTCACAAAATGAATGAAAAGTGACTAAATTTCGTGTGTTAGACCAAACTAAAGTAGCACATATTTGGGAAGTAGGAGGAAATGATTTTCAAAATCACATTTCTAAATAAAACTCATTAAAAAGAAGTGGACCATCTCAGCAGTAGTTAATTTGACTCATGGCTGAGTCCTTTATAACCCTAAAAATAGGTTATAATATTTTACCCAAATTATGGAATTAATTAACTGCAAATCTGGATTAATTCAACCATACATTTGGTTATAGCCTCTACCCAAATGCTGGGTTAAATCAGTAAAAATCCAGGGTTGTTTTAACTTTATAATTTGTTATTTCTTCTACCTAAATTCTGGGTTAAATAATTTTTGGTTGCTTTACCGTTACATATATTTGTTAAGTAGTCTGTTTAAATGCTTGGTAAAATTCTCCCATACCTCAGACTGATTCTAACATATTATAGTCAATCATTAGGAAAATGAATTGCAATAGGCTAACCACATCTATAACAAAATACATGCTAAACTTGGTCATGCAAAGCCTGTTTTATGCAAAAAACACAATACTGGAATCTTTACAAGGTACCACTTGAAATGTATTAATACTTCACACCCAAAATACAAAAAGGAAGCAGTCATATTAATCATTGAACAATTTAAAATTTGTGTCGAAACAATGCACCACAGTGTATGACAACTGAGAACAGTTACACATGCATGCTCACATGCACACACACGGAGAACAAGAATGGTGCAAGATTAAGGAGGAAAACTTAGCTCTGCTAAATTATTTATCCCACCACTTTTATTTTTCTCCAGTTTGGAAAGTATATAATTTTATTTTAACAAAGAGCTACACAACACATTTTATACAACAAACAGCTTAAATGTAAGAAAACTATTGTTTTTTTTTTACAAATGGCTGTTGATGTTTCTCCAGCTGGTGTACAGGCATGTTGACCAACATAACTATACCTCGGAGACTCTCAAAGCAGTATTAAGTAACTTTTAGCCCCAAGCATCAGCTTAATTAGAGATATATTGCATTATTTGACATTTGGTTTTAAAACAGCAATATCACATCTAATTCAAATCATTGGAGATGGATAATGACACATTTGGTATATCTGTACAATGCAGGAATAAAATCCAATGTTTCTGTTTTGTCTCTTTGTGTTTAGGAACTATTTATGAAGGTACAACAAATGTCCAGCTCTCCACCATGGCCAAGTTCATTGATAAGGAGTACGATCACTGAAACCATCCAGCCAGAACCTGAACGATCCTGTTTCTGCTGTTACACTCCATGCTCTCACCATTTCTGTGACTTCAGTAAATTCAATCCTGCAGGATAGTTTAGTTCCAATCACCGATGTTACTGATTTAGTGAATTCTGTATCATTAAGTTTTGAGTTTACAGCTGAATGGTTCTTTTTGCCTTTTATTTTACTTATTTTCTGTAGTTTGTCCCTCATGTTTTGCATTTATTTAACCGTTTTGTAAGCATAACACCCCCATTGGTTTTGATGTGAGGTTAAACGTTTGAAATGAATTGAGATTTTCTTCGTGTCAGTGCCTTCAGAGGATTTCCTCTTTTAATGTTTGATTTTGATAGATCATGCAATTGTTTTTCCCTTCACTGCAGCATACTGTCGTGTCGACTGATACTTCATCATACTAGTATTCTCAATAAAGAAGTTGTCATAAAATCTGTATTAAATGTGAGTTTAGCCACAGTGTTATATTTGCCACAGTGTCGTCTTTGCTGCTCTTAAACAGGGTTTTTAATCCATATAATTATCATGGCATCACTTTAACTGGTTTTCCCCATTAATTGTCTATTCATAAATCCATTCATATTTTTATTATTAATCTTTGTCCATCTCAGCACCCCTTCTCTCTATAGCTGTATCCATCTATAAACTAGTAGCTATACACACTGCAAAAGCAATCTAGAAATAAGCAGAAATTTCTTTAATGAAGTGTATTTACCCCTAATTTGAGTAGGTAAATAAGATGAATGGAATTATTGTTTTTTTTTAACTCCAAGAATAATTAGATGTTAAATAAATAGATAATATGCTCTTGAAATATGATAATGCCATTATTTATTTCTTAGTAAATTGTCTTGTTCCATTGGCAAAGTGTCTCAGCTGAATTGTTGATTCAAGAACAAATGCCCTTATTTTAAGAAAAAGATGGCTTATTTAGATTCCTTTTTTTTTTTTTTTGCAATGTCATTCATGAATCCATCTGTTTTTTTACTTTATCAGTGAATCCTTCCGTCCAGCCCATTAATCTACTGATCCATCTCTAATTGATTTGACTTTTTGTCTGCCCTTTTATGCATCCATTTACCCAATATTGCATCCGTCTATAAATCCCAGTGTCCAAAATTTCCTTATGGTGTGTGTTTTTGAAGATTTTAGTATCCAATTGTTAAAGTGCATGCTCTGCAACTATTTGAAGTACAGGGAACTTGAGTATGCCCTCATCCTAGGGCTCCAGAATTCAAGTTGGAACCACGATATCCTTTGCTGCATGTTCTCACCTTCTGCATTTTTCATCCACCTATCTGCTAAAAGGAAAAAACACTATTGCTTGAAAAAAAGAGAAAAAAATATATAATTCATTCTAATTTGAGTCTTTTAAAAAAGCTGGAAAGGGTAGACGTAATACCAAACTGTCACGCTAGATGGCAGCACTTCCCCAAACAACCGCAGGTAGATTATTTTGAGGAGGCGGCTCCTCAATGCGAGTTCAGTCAATTATTGTGTCTTTTAACAGCCTGTCACCTCTAATGATATTTTATATCAGCTTAATTATGCTGGTGCTTCAGATGAAAAGAGCCTGCACGGCATAATTCACTCACTGATCATTTTGGAGCTAAGGCTAATTAAATTTCCACAGCCTGTGTTCAGCTGTGCAAAATGAGCTCCATTTTCAAAGCTACACTCTAGTTTCCAAAGAGCACAATCCCAGTTATTACACACAAACACTGAAAAAAAAATGTTCTTGCAGGAATGACTCATGTGATGGGAAAAATGAAAATTCTGAATTGATTTAATAAAAATATCAACAGCAAATAGCTTTGAAATGTTTCTGCAATAAGCTAACCCTTAATTTCATAACAAACATCTGTAGCCATGTTATTAGCCTATCTGAACCTCACTCAGAGTTAAGTATTAGTATTTTGGTATGATTTATTACAGTAGACAAACTTTACTTCATCAGCTGCTAAACAAAGACAAGTGCTACTATGCCTAATTGATTTTTTATCATAACTTTAGATGTTCTGGGAAGTCCTCAGAGTTTTGTTACAGAGCTTTAGTGAACAACACAGAAAGACATGAAGTTTTTTTTTTTTTTTTTTTTTAAATACCAGATACATGTTTAATCCTTCATCCAAAAACCTACAGAGACATGGTGCATTTGAAATGACAGGCCAGGATAGCATGTTAACCTCTTATGGTCACTTTGGAGGAGCTGGAGAGATGTACTGCTCGAAGGGAAGGTACCAAATAAACCACAACATTTTCAAATAGGGCTAAATATACAAACGGCTTAATTGCAATGGTTTACATCAAAGCCTGGGTATGTTCTAGAAAATAAAACTAAATCTAATTGAAAATGTTTGGCAGCTAAAACTGCTTCTCACACACCATGAAATGTTCTGATCTGAATGAATTTTGGAGAATGCTTAAGCAAACTTGCTTTTAAGATTATTTCATATCCATCCTTCTGATCTCAGTGGGCTATTTAAGACAAGTTAAATATAAGTGGTGGTTTCTAACTTTGTTTTATTATGTATTAAAAAGATTATTAAGAAATCTAGTCCAGATCATAAGTTTGGAATTCCAGTTTAATCTTAGACAAATGGTCATTTTTGTGTTTTAGAAGCACTGTTGCTAAGATGGTAAACAGAAAGCTGCTCCTGTCATTTCGAGAAGTTTTATTTATCTGTTTGCATCACTGATTACTTGTTTTTCTCATCTGATCCTTTCTTAGTTATCTCTTTAATGAACACAATATGGAAAACACACAGCCGCTTTTCCCTTTGCCCGTTTAAATGCAGCTTAGCTAGCCTCTTTTCTCCACCCCCATCTTCAACACTGCTATGAGACCTCTAATTATTCAGGGATTCGAGTAGCTTTTCACAAAACACTGTGTTGTCCTTTCGCGTTGAAGAGCGCTCAACGAGTTAAAAGGACAGGCCATGTGCATGCAGGTTGAGCAAATTCAATTTGGTTGATTAATTCTCTGTGTCTGCTGCTAGTTTGGTTTAGATGATTAATTCAAAGTACAGATTGTCTCTTTTATATATATGTTTTACAAAATGTTTCTTCAGTAGGAATATAGATACATCTTTGACTAAACCAGAGAGGTGTAAAGTCTGCTGTGCAAAAGAAAATAGAAATATCCTACCACAAGAAAGCATTGAATCTAATCCTACCATCTTATGTCCCATTTATTTATTTTTTCTACTCATTATAAACCCTTAAATCTTGGTTGCTCAAGGACTAGGAAATACTAACTACTACTGTAGGGGGAAGGCACATGTAGATGGCTCTGCAGCCCTTCATAACTGAGATTTGGTAATATGTACACTCACAGAAGTTTTCTTTTTTATCCCTGTGCTAAAATATTTTAAAAAAATCAACATAGAAATAGCTAATGTTAAAATATTCCTCAACATATTTTTTTAACCATTTAAACCACTTGTAGAATTTATTGTTTAATGTATACAAATATGTTTCCTTTAGATTATATTACAAGCAAACCAAAAATAGTAATTTCTAATTTCTAAATCTAGACATGAAGAAAGTAACTTTTTTACAGTGGGCTGTATCTAATTACAAGGTTATTATGGAAAGTTAAGTGGAAGGAAAAAAATATGGGATAGTGCAGCAATAACAAGATTGGAAAAGAAGATAAGATCTTGTTTATTGATCTCACAGTGGAGAAATTCAACACACAAAAGAAGGTGCCAAAAGGAGGAAAAGTTGGTTTCATATATATATTTAACAGGTGGATTCTCTTATTTAGCAGGATTATTGCACACAGGTTATTGCACAAGTGAGCCAATTCGAGAGTTTTAGGGGAGATTTAAAAATGCATAGCTTACAGGAATTCCTGATATTTATCGTCTCCTGACTCGTCGTTTCCAAATGCCTCTTTTCTGATTAAAAGCCATTTGACATTTTGTTTGAAAACTATGGAGTCTGTTGACAGAGTTGAGCAGGACTGAATTCAGTGCTGCTTTAAAGCTACCTGGGCTTCCTTATAACATCTTATTAGCTTGATGCAGCACCTCATTGCCACAGCATATCATCTAAGCCCAGACCAAGAATTAAATGCACTGGCTCAGTGTTACATGACATTCATTAAGAGGTCACATGTTTCTGTTTTTAGAAAAACCCTAATAAAATTCAAATATTGAAATAATACAAATATATTTAAAAGAAACATTCAAATACTTTTTAATTTGGTTACTTTTAGCATTATATTTAGATATGCACCAAAAAATGAATACAAATAATGAATCCTACAGGAATTAAATGCCCAATTGTGCATCTTAGGTAAAATATGTTTACAGGCAAAACATTTTAACTTCTGCATTCAGTGATAGGAGGATTGCTATCAGGGAATGATAACCCTAGGAAATGGAATCCAGCCTTAAAGTCTCATTATAAAATGCAATCTGCTCCATTCACGTGCTTATATATATATTTGACAGGAACCTTTCGATCTGCATTAGGTCACCTGTTTGGGTTTTTAGTACAAAGGCCTTATCAGGATGGAAGGAATTCAGTGTTTAAGCTGCCTGCAGCATTTCCTGCCTAACAAAATTACAATGAGGTCAATAAGCTCTGGTCTAGGTAGACATCACATATTTCTCTGCTGAAGGTGGAACGACCGCCGGCTGCATCAGAGCAGATCCCACTTAAACAAATAAAATCTGTAATTATTTAATGGTTTAGGGTTTTTTTGCTTTTAAGGGCACTATCCAGTGGTTTTTCTTTGCCGTTAATATTACACACTGACAGTAAAACCACAGATGGGTAATGAAATGTTCCACTGTTAGATTTCACAGAAAAGCAAAAAGAAATTCCACTTTATATGTGTTTTCTTCTACAATGCAAGCGGATAAGTAATCGTTTTGCATTGTAAACACTGAGGACAGGCAAGCTTCAACATATTATAAGATAAAAAAATATTTTCCCCCTTAAAAGTTTTTTTTGTTCTGCTTTTGGTATTTTGTATTCACAATAAATTTTATCCTTGGCTAATTGGTAATACTAGATAAAGATAATATAAGTAAATCTTTTTTTTCATCCTGGAAAGTTGAGTTTTAATCCTCCTCACTGTCTGGACAACCTTCCCTTATTGATGGAAAAATTTTATGTGTTACATCTTCTCCCACAATGCTTTACAGTACGTTGATCGAGTTTAACTTTGGTTATTAAAACATTTTTTACAGAAATCTCAGTAAATTCTTAAAAAGAGCAGTCTGGAATTTGTGTATTTCTTTTTTGTAAGAATAGCAGTAACTCAATGGAAAAATTGACTTTGTTACTCTTCTTGTGTTTGTTGTTTTACAGGAACATTATACTTAAACAAGCACAGAGGTTTAACACTAACAGTAAAATGGTTTGATTTAGAAAAAAACTGCAAATGATAGACATTGCTAACAATTAAAAAAAATAAGAAGTTGTTTTTCTGTTTTTCAAACCTATGTAAAGAATGCAAATAGGCTAAGCTGAGGAACATCATCCTGTGTGGTCACTTTAAATAGATGTGATTCGCTTTATTTCAAATCATATGATTTTATATTCTTGTCTCAGATTAGTTTGGAATATATTTAGAAATGTAATGTAAATATATATAGACCAAAATTGTAGAAAATGTACTCGTTTCTGTGGGAATAAAACTTTAAGGGAGCCAAAAACACTGCTTCAATAGTGAAGAACTGATGCTAATACTTAAACTGTGAAATCAACCTAAACTGTTCAGGTTAATTTGCCATAAATCAGTGCTCCATCAGTGGCATACAGAGCTTTATATAATGTTTGATGTTCTTCTAAACTGCTAAAAAAAAATCTAGAAATGAGTAAAAATGTCTTAAATCAAGTGTATTTACACACAATTTTAGTAGGTAAATAACAATTAAATGAGTATTTTTAGTTTTTAGAATAAGATAATTAGATAATATGCGCTTGTAATTAGACAATGCAGTTGCTTTTTCTTAATTTAAATATAAACTTTCACTTATTTCCTCAACTCAAGACACAATGCGCTTATTTTAATAAAAAAAAACTTATTTAGATTCCTTTTTTTTTTTTTTTTTTTTTTTTTTGTATGCAGTGCGCATGCAGATATTTTTTATATATGCGTTTGACTATATGTGTGTTTATATTCTTCTCTACCACATTTATTCAATTTACTGGCAGATGATTGGTGATAGGCGCTCACGGCTCCCCTTTGCGCGCCCCAAAGCACAGAGAGATTTTCCTCTTTAATCTAATTGGATGATAAGTGAGTGCGTAACTATTGAGCCCGGAGCCAAAACGTTTGCGCGGCCTTCTTCTCCTTCCGTTCGAATTCGGTTCCCGTCACAGCCCCCCCATCGCGTTTCCATCTTAAATCCTATTTGCTATTGTACCTGCCCAATAGCAGAGAGCGCCAGCGCGCTTTAAGTCAGATGGCATTTCCACTGCGCGTCATTACAATACAACCAGAGTTTGGTGCAGGGATCCCTGGCTTTTTTCCAGTCCAGACCATCCTCTGGAGAGGCCTGGACTCAACATCTTTTTTTTCTTTGTATTTTCACCACATCTGCATACTTTTTTTCTCTTCAAAATTGATTTTCTGCCTCTAAAAGTTTTTAATGGTTATTCAGATTGGACAATAAGCGGTGATGGCAGAATCTGACACTCAGGAGACTCGCCAAGCCGCAAAGGATTCACCTTTCTCCATAAAGAACCTGCTCAACATCGAGGACAAGCCAGTGAAGCCCACCCTCCCACTGGGGTCTTCCAAAGGAGTTTTTGAAGGCAGCTTTTTCTCCAGACTCAGTGAGCTGTCTCTGCCTCGGTTAGAGTTGCCCGGCCAAAGGATCGGACTGTCGGCTCAGTATTTGGAGAGAGCGTCTGCGTGGTGGTACCCATACACTCTGGGAGCGCATTTTAGGACTGCTTCAGGTAAATTCCTGTATTTGCTTTAAATATATTAAGCTTTTTTTTCTATATTCTTAAAAAATTAAAAATGCATAAATAATTGACTATTGTTTTGGATTATTGATAAAAAATTTCCACATTGTGGGACAATAAATTTATTTTCTATTCTATAATGAATAAATTTGTGAATTATTAGACTATCAGGAAAATATATATTAATATGATTAATTAATTAATACTTTTTTTTTCTATTTTAGTTCCAGAAAAGACCAATCAGAGGGAGGAGGATATTCGCAGCCCGGATCTCCAAAAAAATAACCAAGATAAAGAGGAGAGCGCCGATGATGACCTGGCTCTGGATGAGAGCGACGCCGATGAATCCAAGAAGGAAACCGACCAGGAGGAGGACTGGAGGAGAAAAACAGACGAGCTAGACTCAGACAAGAAGCCCTGCAGGAAGAAAAAGACGCGCACCGTGTTCTCCAGGAGCCAGGTCTTCCAGCTGGAGTCCACCTTCGACATCAAACGCTACCTGAGCAGCTCGGAGCGGGCCGGCCTGGCCGCGTCTCTGCACCTCACCGAGACGCAGGTGAAGATCTGGTTCCAGAACCGGAGGAACAAGTGGAAGAGGCAGCTGGCCGCCGAGCTGGAAGCGGCCAACATGAGCCACGCCGCGGCGCAGAGGATCGTACGGGTGCCGATACTTTACCATGAAAGCGGGGCCTCGGACGCGAGCGCGAGCCCCGGTACGAACTCATCCGGCAGCCAGTCCCTGCTGGCTTTCCCCCATCACATGTACTATTCCCACCATCCCAGCCCGCTGCTCAGGCCCGTTTAACCAAGGAGCTGCTTCTCAATGACAAAAATGGAAGTTTGTATATTATTATTATTATTAGACCAAAAACATTATTTCCTCTGGATTTCAAAAATAATGCTTCTATTTTAAATGTTTGTTTTTTTTAGTGGTGAGGTTTGAGCATAAGCTTGTTTAAAACAGGATAATCTGTATATTCCAAAAAAAAAATTGCGTCAGTGTTTTGTGCAAAGAACTGTCCAAATATTTTCAGCTCTTTAAATCGTGCAATAATGTTGGCTTTTCCGCCTTTTGTTTCACCTAAACCTCCTTTTATAAAGCGAAACAAGTCTGTTTTGTTTGGTTAGTGAGGACAATCCTGTGATTCTGAAGAGAATACCTGAAAACTGTACAAAAACAGTGATCTGTTGTTCCTTTTTTCAGTTATCTTTTTTCTCTTTTTTTAAGTAAGGTTGTAAATTAAAAGCTATGACAGAGCCATTCATAGCCTTTGTGTATTTATTTTTATTTTCTGATATGGGAACTGTATATATTAGTTCTACACGGTCATTATAAAAGTTTAAACACCTTTTTTTATTATAAAATTAATAAATAGTTCTTTTTTTTAGTTTATTCAAGGAATCTGTGTTAATTTATTTTAACACTTGTAGAAAAACATTTCCACACTCACAAATTTTAATTGGCTATTGTTCCCATTTCTTAATTTGCATTTATGCAGTTAATAATACATTAAAACTGTGTAATTTTGTGTTTTGCAGAGGTTTATAGGTGTCACTCTTATTAATTTTATTAATTTGCATTGTTACCTTAAAGCTATAT
The DNA here is from genome assembly GCF_016077235.1 of Cyprinodon tularosa. NCBI lineage: Eukaryota > Metazoa > Chordata > Actinopteri > Cyprinodontiformes > Cyprinodontidae > Cyprinodon > Cyprinodon tularosa. The sequence goes on along the minus strand of NW_024039674.1, from coordinate 506,664 downwards.
GAGGGTGCAAGAAAGGCCAAAATCCAAGGGATGTAAAAACAATAAAGAAAAAGTATCATCTGTATGGTTAAATTGAATTTGGGAGGTATAGGTTATGAAATGTTGTATTCTTCAGTAATGGTTAAATTCTAACAATGCATCTTTGGTAACAAATCCTAAAGGTTTTGATTGTAAATTATCTAAATGTGTTCAGTCAAAATGTTTTCTGATTTTTGTGTGTGTTGTCAATCATAGAAAAGACAACATGCTGCCAGATGGTTTATTATGATTAAATATCTCCACTTAATAAAGGCTTAGACCTGTCATAACTCTTATGATCGAGGGCATTTTTGTTATATGTGAGACTTTAACTTGTTTACCAACAGCACTGAGACTGAGAATTTTTTTGATAGTGAGCAAAATTATATAGAGGTTGTTTGAAATTCACTAATTCAGCTGAATTGTAATTCAGCCAACTTAATGGTATTTTATTTCTTCCTGTTTTCTCTGCAAATAATGATAATTCTATAAAAGAGATCCACTGTATAGAGAATGGGGAAATGTACCCATTTATATCACTTTGATTGTCTTTATTACTAATAACATTAGAAGTAATGGAAGGAGAAGTGTAAATGCAGCAGCAGAAGCAGTATGGCATCATACTAAACAAACAAAAAAGTTTTACAATTTAGTAGAATTTCATAATATTGTTGAAGATATTTACAGACTTAATTGTTTTGATTTTTTAGCAATCTTTCCAAATCAAGTTAAAATATATTTAAATGTCTATTCTGCAGACACTTTGATCCAAAATGACTAATAACTGAGAATAGAAAGGATGCACTTAAATTAAAAAAGAGCAATAAGCAACCTAGAAGGATGATTATTATTTATATTGTGTCAGATAAACAGACACTGAAAATAGAGGGAAGCCACAGATGGAAGTGCAGAAGGGTATGGAAGTATAGGATAGGTACTTGGAGATGTGTTCTGGGGGTTTGGTTGTTTCTCAAAATATGCATGGAACTCTGGCATCCAGTAACTCATCCGTCATTATGAAATGACTCATAAAAAGAGCCTGGATTGTAGACATTGCTGCTTGACAATGCCAGGATGACTGGAGTGGCTGAGTCCTGACATGAGCCTTTGTGATGCAAGTGGCTAAAGGTGCCAGTAGAGCTATTAAATTACAATCAGTTTTTAAAGTGTACTAAAGTCATCTCAGCTGATTTGTTGAATTCATTTATAATTTATTATTATAATTATTTTGTTGTTCTCTATGTTAAAATTACCATTAAATAGATAATATCCTGTTATAAAAAAGGTTAAATCTTTACTGACATAGTAAGGTTTTCAAAACTTAAAATAAGGTATACATAAACCTTTTCACTGACAATCCCAACATAGATGTGCTGTAAAGCTTCTTCTTCATTAAGAAGAGGCCCAGTTTGCTAATAGGTTTGACTTGATACTTGCAAAAAAAAAAAGTTTAAATTAGCAGTGAAGCCCTAAGTTCATTTTCCAATCTCTCACCCATACGTGTAAAATAAAAATATGGTTGCAGTTATTGACACCTTTAATAGTTTGTATTGTATCTCACTTAAACAGTGTCACCTCTATTGATGAAAACATTCATTTTATAATTTATTGCTTTATTTCATGATGTTAGCATGACAGCAAAAATAAAATAATATATACAGTTATTAATATTTATAAAGATCCCCCAAATATGTCAACTTGATGTTCTCACAAATAACATATCTTAATGAACCAGGATAACTGATTTTAATCTGTATGATTTGTTACTCGAGTTATGAGTTAATAACTCATTTATTTTAAGGGTAAGTAACAATATAACATTTGAAAACGAATAATGCTTTAATTCATTTTCAAACAATTGTAATGGCTAGCGTTAAATACTCCTGACGATTCATTTTTAAAGTGGGGCAACGCTTTTTTTAAAAAAAAAAAGAGCCAAAAACTCACTAAATACCACTATATTTCTACTTATATATCGATTCTGACTGCCTTCAAATTTCCAGCACAAAGCAGACTAGGAAAAAAGGGACCCATATCACGTGACTTGTGTGAATTCTACGGAAATAGACGTAGCCATAAGAACAACCAATGAGATCGCAGGCGCGGATTTGAACGATGATTTCAGCCAATCGGTTTCCTCGCTGCATGTTAGCGTCCATTGAGCGAGGAAGCTAACCTTCTTCAGGCTACCGCCTCGCCTTCTGGCACGTTCTGCGTTTATATTTTATATTTTGTCTCGTGTTGAGTAATAATACTCAACCTTGCGATATTTATTACCAAGTTGTGCCAGTACGACACCATTTCGCAACGGTAAGTAAAGGGGAGAAAAAAAAGCTAACGCTACTATTTGTAGCCACCTGCTAAAGCTAGTTGACCCGGGCTTGGTGTAATTACTGGTAGTAGCGATGAAAGAACAATTATGAAGAGTTTTTTTTGTCAAATATAAACGCATAAGAATTTTTCCTGTCACTCGACTCAGAATGTACATAAATGCAACACTTTGTTTGTTGGAAGGGCTCTGGGGCAATATTTATGGCTCTTTTCGGACCCGTGTAACAAACCGACGAGATCCCTGTACCATCTTTACTATTAATGCTAAGTCCTTCTCCTGTGCAGCTATTGTAACACACCATCATGTCGAGACACATGATGCTTTCCAACTCGTCCCTGTAAAAGTTGGTTAGTATTCATGGAGATGGTACTGATCGTTTTTAATCTCTTTAGAAGCAAAAGTGATTGTTGAGACCTGGGATCTTATGCTGTCCACACGCTTCATTAACCCCGGAGTCTTTCTAGAGTAGATTAGAATTGTTTCTTGAAACTTTCTTGTCCATTTCCTAAAATATAATCTTTTTTTCTTTTTTCCCCACTGCCATTAGACTGCTGGATGTTTTGTAAAATGAGTTATTTTATTATATTTCATCATTATATTAAAAAAGACAGAAAAAAACTGAATTGTTAGAACTGTAAATTTACAGTCATATGTTTATATTACTGTTTTTATATATATTGTGTAAACAAAGTGACAAATCTGTTTAAGTCTAAGTCTTTAAAATTTTGATTACTATGCAAAGCTAATGAGGTTAAACTGTTATTAATGTTTTCCTTTTCCCCACCCTTTTATGAGATGTTTAAATCTTATAATATTAAATGGGATCTTATGAAGTCTGAAAATGTTTAGGAATTACACCGCTCACTAACCCTAACTCACTATGCAACAGTCTTGCCTTTTTTGCCTTTTGCCTGGCTTTATTTTTCGTGGGTTGCTTTAAAGTCTCAAATGCAGGGGTGTCAAAAGTACACATATTTGTTACTTAAGTATAAGTATAGATACTGCAGTTTAAAAACACTCTGGTAAAAGTTGACGTATCAACTTGACCTCTTTACTCAAGTAAAAGTGAAAAAGTATGTGCTCCAAAACGTACCGTACTTAAAGTATAAAGTAACCTTTAAAAAAAAACAGCCAGATTCCACTAAATGAATTTAAAGCTAAATTTTTCGACTATTTAAAAAAAATTATTTGAAATAGGGCCGAGGATGGGGGTCTTTTTGCTCCCGCCTGTGTCCAACCTTTCAGACATTTCAAAATTTTTTTCTGAATCCGACATTGTGGCATGGCATAATCTATTCACGTTTGTAGTTTGAAGAACACCTGCTTGCTTCTGATGATTTTCCTTTAGCTAACCAATTAAAACCAATTACACAATTTTTCAGTAGATGTGAATGGCGCCAATAATATGCATTGGATGGCACACATGACGCGAAATAGATATTATAAACATTAGACCAAGAGTAACGAGTAACCTTTGTTTTAAAAATGTAAGGGACAGAAAGTACAGGTACTTCTGTGAAATTTTAATGAGTAGGAGTCAGAAGTAGGAAGAAAGTAACTAATGGAGTAAAGTATAGATACCTAAAAAGTGTACTTAAGTACAGTAATGCTAACACGGTTGAAACATCTGCCACATATTCCTGGTAAACTTTAGTAATTATACTTAAAAAGATGAGCTAAAAAATAGAGAAGTGTGAATTGCTGGCATTTTAATGTGTAGCGTAATTGTTACATTCTTCTATCCTGCTCAGCTTTTTGCTGTGTTGTTTAGATTCACATCCAGTCCCATTACTGCATTGCATGAATGTGAACGTCTAAAGATATGGACATTGTTGATCGCAATTTTTGGAATGGATACATTTTTTGTTCTAGTAGATGAGCTCTGCTGATGAATATCAAGTGTTGTTGACCTTAATTTTTCTGTTGCACAGATGACAGGCTCTAACGAATACAAGCTAAACCAGACACCTGAAGACGGCATCTCTGCTGTAAAGTTCAGCCCCAGTACTGCTCAGTTCCTCTTGGTTTCCTCATGGGATTGCACAGTTCGTCTGTATGATGTCGGAGGGAACACGATGAGGATGAAGTACCAGCACACAGCTCCTGTGCTCGACTGTGCTTTTTATGTAGGTTGTTTTGCCTTTGACTTGATTCAGTGAACTTATTTATAAAAGGGAGGAAAAACCACTGCAAGCGGATACTGTCTACCTTTGCTTTCAGGACTCAACACATTCTTGGAGTGGAGATTTGGAGGCTCAGCTAAAGACTCACGATTTGAACACAGACCAAGGTGTGCCTTTAAATTCCCTTAAATGTTGGTTTATAACTAAGCATTGGCCCATGTAAAATTCTTATGGTATAATTGCAGTAAGCAAAATTATCATTTTCAGTTTTATGATTACGGCTCTGGTTCTTGACTCCCTAAAAATAAACAAACTGAAAGTGGGGGTAAATATGAAATATGCATTGAATTGTGACCTACTCAACAACATAAACTTCATACAATTTAGAAGAACTCCAAATCAATTCTTTTTTTCTCCACAAAAACAATTTATTTGGTCATTTCTTAATTGATTTTACCTCTGTGCTAATTTTTTATGTAATTGTATGTTGTTGTTTTTTCCACTGGGATGATGAATGTACTTTTATTGTATTTTTGTTTGCTTTTTGACCGCCCTTTATGTTTGAAAGGTGCTAGATAAATAACCTCTTTCCTACTTATAGTCGTAGTTAACTTTAATTTCCACGGTTAGCTGTTTGGGGTAGAGACCGATACTTTGATCGGCCGATATTTTAAGCTGATATGGGTATTTTGTATTTTTGGTCTCACACGAAGCATTTGCATTCTCTGTAACATTTGGTATCATTATGTAATTATTATCATATAAGTAGTAGAATGACAAAAAACTTAACCTGTTATGAAGCCTTACTTTTTTCAATCTAGTAACTGCTGCATGCCTATTATAACTAAAATCTGTCTTTATACTTTTGTATTACAACATGTTAATTGTTCTAATGTTTATTATCTAAACAGATACAGTAGTGGGGGCACATGATGCCCCCATTCGTTGTGTGGAGTACTGCCCGGAGGTAAATGTTATGGTAACTGGGAGCTGGGACAGATCAGTCCGACTGTGGGATCCACGAACGCCCTGCAATGCTGGCACCTTTACTCAACCTGAAAAGGTAGCAAAACAGAGTAGAGGGTACTTTTTGGCTTTTTTCCCTTTAAACTTTTTTAGAGATCTCACTGGTTCTAAACCTGCCATCTTTTCTAAAGGTCTACACCCTCTCTGTGGCTGGAGACAGGCTGATTGTGGGTACAGCAGGAAGACGAGTTTTGGTGTGGGATTTACGGAACATGGGCTACGTACAGCAAAGACGAGAGTCCAGCCTCAAGTATCAGACTCGCTGCATCAGAGCCTTCCCCAACAAACAGGTAAACCTTTTGCACGGCAAGGAAAATCTGCAGGCGGTATTGGATTTGATCAAGGCTTCACTCCTAAGTTATGCTATTAATTTAGTATTAAGAGAAAGGCTGAGTGTAATGTTTTCTTTTTTTATTTGTAATGGCTTCAGGGCTACGTGTTGAGTTCAATCGAAGGTCGTGTTGCTGTGGAGTACCTGGATCCGAGCCAGGAGGTTCAGAAGAAGAAATACGCCTTCAAGTGCCACAGGTTAAAGGAGGAGGGAATTGAACAGGTCTACCCTGTCAACGCCATTTCGTTTCATGGCTTCCACAACACCTTTGCAACAGGTACAATGAATTTCCAGTAATGTGCATGAAAACCTTTGGCTGTAAAGAACCTTTACAAGCAGGCTTTCAATAAGGAATATTTCATAGGGTTTACACCTTAGTGTATCGCATCTTTAGGTTAAAAATTTTTAAATTTAGACTCTAAAATGCTATTTCCTGCATTTTGAGGTGGAATTCAGCTACATTTTTTGCCTTTGTTACAACACTACTTTTTTCCTGATTATGGGAAGTATGTCCCCTTGACTATAGGTGGAAATTTCATAAGGTTTGGTTAATTCAAGCAATCAGAAAATGTAACTTAAACTTACTGCTAAAGCTGAAACTTGATTGTTACATGTATAATAAGAAGAATATGAAGGGATTTCTACTGTCGGCGCACCGCTGGTATGTAGGGGTCTGAGCGGCTCCGACAGAAATAGTATAGGCAGGATAATAATCTGGATGAACTGACTGCAATTATTAAGTTTTTAGGTGGACTTTCTCACTTAAAAACATATTAAAACTACTTTATTCCCACTGATCACAGCAAATATAGCTGCAAGATTTAGATTATTTAGATGAAAAAACACCTGCCAGCCGCCGCGGTGAAGAGGAGGAGACGCGCCCAGAGGCTGCTGTTGAATTAAGTTTTCAGGTAGAAAAATAGAGCAGGAGTGAAACTGAGTATGATTGTGCTTTATTCATGTATTTATTACAAAGTATTAATCAAACCCATCAAAGTCATCATCCTCTGTTTCTGAATTAAACAGCTGCGCTAAATCAGACATGCCAATTTCCCCTTCTTCGCTGTCAGAGTCACTTTCCGTGCAGCGCGGCTCCTCAGAAATAATGCCGGCTTTTGCGAAAGCTTGAACAACAGAGCCAGCAGACACGTTAGTCCAAGCATCTACAAATCATCCGCTAACGGTGGCGTAATTTGCCCGGCACTGCCTTCCACTTATCCTGAAACTTTGGTCTCCGTCTGTCATCCATTGCTCCCACGCCGCTCGCAGCCTTACTTTGAACGGCCGGTTCACACCGATGTCGAGCGGTTGAAGATCCTTTGTCAGACCCCCGGGATAACAGCGTTCATTTGATTCACCTTTTTTTTCCTATTGGCTGTGAGATGGGCACGCATGCAGTCACAGATTAACAGCGATGGTGATGCGTGGAAAAAACCACCTAGTCTCCTCACATACACCTGCCTCAGCCACGCTTTCATCATCTCCTCATCCATCCAGCCCTTTTCATTTGCCTTAATATCATATGTCATCAGAGCGATGTGTCTGTCTCGCTGTCAGCTCCCAGATCAGCTTCTCTGATTGGTTGATGCAGCGCGTCCAGCAGCAAAACTTAAATTTTTCCATCTCGAGCAGCAGCAGCGCGTTGGCAGATGCTTAAACGCTCCCGACGCGCAGCGCCTGCTGCTCAAAACGCGCTGCGGGACCTTTTGCTGCGCCTATACGCGCGTCAACCATTGACTTTGCATGTAAACTCGCTGCTTCTGCTGCACCTGCTGGGTCCGGTTCACACCGATGTCGAGCGGTTGAGTAACAGCGAGCACAGCTTAATTTGTTTCACCATGTTTTTCACATCAGCTGTGAGATGGGCACGCATGGAGTCACAGATTACCAGCGATGGTGATGAGTGGAAAAAAAACACCTGGTCTCCTTACATTCAGCCACTCTTTCATCATCTCCTCAATGAGGTGGTCTCAAAAGTCGCAGTTACAACACACATAGGGCGCACCGCACCATAGGGCGCACCGCACATTTTGAGGGGAAAAAAAGACGTTTAAGTGCGCCTTATAGTCGTGAAAATACGGTAAGCTGATGTGTTACACAAGCAGGTGTGTTGCGCTGAAGGGCATTTATAGCAGTTGTAAATGTCCAAAGGGGAAAAATAAGCCCACCGTTATCCACGAGCCACATCCATTTATTGATCTTTCTGAAAAAAAGATTCTAATTATTTTGAAGAACCATGAAAAAATTGTGGCATCTGTTTTGTAATTTATGACAGATTTAGTAAGGATCGCGCCCTCCTCCCCAGGTGTTATTTTTGTTGGCTTTTGTTTTTCCCCCCATTCTAGGGACAGTATTGTCTCAAAGAATAAAAACCCCTCCAACATAAACCTATAGTCATCAGGCATTCGATGGGTTTTTGTTAACTTTCAATCTTACCTGCTTCCAACAGTGCAGCCTGCATGTTCCCGCTAAAAAAGTTTTCCATAGGGACATTATGCTATAAAAGCTTCTGCTGCTTCATTTCTGATGCTTGTATACATCTCTGATGCTCCTGAAGAGCGTCCAGTAAAGTGTGTCCAGATGCATCTAATGCTTGGGCTGCTTTATTCAGTGGCAGACAGCGGCGTTCCTATATTTGCTGTGATAAGTGTTTTTAAGTGACAAAGTCCATCTAAAAACATATTTAGTTTAAGGTAGATTATGATACTGCCTTAAACAATTTTTTCCCCTGTCGGAGTCTCGCGACGGTGCGCTGTCACTGGGAATTCCCAGCAGCAGCTGCCTCAGACCCAGTTGCTTCTTTGGGGGTTTAGGCTACTGTTCGTGATGGGTGGAAGTAGATCTTAGTGTTTTTCATGTACGCAAGGCCAACATGCAGGCACGAGAATAATAAGAAAATATATTTTGCTGGCAGCTTTCAACATTTTAAGTCAATAAAAAGTTTCAGAGGAGTGATCATAGCAATCTACATCAGCTTTTCTGATTGGTTTATGTGGCATGTTGAGAGCAAAAGTTCAATTTTTCCAACTCCAGCATCTGCTGCTTGTGAAGCACCTCATGCGCCTCAGATGTGTCAAGATCCGCTGCTGTTTAAGACACACTGCACGACTTGTTTAATTATTTTTTTAAAGGCATCTGAGAGGAAATGCTATTGAGTCTGGCTTCAATTCCCCACCTCAGTCATCATCTGATGGATCAGAAATTGAATGAGGGACCACAAATTTCCAAAGCAAGCAAATTTTTTAAAGATCACATTTGTGTCGGGGTATGCAGGTTTCAGGTCCTGGGTTTTGGGTACGCAAGCTTTAAAAATTAGCCTTGCTGCTGAAGGAGAGACTCTGGTATGGCACCTGAATCTGGCCCTGCTAATATTACTCAGTTTAGTGTGGGCTAAGGGGAGATCATACAGGTGAAGATGGCGTGACTGGTTTATGCCTTTATCACAAAACAAGGTTGCTGTCTTCAGCCAAAACAGGATAGCAAACTGTTCTTAACATAAAAAAAAAATTAAATATGTCAGCCCCTATAGTTCTGGCTGTGGAATTTATCTCTAAAGGTAACCTATCCCCTAAAGGCAACACATTTGCATATTTTGCCTCAAACATCAAATAAACGTTAATAAATTAGCTCAGCCTAAAATCGAAGCAAAACGTTTTTCAAAGGTCTTAAATTTAGCGTTTTTGTAACTATTTTTTTGTGTTTTAAGGTGATTTGATTTTAAAGCTTCTTATGACCTTTGATAAAGATCTAATCTCTGGTGTAACTCACTGTTAAACTTCTGAGGTTGACCTTGAGCCTCCTCTTGCCAGGTGGCTCCGACGGCTTTGTCAATATCTGGGATCCATTCAACAAAAAGCGCCTGTGTCAGTTCCACCGTTACCCTACCAGCATTGCTTCACTGGCTTTCAGCAATGATGGTACCATGCTGGCCATTGCCTCCTCCTACATGTTTGAGAAAGGAGACATCTCCCATCCAGAGGACGCCATCTTCATTCGTCAAGTAACAGATGCTGAGACAAAGCCCAAGTGAGCTCTTGATTTTTTTTTCTTTTCATTTTACAAAAGCACACTGGCAGTTTACACTCTCTTCAACTCAGGTGTGTTTTCAGATTGCATATTCAGCTGCATAACAGACTGGTCCATATTTCTTTTGATCCTTTTCAATATTAGAAAATTGAAAGACACATTAAAAGAGCTTCAGCTTTCCAGTTTCGAATACCTGTGGTTTTTGTAATTAAAAGCCATAAGCAGATTAGCCAAAACCTGGTCGAAGTTGCAACCAACTACTTTGTATATTGTAATCTCCAGCCAAAATCCAGTGCACTTGGACTATTCCTCATTTTTGAAAGTGCAAATATAAGAGAAACGCATAGATTGGTATCACTATGCATACCAAGCTTTGATTGTGCATATATCAACATGTGTATTTAGTTTATGTACTCATGAGTCCCGAATGGAGGATTGTGTCTAATGCAGTGTTCTGCAACCTTTACTATCAAGTTAGCTGTTTTTTGCACACAGCACGGCTGAAAAAAAATGTGCATGACTCTTTAGAAACAGTACAAGTGATGAGTAAAATAAAATTCAACCATTATTTTCGCTGTAGATAAATTTTTTGGTGGTTTGTAGAAAATGAGCCGTTCCAAAAACTTAATACAAAAGTGGGAGAAGTTGCAAAAATAGCAATCGTGTTCAAACACTTATTTCCTCACTAATTCAAATTATGAAAGTGTGCAAACACCTGAAGCATGTTAACTGATTGACATTTAGCTCCAAGCAATGGATGTTTAAATATTTCAATATCTAAGCTGGTAGAGATGAACTCTAAAGGACCTGTAGTTGTAAAATGTTGTCTCAGGGTTTACAAACAGTGTATACCTCTTTTAATAAACAAATGAAGTTTCAATTTATTTTCTGCTTTATACAGGATACATATAACGCCATATTTTTCTGTCCTTGAGCTAATTTTTCTTTTTTTTTTTCTTCTTTTTTTGCAGGTCAACCTAAAACTGGAGAATATCTCTCCCCTTGCCAGACTCCGTGATCCTCTGTGCTAATATTATTTCTGCTTTCCCTTCACAAATTTTTACATCTCTTTGTTTGCTGTTATTCCCACAGTGTATATATATATATGTTTTCTGTGTTCTCTTCTATTGTCCTGAGTTATGCTGTTATAAAAGATAACCTTCAACAGCCAACTGTGTATTTGACTGTAGAATGCTGTCACTTTAACAGGCTCCATATTTTCATATCGAGTAACTGCTGATGTGATTTGATAATAAAAGCTTTTTATTAACTTTTAGCATTAACTTCATTCTCCAAAGTTTTCACATACCAGTAGGAGAATATGAGACTTATTAGGAATGTGTCAAAGCAGAGACAAAGTGATCATTCACTGGTTATGCTAGGGGCTACACTTGCCCCCAGACGCTGACCTGTGCTGATAGACACCATAGCTTTGTTGTTCAAAGTACTTTCTGCTTTGTCACCGGGTAAACTGATGGAGAACCACCAAACCTGCATGCTGTCAATCATGGTTGCAAAAATCGAGAGAAAAAATAACACTGAATCGGAAAGAATCATAAAATATTTCTTCAAACTTTACGATTTCAAGGATTGTGTTAAATGTCATAAATGCTTTTTAAAAGTTTAAATGGGCTTATTAATTTCTCAGAATATATTTAAGCACAAAGACATTTTTATTGTGCAAGTTCTCTGCTTCGGCTTCCTCGAAATTAATTTGATTTGGTGAAGATATAAAGCTAATTTCTGGATGTGAAATAAATCGGCCTTTTGCTTTCCGATTTTTGAATAAACCTTAAAATAAAGTTGCTTTAATTGTAGACCATTACAGTCAGAGGGGTTGTTCTTTGAGCGAAAGTAAATTATTGTCCGGCTGCTGTTCAGAGTTGAGTTCATATAAAACCTGTGAGTTCCTGCTTGTGAAAATTATCGTTTAATTTAGCCAATTAATGACTAATTAACCTTTAAATAATTTATTCTAGGACCTGTGGAAGAAGGTGCTCTGGTTAAATGAACCTACCATTAGATTTATCTAGTCAGCCAGTAGGACTTGAAATGGTGGACTGTTGATACTGGGCAGCACGGTAGTGGCAGCATGATGCTATGGAATGCTTTTCTTTAGCTGGGACAGGGAAGTTGTCTTAGACAAATTCTAGATCTTTGGTGAAACTGAAAAATTGTGAGAGAGCCTCACTTTGCTGTCGGACTGAACTGGTATTATTTCATAAGAAACATAAAAAAAAAAAAAAACGCCAGTGTCCAAATGTGGAAAAACGGGTAGAAATTTGCCCCAAAATACAGAAGCAATGCCTATTTTGGAATATTTCAAAAAATTCATTCACTCTTCCTGATAAAATCATAATAAACTTAAATTCATACAATAGAAGTCGGGGATTATTAATCGTTTTACAGTTGAAACATTTTTCTCTATCCTCCGTATTGTACTCTGTGTTTTTTTTTTTTTTTTTTTTTCTTTCTCATGCTTGTGACATGAATCCCAATAACCACAGCAGTGGGTGGTTGAGCTCTGGTTTCCAGCAGCTGAAGTGTTGCAGACAGTTTGGCTCTACATGAAACCGTTACATGTCAATTAAAAAGGGGCGACTCCGCTGCATCGGCCTGTCAGGTGCATTTAACCTGACCACAAAGGGCTCTTATGTTCACTCAAGAGGCCACTGATGACCTTCAGTCAGACACTTAATCCCTCAAGACCGGTTTCTAATACGAAGGCGATGATACCATCCTTCATGAGCTGCTGTAAATTATGGGAAATCATGTGATACTTTGCGGCAGTATTGACAACATTGTCTTTAATTTCATTGCTTCAGACAGTTGAGAAAAAGCTAACAATTTACTGATTCATAGCGGGGGGGAGATGAGTAATGTATTTCACACCATAAATTAATAGTTGCATTTTATGGTTTTCTGCAGAAAAAAAATGGAGAGACTCTAACTGTATATAAAACCATTAATTGATGCAATAAAGATTTCTAAATAGATATTATTAGAAATTTTGTAGATGGATAAAAAATGTTTTACAATATCAAACCAGTTTTGATATTAAAGGTATGTTTTCAGATTAAGCTTTCTTGTATGTAGTGAAAATCAGGTTAACCAGCAATTGATGCTTTTCACATATATGAAGGTTTTATTTAGCATGTTTTAAAATCAGCATCAGAATTGGATCAAATTTTCGACTTTGCCCAGATCACTGCAGCATAATTCCAGCGTGTTAATATGTGTCACAAACTGATGAACTGATGAATTTGTGCCACAACTTCCTGGTCCTGAAGCAGAAAATCAGCCTCCAATCATCCCACCCTGTTTGTTATAAGGTTTTTCTTCTGAAATGCTGTTAGTTTTTCCTTTTTTAGATCAAAGGTATAGTGGAGGATTTTCAAGATTTTTCTTTTTTAAAAGACCCACCCTCTTCAGCACTTGCACAACCCTGTACCCGCGAGGGAACGCCTATTAAACCCTTACGAGAGCATGCAGGAGCCCATTTCTCCTCGTGCACGCTCTATCTAAAAGTTGCTGTTTGCATCGCTCATACAAGTTTACTTCCCAAGAGAAGATTGCAATTTTCCCACTATGTCAGACTTACCGGTAAGTAAAAATGGGGACGAGCATGTAGGACGGCCTTACTCAATCATATCACCACAAAGATTGATAATTAGGAGGACCACTTATTTAGATGATCCACCCGGAAAAAAGAACATCCTTCACTATACCTTTAAGGCAGGATGTGCTTTTAGATTTTTTTTTACCTACCTCATCTTCTTTTCTATAAGGGGTTTCTGTAACGTGTCTGGCATCAAACAGGCCTTGTGAAATAAACAGTAGAAATTACATTTACAAGAATTTTTGAATTTAACAAATGAAGCTTAAGGGTAAATTCAATCTGGACGACTTATCAGATTCACCTGAACCACCTGCGATGTCCCTCGTTCAGCTCCAGCCAATCAACTTTGGGGGGGCGCATCTTCTCCGAAGCCAATCATCTTGCAAGATCTCCTTCATTTAGCTCCTGGCCTACCTTCTCTATCTCGCATGGAAGTGAATTTTCACCCACCTCCACCCCATCTCCTCCTTCATTCTCAGCCTCACTCATCCTCTGGATTATTCCACCACCAGTGTCCGGGCCTCAGGGAAAGACTAATCCTTTTCTAGGTCTTCCCAGCATCGAATTTTTCTGCCGAGGTCCAAGCGCCAAAGAACTTATTTCATTTATGTCTTCATCTGCTTCTGTCTCGTTAAATCCCAGTCGGCCTCAGCAGATGGCCGCTCTTACTGAGCCTGGTTCTGCTGGAGGTTTCTTCCTGTTATAAGGGAGTTTTCCTCTCCACTGTCGCTACATGCTCAGTGCGAGGGATTGCAGAGGGTCAACGAGTTCTCACAATCAGCTGGTCTTCCTTAGATAGAAATATTTTTAAAAAATATGATTGTGTTGCCTGTATACATGTGTACATTTAATATTTTCTAAATACAACTTTTTTGTGTGAGTCCCTCCAGTTTGAAAGGAGATGATTACATTTTCAGAGCAAAATGGTTTAGATTTTTACCCTAATAAAATAAATTGCCATTTAAAGTATATACAGCCTCGTTTTTTAAATCTAAACTTTTCTAGATGTTCTAAGATATGTCAAAAATAAAATTAGGGGTAATTTTTTTTAAATGGAAAAAGGAAATGACTGGAATTAAATTTATCTAAACCTTTTGTGATTTGTCGCTTGTATTTATAATTGAAGGCAGATTTTGGTATATAAGTTAACTTAAAAATCACTGCATTATGTCACTTTTCCTTTCTCATTCAAAAGGTGGGAAATGTGATCTAATCTTAGTTGTCTTTAGCTCCAGGTGTGAAATATCACATTCAAAATTGCCCATTTGCTCCTAAGTTAGCTCTGTTTATTACAGACCTGAGGTTTTAGGCATTGTCAATTTTATTTCCAAGCTTAGATAAGCTGTTTTGTTATTGAAGTAATAACAGAACTAAGCAATGTCCTATATTACTATAATAAACTACTTTGTTGAAATTTGTGTTGCTTTTTTCCTTCCTGACTGTAAGGACCAGAAATGAAAAAATTAACATGTTTCTCTTTGTGTCAGAGATTTAATTTGGGTAAAATTGGAAATCTATTTTTTTTTCTTAACCAACAGCTTAGTGTTTCCAGTACATTGAAGCAGAGGACCAGGAAACCTGACCCTTTCATTTGGACATGGCTGTGGTCTGCCACAGGACCTCACTCCAAGCTGTCTCCTGCCCCAGGGAGGCTTTTAAAGAGGCTTGGTGGGCAAGACAACATCTTCTCAAGAGCATTGTAGTTACATTAGAGCCTAATTAGATGATAAAGCTCAAGGCCATGTAACCCACTGCTAGGTGTCACACTAACAGCCATCCATCTCTGTCCTGGCCCGTCAGACGGGCAGCACGGGTTGACTAGTGAAGGGTTTGCTCACCCGGCAGCTGGACTGCAGTAAATCACAAATCTCTCAGGCAAGAAAGTTGGATATATATTTAGTATTTGAGGGTTCATTTTAGCTCGGAGGCGCTTAGAAGGAAAGGAATCAGGTGATAAATGAGATGTATGGAATGAATAGTTCTCCAAACCTTTGCAGAATTTTAAAACCCAGATTTTAGCTCGTTCTAAGCCGCATGCACTCATTTATTCTGATCAAAAAATGTGTTTTATGCTGAAACAGCACTGCGGGCATTAGTGGCATAGATAAATTATCGAACATATCAGTTTTAGTAAAACAACACACAAAGAAAACTCATTTACAAATGAATCTAAATAAGTCAGCATTTCATTGAAAGGTTGATGTATTTCAGTTTAAAGAGTCAGTTTTCATGCAGTTATTTTTGTATTCTTTATTAATGCCACACAGAAGATGAAAACCTAAAATTAACATAGACAAAATAAAAGGACTTTTAAAATATAAACTGTTATGACTTTGTCAGCATACATTATATTAGCAAGATCTCTAACTTGGCAGCTTTCCCACGTGGAGGGAAAACTACGAAGGCTTAAAAGCGTCAGAAGGACATATTCAATTGTGTGGCGGAAAATTGAGTGGAAGGAAAATAATTCCGTTTTTTGGAAGATCAACAAAATGTCAGCTGTAGCTGAAAACTATGCTTAGATGACAATAATTAAAAATACAGGAAATTGACTCTATCTGTGACATTCCTTGTGTTAAGCGGCTCCTAAACCAGATATAAAGGACAGAAGTCTCCTTACTCGACTAAGGAAAAAAAAGGGACTAGGCTGCTGCTTAGTAGTTTAAAATGTTCTTCTTGTATAACATATTGAGATTTATTTTCTAGGCCTCTGTTTTTTCTAGACAAAGTGACTTTGATTTCTAGATTGAATAAAAGTCTGATTTTAGCTGAATTTCACTTCATGAAAATCTTCTCTAAACCTCTGATTAGGCCAGGGGTGGATCTAGAGGGGGAGGCCGGGTGCCAATCATTGGCCACCCTACCAGGTGATTTGTTGACCCTCCTTGGACTTTACTTTGACATTTCAATGGTATATTAACAAAAAACTGAAAATACAAAATGCAGCAAAAATTAATTTAAAACAATATGCTACAAATAAAGAGTTTTTAGGTTTTATAGGGGAGAATTTGTTTCTGCAGTCACCTCGAAGTCTTGTCTAAGAACCATTAATTCATTTCAACTGCACTAATGTATAAATATCCACATAGCTTTATCAGCAAGGACCCTAATGAAAATCTAGTCTGTCTTCAGTGAATTATTTGAACAATACAGAGCTCTATTTTGATCAGTGTAGATTGTCTTGGGCTGCTCACCGGTGTAGTGGGTAGCCCTGCTGTCTTGGAGCAATAAGGTTCTGGGTTTGATCCCCGGCTCGGGGTCCTTCTGCATGGACTTTGCATGTTCTCCCTGAGCAAGTGTGGGTTCTCTCTGGGTACTCCTGCAGTCCAGAAACATGACTGTTAGGTTAATCCCACTTGGGATTTAAGCATGTAAGAAAATGGATGGATAGATTGTCTTTAAGATGGTTTCAGTTTTCTGCCACCACTCGATGACTCCTGTTGCTTCTCCCTTTTTTATCTCCCTTTTTCATCCCACTTAACTTTCCACCCCTATTTTAAAATCTTTATATTATGTTTTTTTAAATATTTTTTTATGCAAAAATAATAAAGTATGTAAAGAAAAAATGAATCACAGAGGTCATATTTCGACATATATGTCTAATAGCCTCAAGAAGAAGTAAATCTGAAGGCGAAAATGTGCAGAAAATATGCTTAGATATCTTAAAGCAAAGAAAATTAATGCATATTTATCTTATATTCAGATTTTGTTTAATGTGTGGAAAAACAAGTTTACACTTTCCATAACTAAGTGCTAACATTCCTAGGTATTCACCATCGACCTCCCCCCAAATGGCATAATAAAATATATATTTCTACAGAAACCAATTAACCTTCTACATTTATAAGAGGTACACAGCAAAAAATGGAAACCTAAATAAGTCATATTTTCTTAAGATAACTGAATTTTTTCTTGAATTAAGGAGTTAATTGAGACGCTTTGACAATAGTACAAGACAATTTTGATTTAAAATAAGAAAAACAAATCAGATTGTCTTAATTCAAGTGCTTATTATCTAATTATATCACTTTAAGAGTAAAAATACTCATTCTATTGCCAAATCATCATCATTATTTACATACTCAGATTAAGGGTAAATACAATTATTCTAGGAAATTTTAAGTTATTTCTAGATTGTTTTTGCAGTGTATAGATTTGGTTTTTATTCTCTTGGTTTGTGAAGCTGTTAAAGAATATAGACATCACATCCTGAAAAAAACACCTTTTCTCTCCATTCAAACAGAAATCAGATTGTACCTCTTTTTGTAGACTGTCTGTTTCTATGAAGCTCCCTGTCTTTTAATGGCCTCACCGCCACAGGGCAAGGGTTACAGCTTGTCCTGTCCTGCAATTAGCATTCACGGTTAGCTTAGCAGAACTAATGCACTGCAGTCTTTGAGGCTCAGGTTTCCTCTGCGCCCCTGAGTGACTGCGGGCAAGATTTAACTGACTGCTTGTATCCATTTCAAGCTGCTTTAATAGATCATCCCTGCAAAATCCCCACAAGAATACAATGTCAAGTTTGCTGGAATCAGTGTCATTTTTACTCTTCTGGAAAATATAGGGGATTATGAGTTTTATTTTTTTGCCAGTGATGCTTATTTAGCTGTTGACACAAGTGTCTCAAAGGATATCAGACAGAGCTGCATATCCAGATCAATATAACACAATTATCTCTGCATTTATCTCTCATTCATGTCTCATAACATCATTAATTGATTAGTTTTGGGCTTTGTCCACTGACATTTAAGCAATTAGGTCGAACCCAAGTGATAATATGGATGCCAATTTAATAGAATCTCCATTTTTATTCTATAGGTGACATATCAACTAAAAGTAAGGATAGAATTGTTTATTTTTAAGATTTTGTTTCTTATCTTTGATTTATATTAAATTATTGGTGTAAATTGATAAGTTATGTTCCAGATGCTGATTTGAGCCATTTAAGGTTAGACATTTAACAACCTAAAATCTATAAAATCAGTACCATGTGAGGGAAGTTGCTGTTATCTTAAAGATCTTTTTCTTTGCTTTTGACAGATTTGAATTGTTGATAATGTCCAAAGCTGTTTATTGGTTACTTATTGTAATATTGTAAAAGCACTATAAAGTACAGTACTTCATTTGTATATTTTCTTATCTGTTATTTTTATACACTTTTTGTATGATCGTTTCTGCTATAACATTTTGCTGCTGTAACACCACAATTTCCCCATTATGGGACAATAAAGGGATTTTCTATTCTATTCTATGCTAAACTAACTTGAATATCAGACCAAAATTGTCGAGGTGAACCTGATCTGTAAAGCTGGTTTCAAATTTTGTTTTCATTTAAGTAAAAATAATTACAAATTCGACTCCATTGGAAAATCATAATTGGCCCCATCCACCAATAAACTTCTGGTGCCACCTTTATCACAACCTTTAACTGAATTACTGTCAGATTTCCTTCAGATGTAACAGAATTCACACCAACCAAAAAAGTTCTCCTTTTGTCTCATCAATTCAAAGAGTATCTTTCCAAAATGTCTTGTGGTCCATCCGGATGCTTTTTTTTATTCAAATGTGTGACACCTCTCCAGAGGATCATTTTCTTAGCCAATTAAATACTTTAGAGATATTGATTTTCTTCTTTTCTACATTTATTGCTATCTTAATTCATATCTTCATTCTTTCATTGGTTCCTGAGACACCCCACTTTCCCCAGCACTGAATAATAGAGTATTTCAATTTTTTCTATTCTACTCTATTCTATGCTCTACATATGTTTGGTGGCTTCTAAAAATTAAAAATCAGATTATCTAATAACTAAGGTATTAACATATTGCTACAACACAGCAGCAGCATGTTTATAGTTTTCCTTTCCCGGGTTTAGTGTCCTTTATTATAGAAGTGAAAAAATGCGTTTAGACCTCCTAAAATCTATGTTATTGAATATGAAGTACA
Source organism: Cyprinodon tularosa (assembly GCF_016077235.1). Taxonomy (NCBI): domain Eukaryota; kingdom Metazoa; phylum Chordata; class Actinopteri; order Cyprinodontiformes; family Cyprinodontidae; genus Cyprinodon; species Cyprinodon tularosa. The sequence continues at coordinate 487,243 of NW_024039674.1, read as the reverse complement.
TTTGTCATTTACTAAGTGCATTCTGTCTGAGTGATTAGGGTTTGTCCTGCATTATGGAGACAAATCAATGGCACAAAAGTAGGTGTTTTCATAAATAGCTTTTGATTATTGGACATTATTAACGTTTCTGAATTCGGTAAAGTAAAACAGTGTTATGCCCCATCGACTCAAACGCAGATTAGACCAAGTAATGTGAATACAGGAGATCAATCCACTCATAATGTTTCTGTGCGCTCTGCAGCGGGGCATTGAGAAGTCCGGTCCTAATTCATCATCGTACACACACATTATTTTATTATTGCTGGCTGTTGCCTCGGGCAGGTCCATTTGTTTTTTTTGTTTTTTTTTTGTTTTGTGCCAGGCGGCAGAAACGCTGGATGGAGGTTGCTCCGCCATCAGCATCACACGCAACACTCTCCCATTTAGATATTGATCATCATTTCTCCCGATAATCCAGCACCTGACACATTTTTGAACATTATGTGGAACAGGTCAAAGGACAGTGTTAATGAAATAGCATGATGGATGTTGTTATCCACAACATCAGGAGCTGGATTTATAAGCTGAAACACTGCAGAGCCTGTGAAGACTAAAGCATGGAGGTGGTCCAAAAATCGCACTGAAGGGGAATTCACTTTTCAACCAAACAGTTTCAACCACAAACCTTAATTTATTTTATAGAATTTCCTTGATAGAAAAACAGAGTGCTTTAAGATCAAATGGAAATACAAAAAATATTGTTAATTTTTAAGCCCTTTTTTTTATTTGATTGACTTAAATGAAAAAGCATATACAGTGATAGCCCTAAAATTATTCAATCTTTGCTACACATACTCTATTTATATGTAATTATTATTTAAAAACTGACTGTAACTCTGGCTGTTGAGGGTTGTTTTCCTTTTGTAGAATTAATCTCCACATTCTTAAGTCTTTAAAGTAGCCCACAGTATGATGCTGCCATCACCTCAATGAGGGACAGTTATTTTTATGTTTACCGTGGAGTCTGCAGCGCAGCAGACTGGAAGAAGGTGAGGAGAGTAGTGAGAACTGCAGAGAAAATCATCTGGACTCCTCTCCATAAAAGACATTTCATCCCAGCGTTGATTGACCATATCAAAGCGTTTATTCACACCATGTTTTTTTCTTCCACAATGTTTACATATGATCACTGCTGCAGTAAGAAAATGGAAATATCATGAGAGCTGTATAAAATTTAATTTCGTTATGTATACACTCTGCGTATACAAAATCACAATAAAGTTTGCCTAAGTCTAAGTTTATGGCGTGTAGAGCTTTAGATTCAGGCCAAAATAAATAAATGTTTTGTCTTATCTGATCAGTACATCTTTATGGTTTCTACTTCCCCTAAATGGACAGTGGCCGGCTGAAAGCAGGGTCTCTTGTGGTTTTATTTCTACCAAGAGTAGGTTAAAGAATGATGCACAATTAATATTTGTCCTGTTGCAGAATTTCTAATGTGAGTTCCAGAGGTTTGGAGCATCTCTAGAGTTCCTGCAGACCTGGCTGTTTCTCTGATTAATTTTCTTATTGCTCAGCCTGTCAGTGCAGGTCAGGCATCTCCATTTCTGGTTCTCTAGACCCTCTGTCCAACAAACTTTAGGCCTTTTTAGTCAGAAAATAGCCTTCAGTTAAAACAGAACATTTTGTTGCGTGTTTTCTCTGAAATTGGTACCATTAAAAATGCAGCCACAGCGAAAGGTTTCAAGACATCCCCTTTCTTTTGCGTTACTCCTGGGTTATGTAGATGGAGATCTCTGAATTGACTGCAGACGGCCTTAGATTAAACGGTTGTATTGATTCCAAAACCTGCTATAAAGCTGCAGAAACCAGACGGATCTACCTTAAGAACAACAGCTGTGTTTCCATTACACATGTGCGTAAAACTGTCAATATTATAATTTTTCTAGCGTACCTGATTGTTTTATGATTGCCTGATCCTGACTTGTTCTGCCTTTAGACCTCTGAGCCTCCCTGTCCCCCATTCTGATCTGTTTGCCTGACCTGTCTTTGGTCTCCTTCTGGATTCTCTGTGAGCTGACCTGGGAACTGATTCCTGAATCCGTCCTGGATTTCCCATTGGTACCTCTTTGTATATCTGATCTCTTGGCTCTGACCTCTGAGCACGTCCTCAACACTGGCTTTGGGTTCATCATCTGAATTATCCTGCCTTCATTCGTCTGCTTGGTTCAGATTTCCTATCCTCCAACCTCAGGGTCATCATCGTCTGGACTCTCTGGACAGCTGAATGGTTGGTTCTGAACTTTAAGACCAGGTTAGTGACTCACATTTATTTTCATCCTCTGCCAGATAGAGGTGTTCACTTACATGTGGTCTTCTCCTGCTGAAGATCCTGCCTTAGGCACTGATGCTGTTCTCAGCAGTTCCATCTTAAATAAATATTTTGTGAAATCTGTCTCTCCGCCACGAAAACTGGGACCTGTCGTTTCTGAGCCTGACAATACGTTCACCCTCTTTACACTTTTAGAAGATAGGTTGAATGTTTTTACGCTGGGGTGTTTTTTTTTTTTTTTTGGTCACATTGAAATTCTTATATTTCACAAGATTGCAATGGAATTTTTTTTTTTTTTGCATCACATGGGCCCCATGATCTGCAACTGGTCCTTACTGCTTTGAAAAAAACCCCAAAGAAGTCTGGAAGAAGTTGGAGGATGATGAAGCAGCATATTCGGATTCATGAGGAGTATTTTTTCCATTTAGATCACAATGATGAGCACTAGAGCTGTGGCTGAAATGGAAGTGTTTACATTCACTGCCATGTTCTTTTCAATATCCTGAGAACAAACATATTCATGTGCAATTTTAGTTGTATTACAATTGCGAAAGGTTGCATTTTAAAAAGGATAATACCCACATAGGGCTGCGCACATTTTAATAGAAAAACAAACTACTGTTGCATAAAAGAAGAGTGCTTAAATCATCTGTAAACTTTGCCCTTTTCTGTTTTTCTTCTCCAATGACCACCTAAAGCCTTTACTTTAACGACTATGTTAAGCTGTTAGATGAGATCCAAAAGGTTATTAGATGCACCTCATTTCATTTAGGCGTACCAGAGTGAAAGAGGGTAATAAAAACTGCAATTTCAGTTGATTTTTATTTTTAAAAATATACATTTTTTATTCAACTTACTTTAGGTCTTTCAAATAAAATTGAATGTTTGACGTTTTAAGATGACTAAATGTGGAAAGGTTCAACAGTTGCTGATATTTTTGCTACCTATTGTAGATTAATTGGAGGCTGCTCAATGGGAAGCTAACAATGAAACAAAGACTTAAGCTTTTTCTTGTGTATTTTCTCTGATTGTAGGGTAACAGCAAGCAACGTGGTAAAAACCAGGCGGTGTGAGAGCACTGGGAGTGAAATCATAAGAGAGGGCTAAAACACCAGGCGTGAAGTGAGCTGTATGACTGCAAACTCTCTGTTTCATTCCCTCTCCAACATACATCTATCCCTCCTGGCTAATGTATCCCCTCTCAATAGCCCAGGGACAGAGGAGAAAAGACATTGGTTTGTGTGAAGCACAGAAAGCCCCATCATTTGCTGCACTAATTGGCAAGAAAGCTTTCCTTCATTCACTCCTGCACATCCTTTGTTGTTCTGTATGGAGCAGTGCTTTTGAGGGGTTGTTTCAAAACCTGGCTAATTTCTGCATACCTCTTACCTGTAGTGTCCTTAATGTGGTCATATTTACTTTTCTAGAAACACAATGGCATAATACTTTTGCTAGTTTTCCGATATAAAATCATGGAATTCAATAGAATTTTTATGGTATTTATCGTTAAACATCTGCAAGAATAAAAAAAAAAATTCTGATAGATTCTCCTGCTTTCCAAACTTGGAGAGCTCTGCAGAGACAGAACAGAGGTCGGTGAGCATGAAAAGGGATGGCTTGTCCTTCCTTTCATCATCACGCTCGAGTGGTTGCATAAAAGCCTGCAAAATGTAGCTTGCAGTTGTATTTTTTGCCACAATTACACTTTTATCCTGTTGTAAAATGCATTCAGAGGTTTTTGACTGTGTTTCATTGTACCATTATTCTCGCAGGCTCTCTTAACCCTCTCACACATGAGTTTTATATTAACCCATTAAGAGTTGAGACATCCTCTGAAAATGGAAACAGCTATAGCCATATGTATCAGCGGGTCTTAATGGGTTAAATGCAGCTGCTTAACAGCTATTTTATTTTGCCTGTTCAGCTGCTATATGCTCCATATTGCTTTCAGAGCTGGACCAGGATGGAGCTTCAAGCAGAAATTCATTTGGGGGATTTTAAATATCATTAAGCATATTCAATCATTTGTGCTTTATGGAGTGAAAAGTGATCAAACATCCCATCTCTTTTTCCACAGGTCAAAAAGCTGATATTAAAATGATGTTTAAAATCAACCAGTTGGTGCATAAGTTTGCCCTACAAAGCACTGGCGATACATTAGTAGCATAAGATTGATGGTGCATAAGTTTGAATTTGTCAAGAAGCGCAGTGTTTTGATCTCTATTGGCTTTTTCAGATATGAAAAATGTAAATGCTGAAACTTTAAATAGTAATAACTACTGCATAATGTAGCACTTAATTCTGCATTGTCATATTCGTTTTAAACAACACCTGGATATCTGCATCTTATATCCAAGATGGAGGAACGTGCTCTTACTTAAGTGCTGAATGATGCAGTGTACAGTGCAGCAGTCCAGGAATTTACCACCAGGTGTTATTCTGAATCATTTTACTCTACTTGTCCAGGGGGAGGGTCAAACAGAGCACCTGACCTGGAGTACTGTACCTCCCAGTACAGAAATAAACACCTGTTCTGCATTTTCAGCTTGATTCAATAAGGTGTAGTTCCCCTTAAGAAGGGTCAGAGGCTCTAAAGCAATAGAACGAAAGTTTAGTGGAAAACATTTCCTCTTATTTACTGTTTATTTACTCTAACCAGAAATTTCACACAAGCTTGGTATCCAAATAGGGCTTCTGTTTTAATAGAGACTCTCATTGATTCATTTTCTGTTGGATCGTTTTACCTTGTTCCCTTGTCACACTCACTTCCAGCCTGGTCTCCATGTCCATTTCCTCCTAGCTTCTCCTCCCAGTCTCTGCTACAGGGCTTCCTTTGTCCCCGTGGCCAGTCATCCATCCTTAATCCCACATTTTTAACCACGCTGGAGACATGCCGCATGCTTTCAGAGAGTGAGCTGGTGATTGATACCCTTAGTCTCTCTAATACTGTTATGAGAAAACATTCTGGCCTGGTTGTGACACATGATTGTATATGAGGGTCCTTTTACTAATACGTATCTGTCAAATATCTTAGCGAATTAGAGTACTTTTAAATGCAATTAGGTTAAGTGTTGTATCATGTTACATCCACAATTTTTAATCTTATATATTAGTGTTAATAGTTTTCCATGTTTATTCAATCATTTTTTAAAACCATATTTTGCTTCGCTCATAGCTTCAAGTCACCAGTTTTACACTGAGACTGACATTTTGGCTGTAAAACTATTTAATTGCATCCATCTCTAGATGATTTTTATTGTATACATTCATTGGTCTTTTGCAGATTATTGCATTTATTATTCAAGGTTTGTCCTGTTTTGGCTCCATTCATTTCCAGTAACGTTTGCTTGAATCAGTCAACATCATGTTTCAATGTGGAGACAAAACTATAATTATTGCCCCATTTGATCAGAGTACCTCCTTTACATGGCTGGTGGAAAACTTTAAGCAAGACTTCTGATGACTTCTCTCGTTAGTCACTCTTGAATAAAGGTCACCTCATCTGTGGACCTCTGCTTACTCATCCAGAGAGACGGCTGGCCCCAAATTGTTTTGAGATCATGGAAGGTTGGGATATTATCTTAGACACAAGTAAATGATCTAAAGAAATTATCTAACTTTGACTTATTAAAGCTTTCAAAATATTTCATGGTTCATTTTTTCCACGTAGACACTATGCCAACACTACCCCTATGTAAGTCCTACATCCAGCATTATATCTGAAGATGATCGGCTAAATGCGCTACTTTTTTGTTACATGAAAAGAGCCCAAAGGGAAATGAAGATTTTAAAACTCCAGTGCATCAGAGAGAAGCTAGGTGGCAGCCACATGGAGAAAAAGATTAGAGCAGACTGCCATTGCTAAATAACCAAAATCCTTTATTACACTACAAACTGAACATGTAAATTCCTTAAAAACACATAATACAGCGTAAACCAACCTGCATAACAAGATAATTACAACCCATGCATCCTGTGATTACTTTATCATGAAGGTATGTCAAATCTGAAGCGAAAGACTGAAAAGAACTCATATTTAAAAAAGTATAATTCAATTAAAATACATCATTCTTCAAGTGATCTTATTATTTTTTAATTGTTCACTATTTGAGCCATCTCTAAATATTTTTAACTTTTGCTTCTGGATTCTACTTGGGTTTATTTTTTGAATACAAGACATTCATCAAACTGCTTATTCAGAGCAATCACACTGATATCTCTTGAAAAAACAAACACACAAAAAAAATACCACAATCTAACCACTTTATATTTTGCATGTACAGTTACACAGTGCATAATAAATTCAGTTAAAACTGAAGCATGTAAACAATGTGGTTATTGCAGGGTCCTATTGTATGTCTGATTATTAATCTTGTGCCAAGAGATTGGAGGATCTCTCAGCCATCACACTAATTTTTTAGCTCCATCCACAAACTCATTATTAGATTAAGGTTAGGCGCTAGGCTGAACTGGTCTGAAAAACCGAATTCCATCAAAGGAAACTTGAGTAATTTGGTGGCAAATTGTACAAATATATTAACAGGGTTGCCTAGTAATATTAATGGCTGGCTTCATCTTGGTTTGTATTCTCTCTCCATCTAGTCATTCTCCAAACAGCTGGTAACACCCTTGGTCACTTCTTTACTTTCTCTAGCAGCACATTAAAATAACTTTAACAATAGAAATGACATGAGGGAATATTTGAATATTTTTAAAGTAAGTATTTAAAATATTGTCTTGAATTTCAACACTTCCAACTGACCCAGGCCTAGTCTAAACCAATGAAGACAAGTGGTTTTGCTTTCCAAACAGTCTCTCAGATAAAACACCGTATCCACATATAACGATGCTTCATGTAAAGATGCCAATTAAAGGGATTCCTAATTATACTGTTTCACCGAATTCCCTCCATATTTTAAAATCATTGCATCATTTTGCCCACTTCCACACCTAAATAAAACAAAGTGAGCTTGTGCGCCTCTAACTATATATGAATCTCTCCTCAGTACATTAATAAATCAAAAACATTTACAGTCTGTCAATAATGTCCTGTAAGCTCACTGAAACCCTTGTCAAGCCACACACTGCCTGCTTTAACAGCTACGATTAGAGCATTAAACACTCGTGGCTCAGACTGATGTGACCCAGTCAGCAGGCATAATGATTAATTAACAACTCATGCAAAGTGGAGGCCGGCCCTTGAAATATAAAAGATGACAAAGTTAATCAGGCTAATTGTCAAAAGAATCTCATTAACATCAAGCTCAATTTTAGAATGAAGCAGTAAAAAAAGGCAAATGGGATCTTTTTTTTTTTAACCACGTTCACACAAAGACAATCCAGTTAGATTCATTCATAAAAAAAACAAATATTTTTTTTGCATTTGCTCACGATTCATTCCGAATGCTTCCATTTTATTTCCTTTGTCTCTTCACTTTGTCATATGCTAAGTGTGATGCTGTGAATAATGCTTGCAGGGATTTGGGCATCTGCTTCCTCGCCGCTGACTCTGAAGATCACTAAGGTGTTGGAGGGGATGGTGGCGGTGGCGTTGAGGGATTTACCCAGCCAGCCACGAGCTCCTCGTTTGTACATTTTAACTGTTACCTGAAGAAAGCAGAAAAACAAACCTTTCTTTGAGAAAACAAAAGTTAATAAATAAAAAGAAAACATGATTTCTATGAGGATAGTCATGAAATGTTACAATGGGTACCCTTATGGTATTTTCAGCTACTGGCACTCAGTCTTCACATTCACAAACTAAACTTGCAAGAAAGAGCTTGATGACACTGTTCCTATTATTTCCTTTTGTTCCCCATCCCTAAAAATATTTTAATATTAATCTATTTTTCATTTTTTTTTTTTACAGTAGGTTTAATATTTAGTATTGTTTAGCAACTCTCCAAAACAGGAAGTACAACAGAACAAACTGAAGTAAGGTAGATGGTTGGTGATTTAATTCAAAGTGATGAAATAGAAAGAAAGTATCTTTTTGATTAAATTTAACTCTAATGGAATCAATCATTTAACAGCCATCCTACAATCGGAATCATAAAAAAATGGGACTTGAACTAAAGTGGAAGTTTGGTGATTTGGTCAAATAAAACCAACAAACAATATCGTGAAGATGTGCAATAGGAACTGAAATTGAAGTAGGGCTGCAACTAACGATTATTTTGCAAATGGATTAATCTGTCAACTTATTTTTTTATTAATCGATTAATAATCGAATAGCAAAAGATTCTTTAAAGAAGACTTTACTTCATTAAACCTGGTAAAACTCAAACTTCTTCACTTGAGGAGTTTTGCAAAGAGCATATTGACAGGCAATTTTGTAAAAAAAATCTTAAATGCAAAATATTTTAATTCTGTTTTTTTAAATCTTACTATAAGTAAGTGGATCACTCTATCAGCTAAGGCGTGTTTTAGAGTCTATACTCCAGTTAATGATTAATCAATGGCTAAATTGGTTGACGATTATTTCAATAATCAATTAATCCCGATTAATCTGATTGATTGTTTCAGCCCTAAATTCAACTCTAAGATTCAGAATTTTTAAAGTGCCAAATGCAACTGAATTCTGAGTTATAAATATAAAATATCATGGACTCTGTTGGTAAAACAAAAAGGTGTCTCTGGTGATTTGCAGCAGGATAATGACCTGAAACATATGTTCTCTTTGCAAAGCCTAAATCCTTTAGAAATCCAGGGAATGGGCTGAAGAAAAGAGAGCATAATACAGGAATTACAAGTCTGGACTACCTTGCGAGACCATGAAGCATTGTCAAAAATCCCTCTCTCTATACCCTACAATCTTCTTAAAAGATATAGGGCCTGAATGAGTGGCATCCTAATTGCAAAAGGGGGGATTTCTACAAAGTATGAACAGCAGGAGTGGCAGCAATCAAATCACTGGTGATAGTGTTCAAAATATTTCTAAACACAACATTAAATTACTCAAACTATAGTTGGATTAAGCTTCTGTGCTAAAAGAGTCATTCATTTTACACATCTTTTCTAGAAATGTCACTGCATTTATCAATTTATACACCTCATGTTTTAAATGCAAAAAGAATTACATCACAAGAATGAAACCTTGATGCTCATGTAGAACTATTAAACGGTAACCTCTCCCATCAGCTGGTTTAAACACAGAGCTTCTCAGTCGGAACAGAGATCCAAACAGAAGTCCGGAACAGAATAAATATTAAATTAACCTTGTTCTCGGTAGGAGCTTTAATTCCCTTCGCATCATGAATGGAGTCATCCCTCCCGTGATTTTCTGTAGGTTGTAGGGCATAATACGCTTTAACACTACATCAAAACTGCCTGTTATGTTTCAAGCCTGACAATGGAGGCATTAACTAGATTTAGACATGCAGGTAATTGAACCACATCCATTTCAAAAAGAATGCCAAGCCGCATCTCTTGTTTGGCTGCATTTACCGGGGATAACAGAATATTACAGTGCCTTTTCACAGTTCCATTTTCTTTCACTTTAGCATTAGGCAATTTTTCAATTATTTTTTTCACTCTATGTACTTTCATCCCCAGCTCTCCATAATGTCTAGGCCTTTTAGTTAATGCTAGCGACAGTCAGAACCTAGTATATCGGCCCCCTTGTCCATTTTGCAGGTCATTGTGGAAGCCCAATGGGCCTTTTATTACGGCAACATCAAAAGGCAGATAAGCATTAGAGGTGGGGAAAATACCCTGCACTAGATATGTTCCCTCTTTCCTTTGTCTGCTATTGAAAGTGATCATTTTAATAGTGAAGAGGTTGCTGAGCTTCAGGGCTGATGGGAAGTGCGACACCCCTGACAGCCTATGAGCAAGTCGATAACACACCACAAGCACACAGCACAGCCTCAGCACCTGCACGCTCTTGCCGCTAACCTAATTATCCGCAACAAAGGCCACCACGATTTCACACACATATCCTTCCCCCATTTACTTGCTTATTAGTGTGCATTAAAAAAAAATAGGGAAAAAGATGGAGAAAAAAGAAAAAAAGACTAAACAATTGTGTCTTCTATTGCAGCCTTGGCTGGATGCCACATGGCTTGTGTTACAATAGCAACAGGCCACTTCAGAGTCAGTGAGTGTCTATTAATTTGGGATGCATGAAAAAGTAGCTTTGTGACAGCTGGTGGCTTAGAGGTTTACAAACCAAGACAAGAATGTTGGAGTAGAATTATTCTAACAAATTACAGCCAAGTGTAATCATCGCTAATCAGCAATTAACCAATTTAAGGCAAAGAAAGCTCGTTGCATCTATTCTCTGTGGTGCTGCAGCAGGTCAGACAATGTAAAATCTACATTTTCAACCTGAAAAAGACAGGAAAGCAAATACATATATATTCAATTACCCAATCAGCTAATAATAATGATAAAAACAAGGACATCAAGCTTAAGACAACAGGTAGGATTCCTGTTTGGTCCAGGTAAACTGTGTGCCAGATGTTTCTCCATTAAAAAGGGGTTAACAATTTTAAAAGCTTCGCTTTATGCTAAGATTTAAGATAGTTTATGGACAATAGACCTGTTTTATTACGGTAATTAATTTTGTTATATGGCTGACCAATTTCTCTATTTGTAAGTTTCCCAGCTGTATAGAATAAATACAATGTAAAAGCTGTTTACGGTAATTAAAAAATCCGAACAGGTGACATGTTCTGCTCCCAGTGCAGGAGCTCCCCAGCCTACATAACTAATGTACCAAAATAATGTTTATTAATCTTTGCAACGTCACGTAGACCTTCTGTCTGTACCAGTAAAGCTTCACTCACCTCAGCATGCCAAATGCTTGAGGTTACTGAAATGATGGCACAGCACTGGATATAAAATAAATAAATAAAATCAGCTAATAATATCATAAGTCAGTCATTAAAATCCCCCCAAAATTGTTCTTTTTCAACAACAGCATTTTTAACTAGACAAAAATGCTCAAAGATGGATTATAGTTTGTAACAGTTAGTTATAATCTTCAATAAGCCAGCATGACCATATCAATAACTAATTAAATTATATTTAAGTTTTCCTTGAACAAGGTGATAACTACTAATTTAAGCATAAACAGTGTGTTTGTGTGACTGTGACCAACAGCAGGGGCTGAAAGCTTACCTATTACTGTCTTCCCTGAGCAGCTACTCGTTTTTTTGTTTTTTCTTCTCTCTCAGAGATGTTGGAATCATTTGAATGACATCACTCCTCGTGTTTCAGACAACCTCCTTCTTATTTACCATCTGCCAAAAGTCTTCACAAAACAAGGTTAATCTGCATATACTGATCCCACTGGTTTCTTATGTTTTACCTTTTATTGGGTGTAGTTTACATTATCAAAGCTTTCTTGGTGTAAATATGGTTTGATAACAAAAGTTCTATTTTTTAGGTTGTAAATCTTTTTGTTTATGAGGAAATGTGGTTTGATGATTGTGATTAATGAGACGAACTGTGTAACTAGGTAAGGATGTGTCGTGGCCTGTGTGTATTGCCATTCACAAAGTTCAGATTCTTCCTCTGATAAAGTCAAAGAATCCCAGCAGGGCATCAGTCAGAAGGGCCCGTTACCTGGAGGCCACGGGTGCACTGTTTCAGGTGAACTCTCAGTGAGCGTAACGCCACACCGGCTTCAGACGACGGGCTCTTTGTTCTGAGCCGTGTCTCACCAGATGCAAAAGGAGAGGCAACAGAGTGACACACCTCTGACAAGCCAAATGTCTTTGTCAAGGCCTGAAAATATCATGCAAAGGGACAGAAACTGTCTTGGAGATCGATATAATCCAAAGCAAACGCCTGAGTACAAATGTGATTGCCACCTTTTCAATCAAAGATTAAGAGTAAATAACATATTTTGCTTTCACAGCCAGACTAATATAGAGAGGATTTTGTTTCAGAAAAGATTAGAGTCTGTAATGCCAGATATGTAATGTTTTGTAATTTGTAAATAACATTTTTGCATAACTTCAGTTCTTATAAATGTGTGCTCAAAAACAAATACAAATTATGAAATTATGAATACAAAATAAAAATACACACACAATTCTTATAGTTACAGATTCAAAAATGTTCCTAAATCTACAGACCATTAAATTAATTTACATTTCACTCTTTTAGAGAGCTTCCAGATTCGTTATTACATGATGCGTTTAAATGTTGGTGGAAAGCTTGGTCATCTGAGTTTTGCTTTTCCACTAAACTTATTTCACTTTATACTTGTGCTAAATTGGCAAAGACAATTTCCTTTGGAAAATGGGGTCATGGTACCACAGCCCCCCTTAGTTTTTTTTCCAGCTAGGCAGCTGTACATATCTAAATATTGGGTTACAGCAAATGGCCATTAGGTGGCTGGAAAAACAAGCAGATCACCATAGAATTATAAAAAGTAGATGTAGGCCTATGACTTGCACTGAGGGAATAAAAAAAAACACATGCAAAGCTGATCGGGGGGTATCAACTGGGTTTATTTTCTGTGAGAGATTGGAATTCAAATCTACTTCTAATTAAAAAGACTTTAATATTTACTAAAAGTACAATCAGTGTTATATTTTTTCACTAAACCCCCCCCCCCCCCGCCCCCCCCCCAAAAAAATGGAGGTGGACTGAATAACCACTACACTGCATAGTCTCCACCACCTGCATTAAATATATATCATATAATAACTAAATTTAAGCCTGATCCTGATGTAGTTCATCCATTAAAATAACTAAACTATGATTTGATAACAAGTGACTTCTATAATAATAATATCAATAATGATATTTATCTTAAGTCCTAAATATGACCCCCCCCCCCCCCCCCCCCCCCCAAAAAAAAAAAAAAAAGCACATTTAATTCTGAATGGCTGTTTTCAAACAGACTGCCTCAGCTAACAGGAAGCCATTAGACTCTCTCCAATAACCATTTGCATCCAGTCACCCTGCTATGACTTTATTTCCATCCACATAAGTGCATTTTCTAAGAGGTTAAAATATGAATCCCCTCCTTTTCTGCTCAATGGGTCTGGTTGTCTGGCTGACTTGAGAGGGCCCAATCTATGACTGATTTAATTTGGTCTTTATGAACATCTCTAACAAAATTAGCCCCAGCGCACACACCGACTGTCCCCATCTGACTCCATTAACTCTCAAATCGGGTTTAAAGACCATATTGATGCCGACCGGTATTAAGGGTGATTATCAAAACAACAGACAATGGGCCAAAGTGTCTGTTAACTAGTTTATCTATAATTTCACATAACCGTAACAGATGGCAGGGCTGTCAATTAAATATTGTATCTACAGTCCACAGTGGCTGTTTGAACATGTAGTGTTCTGCCATTTACATTAAAAGTAAAAAACAATGCTCACAGGTGGTCAGGATAAATAAATTAGCCTCCAGATTTAACTTTTTCATTTAATGGCAAAGACAAAAATGCTTGTCTGAGAAAACCGTGACCTCAGCTGGTCTTTTCTTGCTGCAAGTAAGTTTTCTTTTCTTTTTTTTCTTTTGCTGTAATTACAAAAAGAAAGAATAAAAACCCTCTAATGGCTCTACGCAGTCCACTTCACCACCTTTATTCACCTCAATTAACAAGAATGGCTTTTGAAGCTGTAATTAAGTGCCTCTGCTCCACTCAGTCCTCTTCATTATTTATGAATCCCTATTGATCATATCTAAGAGCCCTGTTCTCTGGGAGATCACTGTAATATCCGGGATCCACAAAACAAATAACTCAGCTCAGGGAGATAAAATTAAGATCTTAGACCATGACCAAGAAAAATTTCCAGTAAGAACCCCCCCATTTAGTACCACATTTAAATAAAGCGGGGAATCTTTAGTGTAAAATATCCTGAATGAATCCTTAGAATAAAACTGCGCCACAATTTTAATTGACTCTTCTTTGACTACTTAACAATGGATTTCTTTCAGGCGCATGGAAAGATAACAATTCTTGGGCTCTAATGTAACATTGAAAAAATACTTATGGCAGCATTTACATCTTTCTGGGGAGATACTATTGTTTTAGCTCATTATAGTCGTTCGATGCTATTAATACTTTTAGCATGATTGTAAAAATTAAGCCAAAGTAAAAATGCATTTGATGTGATTATAAAAAGTAAATGTTAAAAGCTGAGGAGCTAATGTGTACATTTTGTTGTTTCCCAACCAGGAATTGACATGAATCCGACAGACGATATAAAGAAGAGCTAAAGATTAGGGGGAATAAAAGGTTTTCAAATCCTCAGAACATGCAAAAATGTTCTAAACCATTATAAGAAGAGTTTGATTGCTGTAATGGCAACAAATATTAGGCATTCGATTATTAAAAAAGGTATACATTTTTTTTACGTAAATGAAAGTTATTTTTTCTTTTAAAAAACTGCTGTTGTAAAAACAAGTTGTAATTACTTTTCTTTTTGAGAAACGAATGACTTATTTCCTACTGGTGTGAAAATTGTGAGCCCAACTTTATTTGATCATTGAATTACTTATTGGGTTATTTGAGAAAAGAACTGTTTCAAAAGGGTTTTGGTATTTTTAAAACTTAACTGTCTTTTAAACAGGCTGTGTTTCCAATAATTAACAGTACTAACACTAGCTCGGATTAAAAATTTGTGTTGCACCAAAACCGATACCAGTATTGAGCAGGGCTCCGATACTGCACTAAAATGGTTGTATCGATCAAATAGGGCATCAATACCATTTTGAGAGCCAAAAGTTTATTCAACTATTGTCACCCATTCCAGGAAGGCAATAAAAAGTTCTACTGGATTCACTTTGTATTAGTCTTTTTCCTGCTTCACCAAGGTAGGCAGCAGCTTGACAAACCCACGATGACAATTATTTTACATCCAAGTAGTGTGCAGTTCTTCATATATACACAAACACATCAATTTCAAACAGATGGTATCGGTATCAGCCAATACTGCACAGCCAGACATTGGGTATCGGTATCGGGGCCAAAAAATGGCATTGGCGCAACACTACTAAAAATGAAAACCTGGTTTAAACTTTTAATACTTTACTCTTTCCTAAATCTTACAGTTAAGATTTTCCTATTAATCTTTATTCATGTTACTTACAGCTGCTTACATGAAGCCACTCTTATACTAAGGTCTTTAGCCTTTTAATGATTTTCTGATAATTTGGACTGGAGGAAAAGTTTCAGACAATTTCACACTAAAGCTTGATTCAGATTATTTAAAATTACTTGGCTGAGCTTTAAATTGTTCAAAATATTTTGGAGTAAATGAACGGCAGCTGTTCTTTTACAAAACTGAATCCTTGTAAATATTAATTGAGGCTTAAAACTGAATTAAATTCTCTGTGCGACTGGAGGGATGTTTTCCTTTAAATACATGTAAACAAACTCGCCTTTTAATAATGTATTTTTTTTATTTTTATTTTAGATTTATTCTGGATTTAAAATTGATGCCTTTAACTTTATTTGAACAAATATATTTAAATTTAAAGGGAACTCAATGAGATAAGTAGGAATGTGTAAAATATGAAGCAAAGCAGCTGATGTTTAAATTAACAAATAAGTGCTTGAGGAGCTCTTGTACATGACAGCTATATCACAGAGGACGACACATTTAGAGGAAACACATTGAGTCATATTTAAATTGACAGAGGCAGATGCTCTCCATGGGACTCTTCACTACTTCTCAGTACTCGAGTGAGGAAAAAAAAAAGATTTCTAACAAGTTTAATCACATGGTAGCTTTTATCATTACCTTCCCCTATATAAGTGCTCCAAGTCTTTACTAGTTAATCACAGACACTTGTAAAACGGCAGTACACTTCTCTTGCACAAGTATGTTTTCCTCAGCAGCTTTACACACACACACACACACACACACACACACACACACACACACACACACACACACACACACACACACACACACACACACACACACACACACACACACACACACACACACACAATACATACACTATTGAGAAACTGATTTCCAATTCCAGTTTCTTTTTGAGTGGGATTCTGAAATTATAGAAATTTGAGCATACTGGTGCTTTTCAAAATAAAAAAAATAATAATTTAAGTCTTGATAGCTGTTCAGCAAATTATACATAAAACTTTTAAGTAAAACTTTAAATAAATCAGAGAATAAAATAACTAAATGTGATGATAAGGATGCCTGTTTTGAGCCATAGCCTGACAGTTTTTAATGGTACATTCACACCTGCAGAAGTCTCAGGTCTTCTGCAGATTCCAACCGGTTTTCTTCCAGAATGGTCCTGTATTTTCCATCTTCCCAGCAATTTGAACCATCTTTCCAGTCTCTGCTGAAGAACAGGAGGCCCAAACCATTATGCTGCCCCAACCGTGTAAGACAGTGGGGATGGTGTGTTCAGGATGATGGGCTGTGTTGCTTTTACGCCAAACACAATGTTTGCCAAAAAGTTAGATTTTGGTTTTATCAGACCAGAGCACCTTCTTCTACATGTTTGCTTTGTCTCCCAGGTGGCTTGTGGGAAACTTTAAACAAGACTTTTTTATGGATATCTTTAAATTCTGCCATGGCTTTTTTTTTTTTTTTTTTTTTTAAGTGTTTGTTGTGCAATAAAGAAGCGGCAACAAGATAGCACCCTCCACAAAGCATGATTTTGGTCTGCCTCAGGTACTGACTACTGCTACCATTATCCTGCCCTGCCATCATCACTTGCTATCATGATCTTTCCATTCCTCCAAAAGAGGGAATTCCAACAATCAAATAATCACCTGCAGGAAGTAATTAAGTGTTGCTGCTTGTGTTACTTTCAACCTATTTTGTAATAGACCAGGTACAGATGGTAAACCGAATGAGCTCTATTCAATTTGTTTTATTGCATAAGTGAAAAAACAGGTCGACTCTTTTAAAAAAAGTGTTAAAACATATCAGAAAAAGTAGTCGTACTATTTCCAGTTTGTTGCATTTTGTCACAAAAGAAGGGAAAAACCATTTACTCTCCTATTTTCCAAGTTTCATGTTGGAATAAAACATTTCAAAATCTGCTTCTAAAGTCAGAATTCCAAGAGGAAAAGTTGGAGTTAAGGTTTTGGATCAAGCTAGACCTTACAATAAAATTATTGAATTTGTTAAATATGGCATTAAAGTACTATGGCTGCCATAGATTTGAAATGTAATGTAATAACTGCAACAGTAAAATGTTGTTTGCACTTTCAGCACTTTAAAATCCAACAAACTATTAGTGTACATTAAAAAATTAAAAGAATCAATAGCTTACATTCCTATGATTTTCCGACCCTTAAATAGAGAGACATTGTTAATTCTTAGCTTATCTCATAGTATGTTGCTGGTGTCGCTTACTGACTCTGCTAAGATGTGTATTGGATCCACAGTCTAGCCACAGCCATAATGTAAGCTGGTCAGTCAGTCATTTTTTCTTGATTACTTTAACACAAAAAGTTGATCTAGGATGATTTTAAGTGAGAAAATACACCTAAAAACTTCCTGTTTTGCCAGAAAGCTTTTACATTTTAAGTTAACGTAGGTACTACTTAGAAACCATTTCAGTAGTTTAATGGAAATATTGGGTCAGTGATGAGAAGGAGATTTTACTTCTAGTTTTTACTTTTCCATGACGTAATTTAGCGTCGTGTTAGCCATTGAAATATATACAATGCTACAAGGGCAAAGCTCACGAGTTGGATGCTGTATGTCAGCTTGTTTTAAAGTCCTTTCATCATCCAATAAATTTGACTATTATTATAAAGTTAGGGTTTATGGTAGATTTACGCCTGTTTTGTCCTATTCACTTTAAATTTTAGCTCATTTGCTTTATTAACTGCCTAATTATTTGAGGTTTTACTTAGGCACAAAACAAGGAGAATTCCAATGCTATAGACTAGTCCACCCCAGACTGAAAGATACAGAAACTATTCCTTTAATATTGTGAAAACCTTTGTAAAAATACAGCACTTTTTTTTTTTTTTCTTAAGATATATCGCTTAAATCTGATTTGACCTTGCTTTGTGAACTCTATATTGTGACACAATTATTAAAATTCAACTAAAACAATGCATGTATACGCACCTTTATCAACAATTTGATCTCAACATAAAAGGCTGAATGTCCACAGTCATTGGCGATAAGATCTATTTAGGAAGCAGAATAGTCGGGCTTTGTAAATGACCTGCTCCGGGCCTTTTTACTGTTCGCCATCGTTCATTACCAACACAAAGCAGCTGATGTCCCCCTCCTCACGGCCTTTTCATTTGCCAAGTTCGACATGCACCACACTGTCCATTACAAGGCTGTGACACGTGCAGCCCGGGAGACAGCCAAACGGAGAGGAATGCAGGGTGGAGTTAAATTAACAAGCTGCAATTGTGTGGAACCCGTGGACCGTCTGGGAGACGAGATGTAGCTCCAGCAACCGAGATACGCTCATTTGTAGTCTTTATGTAAGCTGAGATGTTTACTGTGACTTTACAAGCCTTTGACAATGCCACATGCAATTAAATACACTTTAAGGAGCTCCTTGTGAAGAAACTGTCAGAAATACCAGACTTTAAAAATACAAGAAAATAACCAAACAGGAGGTAATACAGAGAGCAGGAACAAAAATAAACCTGCACTTTAGATCTGGCCGTAAGCAGACTTTCACCTCCTACTCTCTCTCTTTAAGACACAGACACACACACTGTAATTACTCCTCTATCCATACAAATTGAATGAAGCCAGAACCGTGGTCTAAGAATATGGACCGTAATTAATAAATTACAGTTACTCTACTCTATCATTCTCCACTTTGGAGCATAGACCTCCCATTCACCACAGAGCAATTACCCCAGCTCACGGGTAAAACACGCGCGACCTGATGCTGCTTTTAACAGAGCAAACAGATGCAGGAGTAAAACCGTAAGGTCATACCACAGGTTTTTCAGCCTGTGTTTACAAGTAACAAATCAAAAGCATGCATTATTTCTGAGCCTTGAAAATATACCCAGGGGAGATATTAAGTTTCCCTGTAACCCCTCAAGCATCCCCCCTTTGCAGCTGCTGCAGGAGTAAAGTGGACGTCTTCCTGCAGACAGTGGACGACACGGGCTTCGAGCTGAAAACACCCTATGCACAATTTAATTCACATACTTCAGTTTTTATGATTAAAACTCATACAGTCTGCAGCATATGTCAGGCTTCGTGACACTTTTGCAATTTAAAAAAAAATGTCTTTCAAAAACAATACATTTTCTTACACCGTGTGTGTCCCCTTTGGCTAGAAAGGAGACTGCTGGAGACTGTCTAATGACTGCTAGGTCGTGTATCAAATACACAGCAGCTGGAGGCAAATGGGGAGACTCTGGGTTTGGGTTTTAGATGTTGTGGGGGCTGGGTGCAAAGTGAAGCCCAGACTTGCACAGGAGGTCTAGGCTCAGTATTTGGGTGCAGAGGGGTTATGATTCAATAATGGAAGGGTAGTACAGGTCATGGTGTTTAAGAAGTTATGTCAACATTCTCAACACATCAACTGACAAGTGAAAGTGATGTATGTGATGCAAATCATTTTTTGTGTGAGAGGAAAAAAAAAAAAAACTTTTCTAGAAATTAAAACAAAACATAAATTAAACTCTGACTCGTTTACTGTAAACAGATGGTGATTTCATATGGTGTTCCTCAGGGGCCAGTGCTGGGACCAGTGTTATTTCTCTAATTATTAATACTTGGGAAGTTTCTAAACTTAACCTTTAAAAAATACATCTATATATTATATATATATTACCTCAGGAGGTACTATATATTCTGCTCTTTTTTTAATAGTTCCTTATCAGTCTTTCTGTTTTGAAGTGTGAGGAATCATTGTTATATCAACTAATGTAACTGAACATAAAGCTAAGAGAGATACAAAAACACCTTTTTAAGCAGCCTAAATGGTTATGACTTTGTGAAAAACAGATTCAGTCACTTATCAGTGACTGTATGACTGTATTGACTATGTATAGTGACTGTACTAATATGACTCTATTAGTTAAAAGAGTAAATTACGAAACAGTTCTATTAATGAACTATGATAAAGGGGAATATCAAAAAGGGTTTAATATATCCTCTAAAGTAATTATATCAATAATTGAAAACATTAGTAATATGAACTCGAGTGTAATATCTGAAAAATAAAACAAAAGAAAGTCCACAAATGTCTCTAACTTGTAAATGATTACTTAGGGTTTTTTTGTGTTTTTCTTTTAATTAGAAAAGGAATGATGCATAGTGCAATATTGAAGAATTTCTCTAAATTTCTCTAAATTATACTAGTAATGTCCTGTTTAATAAATAGGTTGTTGCAGGCAGTAAACATTATTATTTACCACCCTAAAAAAACATGAAATACAAAAAATGACATTCAGTTAATCAGAATGCTGTCACTATTAAATTGACAAAAGTTGATCCAATCCCATCCAGGCAATGCATGCAGTCATATATGGTTATACAAGGTTATTTTGAGTCTATTTCTGATAAAACATGCTAAAATTAATTTAAGCATTTAGTGCCTGTTGGTATATCACTATTAACATCCAACAATAAATGATTTTTCTAATAAGGATCAGCATTCAAAATCTGAATTAAACTATGAAAATGTAAAACTCAAACCGTTACAAATAAGGTTCCACAGTAATATTACTTCTAAGGCTGCAAATGACCAAGTTACAATACTGGAAAATATGCTACCAAATTTGCTTTAATTAGGATTACTTTTATTTATAAAAGCACCTCATGGGATCATCACTATAGAGAGATAAAGTAATGCTGGCTTTGATTTAGTCTGGCTACTCATAAAATGATTAATATTGTCATCAATCAGTAATTCTACTCTAAATGTGTCTTTTTCTGTTATAGTGAGTGTAATGAGATAGCCAAGAGTTTTTCTAATACTTGATATTTTACTTCAAGGAGAAATCTTAAAAGAGTAGTTATTTTCTTTATAGCATATAAAGCCATCATTTTCAGTGTCGCTTATTAATATCATAATTTGCTTAAACTTTGAAATAAACATGAATTGTAACTCAAATTTGGTTAAATAACCTTTTTATCTGGTGTCATCTCCATCACTGATAGGGACATAATATTAGTTTTTTTTTCACATCACAACAAGGCTGATGAGTTGTGAGCTGACAGGGTACTACTGCCCCCTGCTGGGTCAGGTCCAGCCTTACATTTGATGTCATTACATGGCATTTGGACTTGTTAGTATCAGGTTAGTGTACTCACCTGAGGAACGTGACCCAGCAGAGCCCACAGTGATTCAGCAGAAAAGGTCTTGATTCTGGAGAACTCCAATGTTTCAGTATCCTGGCGGTCAAGAGCGATGTACTGGCAGCCCAAGTAGTCTCCTTTCAGCTGCTCCCCACCATGCAGAAGCAACAGATCCCATGTTCCCATCTTCCTGAGGACTCCACGCACCGACTCTATCTGCCTGTATGACAGATGCCCTGCAGAGAGGTAAAAAACAACCACAAATAAAACTGGTTGTATATTGAAAATGTATTAAATGACTAGAATTTGAGACCAAAAAATATATATAAAAAAAAAAAGGTTGTTTACTCGGTCAGCAAGTTTTCTAAAACTCATTATGGCATTAACTACACTCTGTGCCAAATTTCTAAGGCCTACCCATTTACCTGAAATCCAGGAAGGAGTCAAAGCATCAGATATCCAGCCCACATAACCTTCTTTGAAAGTTCTCAGGAACTCATCTATCTCTCCATAAGGAACCAGCTCCCTCCTCTTCCTCAACTCATCATCCAGCTTGCAGTCAGGCGACAGAAATATGACCCTGGGGAGGAAGAGACTGTTGCGTATTGGCACTCCACTCCTCTTCAAATGACTGCATAACTGAGCTGTTTTGCTCTAAAAGAGAGTAAAACATCAGGGAGAAGCAAATAAATGTGCATCTGTATCATTATGCCATTAATTCAACATCATCATCATGACAAACTGGATGGTATGTTTACTTCTTTCATCATATAATCCTTTTATTGACGTGATATTTTGTAAAAAGACATCATCTTGTTCATTCTAAAAATATTTTCTTGGTACCTTTAGCGTAATGGGAAATTTTAAACAATATAATGGAAAAAAATTAAAGATTAATCAAATTCCAGCCATCTCATTAAGACTCATCCTATTACCACAAACAATTTACTGTTGGTGCAGATAGACATAGAACAGGGAGAATATTCTGCAGCTTCTTCTACTCAAATACTTGCAATACAAATAGGTAAGGAAAGGGGCAAAAAAAAGGACCCAAGTTGAATGGTAGAATACATAACAGCCCCACACAGGATGCCTATGTAAGTTTGATAGAGGAAGATCTCGCTAAGCAGTTTTATCCAGAGTGGCTTTCTAATGAGGATAAGACACTGCATTTAATATCAAATTGACAAGTAAAGAATGTTTTTCTTTGCAATACAAACAGCTTTTGCAATGACATACATGGTCAGTTAATATCAAGTTTCAGATAATTCAATAAGGTCCAATTATGGTGTTGTATTCTGATCCAACTGCTTACAGCCTGGCTTAATTCAGAGTCAAATTTAGTTGATTATTTTCTACCTATTTGGTAAAAAGTTACTCATGCAAAGAAACCAATGTGATTGCACTATGTGACTGATTTAGAAGCGATAGTTTTGCTTTTTACCTAACGTGCTGATAATGGAGAGGAATAACCCTCATCTGATAGGTAAAAACCTCCAGCAGAGAAAAGGAATGAAAGAGCAAAAAAAAAAAAAAAAGTAAAACAACCAAAATAAGAAAATCACAGAAGGTCTGAGCTGAGAGTCCTTTCAATTGGAAAGAACAGACTAAAAGGTAATGGAAGCTGTCAATAGATCTTTCTATTAAAGACATGCAGGTAAACACAGATAAACTGGCAAAGGCTGCTTTCTATGGAATAAAAAACAAAAATGGTCCACAGTGACATCCACAATGGTTTCGCTATGAAAGAGACATGGCTAAACATAGAGGTAAAAGATATTTTTCTATGGAATGAGGAGTACAAAAAGTTAACAGCACACAAAGTTTAGACAGTAGTTCAGAAAGGGCACAAAAGCACAAGAAATAAATATAAAAGCAAAAAATGAGAAGTGTTTTTCTTATACTAACATTAAAATAGAACACAAAGATCAGGCAATAGTCTTTTAAATGGCTCAAAGTAAGAAAGAGACACAGCTACACTGCAAAAACAATCCAGAAATAAGTAAAAAAATGGCTTAAATTAAGTATATTTAGCCTTAATTTGAGCAGGTAAATAAGATGATCTGCCAATGGAATGAGTATTTTCACTCTTAAAATAAGATAGTTAGATAATATTTACTTGAAATAAGACGATAAAATAGTTTTTTCTTATTTTAAAAGGAAATTGTCTTGTTCCATTGGCAAAGTGTCTTACTTACCTCCTCAAATCAAGGAAAAACGCACTTATTTTAAGAAAAAATAACTTATTGAGATTTCTATTTTTTGCAGTGTAAATAGAGAAGCACTGAACCAAGGGGGTTAACCGCTATGGGAAGAAAAAAAAATGACCATTACTTTTTGGTCCCCATTGCTCACATAACTCCAGCTCCTGACATGGTACCTGCGCCATCTTTGTTCGCTCTTGCCCC
Organism: Cyprinodon tularosa; assembly: GCF_016077235.1. NCBI lineage: Eukaryota > Metazoa > Chordata > Actinopteri > Cyprinodontiformes > Cyprinodontidae > Cyprinodon > Cyprinodon tularosa. The sequence continues at coordinate 463,321 of NW_024039674.1, read as the reverse complement.
CAAAACGAATCCCATAATGCTTTTTCAAGGAGAGCTCTTGCAAAGCATTCTGGGATATATCTGCTCATTTAGTGACCATGGATGCACATTACTTTTCAATGTGCATTGTGGTAGATTTTGAATCCACTACTTTTTTCTTCCACTAGATATTTGGACACTCTTTTAAATGGTGTGACGTTTATTTAGTGCTAATATAGGTGTGAGGGCGGACATTTTGACACAGCCATAGTTTAGTCAATGGCCCCATCAAAAAAGGAGACACGGCTAAACAAAGAAGGACTTAGACAAAAAGTTGATGAGAGAGTACTTAAAAGGAGACACAGCTAAATATTGAGGTTGAAAAGAACAGCAAAACTGATGATAGACATACACTAGATCACCAAACGTATTGTGTCACACCAACAAATTAGTACATTTAAATGTTCAATAAAAGATGAGTTTTGGAAACTAAAAAATGTGTTGAATTGTAAAATGTCTGAATTAAAGCAGAGGCTGCAAACCCTGGTTTTCTCACCAGTGAACAAGTTTCTATCATGTGGGACAGTGACGCCATCAACAAACTGGACCATATAGATTAAGAATAAGAGAGAAAGTAAAGTGGATACACAAATAGTTTTGGCAATCGTGTAGTTCTTTCAATGAGCACAATGAGGGAAGAGACAATGAAAGGGAAATATAATCAGGTGTACTTTCTATGGAAAAAGAAATAAAAAAACAAAGGGTAGAACACCTAATAGAAGAGTGAATTTAAAAATATCTCATCTATGAAGCTGAGATAAAGTTGCTAAGTATAAAATGTATTCAGTCACAGAAAAACAATGCCAGGAGTTAGTAGACTATCAGGTTTAACAACATCTTTAAGTACCGTAAAACTGGTAAAACGATTCATTTTAGGAACTAATTGATTTGAGCATCTATGCACATTGTTCCACATTGGAGGCTTTCAGGGAAAAATAAAAAAGGCTGGGAACCAGTGATCTTAAACAAATGGAAGTGATGTAACCTCAGGTGTATCTGCAGACTGAAAAATTTAAACAGAACGGCTTGTTTGCCGTCTAATCAAGCTTCCCGTCATACTGAAGCATCTATAGAAATGGAAATGAGTGACTCCTAACAGAAAAAGGTCACAGCTGTGTTTAGGCACCTGCCTGCTTTCAACCCCCAGTCCCACCCCCTCAGTCTGTGAACGCAATTATAAGAGTGCCCACTTGTGAAGTTTAGGTAGCCCTGCTGCCGTGTTTGAAATTTCCATATAAATTGTTACAGTGACACAGAGTCTCTTAACCCGACAGCAGTTTGTATGAATTCAGTGATTTGGATAATTAATTGGACCTTGAGCTTAAGTAAGACACACAGTTAAGCTCTTCTATTATATTTTTGTTAGGCAACATTCTGCTAATTGAGTGTGTTTACCATGACAGCTTTGAGGGGATCATCAACCTGCTCAATGCGAGTATTATGCTGCAGTCATAATACTCGCATTGAGCAGGTACTCGCATTGAGTCATGCTGCAGCCAGAGTTCTAATGAAAATTAAAAAGAGAGATCATATCTCGCCTATCCTGGCTTCTCTTCATTGGCTTCCTGTTAAATCAAGAATAGAATTTAAAATCCTCCTTCTCACATATAAAGCCTTAAATGGCCAAGCTCCATCTTATATCAGAGATCTGATTGTTCCTTATGTTCCTAACAGAGCACTTCGCTCTCAATCTGCAGGTTTACTAGTGGTTCCTAGAATTTCTAAAAGTAGAATGGGAGGCAGATCTTTTAGTTATCAGGCTCCTCTCCTGTGGAACCAACTACCAGTTTTAGTCCGTGAGGCAGACACCCTGTCTACTTTTAAGTCTAGGCTTAAAACTTTCATTTTTGATAAAGCTTATAGTTAGGGTGGCTCAGGTTATCCTGAGCTATCTCTATAGTTATGCTGCTATAGGCTTAGACTTTTGGAGGACATAGGGACCCCCATTTCATCATTCTGCTTCATTCTCTCTCTGTTCTCCTATTCTGCAGAATCTGTTAGTTCAATCTCTAACCTTCTGCTCTCTCTGCTTTTCCTCAGAGTAGCTTTGCCTCGTCTGTTCCTGTTTGGCTGTGACGTCATCCTGGAAAAAAATATCAGCTGTGCTGCTTCTATCAACACCCTTGTTAATAGATGTTGGAGATCGGCCTGTTTTCCAGTGTGGTCCTGTTTCTCTGACCGTGACTGAGTGGATGTGCTCTCTTCGTCCTCTGGCATGGGAGCTGCCTCGGAGCTCGTCTGCCTGGCTGTGTGTTTCCTGGACGGGGCCGCCTTTTACAGCTGCTTTTTGTATCTCTGCTTCTGTCTCCTTGAACCCCAGTCGGCCTCGGCAGATGGCCGCTCACACTGAGCCTGGTTCTGCTGGAGGTTTCTTCCTGTTAAAAGGGAGTTTTTCCTCTCCACTGTCGCTACAAGCATGCTTAGTTTGGGGGATTGTATTTGAGTCAATGAGTCAATGCAATCAACTGGTTTTCCTTAGATAGAAAACTTTGTATCAATTTGATCTGGTTGAACTGTAAAGTGCCTTGAGATGACATGTGTTGTGAATTTGGCGCTATATAAATAAACTGAATTGAATTGAATTGAATTGAATTATTAGTGAAGTTTTGGTATTCTTCTTTTACTTGCACATGCCAGTTTTTGTTGTGAGCATACACTGTCCCACTCCAGGGCTTTAGATCCATGCAGAATATCCCATGACCTAAAAAAACAAAAAAAGGAGATAAAAATACATAAATACCTACACATCCCTAAAATGTTTTTTTTTGTGGTTTGTTTGATTTTTTTTTTGTTTTTCCTTTTTTGAGTTCTTTAATGGCAGTAATTAGAAAGAAAAGTAGCACATAGAGGAAGACATCCAGGAAAGTAAACTAGAATAAGCATAATTTATCTGTGTAGTATAACTTGAATTCTACACATAAATCCATCTGGAAAGGCTCCTGTGGAAATTGTTCGCAAAAGGGAGGGACATTCGGTACAATTCTTCGAGTTGATGGGTAAATCACCAAGTGGCACCTGCCTACCGTGTCGAGTTTTTAGCTAATTGCAGCAGCAGTAGTAGCTCTGTCATATCATGTTCTTGATTTTTATTCACAACTAGCAAAGTTAACTGGTAAATGAAACTATTGCCAAATCCGTAGGGTGAAACGTGCAAACATCTTTCCCATCCAAATCAGCACAAATCATGTAGTAGCGTTGATGCAGCCCTGTTTGTTTTGCCTCAGCCTGGCGTTTCTGGTTGATGTCACTGCATTCCAATGGTTCGAAAAATATCTGTTGTGAATTCGCAGCAAAGGTTGTTCACATTTCCAAATATATATACAACTTTTATGTGATCTCCTGTGTGACCTGTATTTACACAACTTAAAGGTATACAGGATGATCTTTTATTTCCGGGTGGATCATCTAAATAAGTGGTCCTCCTTATTGTCAATCATTCTGGTGATATGTTAATGTAAGGCCGACCTACATGCTCGTCCCCAGTTAGCTATCTTTTTCTGCATGTGCGCACTTTCTGACATATATCTGTGGTGAGCTATAGTGTCAGACAGTCATTGAAGTTCACATTTTTCATTGTGGTTTTTAAATATGGCCAGGGGTTGTAAGAGAAGTGTATAAGAAGAAATGAAAGACCTCAGAAGAGGCAGCTATATCCCAGAATCCTTTGTACGGAGAGCTCTTCTCACAAAGCATTATGGGATTTGCTGTCACAGCGGCCCGCTGTCGCTACCTGACAGTGGCGACTAATAACAAAGATAACACGGGCACCGCGCAGTGGAGGAGGAGCTACGTGACCAAAGGAGCAAAAAGTAGTGATCATCTGTCCAAACGGTCAGGTAACTGAGTTTGCTATAAAGGCCACTATAAAGTCCCCGCTCTATATAGTGATTGAGGTATTTAGGGGTTAGCAGAAATTTGGACACAGTAAGCTTGTATGAGCTATGAGAACAGTATCTTTTGTGCACTAGGAGAAATGGGGTCGTGCATGCTCTAGCACACGTTTAATAAGTGTTCCCTCTCGGGAGCGGGTACAGGGTTGTGCATGTGCATGTTTTTTTTAAATTGGAGAGGGTGGTTCTTTTAATAAAATTTGTGAAAATCCCCCACAATACCTTTAAATGTCCCGCATGCGCATTAGAGGACACAATGACATCACAAGCAATCGTGCTCTGTGTTTACGGACGTAAACATGGATGATAGAGCACATCTGTGCTGGAGCACATCTTGCAATCTTTAATTTCTTTGCTGACCTTAGCCAACGCATTAACAACACAATCTTTACAAGAAGGTTGAAAATAAAGACTGCTCTCCGCATTGTCATCCGCCGTAATTGTTTTTCTTCTCACTTCTGCGTAGCAAAACACAGAATAGTGGCCTTTGTTGTGTTTTAATGGGGTACAGTTTGAATTAATTTAAAAAAGATCAGATAGGTATGGCATTCAGAACCACATAGCCAAGTGGCCTGGGTCACACTGTAAAAAAAATAAAATCTGATCTTTGTTGTTAAAACTTTCATGAAAAGATTACATCCAAGCAAAATATGGGCAAAAAAATACAAATAAAATCAGATTTGGGTGAATTCAGGCTGCAGTGTGAACGTATGGCCTTCGTAGCTCAAAATAGGGTAAAGTTGGTATCAGCGGGTCAAAGGGGCAGAAATCCTGAATTAATGCTTTCAAACCTGTCAAGATAACCATGTTGATGTCGTCTTTGGCTGTTAGAAGCTGGTCGGAAACACGAAGATTGCAATACACATCTTCCTTCCTCAGTCCAGTGACTTTTCTGCAGAAGAGAAGCACAAAGGAATACAATTTGTCCCTTGTTTCAGGTCATTATTTCTTGCCTTATATACAGCAGAATAATAAGATGCCAATGTGAAACACCTTGTCCCAATACATTATGAGATTTTGCATTATTCTGCCCTCAGTTTTTGGACACAAACATTGAAGTGTCTCTCAAGCTACAGGTTGTTACTGTGATGATGCAACTTTTGCTGCAAATAAGGCTTTAAATAACATGCACAAAGCTCTTGATTTATACAGTCATTTAATATAAGGAATTTCTAAAGACAATCTCAGAAAAGTGTGAAAGACCTCATTGGTATGTACAATTTATCTTAGTGATAAAGAGAATCATTTAGTTTAAAACAAATCTTAGCAACAATTCATCCACTTTCTAGGGTTAATTTTTCATAACACGGCATACTTACATGACATGTTGTAAAAAGTCAGGCTGGGTTGGAAGCTGCTTTAAAGTTTGTTTTTGAGAGCTTTCTGAAGTTTTATGGGGAAAATGGAAATGGGTGAGGAGGTTTCCAAACTGAAGCATTCTATTTATATCTAAAATAAAAAAAAATAAAAAGACTTGGTTAGATCACATGCTGTAAGAAAACATTAAATATATATGCTAATATATATATATATTTAGATGGCCTTGCAAAAGGGGTCCTACCTGTTCACCCTTATCTTGAGAAGTTACAACATTCCAACACAAACAAATGTTGGGGTTTTATGTGGTATACCAACACAAGGGAGAACATTATTGTGAAAGTGGAATTAAAAATTATTTATTTCAATTTAAAATACAAATCTAGAAAGTGTGAGGCGAATCTGAACTTAGCCTCTCTTAGTGAACAGTTAATATAACTATCTTTAAGTGCTATTTAAGGAAACCTATAGGGTTAATGGGGAGGTATGTCTCTAGCACCTTTGCTTTAAACTCAACTTTGATCAGACTTGCTGTATAGAAAGTGTGAACATCAGTTTACAGTTTTTGCAACATTTGACAGTCTTGGGCCAATTTAACATTCTAAATGTCTTGCTCTAAATATTAAATATTTGTCATGTAGTTTTGCCTCTAAGAAGGCAAAGTCAAGTCCCTGTTTAAAAAAAAAAAGTATCCAATTACCAACTTAATCTCAGTTCACTGCAAAAAAATGAAATCTAAATGAGTAATTTCTTCTTAAAATAAGTGCATTTTTTCTTGAATTAAGGATTTAAGTGAGACACTTTGCCAATGGAACAAGACAATTTACACTTAAAATAAGAAAAAACAATTGCATTGTCTTATTTCAAGTGCATATTATCTAATTATCTTATTTTAAGAGTAAAAATACTCATTCCATTGGCAAATCATCTTATTTAACTGCTCAAATTAAGGGTAAATACACTCAATTTAAGACATTTTTACTCATTTTGAGATCATTTTTGCAGTGTTGACCATGGTACCTTCTTCCATACATGCTGTAAAACATATTTTTCCCGTGCAACTCTCTGTCTTTGCAGCTCCTCCAGCCATCAACCTCTGGCTGTTACTCCTTTTGATTTTCTAAGCTTTTTTGCAAGTTAAGGTACACTTTTATAGTTTTGGATGTTTGCAGTTGTGACACAGTTTTCATTTTTATAAGATGAACTGAGGAGTGATGTTTTGGATACTGTTTTAGTACCTAAACCTGTTTAAACCCCCCACATTTCCCCAGCCTCTCTTTTGTGTGTGTGTTTTTTTTTTTCTAGTATGCTTATGTTCCTTGATGTTTTCCAACAAATATCTGTGGCTTAAACATAAGAGCTAGATTCATATAGATTTGACAACAGATTCATGTCTCAAAACAATTCCTATGGAAATATTTGGGGGTAAAGTAGTCTGAATACATAGAGACAGACCTTTTGAGAGTTTCATGTTAAATTATGGGGGGGAATAAAAAACCTTTTGCATTTAATTGCAGTTGTCATGACAGATTTAAACTTCGTTTTCATACTTTCAGCGAGATATTTATACAAAGAGGAGAGTTTATCTCAGGCAAATAACATTCACAGCTTAGGAAAATAGTTGCATAAAACGTTTTCAGCGGCGTTGACGGAAGTTGGATGTTTAAAATAAAATAAACAAACTAAGAAGAATAGAACAAAGAAGGCATGGGTGTCTGACACAAGCTTCCTTGCAAGCAAACTGTACTCACTTTTTTGTTGTTGTTGCTCTTTTTAGTGTTTGTAAAGCTTCGGAAGAGGAAAGGTTTTCACTCTGTCATCTTTCAGGTCTCTGTGTTCAATCTATTTTCATCTAAATGCGAAGTAACTCTATCCAGGAAAACTGTTTCACAACTTCAGCGTCCCTAGCTCCCCTCCAGCTGGGGCAAAGCGTTGCTGGAAGAAGTAAACAACAGACCACGTGCGCCACCTGCAGCGTCACATTTCGCCCTAATAGACGTGACATCAGAGAGGACGTCAGTCAGTCCAGCACTGATGCATCCATTCAGAACATTTCTTTTCTACATTCTAAGACATTTTTCTAATTTAATCAGAAAATGCTTGCATTTATTTTGTGAAATTGGGTTATTTTAAATTCAGAAAGAGTTGCATGAGAAAACAAAACAAATGGCTTCATTAGTGAAAGCCATAAAGCCCATTTCAAATGATACAAACTTTAGCCTGCATGATAAATAGTAAGTTAGAGCTATCTTTATTTAGATTAAAAAAAAGAAAATATTCTTGATCAAAACAAGCAGAATTTCAGTTGTTTTTCAATTCTGTCATAAAACCTCCAGGAAATGCCCCAAATTTAATGTTTTCCATTTTCAAATAGCCATTAAAGGTGTCCAATCCAAAAAAAGCATAAAAAGTTTATCATATAAATACAGCAACAGAGAAAAAAACTGCATATATTCCATGCAGATAAGTCATCTTCAGAATCTGTATGTCAGAGACCTTAAACACTATTCTTGGAAAGAGTATCTTTATCTTTAGAGATTCTTTTGATACTTCAAGTTCATATTTCTAGACAGCATTTGATGAAGTGAGGCGAAAAGGATAAATGGTTTCCTTTGTTTAGATACATCCCTTTAAGTATGGAGCTAATTGATCTTTATTATTAGGGGAACATGGTGGTGGCAGCATCATGCTTTGGACCATTTTTAACGGAGAGCGTTTTAGTATACGACGGAAGTAAGGCTGTTTAAGAGGAACAAAATGAGGCTATCATGCAATCATCTAATATCTATAGATTGAATTTAAATATTAGAACGACATTTAATGTGAAATAAAGTAAGCAAGAAACACATTTTTTGGTTTGTGCAACAGCATTAATCAAATTTTCAGTGTCCAAAATTGTAATGAGTTCAACTTTAAATCTGCATCTGAAACAAATAACTTAGTAGTGCCAAAGTAATCATATTTGCAAAAATAAGAGCAAGAATGAAAGGCTGTAGAGAGCAACACAAATGATATGATTTAGATAAGCAGAAGGATGAGATGCTCAGGGAAAATACATAAGACTTGGAGTTGAGAAATTTTAATAAGTTGCAACAAATACAAATATTGTACTTGCTCTAACTTGTGCAAGGACAGAGAAGAAACTGCTTTGGTTTGTTTTTAATCTCATTCTTATGGATCGTCTGTACAAACACATGCTGGCAAATCAAACATGAGCCTGCAAAGAGGATATTACAAAAACGATGAGGAATACTTAACTCAGTAGTAAATACAGTGCAAAAATCTCAGTGTGATGACAAACAATATCCGGAGAGCAGAAAATGCTGGGAAAGAGCTTAATATCAAAACCAGATAGCCAAATCAACTCATATGGGCTCAATGGAAGGCAATAAATGGAGGCACTCCGCCTCTCCTGACCTTCACTTCTGGTTTAGATAGAATCGATAAAAACAGGCACAACCTCAATAAAACCAATACAATGAAGTGAAATAAATAGATATTAAATTAAAGCAGAGGCGATAGGGCCTGAAATGCTGCAGGAATTCAAGGAGAAAAGGCCCTTTGTCCTTTTTAATACTGTGTAGAATCAGCGCCTCATGATATAGCCCCAATAATCTTCATCTCTTTCCTTCATGTATCAACACGTATAATCATCTTCTGTTTGAACTTGCAAATGACACATATATGAGATGCAGGCCATGCTCCAACAGTTCAGCTCTTCTGTTGGCATTGATATCAGATTCATCATCCCTCTTATCGCTGACCGCCTGCAGGGTGAATTTAGGATGTTGTTTGTTTATTTCAACATTTTCTTCATATTTTCTGGGTGCACTTTAATAGGTTTATAAAGTTTATTTGGATATAAATGAAATTTTTTTTAGAGATAACGTGCAAATAATTTTAATTTTCAGACTGATTAAAAAGCTGGCTCTTGGCCACTGCATTCTCAAAGTGGCACCTGAAGCAATTCATCCGTTTCCTGAGATAATTCAGTTTTCATCTAATGCACCTGAAGAGCTTACCGAGTGCCTGAGGGACAGCATCAAGGGAAATTGGAACTAAAGTGAAAATATATGGTAGATATACAGCAAAGAAGCTATATAATATAGAGAAAAACAATGATATACATGATCATTTCTTATTTATTTATATCTATCTCTTCACTTTTGTGGTATATAATTAGAGAATGATTACAAAACCATGAACAGAACAACTGGTGGGAAAAATACGGGAAACACCAACAGCATAAAGCATATTTTTCAATCAATTTAATCAAAATGGTCAGGACAAGAACAGTCTGTTAACTAAGTCAGGTGTGTAATGATTTTATAAAGCATGGAAAGAGAAGTCTGTTTTTTTCCCATTGAATTTAACCCCTTTGTACATATCTATTGTCATATTTCGATTAGGCTAAATTTTTTCCACCATGTTGTTTAACTAACAGCTTTTACAGTAGAAATGGGTAACTGCTCGCTCTGCTGCAGTGTCAGGTCCACTATGGTCTGGATCATTAGTCAAGGAATTAAGAAAGTGACTTTCATCCAAAAGTAAAAAGCAATGGACTGAAGTAACAGACTTATTTGCTATATCCATCCCTCCATCCATCCATTTTCTAACACGCTTAATCCCAAGTTGGGTCACGAGGGGTGCTGGTGCCTATCTCCAGCTATCAATGGGCAAGAGGCGGGGTCTACCCTGGACAGGTCGATTGTCCATCGCAGGGGAACACAGAGACAAACAGTACAAACAACGATTCATGCACACCTAAAAGGAATTTAGAGAAGCAAACTAACAGTCATGTTTTTGGACTGTGGGAGGAAGCCAGAGTACCCGGAGAGAACCCACGCATGCTCAGGGAGAACATGCAAACTCCATGCAGAAAGACTCGGGCCAGGAATTGAACCTTCTAGAACCTTCTTGCTGCAAGGCAGCAGTGCTACCCACTGCACCACTGAGCAGTCCTATTTGCTATAACATTTTCTAGAAAAGAAAATAAATAAATAAATCCTTGCAGCAGCTCATTTCTTAAAAATATGTTGAGAACTTGTACATCATAACACATGCTGCACACTGTATACAAACCTAAAATATTTCTTTGATTTGAGGGTTTACACATTTATTGCTACGGGCAAATTTATACAGATGTTGATGATTAAAAAACTAACAGTTAAACACAGTTAAAATACCAAAAAAATATTTAACTGTAGAGAAATACTGATTTAAACCCATATTACTGACATAATGTAAGATTTCAGCCAATTCAGACCTGCCTGTTACCAGGGGTAACAGTTGAGGGGGATGATATGAATTAATGACAGTGGAAAAGAAAAGGAAGATTTTTTCCTCCAAAGATGATATTTCCTGTCATCTGTCTCATTTGCAGAAGAAATGTCTGCATGACATTTTTTCTTCCAATGCTCGCCTCACTTATTTCTGCTCATTTCCATTGAATTATTAACATAAGAGATTCTGCAGAAGCTTCCACATGGGGCTATTTATTTTTGAGCAAATCAGCACATTTACTCTGACTGATATCAGGAGTCTAACTTCCTCAATCGAACAGGTCGATTTCCTACCTGTCTGATTGCAAAGAATAACTTTGCAGCAGGATGAGCTTAAGTGAACTGTATACACATAATTAGGGTGTTGATGATTTGGGACCAATGCAGCAAAAATACACACAGGCTATAAAGTGTTCTCTACATGCGGAATTACAAAACAGATAAGTGGCATTTCCTGTCACACTATAAATGTGAGATAGTATTACTTCCAGAGAAACTGTTATGAATTTGACCTCAGAGCGCTGTTTTTGTGTCCAGCTTGCGTCCATAATGAGTTCTGCCAAATGAAGAGCTAATTAGTATGCTAAAGTTTAATTGTTCAATTACAGCTGGATGTAAGTGGAGACCTTAGTGCCCTTTCCTCGTGTTTGAAAACAGTGTGGAGCATCCCGTGCAGCACATTGTAATTGCCGGCAATTACACAGAGGGCCCTCAATGTAAGCAAGGCCCTGCTGAAAAGCCTTTTCCACCTGCTTCATGCAGCTGTGTGCACCAAGGACAGGTCCCAATCAGTTTCAAACAGTGGCCAGGCTCTCGATGAGGGAGAAGGAGCGCAACTAGCTGAGAAAAACAAGCAGCACAAGTACTGCAGAGTACTATGTGTTAAAATAATATTATCACAAAGTAAACAAGAAAGCAGGAACAGAAAACTGTGTGCACTCTATTGTTAAGCGACGAGACACAGATTTTACTTCGATCTTTATAAGACTAGATTCAACAAATAAGAAGTATGGAGAGTCTGCAAGCTCCCAGTTTAACCATTGAACTTATAATTCAACTAATACGAAGTATTGACTAATGCCATTGTTTGGAAGAACTTTTAAAGATAACAACACATAATATGCCGCTCTCTATTTCGCAAGACCTTTATTGACTACCATTCATTTCTAAGGCATTTTTGGAGCATAACTGTGACCATTTGACACCTTATTACCAAATATGATCCCTGGAACTAAAACAGCAATTCCCCTTGTGGGGTCCAGGCATCAAACCACACAAGGCGCAGTAAGTCAGAAAGAGACATCGATCTTAATGACTTGATTTTTGCTGGTTGAATATAAAATAAATAATAAAATAATGTATTTAATTTGAAGTGTTCAATATGGCCCAATACACATGAATGGGCAAAAGTGATGTAATTTGTATTAGTAAGAAATACATTTCAGATATCTGAAATGTTCATTTTAGAGAGGATCAATACTATTAAAGATATCTAAAATACATATCCGGTCAAGCAAATATATATATTAAAACGGCCACTTAAAGTGAGTAAAGATTGGTAGATATCTGAAATGTAGTTCTTCATAGTACAAATTTGATTCAAAAGTACTTAAAATATAATTTCTACGGGTAGGAATATAATTAATGTTGTCTAAAATACAATCCTAATTGTGACTAGGTAAAATACTTTGGTGCTATCTCTAATACAAATGTGACATTTACTCGATTAACCTTTAAGAAAGAGATTTTTTTTAGTTTAACAACATATTTTTTTACTTCCACTTTAATAAAAGTATGATACAATATTACTGCTCTTACTTGGGTAAAATTTTTGGCCAAATCTATTGTGTGTAACTTCACTTAAAGAAAACAAGCTTGCTCTAAATGAATATGCAACATTTAGAGACACCTTTCTTATTTTTTGTACTCAAAAGCTTATTAGTTGTTTTTTTTATATGCTGCATCTGCGGTAAACAGTATATAGTATCCATCCATCCATCCATCCATCCATCCATCCATCCATCCATCCATCCATCCATCCATCCATCCATCCATCCATCCATCCATCCATCCATCCATCCATCCATCCATCCATCCATCCATCCATCCATCCATCCATTGTCTTCCTCTTATCCGGGGCCGGATCACGGAGGCAGCGGTCTAAGTAAAGATGCCCAGACTTCCTGATCCACGCACACTCCCTCCAGCTCCTCTGGGGGGACCCTGAGGTGACACCAGACCAACTCCGAGACATAGTCCCTCCAGCGTGTCCTAGGCCTTCCACAAGGCCTCCTCCGGATGGGACATGCCTACCTTTCCAGTATATGGTAACTTAACTTATTACATAACAATTGATTTTGGTAATAGTCCAAGCATTATTTTATTGTACCATTTCCTTTAGTTGACTAATCTCTGCAACAAATCTTGTTCTAGACATGTAGCAGTAACAGAGCACCTCCTTGCTGAATGATTTGTAAAAGTTATGACATCTTTCATTTCTCCAAGCAGCAAATGTCTCTTTCATATTCCCCCAACCTGCTCTCACCATCTGTAACACAACTATAACTGTGGATGTTACCAAACAATGACATCTTCTTCTTTCTTTTATTCCTAGAATTCCTCATATCATCTCCACAGAGACGAGCAATTTGTCTGTCATGACGTCTCAGAGGATTGGCCGACTCTGGGCCTATTTTACTGACAACACTGTCATTAGAGGTAAGCCGAGCCTGCGGTGAATGAATCTCCTTCTGTTCAGGAGGCTGGGGCTCTTTTCAACGATTAATTCGATAAATATATTAATTATGAATCTGGATGACAGTACAATCAGATTGTCAGGCTTCCAGACGTGGCCTTTTGTGATAATACAGCTTTGAGTTCAGGGTCTCCTCAGGTTTCAGGAGCTATCATTGCCTGGGCTCAACCTCTTATCAGCACCTGACCCATTCACTCAGTAATTTCCTGTGTGTTGTAATTAAATGGAGGCTTTCTGATTGTAAGTGAGTCCCTTTAAGAGGTACTTCTCCCGTTTCAGGCAGAAGGAACGGTCAGTGGTCTAGCTGTCTCCACTCGTCCTCTGCTGGAAAAAAAGGGAAAAAGATTATCAGACATGTAACATACCTTACAAAAGGATTTATCCCTCTTGAACTTCAATGCATTTTACTGTGATTTTATTAGTCAGTACAAAAATACATTTTAGTCAAATCAAATAAAGTATGTTATCGTTAAATATCTAAAAATCATGCATTTACATTCAGTGAAGGTACACTGCAGCTGCAACTCTTGTGGGGTATGTTTCTACCTGTTTTTACCCCCAAATTATTGTGTTTCTTCTCTTCCAAACAGCTCTAACAGAGCAGAAAGTGAGAACCTATGATGTTTGATTTTCACTGGTCTTATCTAAGTTCTTTCTAAACACTCAATTTCTTCTTTAGAGGCCAATTGAAAGCCAGGATTAACAGAGCTCACATGTCACAGAACAGCTGTTTGTAATATCAAGGTTAAATTACACACTTGTAGTCTTTTGTAGCTTGGGGAAGTAATAAAATCAAATACAAAGAAGAAAAGTTTGTGGTGGTAAAATGGCAAAAAGTTAATAAACTCAGGGAAAAATCACAGAATAGTTCGCTGGGTTTTATTGAATGCATTGGTTTTATTCCATTTGATTATGTTATGAATAAGTTGGGCCTTATTTGGCCACATTCAGAGGGTCATCTTTTTGACCTAAAAAATTTGCTTAAATTTTATTTACTTCTTTCTGAGACAAAAAAAAATCTACGGAGCTACTCCACTATTCCCTTAGAAAACATAAAAAACATAAACATAGAAATACCATACCCATAGAAAACATTACCAGATTATGTTCCTGTGTTCCTTTTGTTTCTCTCCATGGCAGAGGGCTGTTCAGCCTAAGCTTGGTTCTACTGAAGGTTTTTTTTCCTATTACAGAGGAGATTTTATCTCCACTCTTATGCTTAGTATGAAATATAGCTGCAAAGTTAGCAGCACAATGGGAGCAACCGTCTGTTGCCACATACTCATCCAGGAGCAGTGAATTCTGTAAAGTGACTATGAAATAAACTGGGTTACTGTTTAACCGATCTGTCTGGATGTTTTGATAATGCTGAATAAATTAACTAATAAAGCTGAAAAATTGTTGACAGACACCTGTTGCTGGTTGCAGCAAAAAAACAGCTGGCCCCAAATGGTGGATGTAGTTTTTGTAATACATTTCTGACATTTGAGTAGTTTGAAAGATGGACTTAAAGCCAGACAGGAAAGTGTGTATTACAGCCTAAAGTGTGTCTAAAACCATTAAATCATTGCATGTCCTCAAATGGTATATGTAAGATGAAAGGATAAATCATTATAATAAGGCACAAATTATTAATCATGTTGAGATTTTTTCACACAGCTGGTAAAGTTCAAATATTTATTTCTGAAGTGTTTTATGATTATGACTTTAATATGATAAAATAAGATTAATTTTATTTTCTTAAGTTGTGGCATTTGTCCAGTAATTACTGTAGACAGACATTGACACAAGGGTAAGTCAGAAAAGGCCACATAGCTGCTCAGACAGCACACTTTTTTTATTAAATAGTTTTTCCTTTGACTAAACTTTCCATTTATACGCCTTTATGCTCTCTCGGGAAGTTTTTTCATTTCACCTTCTTTTTGAATTATTACAATACAGTAAGTGTCTGTTTAATGAGCCATAAGGTAAATTTTTTCCATTACTCTTTATTTTTTTTGGCAATTTTGGGACAAAATAAATGTATTTCTAAATACATTAGGTTTAAGTCTTAATCGTGTGTGATAAGTTTAAATAAAGCTTCAACTATATATTAAGCTATCGATATACACATCTGCCTCTTCATTTAGTTTTTTTTTTAAACAGCCCTGAGGTGAAGTCCAGCAGCAGAAATTAGCTCTGATGAGCAGCCCATGATGACACTCAGAGTTTCCCTGCTGCTCTCTTTTGCCACTCGTCCTTATAATTAAACTCCCTTCTTTTCCATGCGACCCAAGAGACTCATTAATTCAGAAAATAGAGCCATTATGGAGGTTGCGACTCCCAGGGTAGCATTGAGAAAGAGGTGGGGCAGTGGCTCTTTAACATTAATGGCCCCCCAATGTGTGCTGGCTATTAATCTCAACAAGCAGTAAAGTGGCTTCATCACAGCTGCAGGAGCAGGGCCATGTTCCCAAAACACTGAAAAAATGAAATGTTGAGTCTTAAGTCCTTTATCATGACCTCTGATATTAAATCAGCTTCCATGTGCTTTTATTTTATTACAGATTTAAACAGATGCTTTGAAATAAGCGGCTTGTTTTAATGATTTTGTGTCATTTTATCAACTTGTTCCGATCACAGCACTGCTAAAATATTTCAGCTAATCAAGCTACCCCTTGACTGATCTCTAAGATTACCCTTTATTCAAAGCTTAAAATGATTCATGCATTTATAGAATGCTTGAAGGGAAATTTACAAAAATAATTCATTAAACAAACAGTAAATTACATGAAACTGAGGAAATTTAGCATTGGTTTGTTTTTACACAAGGTGGAGCTGCAGATTAGGATTTTAGTGAATTCATTGGAGCTGTGATTTGAGGTTTATGTGTAATACTTTAATGTAACGCTAGAGGGCATAGCTGAACTAAAACAGAATTGAAAGGATCACCTTCTTTTTTAAATAAACTGCCCACAAAAAAGGAAAATCTCTAACTATGACAAATTTTCTTCATATACAAAGAAGATCTTACCCTTCAGGGAATGGGTCAGGTTGCATCTGTAAGCTGTCACATGTGTCACAAACCATCATATCTAAATCAAACAGCCGCAGTTTCATAGGAGACACTGAAACCCAAGGGGCCTCTAAAGAGGCTTTAAATTGTACAAGGGCAATAGACCTTAATTACCTCTCGTTTATGTGTAATCATAATAAATTAATTCCCTGACATGAAAGTCTGCTGTCATCTTCCATCCGAATATGTCTGTGCTGCCTAAGTCAGACAGGTCACGAAAGAATACTGAGGAATACTGATTAAATGTTTTTATTTTTATTTTCTTAGAGGTGAAAGGAGGTAGTTGCAATTCTAAATGATCTATCAAAGTAAGTAAATTCAAACTAAATTGGTGTATTAATCCTTTTGGCAAATTAGACCAGATAACAGTTTTACATAAAGAATAAGGATTATAAGGGAAAACGACACAATTCAAGAGTTATGAGTTTAGACCATCAGTTTTGCATGTAAAAGGATCTGGACATACATCCATCTGGAATTGAACCCAGAAACTTCTTGCTGCAAGGTAGCAGTGCTACCCACTGTTCCACTGTGCAGCCCAGAACTAGACATATGTAGGACAAATATATAAAACATATAAGATGTGGGGGATTTTAAAACTTTTCTTTTCTTCACTTTTGTTGAACAGGGACAGTGAACATCTACAAAAACAGTCAATAAATGAAGAAAGTCGGTTTACTAAAAATACAATAAAAAATTTATTTTGAAAAAAAGTGTCAAGATCGAAATATATAACTTAATCAAAAAAAAAAAATAGATCAGATCAAAAGCTAAAAGCTCCCAGTTGTTTAAAATTTCCTTTGCAAAATTAATTATTATAATTAGTCGAAGACATTGCATTTAAAAGCAATGCCAAAAAACTAGAAAAGCACATGGAGACAGCAAATTTCTGCCAAGCAGCAAAAGTTTACCCCAAATTGTGAATTATTCCTATTGCTAAAACTGACCAAGGATATGGATATTTACCAAATTCTAACGAAATGTTCCTTGGCATGACGCAAACCTTAAAACATGTCCATAAAATCCTTTCATAAATTTTCAAATTAACCTGCCAGCAAACCAACCAAATTCCCTTTTCTTGTGTTTTTGTCTACAGTAAAATACCTCCTGACTTTTTGTGTCCGATGCTGAAACTGTCAATAGTCAATGCTGCCACCCTCTGGTTTAGTGGGGAACTTCTTGTTCCGCAAGATATCCCTATCTCACAATGTTAAAGAATCTTTAAACAAAAAGTTCCTGTATCCAGATTATGATCTGGTTCATCACCAACTTTTACGGAATGTTATTTGGACTTAGGTGCAACTTTGGTGTAAATTTAATTAAAATCCGCTCATAGCTTTTCAAGTTATCGTGCACACAGACAGACAGACAAACTCTCCTAAAAACATAACCTCCTTGGCAGAGGTAAAAAAAAAATAATAATAATAAATAAATAAATTAAAAACTACAACAGAATTTGCTGTTACCCTAGAAAAAATGGATAAAACGTGTTAGTGTTCAATATGTTATTTAAAGAAGATTTGAATTTGTTATAATGTCCAACTCATCTTTTATATAATGTCTATTTGTTTTTTTGTTTCATGTTTGTTTGGTTTTCCCTATCCTGTCTTGCAGTGTAACAATCAGAATTGTTTGCTCAGTGCCAAAAAGAATTGCAATAGATTAACTCTTACAAGTGTAGTATTACAAAAATACTTACAATATTTTTTATTGTACAATATTCAATATACAATATCGTATATATAAAATACTTAAAAAAAAACTCTTACAGGTATAGTTGCTTATGGTATAATGCTTATGGTATAATGCTATTTTGCTTGATATTTCCTAGCAGGTACTTCACGTTGATGTATTGGTGAAATAATGTTAAAACCCAACATTGGATGACCATTAGATTATGATGCGAAAATGAAAGTCGGCTTTTTCTTAAAATCCTTTCTTAATTGTTGAGCAGACATTGGATATTGGTTACTAGCCAGCACAACTTTAAACCAAGGAAAATGGCAATGTCCGATTGATGTTAAAATCTTCACATTTAACTGACGTTACCTTATGATGTTGCATCGCCACCGGCTTATCCAATGTGGCGACCCTTATCCAACCAAGAACCAACATAAATACAACGCCCAAAATGTTTGATTTTATATGAATAGATAATTTGCTGTACAGTCCATTCTAACCTATTGATTTTCTTTTTCATTTTTCTTGTTTGTTGCTTTATGCTCCCATTTGGCGACTTTCTTTGCTGAGGAAATCCCACAGTGGGACAATGAAATATATAATCCTATTCTATCTAAAGATTTAGGTCTTAAATGTGATTGGGCCATTTTCATATGTGGATAAGCTCAGTCTATCATAGTTAAAATGTACATTCAAAATTTTTGTACTAATAAAAGATTAAACTCTTCCCCAGTTTGTAATCTTTTGCAGCCTCTAATATGTATTCTTTTAGTATCTCCCTGTATTTAGGTCCATCCATCCTTACAACAGATCTAACCAGCTTCTCTATTCAAGCAGGACTGCTCACAGCATGATGGAATCACCATTATGATTCTCCATGGACGAAAATTCAGGGTGATGTGCTGCTCTATATGCTTTTCTATGTGGTTTCCATCTCTTTTACTCAGCTTAGCTTTTTACCCATGTTATGTATTCTAGTTTGTATGTACTGTATGGCTTCTGTCTCTGTGTTTGACACTGCCATTCCCCAATTTCTCTACAATAAAGATATATATTTCTATTCTATTCTATTCTATTCTATTCTATTCTATTCTATTCTATTCTATTCTATTCTATTCTATTCTATTCTATTCTATTCTATTCTACTCTATATTACACAAAACAGCACCCAGCTGAATGCCACTACCAATAGAGCTAAAACAAAATTTTACAAAAACATGCACACAAAACAGGGCCTATCAATATATAGATAAAATTATATCTTGAAAAACTATTAAAGAGGGGAAACTAGATGCCTACATCTCACACAGAGAGACACTTTGGGATTTATCTTATAAAAGGTTTGCATGTATAAAAACACATGCAAACTTTGATCATTGAAGATCGGGCCCAAAGAGTGTCATCTCTGGAATAAAGTGAAATAAAGCTGTGAAAGGGGTTTGATTCTGAGTTTTTTAAAGAGCTAGAAAACACTGAATATGTGTTATAGTTTGAAAAGGGTGGAAAGGCCCATCCTAAATAAAACAGCAAACTACAACTCATTCCACCTTTTTTGTTCTGTTTTGTCCTGCAGTTGTACATGTGGCTATAAATATTAGACAATTTTTAAAATCTGGACAGCAGATTCTGTGACAAACCTTTCATCCAAACTCTGTGACAACAGCTCAACAGACGTTTTTCAAACAAACAAAGCAGCTTGAGGTGATATCTCCCCACCCCTAATAAAATATCCTGCAAACGCTAAGCTCTTGTAAAATTCACCATTTTGTAGCTAACAGCACGTACTGCCAGCACTCTGCAGAGGAAATGAAACTGAACGTGTGTCTGGTAAGTGCCGACTATGAACTGTTGATGATGAGCTTAGATTGGGTGCTGGGTTTCTTCAACTTTGCCTTGGAATACAGATTAAAAGCAGGGGTAAAGCCTTTTATCAGAAAGGATTTTTGTAAATGCATTATTTGGGTTTTATTTGATGGTAGGATATTTAATGTTGCAAATGAAGCAGAAGCAAAGATTTGGCAAAATATACAAAAGTCTGTTTGGTCCTTACTGCAGCATCCATTTATAATTCTAATTGTGAGTCTCAAATGTACCTTACTTTTAGTAACTTTATACATTTCCTAATACATTATTGTTACATCGGTAATATTCCAATCTTTGCTGTAGAGGGTAATTAAAATGTAAGATTTATTAGCATATGGTTTCTAATTGTAGGTAGAGGAAAAACAACAGTAACATGTTGCATTTAAAAAAAAAAATGTGCAAAGAATCCTAGGTCCTCCATCATACTTCAAAGTGAGTGAAATGTGCATTTCTATACATTTGTTTTACTTTTTTTTTTTTTCAAGCAGCTCAAAGTTTCTCCAACTGACTGGAGCATAGGGTTCAGTTTAGAGCCAAACAGAGTTTATTACAAGTCATATATTTACATTTATAATGAGGAGACAAAAATGGAAAATGTGTCTAACCGCCGACATGGAGACTTGGTGACCGGACGATACCTCATTTGCTCCTTTCCTCTGACATTAAGCTTTGAGACCTGTGTTGGATATTATGACAGATTTGCTTTACCTCCCCTATCCTCTTTCAGGGTTAAACAGTGGCCAAACGGCAAGAGCCTCTGCATCAGATCCTTATACATCAGAGAAACAGAAAGTCATAGTATGTAAACTGAAAGATCCTAGACACTTGTATTATGCCTAAAACAGCAATAACATAAACCTTTGGCATGCATGCCAATGTTTTAACAGCAAATTATGCAGCTTTTTTTGTTTTTTTTTTCTAAATGGGAGTTTTTCCTTCCACCTTTGCTGCATGCATTCTTAGTAGGAGAAATTGATGCAAAATCAATGACAGAATGTGCAAATTGTTGCTAAATGTTCTTTCAGAGAGGCTGAAAGCGGCAAGTCAATAATCTGATGTGATCTCTCAGAAATGTCAAAGGAAATTTGGCAATATGAGCGTCACAACCCTGAGGAAACATATATAAAGCACAATTGATCCACTGGATTTAGAATTTACAAAACATTTTTAAAATGTTGCTGAGTGATTGAATTATTATATCTCATGCTGAATTATGCAGACACTTTGATTCACTCATCTTTGCATACTAAGGGCTTGGAAGGGTTCCAACCCATAGCAACCTGACCTACCTTCTAAATAATTCAGGTAACTCACTAAGCAATGCAATTTATTCCCCAGATGGTCAGTAGATCTTTAGATCTAGAGAAAAAAAAAAAAAAAAAAAAAACAACAACAACACGGTGATCTCACCAGCCTGGCTTGCCAGATTGACTTACGCCAGTCTGGGCAGAGCCCATTTTCAAAAGTGGGACCAAGGGGGACCTAACACAGTCTGGGCAAAAAATATTAGAACCAAACTGATAAAAACTTGAAAATGTAAAAAAAAAAAAAGAAAAGTATTAAAGTAAGAAAAGTAAGCATTATATATATTATACCAAGCTCAATCTGGACATAATGGGTTCTCCTCCTATGCTGTGATTGGTCGGAACTGTTTTAGACCATAGAGTCTGAGCCTTACGCAACATGTAAGTCAGTTCACCTGGTCAGGCTTTGATGTCAACACAATAATGATGTATTTATGCTGTAAAACACCCTGAATGCTCCTCTTTAGTCAAAGAAGGACAAATAGATTTCAAATAAATTTCAAAATGGACGTGATTTTCTGGGAAAATTTGCTTAATCTCCTCATCTTATGCTTATCTTATTGTTATTGGTGATGTTAGTATTGCAATAACAGATAAATTAAATTAAGGTATATTACTGTCGAATAAGGGATGCTAATAGGTGTAACGGCTGTAAATAATCCCAATACAGACCTTCTAATCATTTATTTTATCTCAACATGATTACATTTCTTTGTGATTTCCAAGAAGAAAATAGAACCTACACCTTTAAATCGGGTGTATGCTGGAAGTGAGATTATATTTTTGTTTAGTAGCTGAATTGTAAAAGATTAAAAGGGGAAACAGCATAGCTGTGCCGACATTCAATCATAGGAAACACTGCTCTGTGTGTCTAAGATAACATATTTATCAACAGGAAGAAAGCCACATTATACAAGTGATAATAGGGTTGATCTTCAAAGCATAACGCTGTTGTGGAAAAGCAACCGTGTTTTGTTCAAACAAGCAGTTAGCGTCAATCACAGGATGTAATCAAACACAAAGACACATCTAAAGGTGGCGTTTCGAGCCTTTCATCTTCAAATGGATTCTAAAAGCTTCATCAAGCCAGAAGCTGTCCTGCTCTTTTATTGACTCAGTCCATCTCTAATCAAGGCATCTAGAGCAGCTAGTGGGAGATGCCACAAAAACTCCACCAACAGTCCTTCCAAACTCTACTGCATGTTTTACCTTTATTTTTTTTATTGCTGGGAAATGTATTCATTTGATGCCAATTAGTGAAATATACTGATCGATTTGAATGAACTATAGCTGCTTAGGAAATTTAACAGTTTATAAGAGCTATAACATAGAGGCTCAGGCACATGCATGCCCATTTGGATGGCTAAGCCAGGAGGAGCAGGAAGCTGACCTCTCAGCATCATCGTAGCTGTGTCGACACCTTCACTTCTGCTTACTTACAGGCTGATATTCCACTCATTTTATATAAAGCTTCTTGTCTGATTGAGCATCTCTCCTGTCTTCACCACTGAAACCTTTACATGGTGCATGAATGTTCTGCTAACAGCGCAGGAAATTGGCAATTCATGCTTTATAAAACATACAACATATTTTGCTTGTATTTTTACAAATCTAAAGTATGATTTAGAAAGCTTTCTAGAATGACACTCATCTTATAACATGTTGCAAAGGTTTTCTTACCTCTTGAAATTTTTCATGTTTTGTCACATTACAGATAATCAATAATACTGGTATTTAAAGGGATTTACTGATCTCAGTAGCAAGGAAGCACAGTAAAGTGACAATAAATGAATGTGTGCTTTTTATTTTATTTATTGTTTACTAAATGCATTTTTTTTACATTTTGTTTTTAGAGCCACCTTTTTGTTGCAGTTAAAGCTTTGAGTCCTTTGTGGTATGTATCTTCCACACTTAAACCTATTCTGAGCCTATAAGTTCCATACGAAAATCAAATTTCAAGTTCTGCAACAAATTCTTTAAAGCATTAACATATGGTCTTAATATAGGCTTTTAAACACATGATTTTAATCAGCTTTAAATTTTTCCATCAGCTCTAACAAGATTCACCTGCTGAGCTTGAAAAAAACATTGCACAGCATGGTGCCACCATCACCATGTTTCACCGTGCAGCTGCTGTATTCTTGGTGATGTGAAGTTAGTTTACTGCTACAGTATTTGGATTGTCGGACAAAATTTTCTGCGTGGATCCCATCTAACTAGAGCACTATTTTTCACATGGTTGTCATTTACCATGCATGGATTGTTGGATACTTTGAGGACTTCTTAAGACCCTTCTTACAAAAACCACGTCCTTATTTTCATTCTCGAGTGAAAGCAAGTTTTTTGCAGTAAAAGGCCAAAAGTAGCTCTTTCCACATATTTCTCTTCCTAGGCTGTGGATCTCTGCAGCTCCTCCAAGGTTACCATTAACATCTTGGCTGCTTCTAAGATTAACAATCTTTGCTCAGCCTGTGGATTAATGGGAACTGAGATGCTTTTGCAGATTTGAAATAAAGATACCTATCTAATGTTTTCACTTCTGATAGGATTTGTTTAAATTGGATATCTATTATATCATCAATACAATTTCTTTTAAGAGGCTGTCATAAAGTATATTATGTATAAATGTAAACATGTTTATCTAAAAAGGCAGCATAAGATCAGTATAATGTCAGATAAAGAAAGTCATAAAAACAGTAAATCATGTTATTAGGAATAACCTTTGTTATTATTTTAACAGGAAAAGATGCATCCTGAAAAAAAGTACGCAAACTGCAGAGGTTAAAGTTGACTGCATTTATCAAATCAAAGACAGATACTCATAAACTGCTATTTAAGATATTTTTTTTTTTACCTAAATATATTTTAGCAATAGACTAAATACATTTGCCCCAAAGTGTCATGATCTTGGCGCTAATGTCTGGTCTGATTTCTTATTTTTAATCACCTTATTATTTCCACCCAGTTCTCATTACCTTTTATCTGATCCTGCAGCTTCAGCATGTATTTAACCAGCCTTCAAACCAGTCATCAGTGCTAGATTATTCTTGCTTTTGGTGTAAGTTCTGTACCTGAGTGTTTCTGATTGGCTGATCCTGACCTGTTCTGCCTTTGGACTACTGAGCCTGTCCCCGCTCTGATCTGTTTGCCTGACCTGTCTTTGGATTCCTGATGGATTTTTGTCTATCTGTGGACCAAACCTGTAACTGTTTCCCGACAGCGTCCTGGATTTAGCTTTGGTACCTCTTTGGCCATCTGATCTCCTGGCTGTGACTCCCGAGCAGGTGTTTGACCCAAGCCTTGGCTTCGCCCCCTGGATTACCCTGCCTTCGTTTTTGCTTGGTTCTGATCTCTTGCCTGTTCTCCGACCTCCAGGATTTTAGCATCTGGGACTCTCTGGGTTGGCAGCCGACCAGCTGGAACCAACCTCATCTTCTGGACACGGACTAAACTATAAGACCAGGTCGGTGCCTCACATGTTCATTTTCATCCTCCGCCTTACCGATGTGGTCCCTAACCTGTTGTCTCTTCCTGCAGAGGTTCCTGCCCTAGACACCGAGGCTGTTCTCTATAGCTCCGTTTCTAATAAACATTTTGGCTGTCTGTCCGCCTCTAATACTGGATTCTATTGTACGGAGATTGACATAAAGGATCACGCACATATTTTACCAATACCTGATCGAGAATTTCCTTAAATATCAGCACCAAAACTGATATTAATATTGCATAAGTGAATCTCTAACTTAAACTCTACAGTTGCATTTTAGTTTTTTTCATTTTTTTGATAACCGGACAATGCTTTTTATATTGTGTAACTGTGTTTTAAACCTGTTAACAACTTTCTAACTGACCTGTCTACTTTCTTCCTTGCTTTTTATTATACTTATCAGATTTAATGCTTTGTAGCAAACCTTTAGACCTTTACAGGTCGCAGAAGTTTTTATTTACGCTAAAACTGGATCACAGACCAGTGTGCTCTTTTATAAATTAGGTGACTTTTAGAAAGATTTTGTAAAAAAGAATTTTATGAAGGGAGAATCTGATATAAAGAAGGTACAAATAAAGCAACAGAGAATTTTTTAAAGAAAATCAAGACTGGAAAACTACGTGCTATTACGCTATTTTTCTTCTACCACTTTGTTCTGGTTTATTATGTAAAACATTTTAATCCTCCATTATATTACAATACAAGTTGTAAGAGTGAGAATGACCTAGAAGTGGAATTGTACAGCTATAAGTTTAGATTTTTTTAAAGTTTGCCCATCTGAGGGAAGTCGAGTGTGGAATGAGAACTGGCAGGAAATGTAAATCTACACTGATGCAGCCTGAAGGAGGAGCCCCACAGGCACTCTGTCGTTCCACAGTCAGTAACGGTCAAATCCAGCGTTTAGTAAATACTCTGACAGGAGTCGTTATCCTCAAAGATCGACAGATGCTGCATCTTCTTATCAAAAAAATAAATAAAGCTTTTCATTGTATTTAATGTCTCTAGGTAATAGAGACAAGATGTTTTACATAAAATATTTTTGACAACATTTCCTTACTTGAGAAAACTAAAGGTGAGGGCTTTAAGAAAGAGACAACTATATATATATGTGTATGTATGTACAGTATGCATCTCTCTAAAGTATAGAAACTAACACTTTTAAAAACATTTTCAAAGATTTTAAATTTCACTACCTTTCAGTTTTTAAAGATATCATTTGGCATATTTAGATGTTTGTGCAATATATGCAGAAATGATAAAGCAGCATGCTTTAAGATAACACCTCCACATGTCTTAACAAAAGGCAAGGCGGTGCAGGATCCAAGGAATAGCAGCTTTTAATCAAGGAAATTTGGTGTGGAGGTCAAGAGGCTTTGGAGGACAGGGAGACCCCTCTGAAGAAGTTCTGATGAAGGGCTCCCTGCAGCACAGGTTAGAGAAGGTCTAAAAAATAACCATGGGCCAGATGATTGACACCAACCGTTTACAGGATGAATAATGTGCAGAGACAGCTTGTTAAAGGCTCCTAAGAGATTTCTGGTACTGTCACTGTGAGAGGCAGGTTGACCCTGATACTTTGGGTGTTAGGAATCCAGTTTGTGTGGATTGTTTGTGTGTTTTTTTCTCTCCACCACCAGGTGGCGCCCCGTCCTCGTTGGGCCTCCCTGCACACCTGCGGCCTGTTGGATCATTATCTGGAGGAGTATTTGAGCAGTTGGCTGTCACTACCTTGACGCCAGAGTGTTTGCCAGTTTTGGGTACTCTAACCAAGCTGAGATTAGCTGGGTCTAACCTGAGTCTTGGTTTCTCTGAGTCTTACATTGTTTTTGTCTTTGCTCTTCGGCAGGAAGCCTTCCTGTGCAACTGGATGCCTGACCTTCTCCCCCTGGAAGGATTAACTGAGTTCACACTGAGCAGGGGAAAACATCCACATGAGCCGTTCAAGTCCCTTTCGGGAATCCAAGTGACAGTCCACTCCATTGCTCCTCCGGGTCCAACGAATGTCTACCTGTCCGCTCTCCATTGAGTTCCCTCTTCTCTGGATAAACCCACACAGACTGGATTCAAGGATAAACAAGAACCCCCTCAAATGTGAGTCCCACTCCAACAGTATTACAAGCTTCAGTCAACTTTCCTACGGTCCCTGAACTGATCACTGTGATCTCCCCTCCAGACTTTCCAGTTCCGGTTCACCAGTCCATTGAGTTCCAGATCCAACTCCTGTACTCATTCCCTCAATAAACCTGTTTAACATTTCCCCTGGTTCTCTGAGTGGTTCTCTGTATGTGGGTCAGATCTCTTAAAACTATCATGACATTGGGAAATTACAGAAGCTCTGTGAGGTTGGTCTCCCTAGGTTCCTTCTGAACACTTAAGAGTTTAAGTAGGTGGGTTAGTCGTGAATGCTTTCTCAGCTCAGAAACCTAACCTGTGACATGACGAGCCTTTAGGAGAAGTTAGGGCTCTGAGCAGTTCAAGTAAAGAGAGGGGTCTGAGAAGGAGGAAAACATTATACTGATAGTGATCATGGCAGCTCTGAGGGGTTGAGAAGCCAATTAGGAAGGATGCTCCATTGGTCAGGAGGGTCTGGAAACACTGATTATGGCCACTCTGATGATCATGATAATGATAGTGATGCTTGCAGCTCTGGATATTTTTTAGATCCAGGCTGGGGGAAGAGAGGTACATCAAGCTCCAGTGATGCCATACTTCAAAATACACTAAATGCAATATTGATCAAAACGTGTCTTCGGATGAGTAGGATGGTGATTTGGGACGCTTTAAAAAGGTTGATATAAAGAGAGCAGCTCTGAGGTTAATTAAGTTTAAGAATGAATGTCTAGAAATTCGGGAAAGATGGTACTGCTCCCTATAAAAAGTGTTCCCTTTACTGTAATAATAATAGGTGGACTGCATCAAGGAGTGTTGGATATTCTGTGCTGAATGACAGGAGAAGTTAAGAACAAGTAAAAAGCTTGGAGCACTGCTGGATAGTGAAATGAGGCAAGTTGCCAAGTTTATAAGGATCACAGGTGACAAGCAGAAACATATGAAAATCTATCCATCAATCAATATTTTTTTATAGAGCTCTTTACACACCTACAAGTGACCAAAGTGCTGAACAGGTCCATGACTTATGATATAACCAAAAGAATTAAACGATTATTAATAGACAAACAACTAAAATGAATCAACATAAAAATAAGTAGCTCAAATCAGTACATAAGGAACAATATTAGTAAAGCAATCATAACTGAAAACACACATTAAAAACAAAGAGCATGAGAGGATAGACTCTCTGTAGAGAAAAGGGTAATCTGGCTAATAGAGAACAGGGTAATCTGAGAGACACCGAAAACAGAATAACTCCAAAGTAAAAGGGAATTAAAATCAGAACAAATCCGTTGAAAGATACAATCGAAAACCTGAGAAGCCAAACCGACTCAAGAATTAGAATCATATTGCAAAAATAAAAATAGGTGATCAAAACCATGGCTGGCATGGCAGTGGACATCAAGGGAAATAAAGTTATTTAACTGCAAGGTTTTACACCCCTCCACAGAATTACAATCTTTATCTTTTATAAACTGACAATTGTTTTGATATTACTATATGCCCTTCTTGCTAAATATCCTCATAGAATTGTTTAAAGGAATGTTTTTTAATTTATGTTTTTGCAAATGCACCAACACAAGGCTATTTATATCATAAGTTATACAATAGAAAGAGCATAGGACAGAGCTGAACCATCTGCTCACTAAAAGAGGGGATTTGATGATGCACCGAGTAAAACATTATAATTTGAACTGTTCTCAGCCTAGCAGATTACGTCATGATCTTGGCACTGATGACTGGATTATTGATTCATTTCTTTCATCTCCCTAGCTCTGGCCAGTTTTCATTTTCACTCATCTTATTCACCTGTTGTGGTTCCTATATAAGGTGCTTGTTTCCAGCCATCAGTGCCAGATTGTGTGTAGGAGTTCTCTAGCGTTCCCAGGGTGAGTTTACTGATTACCTGAGTTTTGCTTGCCCTTGCTCTGGTCTGTTTTGCCTGATCTGTCTTCAGACTGTTATCTAACGACCTGGGATTTGTCTCCTGACCCTGGCTTTGATTTGCTTCGGTACCTCTTCGGTTCTCGGATCTTCTATCCTGGAAATGTGCTCCTGCATTGACATCGACTCTGGAATTTCCTTGCAGATACTTCTGTTCTTCCTTGTCTGCTGGCTTCTGCTTGTCAGTCTGCTTTTCTTCACTCCTGGAACTCTCTGGGATGCTGTGGAGAGATCATCTGGCTGGATTCACTCCTTCCTCTGGGCTCGGACTGAACTTAAAAACAAGAGATTCTAGTCATCCGGTCCAAGTTGACGAGCCGCAGATTACAGAGTAATCAATAGAATGTTTAGTTTGAAATCACTTCTGTTCTGTCTGCCAAAATTCTGGGTCCTTCATTCTGAATCCTTAGAGATTATTAGCTTCTAAGCTAAAACAAGCTCAGGTCATATAGTCACCGATTTGAATGGAATAACGTATAGTTTTGCAGGGTTTAATAGCAATTTTTAGTCCTCTGAAACACATTTTAATGAACAATTGACTTCTCCTTTTTAAATTCATTGAATCTAACCTTTCTTAGAGCAAGGCTCTAAACTACCAGTATGATAATCTGTAATCTTGTATTGCATTAAGAGAATTATGCAAAGCCCTCCAATCATAGAGGATGCAGAAATCACCCAGTTTAGACGGTTTACAACCAGAATTTTATATAACATTTCTGTCACACTCAGGTCCACTTTTGCTGGATATGATAGGGTGGTTTGGTAAAAAATTGTTCTTTTTCTCAGCATACCAACATCACTCTCATCTCCTTGAAAATGGCAAGGACCCAACAAAAGAAAACTAAGAGTCAAATGCTTTAATGAGGTCTAAATTTATTGTTATTATTTTTTTACCTATTATTTTTTGCTGTTGCAATCCAGTTTGCGCTACAGCTATGTGTTGTGTTTTGTTCCTAGTGATTTGAATTATTATCACATTATTCCTACTAAAATTTCCACACAAAAAAAAAATATTACAAAAACAAAAGCATAAGATAGTTGTTACACTTGAACAAATCAACTAGTAAATTACATGATGGTACTATTGTTAAATGTTGTTACAGCGGTTGTTAATAGCTAAACTATACTCAGCCCTGAATACTAAATTTCAGTAAATGTATCTACTTTTTGTTGCTAATTTCCAATGCGTGTGAGTCAATTTTTCCTTTAAGTTTGCATATGAATCAGATAATGATCATGGGTCCAAAACAGTATACTGAAAACATTACAATGCTTAGTTTTGCAAATCTTAAACATTTTCCATAAATGTAAAATCTTAGACTTTTAGCATTGATTTTGTGAACGAAGAAGGCTGATACTGCTTTCAGTTGTTAGATTCTCCAAATGCATTTTGTCACCACTTTCTGGAAAGATACAATATAAAGCTCCTTTCAACTAAGATGAAAAACTATGTGTGTTTATATGAATATATCTCTAAATGCATTTGTATGCATGTGTGCGCCTCTTAGGCAAAAATCTTTATAGCAAGTCTAAAATCAATCCATTACAAGCCATGTTTTCTCACACATGCACATTACATAATCCATCACTCATTATCCTCCGAGCTACAGAGACTAGTCACCGGTGCTAGTGTCTGTGGGGCTGACATTTAATCATGAAAAGAATAATCAACGAAACGCCTACAAATAGGTGCACTTGTGCCTAAGATCACCTGGTATCACCTGGCTCTGTGTTGATAAGGCCTGACAAGCATGACAGTGCCTTTTTTTTTTAGATTGATATACCCACTGCTTGTTGAATTTATGGCAAACTGTCACAGAGATCTTAATCTGGTGTTCTGCAGGGAAGAAATTAAGTAAAAACAACAAAAAAGGATTATAATATGGACACAAAAATTGAAATGCATATTGGATCCAACTCCTTTTTAAACAAACACATACATTAATTATAACTCTGTTATTCCACTTCGAAGAACAAGGTGTAGAGACCATAAAGGTCATTTCTGTTTCATTCTATGATCTCTTTTATTTTGAAAATCTAAATGTTTTGGTGCCTCCACTGTTGCACACATGTTGGGCAAAAAAATTTTTTTTTATTTTTCAATATGATACTGTCTTTAGTTTAGTATTGAAATAGTCATGTCATTTTCTTATTGGATTACTGGTGTGAGCATTTGCCCCAAAAACATAGCACTAGGCTGTTAAAGTAATGCTTGGTTGGCATTTAGTCTGAAAGCTCAAGGCTTGCATCTGTGGAAAATCCTATTTTCTTCAAGGATTTGCATTGGTGCCACAAAAATAAACACTGATGTGCACAAGTTTCACTTAACACTTATTTAAAAAAGCCAACAGGTATATATTTTTATGTTCAGAGGTAAGGAACAAATGCCATTGATTGTGAATGCATATTTACAGCACATGTAGGTCAAATGTAAATTGGTGTACATGCACTAGCTGTTCTGAGCTTGAATTTTCTTTAAGGTCATGTGTGCAGAACACAGTTTTGCACATGCAATCTGAGGAAATTAGCAACAGGCTTCGTCTAAAGACAAATGTTTTATTTTTCTGCTGTTTCTAAACAGTTCTCAGCTAAAAGCAGACAGGAGTCACATACTAATGAAAAGTCACGTTTTTTGTATTTGTAGCAGTAACAAAACATTTTTTTCAATTTATTTTTTACCTGCATCACCCCAATTATCACAGCCTCAGCCATCACCTAATCTAGCTCCAGCGCCTTATAGCTCACGTGCCTGAGCGGCAGCAGCATATTACTCTGATGAATCCCATGCTTCAGAGGACAGATTCTCCACGCTTCCAGTCCAGAGCGGCAGCAGAGTGTGGGGGCGTCATCCTGCTTCTAAGGAAAAGGAAGATGCTGCTTCTTATCAGCCTGATGAGGCGGATTTAACAAGAAAAGAGAATGTGATGGTAACGATGATGAGCAAGTGAAAAGGAATAAGACTAGTTTGAGCCACTCAAATATGAATACGAGAGGTATACAGCAATCAGTATGACTCAGTCTGATTAAATGATTAAAAGGATACTGTAACAAAAAAACAACAACACTTTTTTTGTTTGCGATGTCTAACAAATCAGACACATTTCCTTGTAAAAATAACGAAATAATGCAGATAACACTGCAGAATATGGTAAAAATAAAAAAAATACACATTATTTCATGGACACGGTTCAGAATTTTAAGGTGAGTAACAAGGTTGTGAGCATTTAATATCTCATCTGCCATAAACACACTTCTACACCAGTATACCTCTACTTACTGGTAGAATATACAGAGTATCAAATAAATGTAAATTGAAAGGAGCGAATTGCATGGTTTTAAAACCCCTTTGTAATAGCATAGATCCACAGTAACATTAACAGACAGCATCGAAAGGACCAAAAAACATCAAAGAGGAAATGTACAGTATAAGGCTGTGGAGAAGTTTTAAATAGGCTTCAGTGATAAAACAATGTCTCATACTTGGGAAATTTTAAGAGAGCTTTGTTCAGTCAATCTTTTGAATGCTCTAACTCCAAACTATACATCCAAAGAGTTTCCCTCTCCCAATACGTAAAGAAAACACTGACAGCTGTGATGATTTCAAAGTGTTGGTCAACAGCTCACAAATCACATGGGGCTGAATAAACTGCATGGGATATTTGAGATTTTAAAGAGACGTAATATGAGTTTTTACAGAAAAATATATCTTTTACATAGCCTTTTTATTTGACCTTTCACAATTAAAACTTTGTTTGACGAGCAGACTGACACCCCAGTAGTTCACTGCCAATGCATCTATAAGGTTATATTCCCTGAATTTATTTCCGGTCAGAAGTTCCAACTCTGTTTCTGCGGATGTGACCTTAAGAAAGTCCATGTTAAATTGGTCCAACCTAGCAAACGATGGAAGCATGATATTCAAGATGGATTTTGTGTAGAGGCCGGCATCCAGCTGAACTCTGACACTGGTGGCAACTAAGGAGAAAAAGCAAAAATTAAGACAACAGAAAAACATCTTAAGTAAGAGTGCATGCTAACAGGACAAGCAGAAGAGTACTGCAGTTCTGTGTTTTGGCCAAAAGTGGCAATATCATTTGAAAACTCTGTGATGCCTGTTTCATTTCTATAAAATTTGAAATTATAATGATAAGTTCCATTTAAAATTATACACTACTTTGAGTCGGTCTTACAGACAGACAGACCAAGTTCATGGGACATATGTGCTTTTGCAAGGCACAATAGCTCACTCGGCCTCATTGGAGTATTTTGTAAAAACAATGGGGGGAAAAAATGAGGGAAAACCAAAACAGACTTCTGACATCCTGTCTAACAAAAAATCTGTGGTTTCTGAGAGAACAACTTAATGAACTTTTGAAATGAAGCTCTAGCGGAAGTTCAATTGAAGAAACTCTGGCTTACCTCCATCCAATCAGAAGCCGATCCGTCTCCGAAGCGAGCCAATCAGCTTCAAACTACTCCACCACGAAGCCCAATCAGCGATCTGCTTTCACTTTATAAACTCTCCAAATCCTCATCCCAGTCCCGCTATCCTGCAAGCACTATGTCGGATTTCGATTCAGATGACAATTCACCCACCTCCATCCCCTCCTCCGCCATCGCAGCTGGATCGTCCTCCATGACACGACTTCACCTCAACCTCATCAGAGGGTATTAATCCCAGTTGTCACCATCCCTCGCCTCACTGCATTGGTCCGGCAGAAGACCACCATGTTGAGCCCGGTTCTGCCAGAGGTTTCTTCCCAAAGGGGAGTTTTTTCTCTCCACTGTCGCTCATGCTTGCTCATCATGGACAGTTCACGGCACCTGCATCACCAAGCAGGACCTCATATCCTGAGTCTCTGAGTGAAGCCCCGGCGTCAGCTCCCTCAGTCTTCTAGTCCCTCAATTCTGCTCAGCAGACCACCTCATCAACCAGCTCAATTGAACCACCACCAGTTTCAGGCCAGGGGGAACATCCCTATTCTCATTCATCTACTCATGCATGTTAAGCATAAATCAGCATGAATGTTCCTGCCGAGGTCTGAGCGCCAAAGACTATACCTTCTTATCAATAAAACTCTTCTAATTATTCTTTTTCTCTCTGTGAGTTTTTCAGATTGAACTGTCTTTGTGTTTACACATATTATTTGTATGTTGTAAAAAAAAAAAGAGAGAAATGGAGCATCCAGTTTTTAGTTTGAATATCTGGCTATGAAATGAAGACTGCCTAAAAACCAAGTTAACATTTGTAAAAGAAAGTTACTTTAATAGTACAAACTCCACATATTCTGCCCCATGTAAGGGGTTAACACAGGATGCTTCTTGGCAACATAAATGCCTTAAACGTCTTGTCCAAGTAACCTTAGGCAGATTAAGTTAACTTTTACTAAGCCATAACACGAATTATATAATAGGTTAATTTTTGAAAATATATTTTTACGTACTTTGTATAAAATGTGACATAACTCCCTTTTATTCTAAATTAAATCAGAATAAAGTTAGTGTTCCATATAGTTTATGAAAAAATTAATTATTTCTGTTTGTGATGTTCCTAAATAGTGATAACTTTTTTCAAAGTTAGTTTTAAATACAGGTCTATTTTTTCAGTATCACTGAAGTTTTGAGTACCTTGTACAAGCTTCTAAGTGCTGTAATTTTGTCCCATTCCTGCCTACAGAAGATATATAACTAAGTCAGGTTTGTAGTGCACACATCTTAACCTCTGTCAAACATTTATTTTATGGGATCATTTTGCATTACAAAGACCAATGCTGTCAAAGTGGGGTGGAGACAAAAAACTTAAGGTGGTTACTTGAATGTTTAATTAACCAAATGTTCAACAAAAGCAAAAATCCAAAAACATAAATCCACAACAATCCTGAAAACCAAGAATACTCACAAGAAGAAGGGCACAAAGTAATGACGACAAACCTGAACAGGAGGCGACTATATGGGAGAGAGAAACAAAGAGCAGGCTAATTAGCAGATTGGGAGCAGGTGTAAAAGAGGCAAGAAGGGAGCTAGGGAAAAGGAGACTGTCAAAAGAGGGCAAACAGGAAATAGGGCTATCCAAGAACTCAAATATAATCAAAGTACTACCTAGAACACAAGAATCAAAATAACAACAATGAAAACTCAAAATAAAACTTGAACAAAACCAAAACCATGACAAATGCCGAACTCAATTTCTTCATGATGCCTTATATTTTTTGAGGTACATCATTCCCCCTTTCTTTTTTTAACCAAGACATCACGGAAATGTAATACAGTCACCAATATTTAATGCATGTTACAGCTGGAATGATTTTCAAATTCTTGCAGGCTTCCACGATAAAAGGATATTCATATCCTTTTTTCTTCTTTCTACGCCTGCTCTTCAGAAAGTCTGTCCAAGCCACTGCCAAACAGTTAAATTACACTTTTATTATTAACTAAAAACATCATTGCTGTGGTTTTTGGGACATCTAAATAATTTAGCCAGTTTTAAGTCTCCTGAAAGGGGGAAGATGTGGTTTTGATGTCACATCTGAGAGTGAGAAACAACTTTGTCTTTAGGAAAAAATCCGCATCTCGCTTTAGATGTGAACGCTGAACTGATTCCATGCGCATTCATCCATCCAGACTTGAAAGATTTCCATATTCAATTTGATTTAATGTGTTTATTAAATCAAAAGAAATGTAAAAATAATTAGACGCATGCATCAATCAAATGACTACTAAGATTTAAATTCATATCTATATATTTATATTGAATTTACTATTATTTGGTATATTATGATCATTGGAAAAAAGCGCTTGACGCGCACAATGTTGTGTGCATGGAGGGGTGATGCCTGGAGAGCGAGGCATCACAGGATAAACTCCCCACTGCAGGGCGCAGCAGCTGTAGAACAGAACAGCTCTGGCATGAGACGCTTCCCGCAGCTTACAAAGGACACCTATACTTTCCAATCCCAAGATTTCCTTGAAATATACCGGAATCCCTCCATCATCTGCGAATCCAATACAATGTAGGCTGGTTGAGAGGGAACAAATGACGCATCTCCAAGTCTGGAGATATTTGAGAATGCATCGACACATGGATGTTGTTCTTTTAATTATTATTACTGTTATAAAGCAGTTATTCAGCTGCGAATGGGATTTGGATATGCGCGCTAAAAGTGTGGAGAAGTGAGTTTTGGGGGCCCACAGGATGGACACTGCGGAGGTAATTCTCTCCGTGTTGGTAGTTGTGATCATTATAGTGTCGCTGCTTTCCAACATCCTGGTGCTGATCTGCTTTCTCTACAACCCGGAGATCCGCAGGCAGGTACCCGGACTGTTCAATCTTAATCTAACCTTCTGCAACCTGTTGCTGACTGTGGCGAACATGCCGCTCACTCTGGTGGGACTCGTCAGCCGGGCTCAGCCGGGGGGACACGGCTTCTGTCAGATCGCGGGATTCCTGGAGACCTTCCTGTCCACCAACTCCATGCTGAGCATGGCCGCTCTGA
Source organism: Cyprinodon tularosa (assembly GCF_016077235.1). Taxonomy (NCBI): domain Eukaryota; kingdom Metazoa; phylum Chordata; class Actinopteri; order Cyprinodontiformes; family Cyprinodontidae; genus Cyprinodon; species Cyprinodon tularosa. The sequence goes on along the minus strand of NW_024039674.1, from coordinate 427,121 downwards.
GCATTGACAGGTGGATCGCGGTGGTTTTCCCCCTGAGGTACCATTCCAAGATGCGCCACAAGGACGCAGCTTTAGTGCTCGGCTACACGTGGGCGCACTCCATGTCCTTTTCCACGGTGGCCGCCTGCCTGTCCTGGGTGGGCTACCATCGGCTTTACGCGTCCTGCACCTTGTCCAACTCGAGATCTAACAACAGGACCCAGTTTATTGTCTTTACCGTGTTTTTCCACTCCTTCACCTTCCTTCTGTCCTTTATAGTTTTATGTTTCACATACCTCAAAGTTCTTAAAGTGGCTCGGTTTCACTGCAAGAGGATCGATATAATAACCATGCAAACTTTGGTGCTGCTTGTGGACATACACCCCAGGTGAGCTCCTGTCTTCCTTTGTAGTAATGAGCTGGTTAGAGTTTGTTGGTGTGGAGATGCATGTTCAAAGTGTTTAAATCTGCTTAGATTGTTTTTAAGGGTAGGCATCTGTCTAATTCTACAAAAAAACAAACAAAAAAAACAAACAAAAAAAAAGCAGTTATATGTTGATGCACTATATAGACTGTATATATCCCATGCACCTTTTTCTTCCTTTGGCACATTCTTCTTCTCCATTGACTTTTTGAGCCTATGTAACGAGTAAATTTCTTCACATTAGATCAATAAAGCCAATCAATCAACCTAAGTCATGTAGGGGACTACTGTACCAATGGGAAAGCATGTTCTCTGATCAAATGAGTCAAGAGCACAAATAATTGTTTGGTGTAAGCCCATTAATGTTATTTGCAAAGAGAGAAAAACCAAAAACACCCTAAATACCACTGAGATTAATTCCTTCAGGATTTAGCCACATTTTATGCTAAAACAAAACAAAGAAAATTTTTTGCACGTATTGGGGATTTTAAAACAAGATGGGGGTTCGCCTTGCAGCCTGACAGTAATCATAAACATAAAGCCAGAGTTGGGCTGAATAAAACATAAAAACATAAACTACATTGGAATGATAAAAGCTTGTGTGTTTGCAAGAATGGTCTAATCAAAGTGTAGATCTAAGTGTAAAGATGTGTGGATCTGTGAGAAGACCTCGCAGCTTATAGAGACTCTCATTCCAGTCTGACTAAAGTGGAGCTGCTGAGCTGACAAGGATTGAGAATATTGTCATTCTCTTAATGTTAAATGTTGGTAAAGATATATCTGCTACTCTAGCTGCAGTGAAAAGTGCTTCTACAATATGTTTGATCAGGGGAGCTAAAAGCAAATGCGGGCTGCACTTTTCAGAGTTTTAATTGGAAAAGAAAAAAAAAACATCAAGCATTTAAAGCAGTTTGGTTTCACAATCCATTCAAATGCAAAGAAAGCATCAAAGCTTCACAAATTATTCCACTAAAAATGTCACCTTGTTTTGAATAAGCAGCTTAACTCATGTTGAGTCCTGATGTGTAATGTCCTTATGATACAGAAATTCAGAATCCCCTCCTACTCTGCCCCACTGACAATAAACCAGCTGTCTTTCTTTCCAGTGTCCGTCAGCGTTGCCTTGAAGAGCAGAGGAGGCGGCGACAGAGAGCAACCAGGAAGATCAGCACCTTCATCGGCACCTTCATGCTTTGCTTTGCTCCCTATGTGATCACGAGGTGAGTGCTGTAACACAAACTAAACCTGACAGAGTTTTTTTGGTTACCACCCTCTTACACAGCAGCTCTTCCACTTCCTGCTTGTTTCCTCTCTATATGAGCTGAGTTTGGAAGATGAGAGTGGCTGACCTTGTGATAAGTAATATGCCTCTGTCCGGCTGTTGTTGCTGCTGCATTGGCACTTTCCTCCTCAAGTTCGTCCGGTGCATCCCCACTTTGATGAATTTACTGGCATCAATCACTACTTCAAGAGGGGATGCCAAAGAAGGCCATAGGAGAGAGAAAGGAGGATCTAAATGATGCAGGTGAAAGGATGGGTGTCAAAAAGATACATTCGTATAATGGAAAGAACATTTTTATCTATTTCTTCTTTGAATAATTTAATGCGTAAAAAAAAAAAAAAAATCAAGATAAAGACCAAATAAGTCAGTTAAGCCTCTGTGCCCAGTGAATAAACATTTCCTGTGGTTAGGTCTTGTCTGGAACATGACCAAATATAATTTATCTGTGGTTTTGTGTCTGGAAATAAATTTGATTTGTCTCCAAAGGTTGACTGTAATTTTCTGAAGGACAAACGGGAGTCATAGGGTCTGTTTTACAAGTGACCTCTTAGGACATTTACATTCCTCAAAGATCCTTGTCAAAATACCAGTACCAAGGCAAACCAACATTTAAATGTAACAGAACTGCTAACATCTTACTCCATATTGTTGCTATGATTAAATGGAAATGCAGTTTACTAAGAGGCCATAGAGAGTGCTGGGATGACTGGAGTTATCTTCTTCAATATGGAGTCTAATGCTTGAGGGGATGGCCCCTATTCCACCTATTGCTCTGCAGTGCTTGTCAACTGTCTAAATAAAAGCTGCTATAATTTTCTCCTGCCAAAATGGACTGTTTTTTATAGATTTTATTATAAACACACATGTTGAATCAGCATATCACCAAAGAAAAACTCTCAGAGAACATGTTATAAACAAATGTATCCTTTGCCCTTGCTTACCTTGTACACCACTACATAACTAACAATGACCAGACCAGGGGCTCATAATTGGATCACAGAGCAGTGCAGGGGCGATCCTAGCCCATCTGGGGCCCCGGGCAAACTACACCCTTAGCGTCCAATCCACCTTGCATCAGTTAACATACCAAAAAATTCTGAAACGGTACAGTACCTATTTACTGTAAGGGTATTGTTACTTTAGGACATTATCACTTATCTACAAGTAAAAATTATTTTGCGTTACGACTATTCTTTAAAGTGCAATTTATCCCAAAAATTATTCATCACTGACTTGCATCTTTTTTTCTGTGTTCTTTGCCACTAATTAATATAATCAAACAAGCATTATTTAATAGGTTTGAATAAATTACACATCTTGCTAGTGTTTTCAGTATATTAAGGGGTCTCTTGGTATCAAATGGCTGTTCTTACATTTCCACCTAGAATTAGACCAACTTGTTGCCTTACCCTGTTTATCACCCTTCTTCCCTTCTGTCTCTCCTTCTGCATCCTCACACCTGAACGAAATGAGTTTTAGCAGTCTTACTGCATTTTGGTCAGTAACAGAATTATGACATCAAACAGCCTTAGAACACTTAAGCATACATTATGAAAGGGCAGTAGGGTCCCACCTGGAAATGATTTACACATTTCAGACACTTTTTTAGGTTTACATGTTTTAGTTAACATATATCATCACCATTCCACAGAAAAACAACGTATAAAAACATTACATTTCTATTCAGATTATATTTTTAATGGATTGGACAATGCATCTATTTAGACTTATCCAATATATCACAACAGCACTGTAGTGTTATATCAGAATTAGGTTTAGCACATTTTGATTTCTAAAAAAAGAGCACACTCTACTTTGACATAATACTCAAAGTTTACTAAAAGATAAAATCTAATTTAAAAAATATAATTAAAATCTCCTCACTGTCATTATAAAGAACAAAATGAGATCTCTCTCTCTATAGTCTTCTCAGAAGTTAATAAACATGCTTTATTGTACCTAAAATAATATCTTTAACAAGTATCAATGGTTCAAAAAAAGGAAATTAAAAAGAAGAATCTGAAATCAAATAATTATACACTGCTCCAAAAATAAAGGCACAATATACAGCACCAGTCCACCTGGACAGATGGAGGAGGGTGTAAGAGGGCAACAAGGAGGAACAGGAGAAGCATTGCGAGAGCGCTGCAAAATGACCTCCGGCTGGCCACAAATGTGCATGTGTCTCCACATACTGTTATAAAACAAATCCATGATAATGGTTTGAGGGCTTGATGTCCACAGATGGGGCTTGTGATCACAGCTAAACACCGTGCAGGACGCTTGGCATTTTCCAGAGAACACTAGGATCACCACTTGTGGCATGTGCTCTTCTCACGTAAAATTTGGTTCTGGCTGAGAACATGTGACAGTCTTGAGACACTGTGGAGAGTGATCTGCTGCCTGCAACATCCTTCAGCAGGACCGGTTAGGGAGTGGGTCAGTAATGGTGTGAGGTGGTATTTCTTTGGAGGATCAATCAGCCCTCCATATGCTCACTATAGCCAGCATGACTGCCATAAGTTACCAAGAAGAGATCCTCAGACCCCTTGTGAGACTATATGCTGGTGTGGTTGACCCTAGGTTCCTCCTAATGCAGGACAATACTAGACCTCATGTAGCTGGAGTGTGTCAGCAGTTCCTGCGAGATCAAGGCATTGAAGCTAAGAACTGGCCCGCCCTTTCGCAAGATCTGAATTCCGATTGAGCATATCTGGGACATCATGTCTCCATCCATCCACCAACGTCATGTTGGACCAGCGACTGTCCAAGAGTTGCTGGATGCTTTACTTCAGGTCTGGGTGGAGATCCCTCAGGACACCACCTACTCAGCAAAAGCATTCCCATGCATTGTAGGGGGTTCATACAGGGATCTGGAGGCAACACATAATATCGAGCCTCATTTTGACCTGTTTTAAGGACATTACATCCAAGTTAACTTTATTTGCGACTCCAACTCCAATCCAATGTCATCAATTCAGAAATAGGATGTTCAATTTAATTATTCCCTTTTTTTGAGCAGTGCATAAATTATGCTTTTCTTGTATCAGTATTTCTCTTTTGAACTCCTGATAACTTCCTTTTATACGAGTCCATCTTAAGCGCCATGTAAACACTCGCTCCAGCTCAAACAGTTGCAAGTGCTCGAAAGAGTGAACGTGGAACATCAAGAGGGAGGCACTTGGCAAAGGTGCCTTGGGCTGTTACTAATGTTGCCCACATCAGACACCGCCACTGGGTGGAAGGGCTGGTGTCCTGGACTGATGAATAATTTTTTGAATGGCATTACGTTTACCTGTGGATCACAAGGCACCAGGATGCACTGTGGAATGTATGCAACAGGCAGCTTTAGAAAACTGGTCTGCTGAGAAACCTGAAAAATGTGCCCTTGTTGCTTACTATGACTTGTACAATTTTACCATTGTTGTAATGTACAAACTTTCATAGAAGCATAGCAGCATGTTTAGGAAATGCTGGGAGAGTTCTCGCAAAGCAATCTGAGATAAATCTGCTCGTCTAGTGACCATGGATGATCACTACTTTTTAAGGTGCAAATTTGAAAATTTCAAGTCCACTACTTTTTCATCCACAAGATGTTCAGATACATTTAAAATGGCACAACTTATATAAATATTGCCCTATATAGTTATTAGGGCAGATGTTCCGACACAGCCTAGCTGGAATTTGGCAACGGGTGTAATAGCAGGCCACTATTATATTGGAAAAAATACTTAAATGTAAGTTCAGCTGTTTTGCTGCATCTTCATCACACCGATACAACATCAAAATTTAGGGACAACAAAAAAGACGTTAATTCCAAAAAGAAAATGTGCACTTGGAAATTGTTTTATTTGAATGTTTACATATATTTTTGATAAATGGTCAAATGTTTGATTTCAACCTGCACCACAGAGCTACAGCCGACCCACATGGGGCATCAGTGTCTAGCCAAAGCAATGGCCTCTTTCCATTTCCATTGGAGGGCATCCCAATTCCATTAATTTCCCCCCACTTTCAATCAAGATGCCCTCCACAGCTGCAAGTATGACTTCATTGGGAGTGACACTCCATAGTAAAGGGGTAGTGCATGAAGGGGGGGCTTATAGAATATTCTGGAATAATCATCCAACTGGGAGCAGATGTGCAGAGAATAGACTAGAAGGGAAATAAAGGGAAAGGGAGAATGGCAGCAGGGAGCGATGGAGAGCAAACTTGAAAATACAACAGGAGTGAATGTTACTAGAATAAACTGACACAATACAAACAGGAACAGAGACTAAAGGGGCTGTCACACCTTGACGATTTAGCCAGCGTATGCCAACGTACAAAAAATCTGGCAAAAATGCTGCCATAGGTGGATAACTTATGGGTACTGTAGGAGACATAAATGGAAATGTGGTGTATGGTGTGCCTGGGTATGAATGTATGTTGTGGAGATGGAGACACAAATAGAGGTGGGTTTGTGCACCAAGGAAGTTTAGAACAGAATTTAACTGTGTTGTCATTCCACTGTCACAAGTACAGAGCAACAAAATTAATTCTCTGCATTTAACCTATGCCCTTTGGGAGCAGTGGGCTGCCATTGTGCAGTGCCCGGAGAGCAGTGTGGAGTTAAGGGTCTTGCTCAGGGACCCAGAGTGGCAGTCTGTGGGAGTGGGGGATCAAACTAACAACCTCAGGATTTGAAGCCTTATGCCCTGACCACTAGGCCGCTACTCCCCCATGGATGTGTACATAATTTTCTTTGACCGCTTCAACTCACTATGCTTCGTTTCACTTTGTTTTTTTTTTCAGTATTCATTCGTTTCCTATATTAATCTACTGATCTGACGTCATTGGCTTATTCATCCCTGCTGCGCTGTGCTGGTGCTAATTAATAAACCAAACAAATGTATCCTGTAGGTACGTTTTATCTCAGTTCCGAGCACGCTGAAGCATGTCGGCTAGTATGTCAAGACATTTTGACGTAAAATAGACGTATGCTGGATGTGATGGTCCTTAGAGGCAAGTATCTTGCAATCCTGAAATGTTCTCCTGTATCAGGCGCAGCTGATCTAACCTCTTCAGAATTTTTACAAGTTCTGCAGACAAATATCAGAATTCTAGCGATTTGATTTTAATTTGCCAATATAAGGAAATGCTAGCTCAGTAAATTAAAATCAAACTATGCAAACACTGAATTTACATGGTTGTTGATATCACAAATAAACACATTATACATTTTAGCATGAGTGTGATCCTCCTTCCATTTTGGGTTTCAAGCTTAGAGCTGGTGAGAAATCTTATTCTTTTATAGTTTATAGTTTTATTTATAGTTGAAATTTTGACTTTGGTGTTTCAGAATAATAATATGTAGCACTCAGTTGTAGTTCAACACAGTATTCATCTGGGACTGCTTCCATGGACCCCTTCAGCTTCGGTGAAGCAACACCTCGTGCTTCCCTACCAAACTTTGGTTATAGCCAAAGGTCACATGAAATACAAGCCGAAACCAGAACTAATGCTGTTACATTCTTGCTGTTTGTCTTTCTGAGATTAAATTGTAGATTCTTAAAAAAGATGTGATAGCAGCAGCTCTGAGAGCATCCTTCTGCTCTTCCATACTTATTTTGGTCTGTCTGTGGGCTCAGAGGCTTTTGTGTTAGTCACAGCTCTATGTCCCGACTTAAACCAACGTAGCTGAAAACCCGTTTTTGGCAGGACTTGAAAGATTTAGGTTGAAGTGCTAAGATGGGTAGTAAGTAGTTATATTTACTCAGTTACAATAATTATAGGAAGTTTAAAAAAATAACACTTTTAGGAGTAGTTTTACGGCATTGCACTTTAATTTTGCTTGAGTAAAAATATGATATATCAAATTACTGGCTACTCCATCCATTGTGAGGAACTTCACTAAATGGAAACAGGCTTGTTTTAAACATGCACCACTGAGAGACACACTTTCTTCTTTTTTGTACTCAATTCTTATTTGTTACATTTTATTTTCCATCTGCTGAGTGTAAGTTGGAGGTTGGTTTGAAAATACAGTGAACAGTTTATTGTAATGTAATCTATTCTACATACCGTAGCTATTCATTTTGTAAGTTTTGTAACCCAAAAACATATTTTGAAGAGTTTTCCTCCCTCCTAATTGTTTTATGTTTATTTATATCTTATTATTTTGAAACACCAGAATGTGCATATCAATTCATATTTTATTTATTTTAATTATTTTGTAAAGCACTAAATCAGTTGTTATGTTCATGGGCAGTGAGTAGATCAGTTACTCAGTGCTTCAGTATGTGTCTTGAAGTTGGTGCAACTCTTAAATGCAATTTTTGGGTACTCTACCCACCTCTGCTGTGGTGTTACAAGATGGAATATCTTGTGTTCGTGAACTTTTCGCGAGAATTCAGCTTGCAGGTGAGGTTAGTTCCAGGCGACTTTGATATCTCAGAACCCTGCAACCCCAGCTTCTGAGTTCAAATAGAGCAAACATTATAAAGTCTGTTACATGTCTCCCTTAAAGGAAGTACAAAAAAAAATAGCCATTTTCTCAGAGGACCAGATGTTCTTCCATGTCCAGATGGCTTCAAAAGAATTAGATTTTTGTCATCACAGAATCGGACAACTTTGCTTTGAGCAACTTTTGCTTCATGACATACTTTTCTCTATTCTGATCTTACTGAAACTAAACTAAACATTTTAAACTATAGTTTAAAATGGAAAATATACATTTCATACCTTTTTTTATTTATGATAAATCTTCTTCAGGTTTGTCGACTCAGTGTTTTCTGTTAACAAACTAAGTACACTAGAAGTTCAGATGGTTAATAAATATAATCTAAACAATAAAAGCCAAAGAGACCAAATGAAACCAATGAGTATTAAAGCTACCTTATTTAAAGCGAATATGCTCTGAAATGCTTTATAATGCAAAAGGAATTTCAAAACATTTTCTTTGCCCTAATGTTATGGTGTTTTCTGTCTAGATCACTGCTACCAACTTGCTGCGCCTCCTGCAATAAATATTGTAATAAACAGGAAAAATAACTTTTTTCCCCCCTTTTTTCATTTCGATTTACCGCCCATGCCTAACTTCTTTGGCTAAAAAAAAGTCCTCTCAACAGATTGTTCTAGTTCCCCCCGATATAGAGAATACTGGCCTTTTGGCTTTTTCCTCATCAAAGCTGTCCCTATCGGGCATGTTAAATGGATCTGCTTACATTTCTTTGATGTTGGTTTGAGACTGTGAAAAGCATTATTGTTTATTCTATGGCCAAAGACCCCAATTCTCTGAAAGACCCCAGTTATTTACCTCTTGCGGTATTCTAGACAAACCAAATTCGCATTTACACTTATTTAAATAAAAACTCAGCTAAAATAGCAAAGATAAGCATGGAAAGCAAGAGTTCCTGTATGTGTGTAAACCATGGTAAAATAAAATAAAAAAAGGGTTCTCAGTAGGGCTGTAACAATTAATTGAATTTATCGTGAATAATCGATTATTGAAATAATCGTTAATTAATTTAGTAATCGATTCTTTGTTAACTTGAATATAGAGACTGTAAAATATGCTTTTTGCTGACAGAGCAACCCTCTTAGAGCAGAAAATATATCTAATTTAAAAAAAAATGCATTGAAGATAAAACACATTTTATTCTCCTGCCAATATTCTTTACCCAAAACCCCTCAAGTGGAAAAGTTTTAGTTTCACCGGGCTTAATTTTGTTTAAAAAAAAAAAGATATTTTTTAAGGAACATTTGGCTATGCAATTATTAATCGGTTAATCTTAAAAATAATCGACAGATTAATCGATTTGCAAAATAATCGTTACAGCCGTGGTTCATTGATTAAACTATTAATTTGTATCAATTGCTTTCATAGACATTTTTGCCTCCAGAGCAGCTTCAGTACACTGGTACATTTGATTTTTTTTTTTAAAACATGCTTTACACCCCGCTTTATTTTGGTGATGGCGGAAGGAAGTGAAGCTTTTTGAAAATAAATTAGCTTGGCTTTGCTTTTAGATTAATACAGGCTTTCCATCTGCTAACACAATCAGAAAATGTGTTGTGTTATCGCATTCTGCCAGTTATGAAAAACACATGTTTTTCTGTAAATGGTCAATTTGTTTTTCAATATTAATTTGACATGTGGAGTTTTACTTAAATAATGAGAGGAAAACCTAAACCAGAATATGCCTTAATCCTTTCTGCCATGAAGAAACTTTGGGTTGCCCCACAGCAAGATGGGGAATTTCACTGAGAGGGTTTCCCTCCTAGATCTTTTCCTTTTAGACTTGCTACCTCTGTGACCCGAAATGAGATTAAGACTGACTACAGAGGATGGATGAAAGCTCATCTACTGCCTCTCTAGTTGTCATATGATTTTAGGGTCACCATACCAACAGTTTTTGGCCTGGCAGCTGATTTAAACTCCTCTGGGGTGTAGTGAAGCAAGCGTCCGTCAAAATCTCCTGGCCCATAAGGCCAGCTTTAATGTGCTGACAGAGCTTTACTTTGAACACAGTAATCACCCAGAGTGCAGTCACTCAGAATCCCTCATATTTTCAAAATTTAACAAGACCACATAAGAAATGTGAAAAGCAGTAAAGCTGAAGAAAGTTTTCATGTTTGCTCACTGATATGGAAACGACACAATTAAAGTTAATGTTTGTCCCATAATTACTTACTGGCATATTTTTAACTAGTGTATATAAACTGCTGTCAATAACCATTTTTCAGTAAAGCTAGCCAATGAAGAAATAGATTTTGTACTATTATCACATTAGAGACTGGGTAAATCCTGAGTGGATCCAAGCATTATTTTTCCTTAAAATTAAATGGTTTAGATACATATACAAAAGTTGAATAGGTCTAGGTGATCTATGGCATTAACCTTTTTTTTGTTTTTGACAAATACCTTTAAACTGCGTTATGTACAGCCATTCAAAATGGCCCTTCCCAGTCAAACTCCAGCCAAATGTTAGCCCACTTCCCTGCAACTCCTAGCAAAATCCCCCTTCTCCTGGGTGTGCATATTTTTTCAGTGAAAAAATAATAATTCAGTGAAAGGGCTCCACCCTTTCACTGAATTACAGGGTCTGACCAGGAGAAGGTTCTTCTCTTTAGATTTTAATGTCCACAAAATCATGACAGAAAAAATATTTAAGTAGAAATGTTGATGTTTAAAAAGGAATTGTAGGGGATCAGCCAAGTACTGTCATGAAAGGTCTATGGACTTAACCCACATGCAGAAACACCACCGGAAGCAAAGTAAAAGTTTAACAGAGTTTATTGAAAAACACACAGAGTGATTATGAACTTGTTCTGGTGCAGGTCCGGGACTGGAATCTGCAGAGATGGATAGTTTGATTAGCCAGGCAGCGAGATGGCTTGTCGAGTGTGTTAATTCAGAATGTACCTAGATGAGGTTCTGGCAGATCCTTTGAGAGAGGGTGGGAACCGGTTGGGTCCAAGGACTGTAGATTCAGCAGGGAGCTCAGCGGCAGCAGCGTCTAGCTTCTGACTCATGAGTTTCAGACCTTGACTTGGTTTCCTAGCTCTTCCTTGAGAGCTGTTGGGGAAATCCAGACTGATGTCTAAATCCATCTTATTTGTGAAAGCTTCAGAGCTTTGCAGAAAACATAAAGCAAAATGCATCATGATGACCAAGGAACAGAGATCATATGGAAGGGATAAGGTTTCTTTTTTTGAAGTTTTAAGAAGTATGGGGTTATATTACACTATTCCAATTTTAGAAAATTACTGAGTGAGAAAAACTTTAAATCTGAGAAAAAACTAAAGAGAATCTGTGGACCAGACAACCTTTACTATTATTATTAATAAATCTTCCTACAGTATATGAAAGAGTGGAGAGAATGATGCTATTGTTGAAACCCCTCCAAAAATCATTTGCATTGCATTTAGCCATAAAATCAAGTGGGTGTCACACCAAATATGTGGAGGACGCTGCTCCTGTCAGATGACAGTGAATGTTTCCTTTTGGATCTGCTATTAATAGTGAAAAAAAATGCAGTCTGAAAACACACTTACCACCAATTAAACATGGCGGTGGCAGCATTACTTCATTGAGATTGTTTTCTCCAGTAGGCACAATGAAGCTGGTTTGGGCTGTTTAAAAAAAAAAGATGGTTGAAACTAAATATAGCAAAAATCTGGACAAAAAGGACAGAATTAACAACATAAGAAAATGTTTGGGATGGGGAGGAGATCCCTCAGTTCTAAAGACCTTCTGCTGCTCCTCCATACTGGAAGCAGCCAGTTGAGGTCACTCAGAAGCTATGTCTTGGCCACCTCCTTTTGTATTTTTTTCGACACATAACAGGCTGGAGGGGCTATACTGAAATCAGTGGTGGCTACTCTCTGAAACAGGGGAGCCTCCGTGATGTTAATTAAATCCGAACATACCTTATTGCATTAACAAATATTTAAACACATAAAACACATTACTGCAACGGGGGAAAATTGCTGTTGTGAACCATGGCAAGAGTTCAACATACGATGACTTTTCTGACTGAATTAATACGTTTTCCTCTCGACTCATGAGGAAAACCTTCTCGTTGCCTGGCCGCAGCATCGAGCACCGAGCTTCATGACCTGCCCCTGCTCCATAGACTGTCTCAGAGGTTTAGCGTCACCTGAAGTGACTTATTACCTGTTATCCAATCAGGGCCCTACTTTCTTGCTCCTTACTTCAATAGGCCAAAGCTCAAACCTCAAAAGGGATTTCTCATAGACCCTCCCTAGTACTCAATCAGAAATCACCACTGATTGAAACCCCTTTTTTCCTGTTACATCCTTGGGATCTTGCAGAATGAACTGCAGAGTTTCCCTGAGGAGACTAATATAGGCAGAAGGAAATGGAACAATAATAGATTTGTCACAGATTATTCTTCAAATGACAACAACAGTAAAATTTGGATGATAAAAAAATGTTATTGTTTAAAATTAACACTGTGGGTTGTAAGTGTTACCGTAAGTTAAAATTTGGAGAAATGGAAACTTTAAACATAAGTTCTTACTTGAATTAATGGAGTTTTAAATACCAGGATTAGTAAAAACACACTCTTAACTTTCAAACTGGTTGAACAAGTATCTTTGCAATGTAAGCTCTGGGTATGCATACCTTTTCCATTATTGCCTTTTCACCTCCTCCTCTCATCACTTTCATCACCCATCTCTTTTGTCTCTCCGCCCATAGGATCGTGGAGTTATTTCCAGCAGTGCCTATCGACCATCATTGGGGAATTGTCTCCAAGTGTCTAGCATACAGCAAAGCAGCCTTTGACCCCTTTGTGTATTCCCTGCTGAGGCATCAGTACAAAAAGACATGCACGGACATCATCAATAGGCTGCTAAAACGGAGTTCGCTAAATACGTCTGGACGCCGGCCGGAGCAACAGGGCAACAGCATACCCACAGCTGAGTAAATGAGGTTGCATGGCAGCACAGATGGAAATACCAGCCTGATTCATTGCTGATGAAGATGAGGAACGATATTGCTGTTTCATGTCCATGCCTGCTTAAATTTGGTCCGACATGATAAAAAAGCAAGGTAAATAAAAAATAACAAATCATCCATGGCAAAGGCAAACCTCACTCAGGAGTACCAGTGAGTGCCCAGAGCTGCAGATCAGCACGGTGATCTTGCTGTGAGGACAATAAACTGCAGATTTTCTATTTACCTGAAATGACAGATGTGTTCGTACAGGAAGTACTGTCAGTTTTAAGAATTATTATTACATCTAAGGTAGGATTCCACTCATGTACAGTTATAAAGTGACTTTGTTGTATATTTCCTTTAATATATATATTTTGAAAAAAGTAGTTGGATGTCAATGTAAGGTGCTGAAAGTGACAAAATTATAAACTATTTGAGTAAGTATGTAGCACTGTAGTTAATATTATACTTTTCTCAGAAGTATTCTTGTTGAAAACAAACACAACAGAAAACATAGCTGCTCTGCTAGTAGACTCAGGAATATTGGCCTAATGGTGGAAATTTTAGAAAAATCTGGCACTTTTTTGTCCTTTTTCAGTTTATTTTGTTTACTGTTTCACATTTTTCTGAAGGTCATTCTACCTTTTTTTTTTTTTCAGTGGTTTTCTGTGAATGCCTCGGTGAGTCGGCCAAACTGAAGTTTGTTACCGTATATGAAACGTGTCTTTCTTACAAAATCTGGTTATTTTTTAAAACCTTTTTTAATCTATTTGTCTGCATCCATTTTTGATCCCTGAATACTAACCTAAAATTGATTAAAAAACTTTATTTAAATAAATTTAAATTACCTGCCCAAAAGAAGGTAAATGCCTGTTAGACTAAAGTGAATAGCTTTAAAACAGAAAGCATCCATGCTGTAACCAAAAGCCAGAGTCAAACGAATACCAGCAAACATGTAATCTCCAAATGACAGTCTCTGTGGCTTTTAGGTTTAAGTTTTCATTTTGTTCTACATCTGTAAACACGTTTTGCAAGTCTCTTAGCTAACTGGTCAAACTGAATTTCTTGAGGCATTATTGTGCAAATGTGTGCATGAATGGATGAATTACTAAATGTTGATAAAGCGCTTTGGGGTCTTTGGACTTGATATATATACAAGCAGAGGTCACTTACCATTTTATCATTATTACACCAGAGGCTTTTATGTTTACTGTAACTGTCATACTTTTTCAATTGCTTTTCTTAGTTTTGAACATCAGCTGTCTTGCACACATTTGTGCTAACAGTGGATTAACATTAACCTAGTAAAAGTAAAAAGCATATAAGATTAGTTCTTTTTTTTTGGACTCAACATAAGGAAAATAGTCCCAATAAATTTAAATAGTTGAGGCCCAGATCAAAGGGCAGCTCAGTTGGGGAGTGGGTAGAACTGCTGCCTAGCAGCAACAAGGTTCCGGGTTCGATTCCTGGCGGAGTTTGCATGTTCTCCCTGTGCATGCGTGGGTTCTCTCCAGGGACTCACGCTTCCTCCCACAGTCCAAAAACATGACTTTTAGGTTAATTGGCATCTCTTAATTCTCCTTAGGTCTAGGTGTGTGAGTGGTTGTTTGACCTGTTTGTCTCTGTGTTGCCCTGCAACAGACTGGCGACCTGTCCAGGTTGTACCCCGCCTCTGCCAAATGACACCTGGAGATAGGCACCAGCACCCAGGAAGGGATAAGTGTGATTGAAAATGGATGGAGACCAAAATCAGTAAAATTCATTGGAATATATCTAGATCACCATTTTAAAAAGCCAGATTGTCTCTCAGACATGATCCAGAATTAATGAAATTGGTGACAGATAATCATATGATGACGCCCTTATGATGATTTATGTTTCTGTGATCAAGTGAAACACAGTACCTCACACCATCTATCTAAAGTTGATAGCTTCTATTGTTGATATACCCTGGTCCCTTAGTAAGACTGGGATACTCTAGGGTTCATCATTATCTGCTGTATGGAAGCAATGCATATTAAGGAAGGAGTTAAAAAGAAGGAAGATATTTCAGGATAATGGTATCTGAGGAGCTTATACAGGTGCAGAACAACATAACGTTAAGCTAAATAAAAGTGGCTCCACCAGTTCTAGTTGTCTGTTTTATTAAAGGCATTTGGGGCACAATATTTATGAAAAGCTATGTATTTCACAAATCTTGCACTAAGTAATCCATCTCTTGCACATCTTTTGACCCCTAGGAAGTGCATGGTGGTATATTTATCTGCACAGTCACCTAATCTCTCTGCATTTTCCTTTATCTGCTTATTTTGCTGTGTGCAGGTTTTTTTGCACAGAGGCTGTGTAAGTGTGAGAACAACTAAAGAGAACGATTTAATGAACCAACTACTCTCAGTTTCATCTGCAGTTTTTTTTCTGTCATACATGTCTATACTTAAACATAATTAGTAAAACTAACTCATAGTTAGTTTGAAGTCCCCTTTGAAAAGTATCCTAGTTTCCGCTGTGTTAAACACATGAAAGCATACGATAAACCCAAATCACATATAAAAGGACTGAAAATATGTAAACATCTCAAATGCCGTGCGATCCTATTGGAAAACTTGAACAGGTGCAAAAATATTCAGATTCCTGGAATCTCTTTAGATTTATTTACATTGGTGAATTGGAAGAAACACAATACAGTAAGTTTTACCTCTTTTAAATCTAATCATGTGAAATGTATTTAGCTCCCTGGGAGTTGAGATTCTGTATATCAACATTTTGCTGTAGCCCAAGCTGCAAGTCTTTGGGGGTATGGCTAGGAAGGGCTCGACACACAGCAGATAATGTCGCTTTCTGTCCATATATTTATTTATTTTATTTTGTATGAGTAAAACTTTTTTATGAGGTAACAGTTGCTTGATCTCCTCCAACCAAGTGACCGTGTATGGGAAAATCTAAGATCCAAATTCTAATTCATGGCTTATACATGTAGAGGTTAAAACACAGGCTTCAGACACGACACAAGAAAATAGAAAATATTTTATCTCTGTCTAACTTTCCTATATGATATGATTTAAGCCAGTTTGGGTAAAAACCTCTGGGTCTTCATCCTTGAAGCTTTGTGTGACAGACTGCTTTGAAAATATCCTATTTTATAATCATATATCATGGAGACAAGTGTCTCAATATTGCAATTATAACTGCTGCTGTCTCTGTTATATCCCCATTAATGTTTTATACTTTGGTGGCGATGATTGCCCATTGTTTGTTGTCCCCAATGCGTCTAGCTCATCCTTGTGTCAATTTAGTTTTCATCACGCTAATAATGAGTTCCTTCTTTTAGTACCCTACTTTTAAAGGTATGAAAGAGGATTTTTTCTCAGAAATTAAGAGTCCAAATTAATCTAAAATCACTTAATTGATGGCTCGCATTCTTGAACATATGGTTCCCTCCCAAAAAAATTAAAATCCAAAAATCCCAGCTGTGGTGGGGCCTAAAAACCATTAGTCACGTTGCCTAATGGTCAATTGGCTAATGGTTTGTCAATTAAACATTTTACATCTGTTATTTCCATATATTCCAAGCATAACTTATATGCTGTTTGGCTAGCGGTCCACCATTACGCCAAAGCACTTCTACGCTTGTTTCCTGGTGTTTTTTTTTCTTTTAGCTATTTGTTTACTAACAAATTGTAAATATAACTTCCAGTGACAACGCCGGCAGACATCTTCTTATGGAGATATCCTGCTGACTAGGTGATTCCTGGCAATTTGCTGCCTCCCTAAGTGAAATACAAAATTACCGGCAGAGCCATTTCAAGTAGAATACTTTTGCGAAGGAGGGGGCACTGACACATGCTCATGATTAAAAAAGCCATTGGACATATTTTCCAACACAGAATCCTATTTCCTGGCTTTAACTCAATGCAGAGTTTTCTAATGATACTGCCACCTCTAGCCAAAACACAGAACTGCAGCACTCTTCTGCTGGTTCTTGTAGCTCATGCTCAAACTTGAATAATTTTTTCTCCTGATGTGGAATTGCCATTTGTCTCTTAGTTGTGCAGGTTGCTAGTCTCTTGTGAGTAACACAAAATCCATCTTGAATGTAAAGCTTCGATTGTTTGCTAGCTTATACCCATTGAACATGGAGGCTTTTGATGTCACATTCGCAGAAACTGCGCAGGTACATCTGACCCAAAGTATTTCAGGGGAAATAGGTTAAAGGCTTAGAGATGGACTGACACTGAACTCATTTTGCCACCACCATGCTTCAATGTAAATTTGTTTTTTGTTAAGAAGACGTGCACAGTTATTTTCTGCCATTTATAGTGTAAATCAAAACATTTTTCTTTGTTGTACTTATCTAGTAGAGCACCAACCTCCATGTTTTTTTTTTGTTATCTCCATTTGCACCATGTTAAATCTTTCCTTTAACAAACAAAGGCTTTCATTTTACCTCTCTTTACCTCTCTTTCCACATAACTACTTTAATAGCTTTCCTTTTTAAAGATTCTCCCACCATAGCTTTAGATCTCTGCAGCTCCTCTGGAGCCCCAAACTGACTTTTTGACTCAAGTACTGTATAAATACTTTTGTAAAGCATCACAATTGCCAAAATCCCAGCCTGAGTCAAGAAGAGAAAGGCCACAGCAGTTAATTTGCAAATTACAGTAGATAACTCTTAAATAACATTAATATATATATATATATATATATATATATATATATATATATATATATATATATATATATATATATATATATATATATATATATATATATATATATATATATATATATATATATATATATATATAAAGATGTATATATATGTATATATATATATATATATATGTATATATATATATATATATATATATATATATATATATACATATATATATATTTATATATATATATGTATATATATATATATATATATATATATATATATATATATATATATATATATTTCTGACATGCCTCAGATATTTAAACAATATAACAATAGGAATATACATATTTTTATTAACTTTGTTTCTTTTCATTAGTTGGATGTAAAGTTGTGTGTAATTTAATATATAGTACATGCTGACCAGTTTGATTCCTCAAATATCTGTAAGTGAATATCCAAGAGGTAACACTATTTGGCTTTGCAAATATACGGATCCTGCAGTCTGGTTTTTAGTGGTGTGATTCAATGCTTCGATGTTCAAACAAGCATTTGATTTTTGTTTTTTTATTACAATAATCTTATTTAAAGGTTCCTTTTGTGTTAAAAAATTCTCCCTCTTTACGTTTAAATGTATGCTTCCCAACTAAATGGAATTCCGTGATAGATTCCACAAACCATGGATGTCTTTATTATATTTTGTAATCAGGAAAACAATGATAATATTAACTTTTTAACCTGAATGAATATTATCTATTTTGTGATTATTGATTAAGGGCCTTGGCTTCTTCCATTGCCTATCAAAGTTTCCTGGTTATGTCAAGGACTCCTATGTCAGTGTGTGAGTCCTCTTAACCTCTTAACCTTAACCTGTCTTTCTCTCTGATTCAGGAAAGAAGCATCTTGCTAATTTAAACAATATAACAGATTATTATAGATACAGTGCCTTGGAAAATATGTTCCTTCTTAAACCTATCAGCATTTTCAGAAGATACCAACACTAACCTATTTTCTGTATATTCTAGTGGAATTTTAAGTGATGGAACTAAAAAGTAGAAATGGATGATGCACATAAAATAAAAAAAAGCTTTTGTTTATCAGACATATATATTTAGACCCCTTTGAAGCTATAAAGCCCCACAGAGAATCCAGTAAAGTCTTTCCATTGGGTAATGGAGTGAAAAGTTTAGTCTCAGTAACTGTTGAGAGAAAACTGTAAGATATCCTGTATGAAGTTTGCAGGAAGCCTTGCAGGGAGCACCATAAAGATGTGGGAGAAGCCGCCAAAATTTGGACGAATAAAGGGAGAATTTTGAGAGAAAATGGGCTACCGACAACTACGTAATCACCCAGAACATTTGGCACCGTGAAGCATGGTGATGGCAGCAGCATGTTGAGGGCATTATTTTTTTAGCTGTCATAGGAAGCTGTGCAGAGTTGAGGGAAAGATGGGTGGAGCTAAATACAGGGGAATCCTTAAATCCTGGTATGCGAGTATGCCAGACTTTTAGCAGAATGTGCTAGATGTGTTAGACTGACCTTACCTAAACCCAGCCCCAAATCAATATGAAAACATGAATAAAAATGTTAAAATTATTGAGTTTTTTTGTTACCTGTAGATTTTAGATATTTGGTTATGAAACGGGAGTTCCACGACACACTGCTCCGTTGTGTTGATTTATCATATGCAAACTGACAACCTTGGTTGGCCCTGGGGCAAGATGACTGGATATAGCCCCCTACTAATGACATTCATTATTCTTTACCCAGCCAATCCCCCACAACCACCACACGAAAATCTATTAAATGTCATTATTATATATCCAAATTAGTCTTGAATGATACATTAATGTATTAATTAAATGGATAATCTAATAAAAATTCTAATCCAATATTTGGTCATATTCAGCTTTATAATATGAAGTTTTAAATATACTTTTTGGCTTCCTCTGCTAGAGAACATCAGCTACACATCACAAATCAGACTTACTGTGATTGACTTTCCTGTAACAAGAATCAATTTAATTATATTAAAAAAAAAAGATTGCATTCCTCTTGAGCTACATTATTATTTTCACATTTACAAATAGAGATGAACTTGATTTTTAATTTATTAAATTTGTGGCACTCTTGGCCTACCATACTTGCTGTAGTGGCAATTGTTCTTATTTGTAGACTTCTGCTTGTGTGACATGTTTAAATCTTAACACAAATCCCATGGTCAAAATTTTAGTGAAACAATTCTTCATTAGTACAGAAGATGAAATGTTGCTAATGGTATTGCTATTAATCAGTGATTCAAATATCAATCCAAGACTTTACTTTCTAAGTTTGGATATTTGTTTTAAAACTGAATTATTAAACACTGATGCTCTTCTTTGCAATTAAAGACAGGCCATGCCTTAACTCCTTTAAATGTGTTGAACCTTACATTTATTTTAACAAATGGGTATTTGTTCTGCGTTGCAAAGGAGAGTAAATAACTGCCTTATTTATTTCCCTGTATTTTGTGACATTTGCCTTGTATTTATGTGTAAACATACAATAACTGTCTTTATTTTAAAGGAGTTAAATATCCTATTTGTTAAAAGACTGAGATTGATAAAAGTATTTTTGAGTCTTTGATTTCTTTACTTGTTATTATTGGTGGACGTTTTACACAAAGTGCTGTTTCAATTGTAAATGAGATTTTAGTTCATGCATATTGTGTAATATACCTCAATTTGTTTGTTGGTGACTCACTGGACCGTTCATTGGACTTCTTTATTTATTAAAAATCTGCTAAATGCTGCTAAACATGAAAAATGCTAACAATAGTATTTATTTGGAAATAAGGGATATTTTTTGTTGATTGTGTTTGCTTTTCTGATAAAAAAATGAGAACTGCTGCTAGGAGGTACAATAACGCTTTTTATCTATCTTGATTAAAATTTAATAAAAAACTGAGAGATAATTCATAAAGTAAAATAAAAACCATAGCATTAGCTTCTTTTTCTTCTTTTTTCACATTAAAAGGTGAAGATAAAGATTTTCTTTGCTTGTTCTAGCCGCTCAAAGTGGAAAAACATAATTTAACACGGGGTGCACATGTGCACATACATTAGCTTGCCCCTTTCAACATTAATTTATCCTTACAAACATTAACATGCATGTCGACCTGATTGTCAATGTATATAAATCACTCTCTCAGTCAGATTAAAATTTCAATTCAGTATATGTATATAGTGCCAATTCACAACACATATCATCTCAAGGCACTATACAATTCTACCAGATCATACAGTCAAATTGATTCTAAGTTTTCCATCTAAGGAAAACCAGTTGATTGCATCGACTCATTGACTCGAAGGCAATCTTTCACACTAAGGAATGCCCATAGCGACAGTGGAGAGGAATTTCACCATAATCTGGCTGAATCCAATGAGAATATTCTACTTGACAGGTTTACATGATTCATTTTTAGTCCGATTACTTATGTACATGTAAACGCAGCTTCTATTTTTAGACATTTTTGGCAAAGATAATAAGAACATTTAAAATTATTCTTGTCATTCTCTTAATAAAAATCCTTATGCATTTATATTAACTGACCTAAAATTGTACATTCTTAAGCTGGTTTGACAGAAGTGCCTCATTTTTAAAAACACAAAGCTGCATTTTTGTAATTGGCTGACATAAATAAACGGTTCAGTTGTACAGTATTTTAATCTTTTCTTTTGCTTGTGTGGTTATATTTATGGCTGAAACTAACAATTATTTTGCAATTCAATCAGTCTGTCAATTATTGTTTTCATTCATCGATAAATAATCAGGTAGCTAAAGGTTTCTTGAAGATTATTTGCTCAATTAAATCAGGTATAACTAAAACTTTTCCACTTGACGAGATCTGGATAGAGCACTTTGACAGAGATTTAAAGAAAAATCTTAAATACAAAATCTTTATATTTTTTTTTACAATCTAGGCATAATTACTGCTCTAAGTGGATTGCTCTATCAGCTAAATGCCTGTTTTAGAATCTCCATACTCCAGTTAAAGATTAATCAATTGCTAAAACAGTTGACGATTATTTCAATAATAGATTAATCACAATTAATAGTTTCAGCCCAAGTTATATTACATATACTTTACCTTGTTACTAGAAATTTATCTTAATAAATAGTTTCCAATTTCCTTTTCTGCTTATACTGTAAGCACAACAAAGTAACATATCCTTCCTATCTAGTTTACAGAGAGTTTAAAACAATTGTCTAAAATGCATGGAAAATTCACCACTCACAGAAATTACTTAATGCACTATAATATCTTAAAATGCACTATACAGTATGCAAACAATTAAAAAAAGTTGTTTTGTGATAGTTGATTACTCATGGTTTTATCTCTTGGGCTTCCGTAAACCTTTTACTACTCTTGGTTACGTTGGTAAGACACCACTATGTAAGACAAAACTACAGGTTAACGTTACATATTATTTAAAAAAGTCTGAATGAGTTTGTTGCAGTCATGGAAATAACACCAACATCCATGAACATTAAAATTCAGAGATTTTTAAACTTTTTGGGGACTTTTAAACATGATTAATTAGCTTTTTTTTTTTTTTTTTTTTTGCAACAAACACTTTTTTTCTCACAATCTTTTTTAGATGAAATAATATGAATATGTTGAAAATCATGCCAGGTCTTGAAGCTGATTTGTGATACTGTCAGTCTATTGCTCTACCAAAGCTACCGGGAACCACTATTGGGTCTTTCTTCAGGGCAATGCAGGATAGTCTCTACCACCTATATATCCATGTGAAGCAGACTTGATGGTGATGGATTTCAAAGGTGACAAGTATCACCCTAATCGCTTCCATCCCTGTGTGGTGCTCTCAGCTGCATCGCTGCTGGGAGGATAGCTCTGCTGAAGCGGGTTAAGGCGGAACAGAAGACTGTAGTAAGCAGCTCTGTCTCAGAAGTCTGCATATGAAGATGGAAGGGGAGGGTGCTCCGCATCATTAAGGACTCCACCCATCATGTACAACATATGCTTCCTGCCTCTCCTCTCAGGCAGACGGCTGAGGAGCATCCAGAACAAAAACACCAGACTCAGAAAGAGTTTCTATCCAGCAGCTGTTGGATTACTGAACTTGAGCTGTACTTTAATTTTCTTGAATATTAAGGCTCAAAAACCTAAGTCCAAATTTCTTACCACAAACATGCAAATGTTTATTGATTGAATAATGAAATAAAACTAAAATCATTAAAGGTTTAACTGTATTTTTATCTTTGTTATCTCTTTAATCCTTTATTTTATACCTATAATTTTCCTCTTTTTATTGTCTCACTTCTTCTGACATTTTTTCACAAACTCCCTTCTGCCTCCACTGACTGCAGTGTTGCATGTTTAATCCATCTCTGAAGGATTGTGTGTAACAGCAGACAATGACCCTGACAAACACAAGGCTCGGTAACAACCTGTCGGTCAGCGATGGTTTCAGTTAAACTGCTATTTGAAGTGAAGGCATTTTAAATGCTTTCACCTTCTCCACAGTGTGCTTTCTATAATTTTTATGGTCACTTGCTCTTTTTGTCATCAGGTTTTTTTTTAGCGAAACCAAATGGATTTATGTATGACCTCAAAAAAAGTAAGAATACTTAAAACATCAAAAGAACTCTTCTATGACACTATAAAAAAATACTGGCAGGGATTTCAAATTCTTTATCTCTACAAGACCAAATCAGGTCAGAAAAAACCCTAAATTCTGTGAAAGAGTAGTATAGTTAAGATTTAGGATGCATAAGAGAAGACAACCAACAACAGTTAAGATAATTTAAAGAAGGATCTGAATACTTCAAGCTTCTGCAATGTTACAGGAACATACTGCGTGCTGTCATGTTGTGAAAAGAGGGCTGTTTTGTGTTACAAGTATTGACAGCAGGATTACTAATAAGTCTGGCACCAGTGTTAAACACATATGGCAAACATGCTGCCATCAATCCGTCCTTCTGAGAAACATTTATATGGGCCTTTGCAAACATTTCTTGGCCCCTATCTGTAAAGCCAGCTTGGCTCCTTATTTTCTGACCTTTTAACTTTATGCATTTTTGGGAGGGTTTCCTGGGTCAGGGTAGCAGATGCTTCTCAATTAAATTTGTGCACAGTAGAGACCAGGCTATGTCCATGGCAGACCAAATCCTAGGAAAACTCATTGTGTTTTCATGACCTCTGACGCATAATCGAGATTTCCTTATAAGTCTTTTCTTTCTGATCAGTAAGATAAAGGATATCTAGATATTGGTGTTCCTTATTATTTTATTATGCCTTCATTTTTTTTGTCTTTTTTAAAACACTGGTATTTATTACCACATGTATGTATGTTGTATTTTCTTATTTGATGATGATCCAATTTCAATGAGGAAAAAAGCAGTTTCAAGATGAGGTGAGTCTTCAATAATAACTGAAAGTTTGTTATGCAGATGCATAAAGGACTGAGATGGAAAACGTCAGGGTCCAATAATGGATTAACTAAAAAGAGAGCTTAAAATACCAAGAACGATAATAGAATTCAAACAGATGGGATTGCATAAGAGATGCAAAAAAGTGTCGCAAAAATGATCACAGCACTGATGTCTGGTCTGATCACTCATTTCACACACCTGCTTAGCTTAGCCCAGTTCTCATAACCCACTCATCTGATCCATCTGCATTACTGTCTATTTAATCAGCCTTTAGACCAGTCATCAGTGCCATATTATTTTCAACCCGTTGGTGAGCCTTTTTCTAGCGTTCCTGTGTTCTGACTGCCTGATCTTGACCTATTTGGCTGACCTCTGTTCCCGTCTGATCTGTTTGCCTGACCTGTCTTCTGACTCATGGCTGTTTTTGTGGACTGGAACTGTTTCCCAACCACTGAGTCTGCCTGCCTTGGTTCAGCCTCTCAGCCCCATTTTGTACTGTACCTGGAACTGTGACCTGAATCCGACTTGGATTCTCCTTCGGCACCTCATTGTATCTCTGGCCTTCCTGGCTTTGACAAACAACCACGTACCGACATCGGCTTTGGGTTCACCCACTGGATCATCCTCCCTACATCTGTCTGCTCGGTTCTGATCTCCTGCCTGCTACCGGTACATCAGCGTCTGGGACTCTATGTGTTGCAATGGCCGCAATCGCTACATAGCCAGCCGGCCGGAACCATCCTCTACCGCTGGATTCTGAACTGAACTATCAGACCATGTTAGTGACTCACTCTTTTGTGATCATCCACTTCCAGAAAGACGTGTGCACTAACCTGCTGTCTCCACCTGCAGCGGTTTGTGCCTTAGATGTCGGCGCCACTCACAACGATTCAGTTTTCAATAAACGTTCTGATAAATCGTTTGTTTGCCTTGAATACTGGATCCTTCAGTTCTGAGCCTGACACTGAGAAAATCTCCAGGCTGCTGAATTGAGAGGGTAAACTAATGATTAACTAATTATGGAATAACAGGGAAAGAATACCTTGGAAAAAGGGGTTATCAGAAAGACAGCATCAAAGAGACAAGAAACAAAACAACAGGAAGTCAAAGAACCACACAAAGTACAGACAAAGACAAGTAACAAGATAAAACAGGGACTCAGAACTAGACTTAGGTTTAGTTCATGCTTTACACATCCTGCTACCTCATTACAAAAATTTAGCACCCATTCCCCTTTGCACGGCGTCTACACAGCCTAAATTTTCAGACTAAGCCCCAAGAAACATTTTTAACTATGGAGACATGCTGAATAAAATGATGGAAGTATATAAACATTTAGATACATCTCATGACTTGGCCCTTAAATTTCACTTTGATCAACAGGTTATAAAAAACTCTTAAAAAGAAATTAGTCACTATTGGATAACATGAAGAGGCTATGTATATTGTGCAAATAAGACATGCAGACAGAACTGTTTAGCACTTATACTGTGTTAATGTGCCAGTGATATCTATCCCACAGACAGACAGACAGACAGACTGACAGACTGACTGACTGACTGACTGACAAACTGACTGACAGACTGACTGACAGACTGACTGTGTTTCTACAGGAACTGTGAAGCCATGTCAAATTTTAATTTGACATATTTGTGCTCTTCTTAAGTTGGTCTGTCACATATAATTGTAATAATATGCATTAAGTATGAGACTATTAATAAAAAAAGGTTATTATTACTTTTGCAATGTATCAAATAGTTGAGGAATTAATGATACCATATGAGATGCTGATTTGTCTTCAAATAAACCAGAGAGAGCTTGCAGAAATGGTTCGAGAATACTTATGTAACTTTTATATACCTACAGAGAATCCGCCTGCAATCATTCTGAGTCACAGGGAGGCCATTTTTCCCTACACTAAAGCCCAGGTAGTAATGGAACAACACCAGCGGCTTGCTGAGATAGCCACGGCAGGAAATGGTTGAAGTTCTGTACACTGATTACCTCCCCAGGAATCAACGATTATCCTCAGATGGGTGGCTCTGACCCTGACACACAGCTTAATTATAGTTGGCTTCAACAAGCTCGGACAACTGATCCCCCTGGGAGACAAATAGACCTCAACTCGAAGTGAAAAGTGAACACCTCTCCCTGTAAAAGAAAGGAATAGGTTCACTGAAGCACTTAATGCATCGAGACAAAACTCTAAACTCTGATAATATTTTATAACAATGTATTGCTGTGATTCAGGGACTCATTTTTTTTAATTAGTTTGAGTCTATCTTCAGATATTTAATCTCTTTTTATCATAAAAGTAAAAAAAAAATAATGGCAATAATATACACACAAGAAAGAATAACTCTTTATTTTAGATATTTTTATTTAAGATATAAAACTAGTTGTTTTTCAATTAAACAAAACACCCAGAAGTTTCTGTGCCCTACATACAGAAGAACGTTGCAGGTGCTGCTGACTCTAACACTTCTCCCTCCTTCTGCCGTATTAGCTTTCTGTTCAACTCTGTGGCTAAAAATGGGTATAATAAATTCTCAATATGCAGTTAAATCAAGATACTTGCATAAGCTGAGCAAACAGAAATAACTATTATTTCATGCTATTATTTCTATAGCATACATTTTTCTCGTTTAGGGTATACAAAATCATTTTCCTTGCTGTATAAAATAATAAGAGAAATATTTTTCTTTTTACTTTCTGAAACGTCCGAAGTTATGCATTTACTTGTATTGGAGTTTATTTGTGTTAGTAAGTTTATCAGTGGTTTTAAAAAAAGAAAACGTCACAGAATGAATAAAATAATAAAAAGTGAGCTAATTATGTATTTAATCTTTCAAACAAAAATGTTTACTTTTGACATGCATTGCATACTAGGTTAGACAAATGTAATTACTAAAACTAAACTCGTAGAAATAAGCTAATCAACTAAGCTCTCATTGTGAGACATTAACCATCTGAAACTGAGCACATCTAAATGTTTTCAATAATTACAGCTGCTAATCTTAAACTGAATGGAATTTTGATTTACTTTTTGGAATAAGAAGCACCTCATGCTTCTTGTTGGTTGACATTCGTGCTACGCAGTTAAGTGCTTCAAAATATCAAAGACTTGAGCAATATCCAAAGAAACCTGCCTCTATCTGAACACTGGGCTAATAGACTGGAAGAAGGTGAGGAGAGTAGTGAGAACTGCAGAGATCATTGGGACTCCTCTCCCCTCCATAAAAGACATTTCATCCCAGTGTTGCGTGTCCCAAGCCCGTAACATTAATCAGTGACCCCTCACACCCCCACCATGGGCTGTTCTCCATGCTGCCCTGCGGGAAGAGGCTATGCAGCATTCAATGCAGGTTTAACAGATTCCAAAACAGCTTCTTCTCCACTGCTATCAGACAGCTGAATGTTGAAAAAACTGGGAAAAACAGAAAAAAACTGAAAAAAGCTGAATGCTGAAAAAACTCTAAATCATGTCATACAGTAGTCTCTGCATCAAACTGACCTTATCAATGCGCTTTTCTGCTCCATGTTTTCTTTTTTCCCCCCAATGTTTACATTTGATCACTGCTACACTTTAAGAAATGGAAATGTCATGCGGCCGTACAAAACGAAATTTCCTTTTGTATACACTCTGTGTATACATAATGACAATAAAGTTTGTCTCAGTCTAAGTCTAGTGGAGCGACCATACTACCCAGACAGGATATTGCAGAACCCAGCCCACCCCTCCTTATCACCCCACCTCCACTGACAGCAGCTTTACCTACAGCTTACAATTGTCTGCAGCAGTATGGTAAATGTCGGGACAATAACTTGTCCTCTAGGCCAGGGGTCTTCAACGTTTTCAAGGCAAAGGACCCCCAGACTGATGGCGAGATGGAGTGGAGAACCTAAATATATATATTGTACGAAATTGTGTTATATCAAATTGGTCCTATAGTCAGTCTATTACATATGGAGTAAAGTAACGAAAGTAATTTATCCCTGGGATTATTAAAGTATTTCTGATTCTGATTGCTGGTTGATGGGACAGGTGTTGTGAATGAAACGGTGCCCAGTTTGAAAGAGCTCCTGTGTGTCGCTAAATGTGTGCATTGATGCCTGAAACACATATTCTGCTTACATTTATCTTTTTACTACGGTGTGTTGAATTCATGTTAATGCGTATTTAAAGACATTTCAATTAGTGGAAAAAATTGAAGGGGGGATATTAAAAAAAGTCTAATCAACCAAAACTTTTGTGACCCCATGCAGTACCTCAGTGGACCCCCTAGGGGTGGCAGACCCCCTGTTGAAGACCTCCGCTCTAGGCTCTTAGAACTGCTGAGAATAGACACTTTAACAGCATATGTTTTGTTTTAAACACATTCAGGACCAGATCTTATCCTTATTTTATCTTTATTCAAGTTGCTTATAAATAAAATCAGTCCAAATTCACAACAGTCATCAATTATTCTTTTTGATTAAATAATATTTTTGTTGGGCAGAAAAATGACCAAGAATTTTAGGAGAGCATTTTAAAAAAAAACACACAATTGTAAAGATTTTTTCTGCAGATTTTGTGTAACTGAATCATTATTGAAAGGGGAGGGTTCACAAAAACTGCAGTGTATAGTTGGGTGAGGCCCGTTTCTTTGTGCCAAGATGAGCACAGTCAGTTGATAGAGGTGACAATGAAAAGATTTCTGACATGCCGCTTTAAAAGTCAAACTTTAGCTCCTTTATTAGAGCTGCTGGTAATTAAACCTAGCTTTCTATTTTTGCTGCAAAAACATAAAAAACCATGATGTTTTATCACCAAATTAATATTTAATGACCAAAAGCAGAAAAGACTTCACTCTCCCTCTGATTTACAAATGTGTTTCTCTTGCCTCACACCCAGACTTTGATGTTGAGCTGCAGAAAGCATTGTAATATTAACACTCTGACAAGTCTCACACAGTCCAACGCTTTGAGACGATGACAGGTGTGGGAGGCTTTGTTCGATACATTTTTGAGGATGGATAAGAGAGGCTGGAGTCTTTCCCTAATTAGATGGTGGCCGTACAGAAGGAAGCCAGAGTTGTCAGTGTAAGTCAGTGATCCGTAAAAGCCCCGGCAGAGCTCTGATAATGAGAGTCCTTCGATTCTGACACTCCGAAGATGCAATCCCACTTCTGCAGAAATCATATGTGATCTTTTAAACTACCCAAAGTCATTACAGTCAACTTATGGGAACATTGCTGAGTTGCTTTTTCCAATCTTAAATGTTCAGTCAAGCAGGATACAGGCAGGATAAGTAAGAATTAATGTAAATTGTACTTAAGTTTGCAACTGCAAATGTATTAGCCCTGATTCATTTTCTGGTTTTGTTTGTAATGAAGTTGATCCAAACCAATGCTTAAAATGATATGCCTTTCGATATCTTTTTCAAAGGATCCATTAGTTTAATTTATCAAAGTAGCGCTAATTTAATAAATAAACAATGATAGACTCTCACTTACTTTTCACTAATGGTTACTGCAAAAGTTTAAATATATATTTTTGTAGCCATCGATTAGCTTTGTGAAATCAAAGTTTTCAGAGTGAAAATACAACCTTTAAACAGTTTTATTTTAGCCCACTTTTTTGTATTAAAACTGTCTATATCTCTGCTGTAATGTAATATTCTAGCTTTGAATGTTTGTTTCTCATTAGGAAAATCCGTTTAATAACCAGAATTAAAGATGTGGATTAAAGTATGTCTGCCTAAAAAAAGAAATACCTCATGAAATTGAGATCATTTATTTGTGGAATGAAAAAAACTTAACTTGCAGTATTTAAATGGATGGATTTCGGTTGCAATGTATGTTACTTATTGTAAAATTTAATCTCCTAACATTTTTTAATTCTGAATTAGGAAAAAGTTTGTTTAACAATTTTGGTGATTTATTATTTCTATTCTAATAAATAGAACTTAGGTTCCTTAACCACAGAGTCAATCATTAAATATAAGGGTTTTATTTTTCTCTTGTGATGTTCTACTCATTTTTCATTGAAAGCTTCCTAAGTTGGATCAGTTCTTATATCTAGAAGACAAAACTATACTTTTAATGTCCCTTTTCTCCCACTTCAGCACAACCATTAGATAAATTTTAAAATAGTATATAATAGTTGTTAAGCAAATATTAGAATATGAATACATTGTACATTAAACATTTGACAAATTGTTGAAGTATAAAGAACATAGAGTCCTTAACTAAAGCTTTTATATAATCACTTCTCATTTTTGTGATTTGAGCACATTTAAAAACCCTTGAAAGTGTTTATTGTGTGAAAGATTATTTGTCTCTTATATTTATTCATATCTTTTAATTTTGACAGTGTATACTTTCTTTGAAATAATTTCTGGTATTTACATCATTTAATAAGCTGAATGTTTACCAAAGAAATGAGCTGCAAACTAACTCTGATAGGGATAAATATCTTTTTATTAGTAAAATCAAAACACAAGACACATTTAGCTTCTTTCATTTGTGCAAATATTTATTAAAATTAAAATAAACAACTAAAGAGCAAAATGTTTTTAAAATATACAATAAAAAAGTGCAGATAGCAAAGCTTCTATGACGATTTAAATACCACCGTGTTACATAACTCAGGCACAGGTGCACCCCAATAAATGTTATTAATATTTGTTGAAGACATTTCATTCAAAAATATTAACTAGATATTTAATCTGCGATTGTTACACGCAAGCTTATATATTTCAAATGTTAATCTCAGTTATCCTTGGTTGTTATAACACAATGCTCAAAAAAGGCCAAAATCCAGTTTTTATGAAATAATTTAACATTACATAAAGTTTTTTTTTTTGGTTCTATGGAGGGAAAAAGTTTGGTTTAAACAAAGTAGGACAACCAACTGGCATAAAAGCATTTATAATAAGTTATAAGCTGTATTTGACAAAATGGACTGAAATAATACTTTAAAATTTGTCACAGTGTGTTTTGCACAATACTAATTTATTGTGCTGCACCTTTATGTACATACTGTAATTGCAAATTTGTGCTGGCCTTTCCATTGATCACCCACAGTTCATGTTCAAATAAAGAAAATAAAAAGCTTTGATGTGACTTTTGCTCCCTTGTTTAGATTTAGTTGCAGTATTATGGATAAGAATCATTTCACTGACTTTGACAGTGGGAGGTTAAGCATAGCTATTAGAAAGGTACTGTATGTCTATGAGAGAACGACAATCAAATACTGCTCACATTTAAAATCAGTCATAATTTGAATCTATAAATGTGAATTAATTTTGCATCCATTTTGAAAAAATTGGACATACTTTACTGCATTTCCAAACATCTGCCTAGACTCCCCCCCAGTCCCAGGCAGATGTTTTAGTCTAAATTCTCCCCATGCTTCCTCATGTTATATTTATGTTCCTAAATATCTCTCTCTGGGCCTGTGAGTCTGAAACTGCCTTACAGGCAACCTGATTGGCTGCTTTTTGTATTTTTCCATTATTTCTCTGATTCGGAACAAATTACTCCGTCCAATGGTGAAGTCACACCTGGTGGCCCCCATCGCATAGCCCACCTCGCACTTCTTTGTGGCCAAGCTATAGCCCTCAGCTCTGGCTGTTACGCTGTATTCTCCAGGGTTCAATAGGCGCCAGTAATCACCATCAGCAGCTGTTAGGAAGCCAGACAAAAAAAAAAAAAGTGAAAAAAGTTACACTTTTGGATTTTGGGGTAGCCTAACTCAGTTGTTCTAGAATATACAACTTAAACTGTCAGTTCAACCCATAACTCAGAAAAGAGTGTCATTTATTTATTAACAGGAAAATTGCATTTTTCCATTGTGGCGCTGTTTGAATAAAGTCTTAATGATTTCTTGTACATGATGGGCAAAACGAGCATTCATTTTTGCATAGAATAAACCCCCCATTTGGATTCCACTCATTCTCAAAACATTATTAAATGGTTCTTATTTGTAAACTGCTTTGAATTTAAAACCAAATCATCTGCCACTTCTTAAGTATTTGTCAGAAATAAGGTAAAAAAAAAAAAAAAAAACACTTCAATTTAACTGAATAAGAAAAAACAGCATTAGGATTAATAGGGTCTCAGATGAGGCTTAATGACGATGGAAATACTCTAAAGTTTTCCTATAGGAGGCTGGGACCTAATGTTTTCCCTTGGTTAATGTCTTTTAACGGTTAATGTCTTTTAAAAACCTGATTTCATGCTCTGAGTACAAAACCACTTAAGCTTTAATAAAGGGTGAATACTGCTAAGCTTTAGAAGAAATCGCCTCAACAACTCCTAATCAGTAGTTAAAATTCAGAGTCGAGAGCCTTCAGAAAGTTGGCTTAGATCACAAGTGGACTCACACCCCAACGTTTAAGCACATACCGGCTTTCGCTTATCCTGTTTTTTTATTCCACCATTGCCTGAAATGTCATCTTGCTAGAGGAGTAACCCTTTTCAGGGCCTTATCTTAAGTTTTTTTGAATACAGAATAATAAAAAGAATGCCAAAAAATGTCATGATAAAACTCCTTTGACATTTTCATGAGTGACCTTATAAAGTCACTATTTTCAATCAAAAAAATGACCAAAAACAAAAGAATACCTGTGCGAATATCATGACCAATCCCCTCCACAGAGATGATGGCGTTGGCTATTCCTCGTCCTTGCAGGTCCCTTACAACGCCTTTTATCCCACGATGCACCTATGTACGGAAAGCATGATGCACATATTTACTTACTGAGGACGGTTTCTTGCTTTGTCTGTTTTAGTATTCTTTATGTTTTATAAAGCAGTAAAAATCAGAGCATCGTATAATGCTCATAATGTACCACTTCTCACTCAGAGTCAATATTCAAATAAAGATGTTGAGGTAGGATTGTGAATCCTCTAAAGATTATATTTCAAGTGAGAATGCAACATTACAAGCAAGTTTCTTTAAAAGTTTTTATTTTTTACTTGTTGGAAGTGCAATATGACAATAATGACTCTCATTTTAATGCTTTTGCAGAAGAAAAAAAAATGTCAAGGCCAAAAAAAAAAAGAAGGTATGGAGATAAGATTGTGATTGTGGACTTCCATAGCCCTTCCACAAAATAATTATCTCCCAAATCTTTATTTTTTTTTTCATATTATGTGCGTGACTTAAAAGCATCTAACAGAGTAGTGTTTAGTCAATTATCTGAATAATGTGAGCTGTCCCATTTAAAGTGATATCAACTGATATTAATCTGAAATAGCTAAAAGCTCAATGGTAGGCTACAGAGATTCATTGTTCAGATTGAAAAAATTAGTTGCTGAGGGGACGGTGGTGGCAGCATGATGCTGTGGGATGCTTGTTCTTTAAAAAGAAGTCGGTTAGAGCTGATGGGACAATACTGAAAGAAAACCTGTCAAAGGCTGATTGAGTTTACATAGTTGCTTCCTATATTCTATTTTGTGTGAAACACACACATTTAATATTTCATTGTTTTACTTTTTATTTCTATTTTTTTGTATTGTTTTATCACAGCAACTGGTCTCAAACTGTTCAGAAAACCTTTGTTATCATTGTATCATGAAAACACAACGATAACAGAGGTTTTCTGATTCTAGTTTTTATAAAAGCCAATTGTGTTTGGAATAATCCAATCTAAACCTTAATCCAGAAAATGCTGCACGACTGGAAATTTTCTTTTCACAGATGCTCCCCTACCAATCCGACTAAACTTTAGGTATTTTCCAAAGAGCACGGTATGAAAATCTACGTATCTAGATGAGTAACACTGGTGGATTTCAGTTTTGCTCCCCAAAAAGAAACGGGGTACTAATGACATGGGGGGTAAATAAGGGGAAAATATAATTTAAAAAAATGATACATTGCATGGGATGTGAAAACATTAGCAAGGCACTATGATCAAGTGAGTATCAGGGGGTCTGAGTTGACTTGGTACCTGCTCCATGAAAACAAGAAGAGACTCTCGATTGTTCTCCCACTCCTCTGGCAGTTCGCTTTCATGGGGGAATTTGTCACAACCCACATACATGGACAGTTCGAAGCAGTTGGTGTGCAGGTAGCTGAAATCATTCATACCTGCCAGAAAAGATACACACATTTCTGGTAAGTATCTGATTACTCCCCTAAAGTCTAAAGCTGTGATTAGAATAAGGCAACAGAATGAATTTCAGATTAAGTTTTTGTCTGATCCGTTTTGTTTTTTTCTGGTGTAAACAAAAAAAATCCCTCATAACACTTTTAGAATAAGTGAGAAAAGCCGCTCCTGGATATGGACACTAACTGCCGGCCGCTGTGTGCCAGGACGCCCCGTTGATTGTTCCGTCCTCCTTGGCGAAGTCTTCTGTGTGACAGACCCGTCGGCTGGCATCAGTCATCAGGCGGTGGGTGGAAGCATAGGAGAAGGCCAGCCACCGGAAGACGTGTTCATCAGGGGTGGGAGTCTGCTCCCTGGTCACCCCCTGGGGGCGAGTTCTGTCATATGGGAAGGTCACCACAAGCTCGCCTCCCTGGAGGTTCCCACCCAGCACAAAGGGCATTTTCTCCATCCATGCTATCAGCGCTCGTGTCTCCAAGGCAACCTGCAACGGGGGCACACAAGAGGCATGGATAATATAATTAGTACGATCATTTCAGCTCTGTGATTGCTAATTTAACTCCCTCATGCTAAAATAATCTGTGCTCTCCAGGGGGATTGATAAAGATATCAGAGCGGCTGTTTACACACTGCATAGGCATGTCAAGAGTAAATATTCTAATAGGTAAAACAGAGCATTTGCATTTATCTCTAAGGCCCCGCCCATCTTGCTGGGGCTCAAGTAATGAAACCAGCATTCCTATCTGCAAGCCCTGCCAGTCAGTGGGGCAAACAAGGATAGGATTCATGGCTCTGTGTGCACAGATGGGAATCCCAGCTCTGCAGCTGCAGCAGCTATACTGGAGGCTCAGTGTGACTCATACATGGCTCCTGCTAACGTCAAAATACTCTTGAGGGTAGAGCTTTTAATAGCCCACTCTGTGTATTTCAGCTCACGGCCTCTTTGTCATAGACATCAAACTCATCATCCACCTCTCCCAAAATAGACAAGTGCTGATGGGGCCTCGTGACAGCTTTACCCTTTTCAAATGGACAGTGGTCCCCACTGTGAGATGTGTTTGTTTTCTAGAAGGGAAAAAAGCAGGAAAAATACACAGTGGCACCCTTGGGTGAGCCTTTCATTCAGCCCTCTACATACATATACATATACATATATACATCTATACATATGGTTGTTTTAACCAATGTTTTGGTTAAAACAACCAATCTAATTTGGTATATCTATATTGGTAAAAGGGAAAACCAACACGAATTGATTACTTTGACCAAAATATTGGTTAGTTAGTGTGACAACATTGAAAGCCGGAGTCAGGGTGTTAACAGAGCTTAACACCAAGTGTGCATGCTGTACATGTATGGATCAGTAAAACTGTTCTCTAGGTCCATAACCATTACACACAACCCTTGACTACAGTCAAACAGTAAGATCAGTAAACCAACAGTTACATTTTCAATTCAATTAGTTGATCTAAAACCAATGGCTTGGTCAGTGTCTGTTTGGTCAACCTAACCAAAATTGATTTACCCAACTAGATTGTATTTTTATCAAACTGATCCATTCTTTAAGTGTGTTTCGAAACATTTCTAGTTTTTAGAATATTGTGAAAACTAAGAGAGCACATTGCAAAAATGGTCTAGAAATAAGTGAAAATTTCTTAAATTAAGTGTATTTAATCTTCATTTGAGTTGGTAAATAAGATGATTGGCCAATGGAATGAGTATTTTTACTCTTAAAATATTATTATTAGATAACATGCGCTTGAAATGAGACAATGTAGTTGTTTCTTTTCTTATTTTAAATGTAAATTGTCTTGTTCCATTGGCAAAATGTCTCACTTACCTCCTCAATTCAAGAAAAAAATACTTATTTAGATTTCAGCTTTTTGCAGTGCACCTCTCTCACATTACATGCTATTTATAACCATCTTTGGTAAGCTACTTGCTGGCTGGCAATCAAGTTTTAAATATAACAAATTGGATAATTCAGCTTCATTGAGTGCAGTTTAATACATGTCCTGATGCATCACAATAATGTAGGTAGAAAACGTTATCTCTATTTACTCTGCAGACTAAAGAGGTCTCACAGAGAGGAGACTAAACATTTGAACAAAGATTGTTAACATTGTTTCATTAATATTTCATTGCAGTTTAACAAGACCATATTAATTACAGAAATTAGCAGCTTTTGTAAGGATGCAAGAGAAAATATGGGTGTTACATATCGGACATTGGTTAAAGAACTGTTGCGGGTCATGCGTTCTACAGAATCTCAGCGAGAACGTCACTGTGGGAGTGGGTTATGACAGCAAACAAAATGGATAGTCAACAAAGAGAAAAGCCATGGGGCACATGTAATTTTAAATAAAATATAAAGCACCGCACAACATACGCTCAATATGACTTACTGAGGCATTCTTGGATAAGTACCAATCAGGGGTGGGGATGTGATGGTTGAGCATTTTGCGAGGAATCCATTTCTTTGCCTCAGCCTCCCAGAGAATAGAGTTGAGATCAGGAAAGTTGTGGTGAATATCGATGCCGTCATTAGTCCATCGTCCAAGAGACCAGCCACTGAGCTCTGAGCCCTGAGTCAAAGGGTACAAGAGCATGGGAATAATGGTGGTCTAAGTGAATTGTGTGGCTTAAGGTTTATTCAAAGTAAGTTAAAGAGTGGTATCAGGTAATAATTGTAGGCATAAATTAACCGTTCTCCCTCTGTGTTTTGGAATCTGATAGCAGACCACCTACACCAGCAGATAGTGGAAGTGAGAGCTCTCTGATCAGCTTTCTCACTGTGTGGTGTGGAGGCTGCAGTGCCTCAGTCTGGAAGAACGTGACAAGAGTGGTGAGGTTCTACTGCGTCTTGCACTATATTTATTTATTTTGCACTGCAGTGAACCTTTCCATATCAAAGCCTTTTTCACCATGACCTTAAAGTGGTTTCCCTTTTGTCCTACACTGTCTATATTCATGATCACTGCTGCACTTTATAAATGGAAATATCCGTTTCACTGCCAAGCTGCTCATTCACTGTTGAAAGACTGTATGCATCAAAATTTTGTTTTGTATACACTCTGTGTATACAATATGACAATAAAGTTTGTGTGAGTCTAAGTCCAAAGCCAGGCATACACATGGACCAATTCTCCAATTCTCTTTATGGGTTGAGTCCTTTGAGCAGAATTTTTCAATCAGGCTGATCATGTGTTGTGCATCATGTAGTGTACAGGGTGGTAACGAGGGGCGATCAGCCTCTCATGACCGGCTCAGAATCAGGAACCATAATGTTGGAAGAAAATCAAACATGTTTAAAATTTAGTTGGCTGTTGTAAGGTCGCATCTGAGCGTTAGGCCGCACAGTGTAAGAATATTCATCATGAGCTGTGAACTTTTAAAACCTGCAGTGACATCTTACGGTTTGAGCTGTAACTGCGTACAATGATTGAAAATATTGCAGTGTATACCCTGCTTAAGATTTCTAAAGACAAGATCTCGTTCACCCTTCTCAATTAAATTCTAGATTAGGGAAGCAGACATATGTCTGATCAAGTAAGTACGTTATCTGTTTTATTGGCTAACAACAACTTTTAACTTAGTTAGCTTTGGTGTTTAAACAGACCTCCATAAGCTGCATTCTGGGTCACGTTACAGAATCAGTAATGGATCCTCAAAAATTTACAAAGTTACGACTTTATGAGAAGAGCTGCCTTGAAAGTGCATAGGTGCAGGCCAAGTGCTGTGTATTAATCTAAAATCTAAAAAAAATCTTTGATAATAACCTAATACTTGGATACATCTGACTAAAGATGTACCTTGAAAGGTTATGCAGTGTTGCTTTAAGTGGATTTCTACATTTAAATTGATTAATCAATTGGTAATTGTGGGCAGAAACTGTTGAGTACATGATTCTTTATCTACTGATATTGCCATGGCCTTTTATTTTATTTTTCATCTCTAATTTAATCATAGCAACCACAAACAAAACAAAAAAAGAAAGCCCAGATGAAGTTTTTGTTCTCTTTACCTTTTTCATTGGATCACTTAAACTTGTTCTGATGCACACTATCTCACAACAGAGCTACTAATTAAGCACACACAGGCTCCTTGCACCTCAAACCATTTAATGAAATGAGGTCACTAATGGGTGTCTTGCAGACCTACCGCTTCAAAGGCTTTCTCGTAGCCATCAGGGTTGACGGATGGCAGAAGGTGGATTCTGGTCTCTTCCACGAGGTGACGTATCCGCTGGTTTCCAGATAGATACTCCAGACACATGAACTGCATGAGTAGGAGGAGGAGCTCTCGTCCCAACACCTCGTTTCCATGGGAACCTGCTGTGTAACGAAACTCCGGTTCACCTGATCAATGGATTCACAGGCGGGGAGCAAAGAGGAAAAGATTGTTAAATAAAAGCTACAGCAATCCTGGCATTAAGAATGTAAGCAAAATAAGTAAAAATGTTTTGATCTTTATACTTTACAAACTGTTCCTTGCTTTTTGTAATGAACATATAGTAATGAAAGAACTCACCGACCTCATGCTCCCCAGGGTTGTCAGAGATCTCTATGGCATACAGTTTGAGGCCACTTTGGGACTTTCCTATGTTGTAGATCCTTGTGATGTTCGGGCACATTTCATTAACCACCTTCATTAACTGTGGAAATGTAAATCATAATGCATTAGTGCACTAAAACTAAAACCCTGTTAAAATCGATGAAGTACTCCTGTACCCATATAGGTATGACCTTTGCGTGTCAAGCTGAACTGAGATATTGCAGAGGCAGATAAAAATTA
Organism: Cyprinodon tularosa; assembly: GCF_016077235.1. Classification (NCBI taxonomy): domain Eukaryota; kingdom Metazoa; phylum Chordata; class Actinopteri; order Cyprinodontiformes; family Cyprinodontidae; genus Cyprinodon; species Cyprinodon tularosa. The sequence goes on along the minus strand of NW_024039674.1, from coordinate 388,002 downwards.
AGGCATTTGGTATATCTTGGATGACAATATGGCCAGAATGGTGTACTTAGCTTTTATTTTCAACTAAATCAATTCTGGATATGTAAATATTTGGTTGTATAAATGTAGGTTAGTTTCATCTGATGATAAAATTTGTTTGTATTGAACATTTAAAAGTGACAAAAAATCTGTGAGAGGGTCTTTAGTTTTTCACCCTACATGCACATTGTCATAATAGTGGGTATTTCGACAAAATGAGCACAACTGGAACCTCCAGAGACAGTATCACCAGAGCTGTGTCTCAGAGCTTGTTTAGTTTCCCTGCAGCCAGCTTTGAAGAGGCACCCAAAGCAATTATATATACAGGCTCATACAGGAATTGATTAAAATAGCAACAATTATCATTTACCCACATGGATGTCAGTGGTCACACAAAGTAACGCTGCAGGAAAGAGAATTGCCAGCTCTTAGAGGAAGTCGCTGGCTTCATCAATGGACAAAGCTGCTGCCAAATTGGTTGGCCAGTCAGGTGTGACTGGGTTTTAATTAGGTGCAGGTTAAATCTAAACTTCACTGAGCAAGTAAATCACTAATCAAATATCAGGTTTTATAATGAGATAAAGGATTACAAAACAGTAACAAGACCTGCATTCCCCCTAATTAAACAGAGAACTCCCTGGATAAATATACCTGTACAGTATTATTTACCAAAGCCATAGAAGCACATCCTGTTTTTTCAGGAGCTATGTTTTCTGCTATTTTCATTTTTTCCCCCCTCATACAGACATATTAGAATAAAAGAAATAGAATAAGCTTTTAAGTCTGTGCCGCTAATATGAATAGACATCTTCCACTTAGGAAAATGCCCACAGCAACATAGTATCCCCAGACCTAGTGTGGATTTGGTCTAAGATGAGAACAGCCCTTAAGCAGTTAAAGGAATGTAAGTTACTGTCTGCTTCTGTTTTGGGGTCTGTGTACAGTATTTATGAAATAAAAAATTTCTGGAACAAAAACATGAGAATGTTGCATACTACAGTGATGTGATGGCCCAGACAAAGAGGCAAAATGTCAAGGATGGAAATGGTTTAAAGAGGAGTTTTTAAAAGTCTCCTTTCTCTTCTTTTTGAAGCTTTCCTCAGTCTGGACACATTATCCATAAAAGATAAAAAGAGAAAAGCAAAGAAACCCAGTCCATTAATTCTGATATTTCAGCTGAAGCATCTCAAATCCCTGAATTGAAAAAAAGCTGCTATTTTGCATTTTATGTGACACCAAATATCTAAAGAATATTTATTAATAAGGACAAAAACAACCCTGCACACCTCTCTCAACTTCATTACAGGAGATTACCATTCACAGCGCTTGGACTATCACAGCCACTCAGGCGCACCATGCACACTGACAAATACATCTGTCCCCCTTTTTATGGAAGCAATAGCTGTCTGCTTATGACAACTACATGAATAAGTAATGATAAAAGCCTGAGGATCCTTTATACATTTTTATACAGCTTGGCTTGCTTTGGCTCATAGTTGTTCCATACAGTGTTTTATCACTTTATGCTCCTGATTAAGAAATAAGATCCTGGTACTCTTAAGGTAGTAATGTCTTTTACATTGCTTACCTGCCTCATCTCTTTGTAGTTGTGGTGCCTAAAGTCCAGGTCATCAGTTGTTATGACTTCATTGCGTCTGTGATAGTAATTGTTAGGATCTGGAATCAGATTATAAAAAGTTATAGCTATTCAGAGATCTGAAGAAAAAGAATAATTGTTCTTATTTGAAATGCTACATCGGTCATGTAGGTGGAGAATGTTTACTTTACAGCCAAACATGTTTTCCTTGTTTATTTCCCCTGAGTAATGGAAGGATGTTTAGAGAAATACCATGCAAACCCCAGCAAGTTAATGAAAATCAAAACTTATGTGGAAGTTGACTAAATCAACTTTCTAATAAACAGAAGAGCTAGAAAAACATGGTTTGTCAATTTAAAAGTTTAGCATTTATTTTATTACCAATTACTTTACTTTTCATAAATATTATACATCCCTATTTATTTAAATGTTCTTTTTAAGTTTAAGTAATTCTTGAAATCAATGACAAAAGTTATGCTTTTCATGTGTGGTTTGTTGTGAGAACTGTATGATTTTTTTCAATCGTTGTAATCAGCTACAGCTCACATTGTACGACGAAACCACAGGGTTTAAAAGTTCACGGCTGTCGATGTATGCTCTCATACTGTGTGACCCGACGCTCTTATGCGATCTAACTGCTCACACTGTACGTCTAAAAACCACGTCGGACTCAGCTCCGCAGTGAGATGGCGCTACTCGGACTAGTCTATCTGAAAGCCAAACGAGTAGAAGAGGAATATGAAGCTCACTTAAGGGAAACATGCTACCTTAGCAATTTGTGCATTTTGTGTGCTGAAAGCCCTAAAAATAAAAGGTGATGCTGTATTGAATTGAAAACTGAATTGAATATTTGGACAAAGACATGGCTGAACAACTAGGGTCTGTCAATTTTTGCAGAAAGAACTCAATTTCATTCACACCACTGATTTGCCCACGAAGGCCGACTGAATTTCAAACACATTTGATTTTCTCCCAAATTAACAATTCCTGATTGGGAGGTGGTCGTGAGTGGCTGATCACACCTCATTACCTGCAGTACATTACATGATGAACGATCATGAAAGCCAGCCCGATCGAAAAATTCTTGCACGATTGTAACATCGTCCCAAAAAGGGCAAAAAATCCTACAGTTTATGCCCGGCTTTAAAAGATCTTCAAATTTAGCTCCCAAATGACTAACAAACTTAACAACACTTAACAGAGAATGTGTTGTTACTCTATTAATAATCACTCAGTCTGGGATGCTGGTTTTCTCAAACAGTATTAGAGTGATGTGCAATGCACAGTTTGACCACAATGCTAAACAATGTTAACATCCAACGGTGAACAGACACCATTGATTGTAACAGCAGTTTTACTTATAGGGTTGCAGCAATGAGGTCTAAATCTAACTTGATCTGAGCAAGGTTCCACCATATTTAACAGCTTAACTGTTATGCTTTTAATCCTATGAATAATAGATAATATAAATATATTAAATTATCAAGAATATTTTGGTCATTAGTTCCAGAGATGATTATAAAGTAAGAGGCTTATAACATTAGTACGAAGAAGAAGTTGATGAGAATTGAGTTCTGTTCACTTGAAATCTTTTAGTACTCTGAATGTTAGGTTTTACAGTTTAGATATGGATCTATGGGCTGGAACCTCTTCCTTTGTGTTGACATTGCTTTAAAAAAAGTACTCTCGATTTTCAAGTCCGTATACATTTTGGCCCACAGCTATGTACAAGATGAAAGATCAAGGCCCCATAAACAATCAGGTGTAATGCACTTCCCTGATTGGATGCCGGGGTTCAATCTTGGAGACCCAATTTTCTTCTTTAATACAAGCTGATTGTTTTGGTCACACCTAACTTGGTTAGGAATGGATGGATGGATGGATGGATGGATGGATGGATGGATGGATGGATGGATGGATGGATGGATGGATGGATGGATGGATGGATGGATGGATGGATGGATGGATGGATGGGTTTTTCCTTGATAATATTGACAACAACAGAAAGAAGGACCCAGCCCATTTTACCTTATTAGGATGAATGGGTAACAATTTAAAGCCACTACAGCATTTTGTAGAGATGTTTCCACTACTGTCCCTATGCTGAGAACAGAACATTAGACAAAGAGAATCCTTGAAATATTTTTCAGAAACTGTATCCTGATTAGCGAGTGGTGTCAACTTTTCTTCCAGACCAAACCTTAACACAAACCCATCACCTGGCAAAGGACAGCCGAGGATCTCCACTCTCATACAGATGCTGCCACCATAAAACCATGAAAGGGGGTTGACTCGAAGGTAACGCGCAACCACGGGGGATGGAAAGATGTTCCGGACCGGGATTTCTTTTTCTCTGTTGCCTTTGAATATCTACTAAGGCAAACACAGGATAATTACACAGTCAAGGTTTGAAGGACAAAGGATAATGCACTTCTTTCAACAACTGTAAATGAGGGGCACTCATTTCCCTCATAATCTTTTTAAATAAACTGAACACTTATGGAAAAGAAAGAAGAATGACCGAAACTATAAAAAGATTCCTCTCCCTGGTTTTAGAGGATGATTTATTGTCATGTATGCTATCAAGGAACTTTGACACCCAAAGGTCCTTAATGGAAATTTTAACACGCACAAATTGAGTTCTTTTTAGTACCATAGTGATGTTTTGAAAGGCTTATATAGGGGATTGGCATTTGGCAGAAAGGATGGGGGAAAGACATGGATGTGAATAAATTAGTGTACTGTTTATCACCTTCAGTGATTATATTACTTGCCACAGGAGCAAACTAAAAAAATATAATTTTCTAGGATATGAGTCTATGTTTTAAGACTTCTGATTAGTTCAGAAAATCCCACATTTCCTTCATCAGCAACAGAGCTGACAAAAAGAAGGCTCTGTGACACTCTGCATGCAAGGTGATATTCCTGTCCTTTTAATTATGTGAAGTCTCTCATTAGAGAGAGGAAAAAACAACTCTTGAAAGGATAAGTTACCATCTACCGGAGCAACATTAGTATTTTCTACCACCTCACAGTTCATTAAGCTTGGAAATAAGCAGGCATTTATATCTTCCCCTGTAATTACTTTCGAGCAAGACTTCATTTTTTTCCATTAGGGTTCAATCAGCAGAAGACACACAAACAAGACAAGATATTTAATTAGGAAAAAAAAAACAAGAAAAATAGGTTTTGTTCAGTTTGGGACATTTTTGTCTTTTTATAAGTACTCACCATGTCAGCTGAGCTATTCCTGAGAGTTATCCAGGTGTGGCTGTCGTTGCTAACCATGACCTTATAAGAGGTCACCCAGTCGCTCCTGTTAACATCATAGGAAAATCAGAGAATCATGTTAATTTCAGATTGAATGCAATGAACCTAGGTAACTAGGAAGATGCCTCAAAGAAGGATCAAAATCAGATATGTTTTCCAGTTCCCCCTCACTACTTCCTTGGGCATGTCAAATCTGTCGGCTTCCTTCTCTTGTAGTGTATTTAACTCAACACCAGTTGGTCATCAGTGGTCAGCTATGCCCTCAACTTCCCCCAAGCATTCATGGCATGGGATCAGAAGATCATTAGTAGGAAAGTTGATTATTAACCTCTGGCCTTGTTGTCCTTGTGCTAGGTGCTCTGACTGATATCTTTATGCATTAATATGGTGCTTATTATGGACAATACATGCTCTGCACAGAAATCCACTAATAAAACACCAATCAGGTTCAGAGCTGGGGGTCTGTTCGTCCCAATCACGTTCCCTCAGGTGTCACAGTTTTCTCCTACATGGGCTTTGAGTTCTCTGGCAGAATTATGGAATGTCCATGGGAGCCATTATCCAACACGCCTGCCTGGGAAACTAAGAAGGGCTGGAACTCTGCACCTAGACTTGGCCCTTAGGTATCTGGAGGATTTATGCCCTGACAGCATTGCCTCTAGGATTGTCTAGCATGGAAACCCCTCCACCACACTAAGGTGGTAGTTTAAGTTAATTTTTAAAATATGCAGTAGAATATGTTTTTTTAGGTCTAATTAGCCAAGTTAGATTTTTTGTCAGGACTTAACCACTCAAAATAGAAATAGTGACGTTATGGCACTTTTACCAGGAAGAATTGTTGTACCTCTTGCAACAAAATGTAATTCCATAAATATCTTTTTTTTTCAACATAGAAAAATAACTAAATCAATAATCCACAAAAAATAACCTCCAAATGTCTTTATTTAAATATCCAGGAGTTAATGCTACTGTTTTTATAATGGGTAGGAATAATAAATGGCAAATTAATAAGGGACTTACTGCAGAGTCTGGCCTTTAACCAGTGAGACTCACACCTTTGATGGTTTTCTGATTTGTTAACCCAGAAAAGTGAGGTTGTTAGGCTGTGCAAGCAAAGACACTCTTTAGAGTGGACACAGTTACAGAGTGAAGAAAACATAGCAACTGCTCTCTCCGCGAGCATGTGATGTGGACTTTTCTTCTAATGTAAAAAAGAAATGATTAATGATCACCCAAAGACTAGAAAATAGGTTTTAATTTCATCTGAACTTAAATCAAACTAAACTAAATGTTTAAAAAGGCACCGATATTTGCATTTGTTTCAAAATAGCTGAATGTACAATACTAATAGTGTCCTTCTTTATAATCCTGTAGATGTTAACTTTATCGGTCGCCCTCTCCCCTCCCTGACAGACATTTACTCCACCCGGTGCCTCAGCAGAGCCAGAGCCATCTCCAAGGACAGCTCCCATCCTGGCTCCACCCTGTTTGACCTGTTGCCCTCTGGAAGGCGCTACAGGCAAATGAGGATCAGGACAAACAGACTCAAGAACAGTTTCTTCCCCCAAGCCATTGCCCCCCTCAACTCCGATCTGCACTGTCGGTCACTTTACACCTGTTTTGCACTATCACCCCCCCCCCCCCCCCCCCCCCCCCCCCCTACACACACACACACACACACACAATCTGTGCCAGTACTGTTTACATTTCCTTTTCACTGTTTACATTTCCTTTTCCTTTTAATATATTTAAATATTTTTTAACTGTTTACATTTCCTTTTCCTTTTAATATATTTATATATATATATATATATATATTTTTTTTTTTTTCATTTTTTTTTTTTTTTTTCACGGTAGCTGATATGGAAGTCCCAAATCTCATTGTATCCGTTGCAGAATATAATGACAATAAAGGCTTTTTGACTTTGACTTTTTGACTTGACTTACAAAGTATTAAGTATAACGGGACCATTATTTGGTTAATATACTCTCAGATTACCTAATCTAAATATTAGTGGTTGTATTTGTGCTACATCCTCTGATAAGTGGCAATTTAGTGCCTTGCTATTAAATTTACCCCTGACCTGTGTGCTGGACAGTATCTTCATGAAAGCAACTGTATGTTTAGTGTTATTTAAACATCTGAGGAATTCCCAGCTAGATTTATACTGAGCTAAAACTACACACAACTAGATTATAACTCATCAAAATAACTGATAAGTTCTAAAGGCATCTGTATACCCATAGGAATCCAATCCTTACAGTGAGTGCTTTTGCCAGAGTGTACATTGTGTAGGTTGGCAGTCACTCCCATGTTTCTGGATAAGCAAATTCTCACCTAGCTTGTCCAGTAGGAATTCCCACTTTGTTAATTAAAGCTTTCTTACAGACAGAAAACCCCTGAGCCGCCACTGCAGACAGCTACATGCCCTACAGAGCTAATTGCTGAAAAATTCACTCTACGGCTATGGTGTCTTCTGGACTTTTAGATTGCACATCCTCTATAAGGAAAATCCCAAGTATAGTTTAATAAATAATCCTCCTTCAGTCTCAAACTTTGCAGTGGTTTCCAGCTCCCTTTCCAATTAAAGAGCTCAGAGGCATGAAGTCATTATTGCAGTGCAAAGGCAGACGAGTTGGTAGAGGACACTAGCTTCAACAAAGCTGTTCTCTCTGATTTGTGTGAAGGCTTAAAATACAATTTGCTTGTCTTTGGTAGTGATAAAACAATTTTTATATAAAGACTTGTTTTTAAACGTTAACTTTTATGTAAAGAACAAATTTCCTTATTTACTGTGCTGCATTCCATCAAAATATAAGTTAAAATCTACCCAAATTGTTTTTAAAATGTCAGGTTAACCTGAACATCCTACCTGCAAACCAGTCCAAATGACTGATTTGGAAACAGATGATTAAGATTATTTTATGATAAATTGACACTAATTAATACTATATAATTATATTAATTAACTAAATATTATTTTTACATTAAATTAATGTATTACACATTGTCTTGTTAAATATTGAAATAGTTATGGATACAGTTAATCATATAATGTATGAACCTTAAATCAGATAAAGTGCAGTTTACTAACTGTATGATTTTTTTTTACATCCGTGTCCCTAAAGAGATAAGGAGGTAGGTTGGTAAACCATACCATGACTGAATTTAAATGTTTTAGTGAAATAAAAATCTTCAGTTTTGCACCGAGAAAAATTTCAGCAAATGTTTTTTTCACCTACCAACTACTGTACATTTCATGAGATGGTAAAAAAAAAAAAAGTTTGATTAAGTCTTAATTCTGATCTTTTTTTTTTTTTTTACAACATACTCAAGTTTTCTTTAAAGAAAAAAATACAAACATGTTGAGCTATGACATTAGTAAAGACTTATGGCCTGCATGAATAACTTGATCAGAAAAAATTATGTATTAATTGACAAAACTGGAGTTGACAAAATATTATTTGTAATTATTGTTGAATTAATTTAATATGGAGTATTTTACTCATGCATATTAAAGTAATTTTGTGAGCTTTCTATTCTAACATTCTCTCCATACATTTATACACATATAGGTTATAATTATCACTCACTTTGAGAAACCTTGAACATGCAAGTGGAATAATTCACAGCTCAAATTATTTGGCATAATTTCATCATTAAATTCTTTTTTCAAGGATAATAAGTGATTTGTGAAGGGAAACATCATGGTTTTATAGGCACAGATTAGATCAATTAATCATACCTTCAGGATCACAATTACACTTTTTTTGAGTTTTTACAGCACTAGTGGCTTGTTTTTTCCAACAGTAGACTGACAAAGGGGAAGAAACATGTGGCAAAGGACCACCTGCACGCCCACAATTACATTTTGAATGTAATCCTGGTTCCATCTGGTATGCGAAAACCATAACAGTACTGCTCTGCGACAGTTCCTTGTTTAACAAGGCTGCCATGCTGTCAATAGGCTGACGTTTCTGTATTAGAAATCCTTTTTTAATGGTCTTATGCAAAATTCCAAATTTCTTAGAAACTGAGTCATTGGTTTTTCTTAGCAGTATGTTATAATCCTCATGATAAATAGAAATAGATGCTAACTACTTTATGTTTCAAAGCCGATATGGAACATATGTAGGATTTTTCACTGTTTAAATTGAATAGAATGTATATATATACAGTATATACATTAACCATTCATAAACTCATTAAAATACATCTTCATTTGTATATGAATTGTTAATATTCTAAGGTTTTTATTTTTCCAGATAGCAAACAAACTCTTTTATTATACTTTATTTATACTGCAGCACCTGCTGTCATCCTCAGGTTTCACAAAAACTGAGTGAGAAGCAGTGAAATGTCAAAAATTCAGAAAATTCCTTTTGGTGACTGTAAAACTTACAATACATGACCAGCCCTATTAAGGCAAATTTGAAATTGGTATTTTTTATATTAATGATTTTAGGACACACTTCAGAAAACCACCAGATGTCACTGTAGAAGAGCATGTTTCACATCAGCCCTGCAGTGTTCTGTGTTGTGCACCAGATGCCGTCTCTGGCACCAGCGGAAAGTTTTGGACTTCAGCTTTAGCGTAACAAACAAAAGAAAACATTTATGCTAACAGACCACTGTAACAAAGGTGGGGGAAATTGACCTTTCCTAGGTTTCCATTCTATAATGCTCAATGAGTCTAAAGTAAAATAGGTTATAATTCTCATTCTCAAGTTTTTTTTGTTCTCATTGTAAGACTTTGCATCCAATATAATCTCTTTTCTCCAGTGTTAATTTAATCATGTAGTGACCTTTTGAAAGGAGAGAGTCTGCACCCAATCAATCATAACCATAAGTCCTTAATCCTAGAGTAGAGGATCAGAAATGATTGGTGAAAAAGGGGACACATGGACAAAGGTTCAGACCCATGTGGGTAGGATTTAGTCCCTTTGCCTTTTTTCCTTTTGCAAAATTTCCACAAGGTTTCATACAAGATATGGAGTCATTTACCGTTCTGCAGCAATTATTGCCATCTTTTTTCCACTCCCAGTTCACGTTTCTGAATTATTGAGAGATTATGCTATAGATAACAATAATCAGCAGTTTGCAGTTTAGCCTATTTGATGACAAAAAATTTGTTTTCCTTTGGATGTGTCCACCTTTTGTTACATTATAGACTTTAATGTGTTTTATTTGAACTGAATTTAAAAAAAATATATACCAAGCAGTATATGATGTAAAATGGAAGGAGAATATTAGGTAACACTTTGTATATTGAGGTGCGTATAAGACTGTCTTTCTTTGCTATTAATGCAAGTAATTTTCAGTTCGGTTAATTTGAATCGTCAAAGAAAGGAATTTTTAATTATGTTAAATTTGCATTTAGTGTCACTTATGTCATGTTTATGACTATGCAATTAAATTCAGTATATCTATAAAGCGTCAATTAAAAACACATATCATCTCAAGGCATTTTACAGTTAAATTGACTGAAAGTTTCTAGGAATTAACTGGTTTTCTGACTCGAAGGCAATTCCTCACAATAAGCATGGTTGTAGCGACAGTGGAGTGGAAAAACTCCCTTTAAATAGGGAGAAACCTCCATCAGAACCAGGCTCAGTGTCTTTTATTGACCCTTGAACACCAGTCAGCCATCTGTCGAGGCTGGCTGGAGTTCAAGGAGACAGAAGCAGACATACAGAAAGAAGCAGAGAGCGCACGTCTAGCCAGTCACAGTCAGAGAAACAGGACTAGACTTGAAAAAAAGGCCAAGCTCAAATATCTATAAACAAAGGTGTTGATGACAGGAACAGAGCGAGCATAGAGAGAGCATAGCATTAGAATTTGAAATAAAAAATTCTGCAGAGAGGGTGAACAGAGATAGAATGAAGCAGAATGATGAAAAAGGGATCTCTATGTCCTCCCGCAGTCTAAGGCTATGGCAGCATAACTATCGAAATTGCAGTGGATAACCTTAGCCACTCAATGTCAGTCTTATGGACATCCCTCCAACTAAAGCGTTTCCAAACATTTATTTGTCGTTTAGATAAAAACCAAAAATGTGACCTGTGTATATTCTTTAGATAGTTTTCTTTGGTACCTTTTAACAAAATCAAATATATAATTCACCTATGTTTAATTTGAACCATTTATACAAAGCATCAATCTGAGATATAAAAAAAAAAAAAAAAGTTTTAAAGTTAGGTTATAAATAATTGTCTAAAAAGCTTATCAGGGTAAAGTTGGAAAGAGTTTGGCTCAGGTGCAAATCCATATCTAGAGAACTGACAGCATGACCGTGGATGTGTATGTATAAATCTGTTAATGAAGATAGTTTCTTCTCTGGGACTATAAAAATCTGTTTTTATAGGAATGGCAGGAATTAACCATTGTTGATAGTAGGCCACAAGTAGTAGAATATGGTAAATAAAGGCGCCATTTTCCTCAGCTTCAGTAACTATCATGATTTAGCATTGACATGGACAAAAAAGTTAATATTCTGAGTGTAAAACAATGTCATAATCTCTGCATGTTTGCAGGCTTCCTACTCACGACCAGAGAGAGCTCCTGCCTTGGGTGATGACCCCTGTGAACTTTGTCAGCCTCCTGGCATCCAACTCCAACCACTGAAGGGGGTCATCTCTCCCTGCACACCAGGCCCCATCGTACAGATCATCTTCATAAAGGCCAGCCTGCATGTTGTGGAAAACCAGAGATGGCAAAAGTACTCACTTTCCGTACTTGAGTAAAAGTACAGATACTTGTGTTAAAAAATACTCTGGTAAAAGTGGAAGTACTGATTAAACTTCTTTACTCAAGTAAAAGTAACAAAGTACAGGCTTGTAAATTTACTTAAAGTATAAAAGTAAAAGTAGAAACCACTTTTTTCATGCCGTTGCCTACATTTTAAATGGATGTCTGCCAATAGGACTAGATCTCCGTTGTGTTCATTTTCAATCATCTCGTCGTCCATGCTACTATGCTAACGCCGCCGCCACCAAGCTGCAATGATTTGCCGCCAATGAATACCGCCGAATCTGTCGATTCCTCTTGTAGTGGTGCGTCAACTGCAACGTAGATTCCCATCCAATTAGATTGAATTTGGTATTGATGACGTGAAAAATAATAACGATAACTCCATTGAAATGATTGAAACCAAAGTAACGAGCCAATTTTTTAAATGTAAGGAGTAGAAAGTACAGATATTTGTGTAAAAATTTAAGGAGTAGAAGTAAAAAGTCGCCATAAAAATAAGTAGTAAAGTAAAGTAAAAATATCAGAAAAATCTACTTTGGTACAGTAACGAAGTATTTGTACTTCGTTACTGTCAATTAGTGTTTTAATGTGCAAACACATACCATATATGTATGGTGTAAGATGAATTAAGGAAGAGTTGCAGTGATATGAGTTTTTTTAACCAATGATTGTCTAAAACACAACAAATGTTGTGTCAGGAATCCAGTTTGTGTGGTCTGTTTTTGTGTTTCCTTTCCTCCTCCACCAGGTGGTGCCTTGTCCTCATTGGTTCTCCCTGCACACCTGTAGCTCACTGCTTCATTACCTGAGGAGTGTTCTTAAGCTGCTGACTGCCACTGCCTCGAGGCCAGAGTGTTTGCCAATACAGGGTACTCTAGCCATGCTTAGTTTAGCAGAGTCTAACCTGAGTTTTGGTTTTCCAGTTTTGGATTCTCTAGCCAAGCTGAGTTTTTTCTGAGTCAAACTGAGTTTTTGTCAAACGGAGTCTTAACTTTGTTTTTGTCTTTGCCTCTCGGCAGGTAGTCATCCTGCAAACTGGATTTGTTTGGTCCTTCTGTCTCTGGAAGGTTCAACTTAGCTTCTAACTGAGCTGGGGTTCCAAACAGGAAGTTTGGATCCACTTTCCCCAAGAGGGGAAAGCTTCACACCAAGCAAAGGTTTCTTCAGCACCACAGCCCGTTCAAGTACCGCAGGAAATCAGAGTGGCAGTCATCTTCTCCATTCACTCCAAACAGGAAGTTTGGATCCACTTTCCCCAAGAGGGGAAAGCTTCACACCAAGCAAAGGTTTCTTCAGCACCACAGCCCGTTCAAGTGCCGCAGGAAATCAGGGTGGCAGTCAGCTTCTCCATTCACTCCAAACAGGAAGTTTGGATCCACTTTCCCCAAGAGGTTGTTTGAGCTTCACACCAAGCAAAGGTTTCTTCAGCACTACAGCCCATTCCAGTACTGCAGGAAATCTGAGTGGCAATAAGTTCTCCATTCACCAAGGAACAACTGCAGTCTGAGTTACCCAGTCCACCCATCTCCAAGCAAGACACTCTCTGGTACAATCCTCTCAGTCTGGATTCCATAAAGGACACCTTTCCCTGGAGAAGTGTGTCTGCAACCTTTTCCTCCAATTCTATGATTCAAATTGCCCACTGAGCCTGAACTAACCGCAGTGTCTTCCCCTCACCTTTCAGTCCCTGTTGAGCAGTGTTCACAGCAACACTGGACTCATTCCCTAGTGCTCAGAGCAGCACTGGATTCACCACATCATTACCAAATAAACCTGTTAAAACTTTTCCCTGGTCTCTGTTTGGTCTTCTGCATCTTGGGGTCAGACTTTAATAAAATCATGACATGTTGCTTAAGAGAAATATCTATTGTTTTTGAGTTTCCCAGATTCTATTCTGTTTGTAGTTTTTATTTTATCTCCACTTTACTTTAAATCAATTTGAAACACTTACAAAGCAGAATCAGGTTTTCTGGATATATAATGAAATCTTTTGTTTCACCAGTCAGAACTTTAATGTAGATCTAATGGATATTTGGCAGGCTTAAAACTTCTGCTTTGGAGGTTTCCTGCTTTTTTGACAAAATCTTTTAAGGTCTGGTTGGCAGCCATCTTGAGGTCTCACCAGAAACCTGAGTTCATTTAGAGATTACCAGGGGTACAGTCTTGCTTTCCAAATCCAATTCTGTGTTTCTTTTCAAATTCAGCTAACTTCCCATTCTCATGATGCTGCAATCATCATTCCCAAATTTACTTTATTATCCGCACTATTAATGCCTATTTTACCAGACTCACATTTTTTTCTTGCCTGTTTTATACTGATTTTAGCAATTACAGTTTAGGGAGGAAATACACTCTTTCATTTGGCTGGCTGTAGATTACCTGTCATACCACAGCTTCCCTATGAATAAAATCCTTCTAACAGTATCCGAAATGTTGTTTTTTTTGTACTATCCTAAAGATATCTATCACAAACCTGTTGATATCTGTAAGCCAAATAAACTATCGGGCCATATAAAGAGAACACACACACACACACACACTGGAAAATGACCAACTCTCAAACTAATCCTTTCAACATCTGCTCACTATGTGTTTCGCATGACACAATCTTTGTGCTCCTCCAAACAGTTCACTTTAACACACAAACATTCTCATCCAACAGACAAGTCCATTGTTTTGCTAAATGAAGAACAGGTGTTTTTGTGTTTTATTACTTGTGCAGCTGGATTTCGAGCAGCTTTTGAAGCATGCAAAAGATAACTTCCTTTTAAGAACATCCTGGTAGGCCTCTGGATGTGTCCTATGTCTCTAAATACAACAATCCAATTTTCTTTGGTAGCCTTTAGTGCAGTTCAAGGATAAGGCTCCCAAAATATTCAAAATCTGTTCTAAATTTAATCTTCTTTTTGTGGCCCAAATTGTGTTTTTTCCTTTTTTCTAATCTTTGGGATTCCATCCTTCTTCTACTTGTTTTTCGTCAGGGTCACCGGAGACTGGTGCCTATATCCAGGAATGTTTGAAAGGCCTTGGGCGCCATCACAGGGCAGTGGTAGGAAGCTGGATTACCCGCAAATAATTTATATTACATTTAAATATTGCATGGTCCAAAGCAGTATTGAAAATAAGCACTAGCTTTTGTTTGTTTGCCTTTTTTCTTATCATTTTTATAGATAAATCGAAATTTAACAATCAAGAGCTACAAAGCTATACATACTTAAAAAGTGTCACCGTCTTGGTTCTGTTATGTTTCCTTTTCAGTATTAAGTTTTACTTTGCTCCATGTTTTCTAGTTTTTGTGGTTTAATTCTTATATTGTTTTGCTCTCTGGTTATTTTTCAGTTTTCAGGTTTTTATTTGTTGCCCTCTGCTGCCCTCTCGTTCTCCTTTTTCCCTAGCTCCTTTCCTGTCTGCTCTGTTCACACCTGCTCCCAATCTGCTCGTTAGTCCTCTCCTTGTTCTGTCTCCCTTAAATACAGTCTTTGTGCAGTTCCTCAGTGCTGGTTCCTCGTCTAACTTCTTCCAACTCTGTCTCACTGAGTCTTCCTCGTCGAGATTTTTTGTTCCCCTGATGTCTCCATGGTTTCTGGTTTGTTTGAATTTTTTTCACGTTCCTGCCTCTGTTGTCTGTTAATAGTTAATTAAATCATCAAGAAACTCACCTCTGCCTTCCTGGTCCTGCATTTGGGTCCTCAACCCACAACCAAATCCTGACAAAAAGTTTTACATGAATTTTTTTTTTTTTATTGCCTTTAACAATTTATTGAAATGAAATAAGATGGCTTTCCAATATGTTTAAACATGTTCACCTGATGCATAAAGATTACATCTTTCCTCAACCATACTATAATACTTTTTGCTACTTTTGGGAGGAAAAAAATACTTTAAAAAGTATTAATTTTCAGGATCCCAGTTTTTGTGTTTGTCTGTTTGTCTTGTCTTTTGTGTTTCTCCCTTCCACCACCAGGAGGCGCCTGGCTCCGGTTCGCCTCCTCACGCATCTGCAAGCGATTGCTTGTTCAAGTACCACAGGAAAACTAAGTTGCAACCAGCGGCTACATCATTCCACTCCGTCCGAGTCCTGGGAAAACCCTATTCCGCCCTCCACCGAATCAAATATTCTCTGGAAGACCAACACACAGACTGAAGTCTAAGTGTCTCTTCTCTGGAAATGTGAGTGGCAACAAATCCTCTCCTTCAAGATTGAAAACTCCAATTTCCCCCTGAGCCTGAACCTAAAAGTCTGTCTTCCCTTCGTCTTCCAGTGTCCGGCTGAGCAGAGTTCGGAGGAACTCTACACCGAACTCAATATACACTTCAATAAAACCCGCTGAACTTTTATATTGTGTCTCTCTGTTTGGCTTCATTGCATGTGGGTCCGAGCCTTAGAAAGAATCCTGACATTAAAGCTGTAGTCTGTAAATTTTAATTAAATCACTTTTTTGTCATATTGGCTAAAACTGTCCCTATGCCCAGACAGCAGTACATGTGATATGTAACCTGTGAAAAAAACTGCTTCAATTGGTACCACCTACTGCCTGTATTTCAATCTGGAAAGAATAATTCGGGACGAGTCAAAACAACCAATCACAGCCAGAGGAGCGTCTGATGGAGTGTCAATCACAGCTCACACACGCTGAATCCCGCCCCCCCCCCCCCCCCCCCCCCCCCCCCCTTCTGGTCGCATGCGGTAGCCGCGCAGATGCTGTGAGAGGGGTGGAGCTTGGAAGTGGGGCATGAGTGAAGCAGAGAGGGTGGGGGAGTGGCGTGAAACCTGTTTTTCTTCAAATTTTCAGTAGAAGTCTGCTCTCTTCTCAATGTTACAGACTGCAGCTTTAATGTTATAATAAAAAGGTGATACATCTTAGTGGCTTTTATTCAAGCCCCAATAAATCCATTTAGTTTAACATATTATAGTAACACTCAGAGGTATCAAAAGTACTTCTATTCTTCTCTTAAATATAAGTACAGATACTGCTTTAAAGTAAAGGCTCAGTACAACAGCAAAATACATTTTTTGCCTTAAATAAGTTTTAAAAGCTTTATTCATTTAAGAGCATTTCTATGCAGTGTAAAAGGGTTAATTACTCTTTTCTCTCACTTTGTTGTTAAACAGATCATTATAAAATTGACCTGGTCTAGTTGTGCTTTGAATAGAAATTTCAGACTGGATGATATAACGAAGTACAAGTCCGGCATAATCAGTTGAATACTATTAGAACTTTGAAATTCACAGGACTAGAGTTGAAAATAGAGCTTAAAACATAATCAACAGTGAAAATCTGTTTTGATACAGAGGATATTGTCATGATCTGCTGTTCCATACTGTTTGGTTTAAGTTTTCATGTTATTCTGTGTTTGTAAAGATTTATCTAATTTTGAATTTCTTCTTAGTCTAACTCCTCCTTGGTGTTTCTTTTAGTTATCTATTTTTAGATTTCTTTTTACTTATTTAAACTTTGCACCAGTTTAATTTTTTTATGTTAGTAAGAATAGAGAGCACAGATATTTGTATTCAGGCAGTGAGTAAAATGTCATCAGAAAAATAAATACTTAAAGTGCAGGTATTGAAAAAGCTGCTTGAGTACAGTGAGTATTTTACTTGACACCTCTTGCGACACTTTACATTCTCATCTTGCCTGAATGTTAAGACGACCTCTGTGTGCACCGAGACCATAGCGTTTCGTAGAGGAAGCATGAAGCTGGAAATCATCAATCTTCAGAGTCTCCAGTCCCATGGGGGGGCATTCTAGGCATAGAGAAAAGACAAAATGCCCAGTAATGTTAATGTTTCGTGTAATGATATGTATTAATCCTAGACGCTCGAAATCTGTCTAAAGAATATAAAATAGCCCCTGTCACCAGGAACCATGACATGTTATTTCAACAATAATAAGTGTTTTAGAAGTTTGCACTGGGAGCTAAAGATGTGAGCAGAAAGCAGCTGCACCCAGCACTCTGTCATCAGGCCGCTTCCCTCTGATGCTAATTAAGATACTGAAAGCTTTGAGGCAAGAAAATTGTTTATATACTCATTGGAGTTCCTTTTTGTATGCCAAAAAACTACTTTGCATAGTCTATCCTCATTTTTAAGGAATGCATATCAATCTAAGCCCATCAAGCCACAACCTGAGCAAAGGATTAAGAATTGAAATTACTATCATCATTTTATAGCAAAACAAAGCAACTGTTACTCTGAATAAGACAAATACAGGCAATACTCAACATAGCCATAGGGGGAAAAAAAATTTTGAATTAAAGGATTAAAAACGTACCAACAAGCAGACATTTATACACAACAATGATACTGTAGAACAGAATGTTTATGAAATGTTTTTTCAGGGAGCCCCATAATCAACATACATCTATATATAACATTTATATAATTTATATTACAAGAGTAAACCGCAGAAAATCCATGATTATTGTATTATTATACGTTCGTCAAAAAGTCTAATTAAATAGGGGGAAATGGACCTCCAGAATAGTTTTTTTAAGACAGAGGGATAAGAGGATTTCATATAATTACCGTACATTTTAAGTTGTTCAATTGTCCTGAATAAAAAAAAACTGTTCCCTTAAAAACATGCAGTGCTACACATATGTCATGTTCCCTACGTACATGCAGTGGTGTCAAAAGTACATAAATTTGTTACTTAAGTAGAAGTATAGATACTACAGTTTAAAAAAACTCTGGTAAAAGTTGAAGTATCAACTTGACCACTTCACTCAAGTGAAAGTGAACAAGTATGTGCTCCAAAAACTACTCAAAGTATAAAAGTATAAAGTAACCTTTGAAAAAAAAACAGCCAGATGCCCTAAGTGAATTGAAAGCAACATTTTTTGATTATTTCAAAAGATTCTTTGAGATAGGGCCAAGGATGAGGGAGGTCTTGTTGGTCTCCATCTCCCGATACGCTCTCGCCTGCGTCCGACCTTTCAGACATTTCGGCATCTTTTTCTGAATCCGACATTGTACCATGGTATAGACAATTCGCGTTTGCAGTTTGAAGAACACTTGCTTGCTTCTGATGATTTCCTTTTGCTAACCAATGAGTGTTTGCGTTATATGACTCTGCCAATTACAATAGTTTTCACTAGATGAGGAGGCGCCAATGATCTGCATTGGATGCTTCAAATGGGATCCATCCTGAGAAGGCACAGCATCTCTAATTAATTTTATGCTGATAACAGTCACATATATATGCCTATTAAAGAGGAAAAAAAAACTTTTCTCTTGCACCACTACTGGCATGCCTTAATGACATTAAAGCCTGGTTTGGCTCTTAACTTTGTAGGCTTAACAAGGGAAAAAAACTCAAGTGCTGGTGTTTGGTCCCAGTAAACTTTGTGAAGACCTCACTGGTGACCTGAGCTTTTTCACAGGTTTTTAAAGCCTGTCATCTCAAACTTGGATTTTAACAGGGACAGTGCTTTTAAATTGGATCGGCAAATGAGCTCTGTTGTGAAGTCCAGCTTTTATTATATCAGCTGGACAGTGAGTGAGTGAGTGAGTGAGTGAGTGAGTGAGTGAGCGAGCGAGCGAGCGAGCGAGCGAGCGAGCGAGCGTGGCTAATTTTCAGGAAAAATATCACATTGTGTGGACCGACTGCTCCCTCTGGGGCCGGATGCCTGGACCCACAGGGGGATTGCTGTTGCTTTGGTGTGAATTGAGTTTAGGGTACGGTTAGGGTTCAGTATGAACCTGTAATGTTAGGGTTAGGGCTGTATAAAAGGAAGTCAATGGAAAGAGCCAATAAAGGTAGTGAGACAAATTTTGTGTGAGCATGTGTGTGTGTGGGTGTTTTGGTGTTGTTGTTGGGGTTATTTTGTTACCTTATGGGGACGATTTCCTAGAAATATGCAACATTTTGGGGACTTATGATTATTTGTGGAAACTAATGACCGGTCCCCATGAGGAAATGTTATTTTCTTGAGGTGGGGGTTAGGTTAAGGACTAAGGTTAGATTTGGGGTTAGGTATGTTTTGGTAATGGTTAGGTGAGGGTAAGGGTCTAGGTTAGTCCAGAGACGTGTGGGAAATTAATGGAAGTAAATGGAAATCCCAGCAAGGATTGTTTGACACAATGTGTGTTTGTCCTCTGTTACATCTTCCACCCCTAGAAATACAGTTAGGGTTTGCACAGTGGCAAAATTTTAAAAATATCTTGGAATATAAATCATTTTGTAAGGCAATGTACTTTCCTTCGCCCTAAGGAATGCTTTGGGGTACACCAGAATGTCAAGGAGAATGCAAACTAGGATTATTAGTTACTGGGCTATAAAACAAATATACATTAAGCACTCTTTTGTATATAGCCATCTTTAAAGGTATCTTGGTGAAGGTTAGTTGGAGTCATCTATATAAGGTGTTGAATATATTTGGTTGGCAAGTCGTTCATTTGGAGAGGCTTCCACAAAACATAACTTCTGGAGGAAAAAAAACTGCTCATGCCTAAAAATGTTTTCCTCTCATGCCGGAGGCAGTTGCAGTTTGTTTGAGCAATTGCCAGAATTTAAGTGACTGCAGAAACTGAGATGGTACTGACTAAATGCACCTCTTTGTGTAGGAACCTCTCATCTCTTTACACTACAGTGGATGTTAACCAATAAGGGCCAAACGGGCAAATCAAAGCTGACGTGTGAAATCTCTGTGGGTCGGAATCTCCTTTGGGTTAGCTCAAGCTGCAGCACAGCAATGGAACATCAGAGGAAGAATTTGGGATTGAACGCTGGTCTGTTTGTACACGCAGCACATGCCGCACATGTCGCTGTCACACGGCCAGAGCTGCCTTCATAAATGAACTCCACGTGGTGAAAAGTAAGGAGGACTAGGAGATTTAAGGGATGAATGTGTGGAATATTCTATTCAAATAATGTAGTGAAGAAAAAAGTAAATAGCTGTGCGAGACAAGCAGCAGACACAAGAGCAAGAGACAACAAATGAAGCAGAAAAGTTCCTGGTTTAATATCAAAGTATAAAAGTTATAAATCACTGCTCTGTCTTGTAGGGCCTTAGAACATTTTTCTGCCAATCATTCAGGACTGCCCATAAACATATTTGTCAAAGCCTTAACCCTCAGGGAAGGCCAAAAAAACAAGTATAGCTCCACATTTATACAAAGCAGTTAAGTTTCTGCCATGTTGGAAAGCCATAAAATCATTAACATCTGTGTACAATTGTGGAGACCCACACTGAAATAAAGCATCTGGCTTCAAGAATAATGTGTAATAAAATATTTTTATTTTGATAAAATGACATTTATATCTTCCTGTAAGGGTCTTGGCATACCAATCCACTTAGGTTATCCAGGTTATCCAAAGCAGAAAAAATTATTTGCTCCACATCTGCAGACTTACATTTAAACCTTGCACATCTTCAATATTTATAATGTGCTGTTTATTAAGTGGAAGCTTTAAACATCCTCTAGATAAAGGACTGTATATTTTATATTTGAAGGAATGGGGGCTGCACTGTGGCACAGTTGGTTTCACTGTTGTCTTCCAATTAGACGATCCTGCCTTTTGCATGGTGTTTGCATGTTCTTCTTGTGTATATAGGTTCTCTCTTGGTACTCTGCCTTCCCTCTACAGTCTAAAAACATAACAAATAGGTAAACTGAACCCCTCTAGGCAAACCAGTTTTAATCTTCACCATTAGCACCTTGTCTAATGTTAAAACCTTTATTTGCACCTCACAACTGGTTGTCAATGACAAGACACAGCTATCACCATGCTTCAAACATACAAAACTTTTTTTGTTGTGGTCTAATTTTCAATTTCATCTAAATGTTTGTTGTTTTCCTAAATGACTTTGACTATTATTGAAACCAGGAATGACAATAGATTTCTTTAAATAATTACTTTATTATTGCTAGACCTGTATAAAGGCCAACTGTCAAATGCTAAATCAGGTTAGCCTTTCAGCAGTTTGTACTGGCCTCTGCTGCCACTTTGATTAAAGCTCTTCCTCTGCTGGCTGTCACTTAAGTGTTACAAAAGACCCTCTGAGAATTAAGGGTTCAACCAGAAACAAAGTGTGCAAATAAAGGTTTATCAAAAATATTTTGTTCCTTAATGCAGGCAGGCATACAGGTAGCAAGCTTGATCCTGCAGGAGATAAGCATAACATAATCTGTTGTTGCCAAACAGAACAGAACAAGTTGTTGACAAGCAGAACAGATTTATAGCAGGCTTAAGATGACAGACGATGACTGAACAGAGTGAAGGTTGGCTTGAGACTTAGACGAGGCTTGGGGTCAGGCCAGAGGTTTTGTGGCTAGGGTATGGTCCAGAGGTCTGGTAGCTTGGTCCCAGGTGAGAGGACTGGCATCTTGAGGTTGGAACTGAAGTCAGTCAACCATAAAGCTTCATTTAGATAAACATATAACACAGCAAATGCAAAACAAAAAACATTAGATAGAATAGGAGAAAGGGAGTTTATTGTGTGCTATTTGGGTGGAAAGGAAGCAACGCTGTTCAGTCCGGTACGGCTCAGAAACCCGGTCCACCCGATCCAACCGGGTTCAGCCTGATGCAAAACAACAGGGGAATGTCTGCAGGGTTTAATTTGATGGATTGCTTACAGCAACAGCTGTTTAAGAGGAAGTCTCCTCACAGCGGCAGCTACGCTGCTTCAAAACAGTGAAACCAGTGAGGAGCGGTTTGGCAGCTTTATATCTACAACTTGGCAAACAGCAGTCGGGCCAGGACTGTTCCATGGGCGGTAAACAAAGTTCGACCAGGCAACCTGTTTTTTCTCATCTGCTTCAGGCAGGTGGGATTGCAATGAAAAGACATTGCGTTCAAATTGGCTTGATGGCAGAAAGCAATCTTTTTATTCCAGCAAAAATCAGACTTCTCCGTAACATGGCTTCAGCTGCTGTGTGCTGCTGTGTGTTGTGGTTTTAATTCTATCAGAAAAAAAGCAATGACGATTTAAACAAGCCTGTAGAATTAGACTCAGTAGGAGTCAGGATTGTATTCGGTAACTTTAAAGCTTGCTGTTCAGTGCCATTATCACTTATTTAGATTAATGTTCCATTAAAAATACATGCATTTTTTAGTTTTTAATAACACATCTACATTACAAAATTTTAACGGAAAACTTTTTCAGACCAACACTATTTGAAATGCTAAAAATTGTGCTATCTTCCACATTGGAATTCATAAAAACACTCCCTGCTGAAAAGGCATCACCTCTAATACAGATTCCATTTCACCTGTCCACATCACTGCAGAGACCAGAGTATTGTAAGTCCATCCACCTGTTGCACCGTTACTACTGTCTGTAGTAATGCATTTCTATTTTGACCAGGAAAAAAGGTTATAATTGGGCAGTTTAATTATTACATCAGACATTTTTTTTATTTCAGTATGCTTAAATATAAATATGTCAATAAATAAGTCACATTGAATTCATTCACCTCGTGGTTACCAGGCACCACCAGCTGGTTACCCCTTTAGTCATATCCTAGAAGGACAGCTCTAGTTGTCTTTCAGGAACAATTAAACTGCATTTATTTTCTTTTTTATTCAGTTATACTGAAGGAAGCTTAAGCAATGCAGCATAGCTACTTGCAAATGGAATTTGCAAGATAACTTACAGCATTGGTAAATCATACATTTAACAGTAGGACTCTACCCATGTTTAAATGCATCCCCAATTTTACACTAATGAATACTGTCTGGGTTAGAATTAGAGGGTCCAACTTTGAAAATAATGAATAAACACAGTGATTTATCACTGACCAATAAAAACACTCCTCTACTGCCCTCTTTTATGAAGTTCAATCTCCTTAATAGTAATTGCATTTCTACTGTATAAGCTATAGGTCAATGTTAGTATTTCTCATTTGTTGGCACTCTTAATAAAGCAACTTTACTTAAGCCATAAGAAAACTGTTGTGGTATAAGTGCAGTGAATTCATTGCAATCCATTTAAACCAAACTTTACACCTAACAGCCAATTATGACATTGCTGCCTCTCTGGCTGAAGTCCACTTTGTAGAATATAATTTATATATATATATATATATATATATATATATATATATATATATATATATATATATATATATATATATATATATATATATATATATATATATATATATATATATATATATATATATATATATTACCAGATTTATATTACTCCAAGGGATTTTTTCTTTTCCCAGCACACTGCACCTTTCCAAAATATTTATAATATCTGTCCTATTTTGCCATCCTAATGAATCCTGTGAGATGATTCTCTCTTTTGAGTAAAGATGGAGTTTTATGAGCTATGAAATTCCCTTAACAACAAAGTAGCTCTGGTTTTTCACTCACCCTCTGTCATCGAGTTGAACTCTTGGAATCCTTCTGAGATGCTATTCGATTCTTTCAAAGGGCTCTTTTTGGTTTTCACTGTCTTTCTGCTGAGTGCTTTCACTATAAAGAAAATAACAGGAAAAACAATAAAACTTTCAATAGCTAATTAATATATTGATATAGTGCCTCATAAAGGTTTCTCTGTCCCAGTAAGATTTTTTCTGTTTTATCACAATTAATAACCTTGTATAATTTTATAAGGGGTTAGAATTCAGTAAAAAGTGTTACCTTTATATACAGTATATTCTGCCCCTTTTCTCTTAATATATTTAAACAAAGTCTACTACCATTTACCATCACTAGTCACGTAACTGGTGAGAGAATCCTGCTGTGTTATTTAATAAAAGCATAAATACAGCTGTTTCGTGAAGACATCAGAGGTTTGTCAGAGAACATAAGTGATCAAACAACACCACCAAGGCCAAGGAACAGAAGACAGGTTAGGGATTATTACACAATAAATCTTACAAAACATTATTCAATCCACCACCACAGATTCGACAGAGGATAGCACGACTACAAACCTATCCAAGGAGAGCATTAATCAGAGAAGGAGCCAAGAGGCCTCTGGCAACTTTAATAAAAAGCATGTGCAAGATAAAGTCATTACTTATAGAGAGTTACCAAAAGTCTAAATTTGTATTTTACTTTCAGCCAAGCAGAGAGAACAGATATGGAAAGTTCTCCACTAGATGAGAATCAAAATTGACAAAGTGAAAATCTTGATATTGGAGTCGTTAAACAT
Organism: Cyprinodon tularosa; assembly: GCF_016077235.1. Classification (NCBI taxonomy): domain Eukaryota; kingdom Metazoa; phylum Chordata; class Actinopteri; order Cyprinodontiformes; family Cyprinodontidae; genus Cyprinodon; species Cyprinodon tularosa. The sequence goes on along the minus strand of NW_024039674.1, from coordinate 363,250 downwards.
CACACTGAAAACACCATCTCCTCATTCAGATTTTTAGGATAATTTTTGTCTCAATGTCTGTACTAAACCCTGATAGGACCTACCTGTAAAGTGTCAAGGCTAATGTTTTCCCAAGCAGTTTGCTAAATAGTAAAAGGCCTGTACTTATAAAGCGCTTTGGTCAAGTCCTCTGACTTGACCAATGCCCTTTACACTACATTCAGTCATTCACGCACTAACATACTGATAATGGAAAACTAAATTGTAACCACAGCTGCTCTTGGGTTTACTGACAGAAAAGAGGCTGCCGTACACTGGCCCCACCGTTCCCTCTGACCACCATCAGTAGGCAATGCAGGTGAAGTGTCTTGCCAAAGGACACGTCGCGGAAAGCCGGAGCCCGGGTTGAAGCAACAACCCTCGGGTTGCAGGGCAAACTCCTTCATCCGACGCCACTGTCGCACCAGTTTATCTAATTAGGACAGTTCTTCTGCTAGGATAAAAAGTTATCACACTTATATATAGCAAGTACTGTAACAAGGGCTTTGGAATTAAATGGGAGCATACAGACATAGATGATGAGTGTTAACAGAGAAAAATCTGGTAGTGAGCATTGGATTGTCCTCTGAAAACACTTTGTATTATCTTGATATGATGGGGAGATGAGGGGCGCTAAAATACCTTATGAGGTAATCTGGGAAAAAATACTGTATACTGATGGTTTAGACATTGGGGCAGAGCAAATTATCTGAAACATACAGACAGAGCTACAGTACAATTACTTAAATCCAAGAATATCATTGCATTGCAGTTGTCCAGTCACTGCCCACACCTCGATCTAATTGAAAAACTAAAGCAAGACATGAATACTAATGGTCACAGACATTCTTCATCCAACCTGACTGAGTTCCAGATATTTTTTGTACGATGAATGAGTAAGGATTAAAGTCTCTGTTCCCCATCTCGTACCTCTATTTTTCAAGAGAAGAAATGGGGAAGAATGAACACATGGGAAACCACTTTTCCTCTCTACATGTCCACTTGGAGATTTCATTTACTAACACTTTTGATTTCCCCATTCTAAATAATTTGTTTTGGAAAACAAAATATTTAATATTGTCAACTTCTCCATAACTGAGTCTCTAAGCTCTTTCAAGTTTAAACTCTGATTGGCTGATAAGTGTCTTCTATTCTTCTGGAAGCTTTATCTACTTGTGCTAAATTTAGAAAGGGCTCAGGGAAAAATACTGAACCAACAAGGTGTTTTTCCCAATACGGTGAGGACCAATCACCTCAATGGGTTTGATAAACATAAATTAGATTTTCTTCGTAACGATTGTTTTTTGTTTTTTTGTTTTTTTTGTGCAAAGCTGTCCAAGAATCTGCTTTATGCGTCTCAGTCTTGTCCTGTCGACTATTTAATGACGCTTTCTTTTTTCATTTTGGGCTGACTTGGTTTTAAATTCAAAGTATCCAACCACCGATAAATTAAACAAACAAGGTTGATTATCAATGAGAACGGCTGATTTATTGTCATTAAAGTTATTTTATGTTTCTGACAGTTATTACAGTAGCTCATCAACACTATACCTAAACAACACATAACACAGCTGTGCTAATTAATGTTGAGGCAAGGGAAACAGTGTTTAATCCAACAGATGAGGATGAGAGGTTGGGGGGGTCAGCATGTTTTTCATCTCCCACCCACAGACCCACCTGCAGCCGGTCTTCATGCTCAAACTTGTGAAGCCACATGCCTTGTACATGAGGTCATTCTGACTCTGTTTAAACACCATCTGCCCCCAAACAGCAGCCATCACACCCCTCACCGTCCTCCAATCATCTAGCTGTTTGTGTGTTTCACTTCTTATGCTGACTTTTGTGGTGCACATTTCTGCCATTCGGATATTACATGTGCCTCAGCACCTTCTGGCCAACGAAAAGCTTTTGATCTTCCTGCAAACAGAAACACCCCTCTTTCCTATATGCACACTAGGAGTGAAAGGATCATAAAGGTTTGTATTGATGAGATAAATCAAAATATTTCTCCATATGAAAAACTTTACACAAATAATGTTTTTATTAAAAGGTTTTACAATTATTTTATACACCTTGAATTTACCGATGGAAAAAATTGCATTATGTCTTTATTGAGGGCTTATTGGAAGCACGTGTCTCTTTTAATTCATGCAACATGTTAACACTTGAATTGCTTCCCAACAACAGCAATAAAAATGGTAATCCACTGTCATCTAGTGGCAACACTGTTTCATAGAAGTAAGTTTAAAGGAAATTTTACCTTTCCATTTAACACTGTTTGAAGTTGTTTGCCTTTACCTGATTTTGTAGAATCACTGATTCTATCTGTCTTCTTGTCATTCCCTACTTCTCCTTTAGGAATTTTCCTTGCAGGGTTTTGTTTCGGCTCTTCCTGTGTATCAGCTGTCGAGGACTTCGGCTTCACCTTAACCTGATTGTAACGTTCCCTTGTAAGCATCTCCTGCAAGTAGTAATCCTCATCCTCATCAACAAAGCTGGGGTCTCCAAACCCTACGAGGAGCAGCAGAGCCAGGGGGGTCAGAAGGCTCAGGAGTTTACGTGTCATGGCCCGAGGAGGGGGATTTTCTCCTGTTGATAGTCAACTACAGATGAGCCTGCTGTTGCTGCTGGTGCCGCTTCTCATCAAGTGCTCATCTTTCGCTCCCTCTCCCCTCCAAGCCAAAGAGTTCAGAAAGTTGTCAGAGCACTCCAAGTCTGTAATAAAGGCAGTGGAGCCAGAGGGTCCATAGACGCCTCAGTCTGGGGAAAAATGCAATGAGGGAGAGACAAAGACAGCAGCAGAGGGAGCAGGCAGGAAAGAGGCAGTGAGACAGGTGATTCACATAAAAACTTTTTTTTCTCCTTCATTTCAAAACCCACACTTGCTGACACATTGCTTTGTCATTTTATTGGTCTGAATAGAGTTAATTAGCATCAGAAACACAACCCAACACCATCATCATTTCCTTCCAGTTTATTTTGCAAATGAATTGCTGTATAGGAAGACAATTTCCTTTTTTTATTAGGGCAAATAATTCAGGTTGAAAGAAACAGATCTCAGTGCATAATGTTTAAAGATATATTGTTAAATACTAACAAACAATAGTCGTCAATGTAGAGTTATTAGGGTTGTAGTAAAATATTGTGGGTTTATCAATGAAGATATACAAGAAGGCACTTAACAAGACAAATAAGTTATATTGACATCAAAGTTTATGCAGTTGAATTACATTGAATATAACATTACCCGTATTTAATTGAGATTCAATTTCAATTGGGGGGAGCTACTCTTTCCTTTCTTTGCCCGGATGAAACAAGAGAGTCGCTTGGCTTAATTTAATGAATAATGCTACGTTCAGACCGCAAGCACAGAAGCCTTTGCAAGAGGGAAATACAGCAATACCTCCTAAATGACTCTGTCAAGGAAAGAGACATAGTTAAACAAGCTCTGATCCCGAGAAATCCACGATGGACAAGCGACCTGTCCATGGAAATTTCTATGGGGAAAAAATACAGTGTGTACACACATCAGCAATAGCTTTGGCAACAAAGTTGCTTTTTGCAGAGAATATGAAATGAAGAGAAGGTGGATCTGTATTTGCTATGCCAATTTAACAGAATTTCATGCTGCTTTGCATGAAATTCTTGTTTAGGCCAACACATCTGAGAACCTAACAGCACTTTGCACATTAATAATCAGCTGAAATCTTCCCTAACAGTCTGCCAGTGGAGCTAAACATGTTACAACACATGGATGGCATGCCGCCCTGTTTGTCACTGATCATCACATCAGCGCACTGTTCAGAAAGCCTTTACCTCAGTTACAGCAGCTGATTAAACCTTGCTTTCACTGGAGTAAAACACCTCCAGCAAGCTTATAACTGTCACATAACTGAGTAAAGCAAAATGTCTTTGACTGTTTTTTTAATTGTAACAAAATTCTACTGAAACAAACTGTAATAGCTGCTTCATTTTTTTATGTTTCTATAAGTTTAGTTCTGAAAAGTGGGTCTGATGCATGTTGGGAGGAGTTACCCTATCCCTTCTTTGCCTGTAACAATAATACCACGCTCCCTGTTTATGTTTCAGATTGTGTTGTATTAAAGTAAAATAACTCAGTCAAGCTTCTGGAATTTTACCAACCTAATGCAAGCAGTCTGGCTGCATGGGTTTAAAATTCCATGATAACTGAAAAGAAGACCCATAAAGGCCCTAAAAGATGAATGGATGGAAACTCAACTCATACCTGAAACTGAGAGTGTGTCTGAACAGGCAAAATAAGGGGATTTAGTCTGCAGGCAAATCACAGAGGAATAGGATCTGCAGTGGGTGGACAGCTCAAGGCTGCCAGCCTCTGTGTACTGCTGGCACAACGCGTTGCCAGCCACACAGGCGCTTTGCATTCGCCCACTTCACATTGAGACTACACCCATCCTGAGCTGTCAGATATGGGGAGGGAACGGAAGAAGGGATGAGTAAAAGGCACATGGGAGGACGTTAAGACTTTATAGCATGAAGAAGGCTGTGAGAAATACAAAATCCTTCATCCTTGCACACATTAAAAACAGACTCAACAGTTTAGATGTTTTAAATGATCGGACACGTGGCAGCAAAGTTTGCAGAGAAATCCAAAACACACTGTTGGATAGCAATTCCAATGGTAAGCCAGAAATGGTGCATTACAGAGTGAGTTTGGCTCGTTGGTTTAATTAGATCAAATAAACCATATTTTAATGTTTATAAACTTGAATATCAACAACTTTGTCATCAAAGCCAAGGACATTTTATCTGACAAAACAGATAAGTTAAAAGATGTGTGGCTTTTCCTTTCTGGTGTAAAATCAGCCAACATCTTGATTTATGTTATTACTTTGAGCTGCAGAGAATAAAAATCCCCTTGTTTTTTGTGCAGCCTCTTATAGCTCTACTATGTTTCCATTTTTCCCTGGCTCACTCTAATGATGTTACTTTAATTGCATCTTCTCATCTGTCATGATGTCTGTGAAAAGAGTTTTATTTATTAATATTTTCATCCTGAAACAGCAAAAATTTTAAGGTTACTATATTTCATGAACATATTTTATTAATTATCAAACCCTTAAAGTGTTTTCTAGTTTTAACTATTAGAAGACCTTAATAGTATAAAGGTATACCAAAATATCAAGAAGTTGCAGTTTCTAAACTTGTTCATCATAATGTTTTTAAAGAGTATGTTTAAGAATCCAGAGAAACTGTCATACTTGTCAAGTTTTCTCTGTCAGTATAGGACATGGTTTACAGTAACAAACAACGTCATTCAGGTGGTATTTATAAGGCTACATCTTCATTTTTAAGAAAGGCAAAATTTGATATTTAAAAGTGTTTCTGTTTATAAATTATAAAAATTGGTGTGTGGAAAGTGAGGGAGAATCACCTTTAGACATCCTGCAGGCTAAGTGAGGAGATACATGATATGGAAAAAAGAGAATAAGACTACCAAAATAAATTATTTACCAGCTAACATCAACTTGTAAAACTTGTTTAAGTTTATAAAAAGAAGAGATTTAAGGTTCGTGATAGTTTGTTCAATGATCAAAATGTGTAACGGTTCCTTTTTTATTATTTCGTTCTGCATTTTATTTATTTTTTTCCTTTTCCTGTTTTATTTTGGTAGTCTTAGTCTATTTTTTCCATATCATGTATCTCCTAACACTTTGCTTTTTGGTCATATTTGCTTTAATAATGTTTTCCTACCTCTATTTTTCTACCTGCTAACCCCTGCTCTTTACTTCTCTTTTATTCCCATACCAGGTATATGCTGGTTATTGCTCTCTGATGGCAGCTTGACTTTCAGTTAATCAGATTTACCTGTTGTTTTGTTTGTACTGGTACAGTAATCACTATCCATATATATTTTTGCTGTCTTAATGTAGTGTTATTCAAATCCTGCTTTTTTCTGCCATTTTATGGTGGGTCTATGCATTTTTAGGCCACATGTTTTTCTTTTACTTTAAATTAAACTAATTTGATTATTTTATTAATTTCTATTTAATTTTTTTTGTCTTACTACACTTCAACTGTGTAATTTTTAACCAGGGTACCATACCATAAGAATGTTATACTCTGTCAGAGAGCATCACTCTGGTAACACATGCGGCACAAATATTTATCAGACCCAAGAAATTTGTAAAATAAGTTTAAGGCTTAAAAACTTTAAGGTTTTTGCATTATTGTGTCATAGTGGAACAGAGACAACATTTAACAGCACTTTTCTCGTCTTTCTAAGCCTTTCACAGTACTTTGCACTGATATACAGACAGGCCCTCTGAAGAAAAGGTCCTTGCAGCACATCGACATGTGGAAGAACGAACCTGGCCCACATCTGTTTGATTGCAAGGATACAGACTTTTTTTCAAAGTCTTAAAGTGAATTTGATTAATAATCCTTGGAGGTTTATGAAGGAGCCATGCATTTTTTTTAGTTTTTTTTTTTTTTTTTTTTTCTCGCTTGTTTGTTTGTTTTCCTGCAGAGTTGCATGCCTTTTCACTCATTTCCACTTGGAAGCTAATTGTAAACAAAAAAGGGCTGGAAGACCTTCATTGGAGGAAATCCATAAATCCAGGGCCAAACCCAGCAACAATTTTAAGCTGCATCTTAAGTGGAGAGGGTGCTGTGTTTCAAGCCAAGCTGAGAGTACGTACCCTATAAAAAGCCTGACAACCGAAGACTTTGCCCCCCTTTTGGAAAGGATCTAGGCATCCACAAGTCAATTTGAGAGCAGTTTTCTATTGGACCAACAGATACAACTGAGTTATAAAGTAAGGATTTCATATGGAATAGCAATTTTTCAAATCATCGTCTGGATTTTTGAAGCTTGAATGTTGAATAGGGGCACAATTCAAACGTTCTTAGATGAAACACCACAAATCATTTAACCAATTTATATAGACTTGTGGTTCAGCTTTACTTAGTAAGTAACAAAGTCCAGAAAATATTAATGTCATAATAACTCCTATGGTTGAATTCTGCCCAGATTTTTAATTCACTTTTATCTCCACCCCTTAGTAACATTTGCTGGAATCACAAAATTCTAAGTATTTTATTGGTACTTTAATGTGATAGACAAACACAAAGCATCCCAAAATTGTGAAGACTGAAGAAAAAGATAATAGTTATTTTTTTCATTCCTTTTTAAATAGATTCAACCTATATTTCTATGTATTTCCTAATTATTTAATCTCTTTTACTTCCTTAATAAAAATCCATTGTGCTCATAGAGTTTTCTAATAAACCTGAAAAACATTATTTTAAACAATCTTCAACCTAGCACCTAATTTTGAAAGAAAGAATATGGAAAAACTGAAACACCTTTAAAACATTGCAGCCCATTGAAGATGTATGGAGAGGAGTACTGAGACAAGCAAAGAAACTGCACAACTCAACTGCTCAGGAAAAAAAAACTAAAAAAACATAGAGTTTTGTTCTACATGCAAAATAGTACATGTGTTGAAAAACTAAAACTGAACACATCTTCTCATAGGTGAACCATGGTAGTGGCAGCAGTATCCTGTGGGGATGTGTTTAATTCTTTTACTGAGGTACATTGGTTTGAACAAAAAGGTTTAATAGGGAATGTTTTAAAGAGACTTTAGACATAAACAACAAACTGTAAGGCATTACAGGATTTTCCCACGTCCTTTAAGCCAGGCAGAACGTCAGCATTAAAATACCTTCCTTGGTCTTACAGAATCAGACCAAACTGCTCCTTATCAGGCTGGGAAGCAGAGCGGCTCAAGGATGGGCTGTTTTGACAATACCCGTCTCTCTATACAGAGAATGCTGAAGGAGGGAACATGATGGCTCAGGCCTCAGCACATAATCTTTCTTCAGAAGAAATAACCGCCTGTACTTCCATTAATTAGGTGCTAGTACCTACAGTGACAGTGTTGTGGCAACCTGCAAATGCCTTCTTGCTGCTACTTTTTCACCTTGTAATTGAGAATAAGGGAAGAGTGACTGAAAGAAGAAGGGGATAAAAGTGATGTGCCGTAATACTTTGCTGTTTGGGATCATATTGCATGGTGAAAGGGTTTTTATAGCAATAAAGTGCTGCAGTTCAACACAGCCATTCTGTAGTTTCTCCGCAAAGTATTCCTAAGCAAGTGATTATGAATTCTTACAGGGGATACAGCAAACTTGGGAGAAAAGGTGCCCAGATAAGGAGAAACTACCCTAAAAATGCAAACCCTTTGTAAATATACAAGTATTATGACGTATGACTTGAACCTGGGGTAGAAGTTTACCTTGTACTAGAACAACTTGGCTAAAAATAAAAAAATAACTGTACAATAATTTACTACTTTGTTTTAATCTATCATATCCATCCATCCATCTTCTTCCGCTTATCCGGGGTTGAGGGTGTAGCAGGTTCAGTAGTTAGGCCCAGACGTCCCTCTCCCCAGCAACTTGGGCCAGCTCCTCCAGGGGAATCCCATGTCGCTCCCAGGGCAGCTGAGAAACATAGCCCCTCCAGGGTCTCCCCTGGGCTTCTTCCCGGTGGGACATGCCTGGAACACCTCACCAGGGAGACGTCCAGGAGGCATCCTAATCAGATGCCCGAGCCACCTCCGGATGACTGAGCTCCTCACCCTATCTCTAAGGGAGAGCCCAGACACACTACGGAGATTACTAATTTTGGCCGCTTGTATCCAGGATCTCGTTCTTCTAATCTATCATATGAAAATCCTATAAATCTCTTGTGGAATATTTTCAAGAATTCCCCTACAAACAAAGCAGTGGAGCAAAGCTGAGAACCAAATAATCAACCCTGTTTCAGATTTGGATTTAAAGTCATTCTACCAAATAATGTCACAATAATGTCACAATAATTTCTCAAAGTTATTAAACAAGTCTGTGCAAAAAAGTATCCATTTTAATAAAGTATGTTTTTATTTACATATGTGACATATAATTATACTTTCTAGCTTATGTTGTTTGCTCTCCTATCATGTTTTCATTTATCTTTAGCTATAAGCTTTATGTTATCTTTAAAATTAGAAGGCTGTCACTGTACTACTGAGCTCTGATAGCAAATTCTCTTTCAGTTTTAACTTAGACTTTTTCTGGGTCACTTCAGAATAATCTGAACTAATTCTACAAAATGTAGGAAAATTAAAAGTTTATTTCATACCTAATTCTGAAATTGATTTTGAGCTTTGTATACGTATATTTCATCAATATTCCACACAAACGAAGGATTATGTTAAAATCACTTGACTGCATTTACATTTCAGAGTTGAGCCTGATTATGCATAGTATTTGTATTTTGCACACTAAATGATCAGATATTAGTTTTTTACACTATATAGCTACGAACATTAAAAGTGCATTCCTAATTTTCAGCAGACTCTACAACAAAAACAATGTTAATTTATTTTATTTTTTTTTACTTTTATTCACTTTTATTTACTTTACTAGAGAATTTAATGTTGTATTAAATGTAGTGAATTCATAAATGTATGAATAGTTGAAAATAAAAAGAAACAAGTTGAAACTTAAGCCTCTGCTCACTAAGTTAAAATTCCTCCTGCACTTCTGTGTAAACGCAAACTAACCAAACCATTGTGACCTTAGGAATCAGTCCTTTAAAGCAAATCTATATTTTTACTATGACACCAGGAAAATCAATATTTCTGATTTGTAGGATGGAAGGTTTTTATTAAAAGATGACAGTGGCATCCGCTTTGAAAATGGCCTTAACTGAGCTTTGAATATGTTTTAACGCTGTGTGATAAAACATCAGCGGTTGAGCTCCGTGTCCATGGAAACTGTGGGAAAGATGGCAGTGGTCAATTCAAACAGAAACACACTGAGAGGAAATCTTTGAGACATGAACCCTGTGTCTGTTTGTGTCTTTTTTCTGTCTTCCTTGGATGGACACCATGTTTCATCTGTCAAGATGTTGTTGTTATGCAGGAATATGGGCTGACATTTGTTTAAGACATCAGAGGACAGGTGATTTTTCACAGTTGTTTTGGGTTTTTTTCCTCTCTTGGTTTGAAACAAAGTGTAGTTGTTTTTTTGTCAGAGCATGGCATTTCTTACACAGCATTTTATACAATATAATAAATCAAACAAGCTTGTTCCCACTTCAAATGCATTCTTTATTCCTAACTTTTGAATAGTTTTGTTTATATAGGAACTTCTCTGTTAGACTCCAGTGCTCTTTGCTTTCAATTAGTTTTCAATCAAAGCGAAAGCCAAATTGATGAAAAATTATGCTTTATCTTTGTCCAAATTAGCGCTAAATCATAGCAGAATATTTTTTCATTGTGCTGTGGGAGCAAAAGGAATACACTGGCAAATTTACCTAATTCACTAGAATAGAATAGAATAGAATAGAATAGAGAAACTATTAGTATATGAATGTACAATACGATTGAATATCTGCTTGTTGACTAGCAAAATTAATAAGACTGGCAAAATCACCTTATGTAAATGTGTTAATGTGTTGCCATATAGCTTTTATCGGACTGCTATTGGAATGATTATGACCACCATGCAACATATTCAAATCTATATAATATCTATATATCTATATATACATTGATATGTTGCACAGTGATTAATAATAAGCTGCATGAGGCTAGTGAGCGCTTAGGGCAGTTCAGAGTAAAGCGATTTATCATTTTGATCTCATGCTGCCTCATACAGTATGTCCTTCAAATCACTCACAAGGTTTAGGCCTGCACAGAAAATATTGAAATTGTCAATCAATTCAGCTGGGAGTGACTCCATCTGCATGCAACAAAGCAGTGGGATTTGAGAACTTAAAGAGAGCATGATTGTGATTAAAGAAGAGTGTACTGGTAAGCTGAAGTAACAAAATAGATAAACCTAAGCCGATCTAGGGCTTTATTAATGTATCATGGGCAACTAAGCATGCCACACAACTCTGATAGTACCTTTTTTTTTTTACAAAGAGGAGCAAAGCTTGCATTCACTTTTGAACTGGAAAAGGGAAAGGACATCTGCTAGTTTAAGTGCTTCGGGGAGAAGGTCCGCCCAGACACAGATGTAAGCACATTAGAATTCTGCTGCTGTTCTGAAATGCTTGGCTCAACTCTGATAGGCAAGCTAATGCAGAGCAATGACCGTGGATGCATTCAACTTAGCTGAACAGTGACTCAACAGCAGGGACACAAAAAAAATCCTTGAGAAGAAAATAAAGGGAAAGACATCTAGTTCCAGTATAAGAATTGCTTAAAATAGTGAGGTGTCAATAAATGGGTGATTTCAGACATCAAAAGTGTATCCAAACTAATCAAAGGGAGGCATGAATAAAGGAAAAAACAGTTATTAAATCGATAAAGTCCTTGAAGCATCTGAGGGCCTTAAAGAAACTTTCCATACCATGTAAAGAAACACACAGGGTAGAAATCTCAGCCTCTGTCTAAAACAATTTTTGCTCCTACAGCGCATGTCCAAAACAGATAAAACAGCATAATGCTGTATATAACAAACAGATGTGTGGTGCAGGGCCTCTCCAACAAATGTATGGGAAAAGAACAGAAAAGGTTTTGCTTCTCCTGGTTTATATCATCAGCTTATACTTCCATTAACGCCAGTAATAAATGCTTTATGCTGCTGTTTTCTGATGTAAGGGGAGGGGGATCCTACAAAACAGAGACAAGTTATTTTCCTGAATTTATTTATTACATTCTTAGCTGTATCGTTCATCAGTGGGCATGACTGGGCATCATGGAGCCTGGTTTAAAAAAAACTGGCAGACCATCAGAGCATGCAATCTGCATGATGGATGCATAACCTTGTTTATTCAGAGCATTCCTTTTATTCTTTACTTTTTTGCAGCAAAGCATTCTCTATAATTAGAGCTGGGTAAAGATGTGAGTCAACTTTGTCTTTTTTTTACTACTATTGCTTATAATAATGAAACAGTTTGAGGATATCCTTTCAAAAGTGTGTGGGGGGTGCTTTTTTACTTGACATAAACAGGGGTTTTTTGCAATAAAGAGTAAAAACAGATGAGACACAAATCATCAAAAATATTCATAGAGGAGATTAAAATGTTACAGAGAAAGTTTATGCAGAATACTTTGTCTGATAAAAATAAGGCTGTAATTTAAGCAACATTATTTGTATATGGACTGAAAACTGTAAAATATTTTCACTAATGTTAAACAGATTAAAAATTTTAAATAATGCATATATTTTTATTTGTACAGCCCCCTAACTCTTAACTCCAACCAATAAAATCCAGTGTAAAACATACCTTTAGAATTCACCTAGTTAGTTTAACAGTCACATTTTTTGTTTGTGATCTGAATTTATGTATAGATATTTCTGTTCTGTGAAGGTTTAGATGTTGGTAGCAATATAAAACATCCATGATTACTCTGGAGAGGCTAGAGAAACAAATGTTTGTCTCATTCTCAACCAATCTGGCCTTGAGTGGGAACATGTTTGGTAAAAGTTTGACACAAGCCATGTGGGACTCTGAGAACAAACAGAAGAAGGTTCTCTGGTGAGATCAAAGCAGAATTGAGCTTGTTTAGATGACACACAGAAGACGACATAAAGGAGAAGCAACAATGAACACGAATCTGGAATTGGGGTAGAATGAGGCCACCTTTGAAAGCAGTGTTGAGACGTCCATTTGCAGATGGCAGCAGGCCATGTTGGGGCAGACAGCTAAAATGTAGAAGAAAGTCCTCAGGTCAGATAGGGCAAGATGCAAAACCTAAAATTTGTCATACTGTGAACATCTAGTCGCATAAGTTACATTTGTAAATTACTATTTAAGCATTTTTTTTCAGCCACTTGACAGTTAAGCATTTATGTTAATCTGTTTCAAACAAACACAGCTTGAAAAAAGACATGAAAAAAAATCCAACCCATCCAATTTTTTATAAAGTCATTCAATGAGAATTCCTTTCTGTTCCTGACTTTTGTTATTTTCACCTCCTTGTTATTTGTGCTTTTTTTTATTTTTCAAATCTTTTTTTTTTTTTTTTGCTTGAAAGAGTTATTTTCCATAACAAGCATCATTGGCTCCCTTTTATTTGGTTTGATTCTAATATAATAAAACCCGTTTTGCATTGGTTTTCAAAATGAAAATCTCTTTGAAAACCCAGTAAGACTGTTGCCAGATTTTTTTTTTGTTATAACCAAACTACGCAGATAAATTCCTGAAGATACTTTTAGTTAAGATGAAAATCAGTGTATTCTTGACCTGAGTAACCCTATTTTAAAAAAATATTAATGTTACTTTTGAAAAATGTAAAATCTCTGCTTTGCTGCTATAGGCTAATAATTATCTGCTATTTCTTCAGGTCATTTATCCTAATTTGTCTAATTTGACTAATGAGCTCAACATGAGCTGGTTGATTGAAAGAACTTCCAATGTCTGAACAAACTATAAATTCCCATGGCTGCATGTTGTATTTTCATCATATAAAGTTGAAAATTCAGCACAGAAGCAATAAAAAATGTCAGAAAAGCCAGATGCTGGAATAAATGTGCATTTGAGACAAGTTCTCTTGAGTTTTCTTCTGGAAGCAATCTTCCATTTTGCTGTCAGACACTAATATTGTGATACAACGCAGACCTGTAACCTTTTCTAATAATTCAGAGAAGATTAAAGTTTGTTGGAGGTATGCACTGGTATTGAATTTGTATAAACCAGACAGACAAATTGTCCAACAAATAAAATATGCAAATATTAATCAGTCACTTATTTCTACCCAGATGGTAATGATTTAGATAAGAATGAAGACCTCCTTGGTATGTATAATTGTATTAAAGACAATTCAAATATCTAATTTTGTTGTAGCAAAGTCCAAATCTTATGGTTATTCTTATGAACTTCTGACTGACTTTTTTCTGCTAGTTGTAAAGATTTTCCAGTAAAAACTTGGGAAATTTAGTCGCTTCCAGAGAGTGAAAACATCTGGCTTGTTTTCTTTATTTTGAGAATGAAGCATTTAGGATCTTTCTAAAGTTGTTTGTAGGAACTATCTGCCCTCTGCTGGACGTAGTAAAGATTCAAATACCATTCTGTTAATGTAGAAGCAGAAATGCAACCTCTTACATTCAAACACTTTTCTAAAATAGGCCCTAAATGTTTTACATGACCACTGTGCTTGTTATTTCAGTATATAGTTACCACCGTCGAGTTTTGTATTGTTTAATGGCTTATTATTATTATAGTATTTGAATTGTGGTTTGACTATACAAGTTAGCTAAGTTATATGTACATATTATTACTTATTGTACCTCATCAAAGTTATTTTTTATTGTTATTGTTTATTTATTATTGATGTTATACTTGATGAAATGTCTTTTTGTTTACAGGTGTGTATACAAAATGACAAAATAAAATCTGTCTGTCTGTTATTTTCAAATTTAATATGTTAAAAATTCTACATTTAGTCTCAATTATATCCAATGGGTATCTTAGACTTAGAGACTTGGAGGCAGATTTTATTTTGTCATTTTGTACACACAAGTGTGAACAAAAAGAAATGTTGTTAAGAACAGCTCTCTAGACTATTTCGTTTTTTAAAGTGCAGCCGTGTTACGGCAAGAAGCAGTGATAAAAAAAAAAACCATTGTGATGAAAAACAGCAATGTAAACATATGACTGTATACTGTATAATAGTGACATTCTTTTTTTTTGTTTTTGTTTTTTATCTGCATGCTTAAGTTGATATTTTAAGTTTACCTAAAAGATTTAAAAGCTTTTTTCGTCATGCATGTTATCAACAATCAAATCCTATCCAATTTTATTTGTTAGGCATTTAAAAACAACCACAGCTGACCAAAGTGCTGTACAGATAAAAAAAAAAAAAAACTAAAACATGGGTAAAAAAAAAAAAAAAACATTCACTTAATCAAATCAATAAAATTAAAAAGATAAAAGGAATAAAAGATATATTTTTTAAAAAGATAACAAAATAAAGACCACTGTCTTGCTAGGTGTTAAAAGCCAAAGAGAGATTGTGGCTTTTGACAAGAGATTAAAAAACTAATATGAACAGTGTACTGAAACCACTTCTAACCACCACTATATGGTTGGATGGTTAAGAGTCTACTAAATCATTTTACGTGTTGGGTTTTGATTCTGGTTTGGGTCTAGACCGTTGATGAATCTTCCTCTACCAGTGGAGCCATCCTTTTGGTTTATTTAGATTTATGCTTTATGTATTGCTTAACTGAGGCCACTGTTACTTCTGAAAACAAAAAAAAAGCTTATAATCATGATACAACCAAAACCCTTGTCTCTTTGTTACTGGTTTTTGTTTGTTTGACATTTTTGTGCCCTGCTTATCTTTTCAAATGATCGGAAAAAAAATGTAAGACTAGGACAAATTTTCCGCTGCATTCCTGGGACACTACAAATTATTGTTCTATTTTCAGCCAGGATTGGGGCTAAGATTGGGCTGTTCCATTCAACCTCTGTAGGAGAGTACTTGCCATCATTGCCTTTATTACACAGCCTGCACTTGATAGTTATTCCTGCAACACTCTTGTTCCAAGAGCCACTGAAGGCCTCATGGTGGACCCTTTTCAACAACTGTGAAGGGATGTTCTTAATAACATCTGCTGCATGAAATGTTCTGTATTTGATGGATGTTTTTACAAGTTTTCCGGGTTTATTTATTCCCTTGGAATTTCTTTCATACTCTTCATCCAACTGGTAACTTTTTACAGAGTGATTATTTATTTGCTCTGGAATCTCTGTTGGAGTAATGATTCCACTGTGAAGTCACTGCCAAGTGTCTATCCTGACAATGCTTTGTTTATCTTTTATAAGCCTAAATAGGACTGGCATAAATAAATGTGGCGCCATCTGCTGGCAGTAACAGAATGCCAGATGGTGGCAACACACAGCCACATAATAGAGCCAACTATCCTTCAATGCCTCAAGGAAAAGCAACAGCTGGGTGTGTTGAAAGACCAACCAATAATGATCAAACTGATCTACAGCAACTCTAGGTTTCAGCGATTCTTGGCCAGAGTCTCTTATCAGAACATCAAGGGAAAAGAAAAATTCCTGCAAAAGGAATCCATCAGATATTTAATTTAAATCCATAAAATGGTCATAGGCTGAAATCTTTTCATTAAAATGAACACAGATTAAACAAATGAAAAGGCTTTGACGATGAGCGATTAATTGAATCTGATCTTGAGTCTTCTGGTATTTGGCAACTGTAACCGAAAATCAATTAATATTTACTGACAAGCTGGTCAAAAACGACATATTTCAAAATAATACACCAGCTGCACATCAGTCTTACAAGAATAACTTTATGCAACTAGAGTGACCCAATGGCGTACAATTTTAAAAGAAATGTGATATAATGTGATTTTTCCTGTTTAATGTCAGACTGTCTCAGTCACAGATGTATTACACAGGTTGTTAAAACAATAAAGGACTATCTTTGTATTCTTAAATTAATGCGAAAGCATTCTCAAAAATAAGAATGATCTCTTTAGCATACATCCAAAGGGGATTTGAAATGGCTAAAAAAGGCAACTCTGTCCTTTAAAGCCTGATATGCATCAGAGAACCAGCCACTTCAAAATGAGCTCTATCGTTTTTTTCCCATAAAGTTTTATTTTCCTTTCTATCCAGATATAAAATATAACACGTATACAAATAAAAACAATATTGAAATGTAAATGTATTTATTGAAACAAAGAACTTCGGTTAAAGCGACCAGCTTTATGTGGGTAGTAATTACCCTCCAAATGTAATAACTGGTAACGGGACTTTTGGCAGCCACAGCTGTCATTATGGGGTTTGTAAAACTGACAATCAGCTTTAAACATCCCTCTTAAACATCTCCATGGAGGGACTTTATCACACCAGTCTTTACATGAGTATCTTTTCTTTGTCACAACGAGGGGTTTTTCAAAAGCCTGTCTAAGGTCATGGCACATCCCATATTTATTTTCTTCAGGATTCTTGATAGATATTGGAATTATATCAAGTCATGCAAAAAACACAGCAGTTTACTAATGACATGATAAATTAGAGTTGAATCTGAAATTATGGGTTTCTTTGATACACATCTTTTAAAAGAAGTTACCAGCTATCTTCTTCCCGATATCTTTTATTGTGGATCTGTTTTTGGTGGATGTAATGTTGGACCTTGTGTCCTCTTCAGTCAGTAATCCCCAGGTAGAGTCATTGATCTGGACCTAGACAGTCTACAAGCCCTGGAAAGGTCCATATTCTTTAGATCTTTCTCTGAATATGATTAATAACTCTGTCTGCGAAAGAGTTCCTGAGCCTTGGAAAATCATCTCAACCATTTTCATGATTAATAAGTGTAAATGATTTTTTTTATCTTCTCTTTATTTATCCTTGGATTATTTTGGATCTATATCCCTTCTTTATATCATCAAGGAAGTTCTGTTTCGCTGATTCTTGATTCAAAAGATGATCAGACCTTGTATGGTATGGCGGATGAATAATAAAATGGAAAATAAAATAATAAAAGTTTGATTGCAGTTAATATAAGGGAAAGGATTGTCATTTCTATTGTGCCCGGTTGATTCAGAAAGCTGTCATGATTGGTTTAAAGCTAAACCCACATGCAGAACACAAACGGAGGCTGAATAAAAGTTTAACAGAGTTTATTGAAAGAGGTTTTCACACAAAGACGTGAACTGGTTCAGGTACTGGTCCGGGTTGGGTTGACTGATGTCTGCAGAGACGGACATTTGATTAGCCAGGCAGTCAGATGATTAATTGAGTCTTTAGATTATTCAGAGTCTACCTTGAAGAAGTCCAGGCTTTACTTGTGAGAGAGGGAACCGTTGGGTCCAGAGACTGTTGGTTCAGCAGAGTGCACAGCAGCAGCGTCTAGCTTCTGACTTTGAATGGCAGACCTTGATCAGAGTTTCCAGCTCTTCTCTGAGAGCAGCAGGAGAAATCCAGATTGGAATCTTCAGGTTTGGCTCACCAGGGCTGGCAGGCAGGTTAAGCTCATCCAGAGCTTCAGACTTGAGACAGGTTTCCTGTGAGCAAAGACAGAGGCAGATTAGAATCAGGTTTCTCTCTTGAGATAACAAAGATTCTTTCAGGTAACAGAGGCTCAGGTTCGCTAACCAAACTAGGTCAACACTGCGGCGTTGAAGGAAGGTCTGGCAGCTGCTTATGTAGGGAAGGTCTCCTGATGAGCAGACGAGCTCCAGGTGTGCTGGAGGGCTCCAGCCCAGGAGACCCACGGCGCGCTCTGCTGGAGAAAGATGGTACATCCCCAGATCCCAACAGTACCCCCCCTCTCAACGACCGCCTCTTGGCGGTCCCGAGGATGTATACGGGAAGGAACTCTCATACTCCTCGATCAGGGATGGATTGAGGATGTATGAGCCAGGAACCGAGGTGCGGTCCTCCGGACCGTAGCCCTCCCAGTCGACGAGGTACTGCCAACCGCGACCTCGCCGACGGGAGTCCACGATCCGGCGAACTCTGAAGGCCGGATGACCATCGACGTCCAGGGCGGGTGGAGGGGAGTCGGATGGTGGGCACAGGGAGCTTGTAACGACAGGTTTTATCTGAGAGACATGAAAAGTAGGATGGATTCGTAGAGACGGTGGCAGGTGCAGGCGGACAGCAGAGGGGTTAATTATCTGATCTATCTTATAAGGACCGATGAACTGGGGTGACAGCTTCTTGGACATGGCCTTGAGAGGAATGTCACGTGTTGACAACCAAACTTCTTGGCCTATGGTATATTCAGGGGCAGGACGTCTCTTGGAATCAGCGAATTGTTTGGTTGAAGCAGATGAGCGGGTGAGAGTTGTGATGGTGTCCTTCCAGATACGCTGACATCGGCGGATGTGGTGATGGACTGATCTGACCGTTATCTCTCTCTCATCTGCAGGGAAGAGTGGAGGCTGATAACCAATGGAGACTTGGAACGGGGATAAACCAGTAGAAGCAGATTTCAATGAATTATGGGCGTACTCGATCCATGTCAGAAACCTACTCCAGTCAGTAGGATTGTTGGATGTTAGGAAGCGGAGAGTGGACTCGAGTTGTTGATTCATCCTCTCCGTCTGCCCATTAGACTGAGGATGATAACCAGAGGTGAGAGAGGACTTGCAGTTTAACGCTGAACAGAAAGCTTTCCAGACCTGTGAGATGAACTGGGGACCACGATCAGAGAGGATTTCTTGAGGAATTCCATGGAGGCGGAAAACATGCTTCACGAGAAGCTGGGCCGTCTGGAATGCAGTGGGAAGTTTCCTGAGGGGAATTAAATGACAGGCCTTGGAAAAATGGTCGCGAATGGTTAGAATGGTGGACATACCTCTAGAAATCGGGAGACCGGTGACAAAATCTACAGAAAGGTGGTACATCCCCAGATCCCAACAAAAGCTTTTTTAATTATTATTAACTGAAATCATTATTTAGTAAGTCTAGGTATCTTGTACTGAAAAAAAATTGTTTGATGATTATGACCAATTAAGAGAGTAAGTTTACCAAAGAGTTTATTTGAGTCTCATCATATAATTTTAAGTATATGAATATAAGAAAAAGAATCCTACCAATTCCTGATTTTGAAAATATAAGCATTTACAAAAAACAGGTTAGTATTAGTCCTAAGAAGTGATTAAAAGGCAAAAATTAGTGTAATTTTTTAGTGTAATTCAAGATATCTGTAATTGTACAGTATGCAAAGCACTCAGTTTAGGCAAAGCCCCATCTGGGAAATAATATATTTAACTTTGAAGTTTTGGACAACCAAAACAATTAAATGTACATTTAATCTCAACATCTTTTTATAAGCAAACAGTAGATTGATGCAGCTGGTTGCACTGTTACCTTATGGCAAGAAGATCCTGGTTTGAATCCTTGTATGACCTCTTTCAGCATCTCTTCAGGTAGTCCAGCTTTTTTCACAGCCCCAAAAACTAAATAAATATTAGTATAACTAGTTCCTCATGGATTTAGAATTTGATGACCTGGTACAGTATATTTAGCCCAATAATTTAAAGCGCAATAAGGAATAAACAGTGGATGTGTTTATTTGGAGACTCTTTAGCAGTTCTTTTATGTTAATGAAATAATCTAGCAGCAGAGGGCAGTGTTGTCTCGTTAATCATCTGACCAAAGATGTGCTTCACATATTTACTAGTGGAAAAGAATACTGGAATACCAATCATGCTTTTAGTTTGGTTTTTGTGTACATCAATGTAACCAATACAAGCAGAAAACATGAGACCTTGTTTTCCATTATTTAAAATTTTAATTTTAGTTGTGTATATGTGGACAGAACACGCAGAGCTGAGTTCTCGCAGCATCACTTACATTCTATCACTCTTAATCTCTCACACTCACTCACACCAACACATCACACTTACTTGTGCTCATATTGTCTGTTTTTAAATCATATCTGCATGTATAAGTTAAAAATAATTTACATTAAAATATTTTTATTCTTATTTTCATGGGCACTTAAAAGAGATAAAAACCCAAACTGGGTTCTTTAATTTTATTGTTCTCTTTTTCTTGTTTGAAGACAGTTCGTTCAGAGCTTTGAGTTATTCTCCCACAGGAAGGAGTCATTCCGCAGCACTTTGGCCAGTTTCTCATTAAATGGTTTGTAGAAGTCCCGCAGAATCTCTTTAGTGACAGGCAGCATGGGTCCCAGGTTTTTGTCTGCTGGTCTCCTTGTGTTTGATGCTGGGCTCCTTGTGATTTGTGATTCAATTTCCTTTGTCAACGGCCCTGTAAAAAAACACAAATAATTATTACTGAACTTATAGCTGCCCCAGAAATAAAGGAATGGCAAAAAGGACTCCTCGTCCTTTGAGAAGCATAACACTGCTAAAGGTTTTTCTTATTTTGTAAGATAACAACTACCGTACACATGCTGTATCTGATTTAGAAGTTACATTATGAACCAACACAGGATAGTCCAATTATGATTATGTTTTCTTAGAAAAAAAAAAGGACAAGTAAAAATCAGAAGAGTGGCTTGATTCTTTATTTAAAGGTATAGTACAGGATGTTCTTTTTCCAGGTGGATCATCAAAATAAGTGGTCCTCCTAGTCGTCAATCATTCAGGTGATGTTTAGGTAAGCCTGTCCTATGTGCTCGTCTCCCTGTTCACTTACAGGTGGTGAGTCTGACATAGTGGAAAAAATTGCAAATCTTATTCTTAAACCGAGCGTGCATGAGGAGAAATGGGCTGAACACGTTTAATCGGGCGTTCCCTCTCGAGAGCGGGTACAGGATTCTGCATGTAAATTTTTTTTTTTAAGTGGAGAGGGCGGTCTTTTTTAAAAATTTGTGAAAATCCTTCACTAAACCTTGAATAAAACTAAGTTTCATTTAAATTTCAGCTACCAATCTTTGATAGTTTGTCTCAATCAGATTTAGGCATCCATGCTGACTTTTCTTTCAGCATCCCTTAAGCTCACTGCTTTGACCTTTAGACCTTCATGAATCATTGAACCTACTTACCGAGGTTAAGAAAATCAAACACTTTGTGCATTGTGTATTTCCTGTTCGAGGCGTGGTCTTCCAGTCTCAGGACCAGGATCTGATCTCTACTGAAGACAGTCAGCCAGTCAGTTACATACACAATGTAAAGGCCAACTTGCAATCTCACCTATTGAGGAGAAAAAACAAACAAGAAGAACAAAATGACACCATGCGTGCAACTATTTCATTAAAAGGGATAAACAGATGTATCTCAAAAAGCTTTTGCATTTAAGGCCTGATCTTACAAATGCAAACCTGCTTGTAGACATGGAGAGGATCTTGAAAGAAAATGCAAAGTGATTTGCATTTGCAAATCAGCAGACTGTGTGCAAACATTTTTTTTTTTTTTTGCATTTGCGTCTTCATGGATATGCAGATGCTATTCTAATGACCAAACTGCAAATTCATGGAGAATTGCAAATGTTTATTTCTAACAGTTTCTGATTTTCGAAATCAGAAACTAAACTTCTGTCGTGGTTCTTGTGTAGTTTTTAGTACTTCTGAAAGTCACATTTAAACTGACAGACTGACTATCTATATCGTATCTATAACCACAAAGGAGAGATTAGTACAATGATTGACGTAGGAGAGAGATTCTGTGGTCATCTATACGTCAGCCGACAGGGGCAATGGCCAAGGAGTTTTTTTTTTTTTTTTTTATCATCTTTAAAAAGTATTTGTTAGAAATACTGTTTTATTCTAAAGTTTAATAAAATATTTGCGTATCATTATTTTCAACTGATTATTCACTGCAGTATTGGTTAAGTACCCCAATCTGCCATTCCTTCAAAATCATTATGCTGCTGATGTATCTTTACTAAAGTTTATGAAGCTTTTATACATAAAGTATATATATTCTGCAGACCGACAGGAAAAAAAAAGAAATTTCCCCCTCCATTTGGGTCACGCAGCAGCTCCATCATTATCATAGAAACTGTACAGCAGCTGTCACCTGAGGAACGTGCCTCAAGCCAAAGGAACTGCTTAATGCTGGATTACTTTTACCTGTGGAAAGTCTGCTCTCTTTATAGGCAGTCACAGCCTGCAAGTGTTCTGATGGCGCAACAAACTCAGCAGTTTCCATCATAGTGTTTCAAGCTTACGGGGCGACAGTGGCATTGGATGTAGGAGTTTGCCCTGAAATTGAAGGATTGACAGTTCAAGCCCCGACTCCGACTTTCATTGTCGTTATGTCCTTGGGCAAGACACCAGTTTACGGCAGCCCCGCTTCTGTCAGTGAGCCCCAGGGCAGCTGTTGCTACAATGTAGCTCGCCACCATCAGTGTATGGGTGAATGAATGTAGTGTAAAGTGCTTTGGTCAAGTCATGTTGTTTTCTAGAGTTACATCATTTTTGTATTTTTAGTTTTGCTGCCCCCTAGTGTCCTTTCTTTTCCACTTAGCTCCTTCCAGTTAATTCTGTCTACACCTGCTCCCTATCAACCAATCATTCCTCTCTTGTTCTGCCTCCCATATGTACACCTCCTGTTCAGTTACTCATTGCTGGATCCTTGAGATTATTTTGGTTTATTCTGCCCTCTTGTCTGCTAGTGTTTTGGTTCTTGAGTTTCCTAGTCCTTAATTTCTGGACTTAGATTTTCATTAAATCTTGCAAGCAATCTTCTCTGCCTCCTTCTACTCTGCATTTGGGTCCACAACTACGTCCCTAAACCTTCAAACAAGGCTGGTTTTCAATCTTTGCCAAATGAAGTTATATTAAGAAAGGCCAAAAAGGTTTAAAAGGTTTGCAATGTTTTAAATTTGACTGACATAACTAATAGGCACCAAAAGGATGAGGCTGGTGCTGTGGTGGAGTTGAACAAATAGAGAAACCTACTGTATAGCCTCAACTGCTTGAGAAAGTTTTAGACCATTAAAATTTGTACCGATGCCCAGTCAAAGCTCTCGGCTGGGCTGGCCATTTAGGCATTTAAGGCCTGTCAGAATAAACAATAGTAGAGTAATATTATTAAAGAAAAAACATCTGGTGGCAGCATCCATTACAGATGGCAATTATCTTTTTCTCCCTCTGTTTTAATAAAGCATCATGTCAAGGTGCTGTCGAAAGGAGCTGGTGAAGATAAATCCAGATATTAAGAGCAGAATCTGCTATAATGTCAATCAGCAGAGAAACAACTTTTTTATGTTTTATTGTGTTTGATATTATTTTCATAAATATCTTAAACTTTATTTGTTCTCATCATTTTATTTTTTACTTTTGTTCGTAACACTTAGAGATAGGCTGCGCATATCAAGTAACTATAAATGCTATATTATGAACTTATAACTTTATTGAGCGGAATCAAAGTGGTTTATTTGTCTTTTTACAATTGCGCAGCAATCTTAGTAGATCATCTGCCTACTTATTATATGTACTTTTTAAAAAAACTTGCAAGTTCAATTTAATACCTATTTGAAATCTTTAAAGAGCAAGTAGTTTTTTTTTTACCTTTAGAGTTGTGATTCTTAAGAGATACATTGGCTGTCAAAAGTGCACATTGTAGTTTAATATCCTGCTTTTGTGAAGTAAAAGTAAGACTCCAATAAATAATTTAATGTTATTTCAGAAAGATCATAAAAATATTCAGTGCAAGTTAACTAAAGAATAAACCTCTTTCAGTTAAATTAAAAAACGACTGTAAGAACCTGACACATCTTTAAACTCATGAGGAACCTTTTGATTTCATAACTTTCTTTAGTGGAAGCTTGTAGGCATCTTAACATAGTAATTTATTACCCACTTTGCTTTGCAGAGTCCTCGTTTATCAGATTTTGAGACAATGCTTTTGTCTAGATGTCCATCTGCATTCAGTAAATTTTCATCTTTTCATCTTTCTGTTAGTTTTGTCACTAGCAGTCAGGATTGTTCATGTTTCCACACTGATTGAAAAAAGAATAAATAAACAAGGTTAACTTGTATAAAAAATAACCTAGGATGATGATGCTCTCTCCATCATGTCTCAGCTTCGATGTTCTGGTAATATTCTGTTTTTTTTTAGACCCCATTAAGAGCCCCGGCCCACTGATTAAGTTTGGTCGGTATCAAATTTTGCCTGTGTCTCAGTCATCCAGGTCACGCAAAGCACAAAACAGGCTTAAATCAGAGGCCAATGGACTTCATCTCATTTTCCAACAAAGTTTTGGGAGGTTTTAGTCAGATTGTTAGGACACGTTTTTATTGGAATAAAAGGCTTCTGTTTGCAGCCCGCCTCCTACTCAGCATGTGAGAGCCTGTGTGAATGCATGAATGGCTGAATGTAGTGTGAAGCGCTTTTGAGTCCCTGGACTTGATAAAGCGCTATTCAAGAACACTCCATTTACTTCAGACATGTGTTTCCATCTTAGTTTCTTTTTTTTTTATCAGCTTTGTTCATCCAATTTTTGTAATTTATGTTTCTCTCTTAGCTGTTTGGTGACCATCTTTCTTTAGCTTGCAATGATCATTAAACGTTTATTTCTGTTCTATAGTTACTATTAGCTTTCATTTAGGGCTGAAACAATAATTGGATTAATTGTGATTAATCAATTATTGAAATAATGATGATCACCGAATTTAGTAATTGATTAATCGTTAACTGGAGTATAGAGACTGTAAAACATGCATTTAGCTGACAGAGCAACCCACCTTGAGCAGTAATTATACCAAAATTGTAAAAAACAAGATAAAAAACATTTTCTGCCTGTCTATAAGCTTTGTGCAGAGCTCCTCAATTGGAAGAGTTTTAGTATCACCTGGTTTAATTTAATAAAAAAGCCTTCTTTTAGCAGCCTTGTGCTTTATGATTATTAATCAAAAAAATAATCAACAGTTTAACCAATTTTCAAAATAATCATTAATTGCACCCCTACTTTTATTATTAGATCATAATATTAGCTAGATTTTGCCCTATTACTTTACTCCTTTGTGATTAGTTTTCTAGTTTAGTTTTATGCTCTTTGGTAATTAAGAAGTAACTTAGGCTTCCATATTCAGTTTCTTCCCTTACCAACTTCCTTAGCTACTCCACATCATCTGCTGATCATCACTTTTTCCAGTTTTTATTTTTCTCCACACCCTCTCTTTGTATTAAAGTTCACAGTTTCCAGTTTTTCCTATCCAGATCGCCCCATTTATCTGTGCATGTCTGCAGTAATTCTCTCCCTTCTTCGTGCCTTTAACTCTACCCATGCTTCATGACCCAAAACAAACACAACAGCCTAACACTTGAACAGGTCATAAGCACCTTTAAGAACCACTTATAGAAATCTCAAAGTGCTTCTTCTACACTGACAAAAACTGACACAAAAGAAAGTTCTAGTAATAATCTTTTGGATTGATTTCAAGACGATTAGAACCACTCATATTGTCATAGGATGTGAGAATGGATGAATGGACCTTAGTTTAGCTTAATCTCAGCTTGCATTATAATCCAGTAATTTGACCAATTTCCTTCTCACATTAAAGGCTATTTCAGTTCTCTTACTGACATTCATCTTTTTGTCAAACTGACCCTACTGCAAGAACAGCTGTAGATCTTTTCAACATGCATTAATAAGTCTGATATCAGTGGATCGAGTTTGAGGACAGCTGCAGAGAGCGAGCATTGCCTCCACAGGGTCAGAAAGCGAGTTGGAGACAGCTGGAGAGCAGGACCTCTAAATACCAGACAGTTTTTGCAGGGAGCCAAAAGAGGAATGACCAGTCTCCTTCTTCTCCTTCTCCTCTACCCCGCTCTGCTTTAGGGATCCGTGGGGAAAGCTGGCAGGGATCCTAACACAAGGGCTCTGAACTGGCAGGCTCTAAGGTCCTGCTCATTGAGTTTAAAAGAAGTTCATAGCTTCTCTGAGCTAGGTTTTGTTATACCCAGAGAGGCAGTACGTTCTTCCATTAAGGTTTTAAACATGTGATAATGAAGTGTGGTTTCCCCTCCCTCTTTTTTATTTCAAGGCTTTTCTGTTTCTCCATTCCCACCAACTTATTAACTGGTGGCTAAATTTGGCTTTAAGGCAGGGATGCCTAACAAAAGGAGGAAGGAGGGACCACTTACAGGCATTGCGTTGTTGACAGTGGTGTTGTACACACAGGAGCGCATAGTGTACTCAGTAAGGCAACCTTCGAATAGCTGCAGGGACTCTGACACCTTCTCGTGGAAATCCTCTGCAGACTTATTGGCAATTCCAAAGTAAAGGTAGTCGGAGTAAAGCCTGGAAGAAAAAAGAGAGGCACTATCAACCTTTTTCTTTTTCAGGCCCTTAGAAGATCTCAGCTAAAGGCTGTTATGTTTTGACTGAATGCTTTTTTTTTAAGCATAAGGGGCAAGGCAAGGCAAGGGCAAGGCAAGGCAAATTTATTTGTATAGCACAATTCAGTACAAAGACAATGCAAAGTGCTTTACATGATTAAAATACAGGAAGATAAAACATTGAATCAAAGCAAGTAGGAAAAAATAAAAAACAAATAAAATAAAATAAAAAATGCAGAAACAAAAAAGAATATTAAAAACAGTTGGATTAAAGAAAACATGTTTTTGTTGAATTGTTTAACTGGAACAGTCGAAGGCAATCCTAAACAAATGTGTTTTTAGTCTTGATTTAAAGGAACTCAGGCTTTCCGCACTTTTACAGTTTTCTGGAAGTTTGTTCCATATAAGTGGAGCATAGGAACTAAATGCTGCTTCTCCATGTTTAGTTCTGGTTCTAGGTATGCAGAGCAGGCTGGAGCCAGAAGACCTGAGTGGTCTGGAGGGTTGATACACTGCTAGCAAGTCTGTGATGTATTTAGGTGCTAAGCCATTCAGAGATTTATAGACTAACAGAAGTATTTTAAAGTCTATTCTCTGAGATACAGGGAGCCAGTGTAAGGACTTTAGAACTGGGGTGATGTGCTCTACTTTCTTAGTCTTAGTGAGGACACGGGCAGCAGCGTTCTGGATCAGCTGCAGCTGTTTGATCCACTTTTTAGGCAGACCTGTGAAAACACCGTTGCAGTAATCAATTCGACTAAAAATAAACGCATGGATTAGTTTTTCCAGATCATGCTGAGACATTAGTCCTTTAATCCTGGAAATGTTCTTCAGGTGATAGAAAGCCGACCTTGTAATTGTCTTTAAATGCTTTTGGAGGTTCAAGTCTGAATCCAGCACTACACCTAGACTTCGGGCCTGATCAGTGGTTACTAGCTGAAGCGACTGAAGCTGTGTGCTAACTTTAGATCTCTCCTCTATTGGTCCAAAGATTATTACTTCAGTTTTGTTTTTATTCAGTTGAAGAAAATTATGGCACATCCAGGCATTGATTTCTTCTAAGCATTTCCTCAGTGCTTGAATTGGTTCATAGTCACCTGGTGACATGGTGATGTAAAGCTGTGTGTCGTCTGCATAGTTATGGTAGCTGATGTTGTTGTTTTTTATTAACTGAGCAAGAGGGAGCATGTAGATATTGAATAGGAGGGGACCCAGAATGGACCCTTGGGGAACCCCACATGTGATTTTTGTCATCTCTGATGTAAAGTTGCCTACTGACACAAAAAAGTCCCTGTCCTTTAGGTATGATTTAAACCAGTTGAGAGCTGTACCAGAGAGGCCGACCCAGTTTTCCAGGCGCTCTAACAGGATGGAGTGATCGACAGTATCGAATGCTGCACTGAGGTCCAATAGTACCAGCACTGTGGTTCTTTCGCAGTCTGTATTTATACGGATGTCATTAAACACCTTGATAAGGGCGGTCTCTGTACTGTGGTGAGCACGGAAACCTGACTGGAACACGTCAAAGCGGCTGGTCATATCTAAGAAAGTGTTTAACTGTTGAAACACTGCTTTTTCAATAATCTTACTGATAAAGGGGAGGTTTGATATGGGCCTGTAGTTCTGGAGTAGTAGTTTGTCTAAACTGTTCTTTTTCAGCAGTGGTTTGATATTTGCTGTTTTTAGGGACTGCGGGAAAACACCTGACAGAAGGGACGTGTTTATTATCTGTGTCAAATCAGATGCTATGACAGGTAAAACTTTCTTAAAGAAAGCTGTGGGTAGAACATCAAGGCAGCAGGAGGAGAAACTTAGCTGCTGAATGATTTCCTCTAAGCTTTTATAGTTTATTTGGCTGAATTGGGACATTTGGCCAAGATCAATTCCAGTTGGAGACAACTTTGGTACTGAACTTGATATGGATGTATAAACTGATCCTCTGATCTTTAGGATTTTCTCAGTAAAGAAATTAGCAAATTCATTGCAGGCCCGGGTGGAGTGGAGTTCAGGAGCCACGGACACAGGAGGATTTGTTAGCTTGTCGACTGTGGCAAATAAAGCGCGAGTATTATTAATGTTCTTGTTAATGATTTCAGAGAAGAAAGATTCTCTTGCATTTTTCAGTTGTAAGCTATATCTGTAAAGTCTCTCTTTATAGATGTCATAGTGAACCTGGAGTTTCGTCTTTCTCCACCTGCGTTCAGCTTTACGACACTCCCTTTTTTCACTTCTAACTGCTGGAGCACTTCTCCAAGGAGATTTTTTCTTACCGGAAAAGACTTTCACTTTAATTGGAGCAATGCAGCTAATGATGTCTGAGACTTTAGACTGAAAGTTATCTACTAGCTCTTCTACTGAGTTGCACCCCAAGGTTGAAGTAGCAGAGTAAGCTTGAATAAAAGTTTCTGTGGCATTTTCCTTAAAGGTGCGTTTTCTTATGATGTCTCTTTGGCTAAATGAGTCACTGGAAATGATGCCCTCAAAGGTAACAGAAAAGTGATCGGATAGGGCAACATCAGTAACGCTGACTTTAGAAATCTTCAGACCTTTAGTGATGATCAAGTCTAAAATATGTCCCTGTTTGTGTGTTGGTTGTTTAACATGTTGAGTTAAACCAAAGTTTCTAAGTGTGTCACACAGTTCTTTTGCACTTCTGTCTTCAGGGTTGTCAACGTGAAAATTAAAGTCTCCCACAATAATTAAACAGTCATAATCAACGCATATCACAGACAGGAGGTCACTAAAATCATTAAAAAAGTTTGACGTGGACTTAGGAGGCCTGTAAACATTTAGAAACATAGTTCGTAGCGGGCTCTTTACCTGCAGAGCCAAATGTTCAAAAGAGTCAAATTTTCCCAAAAACACCTTTTTACACTTCAGTGAGTCATTAAACAATGTTGCCACTCCTCCACCTTTCCTTTGCTGTCTCCTCTCGCAAAGAAAATTGTAGTTTGGAGGAGACGACTCCAACAGAATATGTGCTTCATTAAGTCCATGTAACCACGTTTCTGTTAAAAACATAACATCAACATTATTGTCAATAATAAAGTCATTAATTAAAAGGGATTTTCCTGACAGAGATCTAATGTTTAATAAAGCCAGTTTATATGAATTAGTGGTTGATGTTGTCTCTGTAGCAGGCTGCATCTGACAGTTTATGACTCTTAAGTGTCTGTTCCTGTTTGTTCCCATTTTGTTTTTCTTATTTCTGCCACGTATCATCACAGATATTCCATAAGCTCCAGTGTAAGGCCCAAGCTGATGCTGGAAACTGTTATGTCTGATAAGCTTGTTGCCGGGGCCCGGTGTGTATCACGGAGAAGTTATCTGAAGGTCCTGACGTTCCGTGATATGTAGAGGAGGATCTGGGGCTCTGCTGCTTTTAGAAGATGCTGGTTTTTTCACATAGCTGCGGCTTTCGGAATGGCTATGTGGAGAGGATGTCAACTGTAGGCCAATCTTGAAAACTTTGTTCATGTTATGAGAAAATTCCAGAAAAGGAACATCTGGGCTTTGTGGGGGAGAGGGGGAATTGGGTGCAGTCTGGACTGGTGTCTGTGGGGATGGAGGTTTTTGGTAATTTAAAGGGGAGTCCTCTTTTTGTCCTGCTGAGATCTGGGATGAATCCTCCTGTAGTTCTGATGTAGGCTCTTTCTGTGTCATCTTTTTGGCCATCTTTATCTTGGCTTGTTCGGGCTTCACTGGGCTTATCGTTTGTTTAGGCACTGGTTGTACTTTGTTTTGGAACAAAGCTAATGGTGCATGGTTCACAGAATAGAAAATGTTTGATATCAGCCGTTTTGCTCCTGACCTATTTAAAGAGAAACCATCTCTGTTGAACAAATGTCTCCTCTCCCAAAAGATGTTAAAATTGTCTATGAACGTTACAGTTGTTTGTTTGCATGTTGCATCCAGCCATTTGTTTAACATCAGAACTCTGGAAAACATTTCATCTCCACAATTAATGGGCACGTGAGGGCCGCTGAGAAACACCTTGACATTAAGACCATCAACTAAATTCAGCAGACGAATGTAATCCTCTTTCAGTATTTCTGATTTTCTCAGGGCTGCGTCGCCCAAGGCTTCAGCTTGTATGATGAGTTTCTCCAAGGTCGGGCGTTTTTTCATGATCTCTGGAAGGATGTCTGATACATTAGACACCAGGCCATAGTTCAAAGGGGTATAAATCAACACCTCTGTGTTTTTCTTGTTACAGAAATGTTTAATCCCACGTATAGATCCACTGCATAATATCAGGGTCCTTGGCCCTGTGGCCTGTTTTTTCTCTGGTAGCTTAGAGTGAAGATTGTTGACATACTTTTGATTGTCTTTGTGATCCTTCTGGGTCTCATCTTGAAGTGGAGCAAATCTGTTTTGTAACGGAATTCCAATATTTCCAGCAGGTTTACTCCTATCATTTGTTGTGAGAACATCCCGTTTTTGTTTCACTTTTCTTGGGATATCTCTCTGTGGTCTCGGCCAGTTTTCTGTGTCTAGGTGGGTTCGTTGATCCTTTGGTCTAGCACCCAGAGTGGTCCAGGGATTTTCCTTTCCCTCTGGGAACTGTTTGTTTGCTGAGTTGCTGGGCTGGTGGTCCCCATTCGGAATCACAGGCAGCGTTGTTTCATTACCATACGCGGCGTTTACATCATAGTTTACTTCAAGTTGGTGGATTTTCAGCTCCATGACAGCTATTTTCTGTAGAAGCTTGTCAAAGTCGTCTGTGCTGAAGGTAGGCATCCTTTGAATCGGGTGGTTCTTCTCCATATCCACTTCGGGGAAGAAAAAAATTAATAAATAGATAAAAATAAAAATATTTAAAAAGAAATAAAAGAAAATAAATCAAATAACTAAATCCAACTTTCGGTAGTTTTGGTTAAGAGATAAAAAGAAGATAAAAGGACCAGAAAGTGTAAGCAAGCAGGGAGCAGAGAAAAGAGCGTGTGCACACACTGAAGGACAAAAGCAGCAATAAGGGGGGTTATTACTTTTTGATTAACATTCTTAGGATGCTGTAAACAATGCAAGATCGGAAGAACTTAATTAAGAAATGTCTTAAATAATACCACTGTTTTAAAAATCATCATATTTATCATTAGGAAATAAAACAGACAGTAATAATTAAATATAAACCAAATCATCCGCAAGATGGTATTTCAATTTTTCTTGTATCTTCATCAGCTGACACACAAATGTGTTTACCTATACATTAGTGCATTCAGTAACAATGCATTTAGTTTGACCTTAAACACATGCATTGTAACTCCCTCCATTTGCTATCCTTTATAAATATTTTGTTCAATTACTAATGAATGTTTGTTTTCTGTTTAAAAAAAGAAACATTTTATAGCACTATGCCACTTTTATCGTTCAAATAGAGGAAGGAATTGGCAGCACATATCAAGGATTGGTTGGATTGATGTCAAAGTAATCAATATCAGCATCTGCTATTAGAAAATTAGTATTAGTCAAACTCTAGTAATCATTTTAGAGGCAGTAAGATACTTGCTACTTTGGTCTTTAGAATTACAGAATGTGTTATGGTAACTTTACTAGGCATATTTATAAATACAGCAGACATCTTGTCTTTCAATTCAAGTTATTGCATTGTAGAAAAAAAAATACCAGCCCAAACCTAAAACTGTATTTGTTCATCATAGCAATTCAATTCAAGTTATTTATATAGCGCTATTCACAACACAAGTCATCTCAAAGCAATTTACAGAGGCAATACAACAGTCAGATTGGTTCAAGGTTTTCTATCTAAGACACCATCCTGGAGAGAAATATAACATGTGCTGCTGCCATCAACATCTTTGTTTATAGATATTCAAGCTCTGCCTATTTTTTCAGTGTAGTCCTGTTTCTCTGACTGTGATTTGCTGGATGTGCTCTCTTCATGCTCTGATGTTGGGAACTGGCTCAGAGCTTATCTGGCTGGTTGTGTGTTTCCTGGACGGGGCCGCCTGTTGAGCCAGTTGACAGTTGCCTTTTGTATCTCTGCTACTTTCTGTAAGTCTGCTTCTGTCTCCTTGAACCCCAGTCGGCCTCAGTAGATAGCCGCTCACACTGATTCTGGTTCTGCTGGAGGTTTCTTCCTGTTAAAATTGAGTTTTCCTCTCCACTGTCCCTACAAGCATGCTTGCTGAGTCAATGAGTCAATGCAATCAGCTGGTTTTACTTAGACAGAAAATTTGACTGTAAGATCTGGTTGAATTGTCTCTGTATAGTGCCTTGAGATTACGTGTTTTTAAAATTGCCGCTATATAAATCAACTTATTGAATTGAACTGAAACTCCTTTGCCTTGTTTATAAGCATTGGCAATCTAATCAGTTATGTAATTCATTCCCATGACTGGTGCCAAGGAAGCAATCAGCAAAGACAAATAAAGAGGGCCTTCGATGATGTTCTATGGAGTGAAAAAAAAATGTTATTAAGAAAACAAGTAAGTTCAGAAGACCTAGTTTAAATTGAGCGGCAGGCGTTCAGGAGTGAGCTCTGCACAGGTCGAATAAACGCATCTCAATGAAACTTATGTGACAGCCGTACCCCAGTAAAAGCTGAGCACATCTTTCATAACAGCAGAGCTCCTGTCTCTCATAAAGGAGGAGACGCGCCTGTCTGTGTTAACAGCTGTGATATGGGCATGTTTCAGAGCTGATTGTTGAAGGCATTTTGGAAACAACTGATTGCAGTGTGATAGAAATTCTTTCAACCTTTCCACTGGGTCCCTGAGCATAACGATGAAGCGGGCCTCAGGCTGCAGGGCATGGATGAAGTCCTGGATGAGAAATGGCGGCTCTCCCTCTGTGGTGTTGTTATAGAAATATACCCAGGCATTGTTATCCCACATGGTGGAAGCACTGGCCTCTCCTGAAAAATAAATGAACGCAATCAGACTTAACAGCACAACAAAACACTAGTGCAGACAATTTTCTACTGCTTTTATTATAGTTATGAAATTCACTGCTCATGTTTACATTTTTTGGAAATATTCCTCTAAGGAATGATTCAACGGCTGCTGTGGCTTGCTCCACCCTTGAGGTCTCTGTGCTTCATCTGGCTATTTTTATTATAAACTTAAATCACCCAGATGTTTAAAAGGGTTTAAAGAAGCCCATATTGAATGCAGATGCTTCTTATAGTACATCTAGTTTTTAAAACTCGTTAAAAGAATTTGAATAACAAATATGACAAAGTTGCTTTTCTTTTGTCTGCTGTTTTGAATAGGAAGTCTGTTTTGTGTTTTTTTTTCATTATCTATCCTGCTTCAGGTTAGAGCTCAGTGTCAGCAAAAATACTAAGTCACATCTACACCCTGACTTCCACACACCCCACAGGAATGTGCTCCAGCAACAGCGGTCCAGATCTTAGTTATAGTGAATACCGCATAAGATTAGAGGAATGCTGATATTAAGTGGAAAAAAAAATGTGTGCCCATTTTTCTGGAATAGCAGCAACTCCTTTAGATTTGATGGAGTGAAGGTGTCAAGATTCATTTTTTCAGTGCAACAGATTTAAGCCTAGACTTTGACCAGACCATTTTATCATGTGAATATACTTTAAACTAAATGTTTCAGGTGAACCTCTGAAGCATCACTCTACCACCCCCCAATTTTCACTGTGTGTAGCTCGATTCAGCCACCAGATCTTTACAGTTCTTATTGATCATACATCAGTCCCATTATGAAACAAGGATGCAGCAGCATCATGTTGTGGGGGGGCTTTCCTTCTGCAAGGACAGATAAAATGTAATCAGAGTCGATGATACCATGGATGAAGTGCAAGACAATCCTGGAACAAAGTTGAATCCGATTTTATATTGTCTTCAGATGTAAAGCTGCTGTCAGCACACTGAAAGTTCTCTTGGCTCAGGTAATACATTTGTATGAGTAAACAAACAAACAGGTAGCCATCATTATTGTGAATTTGTGGTGAAGAAAAACTGCACAATAACACTGGTGGTGCTCATATCAAGTCAAATGAGATCCTTTCTCTAACAATTCGCCCAGCAGCTTTATCAGACCGCAATACGAAATGATATTCAGGATTCATTAGGCCGTCTGTGCCTTCATTATGCTGTTATCTGCAAAGAGAAAGCTTTTCTCTCTGTGTCTCTCTCCGTCAAAGTAAAAGGAAAGCTAGGGCTTATTTTTTCTACTGAGTGGATGTGAAACTTGATCAGTACTGATGTCATTATGTCTGAAATGATACACACACACTATTTAAAGGTCCTTGTGTCAGTTTAAGGGGTTTTACAAACATAAAGCAGCCAGACTGCGATTCCTGTGGTGCTCCAACCTGACCGCCGGCTGAAGAGAATCAGAGGGCAAAGATCCTGGCCGGAGGCCTGCACCTTGCTGGGCTCTCCCACAGCATAGAGTGAATACCGAGTGGGCTTTTGGCATGCTCTCCCACCATGCTACAAGGATTACTTATTTAAAGAACGAAACAAAACGGCGCAGCACGCTAAGCTCTACTCACTGCAGTGTGAAAAGGCTATTGTTGAAACGTTAAATCAGTTTTCCTTCCCAGCTGAGTTGTTTCTTTGACACAGTGTTTGGGCGATGGGAAAAGACATGAAGAGATAGGAGAAGTGAAGCTGGAAACAGGATATGCTAATGGAGGAGGAGGTGTGTAGGCTGCTCTGTCCTGCTGTGAGTATTATTGCCGGTCAGACTCAAAAAAACAATGATTCCTTTATAAAGCACTCCAGTAAAGTGGCTAACTGAGGCAGAAGGATGTCTACTGTTAAAAAGATGTAAGGGGCTCCCTTACAAGCTGAGTCACTTTCTCTTAAACAGAAAAAAAAAGGATCCTCCCTCACTGAGGTAAAAGTGGCTCCTGCAGAGCAGCCTTGCTTCCTGCACCCTCTGAAATATAAGATTACATGTGAAGTTGCAGGACATGATAAATGCCAACAATGTTTCTGGATACAGCTTGTCTGGGGATGCAGGATACGTTCACACTCAGAGTGCTGCTACATGACCTGAAGCCAGAGAGAGGGGAGTACATGGTAAAACAGAGCATTGTTCTGACAAAGGAAAAAAAATAGGAAGGCAGAGTTTAATCTGAGCAGGAAATGCTTGTGCTATAAAAACTTCCTGCAGATCTGATTAGCAATGTGTGAGGCGTCGCTCAGCGAGCTATCAATTGTATCTTGTACCCTCAGATCTCTGCAGCCATGTCACTCTTAAGACGTCCATTACTGTATAGACTAATAAGTAGATCGAGGCTGATAAGCAGATTCCTGCACTTGGCTGAAAGAGTTTAAAGTGTTTGGTTGGTTCCTTGTACATGGTGAGAAGCAGAATGTACTGTAAGGCTTAAAAGATCAAGATTTGGGGTTTGACACGAAGTCTGGTTGCCTTCTTATTCTTACAAAGATTTTGCAGACCTCCTGTTGTACAAAACTAAGGCTTTATAAAGGTCAACTATAAAAAAAATCTTTGCAACACAGAATAAATTAATTATCAGCATCCTTCAAGCTTAATTAAACTTGCTGCATAATGGCTGATTGCATTTGTTTATGCATATTTATAAAAAGAACAAAATATTCAGTTATTAGAATTTCAACTATGGGTCTTTTTTTGTTTTTATAGAAAAAAATTGTGTGGTAAAAAATCTGGAGTTTTGGAAAGTATTAACAAATTGTCTTGACATTAAAGTATAAAAATGTGCCTAAATATTAGCTAATGACTGAAATCAACAAGTCTGCTCCGCTTTAATAATAAGCTCGTTAATCAATCCAAAGTGGCTCTCACATTGTTTAATGTGCTCCTGAAGGAAGATAATTCAAACTTCATTGATATCAGTAGTGAGCAAACCTCTGCTTATCCAATAAAAGGTAATATTCATTTGCAAAGGAGAAAATTAAAGCAAGGTTGTTCATTTCGGTTATAAACTGTGACATAAAGTAGAAAAATTTGCTGTTATTTAAGTAAAGTATTTTAAGTAAACCAGTATCCAAAAACATAGGAATAGGTAAGAATAAAAAAGTTCTGAGGTTACAGCAAGTGTTGGAAAAAAAGTGTTGTTTCCAAAAAGCAATAATGCAACAGGTTTTTTTTTATATGTATATTTTTTTTAAGTGCACAATAATGCTCCAACATTTCTGTATAAAATTGATACAATGCATTCTACTGGCGACCTGTCCAGGGTGTCCCCCGCCTCTTGCCCGTAGACAGCTGGAGATGGGCACCATAACCCATCACGGCCTCTCTTGGGATAAACATGATGGAAAATGGATGTATGGACAATGCATTGTGTTCCAGCTGGCTTCTAACACACCCTGACAAAGATTTTCTGTTTCTTTTTAAATGCTAGGACAAGATGGAGGGAGGAGATGCTCTATGTTTGCACAGATGTTAATGTGTGGGTAAGGTGACATCTTACCAGTTACCTTTAACTTCTGATAACCTCCCTATGTGTTTGAGGGTTAAGCTTTATTGGACCATCATTTTCACTTAATAAATTTAACTTCTTAGTTAGTTTTTACAATGCTAATAATTTTCATATCAGTAAGGTTGTAAAAAATACAGAACATTTGCACACAGTGTCACATTTAGTAGCACCATTGCCTTTCAGATAGAGAATACTGAGTTTAGGCCATAGTATTAAATCATTTCTGCATTAAATCATTTAGTTAAAACATCCCTGATCTGAAATTAAACATACCGTAAGTAAGAGTAGTATTAAAGCATCCCACACACCCATTTTTAGCGATTAGAGCAAAAAATAAAAAGAACTCACATATCTTTTTCTTCACAGCAGCGGCATAATGTCTAGGAAATGTTGACTAAAAACATTTTTTATTTTGCGTGAATGGCAAACTGTTTGTGTGGTAAGAACTGGGCTTCATGTTGCCAAAAAGCCATTTGCCCATTTTGAATAAATTTTTAATTAGACCCACTGAATACAGTTTGATCTTAAGTCTCTTTGCTTTTGTTTTTATATCACTGAGCAGTGATTTATAAGTTTTAAAATAGCCACACAGACAATAAGTTAGTCTTAATGCAATATAAGATGCATTTAAGACTTTAGTTCTTTGCATTAAGACACAGTTCTTAGTACATAGCTATATACTATATATTGTATATAGTATATTGCATATTCTAAATAGTATATAACTATAGATCCTGTATTATGTATATATATCTGATTTGTTTGCACCATCAACACCAAGTCAAATTCTTTGTAAGTGCAAACCTTCTTGGCAATCAACTTTATTCTGATTCTTATTCTAGTTAGTAACTATGCCAGTTACTTGGGTATAATGGGTCGCATGAAAGTAAACTGATTATGTGAAGTACCTATGATGATGTTTGGGTGGTTGGGGGATCCGCTGGTGTTTGCAGAAAGCTCTCCCTGAATTTGGTGCGCAGCCTGATCAAACAGGTCGAGGTAGTCCTCCACTGGATACCGATCATGCAATCCCTCACTTAGTCGAATGATTCCTGGGGAAAAAAAGGGGATACAACATTGAGCTTTTACTGATTTTTTTATTTTAACTTTTGTCTCAACTCACCTGTGGATGCAAGGGAAGGCCGATGGAAAACTGAAGCATTAAGTCTATTTGTTATGTTTGTGGAGACCTCGTTTCTTCATATATGCACCAAAGATTATTTACCACTCATCAAGCTACATCATTGCTGTCGACCCAGAGCTACAGATCAGTTTTTCTCTTTTTTTTTTTCAAATAATGACAATAAAGCTAAATTCTTCTTTTGTAGCATAGCATTATCTGTTTCCTCACTATTTCTATCTTGAAAATAGGGAAACAGACTTTTAAAAATCTTGTTTGTGTATTAAAGTTAATAAAGCTGAGCTAGGAACAAAACAAATCTCCTCTATGTTTGCTGTAACTCAAACTTTGCCTCACATGAGCCTAAAGGTTTGATATAATTTAACTTTTAGTTGTGAATCTCTTTTGACCTTCAAAATGAAGTCATTCACATTTCTTTATTCAATTTACTCTATTTAAAATCTATAATGTATTATTGAAAGTTGACTGGATAATTCTGCAAACAGCACAACAATATATACTGATATCAGGCACCATCAGGCTCTTTTCAAGCAAATAAAACAATTTTTAGGGCAACCAATTTTTTTTACATATTTATTGAAAAGCTACATCAAAGGAAATGTCTTCAGCTCGGAGCAGGTTGAACACCAGGGGAGCAAAAGGGAAGAGCAATAAGAAGCAATCAACGTGTTCAAATACTCATGGTTTCCAAAAAGCTTGCTATAAATCTACACTGTTGAACCTGACTGAAAGGCTAGTCCGTTGGGAAAGAAAATGTTAGCTAGAGGCTGGTGACAGTGAGGGAGTTACACCAGGATTATGTCTTGCAGGTCTGGACCTGCAAAGAAAGGGTTGGACCTCCTTCAAAATCCATTGCAGATCTTTCTAGTAGTGATTTCAGCTTTAAGGGACCAATGCTTAAGTTGCAATCAAAGATAAAAAATGCATTCTGCATTTTTTATCTTTGCATTCGCAGCATCTTCGGAATCTGTCTTTCTAGGTTACATGAAGTTTACAGGTCATGGTCAGTTTCAGATTAATGCTTTAAAAGCAAAATATGTCTTCCACCTGAGCTAAGCAGAGGGAAAGACTAATAATAGTAATCAAAAATTACTATGCATTTGTAGTGACTTAGTGAATGACTTAGTAGAATCTATGTAGCATTAGATAAAATAAATAATCTTAATAATCAGGGTTACAGCCTCAATCTTTGTCTAAATGACGCAAATTTAATAGCTTTAGTATGGATCTGGCATCCATTTGCTTTTATTTGATAAAAATTTAGTGTCAAACAGTTCTAAGTAAAGTTTCTTTTATGTCTTTCACTGCATTAAGTACATGCATTTGCTTAAAATTCAGTCTGTTCCTTCAAAAAAAGATATGCAGTGCATATCACATCAGTTCACCATTTCTATGTATCAGCCAAGCAGTCCCATGAGGGGAAACAAACTAAATATATACAAAACATTTTAATCCAATTTCCTTAGAGGATGACTAAGGAGAAAAGATACAATTACCAGCATCTTACCCAAAGTGCAAGTCTGAAAGGTTTTAGGAGAAGGTGACAGAGAGTGGAAGGGGGAATGAAATGGGACATTAACCTATTGCTGAGACACAGCTGCACCATAATGAGCTACAAAAAACAAATACAAAACAACAACCATGGGGCAGAATTACTTATACAACAAGACTTAACATGCCAGATTTGATAGCTCCATGCAGGATGATCAATCCACCAATCTCAGGGAATTTAAGCACATTCTCTGCAAATGGATCATTATCCCTAACTGTTTAGGCAAAGACACTAAGAGATGCATTTAATACTTGTAAGTCAGATTTCTCATCCATATCTTGAGGGGTATTATAACATAACTAAGCAGCAACTGGCATGTTTCTTTCATCACAAAGCAGGGTTCCGTGAATTTCCTTAATCACATGGATGTCGAGGTTTTAACTACTACGATAACCTCACCTCATTAGCCAGAGTTTTTTTGGTTTTTTTCCACGTCTCTGACATTTGACTGACAAACCTATTTGTCAGTCAAATTGTCGAGCCAAATGTTCCTGGCTTGCTTGACAATGAGAAACAGTAATGGGAAACAAACATGCATGCACTGCACCAGCAGTTTTGCTAAGATATTTCTAGAATATCCTGCCACCAACTGCTCAACAGAGAATGCTGAGCGGTTCGTGAAAAAAAAAAAAAAGTGGTACGTCAGTTCTTTAGACTTACTCTGGTTTGAGAAAAACCATGTGGAGCAAAATAAGGGCTAAATGCAAAATATGTTGCCGTACCATAGCCAGATCCAGAGGAAACATCACTTATTCGTATAAACATCTGAAGAATCACCAACCACAGCAGTATGTTGCTTTTTTAATGTTAAGTGTGGATGAGCAAGAGGCAACAGCTGGGAGTATAAGGACAAAGTAAGCAAACATCCATCCAAGCTGCATCCGCTTCTATATTGTTCTCATGTTTGTCAATTCATGCAAGACTATTTCATAAATATTTCACAAAGTATTTGCTTCTTTCATTCAGAGTTTTATGCATTCAAAAATATCAAGTGTAAAATTGAAATCGCAATCACAACATTTAAAACAAAAAATGCAATAACCTTTTTTTTTCCCCATAATGGTGCAGGCCAATTAAACAGCATAATTATGATAACAATTTGATAGTTATTGGCATGCTACACAGCAACAATGAATAGTCCAAACATTGAAAAGGCATTGAAATGCTAGCAGCACCCACAGCCAACTGTCAATGGGATCTTATTCTCAAAATCTGAACAAGTATTTTTTTTATTACAGTTAAGTTTTTCTTTATTAAGTCGTTTATCTTATTGCTTAATTAATTTGCAAATAAATCAGATTAATCCAAAAGTTTGACGTTAAATTTACTCAAACATCAAGAATATGTCAGACTAACCCAACACATTTGAGTTTGCAGAAATGTTACAAAATAATAGGTTTCAATGCCTTAGTCTAATTAATTGCTTTCAACCGTGCATTTCTGTTTTATGCAAACAAAAAATATTGTGTCTGATAACTACAGTACAAGTGGAAAAATGGTTGATTTGCATCCACAGGAGGACACAATCTTGCCAGCTAAGTATGCTTACAGACATCAAAAGGTAGCTGCTGATGTTAAACGAAGATTATCTCTATGTCTTGCTTAGGCCGTTTATTGAATAATTAGCTCTTTTTTGATCTGTTTCAATTTTCAATAAAAAACAATGACAATAAAAAAAAGCCCTTAGCTGAGAGGGAGATCAGTGCCCTTTAGCTTCACTGCCCTCTTTTCATTTTCCTATAAAAAAAAAAAAAAGTTCTTTAAAAATGCAACCATTATTAGCCCACACACACTGACTCACTGTACTAAAGAAAAATTGTCTCTGGACTCTCCATTATTCATAAGCTCTAACCATTGTCTCAGTTCGAAGGAAAAGAATACAAAGTCTTGCCTAAAGAAGCTAAACCTATAGAAATAATCAGGTCAAGGTACAAACCACATCAAATGACATTATAGAGCTGTGGATATTATTCTGCAGTAAACCCTGCTTCAAACGTCTTCACTGGGTTTGTTTTCAATGTCCACTTACAAAGCTGTAAAACCTTTACAGGACAACAGGATTTAAACATCTAACATATTATATCTGTATATCAAGGCTGCAACTAATGATTATTTTGCAAATCGGTTAATCAGTCAATTGTTTTCTTGATTAATGACCTGATTGCCAAAGGTTCCTTAAAGAAGATTTTTTTTTATTATTATTTAAACCAGGTGAAACTAACACTTTTCCACTTTATGAGTCCTGGATAGAGCATATTAACAGATCTTTTTTTTATGTTAAATGCAAAATCTTTATGTTTTTTTTTTTTTACAATTTTGATAGAATCACTGCCTAATTGGGTTGCTATGTCAGCTAAAGGCATGGTCAGAGTCTCTACACTCCAGTTAATATTAAATGGATTACTAAATTAGTTGACGATTATTTCAATAATCAATTAATCATAATTAATCCGATTAATTGTTTCAAACCCAATATATATTTGTAAAATATTCCATGAGCTAATATTAGATTTAATCATCAAAAATGCATTTTTTAAGTCATCTGCATACATTTTAAATTTAACGTCTGTGCCGACCATACAGTGTAAACAAGATTGAAAAGGTTTGTCTGAAGGTATTATAAAAAAAAAAAAAAGGGAAATATGTTTTGTTTTGCTCATGGTTATCCAGATCTTATTCATATTAGAGGCGCATGGTGTGGTACTTCTTTTAATGTTGCCTCCACAGAATAAAAAAACGTGATGGCAACTGCCATGTGACCAGATGTCTGCTGAGAAGGAGCTCTTGCACTTCAGCACTCTAGTGTTTGTCTCTTTGTTCTAGTGAATGACTTGTTCACCACCTGTTCAAACTTAGCTGAGTGCCAAGTGAGAATGGTGGTGGCTGTGAGTTGTTCATCCTTTGTGGTATTCTGAGAAAAACAAGTTATCTATTGACATGATAAACAAATTAGCCATTTCACAAAATTTCACGAAATTCCCCTTTCAAATGTTCTACTAAGATTTCTAGAATATCCTACGGCTGTGTTATTTAACTAAATGATTTGCTGTCTAATTAATAAACAGCATGAGTGTGCAATTAGTTGATTAACTAAGAGTGCAATAAACAAGAGTATGCTATTAGGATGAGCTAAAGATGCAGAATAAGCAATCACTAAATGCTAAGTGTAGAAATGAGACCTAATGGAGGAAATGAGTAAGAGAGTGAGGTTGTGCAAGAACATGTTCAGTTGCTCTTGAGGGCTCAAGCCTGCAGACTCTTGACACTCTGTTTATCAAATGTGACATTGGTTTCAACCACAAAGGTTTGTCTATGTAGAGGAAACCGTGATGTTAGTCTAGATTCTTCCGCCTGGAGCTTTAAGTCAAGTCACTAACGAGAAGAATTACAGCATGAGCGGTACTTTCCCTCCATGCACTAAAACAGTAGATGTTAAAGGAGGCTGATAGTTGCTTTTTAAAATGATACATAAAAGAGGCAATGAAACTATCTAGTAAACAACCAGGTTTAACTTCAAATAGAGAGAAAACAGATCTAAATCTGTAGAATAAGACCTGAGTAGTCAGATCTCTAATTGAACTGAAACCTGCTGAGAGCCAGTTGGATTTTCAGAGCATGCTCAAACATTCAAAGCTAAATTTACAAACAGATTTATCTCTTTTTATAGATAAATAGATTAGTTGGAGACTTGAACTTGAGTTGCACTTAAGGTACCAAAATAAGACAGCTAGAGCTCAACTTAGACGTGTGCTTATAACATTTGAGACATTTTAGGAACAGCTATAACCTAGTATAATAAAATGATGTAAGTACGAGTGTATGTGAGCTACATTCATGCTATTCTGCTTAATAGGGTAAATCAGTTATGTCCTGTTAATGCCTCAAAGCAAAGCAAGGGAAGTTTATTTCTATAGCACATGAAAAAAGGAATAGAAATACAATAGGAATACTATACTGTACCACCATAAATGTTTCTAAATAATGAAAACGAATATTTTAAGTATGTTTTTTTTTTTAAATGATTGATAAGAAAAAGAAAGGAAAGCTTTATTGCAAACTTCACTTACAATGTGTAGATAGCACAAAGGCTACTCCAAACAAAAAATGTTTAAAGCATTTTAGATGCTTTTATAGTTTTCTTGGAGTTGGTTTCAGAGCAATGGAGCAACCTTTTTTAAATCTCTGTACATTTCAATTGCTTAGTCAAGGTAAATCAGTATAGATCTCCATCTATACATCTCAGGGCTGGTGAAAAGCTTTACTTACCAAACCTCTTGCGGGTCCACCAGTGCGGCTCTTTAAAAGTAGTGAACTTTACATCCGGGTGCAACCTAAGTCTGTCGTATAGATCTGTCGTGCCACACTTTGGTTGTCCAATAATATAGAAATAAGGAAGGCACCGCATGCGGTAGATCTTCCTGTTACGATGTAACAGATGGTGACGGAAAGTGCTCCTCAGGTGCTGAAAAACTGTCCGGAAACGCCGCGAATAGCGCCCATACAAGTTCGTTTTATACGGATCTGTGGTAATATTCCCAGTGAATTCTTCATACCAGCAGGGGTTCTTGATACCAGGCAGGAATTTGCGTGGGATGACAGAAAACATCTGAAAAGGCAAAAAGGAGAAAAAAAATAATGCATCAAGCTGTTCAGTCATCTAACTTTGAAAGAC
Organism: Cyprinodon tularosa; assembly: GCF_016077235.1. Classification (NCBI taxonomy): domain Eukaryota; kingdom Metazoa; phylum Chordata; class Actinopteri; order Cyprinodontiformes; family Cyprinodontidae; genus Cyprinodon; species Cyprinodon tularosa. The sequence goes on along the minus strand of NW_024039674.1, from coordinate 318,735 downwards.
ATTCCAGGCAAAGCTTTCTGTTAGACTGCACAGCAGAGGACCAACAATTTTCAACACTAAAGGAAGACATTTGTTTAATGATTTTAGTATGCAGGGATGTGTCTGGAGAGAAGAGAAATTGATACCAGCTTTGTTCACAATGATGCAGCTACGAACTGCAAAACGTTCCGAAAATTTGTAAAACTTTCTTAAAATAGGTTTATTTACCCTTAATTTGAGTAGGAAAATAAGATTATCTGCCAATAGAATTAGCATTTTACCCTCAAAATAAGACAATTACATCATATGCACTTGAAATAAAACCATGCAATTGTTTTTTCCTTATTTTAAATGTAAATTGTCTTGTTCCATTGGCAAAGGAACAAGACAATTTACATTGTGCCTGCTTGATTTGAGGGAAAATGCACCTATTTTAAGATACATTGACTTACTTAGATGTATATTTTTTGCAGTATAGATGGTTAGATGCATTAAAGTCCAGGATTCACGCCTATCCAATTTTAAATACCTACTCTATGCCTGTGGGGACCGAGGCAGCTTGTTTCTATCAGAAATAGAGGGGACAAACAATCCTGGACCACCACCCCAGCAGCCAATCCATCCATGCTTACATTTGAAGGCAGTTTAAAGTGGTCAATTACCCTGACTGCTTGTGTTTGGACAGTTGGAAGAAGCTGGAGTATCTGCAAAGAATCTGCACAACAACACAGAAAGGCCCTTTGGCTGAAAGTCAAACCCAGAAAATTCTTTATGGAAGCAGTTCTACAAAACGAGCAAATAGCTTTGACACCATCCAGCTCCTGAATGCAAATATTGACATAACACTTTGATCGAAATAATGACTTGAGAACAAGAGCTAGTTATATAACTCCTAAAAGTACTGTCCACTAAATAAAATCTGTAAATTTCTTCTGTTTTTTACTTTTATACTGTTATGGGTTTCTTTAAAAGTTCTTGGAGGCTTTTTGCAAACACGCATTTGTTTAGAAAATTACAACCTAAACCTAGAGTAAGATCTTTGTGTTTCTGAAGTGTTTCAGCAGATAGACATTGAAAAATGTAATAATCCTTCATTTAACTTTATTAATTTCCTAATATGGCATAGAGTATTAACTGGTGAAACATTTTCAGCTTCAGTATCCAAATCACATTGTTAATAAATGCAGAAGCTGACTGTACTGGAAATCATTTAATGCATAAGTGCAAGTTACTGTAGATAGCAAGGCTGTTAAAGAATCTAGAAATGAAATTATTCCCCCTGTTGATATGTCTTAGTGGGTTATTACTACTAAAACAATGGTGATCCGTGCACTGCAAATACCAGGAAGCGTAACTTATTACAGCAAAGCTGCTTGGTTTTTATCCATTTGATGAGTCTAGTTTGTCTGCCATGTTACTCAATAGATAATTAACTGTTTTAAGTCATTTAGAGAGAAAATCATCCACCTTTTAGTGGAAGTGTAAAGCTGCTCAAGGATGAGATGAAATGCGGACCCACAGGGGGGTCGGTGGCGTCACAGTAAAACCAAGCGCTTTTCTTTCAGCTTGGTAATATTCCATCATAAATGAAAAAAATCATAGTGCAAAAGGCAAAATGTAACCATGTATTTATGCAAAGATTTGACTTTGGATGGTATAAAAACCATGATATAGGACCTTTAGTCTAAGGATCTCCTGATTCTACGAAACACATTCAGAACTAGGCTGTAATAGTTTTGTGCAGTCTGTCTCATCTCTACTACTGTACCTCTATGTTTGTTTGAGGTTATTTAAAATATAGATGTCTTTAGATCACCTTAACTTAATTATATTTCACTGCATTCAATTTAATTAAAAGCTTTTGTCTTTGCAGCACTAACTCTTGTTTTAGTTAAGAGAAGAAGATAATCTGATGTAGTGTTCATACATTTTGGATTATGAGCAATCACAGCGCTTAGTTTGATAAACAAAGATCAACTGTAAAAACAAACTGCGATAAAATAGTGTATAAGGAAAACACAGCTATTTACTGGCAAGTAAATTGAATTGCAAGTTATCATATATAATTTGAATGGAATACAACATAATGTTGCAAACTCAAAATACCAATATTGGTTGTTCCTTATATAAACTAACAATACATTATTGTAATTTATAAACAGCAAAAACCTGTAAACGGTCTCTAATAATTTACTGCAATTCTTTTTAACAGTAATTGATGACAAATTTACAGCACTTGTTTTTCAGTTATTTACTGTAAATTCTACAGTGAATTTGTTACAGTGTGCCAGAAATGATACAAAAACTACTCACTAAAAACTGCTTAGTGTGACGGATTGCATCCGAGTGCAATCAACTGGTTTTACTTTGATAGAAAACTTTAAATCAATTTGACTGCACGATCTGGTGAACTGTAAAACGCCTTGAGACGACATGTGTTGTGAATTGCCACTAGGGGTGTAAATCACATCCATCATGGCGATTCGATTCAGTATCGATTTCCTGACCCAACGATTCGATTATTTTCGATACTTAAGAATACACCACGATTCGATTCGATTCGATTAATCGATTAATCGGTTAATTTTTTTTTTATTATTATTTATTTTTTTTTTTTACACCTTACAGGCTAAACAAAGTTTCAAGTTTGAAATAAATCAATGAAAGCTGTAATATCATTATGCATTTTCTTTAGAAACAACAGCAAATAACAGAAGTAGAAAAGTTGCATCAAAAAATACTGCAAAAATACTGCACAATATCAGTGTAATGAGTTCAATGCAATACCTCGGCTCCAGAGAAACTGTCCAACATATTTTTTTTAGAATGTAATAAATATATTCAGGAAAGAGAGATGTTGTGTAGAGAGTTAGACAGGAATAAAAATAAACTAGATATAAGGGAATTGTTTCAAAGGTCATCTGGGGATGTAGTTTTTGGTAGTATTTTTAATTTTCTAAGAAGAACGTTTGTCTGGTCCATACTCCATTCTGGAAGGTGGCGGTAATGCACCTATAAGTTGTTTGCCAACCGCCATTAAAAAAAAGAAGAAGAAGAAGGCTCCAGAGTGTTGCGTCACCGCCCCCTTGAGAGACGCTCTGCTGCACCTCTCCCAGATTGTAGCTGACTGCAAACAGTGCATCAGACAGGAGGTCGGCTTGTTTTGTTTTATGACCGAAATTGCGGAAAAAAACTCGTGAAGTTTGACCCGCTAGAAGAGCGAGGTGCGCGAGAACGCTGGGACGCTTTTTCCAGCTGAATCTCCGCTCTTTTTGCCCTCATGTCCCTTCGTCGTCGGACTAAACTCGCCCCCACTTCCTCATCGCCTCGGCCGTATCTAGACCCACAGCGTGTAGCCCAGACCACGCTTCAATACTGAGCATAATTTAAAAATGTCTGTGTGAAGCTTGCTGCAACAAACTGCTGTAAGAGTATAACCAGGAAGCGCGGTAGGAGGGCAAAATAGGTTTAGCGCCACCGCAGCACGGGAGGATTACGCCCAGGAGCAAATGGATAAAAATAGACCGGAGGGGAAAAAAAAAAAACATTAATCGATTATCTTGCGGACGTGTCGATGCATCGGATCGTCGGCTTTTGGATCGATGCATCGATACAAAACGATTATTATTTACACCCCTAATTGCCACTATATAAGTAAACAGAATTGAATTGAATTGTACCCTGACACTCGCTCATAGACACCCAGATTAAAACAAACCATAATAATAAACACATTTTTAAACACTTTTAGATATTAACATGTATCTTCATGGCGACCTGTTTTCCCTTTTTATATACTACAGTAGCTTAAAATTAACATCACCCAACCGCTGACCCTTTCACTCACCAAAGAACATGGGATGGTTAGAGCTCAAATAAAACAATAAGCAAACACTTGTCTGATTAATGTAGCAGATGATTCTGACTGGAGGCAATCATAGACATATTAGTTTGTTATGATATTATTTCATTTCTAGATTATCTGGTGATCCTAAAGAAAAGAATAATAAAAAAATAATGTGCATATTTTTATACAGTAGGAGCCATTCAAAATTTCACAAATTTCCTTATTAATCCTTTTAAAACATCAATATTTGTACTAAAATATTCTTTCTGTCATGATTTGTGGATATTAAGATCTAAAGAGAAGCATCATCAGTTTTACTCACATGTGGATCGCTCCTCATCAGTGCTTTAAACTCAGGAACCTGTCGGCTGCTACGAAACTCTACCTTGGATTTTATGGATTTCACCACCAGTTTTATATGTGTGTAATCCCTCACTGAAGTGAGGTTCAAGGCAAAGGGTCCGGGACTGATCAAGCTGTTAAGATGGTATGGGGATGGCGTGAGGAGAAGACCCTTCTTGTCCCCCGACAAAACGTATGATGCCATGATGAAAAACATGACGACCAGGCAAAACAGCAAACCATAGAGGCGGATCTTGCATCTCACAGTCCCAGAGCGCTTCGTTAGATCACGTTTTACTTCCAGGACTGCAAATAAGTTCATAGGTGTGTTGTCCACCTGCAGGAGCAGTGGCTGCTTGTGGTAATCATCCACGGTGGAACCAAGCAGGCTGTACTTGTAATCCATCTGTGTCATGGTGTCCAGAGCAACTATGCTCAGAGATAGAGCTCAAAGACATAAGCAGGAGTTGTTTAGATGGCACAGTTTAGAATAGATAAATGTCCATAAACATATATCCATGATTGTTGGTGGTGAAAAGTCCACCTCATCTTCGGACACCTGAAAAATAATAGCAGAAAGTTATATGGGACATAAAAAACACTGCCATGGCAACAATTATTACACATGTATTATGATTTTAAAAGAATTTCAACTGCTCCTAATTTTTAGTTAATAAAGAGTGAATGTGCAGTATTTTCTCAGTGTCTGCTAGAGAAAGAGACTTAGAATAACATTTGACTTCCTCCCAAACTTCCACTTGAAATTACACAGCTTAACTGCTCTACCCACCCATCCTCTCTGAGCATCAAAGTCACAATATGGAGGCAGTGATAAGGACAAACTTCTTAGGAATGTATTCAGTCTGTGAACTACAGGGCTGCATGCTGAATTCTCACAGGGAGGGACAGAAATATCAGATACCCAGCCTGACCTGCAGGAGGGATTTATATTATCAAAAAATAGCTTCTTCTCTATGAACTCATCTGGAAGAACAGTCACCCACAGATTAAAAACAAGGAGGGCCAGAGTTGAAAGGATGAAGAACTGAACATTCAGTTGATAGTGTTCCTGCAGTAGCACATGTCCGTTTATCCTTCAGCCCTTTTTGTGTGTCTGAAGTTGAGCTAACAGGACTTGGTGTAAATAGAATATAGACAAATCATTAAAAGCCCACAGAGCTAAAGTCTAGGACACTCTTCAAAAGATAGAGCAGGCCTGAACCCTCTGGCAATGTGTCACACATTTATATTCACAACTGCACAGATATCTCAGTCTTACTGATGTACGACACACCTGCAGCCTTCTCTTGCACGCTTATATCATCAGACAAAAGCAGAGTGGAAATGAGTCATCAGTCCTTCTCACAGCGGCTGATATTGCCTGCCGCCCCCCCACCGCAGCCCAATGTTCACACCTATGGCATAAATCTTTAGTGCTCGTGGTAGAGCTGATAAGAACTAGAACTGGAGACTCCAACCTCTTTACTCAAGCTCTGTCATTTACAACCGACTGAGCAGTCAGCTCCACCCTACAGAACCAGCGAAGAGAGAGAGGTGTATACAAGGTGTGCTCTTCAAAATCTAAGGTTAAGCTCCGAAAAATACAAACCCCAACAGGACAACAGGACTATTTTTGGATGGGCAACGTCTTATAAAAGAACGCAATATGGACATTGTTTGGAAAAGGATTGCACCTACCATCATTTTTATGCAAATCCTCAAACAGACCACATACGATATAATAAGAATGTGAAGGCAATCTGCAACAGCAGATTCACCATGACTGTGGGCTATTATATTAATTAATCATGCCAATCAATACATTTTTTATTCATACATACTTTAGGGATCAGGACCCACGAATTCAGGATAGGAGCACCTCTAAAGGTTAAATATTAGCGATGCTATAACAAAATACAAACCTCTGCAAGCTCATAACCTTCCAGTTTTCAAAAGACACCCAAAAGTAGTGAAAACCTGCTGACAGATTTAAAGCATTAAACAACTTCCTTCATAGCTCTTCTAAGCCCCAATCTGCATCATTTTTATAAAATAATTTCAATTACCAGTGTGCATTTTATAGATCAGCCGAGGCCAAATCAAAAACCTCTTACATTTTCAATTTGAAGCGGTAGAAATATGACATTTTGCATTTAAAAGGATTGCATTCAAAATGTCAATTACCAGTTTTTAAATATTCATAAAAGCATGGTTTTTAAAGAACAGCAGGAGGTCTACCAGTCCAGTTTGTCTAAGGTGTGCCTTTTTGATTAATCAAGGATTAGAAGATAAAGTAAAACAAAAATTTCCAATTAATTATGTATCCTACAACTCCTATAAATACAACTATTAGTACCCGGTAAAGCATTTAAAATGTTAAAGTTGTTGGGATTCTTTTCCTCAAAGCTTACTTAGAGGAAAATGAATACAGGCTAATGAGATTAAAATGCAGACAGAGTGAAAGAGAAGTTAAAAATACACCAGAAAGATGGAGGGAGGGTGGAAAGAACGACAAAAGGGAGGAACTATGTCATTGATGAGAGAATGTCATTCTCAAGGGAAGTCACATCTTAATCCATCAGTCGGCTAACTGCAGCAGGCCACTGGCAGGTTGACGCATCTGTGGTATTCATAAAGCAAATATGTTGCAACTGTCTGTCAAGCCTGATGAAATAGCTCGACTAGAACGCAAACATGCCTAAGGGGGTGCCAACACAGTACAAAAGGTTGGATCTGTGATCTTTCCAGCGGATAAATCATCTAAACTCTGCTTAAATGTAAAAGCGTACATTTTACAAACTAAATAAATAAATTCAACTCAATCATTTCTGGTTATAGCATTGACAAGGCTGCTGAAAACAAACAGTTCTGCAGAACTTGTCATTTCCTGATACAGTGAACTGTGGTTAACACATGATACATTAGACAGAAAAACTGTGTATAACTGATTTTTTTTAATAAAATCTAATCATATGTGACAAATGAATGTTTTTTTTTAGTTTTGAAAACAGGAAGGTTAGTTAAAGTTCGGCATGGACTGAAAAATATTTGATTTATATAAAAATGTAAGAAAAAAATGTGCAAATATGAGTTTTGCAAGTCAGGAAAAGCCTAATTTGACTTTAAAGATGAAGCACATGAAGAGAGAGATTGCTCAGATTAATGATGATTGTAATTAACTTCAAATACACATACATCAATGTTAATGGCCTGTGTCCTGTGCTGATGGCTCTATCCCCATAAAAATTGGACCAGCCACAGCCTAAACAAATAATCAGAGACAGAGCATTCCACATTGTCTGTACAGCCGTTTAGTGACAGAAGATTCAGACGTGCAGATTTGATCCTAATGTTCTACAAAATACAAGTTTCTCAAATCACTAGTTGCTGAAAATTGCTTTGTTTTTGCACCTTTCTTTCTTGCTCAACTATCTTTTTTCCTTCTACGTTGTTGTAGATGCCTGCGTGAAGAGCTGCAGTGCACACTAAAATATAATATCTTTTGTGTTTTCTGAAAAATCGAAACCAATTTCTAACAACCATTAAGAAACATGCTGAAGCAGATCAAATTTCCAACCAGCTTTTATACAGTTTGTCATGCAATAAAAATGAAATGCATTCTGGCATCGACTGTGTGGACTGAAATAAAATAGATTTAGACTGAGGTATGTTCATAATGCTCTGTTTTTTCTTAATATGGGCTATTTTTAATGTCCTCAGACAGCTCAAAATGACAAGGAACACTCCACAAGTCTTCAATTTCTCAAATCAAACCAGGGATGTATTATTTCACCTGGAGAAGTAGTCTGTGTGATGAAGAGCATGCCAACTGATTTCCAGGAAATACCAAGCAATTTTAGGTTGCAGGAATCTAATTTCTATTGAAGTCTTTTCATTTATATAGCTCAATTTTTTTGAATAAATGTTATCTTAAGGAGCTTTAAAAGAAAACAGCTCAAATTAAGACTAAAATATAAAGCATCTTATCCAGTTCCCAATGATATGCAATTCATTTCAATATGATCTGATCAGCAATACTTGGAATAGTTTCTCCTGCCATGAACACTTTCTAAAGAATAAGATGATGGAAACTGATATCACTTGTGCACTTGTGAAATGTGCACTACCCAAATTTTAACCCTTGCTAATTACTGGCACATAAACTATGGGTCAACTTTGAACTTAAATAAGGCTTTATCATCATTTTCTCAAACTTAAAATGTTATTTTAATTGGCAGCATCCCTTAAGAAGAATTTATATCAAAAGTGAGCCTTAAAAGAACACTGAATCTGTAAATCAAAAGCCAACTCCAATAGTTAGTTTGTGTGCATTTCACAATAAAAACATTCAAGCAAGCTTAATTTTTCTTTGGAAATAACCAAAAACTTCAAGGTACAAGAACAGGAATCTCACTTGATAAAGTTAAAGAACACAGCTTCGAAAAAGGAAGTCATTTTTTTTTTTTTATGGTGTTCCCATTTTCAGAGAAAATCACACATTGAAGATTTTAGCAAGTTACTGCCATAGTACTTCTGAGTTTTCTTATGCAGACCAAAGGCAGTAGGTAAATGTCAGTATGACTCATATTGTTTAGTAATGTTTACATTAAACCTTACTCATCTGCTAGAGCTACAGAGGTATTTAAGCATGCATGGTAGACTGAATCTCTGGAACGAAGATGTTTCATAGTGTTGACAAGCCAAGTCTGGGCATGCTTTGGTGGTTTGGCAAGCACGAATGGTGTACGACCTTAAGTGCTGGTTATACCCCCCGCCGCAGTGTGTGGCAGTGAGCTTGAAGCAGACAATTATGATTTATGCTCAATATTGAAGCACTGGTGTACTGCCTTAAGGGCTGGTTATACTGCCCGTAGCAGTGTGTCGCAGTGAGCTTGACACAGACATTTTTGATTTATGCTCTATATTGAAGCGTGGTCTGCACTATGTCATGTTCCACGCCACAACGCAAAAGGGGAATATCACGGAAAAGCTGTGCGTCTAGATACGTTCGAGGTGGTGAGGAAGTGGGGCAAGTTTCTCCGACATCGAAGGGACATGAGGGCGAAAAAAGAGCTGGGATCCAGGTGGAAAAAGGGTCCAGGCGTTCTAGCTCACCTCGCTCCACTAGCTGATCCAACTTTACGAGTCGTTTTCTGCAATTACGGTCACATAAACAAAACAAGCCGGTAAGGTACCAAACAGGAATTACGCATAGTGTAGTGCGAATGTAGACTTGACCAATCAGAGGCCTCCTGTCTGCGACATTGTCTGCGATCACCTACAATTTCGGAGAGGTGCAGCAGAGTGTCTGCAGAGGGGGCGAGGACGTCTGCATTCACCGCGATACCTACGCAGAGGAGCTCATTTCAAAGTATTAATTAGCCTTTATTCCCTGACGTGACCGACCCAGCTTCGAATCCGACATGTGGTCCTTTGCCTCATGTCTCCCCCCTCTCTGTTATCATGAAAAGTCACTCGGTAACAATTTGTGCATATTTTTTTACTAATCATATATGTAAAAATTTGTCAGGAAGGAAAGAGCAGTAAAAGAAAAAAAAAAAAAGATTTCACTTAGGATCTGTATTCAGGCTGCAAATGGACATTATATCAGAGAAATAAAGGTTGAGAATGAAGACAGTAACAGAAAAAACTTGAGATTTTGAGAAAAATCTGTCAATACATGTAGTCCCTCTGGAAACGCTGTCTTGACAAACTGTCAAAAGCTTCTCATAGACCTTTCATCTATCTGTAGATATCCCAGGGATTATCTTGTCTGCTAAACAAGCCACTGGAGACCAATTACAGGTGCTCAAAAGAAAGCAAGCGAAACCTGAAGGAAAGAAGTTTGATCTAATGACTCAGAAGCTGAATGTTGGTACTCAGTTTTCTGTATGCTTCCCTTTTCCTAACAAAACTGATGAGTGAAAAACTTAAAGTACATTGAGGGTTTGCTTTTAGTGTAAGTTTTCTGACTGCCATTACCTCTTTCACATCTTCACAAGATGAGGCTGGAATCTGGTCCAGAGAAAACACAGAAGGCACTGTCAGAGTAGAAATGGGACAGAGAGTGATCAGAAACAGAAACAACTGAGAGGGGGGGGTTGCTGCTATGTCCGTAAGAAAAGAAATGCTTTTCCACTAGGCTGCCTTCGGTAATTAAAGTTCAGCAAAAGGCCAGCACAAAGAGGGCACAGTCGTGAAACTCAGTTTATATTATGATTGGTTAAACAGAGCCAGAGATGAAAATAAAACTCACTTCATACTCGTCAATGTTGCTCTGAGCATTGAGTCCCGGAACAATTCATTATGTATAGGATTAGATAAACTATGCTTATCATTTTTTTTTTTATAACTTTTCATTGATTTAAATGTATTGAAAAAATAATGGTAAGCTTAATGACACCTAATGGTTAAGCTACCAACATGGAAGTGACATCTGAAATGAATGCTTAAGAAAGGCTTTAATATTGAGTCACTTTACACATGTTCCCAAAAAAAAAAAAAATCATGCTGTGCTTTCTAAAGTTTTTCAAATGTTTTTATGTCATAACAAATGCAGAAATTTAATTGCATTATGTTGGGATTAAATGAGCTAGACAATACTTAACTGGAAATATGGCTACAAGTCTTACATTTAGGGAAGAACATTTGCGGCAAATCTCCTTTGCAAAATAGCTTAAGGTCAGTCTGAGTAATAGCTGGGCATTTGTAAAAGGCAGTTTTCAAGTCTGGCCACAGAGGCTAAGTTTGATTTAGGTTTGGACTTCTGACATAAAAGTATGCACTGATCCAGACCATTTCTATACAGCTTTTACGAAATATTTATGATCCAACAGGTCCTTTCCAGGGTCTGACCAGCTTCCTTTCCCCTGAAGAAGTAAGGCACCCCATTGCATGATGATGCTCCACTGTTTTAATGTTAAATTGACGAATTCAGAGGGAGAAGACGTGTCAGTTTTCCAGCTCACAAAAAGTTTTGAATGTGTACTAGATTAACGCTTTCACATCTTCTATGTACAACAGGTTCTTTCCGTGGATCTCTGCAGCTCCTGCTGTGTGCAGCATTTTTAGGCCTTGTGTCTTCAGTACCTCCACCAAGGAGGTTATGTTTTAGAAGACTTTGTGTGTCTGTCTGTCTGTGTACAAGATAACTTGAGAAGTTATGGACGCATTTTAATGATATTTTTCTTTTTCTTAGAGGAAATTTACTGAATGGCGGAAGACTGTGCTCTCCGAGTGCTTTTCTAGTTCAAATTCAATCCATCCATCCATCAACTTTGTTCCGCTTTATCCGGACCCGGGTCGTGGAGGCAGAAGTCTAAGCAGAGATGCTCAGACTTCTAAATCCACACACACCTTCTCCATCTGCTCAACCTATTCTCATTATGAGTGCGTATGAAATCGTACGAAAAGTTATGCACACTATTTCGTACGTTTTGGACGTTTTTCCTCAAAAAACCACATCAGTGCGCATGTGTTGGCAGACAGAAAAAAAAGCAGATCCGCGGACGGACGTAAAATTGGGAAAAACAGTGCAATCAGCACTTATTCATGTCTCTAACTACGTTGCTTGCTGTTTTATATCTTAGGGTCAGGGTTAGGGCTAATTGTAATTTATATTTATATACGTGAATGGTGCGTCAAATGCGCATGCGCATACGACGAAAAAAAACGTCCAAAACTTACAAAATTACGGTTGATCTGCTCTGGGGGGAACCCACGGCGACACCACGCCAGCTCAGAGTCCCTCCAGCATTTCCTGGGCCTTCCGCAAGGCCTACTCCAAATAGGACAGGCTAGGAACACCTCCGGAGGGAGGCGACCAGGAAGCACCTGGAATAGATGCCCGAGCTACCTCAGCTGGCTCCTTTTGACGAAATTCATCTAAAAAATACTTTATTAATATTAAATCAAAACTAAACATTGCAGTAACTTATGGGCAGTTTTTCGACAAATTGTTACTGCATAGGTATTGATAGCTGTGGGCAGGAAGGATCTCCTGTAAAAGTCTTGCAATGGAACTGGAGAAGCCTCTTTCTGAAGACGCTAATGTTGTTTAACAATCTTAGAGACTTAGACAACATTTTTTGACAACTTTAATTAAAATTTTGTTTAGTACAGCTTATCAGACAGTAAATAAATGGTTGCATTCCATAAAGTGACGCAGTGATAAACTGTAAAGTTGGGAGAAAAAAATGTCTGTTATGGAGGGAAGAGGAGCCCTGATGATCCTCTCTGCTGTTCTCACCATATTCTCACCTATTTCCAGTCTGAGGCGCTGCAGCTTCCACACCACACAGTGAGACAGCTGTTGAGAGCGCTCTCTATGGTGCTTCTGTAGAAGGTGGTGAGGATGGGTGGGGGCAGGTGGGCTCTCCTCATGCTCCACAGGAAGTACATGTGCTTCTATGCCCTTTTGATCAGTGAGGTGGTGTTTACATTCCAGGTGAGGGTGTCTGTGATGTGCAGCCCCAGGAATTAGGTGCTGTTGACCACCTCTACAGCTGAGCTGTTGATGACCAGTGGAGCGTAGTTAGGCTGGTTCTTCCTGAAGATCAAGATGATCTCCTTCGTCTTCTCCACGTTCAGGATCAGGCTGTTATCTTTGCCCCTGTCCATCAGCTGCTCCACCTCCTTTCTGTAATCCAGGTCGTTGTCGTCTCTGATGAAGCCCACCACCGTGGTGTTGTCTGCAAACTTCACAATGTGATTGGTGGTGAACCTGGGGATGCAGTCATGTGTCATCAGAGGGGTTCTGTCCAACCCGGACTGACTGAGGTCTGTTGGTGAGGAAGTCAAACAGCCAATTTCAGAGGGGTGAATTGAAGCCTGGCTGGTCCAGTTTTCCTATTAGATGCTGTGGGATGATGGTGTTGAAAGCTGAACTGAAGTCCAGGAACAGCATCCACATGTGGATATACTTCTCCTCCAGGTGAACTAGGCTCGGGTGAAGAGCAGAGGACATGGCATCTTTAGTGGAGCGGTTTCGTCGGTAGGCAAACTGGGACAGGTCGAATGTTGGCAGCAGACTGGAGACGATGTGCTGTTTAACCACCCTTTCGAAGCACTTCCTGATGATGGGAGTCAGTGCGACAGGCTGGTAGTCATTAGATGAGGTGACCTGAGGCTTCTTCTCTTTCTGAACAGGATGCTTACTGTTGTCCATAATGTTTTTCACTTTATGAAGAATTATTCTTAGTGAAATAATCTCCTGAGGTTCTAGAGGAGTTCCTAGAACAAAGCCGGCCTTCTTTATTAGCTTGTTCAGCTTATTTAACTCATTAGCTCTGATGCTGTTACCCCAGCAGAAGATGGCAGAAGAGATCAGACTCTGTACTTCTTTAGAAAGTACTGTCTGCTCTGTCTCTTCTTGTCAACAGTGTCACAGTTGTGTCTCCAGTCCAGTCTGTTGTCCAGGTGAACACCAAAGTATTTATACTCCTCCATCACACCCAATTCGTCTCCCATGACGTTAATAGGATTTACCTTTTTCTTTTGACGTTTAGGATCAGAGGATTGTTTCCCCACCAAGAATCAAGCGAGCAGAGCTGCTCCAACATGCAGCCATTATAAGCAACACAATTCAAGAGTATTTTTACTCAGTTTCAGTTTCCATAGCCTTAAAATATCTGAATTTCTCGTTTGTTTGCTGACAGTCCAAATAATATGATCTCTGAATATTAGACTATTATTAAGAGATTTGATTTATGCAGTCTATATCCTCCACCCAAATAACAGGTTATAGCTTAAGTACACATAATGTGATGTTTACAAGCCTTTATTTCTGTTAATCATCACAAAAAAATAGAATTTAGATTATATTCTAAATAAGACCAATAAAAAAAAAACATTTCAATAGAAAAATGTGGGCCTAATAAAAAGTACCCATCGTATCTGATTGATAGTTTGTACTTTCAAATCTTACGAATTAGGACGATTGGAATGCTTGCTTATTCGGTTTTATTGAATATGACTGTAATTGTTCTCACACTTACATTGATATCTTACTTAAAAGATATTACATTTCTATATACCTTTTCCTAAAACTGGGTTTTACATGTGAATATTTATTTTTATTTTTTATTTTTTAATTCCATTTCAGGAAACAATTTTAATCACTTTTTTTTTTTTGCATTTTTTTAAGTTTATCAAATTGGATATTTCCATCCATGAATGATGATAGTACGGCAGTTCTTTTTGTCTGTTGCATTCTAGAAAATACTACCTCTTTCACTTTTGTGTTATAGTTTTTAGGAAAATTATTTAGATAAGTCTAAAACAGAGTCAAACCTTAAATAAAACTGGAGCTCATATTTGCCAGAAAGAATCCTAAACTATACCTCTTCAGTTATAACCATTGACCACTGAACGTTTATTAGATTTGTGAAAACAGTTGAAAAGGGGCATCATTGGTAATCATAGACAAAGTCAACAATGAATGAAAAATAATGTATCTATGAAGGGGATTGCATAATATGCCACAAGAAGATGCTCCCACCATAAAAAAACAAGAACATAAAATAAATAAAAAAAAAACAATCAAAAAATAATTATTGCTTGGAAGAAGATTCCCTAAAATAAAATTCATTATATCACATAGGTCCAGCATAAAAGACAAGAATAAAATCCCAGAATATTAAGGTAGAAGATCAGAAAACAAGAGACTCTTGAAGACCAGAAAATCTTCCCTCATCTCAACCATACAGGGTCAAAGCATAACACAGAGTCAGGTCTGCCTCGCTACAGAGGAGGGCAGTGAGTAAAGTGGCCTATGCTCCTAAATTCATTACTGCAGCTTAACCGAAGTCTTGGGCAGAGTCCCAGTTCAGCACTTTTCTCCATCTAATGTTTTATTCAAGTGCTTCTGATACTGTCATTAAAAAGTGTGAAAAAAACAATGGCTGCTATTTGAATTAGTGATCTTATTAATGCTCCTCTAATGGCTTAAATGGAGCAAACTGTGTACTATAACACTAAACTTAAATGAATGTAAATACCCCAAATAAAGTACTGCCTATTCCTAGATGTTATCTAAAATGTGGAGTACGAATTAGATTTTCTTAAATTTTTTTCTCTATTTAAAATCACATAGTTTCACCTTTGATCTTATACAGGAATGAGAAAAAAAACTAACAGGCTGTAATGTTTGCAAACCTGCTTTTTTCTTTACCTTAATCCTCCCCAATATTAATTCTCTGCAGTAGACTTTCACACCTTGTCAATAATCATGCCTAACCGTGCTGAGCTTGCTACCAGGTAGGGAAATGTGCATGGATGATGTGTTAGCTCTGGTGCGCCAAGAAAATGAGTGAATTAGGCAAACGTAGCCTCGACAGCTGTCTTCTTGCTCCTTCATTCAAGAGCAGAACTAATGAAAACAGTTTTAGGGAGGCAACACAAAGGTTCTCCCAGTGGATCCATAATATTAACTTGGAGCTCAGATTTTAAGCTCATAGCTTTCTGAGCTTTATTTCTTTTCTGCTGCATTTTTAACGAACTCCCCAATAATAAACCTTTGGACGAATTCCCCAGGTTGCACAGGCAGGGAGGTCGGCTAATTTTAAAAATTAAAGGTGAGGAAAAAGGTGTTTTTTTGCTCCCCTATAAATGCAGGTGGGGATTAATTCAGGGTATTTTAATTTTCAAGGTTTCCAATATGCTCCACCTCTACAAGAGGATTACTTACACTGTTATTTAAGTTTTAGGTAAATCAAAATTATAATGTTATCACCTTCTGCTCTCTCTAGGAAGTGGATTACAGGATGTAAGAAAAAAAAACCTACCTGCTATGCTGCTGATACATAAAGGCAGGTTGAATTTCTTTTTCAATAACACATCCATCTCACAAAGCACAATCATTTCTCCACTAGGCCAACAGCTCATATTGGCAACAGCTGCCAGCACAGATATGAAACCCCAGCTTCAAATAACCAGGCAGGGATAATCCAACAAAATGATAGACCCGGTGATGGAAATAACATTCGCACAAACTAGATGTGACCCTAGCCAAGCCCTTTAGTTGGTTTGCTGTCTGCCTGAGGAAAAAATGTAAACAGCTCTCTGGGCCATGTGTGACACCTCGGCTGGACATTTGCTCGAAATGGAAGGTGATGCTGACCTCTGACCTCAGAGATCCGGTAGACAACTGCCTCTGGGCAGCTGCTGTTTGCACTCTCAAAAGCACGTCCAGCTGCACGAGTCCTGGTGAATACAGGGATTGCCACAATCAGTGAGGAGAAAAATTAGATGAAATTCAATGAAGTCTGAAAGTCATGCAAACAAAAACAACACAATGTTGCAATAAGCAACTGAGTTAATAAATGGTTGTTTATTTAAAAAGAGAATCCAGAATTGGTAAAGGCACCCAGCTCAGTGGAGTTGTGGTTCCTAAAGCCCCTGCAGATCGGTGCTATGGCCAATTAGCAGGATATGTGGAAAGGAGACACTGAACAAGTGCACAAAAATGCAACCATTCATTGGGATTACCTCTGCTCTTCGTATTGCTTCCAACTAAAGAGGTATGATTAGATTCTTTCAGTGCTAATTTAAATAACTCTTATCTCTAAGCTAATTCAAACCCCTGAAAAAAATAAAAGTAATACGCCACAATAGTTGCTTTTTTATATTCATTATATCAAATCATGGTAAACAGTAACTCATCTTCCAAATCACACTAAATAACATCATCTTTATCAACATAGTTTTACTTTTAAACATTTGAAACTTCATAGGAACAAGTAGGCCAGGGCGAAATATTGATTTAATTAATTTCATTTTTTGTTGCAGTATATTGAGTTTTGCGCAACGGTGTACCTTTTGTCTCCCTGTAGGTTTCTTAGCGTTGCTTTCACATTGCAGTACGGCAGGTGACAGCCTCACACAAAACAGCAAGCAACATCATAGCATGAGAGTCTATGTTGTTGTTGACTACGTTTGTTCCCAATAAAAGGATGATCTGTTGTTTGGAAATGGTGTGGGATTGTTGGGACAGACGGGGAACAAGAGACCTCATCCTACAGCAGTGACCCAAAGGCCTTAGCAATCAAAGGCAGCTGCACCACAAACCTTATTCAAGATCTTCTTCGGCGAAAGGAAAAAATGCCACTCTCTCTGAGACTAACAAAACCGCAATGACCAACAAACCTCAGCTAAAGAATAGCTAACTGCAACCAAACCTTTTGTACAAGGCAACACATGACAGGAAAGGGGCAGAATCAGCAAAGCTGTCACTTTGCACATAGCCAAAGAGATGGTGCCCATATGAACCGTGGGGAAGATGAGGTTTATTAATATGATTAATATCTTACACCCTAAATATGAGCTACCGTTTCCCTAGTACTTCAAGTACAGGTGACAAAAAAAAAATCAGAAAAACTTGCGACTCAATTTAAAAAGGTCCTATTGTCCAGCCCTAGGGATAATCAAAAAATATTCACAATCTGTAAGTCTTTTATCTGCTATTATCTGTCATTATTTATCCTGTATTATAACCCCTCTATATATATATATATATATATATATATATATATATATATATATATATATATATATATATATATATATATATATATATATATATATATATATATATATTAGGGCTGCAACTAACGATTATTTTAAAAATCGATTATTTTTCCGATTAATCGATGAATCGTACAAAAAATATTTTTTATATTAACCTCTTTATTCCAAAATAAACATTTTAGACAGAACAAACAAGCACACAAGTACAGGTTGCTCATTAACTGTACTGGTGCAATATGAAAAATAAATGTTTGTGTTAAAACTACGCAAACTTACATGAGAAATGTAGCTGTACATCCACAAAATATAGGGTATTTTGTTTCATAAAGTGCAAAAAAAGAAATTTTTGTTTTTAAAAGCCCCTAAGGGCTTCAAACAATAGGTCCCCCCATTTCAACAAATTAGGTTTTTTTAGACTAGAAGAGTTCTGCCTTTTAAGACAGGAAAGTATAGCAGTTAAAGTTGCTACTTGAGAAAATACTTAACCATAGAGATAAAAATAGCCCTGTGATTCAAATTATAAATTGTATTTGGAATAAAAATGAGAGAACTAGGGGTGCTAAAAAACACATCCTCCAAAGACAGATATTTACATGGGAATGTGGAATATAATTAATTGACATATTACTGATCTTGCTGGATTTTATTCTGCTTTACTTACATAAATTGCAGGATCTTTACTTTATTTTTGCCAGAAGATTTAAACTTTAAAAGCCTTGCCCACATAATATGCAAGTTAATTTATATATAAAGTAAATATATACGCTGTTTAAGCTAATTCAAATGAAATTAAAAGTAAAATAAGTAGCCAACCTTATCACTGTCTGTAAACTACTAACAAGGTAAGGAAAGCATCAGATGAGCTACCTGAGAAACTAACGTTACGTTTCCCCACTTTAAAACAAAACGAACATGGTGGTTCCGTGCCATGTTAATTTGTTTTGACAAAAGTTGCATGTTACGACTTTTTTCACTTTACAAAGCACAGGCTATTTTAATTATTGTGATAAATTTGCGCCGTCAATCCCGGCGCATGCGCGCTTCATTTGCAGTCTGGACGGTGAGGCTCTGACTGCAGCGCTGAGAGGGACTCCTGCGGGAAAACGCGGTTGGGGTGGGGGAGGCGCCCCACGGCAGAGTAGGAACGATACATGCTTTCACGTAAGAGTCTCCAAAAGCCGCCAGTGACACCGTAAAAAGTCGCCAGATTTGTCGCTAGTCGCTTTTTTGAAAAATAGTCGCTGGAGGGGTCTGAAAAGTCGCTGAGTTGGCAACACTGCACCTGCGGCGCTGGCTTGCTCTGCCGTATTTTTTTTTCTTCCCCCGTTTTAGTCAAGTGGATGTGATGACGGCGGCGGCGGATGACGCATTAATCGTGCGACACAACTAAACGATGATGAAATTCGTTGCCAACGCTTTTAAAAGTCGATTTTTATCAATTTTATCGATTCGTTGTTGCAGCCCTGATATATATATATATATATATATATATATATATATATATATATATATATATATATATATATATATATATATGTATATATTTATATTAGTGCTGTCAAAATTATCGCGTTATTATCGCGTTAACGCGAGGCCATTTTAACGGCGATAATTTTTTTAACGTGAGATTAACGCTATGTGGTTTTATGGTAAAATTTTCCAAGTACATCCCGCTGCAGCCTGCAGGAAGGCGGGGCTATTTTCCCCCAGTCTATGCATTTTCCATAGGCTTCAAGAGCGGAGCTCCTCAAGGAAAAAAGACGCTCATACACTGGGTAGCGCTAGTGCCTTTTCTTTAAGCCCCACCACCAACAAACAAGTTGAGTGTCTGGTAACTAGTAGCAACCTGAAATATGCTGAGAAAACAGATTACTGAGGTGAAATGGAATCTGCTACGGCACTCTTGCTGTCTGTGTACGCCACAGGTCGGTATCGTGTGTGTGTCTGTGTGTGTGTGGGTGGGTGGGTGTGTGTGTGTTCTCATTTTTGTTAAGAGGCTGAAAAGTAACTTTCTAGAGCATAGACTACCTCCATCTAGTGATGTCAGTCTATTGATTTTGATGTATTGATTGAAAATTGTTCATTATTATCTTGGTTAATTAACATCTAATGTTAACTCTACTACATTTTATAGCAGTAGGGTAAAATGCTTGTCTTTGTTCAAAAGACTGTATTAACTGTAAAGACTGTCTTTTACATCAGCCTGTTTTCAGGGGCTTTTTTTTGGCTACATATTTGTTATTTTTTGCTACATGCCTCCCCATCTTCTTGCCATATGTTTCTATGGCATAAATCAGTGTCTGTGACCTGTTTTCATTTTAAAAAAAGAACATTGGCACAAACCTAGCCTGTATGTATTTTTTGAATGTCATCGAGAGTATTTAAATGATTTTCAATCAGAAAAAAAAATTGCGATTAAAATGCGATTAATCGCGAGTTAACTCAGGCATTGATGCGATTAATCGCGATATATATATATATATATATATATATATATATATATATATATATATATATATATATATATACATATAAAATCCATATCCTAACCTTCCTGTAAATATTTATATCCTGTATAGCACTTCTGGATAGAATCAAACTATACTTAATTGCTTTGTACCTGTGACAGTGTAATGACTATAAAGTTGAATTCTGTTTTATTCTATATGAGCAGCGACATCATGGTGTAAACACACATTCATTGTTAGAGCAAAGTAAGATAAAGAAATTGTGATTTTGTGCTTGAGCTTTGATGAATATAGAGTTTTGTATAACCACAGTAAAGGTTTTTGTAAATCCGTAACCATTCTCCAAACACACCATGATCAAGGGAATTGTAAGAGCTTTAGGTTTTATCACTCTATATCTTTTGCAATACTTGCTTCAAAATTTCCAAGTCAAATTCTAGACTGAACCTTAAACCAGTTCAAATCCAGCTCGCTTTTTTAAGAGCTGTGGGTCCAACCTTCCCAGCCTATTTAAATGTCAATACATTAGTTTATGCTTGAAATATTTATCATTGCTACATATTTTAACACAAACGCCACAATTTTAATAACTGTAATGAATTCGTACACACTTTGCATAATACAGAAGTTTTATATGGTTACACCCATGCTGTGAAAAACTCAGCCTATACAAATCTTCAATGCCATAAATCAAACTACAAACAGAAGGGGCCTGTAGCCAGTCGCCAAGTTGCATGTATGAGACACAACTGGGCACAGATGGTAAGGGACGAAAAAACAGTTTGGTTTTGCATGCATCGTTAGCATGAGCAATGACCCCAAACCTTGGCACTGTGGTTTTGTGAGATTTACCACCCTTACTCAGCACCTCAAAAGCCCAGTAGTGCATCCCAATTGCGCACTATTGCTGTTTTACTGAGCAACCGTTCTTAAAAGGTCTCAGATTGTATTCTTACTTTATATGATGTAGTTCCTCTTTTAAATATGTTGCCATATATAACACAAATAATGAATGTTTTGCTATTCCAATGCACAAAATCACGTGTTCATCAAATATGAGTTGGAAATTCTATTTGAAACTGTTTTCAACAGCAAATAAAATGTATAAATATCCCAGTTGAAAGCTAAAACAAAAATGATTCCAAGTGACGCACCCCATAAAGCTGATAAATGTTTCAGTGTGGTAGCTTAATCACAGGAAGCTCATCAGTCTCAATGACAAACAGCTCCAGCCTGTTACTTCATACAGACAACACCTTCTAGAGTGGTCGCTCATCCAAAACTACATAAATCCCCGGCAGTGATCCACAGCTCTCATCAGGAATAAATAATGCTAACTTCACTGGAAGAGCCATCCATCATGGATGCCCTGCACACATTGTTTCCTTCATGCTCAAACCCCCACTTCATGCTGAGACAGAGAGCAGTCAGATATCATCCTCAGCATCATTCGGTGTAAAACGAGAGCCTGCTTTCGATTTGCTAAAAAACAAAAAAGCTGTGAAACTGTGTGCAATAAGAGGCCACTTCTGACACGTGTGAAACTGTAGCTACAGCAGGCTGGGACAAGAGCAGACCTGTCCTACATATTAACAATGCTGCACAAATAAAAATGTTTTTAATATTTTCCAGGATTTCATTCTGATTGAATTGTAGAGTTCATAATAGCTTTGCAGTTTTCCTCATGGATTTTTAAACTCAACGTTTTGTCTCCAAATTGCTTATTTTTAGAAAAAAAAAAGTCAAAGCTTTTAATTATTACTTTTAACAATGGAAATTCCCACATTCCTACTTAACAGTTTATCCGTCGCTCCTCAGTTTGAGCCTGTTTTGTCCTGCTCAAGGTTGAGAGGCGACTGGAGCATGTGCTAGCCGCACGGGGACAAAACAGCACGGTAGAGCCTGGGCACATGGCCAGTCCATCACAATGACACGCAAGACAAACTATCAGTCAATTTAGCATCATCAATTACTCTGAAATGCACTATTTTGGATTCCTAAACACAGATCAGTAAAAGAGAAAACTGCAATGCTTTGCAAAAGTATTCCTATCAATTGAAATTTTTTTTTTTCCATTTGTCAGTTTTCAGATGTATAAAGTTCATAGAGACACACCCCAAAAAACTTACAGCTCTAATAGCAGCTTAGAAAGTATTGATTTAGGGTGTCTGAATACAAATCAACACCTCACTTTACATATTTTCTCTATAAAAATGTTGAAAAACCATGCATTACTCTTTTTCTAGAAACATAAATATGCACCACTGTATGTGGAGTTGATCTGTCAATATTATGATGAAATGTGGAAATTTGAATATGAATTAAAGACTTTGAAAGAGTGTGCAAAAAAATATGGTTGATAACTACAAGCTTAAATCATACAAACGATGTTTCCATTTACAATCAAATAAGGCACTTGGGTGCTGTTTCATATGGGGCATTGGTTTTCAAAACTTTCACATCTTAGGGTCACATTCTGTGGCTTTCAGTGGCCTTTACTCGGGACGATCGCAGGAAGAAAGCTGTTCTTTAGTTGTTTTCCATTGCATTGTGGTTGTGGTGAACTTAGCGAGACACAGTGGATGCCTGTAAGCATTTGAGCAGCACTGGTTCAGTAAAAGAGTTTTTTTTCCACTGTAAAGGAGAGCGTGCTAGAGTTCACAGCTTGATGTGCAGACCATAGTAAACCACGTAACATAAGGCTATTTCTAGCAGACTTCAGTGGCTGTTTGTGTTTGCAATCATCCACCCTGCAATGTGTTCAACAGTGTCTGACCAAGACTGAGCATGATGTATAAATCTGGCCTATTGGAACATAGTTGCAACAATATACATTTTATTGTGATCACAAAAATAAATCTAGCTTAATGGACCTGTTATAGTTTTTTGTTTTTTTATTTATCTGGTAGAATCTAATAATGACTGATCTTTTTATGGCATATTTCATATAAAAAACAAAAATCTGCTTCATGTTCTTTTGCAGTAGATTTTATAAACCAAATATGAGATTATCCCTACCGGTATATATTAATAAAAGCATATTTTCCTTATCCTTTGAAAAAACTATTTAAGCACAAAATGTGCCAATATCTATTGTTTTGATTCTTTGATATACATTAAAAAGACAATTTTAGTTGTTTGTTTTGATTAATGTAATAAATCATTTTGAGTTTAGGGTATCAGGGGCAACTGGCAACCTAACTTGATCCAATGAGAAATCAAATCTTTACCTTTATTACATTTGTGTTGTTCATTAATGACTTGACATGTTAGAACTTCTCTCTAAGCCACTCTTCTGGGGAAAAATAAGAAAACACCTGTTTTAAGTAATGTGTGTTTAGAACTACTATTTAGGGGATTGCAACAAGTTACCGGCAACTGTCAACTGAAACGAGGCATTTAATCGCACTGAAATGTATTTTTAGGTGATTCATTTTAAGATCTAAAGACCAAGCAGTTCTCAACACACAGAAAATAACTCACAGAGAGAGCTTAAAATCCAGTGATCGATAACATTTCAGTAAAACACCTTTAAAAAAAAAATATTGTGAAATAGTTAAAGGTATTGTGGAGGATTTTTCATAAGTTTTTGAAAAGACCCGCCCTCCACACTTAAAAAAAAAAAGCACATGCACAACCCAGTACCCGCACCTGAGAGGAAGTGACTGTTAAATGCGTGCAAGAGCATGCACAAGCCCATTTCTCCTTGTGCAAGCTCTGTTTAAAAGCTGTTTGCGTCGCTCATACAAGCTTACTTTCCATAAGAAGATTTGCAATTTTTTCACTTTGTCAGACTCACCATCAGTAAGTGAAAATGGGGATAACCACGTATGATGGCCTTACGTAAACATATCTCAGGAATGATTGACAATTGGGAGGACCACTTATTTTGATGATCCACCCAGAAAAATAATCCTCCACTATACCTTTAAGTAACAATTCAGGTGCTTTTGGGGGGTTGAATTGGATGTTTGGGTTATCCTTTAGTGTATCTTAGAATTGTTTTCTAACTAATGTTGAGAAAAATGTGAAAGAGTGTCCTGGTTTTCCTCTGAAAGTCATCCAAATGAAGCTTTCCTCACACCTATCTGCAGCTACAGGTACAGACATCGGCTCCAGCTTTGAAATGGGCAACAAAGACCACAGTAAAACCTCCTATGATCTGGATTCAAGGAGACTACATTTGATCAAATCAAGAAAGCATGCCGACCAATCACCTTGCACACTAACATATTTACATTTTCATATATTTTGCCCACTTTATTCAGATTCCCCTAAGTACAAACAATTGAAAACACATCCCTTGTTTAATTCATAGACAGTAAAGTGATTAAAGAATTATGGGCATACTGTCTTAAGCTGTCTTCAAGAATTGCACCTACTGTAGTTTGTCCAGCATTATATTTGATAAAGCAAATATAAAATATGGCTACAAGCAGTGGCGGCCGGCCCATAGGGGGCGCTGGGGCACCGCCCTCCCTGATAAGAAGAGAGAAACGTAAAATATATTTTTAGAAATTAACTCATAAATGTCAGTTTTACTCTCTAGACTGTGTACCTATAAGCAAAACAAATTATATAAACTACATTTCCCTATCTACTGTCATTAATTTGTGGATTTCCACAGACAGACTCCTACCGTCTCTGTTCTGGGGGCGCTGATTGAACTGACCCACATTTGCAGAGAATCTGTCAATCATGTACTATTGCTAGGTGAATTTAATGGCCAATCAGCGTCTCGGAACTTTATGGTATTGGGGCGCTGAAAATACTGCGCTTTAACAGGCTTCTGAACCCAAGCGCAGGTGCAGACAGTTAGAGGGAAGATGGCGAATGTAACGACCGAGATGCAACTTCCACCAAATTCGGTGAGATCCTTATTTATCTACCCGTTTGCCAGAAGAATATCCCTGTTGTAGGATATGAACATTTCATGTCATGGTTATTGTGACTGTGACGAATCCACCTCGTCGCTTAAAACAACCTCTCTAACTTTGCGCGCCACACACACATTCCTGTTATACTGTGTTTGTGAGGACCAATACACTCGCGCCGAGACCAGTAGCTCCATGAACTTAAAACACACAAGCTGTTCCTGATTACCTGCTGGCGTATTGAGGGTGCACACTTAATATTTCAGTGGGGTTAGCCATGTGTGTGTGTGTGTGCGTGTGTGTGTGTGTGTGTGTGTGTGTGTGTGTGTGTGTGTGTGTGTGTGTGTGTGTGTGTGTGTGTGTGTGTGTGTGTGTGTGTGTGTGTGTGTGTGTGTGGGTGTGTGTGTGTGTGTGTGGGGGGTGTGGGTGTGTACGTGTTTATGCTACGGGGACTTGTCATCTTCAGTCTGGCTGCGTCTTTGCTGGGTTCAAACCCAGTTTGGTGTAATTGAATAAGTCAATGAATCTGTGTAAAAGAATTAAGTTGTAAAAATTATTTGTTTTTGTACATCAATTGTTTGTGGAGGTAATATATGGACAAAACTGATTAATGAGAAGAAATCAGAAATAAGAGAGCCTGAGGGTAGGGGCTTAAACAATTTAATGAGGGCTGTGGGAAGAAAAGCGGCAATTTTTGTTTTCTGTTTCTTTGTTACATTGCTGGTAACTGGAGGGAGGCTGAGGCCCAGAGTATCTTGTATGTTTAGTTTCTTTTGCACCCTGTTTTGAGTTTTTGAGCTCA
Source organism: Cyprinodon tularosa (assembly GCF_016077235.1). Taxonomy (NCBI): domain Eukaryota; kingdom Metazoa; phylum Chordata; class Actinopteri; order Cyprinodontiformes; family Cyprinodontidae; genus Cyprinodon; species Cyprinodon tularosa. The sequence continues at coordinate 292,899 of NW_024039674.1, read as the reverse complement.
ATAAATCACCAACACCGGTAACCCGACTGAGACTGGATTCTTGGAGGCCAAAGAACCCCGTCACAGTGACCCAAATCATCACTGTTATTGTTATTATATAGTAAATTAAATCATTACTGTTAAATTGTATGTATTGTCCAATTGTTTATTTGAATTCTTATTCCGGATTAGTTGGAGACATACACTAGGCTATATCAGCCCCACCAAAAATATTTTTCACCAGCCGCCACTGGCTACAAGAGTAAAACAGTTACCAAAGCCAGATTCCTATCTAAACTCCACCTCTTGCTTGACCAAACCAGTAGAGTTAAACCTGTTTATTTCCTGCTGTAAGAATGTTGTATGAACATGTCAGTATTACCTGATCTGAAACATTTGAAACACACCAATGTGAGTTAACTGAAAATCTAAAAACTGTTTGGAGGTAAAGGGACAGTCATGTGTGCCCTGTTGAGTAATCCCCAAGTGAATCAATGACTCGGCCTGCTGGAGCAGATGCTGGGATAAAAAAGCCCCTAACCGTGAGGTCAGATGCTTCATTTGACAAACACAAATGGTCGCTTCAGGCTCTCAGGCTAAAAAAAAGGAGGAACAATAAATAAAAAAGGTGCTAAATGAGAGTAATCAGACTGGGGCTACAATCCATACGCCTCTGGTTAGAGGCTTTCTTATACGATGGAATGATGATGTTAAATTTTCAAGAAAGGCCTCTGAGCTCACATTGGAGAAAGAAATGTGGGGCAAACCGAGCTTTGCACCAGTAGCAAGGTCACACACAGTGTTTATTACAGCTTCTAATCTGTGGCTGAGTTGAATAAATCAGTGCACTACTTATTTCAAGACTTATGGCATTTGTCTGGAGGAAAATGAAGGCATATTGAATAAAGCAGTGTATTATTTAAATGTGTTGTTGATGCTGGATGCTACGGTGATTCAAATGCAAGTTGTCTTAGACAGAAGAACCCATTTAAAGTCCAAAAACCATGTTTCACTATTGAAATCTTTAATTTACCTTTTAATTTTGACTAATCAAGCCTGTAGCTTTTGTTCAAAGCCACAGAAATATTTCATATCTATTGACATCTCTGTGTCACATATGGACATTTCTCTTCAGATTTATTTAATGCAGAATAATCTTAGTTTTCTTGATTAAGTGAACTTAAAAATGTTATTTTCCCAAAATCATGGGATGTAAAATATTTTTATCTTTTCCAAATATTCCATTCCAACTGCATACACATCTAGAATATAGTGGTTCTTTATCATGCAGTTCTATAAACTGCATAGGAACCCTGAACATCCCCCTCTGTTTCTTTTAACTGAATATTTTCCCCCTGAGAAATCTCTTGCAAATATTTTTATAACAAAGGCTTTCAATCTCTGTGCTCCAGTAATTACTACAAAACAGCTGGTTCATCCCTGCAAGAGCTATCATATGTGCCTAAAAAAAGAAACAGAAAGGTAGCCTAAATACTGCTATCAATTTTACATGCAGTAAAAGTCTGGCCGAGAAACTCAGAACCGACGCAAATGGTAAACCAGACTTTATTTATTCAAAATTCTTCCTGTTTTTCATGAATGAATGCTTCATCATCTTCTTTTAAAGAATACTGCACCTAAATCACTGCTGGGCAAAAGGTGAAGCAGCTCTGCTTTTGTAAGTAGGAAAATTAATCAGACGCACTTTCTCGCTTCACAGAAATCAGAGAAATGAGATGACCAGGAGCAGAACTAGAGTGTACCAGCTGGAGACCACGCACGCTAGGCCCTGTCTAAATCTTCCTAATCACCCATCCCACTCTTTGTATAATTATATATTTCAGCGATGGAGAGAATCCCTACCACATTTGGAACGCCTACTGTGTGTGTCTCAGCTCTGTACACAGTCTTTATCAACTTGTAGGAAGTAACAGGCACAAGACATCACACATGCAGACAAATCCCTTGTGAGGAGTAATTTTATGCCACAGTGTATATAGTCTTTAAATGCTGGATTGGTTTAAATTTCAATAAGGGGAGTATGTGCATTTTGACCTCCTCAGTTCATCAAAATAAAAACAAAAAAGCACAACCACAGATCCTATAAGAAATACCCATCCAACTAAATGTATACAGACTACATAAGTGTCCTTATCAGAGGTGCATGCAAGAGGTCCCTGAAAACTCTGTAGGAGCAGCAGAAAAGCTGTTGACACGACAACTCTTTTGTCTGACTGTCAAGATGTTCATCAAAAGCCCTGTAGAGTCCCACCTGCATCAAACAAGTGGAAGAAGATGATCTGGTGTGCTAAAACTATATTGTATTTCTTTTGTCTATATGCAAAACTCCACATTTCATGTTAAAAATTACCCTAACATTGACACATGGTGTGGGATCATGGTGTGGAGACTTTCGTGTGCAGGGGAAGGAAAGCTCTTTTATAGAAAAATGAGTGGAGCAAAATACAGAATAATAATGAAGACATGTTATAGTAAAACTGAACTGGACCAGAGAGTAGAAGAGGGGTTCACCTTCCAACAGGTAAATGACTTTGCTGGTACAAATGCAACTACTAGATGTCTAGATAAAAACATATACATTATTTTAATACTAAACATGCACCAGGCAGGATTTTGGGAGCCGCTCTCCAATCACAAAATCAGTATCCGTCGATCGCCGATGACAGTATCAAATCCATAAATTCTTCAGCTGCTGTCTCATGTACATTGACATTGTATCATTAAGTATCAAAAATATAGGAGATGAGAAAGTATCATGAACTCACTGCTGCTTTCGTGAAGGTGGCAGGTAAGACAAGCTTTTTTTCATTAAAATGCGAGATAGAGAAAATAATGTAGACAAAGGATGAAGCAGGAATGCTCTTAAGAGGTCTGTAGGCGGCTTTTAATAAAGCTGTTTTAATTTAGCCCTAGAAGGACTGTTTCATCATCCTACCTCCAGCGTGAAGACCACCGATTTTAAGCACCGGTCATTGTTTTGTTGATGACTGGTGCTTAAAATCAGTCCCCTTCCCCTCCATCACAATGTAAGCCTGCAGGCTTCTCTAATCCTCCGTTGTTACCCTTCCACCTCTGGCAGTTAGCCTCTAGAGGCTAGCCTCGGCTATCCGTAGGCTTTCACTGCTCATTCTCCATGGAGGGCTTCTCCAAAATACCACTGTCCTACTCCCAGTCAACAGTAGCCTCTGCCCCACAATCAGCATCCTTTTTTCCTGGCAGATCTATTCAATCCCCCACTGTGCTCCTTAGATGCTCCGCAGTTAGCCTATCTGGCCTCGGTCAGCTATAGCTCCTCCCCTTCCAGGAGCTGTTTCGTCATGGATCTATTGCGCTGTGCTCCTCCACTCTCCTCTTGATCTGACTTATCTGTCTGCTCTGGTGCACTGTCTGCCCAGTGATCTACAACTCTGGTTTCTCTGCTGCAGAGGGCGGCATGGCTGGCACCCGGTTATAGTTCTTTCGCTCCCTATGTTCTCCCCACTGCTACTATCTGAGCTACTATCTCCTCTTCCCTCTGTTTTCAGGGTGATTTGTCCCTCTTTTGGGTACTCTGACCAAAACAAACATGGACCAAGCATGGGAGAAAGACGCATGTCCGCTCAGAAAAAAGTCATCAACAACACAATGATTGGAGCTTAAAATCAGAGGTCTTCATAATGAACGTCCAGTCACCAATCATGTAAATCGGTTGATTTCTGAGCACTGCCAATTGACCGGTGCAAGTCTAATAGTCTTGTGAAAGTTCAAACCCAAATGTAACCAAAAATCGGTGGTGACAGACAAAAATTGTGTTTCCAGAAGGTCTCTGGCTATTTGCTGAAGTTATTTGCAAATGTCAAAGATTTGTGACAACAGTGTTTTCCTGAGGTCGCCTACTAAAGGGCTTTAGTGTATGAAAACTAAGCTCAACAGGAACAGTAAATCTGCAGAATTTCTACTCTACAAAAAGGTAAATGATGCATCTTTGAGACCTTAGTTATATATTCATTGTTCAGTATTTTCTTTAGCTGCTTTCCTGAATGAAGCCCATCTTTAGAACGAGGAAGGAGAAGCTCCACTGAGGGACGTGGGCTGTTTAGAGAGAAAATAGTTTACATGGACAATTTTAAACTTGTCTTTATCTCAGTGGTTATAAACAGAGGTTCTTATATCATTCTTATATCAATGTTCTGTATAACCCAGCAGATCCTGGAACACTTTGTGGTTTGTTGAAAATACAGTTCGTAAATGAAATGATGACTAGATATATCAGGTAATAAAATCACATTCATTGGAAGAGTTTCATAAAAATGACTCAAAATATTTAGAAACATAAAAAAGAAATGCAAATGCAGTTAAGGGATTAAATTGCACCAATTTAACTTTGTAAAACGCAGTGGCGGAGCTAGATGGGGGGCCATGGCCACCCCTGGCCCCCTTAGCCAATCATTGACAACCCTGTGGCCACCCCTACCATTTATTTCCCTCTAATACAGATGGTGGCAAAACATTTTAATTTTTCATATATTATCAATTACCTGACAACAGAAACACTGTGGGTAATTATGCGCATCAATATACTAACATTAAAGATGATAAATGCAGAATTCATGCTCTTTTCAGAACTAGATTTTGGGTTTTATGGGGTAAAGAGAAAATTATGTGTGTCTGCAAGTCATCTAGGAGTCTTCAGTAAAATGATAGATAAATTATTTTAATTAAAAAGTATTAAATGATCAATTTATGTAGATATTAGTATTTGTAAATATAAATTTTATGCAGAATAATTACTGATAAAAGTAGGTAAGTAATGACAATGGAAAAGATTTTCACCCAAAACTCAAACCTGAAAGAATTTTATCCACTATACTTTTTATCTAGAAAGCACGGACGTTTGAATATATTCCTCTATTTGTAAGCAAAGGCTATTGGAAAGTATAGTTTGTCTTTATTTAGAAAATATGGATGTTTTGCTCGCTAATTTTCCTGTTGGAACAGTGTTGATTGACCCTGAGGTTTTGGTGCATATCGACTTCAACCACCCCTCAGTGTACATTGTTTATTGCCTGGCCACCCTTATTAAAATTTTCTGTAAAAATGTTCCCTGGGAGAAAATACTTTTTATTTCCAATCATAAGAGAGAAGTGGAATCAAAACCAAATTTCTGAATTTGTGCATAAACTGGTCCAAAAAAATCTTTGTGATCAAAATTTGTAAAGGTTTATTTTTAGAAGGGCGTTTCATTTAAATCAAATATTATTTAAATGAAGAAGCAGCTAAGAGAAAAATAAAATATCATGGAATGGTGTTTTAGAGAGAAACAATAACTAGCTTTAAAATCTATGAGAACTGCTCCCAGTCATTCCCGCATGCGCTTCCTAACACTATGTGGTCTGCTGGGAGTCTGCTTGGACAAAGGCTAAAGAGGACCACTTCATGCCTCCTGAGGTTTCCTAAGCTCTCATTGGTCAGCAGAAAATCCTTTTGTTTTGACTGAAACTCAGTTTCTCATGAATAGTAGCTGAAACTTATATCTAAGACTGTTATAAATCACCCCTAGTTCATTTATTCCCATTCACTCAACAGTAAATGACTGGTCAGAATAAAGTGTTCATATCTGTTACTCAGTCACGGCCTTACATTTTAAATAGCAGTAAAATGAGAGAAGTAAGATTAGAATACATAGTGAAGCATTCATTCTGTGCGCAGGCAGCGCGCGCCTGATCGCTGAAAGGACTCCGTTATATTAGGTGATGTCTCAAACAGAGACATACTGAGAGTCAAATCAACCCCCCAAAACTTTTCCATTTCTGCTCCATTTGCAGAGGAATTAAATCAGAAAACAGATTCGAATGAAGATATGTACATTTTTTTGTTATATATAAAAAAAGAAAAAGGCGGTGATATAGCACTAACAATACAGGGAATAAAACCTACCATGAGTTTTGTTGCTTGAAGCCGGCAGCAGCAGCGCTCACACGATCAGCCGGATAAAACAACTTCTCATCGCCGATTGATGTATTTCCATCCCGATCGCTACCCACGCATTTAATAACACTTAGAAATCCGTGTAATTCTTATTTCCTGTCCAATCTGGTGGTACCTAAAGGGAAACAAGTGGTGCAAACGTCATATATGTGTGTGTGACTGTCTCTGTCTTCGGAGCTCTCGCTATGAGCGCAGGAAGGAGCTGCCTCTCTATTTCTGTTTCTCTTTGCTGGTGATGAGGGCGAGGGGTGAGACAGGAGCAGAGGACATCTGAACGACAATGAAAGTGAATACAAATCAGATTAAATACTCTTTATATATTTAATTAAAGCATTGGATATGCCATATATATATATATATATATATATATATATATATATATATATATATATATATATATATATATATATATATATATGGTATGTCCAATGTATATATGTATATACATATATATATATATATATATATAAATAGATATATATATATATATATATATGTATATATATATATATATATATATATATATATATATATATATATATATATATATATATATATATATATATATATATATATATATATATATATATATACATATATATTATTTTTTATTTTTTTCATAAATTAAAGTGCAGCACTGATCAAATGTAACCAGTGTGGGAGAAAAAACATGGTCCAAATAAAAGCATTTACTTATTCCCAAAACAAAAATTTAACAGGTTCAATTTGTCAAACCAGGACCTTTTAAAGAAATCTCTTATTATTTATGCGTATTTGTCCATTTCTAATTTGAATTGAGTTACACATACAATAATAACAAACTAGTTGTACAATTCAGACAACATGACACTTTAATAGAGAGGAATCATTGTAGGAGGCTGGTGAAAATTCTTAGTCATCCAGGTCATTGTTTTAGACTTAGACAATGTTTGTATACACAGAGTGTATACGAAATGAAATTTTCTCATTTCTCATGACATTTCCATAAATTAAAGTGCAGCAGTGATCAAATGTAACCAGTGTGGGAGAATAAACATGGTCAGAAAAAAAAGGCATTTAGTTATTCAAAAAAAAAAAAAAGAATTGAACTGGTCAATTTGCATGTTATCTAAGCCATAAAAGGGCTTTTGTTGGGCTACTTTATAAAGCCTGGAACTCAACACTACTCCAGACATTTCGAATTGAGAAAGCTTTCTGGATGGGAAGCGAGATGTTTTCAAACTTGGAAAACAAAGTCCAGTGGTCTGCTTTTAAAAATTTTTTGGGTAATATTGTAGGTCTTCTGTTCCTTTCCCAAAACTATTTTTCTATTTTGTGTTCAAATGTTCATTTTGGGTATAATATGGATTCCATTTTTCAATTAATATTCAATACTTATCAAACAGTATAAGCTTTTGTCCCTTTATTTACATGACTAATCTGTACACACAGCACTGTGCATTCTTTGGTCATTTCTTACTACTGTACAACAACGAGGATCTTTTGAAACAAGACCAAGGTAGAATAGGTCTGATTATTGCTGCTACCCATCAAGGTGACTGCTTTTCAAATAGACACAAAGAGAAAATTGTTGACCGTCTGTGTTTAACAAACAAGATAAAAATGATATTAACTGCAATCCCCTAAAGGTATCTTACATAAACACAACAGTGAACATGAAAATATATGTACAGTCATTGAAAACTTCCTGTGTTTTTACAACTTCAATTCTTATTTATTTATTTATTTATTTATTTATTTATTTATTTATTTATTTTGAGTGTAGGAGGACAAATTTGTTGCAAAATTAGATAAAAACAGCTTGAGTAATTTTTAAAAATGTCTAGAAAGGAAATCCACTAAAATATAATGTGTGCATATTAAACTTGTTGCAACTATTTTAATTTAAAAAGTTTATGTATATCAAAGCACATCCATGGAAAACATTGATGAAACATTGAAAAAACGAAATGTCCCTCACAGTAAATTATTTTTTAAATCCTCTAGTTAAACAATTGTGATCAGTTCAGTATTGGTATTTATTATCCAAATTTTGTAACTTTGCAAACATAACCTGTTATAAAGCAGTAGAAGAAAGATATGGCATAATAAAAAATAATTATGATTGATGTAGTGTATATTTGCATTTAGATCACACAAATTCAACTTTGTGGAAATTATAGCCACAAGTATTTCATCTTCTTTTTTTCTAAACAATTCAGGCTCAGTCAACTTTAAGTATTTGCAAACACAAGTTACCAAGTCTTTGCCCATTCTGGCTTAGGACTATGCTTTATTCCAACCTTTTCAATCATAACTCAGACTGTAATTTTAGATCTGTTGTCTTGCTGGAAGACCAAACCTTACCCTAAAGAATTTCAGTGTCAACATATTTAATTTTTCTAGTTCAAACTCTGACCAGCTTTCTATACCTTCTGTAGAAATGCATCCACATTTCTTGATACTGCCTCTAACATGTTTCACAGTAAGGATGATGTGCTCAATGCGATCTACAGTATTGCTGTTTCCCCTCCAATTTCACCTCCCACTTCCCAATTATCTGCTTTGTGTTAATGTCTAATTGAAAATCCAAATAAAACTCTAAACAAGACAAAATGAGAAAAGAATCAGAGGGTATTGATACTTTTGCACCGCAGCTTGTCCATGACGAGGTCAAGGAGGTGGAGGGGAAATGATTAATCTTGATACATCTGAAGAAATCAGAACACAAACCATTGCTTATAACCATAATGACTGTGCAACATGTGGTCACCATCAGTGTGATTCACACAAGACCTCTTGGTTAGGACACATGGTCTCACATAGGTTTTAGTGATGTTACCACAGCTTTTGTTCTGCAGCTCTCTAATCACCAACCCAATCACTGCACAGGATAATTATAGATTTTTAAAGAATAGATTTTTATCCTCACAAAAGAAAGTTTTATGTGCTGAATCTCCCACTGGGTATAGCAAGAATTAATCAGAAAGAGAGAGAACATCCTGATCAGGGGCTGAGTGTGTTATTGTTGGTCGTCTCTTCATCAGCTCATTCAAGGCAAATATTTGAGTCCTGTCTGCCCTTTGTTCTATTGCACATCTGCAGACAATCATGCTTAAAACTCCTGAAATCCTCATTCTGTTTTCTTCATTACACACCAGTTGACATAGTGAAAAGTAAAAAAAACAAAAAATCACATTTTGGTTCGACAGAAGAAAGTAAATTGTTCAGTTGGGTTTTTAACCATCAGGAAACCTTTTCATTGCTTTTTTTAGTCATTAAAGTAATAAGAAAACAAAAAAAAATCTTCCAGTAACATAAGTGTAATTCTTTACATCTTATGTTTTGGTTTCATTATTTGTAAGAACTCAATTTTGTTTCACTTTTTGGTTTACGTTTTGTAACTGAATAATTTATCATTTTGGGTTTGTTTTGACTCATATCACTTAGCTAGCACTTATTATTTGTAGATTATCCACTGTGAGCTCAAATTCTAGCCCTGAAAGACTGGTTGCTAATCTAAACAGAAACATTTACTACTGGCCAGGAGTGGGCTCATGAGAAGCAGTAGCCAAACTTCATATGAGTTTTAAATAATGGAGAAAAAAAAGATACTAAAAAAAAAAAGAAGATCAGAATGACACTAGCTGACTTTATGTAACCTTCCTTCTCTGTATTAGAAAATCACTAAAATACTCCTGTTTCTGTTTAAGTAGACATTACGTTTCTTGAAACTCTGCCATAACTATCTGTTTTCCATTGAATCCCCAAATGTGGATTCATTGTAAAAAAAATAAATAAAAAAAAAAAAAAATGGAACAATAAGTTGTACATAAGAAGTGCCTCTGAAATTGTCATGTACAAAGAACTCACCCTTTTTGGGATTGTTTGCTTCTCAATTAATGAATTCTTCTGGATTTTGGTTAATCCTTTCCCATTAAACATTTCATCCACTGTTTCTATGTCTCTTGTTAAGTAAGTTTTCCTGCATTTGGATCATAAGTTTTTGATGTTTATAGGTTACGTTCATACAAAAAAAACTTGATAATTCAGCTGGACAACACAAGTGGTTAGAACAATTATGTATTTATAATATACTGTAAGTGAGCTTAGTCTGGAGTCGGCTGAGAACACATGGGAATCAGTTTGGGAAAGAGATAAAGGTTAAAGGCTGAGTTATGCTTGGCAATATCGTTAAAGTAAAGTAAAGTGAAACTGAAGTAAAGAAAGATAAATTAAAGTAAACTAAACTTCTCAACTTCCAAGAGTGAATGTAGAAGTTGATCTGAGGGAGGTATTGCAGCAGGATGTAAGTTGAGTAATGCTTGAGTTTAGCAAAAGGATATTCCGAAAGGCTTTGTTGAGAGGTGAGGCAGTAGGTCAGTGTCCAGATATCCAAGGTCAATACAGAGTCTAACAGAGGCAAGACAGAGCAGTGAAATTGCAACAAAAAGCAAGTTCATAACTGGCAAAGGCAATCAGGGAATGCTGGATTGTTTACTCATAAAGAGGCTCGGTCCAAGTACCTCAAATCAGTTAGGATACTTAAACTTTGTTTATGCTTGTTATTTCCGCGAATTCCCACAGCCAAGTTACAATTCATTTTTAGTTTCCACACCCCTCCACGCATTGTCCATATGGAATGAATTTCAGCACCTAGGAAAATGTGTTGCATTGATGACAGATTAATGCGGAAAAAGATGGCAAGCTACTACTGGCTATGATTTGCAAGCATAAATATCTGGAGACATTCTGCAAACTAGCTCATAGATATAACCTTTATCAAGAGGTTGTGGAAAAATTCTTGAGAAGAAATGACTGTTGGAATTGGAAGGCATGAAGAGGTTTTGAAAAATTTGTTGTCCGACTGTTGTCCACTTCCTCAAGTAGTGTGATGTTGTCAGCTTGCTGTGTGTGCCGGCCAGAATGGGGGAAAAGCTGAGTATAAATGCTGCAGATATTGTGTTGGCTGGTTAATTTTCTGCACAGATTGTAAATGCATTAAATACAACCGAATCATGGAAGAAGTGCATCAAAGGTCAGCATAATCAATTGCATTCGAATAATGCTGATGTTAGGAAGGACCTAGGACCAGGAAGCTTTATGCTTTCTAGCACCAATGTAGTTTGCACAGGGACCTCCTGGCATTCCTATTTGCCACTAGGAGCTATGTGGATGCCCCTAATCATTTGTGTGACAGACCATACAGGCACAGCCCACCTCACAGACTAATAGAAAAAAACATAATTCTGTTATAAATACTCTGTGACAGGCATGCAACTGTCCTCATCATCATAAGTTGTGGGTTTCATAATAGAGAACTTCCACCACTCACTACAGTTGTATAACTGACAAGCATCATTCATCTGTTTGTCCATCATGTAATGATGTCCATAAGACTGAAGGCTGTCTTGATTCAGCAGAGCAGTCTGGGGCTCCTTTCCTACCCTTCGCAGTTTTCTTGCTGTTGACTTTGCAAAAGCTGTAGGGGTTGGAGCTAAGAGCAGGAGGCAGGAGCTACAGGTTGAGGTATTGAGATTGAGCCAGTGGCTTTCGAGAATCTGGCAGAAACTGGCTATGAGAGGAAGGTATAAAAGGTTGATTAATAGGTTTCGCTGTTGCATGTTAATGAGCTCAGCACAGGTGAGCTCACAGAGCATAACAGTTATGGTCCTGAACACTTCCTGCATATGTATTAGTTCTCCATTAACACCACTTTTTGTTATATTTTCCGAGTAGATTGATGGAAAATACATTTAGTTAATTTAACTTTTTTTGTATTTACCCTTATCTCAAGAGATCTAATGTTTCCAAAGAACCAAATAAATAGTCAAGTGAGATGAGATTAATCAAATTTACCATGTTTGTGTTGGGGATTGGAGTTGGAAAACTATAGTGATATCCTCATGTGGAGATTTTTCCAAGGATGTGTGGAAACTGACCTCATGTTTGACTGATTCATACATTCCGTTCAACAGAAAGTTGTTTTTTTTATCTTTTTGTCTGGGACCTTTAGTGAAACGTTTAGTTTTCTGACCTTTAGACATATAGGTTTGTTGCTTGGTGTGGTTGAATGCCCTGGGACTCTGGCAGCTGGTATTGTATGGTTCATTACTTAACTACTAGCATATTACTCATTTTGTTCATTCCATGCTGAGCATATACATTGAATCTAAGCACTTATTTCACAACGCACATTTAAAGGTCCTTTATCATGCAATTTTAAATGAGCAATCAGTGTATCAATTATAGATTTAGATAAAAAATTTGACTGTGCATTATATAGGCCATTTTAAGAGTCCAAGTTATTTCGATACAATGAGCAGGATTTTGTTAAACTGTTAAGCAATGCAAGTCAAGTTTTTTTTTGTATAGCACAATTCAGCACAATAAAAATTGTGTAACTACTTTACATGAATAAAACAATGAAATAGAATTAAAAAAAAAGCAGAATAAAAGCAAATAAAGATAAAAACATGATAAACGCAGGTAATAAAATAAATAAAACAGTTGGACCACAACCTGAAACTAATAATAACTTAGTTTTTTACAATTGAATTTCAAAAGTAAAGGTAGATTTAAACAAATGACTGTACAGTCACCCTGTCTGTAAGAAGGAGCGCTACCGCAGGTCGTTCATTCCTGCTGCCACCAGACTCTATAATAATGCACTATAACCACAATAACTCCTGTAAAAACCACTGTGCAGCTATATTATAGTTTTGTATTTATTGACTGTGCAATATCTTGTCCAATATGCTAAATGTGCAATATATGTGAATAGAATAGTCATACCACTACCTCACCTACTACACTTCAACGTAAAAGTAAATCCACCTGTATATAAGCCATCCGGATTGTACATATTTAAATTTTTTTTTTTTTATTATTTTTATTTTGTTTTTCATTGTGTGCGATACATGTACACTTGCACCTTAATCCTTATTTATCTTAATATACTGTATATACCTGGATATACTGTATATATATATATTGCTTATTCTTAATGCACTTTTTTTCTCCCTGTTTGCACCTTCTGTAACTTCTATGCCAATTTGTGACGAGTGAATTTCTCCGCTGTGAGATCAATAAAGCTCATCTAATCTAATCTAATCTACAGTCGTTTTTGTCTTTTGAACTTTTTCTCATTTTGCCATAGTACAAAACAGATGCATAATTCCAGGGGATTGTCTTGTGATAAATGTATTCCATACTTTTTAGATTTTTTTTTTTATGTAAAAGAAAAAAAACATGTGTGACCTTTTGCTTCTCAATGAAACACTTTGTGTTGGTGTATTACATAAAAACAAGAATTTGTTCCATGAAACACTCACAAAATGCCATTAAGTTCTGTCTGTCTGTTACTAAGTAACATTTAAAGGAAAAGTTTGCTCATGCTGCTTTGAACATAAAACAAGACTGTGAAGAGCTAAGTTAATATGTCTGTAGTCTCTAAAAGAAAACTCTCCTAAATATTCTTAAGAAGAAGCAACTGGATATAAAGTTTCACTTGTCCACAGCCCGATGACACTGATTTAGTAGATAATGTTTACAAATCACCAAACTATAGGATAACTGTTTCCTCAGCAGTTGCAAAACTTTAGAAACACTCTCTCTTTACCGGTGATGTCAATATTATTTATTTTAACTCGCTCATGTCAACACTTCACTGGAACTAATGGGTAAACCTACTAAGAGGAAATGTTGCATAAAAACAACATGACATCAACTCCCTGCACAAAACATCTATAATACATTGCGGAATGATATCTTGGAAATGTGTATTGTATCTTTATGGTGTTTTATTGGGATTTGATGGGATATAAATTGCAAATTAGATCACAGCTGTAAAATGGAAGAAAAGCATTTGTTCCTATAAGAATGCGTTGTTCATTTACACCCCCTACCACCAACACAAACACCTTTACTTTAACAACATAAAATGAAATCAAGTGCATATTATTTATCTTTTTGGGTTTTTTTTTAGGTCCTTGGTCAATAATCACTATCAATAAGGTGAAAGGAAATGGAGCCCTGGTAGGGTAAAACATGGAACCTATTGTAGAACAATGAAATGTGGTGAGCCTTTAAACTGAGGTAAAGGTGAAAATTGACATTCAATACAGAAGAGCTAATCTGGGGAATAATGAGCAGCAGTGGAAAAAAGCAAATAGAGAGGCTGATGTAGGATATTTAATCAACACATAAGAAGCTGAACTAGATACAAAGTAGCAATAGACCTAGAATATCAAACACAGAACAAAGAAAAAAATAAAATAAGAAGATAAACTTAAAATTTAAACCATACAGGGTGACCTTTCTAATGGTGAACAACGAGAAATAAACTGAGTATGGTGAAACAACTATAACTGCAGTATAAGTAGATCAGCATTGACAAAAATACAAACTAACATATTTATAGAAAACAACCAAGAATCATGACATGCTGAGAAGATTAAAACAAGTTTACAAACTTTCAACATCTCGTCTTACACTTTTAAATCCATTATCTGAAATGGGAAATAGCTGGGCCGGGATATCATTCATCAGAAAAGCAGTTGGGACTGCACTAAATAGACCCTTTCCCACAAAGGTCCCAGGTATTTATCAAGAAATATTTCCTGTTGAACTATAATTTGTGGCTTTTTAACATGTAATGTAGTCCCAGTAAATCAGTCAACGTTTTGTCACCTATATCTTGCAAAAGTGGAATTAATCTATTTAGTATCACTTGCAGGCAACAGTAACGCATGGATATTGATTAATGATAAAGTCAACCAGGGCAGCATCCAACAGCATCCAACACCATTAAGTATGACAAGGACAACTTTTTAAAAATCATCTTTGGTTCAAACATTTCCTCTAACAGGGAAGAATTTCTTTAACATAGTGGTATAAATGTATTATTTTTAAATGTTTGATTTTATTGTTTCTAATTGAAATAGGTTACCAACATAAAATGATTCAAAATCCTATATCAAGGAGCAAAGCGGCTTCACATTTTTAGTTAATCTTTTTGTTTGGACCCAGGCGGTCCTATGATGACTTAACCTGATGTGTTCTCTCTGCTCGGATTAAAGCGGAAAACATTATTGCACATGTTAATCTGCTGTGATCTCTTCAAGATACACGGCTGAGCAATCTCACAGAGACATCAGTTCCCGGCCAACAGTGCTATCTCAGCACGTCAGCAGACTTCCTATCGATTCTGCCACACTCCATTGTTCTCCCAATATCTCTCTGTGCTTTTGAAGGTGGTCCTTCTGGTATCAATATGAAAAAGTATAAACTGAATATTTCTCTTACAAGGCTGGGGGAAAAAATCAATAAACCACATCCATGTTGATTTAACAGAGCTAAAGGAGTCACTGGAGGTGAAACAGAGAGGTTTTCTTCTTGGAATGAACAATTGATTTACAAATGCTTCCTTATATGCTTGGAGAATCCTTTTTCTTGAAAGAAAGCCAGCAAAACCATATGTAGAAATCCCATACATCCACTTCTCCATGCAGGGTCAATTCCTTTTTTTTCAAAAATGTTTTGACAAAACCTCCTAGGCCAAAGGAAATTAATTGCTACTGGAAAAAGTAACACCATCCTTTCATAAGAGAAGCAATGGTGAGGGAAACTGTTGGAACAAATGTATAAAAAGTTTTCTCATATTTACTAATTTCTAAAACATTTTATACATTTATACTGAAATATCTATTTGTATAAAAAGACCCTAGAGTGGCCTTTGTACATATTTTTGTGCTGAGTGTCTTTCCAGAAGCGGGGTTGTGGAACAGCACCTGTTGACTCACCCAAGACAAGGGGGCTGTTTTGATAAATATAGAGAAGTATGATTCAAAACCACAAGTCTGCTTATGAGGCAGAAGGAGCTGTTCCTGGAACTAGAAGATAACAACATGCATTTGACCCCAAGATTAACCTTTTAAAACTGCTTATGCTTGTATTACGTAGATAACATTGCTTCTACTTCCCTCATCCATTAGAGCAGCAATGGTCATGGAACTAGAGACTTCCCAAATTAAATAAAGAGAGAGGGCTCGGATGAATGTGCTTCAGAGCGGGTCAGACAGAGATTGTAACTGGGGACATCTCGGTCCGTTCTCCTTGCGAGTAATAAGAATCTAACGCTATTGTCAGATACAGGGGGTGCTTATAAAGGAGGGTGTCCGGGGTCTGCCCTTTGTTTAGGTTTCTTTTTAGTTGCACTGTAATTTTGTGTCTATGTAGTTGTTTTCTGCCAGTGTTGTTTTTGTGCTACTCTCTGTTGCCCCTTGTGCCAGTTTCAAATTCCGTTGGCTCCTTTCTAATGCTACGTTCAGACCGGACGCTGCAAAAGCAGCAAAATCGCGTCTGCTGCTTCATTTTTGCTGCTTGTACCAGTTAGTTCTGACGCGCGGCTGAAGCAGCTTTGCTGCTCTGGCTGCGCGGTGCAAAAGTGGCTCTGACGCGCTTTGGGCGGAGCTTCACTATCCTTTCTCTGCCTTGCAGCTATATTTGCTGTGATCAGTGGGAATAAAATAGTTTTAATATGTTTTTAAGTGAGAAAATACACCTGAAAACTTCATCAGTGCAGTCAGTTCATCCAGATTACAATCCTGCCTCCCAATGTTATTTCTGTCGGAGCCGCTCAGACCCCCACATACCGGCGGTGCGCCGACAGAAGGAATCCCTTCATCAGCAGCCTCTGGCCGGGTCGCCTCTTCGTGGTTTACCGCGGCGGCTGGTAGGTGTTTTTCATCTAAATAATCCGATCTGCAGGCACCAGAATAATAAAAGCGAACATATTCTGCCGGCAGATGTATATATTTTAAGTTAATTATGCGTTAATAAACTGTTTAAGAGGAGTAATTAGAGCGGTCTGTGTCATCAGCGCTGTGTCTCTCTCCCAGCCAGCTCCCAGATCAGCTTCTCTGATTGGTTGACGCGACGCGTCGAGCAGCAAAAATTAAATTTTTCCATCTCGAGCAGCAACGCGTTTGCGGCGCGTCACGCGTGTCAGATGCTTAAACGCGCCCGACGCGCTGCTTCAGCTGCTCAGACGCGCTGCGCCTGCTGCTCAAAACGCCGCGGGACCTTTTGCTGCGCCTTGACGCGCGTCAACCATTGACTTTGCATGTAAACTCGCTGCTTCTGTCGCGCCAGCTGCCCCCGGTGTGAACGCAGCATAACTGCTTCTGTCCACACCTGCTCCCAATTAACTGACTACTCCACTCTTGGTTCTGTCTGCCATATATAATCCTCCCTGGCACTTCATCAGTGCTGTTTCTTCTTCCTTGCTTTGCTCCTTGTGTGTGTTTCTCGCTGGCCTCTCCTGGTTTGGTTTCTTTTTATTTGTTCCTGGATTCATGCTTCTGTTGCCACAACTACCGTAATAAAATCTACATGAACTCATCTCTGCCTCCTTATCTCTGCATTTGGGTCCTCATTTCACTTCTACCAAACCTGGCACATGGTAAAAGTACTTCAGTGATATCTATGAGATGTACAGTGACTAAAAAAGAACTTCATGTCTGACTCCAAGACACACTTAAACAAGCGATCTTGATCATGTACCTTTATAAATAGGCTTCTGTTAAATTTCCATTTGATTATCATAAAATTCAAAATAAATATTTGAACCGGAATTGCATGATGAGATTATAGTGAAATGTAAATTTAGCATTGAAAGCTAAAATCTTTGTGTCTATACATAGTGGTGACCTTATGATTTATTGAACAATCATTTGGTCTTGGTTTAGATACTCCTCTCTCTTCAACAGAAATAAAATATTTATAAGGAAAGTAATCCAGCTTTAAGATAAACTCAATGTATCAGTGAACTTAACCAACCCAATCTGCTTTGGTTCAGACAGGGGTCTTAAGATTATTAAGAAAGTGTAAACAGCTTTGTGATCTGGTGATTTATACCCCGAAACTATAAAAATATTTAATATATAATGCTGAGATAATACTTAAAAGCCAATAATTTGCTTATAAAGACAGATTTTTTTAAATGTATAAAAAATTTTAGTTAATAGTGGCTGTTTCAACATTTTTTTTCAAGTCTTCAACGTCTCTGAAAAGATGAATTTCACAGGAAGAGACTCTACTTAGTAGTCAGTGTGAAAGCCTGGAGAAAACACGAGGCTGGCCAAATGGCATTTCTTTCAGCTATGACGTTTATGTCCCAATTTGTTAACATTCAAGCTTTTATAATGTTAGAAAAGCAAAGCGATTTTTACCACACACAGATATTCATGTTCGAATTGTAGCAACAAACAGAACAAAAGGAAATAAAAAAAAAGATACTTCAATAATACTATTTTAATTGAAATTTGACTTCCACAGTTTTTCACATCTGAAGAATTTGAAAAAGAGAGAGTGTGAACAGACATTTCCATTATAATTATCCATCCATCCATGAAAACTTTGTCTGCAGGCCATAAATAGGTGTGTTGGATGGACGTCATCAGAGGCCACGCATCTTGTCAGCTAGGGCTTAAATCCAGCTTTTTTTGCCAATGGAAAGGAAGCCAAATGCCGATTGAACCTGTGTGTCCATCTCCAGTTAAAACATCATCTGTGAAAGCTAAGACAAATGGACCCAGAATTCAGGCAGACAGAACAGGATCTTTTAAGCTGGGACCTTAAGCTAGTCAGCTGGGACCGGCTTGCGGGATTTTCTGGTTTTTGGTTCAGTCCGTGTCGAGAGGAGAGAGTGGGAACCAATTGTATGACTTCTCCACAACATGCTGCAGTGCCATCCAGAGAGTTCCAGGACCACGCAAAGCAGCCCATAGATCGGACGCCAACAGATGATGAGGACTGAGAGGGTCCAGAGGCAGAATCCAGAGCAGGTAAAAAAGCAGAGTTCCACACCACAAGATCAAAGAGATGCAGAGGTAGCAGAGGGATAATCCAAGCCGGGGTCAGGGGTCAGATCCAAGGTCACTAACAGGCAGAGTCCAAACAGCAGTCCGAACACAGAAAACAGTCAGAAACAGACCGGAACAAAAGAAAACCAAAACTCAGTAATCCAAAGACATAAACGGGATCAGGTAGTCATATTACACTGCAGGGTATGCTAGATACTTCTCACACTCGGCTCGAATAATCTGGCACCGATGGCTGGAAAAGAGGCAGCATAAATAGGAGCTGGAAACAGGTGGATCAGATGAGCGGTAATGAGCAATCAGGCAGAGTTAGACAGGTCAATAAAATGAGCAATTAAGCGAGCTAGCAGGGCCAATTTCATGACATTAACTCCTTTTCATGACAGTGTAAAAAGTAGAAAAAGTAAAAACTTTGAAAGGAGTTATTTTGTATCTTCTTATTTATTACGTGATACTGCACATAAAAAACATTGATGGCAAAACGGCTTATGTTAGTTTGTGCCATTTCGGCTATGCCCTTACAGCAAGTCATAACAACTTGGTCGCAGACTTGGTCGCAAAGTTTTTACACCAAATGTCCTTCCTTATCCAACCAGGATTCAAACCCAAGTGCTCAGTATAAAAAATCACTTCATCATGGGGACTGCCCATTATGGTAACCTGACTAATGAACTTAGTGTTTTGTCAAATAAATTTCAGATTAATTATGAACTTTTATATCCCTGGAGTTTTTTTTTTTTATGGCATTGTTGAACTTTACCACACCACAGCTAGCGATAAATTCATAGTAAAATGTATTCATGCTATAAATGTTGGGCATAAAAGAAGTGATCACTGGAAGTTTGACTATGGAACCAATGCAATTTTAAGATGAAAAAAATATAGGAATCACAAGCAGTGATGCATTTTGTTTATAGACATTTTGCAGGAGTATGGCTTTATTTGTATAGAAGAAGCAGCTGTTTTTCTAATTAGACAAAACATGTGATACAGCTACTCAGCTACAGTGTTAAGTATGCATGAAGGCAGTGCTGGAACATTATCTACTGGATTTAATGTATTTTTCTACACATTGAAATACAAAGCAATATTTGTGTACTCTGTTTAAAGCAATATCACTGGTTTGTGGAAAAACAACTGACAGAACAAAAGAGATTACACAGCAACAGAAACACAAACATTAACTAAAAGATAGGAATACAAATTAAAATGTGTTGATTGGATTTTTTTGTGAAATGGGCTGTATATTCTAAAAAAAATGCAGGTTCCAGTAATTACAATTACCTCAATGTAATGAAAATTGTCAATCAAAGATTGAATATGTTTAGACGTCAGTTCAACATCTTTTAGATATTTGATGGGGAGCACATGGGGTTGGTTTATGTTTATTGCAGAGGAAACCACATGGCGACACAGAGCCGCTCAGAATTTCAGGTGAACTGCATGGGGGAAATCACATTCCCTCTGCTTCATGTGAAACATATTGATAACATATTCTGTTTTTATGTTCTCTCCCAGCGTGTCATTTTTTCCTCAGTTGGAACCAGTGCAGATAACTCAGAGCCAGAAAGGTTGTTGTTCATCCTGTCTGTACTCTACCACCTAGGAGTCAAGAATTAGAAAGGAATGAGAAACGTTTGCAGCAAACAGCTGTGTGGCTGTTTCTGCCAATCAATATCTTTTTCTATGCAAATTAGTGTGGTCAAAGCTATTTAGATAGACACCGGCCCTTACTAATGTTTTGATCAACAATCAGGCATAATTAATTGGCTTAACTGAAAAGATTTGAACTGTGCATACATTACATCACCTTTCTGATGATGTCCTTTACCTCAAGATATGACCATGAAGAAATTAACCTGTTTCCGATCACTCAACATGCTAATGGATACCGCTCTGAACCAAAGAAAAAGTGACATTTTGATATACATCATGGGTATAACATGAAAAGCCTATATAGGAGGATTTTAATGGACCAAAAGATCAAAATAATATGGCCAATGCAACCAGATGAAATAGTCAATAGAAATGGGTTTTAGCATACCCAGATGGTTGACCTAACCTTGAAACTGGACCTCAGTGTTCCCAAATACCCCAGCATACACAGCTAAGTCCCCATGCATACAGGCTGGTGAGGTTCCCTGTCCAGACATCGCTGTAGACCAGTGCCCTAGTCTCCCTATTCTGAGTGAGGTCTGTATATATTTGTGGTCATCAGTTCATTGAGATTGTTGAAACAAACAAACAACAAACCTTGCGAGACCATTTTTTGATGGATCATATCTGGCCAACGGTACTGGAAAACCTAACCTAAAGGATAGATCCCGTAAAATGGTAAATGGCCTGCACTTGTATAGCGCTTTTTCAAGTCAGGAGACCTGACCAAAGGGCTTTACACTACATTCAGTCATTCACACACACACTGATGGTGGCAAGCTACATTGTAGCCACAGCTGCCCTGGGGCTCACTGACAGAAGTGAGGGTGCCGTACACTGGCGACACCGGGCATTCTAACCACCATCAGTACACAATGCAGGTGAAGTGTCTTGCCCAAGGACACAACGACAGGGACTTGAACCGTCAATCCTTCGATTTCAGGGCAAACTCCTACACCTGACGCCACTGTCACTCATAGGATTCCTGCGATTTTGGTATTTTGTTGTGATGGAGATAGATGGAGGGACTATGTTGTGTTGGCAGTCGAATGGGCACTAATGCGGTCCGTCAGGTCGAAGAAAGAATTAAGGGAACAATTAAAGCTTCAATTCAACCTTCACCCATAGTTGCACAGTACAACATATTACAAGACTGGATGAGGGCATTTTTAAGTTAGCTTCCTTCTTTAGGTGGCTGGATTTGGAGACAGAGTAAAGCTGTGTCATCCAGGAGGAGTGTGATGTAGAGTTGCTTCTCATTAGTTATGCAAGTTAATGACATTGATGGGCTGATAAAGAAATAGTGGTGAATATAGGTTATACATTAGGTGTTTTTGTGCATGGTTGTTTATATGTGTGTTGCCTATTGATGTATTCCCCATGTCTAGATGGAGATAAGCACCACTCCCTTGGAACCATGTGGAGATTGAAATGGGTTAAATGTACATGGTGTCATGTTGGGTTTTAGGTGCTTGGCCCACATGCAGATCACACTCGGAGGCAGGAGACAGTTTTAGGTTGTGTATTTAAACCAGACAAAAACAGCACGGGATGAGTAAGCATAGAGACACGGAGCAGTGAAGTGCGGACCGGGGACGCTCGGATCTGAAGAAGGAGAGGGGTTGGAGGAAGTGGTTAAAATAGCGTACCAAGCAGAGTACCGTACGAACAGAAAAAAGGCTTACCAATTGAGATGGGAAACCGGACCGGGGAGAACGGATTGGACTCGGCACTGCCTGACCTTGGTGAGGCTGGTGGCTGAGAGACTGACGAGGGGGGGGGGGCTGAGAGCGGGACCGAGCAGCGCCGGCGGTCTTGTCCACAGAGCCAGCAGGAGGATCCAGGAGGGCCACCGAGGGAGCTCAGGAGGGCAGATTGAGCAGAGAAGAAAAACCCGAACACGACCATGGACCTGGGAGACACAAAAAATCGCTTTTAGCACGGGAATAGTTTTGCTGTCAGAAGACAGAGGCCACTGGTTCGTACCACAACGGTTAACACACAGGTGTAGGCGCCCTGCCCCTCTGTCAAACAGTCACCTGCAGAGAGAGGGGAGAAGGCCGAGCCAGCAGAACTGCAAGGCCCAGGCTGCCGAATCCTGACACATGGATGGATCTTATATTTATTATAAACACAGATCTTATTATAAAGAGAGTGTGTACCTTTACAAGGCTCGGCTGGGTATCCCGCTATGAATGGAAGGATTAAGACATATTTTTTCGGTTCCATGGATTTTGGGGTAGCGGAAGAGCTAAAGATGCCACTTTGACATTATGTAATGCAACTTTCTAAGTTTCTCTGATGTTATTTTAAGATGATTTGAAACCAATCCTAAAATCCATCAACAAGTTGTTAATTTATTCTTTTCAGTAGATGTCTTGGGTCTTGGTGGAAAACAGTATCCATATTACTAATGCAAGGTAGTTTAGATTGGTACATAATCTCTGTATTTCTTATGTCCTTTTTTAATAAACAATTCACATACCCAGGTAGTAAACAGAGTGTCCAGCTAGTAAACAGAGTGTTTAAAAATCTTTTATTGGTCTTACATGCATACATGGGTCTTAATACAGCCTTGTAAGGCAAAAAAGGACAACATTGCATATTACTGCTTGTGACTTTTTTATTGTTTTAGATTCCAGACTTTTAGCCTGGAATTTCCTTACATAACTAATTTAAATCCTCTGGTAAAACTCCTCCATGGTTCTATGAATTAAATTTTTTCCTTTGCCTTTTACTTTAGAGAAACCAGTGACCACTGATTGTTGTTTGCAGCAGCTTGCTTTAAAAAATAGGTAATCCTTTAAATCTTTTTGAAATATGACTCATGGATTTGCTTATAACACAGGTTAGAAATAAATAAGTAGATACATTTAATTGATTTAAATTCATTAAGTGTTCAAAATGTCTTAATTTATTAAAAGAAGATTTATGGACTTCTTATCCATCAACCAACGTACATTTTTTTTCAGATATCTTAAGTCTGGCCTGTGTCCAAGCTTATCTCAAAATTGAAATACAGCCTTTCATGTAAACATGTCTAAACAAATTAATCAAGGCTTTTGTTATGCAGGGACTGACAGGCCATGAAGAATCTTTTGGTTATGAGCTGTGTGTTTGCTTTTTATGCTGAGCCAGAATCAACTTATGTGCAATAGATTATCTGATTAAGTTACAGAGAGAAGTTACGGGACCTGTCAAACATGAGACTATTTGAATGTGTGTCTGGGATTAGTTTAGACACTATAAGGGTTTTGTTTTTTTTTGCAACTGGCCCTGGAGTGGAAACACAGGTGGATAAATCTGCAGTGAAGGGGCTGAGTCAGAACGGCTGTGAGGTTGTTGATGCTGGGGATTCATTTAATGGCAGGTTTCCAGACTGGTGCTGTCTGCTTGGCAAGGCTTCCTCCCAGTTCAGGTTCCCACACGGCCCTGTCAGTCACAAACAGTAAGACAGCTGTGTCATGCAGGTGCCAACTGGTACTCCTCTACCAGTATGGTTGACTTCACATCCTCTTTATTCACTGACTTATTCTGATTCATAACTGGATCATT
The DNA here is from genome assembly GCF_016077235.1 of Cyprinodon tularosa. Lineage (NCBI taxonomy): Eukaryota > Metazoa > Chordata > Actinopteri > Cyprinodontiformes > Cyprinodontidae > Cyprinodon > Cyprinodon tularosa. The sequence continues at coordinate 268,858 of NW_024039674.1, read as the reverse complement.
GCTCAGACAAAGATATGCAAAGTAAAAACTAGAATATAATTCTTCTTCATATATCTATAACGAAAGTGTCTTTAGCTGATATATAGCATCAGTATTCCAGGAGCTCATCAGCATATCACTTTATGCAGGACAATAGGGTGACTGATGTGCCATAAGCCACTGTATTAATTTTGTACATTGGTGGAGCAAAATTTTTTGCTGCTCTTTCCAAACTAAGACCCTCCTCTCACCAGGACACTGCCATATGTGATGCCCTCCTGATGTGCTTGCTATAAAGGCCCCGGGACCACCACCTCTTTTCTCTTTGCAATGGAAGTTCTCCTCAGTGTTGCAACATTGGATAGAATTTTTTAACCCTTGCTCAAGATATATATATATATGTATATATATATATATATATATATATATATATATATATATAAATATATATCAGAAATACATAATAAGCTTCTCTAGTTTTGTGGAAAATGTTTGGGGTTTTAGGATGAGCCTTAAAAGAATAACACCACAATTTCCCCATTATGGGACAATAAAGAGATTTGGATTTTCTTTTCTATTCTAAGTTACGTAGACTGACAGACCATGTCCAGAACCAGATTACTGTAAAACAGACTGTCTGCAACATTCTCTTTGAGTTCATAGCCTGGACATAGTAAGCTTTCCTGAACATCGGAGAAGTTGAACTTTCTAACAGAGGTTGCAGCTCTTGGAAAGTCAGGGGATGGTTTCCAACTAATTAATTTGGCATTTTATGATTTCTGATCATTGTATGCCTTTTGTTGTTGACTAAAGCAAGCAAGCAAAAGTTTATAGCAAACACATGGTAGCGGATGCAACACTAACATGTTTCAGCTGTTGATTATACAGTTAAGACCAACTTTTTGTCAATAAGGGTTTAAACACTAACATGAAGTCAACGCTAATGCTTTTGCTGATATGCTCATTATATTTGATTGCTAAAAAATGAGTTTGAGTCCAATGAGTCCTGTCAAATCTGCCAACAATCAATCTAGTAAAAGTAAACCCTCTGCATTAAGGGCTCCAAGCCATTTTTATTGTCAGAAGCTCAGAACGTTGGACCCAGAATTCAAACAGACAGATCAGATTTAGAAACAAGTGCTTATTTAAGAGAGAAACCTGCGCCTGCTCTTCACCTGGGGCGGGCTCATTGGATACTCTGTAGAGATGGAAACTCAGGTCAGTGACTTAAGAACTCAGACAGGCAATGATAATTAGCATGAGAGTCACCAACCTAAAGTTCAATCTGAGGCCAGAAGAAGGAGTGAGGTCCAGGGGAGCACCAATGCCTGGGAACAGGTGGATCTGATTAGAGGCAATGAGCGCTGGGCAGAGCAAAGCAGGTGTGAGAAAAAGAGCCAACCGCAGCCATAGGTGCTAATATCGTGCCAGTTATACCATCAGGAACAATCACATTAGGTTAAGAAACACTTATTTCCTCACAACCCTGTCCTCTCTGACCACTTTCTAATAACCTTCAGGATTACTTTAACAGAGTTCTCCTCCCCCAAAAGAAGGTTCAATTTTAGTAGATCTTTATCAGATAGTGCAGTTATAAATTTTAAAGAATCTGCTTCACTTTCTCTCTGCTCTGTGTCACTGAGCAGTGCTGCAGAGTGCAAAAGCTTAGCTTATTCCCCTTCACAGGTTGATGATTTTGTTGAGGGGGTTGCTAGTTCTCTGCGCATTGCCTTAGACAACGCAGCTCCTTTGAAAATGAAAACCGTTAAAAATAGAAAGCTTGCTCCTTGGTTTAATGCAGAGCTGCGTACTTTGAAGCAAAATGCTAGGAAACTGGAGAGAAAATATCGCTCCACAGGCCTGCGAGAGTCCTTCCTAGTCTGGAAAAATGGTTTACTGCTGTATAAGAGGACCCTTTGTAAAGCAAGAGCAGCATACTTCTCCTCATTAATAGAGGAGAATAAGAATAATCCTAGATTTCTTTTTAATACAGTTGCCAAACTCACCCAGAGCCATAGCTCTGTTGAACCGTCCATTCCACCTGCTCTTAGCAGCAATGATTTTATGGGATTCTTTATAAATAAGATTGATCTTATTAAAAATAAGATCATAAGCACTCCTCTATCCGCGATTGTACCTGAGGTAGTCATGGAATCTGAACCGGGTTTAGACTGCTTTGATCCAGTTGAACTCTCTGAATTAGCAAAATTATTGTCTTCATCTAAGCCTTCAACTTGTATGTTAGATCCAGTTCCAACCAGGTTATTTAAGGAGGTATTCCCTTTGATCTCCTCCTCCATTTTAGATGTGATTAATCTATCTCTGTTACAGGGATATGTACCTAAAGCTTTTAAGATTGCTGTAATTAAACCTCTGCTTAAGAAACCGTCTCTTGACCCAGATGACTTGGTCAATTATAGACCTATATCCAATCTTCCTTTCTTATCCAAAATTCTTGAGAAAGTAGTTGCCAAACAAGTTTGCGATCACTTCCACCATAATGAACTTTTTGAAGAGTTTCAGTCTGGCTTTAGAGCTCATCATAGCACTGAAACAGCTCTGGTGAAAGTCACTAATGATATTCTCATGGCCTCAGATAATGGACTTGTATCTGTGCTCGTCCTGTTGGATCTTAGTGCTGCATTTGATACAGTTGACCATAATATTCTTTTAGAAAGACTTGAATATTTTGTTGGAATTAAAGGAACAGCACTAGACTGGTTTAAATCTTATCTATCTGATCGAATTCAGTTTGTTCATGTTAATGATAGATCTTCAACACGCTCAAAGGTTACCTGTGGAGTACCACAGGGATCAGTGCTAGGACCAATTCTCTTTACTTTATACATGCTCCCAATTGGTAGAATTATTAGACAGCATGGGATTAATTTCCACTGTTATGCTGATGATACCCAGCTATATCTGTCTATAAATCCAGATGAAGCTAACCCATTACATAGATTACAGGCATGTCTTGAAGACATAAAAACCTGGATGACTCTTAATTTTCTGCTTCTGAATGCAGACAAAACAGAAGTTATAGTCTTTGGACCAGAGTCTCTGAAAAAGAAACTGATTAGCCAGTCACTTCATTTGGATGGGATTAAACTGATTTCAGATAATAAAGTAAAAAATCTTGGTGTTATTTTTGATCAGGACCTGTCATTTAAATCCCATATCAAAGAGGTTTCTAGAATTTCCTTCTTTCATCTGAGGAACATTGCAAAAATTAGAAATATCCTGTCCAGGGGTGATGCTGAGAAACTAGTCCATGCATTTGCTACTTCAAGGCTGGACTATTGTAATTCTTTACTATCAGGAAGTCCACAAACTGTAGTTAAAAGCCTTCAGCTGATCCAAAATGCTGCAGCCAGAGTTCTAATGAAAATGAAAAAGAGAGATCATATCTCTCCTATCCTGGCTTCTCTTCATTGGCTTCCTGTTAAATCAAGAATAGAATTTAAAATCCTCCTTCTCACATATAAAGCCTTAAATGGCCAAGCTCCATCTTATATCAGAGATCTGATTGTTCCTTATGTTCCTAACAGAGCACTTCGCTCTCAATCTGCAGGTTTACTAGTGGTTCCTAGAATTTCTAAAAGTAGAATGGGAGGCAGATCTTTTAGTTATCAGGCTCCTCTCCTGTGGAACCAACTACCAGTTTTAGTCCGTGAGGCAGACACCCTGTCTACTTTTAAGGCTAGGCTTAAAACTTTCATTTTTGATAAAGCTTATAGTTAGGGTGGCTCAGGTTATCCTGAGCTATCTCTATAGTTATGCTGCTATAGGCTTAGACTTTTGGAGGACATAGGGACCCCCATTTCATCATTCTGCTTCATTCTCTCTCTGTTCTCCTATTCTGCAGAATCTGTTAGTTCAATCTCTAACCTTCTGCTCTCTCTGCTTTTCCTCAGAGTAGCTTTGCCTCGTCTGTTCCTGTTTGGCTGTGACGTCATCCTGGAAAAAAACATCAGCTGTGCTGCTTCTATCAACACCCTTGTTAATAGATGTTGGAGATCGGCCTGTTTTCCAGTGTGGTCCTGTTTCTCTGACCGTGACTGAGTGGATGTGCTCTCTTCGTCCTCTGACATGGGAGCTGCCTTGGAGCTCGTCTGCCTGGCTGTGTGTTTCCTGGACGGGGCCGCCTTTTACAGCTGCTTTTTGTATCTCTGCTTCTGTCTCCTTGAACCCCAGTCGGCCTCGGCAGATGGCCGCTCACACTGAGCCTGGTTCTGCTGGAGGTTTCTTCCTGTTAAAAGGGAGTTTTTCCTCTCCGCTGTCGCTACAAGCATGCTTAGTGTGGGGGATTGTATTTGAGTCAATGAGTCAATGCAATCAATTGGTTTTCCTTAGATAGAAAACTTTGTATCAATTTGACTGTATGATCTGGTTGAACTGTAAAGTGCCTTGAGATGACATGTGTTGTGAATTTGGCGCTATATAAATAAACTGAATTGAATTGAAATTGAATTGAATTGAATTATTGATATATCTGATCAGGAAAATCTTTTTCATAAATAAAATTAGAACTCCAAACTCTTTCATATAAACTTTGGTTCTTAAACATGAAATCCATGCTTTACTCTAATATTATAACAACACTTTATTGATCACGGGTTCAACCATTTTGATTATAATTTTTTTTTGTTTTTTCCTATGTGTGCATAGCAATGTAATATAGTGTAGTTGGGTTTCTCTAGTTTTTAATTAAATTATTTTGGACTTAGAGCTAAATGTTTTTATGTTTATAAACTCTTATAAGTTTTTTTTTTATTATCCCATATACGGGAGATACAACTGTTTGACTTCACCATGATTTGATCATCAATCACACTTTCAGTTGTTATCCTAACACAGTCAGTTGGGAGTGTGGTCACAGAATAAAACATGAAATTCAGTCAAGTTATTTGATTAAATATTAAATACAATGGTAATTATTTGCATAACACTAAAAATGTATAATATGTAACATGGACGCGACACTCACAAATAAAGTGCATCTCAGTAAACTGAAGTATATCCAAAAAGCTTATTTACATCAGTGACTCACTTTAAAAGGCATAGTTGATATACAGTATAATTTTCCTGACACATAGACTGATAATTCAGCTTTTCCCCAAAAAATACAATTAAATATATTTTAATACTGAGAGACATAATCTTTAGCACTGAAATGCTACGGCCATCACAATTACAAGGATGAATACAAGTTAACAATCAAAAAAAGAATATATTGGTAAACAAGCAGCTCTCTTCAGGTTTATCCACACTAAAGGCCCAGTATTATCCACAGTCATTGATGATGCAGTAAGTAATTTAATGTGTTTTTGTTTGTTTGTTTTTTTTTTGAAAGAGAGAGGGTTTAATTTTGTGGTTTCAGAGGGCTCTTTCTTTAGAGATGAATTATTTAAGTTTCTTGTGTTGTCCATGAATAATGACAGGATAAAACAGGAAATAGATAAACTGATTATGTCCTCATCTGCAAATCTGAAAAAAACTTGGACAGAAAGAAAAATGGGCTGATGTTGGTTCAGCCCATAGACTGCGGGTTGGAGAGACCATCTGCTTAAACTGATCTCACGACGTCGCTTTTTGATCCTTTGATGTCGGCTCTTCCTATCATTGTGAAGCAGAATTCACCAAGCATTGGATTGTTCACCCACTAATAGGGAACGGGAGCTGGGATTAGACTGTCATGAGACAGGTTAGTTTTACCCTACTGATAATGTGTTGTTGCAATAGTAATCCTGCTGTGAGATCGACTTGACTAGTGAGCTGATAGTAATGCTTCACTCAGGGACCCAGAAGATAGATCTGCCCTTCGAATAAACACAGGTTTGAATTAACCTGTCCATGATGAGAAAGATGAAGCGACAGTGGAGAGGAAAACCTCCCCTTGGGAAGAAACCTCTGGCAGAACCAGGCTCAACAAAGGTGGTCTGCTGCCGGACCAATTGAGATATGATAGGCAATGCAGTAGGAATCCGGAAAGAATTACACTCTGATAGGGACAAGATTGAAGAAGAACTATTGAAAAGACAGATGGAGCTTAGCTACGATGTTAGAGAAGGGAATGGAGGTGGGTTGAGTCAAAATCAGACATAGTGTAACAACTACTTGCGCTTGGCTCGGTAGCAGGCTGAGTTGGGGATTTGTATACCTTTTGAGATGAACTCTCAAAGCTGATTGGGCTTCTCGGAGGTGCAGATCAAAACTGAATGGCTAGCGACAGAGGAAGATGAGCCTCTGATGGATGAGGGTTAGCAATTTAGTTTCTTCAGTTGAAGTTCTGCCTTGGCTTCATTAGTAACTTTCCAGTCTGTCATAATGAAGACGGAGGTGAAAAAACACCTCCGTTAAGTCCTTCGTCTGCTGATCTACATGACCAGCAGTGCAATATCCTAAATGGAAAAAAAATATCTTTCCATGTGGTTTTAACAGTCTTACCCTCAGTTTGAGGACATACCTCTGGAGAAGGGCTGAGAGCAGATCAGCTGTTTCCCTCCTGAGGATTTTTTAAAGGACCTGGAAAAAAAAAACAGTTTGAGAAGTTAAAAAAATAAACATGCAGTGTTCATATGTACAATGCTGGGAGACTTTCTTTTTTTTTTTTCAAAATATTACTGTTATGTGCAAACGTGAATTCCAGTAAGAAAAATGAATAGAGTTTTCTCCAGTCTTAAGAATTTTACAATTTTCCTGGATAATCACAGTTTTCAAATTGGCTTTGTTTTTGAAATATTTCCATGTAACTTATAATTTATCAAGTCTTGACATTTCTACAGTAGCTTTCTGTCAGAATCAGAGTAAGGAAATGAAGAAAAGGCGTGTCTTTGCTGCATCCTGTCACAGCTTGACTCCCAAACAATGACCCTTCAGACAGATGTGACTCCCGAGAGTATGTTAATTAAACTCATTTCAGATAAAAAGCAGGGGGTGATGGGTGTTCTCATCATCCCAAATGGCTTGTCTTGTTTCATTTTGTGTTGGCTGACTTCAAGTCAGAGTAATGAAGAGATAAGATGTATGTGTTTGTGTGCGCTAATGAACTTTCAGTGCTCCAACACCACACAAACACACAGCTATGCAGTCACACCTGCTGTCTCTAGAGCATTATTAGGAGGGCTTTCTGTTTCACATTCACTCAGTTATTGTGGCAGGAGACCATGCAGCTGCAGCCTAGACTCTGTCTGCTGACTAAAACAGGAATAAAATCATGTCCAAGGTCATCAGTCACCGCCTGTTTCCAAGGAACCAGCTCCAACATTTTTCCTGGATTCCTGTCAACTTCTTGCTACAGTCACCCTGATTAAAATTGAATCAGATTTAGACCAACAGCTTTGTACCACCTTGAGGGTTTTTTTTTATTTTATTTTGTGTAAATGTGTAAATGGAATATCCGGCATATGTTTTAACTTTGTAAACAGAACCAGTAAATCTGTATCGTCATTATGAAACCAAGCATAATTTTGCAACTCCCCCAACTTAAAATACATCATTTTTTAAGTCACTGAAAGCACTAGTGGCAAATTGAAATAACCTTAGAGGCTACTTTTAGAAAAAATTAAAAATAAAACAACATTTGGGGAATAAATGGTAGAAACACTTTTACATTTAAAAGAAACAATAGAAATACTTGCAGAATATATCAAACATACTTAGAAGCAAGACATGTACATAGGCATACATCAAGACCTGCGCAAATACAGTGCAGCTATAGTAGGATCAAAGTCAGAATCAACCTTAGTGGCAACGTCTGTTTTCCTCACAAATAATTGAACGTTGATTTTCCATACCTCACCTCATTATAGAAAATAAACACCCACACTTAAAAAATGCACTTTAATCTTGTAAAGACGAGGTAATGGTGCAAAAATTTTAAATGTTTGAGCATAGTGTCTAACTATCCTTGAGTTCAATTGAAAGACAATCTGGGTGGAGAAACAGTACCCCAATTATTAAAGTCTCAACTAAAATATTTATTTCACAAACTTATTTCATCTCTCTTGGCAAGGCCATTATATTTCAAAAGCACATTTCAGGGGCCAGACAATTTAAAGAGATTATTTTTAGCAGATGTTTGGAATGTGGTGGAGTACAATGTTCACATTACTGATGCAAAGTAGTTTAGGTTGTCATTTTAACTCTGTATTTCTGTAGTTCTTAACTTTTTTTATTGAATGATGCACATGCTGTGCAGTATTTAAGTAAATCATTGTTTTAAGATAGCGGATGTTCCGACTGTAAATACAGGGTTTTTAAAAATCTTGTATTTAACTTTGATGGAGTGTATCAGTCTTTGTGAGAAAAAAAAAAGACAACTTTGTATATTACTGCGTGTTATATATTTTTGGTTTTAGATTTAAATTAGCATAACTAATTTAAAACCTGGCAAAACTGTTCCTTGGTTCCAAAAAATGAAAATATACATGTGAAAAAAAGTTTCTTCAAGGAGAGTAAGATTTTATTTACATCAGTTTATTTTCTAAGAACCTTAACCTTATTTCCATGTAGGACCACAAGTTAAATGTTAGTCAGCTTTTGGAGACAGATGATTAGTCTGCCCTTACATGAGAGCTACCAAAGCCGGGGGTCCAACTTTTTACTATTTAAAAAGGCTGCCAATTTCAGATGAAATTAAACCAGAGGTCTCCAGGTCCTTTGCCCCCCTACCTCTACTCACCATAACAAAAAATAAATAAATTAAATAACAGCAAGATTAACATGCTTCGCCAGCCCTGAAGCTGCTGAGGAGGAAATACAATTATTGGATTCAGACGTGCAAAACCAGAGACCCTAAAACATGCAGGACAGTGGATTGAGGACCACTGAATCAACAATTTAGTAGTGGTAGGTTAATCCGGCTTAAGAAAGTAAAAACACTACTTAGTTTTTCTACATGCTGTTCACTTACCAGAATGATCTTTGGCAAGTGGTCCTAAACTGAAATCCTTGAGTGTTAGTATCCTACAACATTTAGATGTGTCTCTTGCCCTACATACCTAAAGTTGATGTCTTAACTACCTCAACTACCAATTTCAGTTCCTAGGCAGATGTGTTCCATATTTTACTTTTGTTGCAAATGTAGAAAATAAACAATACATGCTGACCCTAAGTGTTGGTTCATCATTGTCCAAAATTCTGCATACTAATATTTGTATTTGAAGTGAAACAAATCCGGAACTTTTACCTTTTTTTTCCCCACTTCTTCAGGATTATCCATACAATTGAACAGAAGGCCAGTCGATTTCTGAAGCTCCTTTTCTTTTCATGGCCTCAGGCAGCTAGAGTCCTTACAGCCAATTAGCTCAGACAGCAACAGCATCCAACATAAGCTGTGAGGAGGGCATGTAAAAAGATTTACAGCTTTGAGAGCCAAATCCACCCTCATGTCTTATCGCTTCCCCCAGGGCTTCGGCCACCATACAGAGGAGGAAATAGGCTGTTTTGCCTAAGAATGGTTGGTCTTAGGAGCTTTTTGTAGGGAAGTGGTGGGAAAATGCCTTCTATGGTCAACAGAAGGAAAATGGGCCATGAAGATCAAAGTTGGCACTGCTCTTTGTCAGTCATCATAGAGTGAGTGGGCTCAAACAGCCCATGATAACCACAAAAAGTTCTATGAAAGTCTTTGCTTACACAGAAATAGATATTAAAGCTGTTTGTCAGCACTTTGGTTGTCCTCCCTTTCCAGACTATACTGCAGTTCATTCTGATTAACCAAGCTCTAAACTGACATCTGGAATCCATCCCAGGTCCGCCCTTTCTTCTTTGTCTTCAGGTACAAACTGCCAAGTGTTTGTTTAGATTATATTTCTGGTCTTTTGCAGTTCGTCTCTCTGAGGCTCTTTTTCTGGAACACTTCATGTCTGGTGGGCAATAATTCATTTTTGTTTACAAGCAGCCTGGAGACACTATAAATTCACCTGCAGCCACGACTACAGTTTGAGAAGACAAGCAGAAAGAGTCCAATGTTTTTTTACTTCCTTGGCAGAAAGAGTAACAGTTTGCAGGAATTTTAATTATACATATTGTGTTAAACCAACAAAAGAACCGGCAAACTCCTTTTTTTCTTTTACTCTTCCAATTTTAAGGTTTTAAAGGGCTTTCAGACAAACTATGAGAAATTTGAATTTGCTTTAAAATAATTAAGGAATACTTTAAATTATTTTTCAAACAGCCTTTTCTTTACAGTAATACATTGTATCACTAGCAATTTGATTAAACCTATAAACAGCCATAGAACACGGATAATGAATTCTTTCATGTCATGCCATGAATGGCATGGTTCAAGTTTTATCTCTGAGTTTTCACTGGTCTTATTTCCATTCTTGTGTTCTAGTTATTTTTTTTATTGTATTTTAGCTCCTAGCTCCCTGTTCACACCTGCTCCCAATCTGCTAATTAGCCTGGTGTTTGTTTCTCTCTCCATTTTATTCTCCTCCTGTTCAGTCACTCTTGGCTGGTTTGACGTCATTTCTTTACCCCCTTTTTGTAAGTATTCCTGGTTCTCAGTTTTTGTGGATTTGGGGGATTTATGTTTTAGATTGTTGCTTCTGTTGAACTTTTGTTATTAAACCTTCAAGTAACCACCTCAAGCTTTTGTGTCTGCCTTTGGGTCCTGTCAAACCTTCAACCCCAATCTGGCAATGAATAGATATGGAAAGAAATAAAAGTGGGTTCATAAAACATAAATCAGAATTTGTCATAGTCAACATAAAAATATTCTCGTACAGTAAATACTGTCATGTTTATTGATGTAGAACTGATAAATCTCTTTAAAGCTACAATGTATAATTTTCAGCAACATCTAATGGTCAGACTGCAGTGACATGAAGCTTTTTATATAAAAATGGAATAAAGCAAAAATAATGTTAACAAAGGATAAAGCACCGAATCATCGAATCACTGAATCATCAGTGGTCAGTGGCTTTTTAAAAATTTGTTTTAATTTAGCCCTAGAGGAACTGTTTCGTATTCTACCTCGAGCGTAGACTCAGACTAGGTGATGCATTCTCTTATCTCGCTCCACCTCTCAGTTTGCCCGTAGGCTCCACTGATTGTCGGCGGTCCTTCGGGTATCTCCTGATTTACCCTCTCGAGGCTAGTCTTGGCCTGCCGTTGTCTCTTCCTGCTCTGTCTCCCAGGCGGACTTCTTCGATCTCACTGCGTCCTCCTAACGGTAAGCCAAAGCCACTCTCCCCTGCCTTCAGACTTGTTTACGCCCGGCAGAATAATCAGGTCTTCTGTTCTGCTTTGATCGTCCACAGTTGGACTCTAGGTAGCCTGTAAGAGCTGTAGCCTCTTTAGGGCCATCAGAGCTGTTTCCTGGCAGGCCTCTCTGTGTAACAACTGTTTTCCTCAGCTCTCTTCCTGAGCTAGCAGCAGCAGGCTGCCGCCTCACCGCTGTTGTTCCTTAGCTCCAGAGGGGGCATGGCTTCCTGGCTCTCTCAGTCATTGTTCTGACACTAATTCCTCCCTGCCCATGCCTCTCTTTTCTGTGTGGGTACTCAGAGAAAAACAAAAAGAACCGAGGACAGGAGAAATATGTGAGTCGGCTCTGAAATAACCAAAATAAATAAAAAACGCAACGATTTAGCGTCTTCATAAAAACCAGATGGTCGTCCATCATGGCCAATGTAAGTCAAGTCTACATAGGTAATTTTATTAGTATTTCATTAGTCTGTGTAGGATTGTATATAGGCATAACTTCGTTGGTTGGTCTAATATCATTGAGTGAAATAGTACCAATATTTTCTGGTAATTTTCTGATCTATGGGCTTTGTCTTCAAAAAATTTTAATAACGGGGACTAAATTACAGGTGCAATGTTTTTAAGCATGTGCAATAAATGGCCGTGTTGCAGTGATCTACAAAGATTGCTGTAAAAATGTCAAGACATGCAAAGCAGTGTGGTTCTGCCAAATTAAAATGAGAAAATTTTGTGTTCTATTGGCAGTCTGAGAGTTGTTATAAAAGAAAGATAAGGTTGTTAGCCATGTACTTGAAGGCAAAAATGATAAGCTATTTAGAAAATAACTATATTACTAATTGATATTTACAGAGCACTTTACATGGGATGCTTATCTTTTCAGTGATAGAAACAAAAGCAGTTAGGCATTAATAATGTAAATACTATTAAACATGAGAAACTTGTCTTTTCTGTTCATTGCCCCCCAAAATCTGCGTACAAATGAATAAAATAAAACCATGCTTTGTTAAATTAAATCAAGGGAGAAAATAAAATTATGGTTGAATCAAATAAGAGAAGTGCACTTTCAATTGAGTTTTTTCTTTATTAATATTATTATTATACTATTGTTGCTTTTGGCAGTCCAAATCTTTTTGCACGTCAGTTTGTACCAAAATTTCAGAAGTGTTAGATAAGATGCAAAAGTGAGTGTGAAAATTAGTTTACGATTTGGGAAAGAACTTTGCATGTGGTAAATGTTTACATCTGCATATCCTCCCCTATTGAATTTGTGTATTTAGGTCATTAGAATATGATCTGCATATTGAAAGGGCAAGCACATAATAAAAAGGTTTGCACACGCTTTCTGATTAATTCAAAACGCAAATTCCTTTCCTCCTTCTTTTAAGATCGGCTCGGTGGGCACAACCACATTTGCTTCTGTTTTAAGACACATGAAAATTCTGGCCATAGATCAGACCATAAATTTGAATGGATTGTAGAGAAATTTTAATTTATGAAACAAATTGATGTTGGATTAATCTAACAATTGTAGTTTTCAGCAATATTGTTGAAAGAAACCTTTTTTCCTTTTGATCATTCTATATTTGAAAGGACTGCAGTATATCCTGGTATTATGACAGTCATGTAGCCCTTCTTCTATTGATACAACACATGTGAGTGTGGATGGACATGCAGTTTATTACTTTCCTGCCGTGGTATGTCAGGGTAAGTCAATGGAAATATGTTTTGACCACATCAGCCCACATACACCCCTGTGAGGGGCTCTGTTGGCCTGCCATTGCATTTTTAACTTTGAGAAAAAATGGACCTGTATATTCTCTGTGATCATCTCTCTTAGAAGTGGAAAGTATGAACAGCACTGGAAACCAGTTTCTGGTCAGTGCAGATTTGGTACAGCATTTGGTACAAAGTGTCTCATAACATCCAGGCGCAGTTTCCTGCTCGTTTATTTGGGGAAAGGTCAGTGTTGTCCAGAGCAGCGGGGGTGGCGGCGTACCCTAAACCACTCAGACAAACAGGGAAGCCCCTGGTTGTGACAAACTGATATGAAAAGGAAATCATAATCAGCATTGATAAGCTTCCTTATTATTGCTTAGAGGAATTAAACATTATAAAAATGGTAATCTGAATAAGACTGCACAGCGGCACAGTCTGTATCACTGTTGCCTACCAGCAAGAAAGACCTGGGTTTAATTCCCGGCCTGGGGTTTTTCTGCATGGAGTTTGCACATCAGCCCAATTCTGATGTCCTTACATTGGCTCCCCACAGCTCACAGAAGAGATTTAAAACCATTTTATGGACTTTAAAATTGTCCTAATTCTATGAACTGCTTGGGAAATATTAGCCTTAACAGGTAGATATTATTATTATATTACCAATCACATACATGACCTTAAAAGACAAAACCAAAATCATCCTCAGCTACCAGGCTAAACCAGGTAATGTCCATAATTTAAACATGCTTGTGGATCACATGTCTCCTCACTCTCTCCTCCACCTCCATCTAGTCCCTTTTTAACAATACTGGTAAGGATTGAGCTGAGAAAGATCAAGGTGCGAAAGGCTGCGGGTCCAGATTGCATCAGCTCAAGGCTTTTGAGATGTTGTGCAGATTAACTGTGTGGTGTCCTGTGTTACATGTTGAACCTAAGCCTGAAGCTGGAAAAAGAAGCACAGCTGTGGAAGACCTTCTGTGTTGTACCGGTGCCATAGACAAAACATCTAAAGAACCTAAGCAGCTACCGCCCGGTAGTGCTGACTTCACAGCTGATGAAGACCCTTGAACGGTTGGTCCTATACCATCTATGCCTCTTAGTGAGGAGGACTTCATTGAGGAGGACTTCATTGGATCCACTGCAGTTTCCTTTCTGGCCTGGTATTGGTATGTATGATGCCATCATCTTCCTCCTGACCAAGCTCTGACTCACTTGGAGAAACCTAAATGCACTGTAAGGGTAATGATCTTGTTCTTGGATTTTTCCAGTGGTCCTAACACCACCTAGCCAGGACTTTTGAGGGACAAGCTGGGGCTGTCAGGAGTAGATCAACACTTGTCCCTGTGGATATTGGACAACCTCACTGACTGCCCACCATCTGCAGGGGTCGACACAGAGTACAGACCGTGGACTTGGGACTTTGTGGACTGCCCCCGCAGAACTACCTCCTGATTAAGGAAGGAAAAACCAAAGAGCTGGTGGGGGACTTTCACAAGTACAGATCCACCCCACCGACACTGGTGAAGATCCAGGAATGAGACATTGAGATAGTTATAAGTACCTGGGTATTCACCTGAACAATAAACTGGACTGAACTCAAAACACTGAGGCTCTCTATTAGAAGGGTCAGAGCAGGCATTTCCTGCTGAGGAGACTGAGGTCTCTTGGAGTGCAGTGTGCATTCCTGAAGGTTTTCTTTGACTCTGTTGTGGCTTCAGCCATCTTCTATGGTATAGTCAGTTGGAGCAGTGACTTATCAGTGGCTGAGAGGAAACGTTTTATACAAGCTCATCAGGAAGGCCAGCTCTGTACTTGGATTCCACCTGGTCTTAGTGTAGGTGAAATCTAATTGAAATAAAATCCCTGCTAGATAATGTCTCCGACACCATGCATAAAGCTGGCAGAGTGCTGCACCCTAAATGCACAAAGGAGCATTATGGCAGAACCGTCCTCCCAGCAGCTGTAAGACTTTACAACTGTCACTGCTCCCACAGGCTTAATGAGTGTTTACATTTAAGATGATTTCTGCATAGTTCCATTCTTATCAACCTTAAATAACATGCTGCTGTCATTTCACTCATCTTTACTATTGTTACTATTTCTATAGTTACCCACTTACTTACAGGTGCTGGTCATAAAATTAGAATATCATGAAAAAGTAGATTGATTTCAGTAATTCCATTTAAAAAGTGAAACTTGTATATTATATTCATACATTACATACAAACTCATATATTTCAAATGTTTATTTTGTTTAATTTTGATGATTACAAATGACAACAAATGAAAATCTCAAATTCATCATATCATAAAATTAGAATATTGTGAAAAGGTTCAAAATTGATGGCCCCTGGTGCCACACTCTAATCAGCTAATTAACTCAAACCACCTGCAAAAGCCTTTAAATGGTCTTTCAGTCTAGTTCTATAGGCTACACAATCATGGGGAAGACTGCTGACTTGACAGTTGTCCAAAAGACGACCATCGACACCTTGCACAAGGAGGGCAAGACACAAAAGGTCATCGCTAAAGAGGCTGGCTGTTCACAGAGCTCAGTGTCCAAGCACATTAATACAGAGGCGAAGGGAAGGAAAAGATGTGGTCGAAAAAAGTGTACAAGCAAGAGAGATAACCGCACCCTGGAGAGAATTGTGAAACAAAACCCATTCAAAAATGTGGGGGAGATTCACAAAGAGTGGACTGCAGCTGGAGTGAGTGCTTCAAGAACCACCACACACAGACGTATGAAAGACATGGGTTTCTGCTGTCGCATTCCTTGTGTCAAGCCACTCTTGAACCACAGACAGCGTCAGAAGCGTCTTGCCTGGGCTAAAGAGAAACAGGACTGGACTGCTGGTGAGTGGTCCAAAGTCATGTTCTCTGATGAAAGTAAATTTTGCATTTCCTTTGGAAATCAAGGTCCCAGAGTCTGGAGGAAAAGAAGAGAGGCACTTCATCCACGTTGCTTGAAGTCCAGTGTAAAGTTTCCACAGTCAGTGATGGTTTGGGGTGCCATGTCATCTGCTGGTGTTGGTCCATTGTGTTTTCTGAGGTCCAGGGGTCAACGCAGCCACATACCAGGAAGTTTTAGAGCACTTCATGCTTCCTGCAGCTGACCAACTTTTTGGAGATGCAGATTTCATTTTCCAACAGGACTTGGCACCTGCACACAGTGCCAAAGCTACCAGTACCTGGTTGAAGGACCATGGTATCCCTGTTCTTAATTGGCCAGCAAACTCTCCTGACCTTAACCCCATAGAAAATCTATGGGGTATTGTGAAGAAGATGCAATACACCAGACCCAACAATTCAGAAGAGCTAAAAGCCACTATTAGAGCAACCTGGGCTATCATAACACCTGAGCAGTGCCACAGACTGATCGACTCCATGCCACGCCGCATTGCTGCAGTAATACAGGCCAAAGGAGGCCCAACTAAATACTGAGTGCTGTACATGCTCATACTTTTCATGTTCATACTTTTCAGTTGGCCAACATTTCTATAAATCCTTTGTTTTTATTGGTCTTCAGTAATATTCTAATTTTCTGATATGATGAATTTGAGATTTTCATTTGTTGTCATTTGTAATCATCAAAATTAAACAAAATAAACATCTGAAATATATGAGTTTGTATGTAATGTATGAATATAATATACAAGTTTAACTTTTTAAATGGAATTACTGAAATCAATCTATTTTTTCATGATATTCTAATTTTATGACCAGCACCTGTAGTTTATTAATTATTTATCTTCTTTTACTGACTACACTTTATTTATACTGAAAAAATGTTTTTGCTCTTATTGAACAGTATTTGTACTTATATTTTTAACCATGTTTCACTTTATTCTTTTCTTTGTTAGTTATACATATATATAGTCTTTGATGTCTATACCTCTGTGACCCTTTTATAATTCCCATCACTTTGCTGCAGTAACATAATTTGCCCATTGTGGGACAGTAAAAGTATTTTCCATTCCATTCTGTTCTAAAGAATAATAAAATAATCATTTAGGTATGTTTATGGCCAGGATATCAAAATGGAAGAAAAAACCCTTAGTAGAGTGGAAAATATCTGATGTTGGTTAAAATATCTTAGGAATCAATAACCAACACTTTTGTTAGTCTTTAAATCATTGAATGGATCAGCACCTAAATACATTACTGATTTTCAGTGAGTGTATCAACCTGTCAGATGACTCAGGTCTTCTAGTCCAAGCCTACTAAGATGTACAGGTGCTGGTCATAAAATTAGAATATCATGAAAAAGTAGATTGATTTCAGTAATTCCATTTAAAAAGTGAAACTTGTATATTATATTCATACATTACATACAAACTCATATATTTCAGATGTTTATTTTGTTTAATTTTGATGATTACAAATGACAACAAATGAAAATCTCAAATTCATCATATCAGAAAATTAGAATATTGTGAAAAGGTTCAAAATTGATGGCCCCTGGTGCCACACTCTAATCAGCTAATTAACTCAAACCACCTGCAAAAGCTTTTAAATGGTCTTTCAGTCTAGTTCTATAGGCTACACAATCATGGGGAAGACTGCTGACTTGACAGTTGTCCAAAAGACGACCATCGACACCTTGCACAAGGAGGGCAAGACACAAAAGGTCATCGCTAAAGAGGCTGGCTGTTCACAGAGCTCAGTGTCCAAGCACATTAATAGAGAGGCGAAGGGAAGGAAAAGATGTGGTCGAAAAAAGTGTACAAGCAAGAGAGATAACCGCACCCTGGAGAGGATTGTGAAACAAAACCCATTCAAAAATGTGGGGGAGATTCACAAAGAGTGGACTGCAGCTGGAGTGAGTGCTTCAAGAACCACCACACACAGACGCATGAAAGACATGGGTTTCTGCTGTCGCATTCCTTGTGTCAAGCCACTCTTGAACCACAGACAGCGTCAGAAGCGTCTAAAGAGAAACAGGACTGGACTGCTGGTGAGTGGTCCAAAGTCATGTTCTCTG
Source organism: Cyprinodon tularosa (assembly GCF_016077235.1). Lineage (NCBI taxonomy): Eukaryota > Metazoa > Chordata > Actinopteri > Cyprinodontiformes > Cyprinodontidae > Cyprinodon > Cyprinodon tularosa. Next base: position 250,968 of record NW_024039674.1, on the reverse strand, counting down.
ATGAAAGTAAATTTTACATTTCCTTTGGAAATCAAGGTCCCAGAGTCTGGAGGAAAAGAAGAGAGGCACTTCATCCACGTTGCTTGAAGTCCAGTGTAAAGTTTCCACAGTCAGTGATGGTTTGGGGTGCCATGTCATCTGCTGGTGTTGGTCCATTGTGTTTTCTGAGGTCCAGGGTCAACGCAGCCACATACCAGGAAGTTTTAGAGCACTTCATGCTTCCTGCAGCTGACCAACTTTTTGGAGATGCAGATTTCATTTTCCAACAGGACTTGGCACCTGCACACAGTGCCAAAGCTACCAGTACCTGGTTGAAGGACCATGGTATCCCTGTTCTTAATTGGCCAGCAAACTCTCCTGACCTTAACCCCATAGAAAATCTATGGGGTATTGTGAAGAAGAAGATGCAATACACCAGACCCAACAATTCAGAAGAGCTAAAAGCCACTATTAGAGCAACCTGGGCTATCATAACACCTGAGCAGTGCCACAGACTGATCGACTCCATGCCACGCCGCATTGCTGCAGTAATACAGGCCAAAGGAGGTCCAACTAAATACTGAGTCTGAACACTGAATCTCCCCCACATTTTTGAATGGGTTTTGTTTCACAATCCTAGGGTCTGGTGTATTGCATCTTCTTCTTCACAATACCCCATAGATTTTCTATGGGGTTAAGGTCAGGAGAGTTTGCTGGCCAATTAAGAACAGGGATACCATGGTCCTTCAACCAGGTACTGGTAGCTTTGGCACTGTGTGCAGGTGCCAAGTCCTGTTGGAAAATGAAATCTGCATCTCCAAAAAGTTGGTCAGCTGCAGGAAGCATGAAGTGCTCTAAAACTTCCTGGTATGTGGCTGCGTTGACCCTGGACCTCAGAAAACACAATGGACCAACACCAGCAGATGACATGGCACCCCAAACCATCACTGACTGTGGAAACTTTACACTGGACTTCAAGCAACATGGATGAAGTGCCTCTCTTCTTTTCCTCCAGACTCTGGGACCTTGATTTCCAAAGGAAATGTAAAATTTACTTTCATCAGAGAACATGACTTTGGACCACTCACCAGCAGTCCAGTCCTGTTTCTCTTTAGACGCTTCTGACGCTGTCTGTGGTTCAAGAGTGGCTTGACACAAGGAATGCGACAGCAGAAACCCATGTCTTTCATACGTCTGTGTGTGGTGGTTCTTGAAGCACTCACTCCAGCTGCAGTCCACTCTTTGTGAATCTCCCCCACATTTTTGAAGGGGTTTTGTTTCACAATCCTCTCCAGGGTGCGGTTATCTCTCTTGCTTGTACACTTTTTTCGACCACATCTTTTCCTTCCCTTCGCCTCTCTATTAATGTGCTTGGACACTGAGCTCTGTGAACAGCCAGCCTCTTTAGCGATGACCTTTTGTGTCTTGCCCTCCTTGTGCAAGGTGTCGATGGTCGTCTTTTGGACAACTGTCAAGTCAGCAGTCTTCCCCATGATTGTGTAGCCTATAGAACTAGACTGAAAGACCATTTAAAGGCTTTTGCAGGTGGTTTGAGTTAATTAGCTGATTAGAGTGTGGCACCAGGGGCCATCAATTTTGAACCTTTTCACAATATTCTAATTTTCTGATATGATGAATTTGAGATTTTCATTTGTTGTCAATTGTAATCATCAAAATTAAACAAAATAAACATCTGAAATATATGAGTTTGTATGTAATGTATGAATATAATATACAAGTTTCACTTTTTAAATGGAATTACTGAAATCAATCTACTTTTTCATGATATTCTAATTTTATGACCAGCACCTGTACATGCTCATACTTTTCATGTTCATACTTTTCAGTTGGCCAACATTTCTATAAATCCTTTGTTTTTATTGGTCTTCAGTAATATTCTAATTTTCTGATATGATGAATTTGAGATTTTCATTTGTTGTCATTTGTAATCATCAAAATTAAACAAAATAAACATCTGAAATATATGAGTTTGTATGTAATGTATGAATATAATATACAAGTTTCACTTTTTAAATGGAATTACTGAAATCAATCTACTTTTTCATGATATTCTAATTTTATGACCAGCACCTGTATTTTGATTCCTAAAGCTAAACTTTGAAAATTGTTGAAGTAGATTTAGATATACAAGGGCAGAATGTGGGAGCAAAATTACATGGATGCAGATATTGATCTCTCTGTAGCAGAACATGCTGCTTCTCACATGTGAGAGTCATGGATATGTTGCTCTTTATATGTCATTAAAATGTTCCTCTAGTTAAGAATCACTAATCTAACACAAAGAGCCTCGTCTTTGATAGAAAAGAAACATCTAAAGAAACACATCCAATTTTGAATGAAAAATACATCGACAAACATCTAACATTGAGCTCTTTTGAAACAAAAATATTTTTATTCTATGAATAGCACCAAACAGTTATAGCAACAACCTTCTGCTCATGCATATTCACAGTTTATGGCAAATCTCTAATTGTGGATAATTTATGACTAAATTTCACACTTGGGACTGAAAATCTCAGGCCTTTTTATGCCAGTGTTTAATCAGAAATATATTAAAATAAAATTATGTGCTAACTTGGTTAACTTGGAAAGACAGATACTCCTAAACTGCATTGCTGATTGTTTAGCCTGCTTTCTCACCCATGCATCACACTTCTTATGCTCTACTTTCCTCCACATCATTCTTGAATCCTTAATTATAATAATCTTTCAACTTCCTTGTTCTTTTTAGCCACCTTTTTTTACTCTACACACTCTTCTAACTCACTTGTCTTTACAAAGTTTTCATCCTCAACTGTATTCACAACCACATTTTATCACACTCATTCCCCCCATTCATTCTTGGACGTCTCTGCATCACTTCTCTTTACGGCTGTTTCATCCCACTTATGGTGTCATTCTAAAAAACTACCTTTGTGGTATCTATCTCTACTGCCATCGGTCTCCTTACTCTTTCTTAGAATTAGATATTGTCACATGAACCTTTCTTTATTACATATTTTCCATATTTAGCCTTCAAATCTCAATTTCTTTGACCCATCTTTTTTACTCTTACTGTTTTTATTAATTTTTTATTTTTTCCACCTACACTTTTTACTTCCCTTATTAACCTGTTTTCCAAAAAAATCCACTTTGTAAACTATCAACTATCAATCGAGATATTCTACCATCACCTTCAAGAAAATCATAAAGATTGTTGCCTTAAAAGAAGCTATTATAAAGGAAAAATAGGTTTGACTCTTCGTTCCTTTTGTATTTCTTTAGTTTTTCAGGCATTTGGGGGTAAAATAGTTTTTTTTTATCCCTAGGTTTGAGCCTATCAGTCCTACTGGGCTGTTAGACGCAAAACAATTTGTTGCAAAGCCCCCATTATGGTTGCACTCTGCACATTTCTGCAGGGCACAAAGGCGGATGATAGAGGCAAATGCTCGGGGGGGGTTGGGGGGAGGCAGCACAGCTATTCTTTGTTTTTTCTATTTTATATCTTGCCAGTGAGGTCAGATAGAGGCATTACAGACTTCAATGCTTTAGAAAGCATCACAAAGATTTGTGACGGCTGCCTTCACCATCAACCTTGAAAACAAATTCATGTTTTTCAAGCAGCCCCAGTGGCAATCAGAGGCTTTTAAACTCAATCTTCAACTGGCCCAGCTTTAACCAATAAAAACCTTGACTGTTTGGTGATCGAAGGATACAATAGGCAGTCTCTATTTGACATGCTGCATGAATAGCAAGAATATCAAAAAAGCTTTATTTCAGTGTTGGTGTAAAAAAGGGCTTAACATTAACATTTTGTACACATCCCAGAGTATCAACCTTTTACACACATTAAAACTTCTTTATTTAGTGTGAAATGCAGGTGCATATGATTAAGGATGTCTATAAGAAGTAATTTTATTTCTATCATTCTTAACTGAAGCTCGTATGTTGTTTCTGTTAGGTAATTAAGTTTGCATTTTTGTTCATCTTGATGTTTGTGTTACAACTAATAGTGCCCCTAAATGCAGGTTCTTCAGAAAAGTTGCCATATTACATAAGAAAATTTACGATTTGGTTTCTGAAATGCAGAAACAAATGACTTCTAAAAGTATGTTAATGTAAGGAACAGCATTTATAGACTTAGGGCCGGATTTATCAAGATCCAATTTTGCGTGCAGTAATTTGCGCTCGCAAACTGGAATTTTGCGCGAGGGGCTGAACCATGGTTTGTGGGTGATATAACAAGAGCTATTGCGTAACTGGTGGCAGGTGCAAAACTGTTGGAGGCGCCCTATTTAAATGATGGTTTTGCGCGTTTTGTGGTTTGCGGCAAAGTAGTTTGTAGTTTGTGCAAACTAGTGCATTAAGAAATTTTAATCTTACAGTGACACCCCCACCCCCTCCAAAAAAAAATAAAATAAAAAAAAATAAAAATAAATAAATATATATATATATATATATATATATATATATATATATATATATATATATATATATATATATATATATATATATATATATAAACTTTGGCAACCTTTATTCCCTAAGGTGGTATGTGACTGAATTTCTACTTCACTGCAGTAAAAAACAAAAACAACAAAAAACAGGTGTTTTATATTGGCCTGTAGAAAAATGCACATACCAAATGGCTCACAAGAAGTGACTGTGGATAAGATGACTGTGCCTACGCATCCCCACAGCATTGCCATGTTGCTCCACAGGCGCAAGGAGGAGGTCGGGGGTTCTCCGTTAGGGGGTCAGGGCGACATGGCATTTAGAACGTCGGACAGCACTTCTGAAAAACGAGATTGGGAGATCCCAGATGCAAAAAAAGTGCAATGTTGCAAGGAGTTTTGTGATAGCTGGTATTGCGTGGGTCCTCCTTGTGGCTGGCTCCAAATCCATTTGGAGTTCCCCCATCAGCTCCAAAATGGCAATGCTGGATAAACGATATGTTTTGATGATCGTTTCCTCGTTCATTGCAAAAATATTCACACGGAGTGAAAAAATGCGTTCTCTGCGTCCCCTTGCTTCATTTCGATGTCTCCTTCTTGCGACAATAACCGCTGCTATGTGTGCGCAATTACGCATACAGACCATTTGCACCTTCTTTTGAAACGTGTTAAATATAGAGTCAGATACCGTTAGCAAAATTGCTTTCAGGTTTGATAAATCATTTTGCGAGTGCTAAATTAATATATTTACATGTTCTCCTCCCACAAGACGCACTTTTGCGTGTAAATGCCCCATATTGCATATTCATTGCAGAAAAAGTACTAAATGGATAAGAGGCGCTATTTAGCACGTTTTAAAGACCAAATCCTTTTAGCACGCTGTTGATAGATCAGTTTGTAAATTTTTTAGCGTGCGCAGTGAAATAGCTCACGTTTTTATACACGCAAACCTTTGATAGATCCGGCCCTTAGTTGTAGCTTCTTTGACAACAGCAGCAGCATAGGAGAAAGATAGGTAATACATTAGGGTTAATGTTACGGACAGCTTGTGATGGAGCAGGAGCTGTGGCAATACCTGACCCCCTTATTCACACAGACTCAATCATCCATGCATCCTCCATTCCATTGTAAATACAACCTTTCAATGAGGTAAATCCTCCCTGGCTGCCATGATCACTGATGACTGTCTTAGTTACTCATTTAATTCACCTGTCTAACTCTGACCGGTTTCTCGTTGCTGTTCGTCTGATCCACCTGCTCCAGCTTCAGTTTAACTAGCCCTCTAACCAGTAGTCAGTGCCAGATTATTCTTGAGCCAGACAGTATCTTATTGTCACTTATAACCTGATCCTGACCTGTTCTGACTCTCAACCTCTGAGCCTGCCTGTTCCCATCTGGTCTGTTTGCCTGACCTGTCTTCAGACTCCTGCTGGATTCAATCTGTTCACCAAACTTTCAACTGATTCCTGACACTGTTCTGAATTTCCCTTTAGAACCTATTCGGACTTCTGTTCTCCTGGCTCTGACTGCTGAGCACGTCCTCGACACCAGTTTTGGGTTGGCCCTCTGGATTATCCTGCCTTCCTTCATCCACACAGATCTGATCTAATGCTTGTTTTCATTGAGCTTTGACAGGCATAATATTGGAGAGATATATCAAGGAAAACCGCGCACCAACCACATTGTAATTTGGGATATTGTTTCACAATATTGAATATTTAAAAATAAAAATTTAAGTTGTTCAAGAAACTTACAACTCTAGTCTGTCTCTTATGCATGTTTGGATCTTTCTTTTCTGTGTGGAACTTTTCCTCTTCTTTTTCCCATCTTTGTTTGGCCTTTCAAACTTTTGTTTTCTGCCACCATTCAAGCCTATTCACTCCTTTAGAGCATTCAACATAGCTCAAAGTGCACATTCTTGCATATATCGCTTAAGGCTTTGTGCCTCTATATCATTTACAGCACACCTTAGCTTTCACAGATTGTTCCCTGAACGTATAGTCAGCATGAAGCTGGTCTGAGTAATGTTTTCAGTCCCTAGTTAAAGGACTCCTCCTTTTCAACACATCTCAGGATTTCAAAAAGTGACACAAATTGAATTGGCAGGACAAAATGTTTGCCTCATAAGTTTTCATATACACTGTGCTAAAGATTTTTTAAATTAAATTTTTTTACAGCATATTTTCAGTACACTTCCTGTCAGTTCTTCTGGCATGGTTTCTTCAGAAAAGCTATTGGGATGCAAAAAATGTGATGACCGAAGTTCAATTTTATTTTTCTAAACTTAACACACCCACAGCTTTGCTTACACTGTCTGGGATTTTCCAAACTGACGGAGCCATTCAGCAGGAGGAACTGAGAGGGCAATCAGGGCAATAGCTTTCCCTGTCAACAGCAGATTAAACAAGTCCAGGACTCCCTGGGAACTTGTTCCAGCTCACTGAATATCAGTTTTCTGTCTGAGACATCTCTTAGCACCATCACACAAAGGGGTCACAAGCTGGGACCACTTTACCACCTTGAGCCTTCAGTGCTTCTCAACCAAAAACTCAAAACTTATTCCTAGAAAGTTCACCTTGGTACAAGGACATTCATCTCATTTGTGCAGAAAGTCCTTTTTAAGTTTATTTCTAATTTTTAACTTGCATCTTTAAAGAGGGGGTATGAATATCATTGAGCATCTAAAGCAAGTATTTTTTAGATGCAAATCTTAGAATTCAGTAGAAATATATCAATGAACCTGAGTGGTTAAATTAAGTTAGTAAAATGGATAATGAATTGCATGTTTCTATTCATCAGTAGGCAAACTCCAGCTGTAATGTATACCCCAAATAAACAAAGAAACTTCATAATCCAAACAGGGTCCTTTGTAGGTCAGTCTAAACAAAGCGATACGCTTTTGTGTTTGCAGTGGGGGCAACGATGGTTACTGGCTCACAGTGGAAGTTTATCTGCTGATGCCACATAATTATGCCGGCTTACAGAAATCCTCTGTTTCCTTCTGTGTTTAAACAGCAATTCCAGGCTGATCCTGGGTTTTAACAATCACACGCTTGCAAGTTCCAAATCCTTTTGGGAGTTTGTGTACACAACAATGTGAGTTCTCCTGTATCAAAAAGACTGAAGCATCATGACACCGAATCCTATTGATCAATACAGGGTCACCTCGAGAACGTTCCCCAACAGGGTGGTTAGGTGACGAAAAGGTTGGAGCACTTTAACACCAACATTTATAAACCCTTTTCTCATTTTGTCACAATTGTATTTATTTTAATTCAATTTTTATGATAAAACAATGTAGACCGTAATGGAGTCTATTAATTTTCAGAAGTAATACAGCTGTTCTATACAAGTTTCAGGAGATTGTAAGGGAGCATTAGTGGAAAAAAAATACTTATCAATGTCCTTGTATTTCATGTTAACATTTAAAACAGGTTTAGGACATAAAACAATTTAGCAGAATTTGGAAAACTGGTGCCCTCATTTAGTATGACTCTGCCATTCCTAAAGAAGAACAGGGCAGCATGGCAATACTGAAGAACCTGAACGGCAGCTAAAGCTTTGATAAAAGCTTTTTCACTCAGAGTTTGGAAGTTCTGCAGAAGAACCTGTCAAGCGCACTGTGAGATATAGACAAAAATGGATCTGATTTGTTTAGTTAAAGGTGTATCCAAAGTCTCTTTCATGTTATTTTAATTCTGTTTGAGAATTTGATGTGAGCATTCAGAGATCTCTGACATCTACCGAAGCTGTCAGTCATAACAGTCTCTGTTTGATGTGCTATTCAGGCCAGAGACTCTATGGATTCAACTCATCCTCTGAAACTCTTGCAACCGTCAGGAGAGTTAACCTTTGATGGGGGAAACTGTCAGTCATTGTTTCCTGTATCTCTTCTATCAAAGTTTTTCTTTAAAGATTCAGGCTTCCCTTCAGACAAGATTAGAGTGCTGAACTTGTTAGATAAGAGGATTGTGGGGAAAAAGCTGCACAGTTTTGGCTAGTGTTGTGCCAACAGCCAAAGGCTAAAAAGGCTTTGGAAGCCTCCCAAAGAGTGAAATAAGAAATATTTGATTTAACTATTCTAAAAATGTAAGGATTTATAAGAAATTCAGATTAGGGATTAAATGATGAGAATTTTATGTTAAGATGTTAGATTCTGTCTCGGAGAAACATTCCGATGAATAATGAAGAGTCAACATTTTCAGGACAACATGGGCTGTGTTTTAATGTGTGCAGTTTCAATATCCAAGATTCTGATGAACCCCTAAGGAGCAGCAATATAAAAGTGTCTCCCCCCAAAAAAATTATTTCAAGCACTCTCCAACAGTCCCTAAACGCAACTAAATATAGGCTTGTCTGTTACTATGGACTTGGCAGGAGCTCTGAACAGTCAAAGCACTGTGCAACAAACCTCAGGAATGTCTGATGCTGTCATATGAAAACCTGGGGGCCTCTCATAGATGTAAACTCTGGTTTGGCCTGTCACCAAGGTGAGGGTGAGCTGAGTGGAACAGCAAACCTCTCAGAGATTTAACAGAGCAAGCCCCAGGAAAGATTGGACCATAAAACCATCATAGAGGAAAATATTGAAGCGTGGGATTCCCAGAGACTGCATTTAGACTAACTATACATCATACTTCCAGTTTCAGTATATATTTACAGTTACACCACTACAGCTGCAGCTCTGGTGCAGATGTTTGAAAAGCCTGAAAATAGATTGTTTTTATTGCAGTAGCATAATAAAATTCTTAAAACTTAGAAAAATTCTACTTCTGATTTTGGAGCAGATAGTTGAGAAATATATATATATATATATATATATATATATATATATATATATATATATATATATATATATATATATATATATATATATATATATATATATATATTTTTTTTTTTTTTTTTTTTTTTTTTTTTCTTCTTTTTTTTTGTAGTTATTGTTACAGGTTTTAATGCATGGTTTGTACAGATCATTTTTGCAAAAGAAGCAAATACTTGGTCTCTCATATAATGATTCATATGAACAGAGCTTACAGGAGGGAGGGTTTTTTTTTTTTTTTGTCTTTAGATGAGTCATGGAAAAAGGTTCTTTGTTATCATGTATATTTGGTAGATTGATATGAAGATCACAGTTAGAATTTTTTTTTTTTTTTGCTGATTGCAGCATCCTGCCCCAGTTTCTGCAGATGTTTTACAACCACCATTCGCTTAGTTTTCTGAACCGGATTCATGAAGCACATATCAACTAAATATGGGCAGAAACCTGCCCATAAACCTTAGCAAAACAAAGCGATTTGCTGCTGTTTCTGGGTCAAGTTGCAGTAGATATCCTCTATTCAGCGAAAGAAAAGAAAAAACTAGCACACACAGAGAAGGAAAGAAAAATGTTGTACTTTGTTTTAATACTGAGAGAACTTTAGGTCTTTTTTTTAACAAAACATTCGACTTGACATATCTGGTCATAAAGATTTTTCTACAGTAATAGGGGATGTAGAAGTCTTTAAAAATCTGCATCTCTTTAATGTATTTATTCATAAATAAGAAGGACTGATTAAAGGTATAAATGCACAAGCAGAAATAAGGTAGAATTGCTAAATGTAGAGTACAAAAATATATTGCAATCACTTGCAACTATCTAACAATCTAAAAAAAAACTACAGGCTGTATTTTAATCCAATTCAATTCAGTTTATTGATATAGCACCAATTCACAGACCATGTAATCTTAAGGCACTTAACAGAGACAACACGTTTAGATTGGTTAGGAAAACCAGTTGATTGCATCCAGATATTGACTTTAACTTTACTCCTCCTAGATGAGCTTGCGGCAATGACCTTTGCTTGCATTTTGTAGTTGATTCTTCAGCAGCCCCTCACACCAAGCATACATGTAGCAATAATGGAGAGGAAAACTCCCTTTTAGTAGGGAGTAACAGCCAGCGGAAACAGGTTCAGTGTGAGCGGCATTCTGTGAAGGCCGACTGGGGTTCAAGGAGATAGAGGCAGAAAAGCAGAAGCACTAATCTATAAACACTTGCCGTGTCACAGAAGGTAATAATAAACTAGCTCCACAAGAGCCTCTGTCTGGGGTAAGAAACAGTTGAGCAGACGAGCTCTGAGTACGTTTTAATGCCAAAGGGATGAAAGAGAGCACCGACATTTAGTCACAGTAAAACCTGAGCTCATGGCTATGTCTAATACTGAAAACAGGCCCAAAACTATCACATTTAATCTAAAGTGTTGATGGTGGGAGCCCAGATGATATTTCCCCCAAGGATGATGTCACAGCTAACAGGTACAGACTAGATGAAGCTGCAATGATGGGGAAAGCAGACAGAGCACATAGTTAGGGATTGAACTCACAAATACCACAGAATGGGATGATAGAAATAGAATGAAGTAGAATAATGAAAAGGGGTTGTTCGCCATCAATGGGTGAGGAAGAGTCTTTATATATATATATATATATATATATATATATATATATATATATATATATATATATATATATATATATATATATATATATATATATATATATATATATATATAAAAGATATTGCAAAATTAAACACAGATGCAGCAATCAACTACATAGGTTAGGAGAAAAATACAGATAAGATTCACTAAATATATGTTTTGTAATAAAATCAAAATGAATTAACATAACACACATTCAATTGTCGTTAACTTTGGTGATTCAAGTTATAAAAAATAGTTTATATAGGGGATTCTCTTGTTGTTTACGTGTCAAATCTTAGAATTATTTGGTTTTATGCAAAATTATGTATGGGGAAAAATAAGTTTTCATAACTCTATAACAAATGGTATTTGTGATTGTATATACCTCTATTTTTCTCAAAATGCTGATTTATTCAAATATTATTTGCCTAAGCGTCCACCAGACAAGCTGAGATGATAACAGTGAGGCATTATTCCATAGTCTGACTCAAGTCTCCAAGCTCCTGCCTAACTACTGCATAGAGACAGTATATAGCAGTACAAAATGAGCCTGTTCATAAAGTCTACTACATTATCGCCTACTGCCTGGAAGAATCTTTTTGAAGTCCAGGGGGAAGCACAGCCAGAAACTTTCAGCTGATGTTTTATTCATGCTCCGTATTAGCTGAGCCTGATTGTGTTCCGGCTCCCCCCACCCCTCTACAAATTGTCTGTTGTTTCTCAGTTTAATAGAAAAATGCATCACAGTGTTTTGCCTTCAAACGTGGACGGCCGTACGAGGTGTGGTGGAGTTGCTCATTAAGGAAAGAAGCTCAACCCAGGTGGGTTGTTTACAGTGAAAGAAGTCTGCAAGCTTAATGAAACCACACAAAATAAAAATCTCCTGGATCAGTTGTTTACCCCTAATTCTAGGTTTTCATCCATTAAGAATAAGGATAACAATTTATACATCTCCCAGTACTATCTGTCAGTACCTGATCAATGAAAGCTTGCATTGTGCTGGACCTCTAAAGGTGTTCTTCGATGTCAAGCATGAAGATAAAGCAAATAATTCAATGGGCTCTATGCACAGCTCCACTACTTCCTGAATTTAAAGCAGCTCCTTTGTTTCCTGTCTTTCATGATTGGATGCACTGATTAATCCAGGTGTGTATGACCTAAGTAACTGGCCAGACACACCTGGATTAATCAGTTCGTCCAGTAATGAAAGACAGGAAACAAAGGAGCTGCTTTAAATTCAGGAAGTAGTGGAGCTGTGCATAGAGCCCATTACTACAGGCTACAAATTGGATGCTCTGATGCTCTAACATAGTCACATACCCATCGCTGTTTGGCCTTCTTTAAGCTTATTTCATTCCTTAAATTTGCCCATTTTCTAAAATCTCATTCATCATTTTTGATCAGGAAATTTTCACCTGCTGCTACAGTATATTCACTCACCAACCGATTTATTACAGAAGGTACAGCTCTTTAATTGCCTAACACGAATAGCTATATTTACTTTTTAATGGTTCTTCTTTGTTTTTTTTTTGTTTTTTTATACATTAGGATCACTTGAATGCTAAATTCAGCCATAAAAAAGTTATTTACCATATGATTTTAGTTTATTAATCTATTATTGTTTTCCTATGGCTATTTTCCACTTTCCGAGTAAGATAGCAACAATTGTAACCCATTTTTGGAGTTTTAATCCTGACCTAGTGTGTCGGGTCAAATCTATGATGCAACCCTGTCCTGTTTAATCAGCCTTAAGCCTAAATCAGCCTGAATTTGGCGTAAAATATAAAACGGCAACCCAAACATTTTTGTCAGAGGTTCATTAAAGTTGCTGATGAGGCTCAGACCGTACCCTGTTTTCTTTTCAACATGCTTGTTGAAGTTTTAGGAATTAAGAAGAATCTGGGTTTCCCTTTATCCTCTTTCTTTAGAATTTCTCCACAGGGCAAGAAATGTATTATTTTATTCAGTTTAGAAGCATCTTAATGCATGGGGTGCGGAGACATTGTCCAACAGTGAGGAGTCCTTCGGTCATATGCAACCTTAAAGGTTGCTTATAGCTAACCTATACTGCAGACTATCCTGGCAGCAGTGGTGTCAAAAGTATGGACATTTGTTACTTAAGTAGAAGTATAGATACTGCAGTTTAAAAACACTCAGGTAAAAGTTGAAGTATCAACTTGGCCTCTTTACTCAAGTAAAAGTGAAAAAGTATGTGCTCCAAAAACTACTTAAAGTATAAAAGTATAAAGTAACCTTTAACAAAAACAGCCAGATGCCACTATATGAATTGAAAGCTCAATTTTTCGACTATTTTGAAAAGTTCTTTGAGATAGAGCCAAGGATGTGGGAGGACTTGTTGGTCTCCATCTCCCGATTCGCTCTCTCCTGTGTCCGACCTTTCAAACATTTCGACATGTTTTTCTGAATCCGACATTGTAGCATGGCATAGACAACTCACATTTACAGTTTGAAGAACACCTGCTTTCTTCCTTTAGCTAACCAATGAGTGTTTGCGTTCTATGACTCATCCATTTACCCTAGTTTTCACTAGATGTGGATGGCGCCAATGATCTGCATTGGATGGCGCACATGATGTGAAATAAATATTTATAGATATTAAACCAAAGCTAAGAGTAACAAGTAACGTTTGTTTTAAAAATGTAAGAAATAGAAAGTACAGATACTTGTGTGAAAATGTAATGAGTAGAAGTCAGAAGTAGGAAAAAAATTAGTAATGGAGTAAAGTATAGATACCTAAAAAGTGTACTTAAGTACAGTAACAAAGTATTTGTACTTCGTTACTTGACACCTCTGCCTGGCAGAGACTCCTCCCCATGTCCTTGCATGCTGAGGATAGTGTGGCAAGTGAGATAATATATTATCTGTTGGGATAGATGGTGGTCTGCTCCTGACTGCTCCAGCTTTTCCTGCAGAAGTCCCAGTTGAATACTATTACAAGCAGTGCTTCCCAATTTCTGTAGGAGGTTCAAAATTCATTGCAGAGGGTAGATTATGTTATCATCCACCCTGATACCAAGCTGGTATAGAGACCTCACCATGGGTAAAGATAAGCAAGGAACAAAATGTCAAGGGTCTTCTTCACATGCAAGGTCAGTGCTAGAGATCCTTTGGGTGTTTGGTCTTTGGCTTTGGTAGAACAATTAAAGTCCTGCACAGCTGTCGTACTTTCGCCAGTTTCAGGCTCATGTTGAGCATGTGCCCCTTGATGTCACACAAATGTGTGGCATCCACTCAGGAGCCTGGTACTAATGCCATTTGAACCTGGAGCCTTTTTCACCATGATCTTTCACAGCTTGCTTTCTCATCTGAATCGTTAAGAATTAAAGGATGTTGGAAAGAGGGAACTCGTAGATGGAGTATTTTCAAGTAAGGTGGGTTGCTTGGGGCTGCTGGGTTTTAAGGCAACAGTGTATCCAATGTAAGACAACATTAAGACCTGTATTGCTTGAATGTACATACTGTACCTCACAGTTTTTTTGTGAGTGGAGAAGTTAACTTGCTAAAAACTGAGCATACAGTGTGATTAAAGGTGAAAGCCTCCAAACGCTTCCTTTCTGGGAGCAGTTTGTTGGATACACCCAAATCCGGCTTCATCTGGATGGAGTAAAATAAAGTGCTGGTTCATCCCATATAAGATGGAGCTTTGCTTTTACAGTATGTTATTTTCAGTGTGGCTGTGATAAAACCAAGTTAATGTGTGTGTTACTTTAGCCAATCCACCTTTAATGGTTTAGATCAACTCGGCATGCTTTAGTTGTGATGAGCGCTCATTTGGCAACGATTTTCTTTTTAAGATAACCTGAGAGACAATTTCCAATGAAAACCCAATAGTTTAGCATCATCTGAAAATCTGCACACCAGCCTCCATGTTATATATTCCAGCTCACCATAAATCATCCATCTTCCCGATTCTGCTGTGAATTTAAGGAACTCTTTTATTTATGATCAAATGCCATAAAGCAGTGGATCTCCATCCAGGTGCACAGGGACCACTGCCCTGTGTGTTTTAGGTTATTCCTTGCTGCTTCTTTCTTGACTTATATGAATAATTAAAAGGCCTCCTCAGAACTTGATAGCAGCTGAGGAGTTCATGTAATCATTTTAATCAGGTGTGGCATAACAGAAAGACATCTAAAACATGTAGAGCAGTGCTCCCTGAGGACTAGGATTAAGAATTGCTGTCGTAAATCACTGATTCTCTGCAATGCGATTGGCTAAAGTGCTTGTTATGTTACTAAGCAATTAAACTAAGGTGCCTAAAGAAAGTGCCCGGTGAACCTGAAGCCCTACAATGTTAATGGATCCTGCAGAATAAGTCTAACTGAGCTTTTTACTGTCCCAATTTAATCTTGAATTTAAAAAAAAAACTGAGGGAAGGATCTTTTCTTAGTGCAATAAACATATATAACTTCTGTTAAATGTTAATATGTGACGCTCTTATTTTGACAGGGAATGTTGTGTAGGTTCAGCCAATCAATCACTTGTATGTGATAAGACGTGTGATGTAAGCACGCAAGACGTGCAGTTCGGCTCAGGCAATGATAGAGAGATGCCATGTTTAAGTTCAACTCCGTGATATGAATAAAAGAAGAGGGCTGTGAAACTCCGCTCCGCTCATCTTTGTCACGTAGATTAAATCTGCTGCTACCGGATAAAAACCTTCAACAGGTTATGGGCCCAGGGCCGAAGACAGCGGGCGTGAGTAGTCTTAGTTAAACGCGACGTATTACGCGGTAACGTTCAGTTTTTGGAGCTGAGGAAAAGTTTTGGCGGACTTGTGGTGACAATGGCCAGCCGAGCCACTGGAGCTCCAGCACCACAGTTGCTGTTCGACGGGTCAGAAGAAAAATACGACCTGTGGGAAACAAGGTTTTTGAGCTGCCTTCACATCCTGAAGCTAAAAGGGACAATTTTAGGAGATGAACCAGAACAACCGAGCGACGACGACCGTCTGAAGAATGCCGACTGCTACGCCGAGCTGGTAAGGCTAATCGACGACAAGAGCCTGTCGCTAATCAGGCATGAGGCGGCTGATGATGGCAGAAAGGCACTGAAGATACTGCGGGAACATTACGCCGGTAAAAGCAAGCCTAGAATTATTAACATGTATACGTCGCTGACAAGATTGCAAATGAATGAAAAAGAGACTGTTACTGATTATCTGATAAGGGCAGAGAGCATTATCACATCGTTAAGAGAAGCAGGGGAAACTCTGAGTGATGGACTGATCGTGGCCATGGTGCTAGGCGGGCTACCAGAGACGTTCAAGCCGTTAGCGGTGCATGTGACACAGAATGAGGACAATGTCACGTTCGCCGACTTCAAGCGAAGGCTGCGGGTTTACGAAGAGTCTGAGAAAATGAAAATGACAGAACAAAATACAGACAATGTGATGAAGACCCATGCGAGATCGGGCAAAGGGCAAAGCAGAACAGAAAATAACAGAAAAAGTGACGATGGAGACATGACGTGCTACAAGTGTGGAATAAAGGGACACAGAGCGCGAAAATGCTACAAGCGAGTCTGGTGCGGCCATTGCAGAAACGCCACGCACGCGGAGTCCATCTGCAAAAAGAAGCAGGAACGAGATGGCGCCAGAAAATTCACGGAGAAGCAAGATGGAGCTGACGATTCCCTCTTCATGGCCAACAACGTTCAGCGAGAGAGACCACCGGGTAACGTGAACAGGAAGGGGATCATGGTGGACGCGGGGGCGACTTCCCACATCATCAACGATATCAGCAAGTTCGAGAGCTTCGACCATTCATTCCAGCCTAGTTCCCATTCGGTGGAGTTGGCGGATGGAAGCAAGTGCAACGGGATGGCGCAACGCAGAGGAACCGCGGTGATCCATCTGCTGGACAGCAGAGGACAACAAAGCAGAGCGCAGCTACGGGATGCGCTCTACATGCCAACATATCCACAAGACATCTTTTCGGTGTCGAGAGCAGTCAACGGAGGTGCGACGGTGGTCTTTGAAAAGGGGGACAGTCGAATAATCGGCAGTGACGGTAAAAGTTTCGACATACATGAGAACGGTAACCTGTATTACTTACCTACTGTTGAAAAGGATGTTGACCAGCTAAAAGTGTGTCATGATGTGAAAACCTGGCATCAGATACTGGGTCACTGTAATTATGAAGATGTGAAAAATTTACAAGGTGTGGTGAAAGACATGGAGATTAAGGGAGGTTCTTCTGGGGTGGATGTGTCATGTGAGGTGTGCACACAGGGAAAATTTACACAGACAAGAAACAGGGAACCAGATAGAAAAGCAAAAAGGCCCCTAGAGCTAGTACACACTGATTTGGCAGGCCCCATGCGTACTCCGAGCATAGAAGAACATCGTTACGTGCAGTCATTTACAGATGATTATTCAGGCATTATGTTTGTGTATTTTCTCAAGTCTAAGAGTGACACAGTTACGGCCACAGAAAAATTCTTGGCGGACATAGCCCCCTACGGGCAGGTCAAGTGTATCCGTTCAGATAACGGTACTGAATTTACAGGTCATGAGTTCCAGACACTGTTAAGGAGAAACAGGATTAGACACGAGACATCTGCGCCTTACTCGCCCCACCAAAACGGCACTGCAGAAAGAGGTTGGAGGACACTCTATGAGATGAGCAGATGCCTACTGATCGAAAGCGGGTTACCTGATAACTTATGGAACTATGCTGTTCAGACCTCAGCTTATGTAAGGAACAGGTGTTACAATAGGCGCACAAAGAAGACAGCATACGAGCTGTTCACAGGCAATGTACCTAACCTATCCAAATTGCAAAAGTTTGGATCTGCATGTTTTGCTTACAAGCAAGAGAAGGGCAAAATGGAATCGCGCTGTGATGAAGGCGTTTTCCTAGGCTATGACAAAAACAGCCCGGCATATCTAGTATATTACCCAGACACAGAGAGGGTGCAGAAACATAGGTTGGTGAAATTCACAACTAGGACGACAAACGAAAAAGGTATACAAACAGAGCAGTCACATACAGGTTATGGGGACATACATACCATGGTTGACAACACTGATGATGAGAGGTTTGATGAGAAACCGAAAAATGCAGGTCAGAGTGTTGAAAGTGGTGGTGTTCGTGGTTCACCTGAAAAGACTGAACGTACCCAGCCAGGTGAAGTCACACAGACTGTTCACAGAAAGAACCCACCAAGAGCTAAGAGGAGGCCGGTTCATCTGCAGGACTATGAAACAGGTGACACAGAGGACAATCTTAACACTTGCATGGACTGTTGTTACAGGGCAGTGTGTGATATACCTCATACTTACCAGGACGCCATTACCTCATCTAAAGCAAGGCAGTGGAAAGCTGCAATGAAAGAAGAGATGCAATCTCTCGAGGAGAACAAAGCGTTCACCCTGACCCAGCTGCCACCGGGCAAACAGACAGTGGGGGGTAGATGGGTCTATGCGTTGAAAAACGAAATTGATGGGTCTGAAAAGTACAAAGCAAGGTACGTAGCAAAAGGCTATAATCAGAAACCAGGTACAGATTACGACGAAACCTTCTCACCCACTGCTGACATGACTAGTGTAAGGGTTGTGATGCAAAAAGCAGTGCAGGAAAATTTAGTCTTACATCAGATGGATGTTAAGACAGCTTATTTACATGCACCAATTGATTGCGAAATCTACATGGAGCAACCTGAGGGGTTTGAGATGAAATCAGACAGAGGTGAGAAAAACCTGAAAACGGAAATTTTACCAGAAAACACAACAAAATAATAAAACTAGAAAACATGGAGCAAAGTAAAACTGAATACTCAAAAGAAAAAATAACAGAACCGAGACTGTGACGGATGGATGGATGGATGGATGGATGGATGGATGGATGGATGGATGGATGGATGGATGGATGGATGGATGGATGGATGGATGAATGCATGGATGGATGGATGGATGGATGGATGGATGGATGAATGCATGGATGGATGGATGGATGGATGGATGGATGGATTAAAGAAAAACATACAATCCAAGTTAATCAACTGCCTTTAGTCCAATCAATAAAGTTATCCTGTGCATCTATGTAAATTAAATTCTAGTATACAGCATTTCAAGAAGACTTCATAATGATGTAGAAAGCTAACATGGCACAATCCCTAATCTCTGCTAATACATGGTGGTGATTGCATCATTCTTCCGGGATACTTTTTTTTTCAGCCAGTAGGGGTACGATCAGAGTTGAGTTTGAAAACTGTATTTTTGGTTTTGGACTTTTTAGGGTGTCTGGTATCCGCTCTTAAGTGGGGGGTAGTGTCATGATTTTGGTTTAAGTTTTCTTTTTGAGTTTTCATTGGTTTCATTTCCATTTTGTGTTGTTTTCTGGTTGGAATCGAGTTGTTATGTATTTCTTTTTTACCATCTGTTGCTCCTTTGTGTAAGTCTCTTTGCCCTAGAATGGAGAGCATACATTCTAGATGCTCTCATTCACACCATCTCATTAGTCCTGTCTTTGTTCAGTCACCCATATATACTCCTCGTGTGCAGTTTCTCAGCTCTAGTTCCTCGTCCTTTCCTTGCTCCTTGTGTGTGTTTTCCCTTAGGTCTTCTGGTTTTGATTTTCTGTATTTTGTTATTTTTGCTTCCATTGCCATTGTTTGGTCATTAAATCTGCAAATAACCACCTAAGGTTCCTTCTCTGCATTTAGGTCCTCCACAAACCTCCACACAACCTGACAGAAAACTGATGAAGCTAAATCAGGACAATATTGGACTAAAAGCTTTTGGAATCGGCAAAGTATTTTCTAATGCAGTCCTGGATCACCTTCTGATGCAGTGGGATGGAAAATAAACCAAGGAAGAAGAAGAAGGAGGAAGACAAACACTATAAAAACATTACTTTATCTTTTTGTTTGTCATCAAATAACATTTGTACAGTTTTCCTGTACGTGATGCGACCCCTTGCTAACTGTTGAGAGCAGACAGACTACTTTCATAGTTTGTTTGGAACTAAATTATGCATTTTATTCCATAGATATTTCCAGAATTGTAATCGGTTGGTGCATGACAGAAGGATTACCTTGCATCACAGGCTATTCAAGCAAGAGCCACCATTGTTCCTGTAGGGCAGCATAGGTTAAGATACAATCAGATCAACAATGGGACGATCAAAGCACTTTCATTTCTTTCTATTTCCACACAAACACTTTCTGAGGGCAAGTTAAGGAGAGTGCAAATAATTTAAAAGGGAATGAAAGCCCAGCTGGCATTCTTAGCTTTTTTCCTGAAAATTCTAATAAAACTTTTAAACAGAAATTACTCAGAATTAAATTACTCACATTTTACTGGCATCTGCAATAGAAAATAAACACAGCCAAATGTTTTGGAATTCTTATACTATAACCTACTTTTTGATGGTCAAACAATAAAGACAGAAAAATGTGCTGGAGTTCAAAGAAGATGTCAGATTCATATCATCCTCCCAGAGAAGAAAACAAAAGCCAAAATAACATCACAATAATTTTTTCTAGCAGAAAACCACAGTTGATTAAGATTAGATTAATGTACACAAAAAAAAACAGCATGTGAATACTCATTTGCTGACTGCGCTACTTTCTTTTTTCATAATGGTCATCTAGTTTAACAACAGAGCAGCTTCTGAATGAAGGCAGTGTTCCCTTCACTTCTGATGATAATCGCTTTTATAAATAATGTTCAGGGTCAAACTGAATTTAATATTCATGACCCCAGGCTCGTTAAATGTTCACAAACTCCTCACTTGAGGTCAAAGGTAATTATAGATAGATATTCCCTAAACACTTAATGAGACATCAGCTGTAGCTCACTCAAAAATCTTGAATTTATCCTTCAAATTACATTTTTTAGACCATCTTCTAAAAACAGTTCTCGGTGTTTGAGCTCTTTTCATGCCGTTTTCAGCAGCGATAAAGAAGATTCACACAGACAGCAGTTTCACTTCCTGTTTAAATCATCATTTTCTGTAAAGGCTGTTTGCTCAGACTCTTTTTAGCATGAAACACCGATACATGACTTTAATTTATACAGCCGTGTGAAACCATTTTGAGGGGAATTTGTTAAACTAACTTAATTTACTTAATTTATTTTGGTGATTACGAGAGATAAATGCATGCAAAAAAAAAAAAAAAACATCTTATGACGTTTTGTATCTTGTAAATGATCATCTGATTCAGCTGTGTGTTTTTATCACATGCAAACATTAGTTTTGTTTGTGACGTGCAAATTGCTGAAAAAATATAAATGGTAAGCATATTCTTCTGAAGCACTTTAAGTTAAACTTATGGCCCTATTTGTATTAAATTGTGCAAATGTCCTATTATGCATGCATAAACCTTCCTCAACTCCCCATGGCGTTCAATGTGCCATTTTGCTAAGACTGGTTCAGATGAAAATGGGAGCGAAGAACTACTCTGAAGCTACACTGAAGTAAAACAGTACTTGCTGTCCCTCATTCCTCTTCTGTCCTTCTGGCTTTGTTAATAAAAAATGTCCTCTCCACTTTAAAGGCTGTCATATACCACGACTGACTGATTCTACATTTATGTGCTGCTTTTTATGCATACTTTCTTTTTCATTAGCACTTCAAGTGCATCCCACAGCATAATCATCCCTTCTATTACTAATATGTCCTTAGAGAACACCTTTATATGTAACAAATACATACATGCTGAATGGTCGTTCCTGTGATCAGACTCTCATTCCCCACGGCACAGAGGTTTTCTAAAGAGTCTTGTTTCTTTTGAAAAGGTTTTCATAATGTGGGGTATTTAGTCACATAAGGCATGTAATCCACTGAGGAGGGTGAATACAGTATTTGCTATCAAGGTTGTCTGCCCCAATTATTTACTTTTTTCTGAGGTGTGTGCAAAGGGAACTCAGAAAAAACCCAGCTTGAACAGATCACAACGTTTATGAATTTAGGGTCTTCCACAAGTACTCATATCCCTTCACCTTTTTTTGGTGTTTTGACGCTTCACAGTATTAAATAGCAAAGACTTTTACAACCCCCTGATCTAAACCATCCAACTGTTGGTCTGGCTGTATGTTTTAGATCCTAAACTCAAGTCTTTAACAGCCTTTAACCGATTTACTTCAAGGTTTTCCCTGTATAAAGCTCCATCCATTGTCTTATCAACTTTAACCATCTCCCTGCTGTCCACACCATTTTTCACAGAGAATGTGGTATGGTCAAGTTGTGAACTATTAGATTTTTCAACTTTATAATGTTTAACCTCTGGGTCAAATGGTTCAGCTTTTGTCCCGTCTGAGCAGAGCACCTACTTTAATTGATTTGCTTTGCTTTCAATTGCAGCAGTGTTTGTATGCAATTGCATTGGAATGCATTCAAAATAGAAATAATCCATGTTGTAACAACCACTACACTTGAGTGTTTTAAGTCCTGTCTTAAAACCTTGAACATTATGTGAGTTTTTCTTTTTTTTTTCTTCCCCAAAATGGAGTGCAGTATGCTGATTAAGATTCTCAGTCATCCTATGACTATGACCTGGATGACTGAGAATCTTCATCAGCATTACGTGAGTTGTATGGTCCTCTGTGTCTTTCATTGATTTTTTTCTACTTTTTTAATTAGTCTTTTCCTAATTATTTTATTGTAACACTAATATGTATATTTTACTTTGCAAAACTTTGAAAACACTTCTGTTTACAAAAAAATGCTATGCAAATAAAGTGTATTGGATTGGATAAAAAACATAAAATGATCAAATTGTACCTCTTATATGGACATGGTTAATCATAAAAAAATTTGTAATGTAAACATACCATTCGGGATATTTTGATACCATCTACCCAGAGAGACTAGCTCCTCCAGGCAGAAATATGTCATGTTGACACGTGGAGCACATGTGTGCCTCGGGTCAGCTTGCCTTACTCAGAATAATTTGATCATGTCAAGTGTTTACTTGCATCCTCTTGTGCATTTTGTATGCATTTATGTTAATAACTGCACATATTAACATAAATGCATACAAATGCATTATAAGTCAATATTTAACTAAGTAACTTTCAGACCGTCATATTCTGTGAACTGGCTGTGTGTTAGGACATCA
Organism: Cyprinodon tularosa; assembly: GCF_016077235.1. Lineage (NCBI taxonomy): Eukaryota > Metazoa > Chordata > Actinopteri > Cyprinodontiformes > Cyprinodontidae > Cyprinodon > Cyprinodon tularosa. The sequence continues at coordinate 227,984 of NW_024039674.1, read as the reverse complement.
AAGGGTGATTCAAGCTAAAATAATTGTCAAGCATTTAGCTCTGAACACATAAAAAACTGTCCATTCAAAATATTAGAATTCATTAATAACTTAATAATAATAAAAATAATAATAGTAAATACAATTCCATGTTAAACACATTTAATTTAAAATCTCTTGACTAGGCTATGGAAACTATTTAGTTACATAGCTACCATGTAAAGGCCAAAAAAAAAGGCAATGACATGTTTAGATGTCACACTTTTGATCCGAGCAGGTGTAAAGCCTTAAATGGCCAAGCTCCATCTTACATAATTTATATGATTGTTTCTTATGTTCCTAACAGAGCACTTCACTCTCAGTCTGCAAGTTTACTAGTGTAGAATTTCTAAAGTAGAATGGGAGGCAGATCTTTTAGTTATCAGGCTCCTCTCCTGTGGAACCAACCACCAGTTTTAGTCTGTGAGGCAGACACCCTTTCTACTTTTAAGGGTAGGCTTAAAACTTTCCTTTTTGATAAAGCTTACAGTTAGAGTGGCTCAGGTTATCCTGAGCCACCTTTATAGTTATGCTGCTACAGGCTTATACTGCTGGAGGACATAGAGACCCCTTTTTTATCATTCTGCTTCATTATATCTTTATTCTCCCACTCTGCAGGATTTGGTAGTTCAATCTTTAACACTATACTACTGTATCTCTGTTCCTGTTTGGCTGTGACACCATCCTGGAGAGAAATATCACCTTTGTATATAGATGTTCTAGATCGGCCTGTTTTTCAGTGTAGTCCTGTTTCTCTGACTGTGATTGGGTGGATGTGCTCACTTCGTCCTCTGACGTGTGGGCTGGCTCAGAGCTCGTCTGCCTGGCTGTGTGTTTCCTGGATGGGGCCACCTGTGGAGTTGGTTGACATTTGCCTTTTGTATCTCTGCTTCTGTCTCATTGAACCCCAGTTGGCCTCGGCAGATGGCCGCTTACACTGAGCATGGATCTGCTAGAGGTTTCTTCCTGTTAAAAGGGAGTTTTCCTCTTCACTGTCTCTAAAAGCATGCTTAGTGTGAGGGATTGCCTTAAAGTCAATGAGTCGATGCAATCAACTGGTTTCCCTTAGACAGAGAACTGAATCAACTTGACTGATGATCCGGTTGAAATGTAAAGTGCCTTGAGATGACATGTTTTGTGAATTGGCACTTTGTAAATAAATTGTATTGTGTTGAATTGAATTATATCCATGTAAACATATATAATGATAATCCTCTTGCCCATTTTAGATCAGACTGATGGGGTCCAGCAGTAAAACTTCGGTTGAGGTGCATATCTTGGAAGGTTAGCAGTTGTGCTATTTTCATTTTTACATGATAGAATGAAAAGTGGTCCATGAGATGTTTAAAGCTTGTCGTTTTAGTGTCTTCCAAGGCTATCTGGTTGCAATAGATTATTTAGTGGAATATATAAGGGGAAAAATAATATCCATAGCATATTCTTTTGAGTTTGTTTGGGGGAAAAAAGAGAAAAATACTGTTAACATGTTTCCTACAACAATGCTTCACCTTCAATTGTCTAACAAAAAGGTTTGGGGTTTTTAATTACTTTAACAAAACTGTTTTGTTTTTGTTTTGAAGTTAAGATAAAATTCTAAACACAATTGAACAATAAAGTTTAAATTTTTTCATTTTAATACAGCAAAATAGTGTCAAGCAACCATTTAAGACTTTGAGTTAATAAGTAACTTCTTTAGAATATTAGGTTCTGGCAATCTGCATTTACCTACCAAAAAGGAGTAGAGTGGAACCACCTTTGTTGTATGTAAGACCTTGAAAAAATGGAAGCAGGCTGCGTTTTTAGCCAGAGAACCCAACAAAAGAACGACATAATTGTGACAAGCTCTGGCAGTCTCACAGATTCAGTCTCAGCATGGCTCCTGCTCTCAGTGCACAGTAGCTGCATTGTCCATCTTTCAAGTCCTGACAAATAAGTTGGGGTCTTTTAGTGTCAACCCCCCCCTACTCAATTGGTCCACTGGGAAAAGGATTCTGGATTAATGCTGCCTACGCATATAGGGATTTATTTTTTCTCTGCCCTCCAAGGATATTGACAAGGTTGTAGCATTTCTATTTCTTCCATTCTTGATGGCATTTCTAGAAGAAAAAAAAAGAAAGAAGGGGGATAAACATCAATGCAAAAAGATACAGCTTCCACAATAAACTCACTGACTTTGAAGCTAGCTGCTAAATTATGCCAATCCATCTCCACCAAATAGAACCAAATTGATGATATCACAGGGAGGAAAACAGTTGAATATTCTCATTAAACACAGCTCTATATGTTGTTTCTAACATATCTTGCATAGTTTTTCTCACAAATAAGCCTACCCCTTTGTCCCTATCCTGACCTTTAACAGTCATTTACTAAAGTCAGTACAAAAAAGAGCCAGAAAAAACAAAAAGATCAGCTTTTACTGGGAAAATGTCAAGATGGATAAGATTACCTCCTATCTATCAAAGGTCTAGAATCAACCCCGGCAACCAATGAATTCACTTGTTAACGTTGGAGGAGGGCAGACAGAGAACCACTTTGGGGCTTTGGTGTTATCCCCAGCACACTTGGAATGTGTTCTGATTCAGCGTAACAACATGAAAGTGAGCTGCACTGGAGGCACAAAAGAGAGTCTGTTCCTAATTCTCTTAACAATTATGTTTTGTGACCGAATGTGCAAGTTTGTTAGCGAATGGGTAATGTCAATTAAAAAAGTTTTTTTTTAAAGGATGTTGTACACTTTACCCAAATCCTTAGAAGCATTGTTTTAAATTAAATCAAAATAGAATGCTTATGGCAGATATGAACCCTACAAACTTTTAATGTTTTGCTATATAATGGTCAAAATTTGATTTATAGACCAACACAAAGTAGCAACATATTGAACGATAGTGATAGACAGGATTACTTTCCTGTATGATGCATTCTGCCCTAATAAAAATCACTTTGTAAAACAATATTTTACTGCACTCACAGCTGATAGGGAACTATTTCACCTAGATTTTCACAGCTTTGGACTGAATTGTTTACCCTTTCTTGTGTGAAAAATAGATCTGGCTCAGTCAGATCAAACAAAAAGCGTTTATGAACATACAATGTTCGAATATGCCACAGATTCTCATTTATATAACCGTCCAATCTCAATTATTCTAACCCATGAAATGCTTAACTCTATGTTTTGTAGCTCTGGCTTTATATTTTGAATTCAATTCAATTCAATTCAGTTTATTTATATAGCGCCAAATTCACAACACATGTCATCTCAAGGCACTTTACAGTTCAACCAGATCATACAGTCAAATTGATACAAAGTTTTCTATCTAAGGAAAACCAGTTGATTGCATTGACTCAAATACAATCCCCCACACTAAGCATGCTTGTAGCGACAGTGGAGAGGAAAAACTCCCTTTTAACAGGAAGAAACCTCCAGCAGAACCAGGCTCAGTGTGAGCGGCCATCTGCCGAGGCCGACTGGGGTTCAAGGAGACAGAAGCAGAGATACAAAAAGCAGCTGTAAAAGGCGGCCCCGTCCAGGAAACACACAGCCAGGCAGACGAGCTCCAAGACAGCTCCCATGCCAGAGGACGAAGAGAGCACATCCACTCAGTCACGGTCAGAGAAACAGGACCACACTGGAAAACAGGCCGATCTCCAACATCTATAAACAAGGGTGTTGATAGAAGCAGCACAGCTGATGTTTCTTTCCAGGATGACGTCACAGCCAAACAGGAACAGACGAGGCAAAGCTACTCTGAGGAAAAGCAGAGAGAGCAGAAGGTTAGAGATTGAACTAACAGATTCTGCAGAATAGGAGAACAGAGAGAGAATGAAGCAGAATGATGAAATGGGGGTCCCTATGTCCTCCAAAAGTCTAAGCCTATAGCAGCATAACTATAGAGATAGATCAGGATAACCTGAGCCACCCTAACTATAAGCTTTATCAAAAAGGAAAGTTTTAAGCCTAGCCTTAAAAGTAGACAGGGTGTCTGCCTCACGGACTAAAACTGGTAGTTGGTTCCACAGGAGAGGAGCCTGATAACTAAAAGATCTGCCTCCCATTCTACTTTTAGAAATTCTAGGAACCACTAGTAAACCTGCAGATTGAATTCCAGTCCTGCTGTAAGATTCACCTCATCTAAATTGCCCATGCCATGTCTCTTTTTAAGCCTCCAACTGCTTAGTAGCAGAAAACATAGGCTACAGTACACATCCAGCTGAGAAGCACGTTTTTTTGCCGTGCAGACCTTGTTTAAACTCAAAATTGCAGACATCTTTTTAATCGGCAATCCGTTTTTTTCCATGTCAGACTGATTGCGTATAGAGAGGCTCAGACCAGGCAGTTTGAGCAGATCTGCTCAGATTTGTCTCACTTTTGTCTCTGAGCTATAAAAAAATTAAAACAATTTCCCACATTTGACTAGGACAGATTAAGAAAAGTTAGTTTTTTAAAACACCAGCGCAGCTATAAAGCAAAGCGAGTCTGTGCAGCATCTTAAATTGGATCAGATAGAGAATGTTCATATGCCTATATTAAAAATATAATGAGATCTAAAGAAAATAAAAACATTGCAATGAATGCCGTGGAATGGTTTATATGCTGACTGACACAGTGAGAAGTGATTCTCAGAGAGAGATCTGGGAATTCTATCGGAGTCTTTCTTTATTTTTTTCATAAAGAGGTGAGAGAGATAAGCTGCGCTTACCTGCTCTGTCTGCGTCTTGTTATTTTTTTTTTTTTGTGAGGCTCAAAGAGGATCACTATTTTACTATGTGTTTTTAATCCTCCTGTATTTTTTTTTTTTTCTGAGGAGATTGATAAACTCCACTTTCTGTCCCTCTTTGTTTTTGCGAAGCTCAAAAAGGATAACTAACTTATCCGTTTTCTGTCCTCCTGAACTCCTATCATGGGTAAATAATTCTTTTTTTTAATAATTCATTCTATTTTTTTTTTTGCATGAGTCTGTCCCGCTTACGTGATGTGTTACTCCAAATCTGACTGTTGTCCCTTGCGAATAACAGATTTCATTGTGTATTTTCCCCCAAAGTGGATGTGTTTCACTTTGTAATTGTATCTTTCTTCCTGTCAGACTCATGAAATTGCAGCTGAATTGCTGCATTCCACTGGTGACCTGGGAACTTTAAACCACTCTCCATCTTGTAGTCTTATTATACTGTGATCTGAATTCCTAAAAATGAATTTAACTAGCAAATGTCTACCGTATTTTCACGACTATAAGGCGCACATAAACGTCTTTTTTTTCCCTCAAAATGTGCGGTGCGCCCTATGTGTGTTGTAACTGCAGACTTTTGAGACCACCTCATTGAGGAGATGATGAAAGAGTGGCTGAATGTAAGGAGACCAGGTGGTTTTTTTCCACTCATCACCATCGCTGTTAATCTGACTCCATGCCTGCCCATCTCACAGCTGATGTGAAAAACATGGTGAAACAAATTAATGCTGTGCTGGCTGTGAACCGGACGCAGCAGGTGCAGCAGAAGCAGCGAGTTTACATGCAAAGTCAACGGTTGACGCGCGTACAGGCGCAGCAAAAGGTCCCGCAGCGCGTTTTGAGCAGCAGGCGCAGCGCGTCGGGAGCGTTTAAGCATCTGCCAACGCGCTGCTGCTCGAGATGGAAAAATTGAAGTTTTGCTGCTGGAAGCGCCGCATCAACGAATCAGAGAAGCTGATCTGGGAGCTGACAACGAGACAGACACATCACTCTGATGACATATGATATTAAGGCAAATGAAAAGGGCTGGATGGATGAGGAGATGATGAAAGCGTGGCTGAGGCAGGTGTATGTGAGGAGACCAGGTGTTTTTTTCCACGCATCACCATCGCTGTTAATCTGTGACTGCGTATCATACTCAGTTTTGCTCCCGCTCTATTTTTCTACCTGAAAACTTAATTCAACAGCAGCCTCTGGGCCGGGTCTCCTCCGGTTTCACTGCGGGGGCCGGCAGGTGTTTTTTCATCTAAATAATCTAAATCTTGCAGCTATATTTGCTGTGATCAGTGGGAATAAAGTAGTTTTAATATATTTTTAAGTGAGAAAGTCCACCTGAAAACTTAATAATTGCAGTCAGTTCATCCAGATTATTATCCTGCCTATACTATTTCTGTCGGAGCCGCTCAGACCCCCACATACCAGCGGTACACCGACAGTAGAAATCCCTTCATCAGCAGCCTCTAGGCCGGGTAGCCTCCGGGTTCACCGCGGGCGGCTGGCAGGTGTTTTTCATCTAAATAATTTAAACTGCAGGCACCAGGATACCGGCAATAAAAGCGAACATATTCTGTCGACAGGTTTCAGGATTTTAAGTTAATTTAGGAGTGATCACAGCGATCTGTCATCTGCGATGTGTCTGTCTCACGGCCAGCTGCCAGGTTTGATTAATACTTTGTAATAAATACATGAATAAAGCACAATCATACTCAGTTTTGCCCCCGCTATATTTTTAAATACGCAGTAGAGGTATTTAAAGGTAGTAGAGGACATGTACCTGTATATAAAAAACGCGCCCTATAGTCCGGTGCGCCTTATGTGTGTGTTAAATACAGAAATGGCACACATAACGGAGCCTGTGCCTTTTAGTACGGTGCGCCTTATGGTCGTGAAAATACGGTAATATGATCAGTTTTTATCCAGAGCCTCCCTGGAATCACTGTTGAGTTCACATTCTGGTTCACATGTTTTCTAATAATGTGCCACTAAAGACTAAGCCTTGCTTATGGATGCTGAGTTGGTTTGTTTGTTTAGTAAGAATGTCAGATTAAGGCTGGATAGCAGCATTTCAATTGCACATGTGACAGTGTGGGGCTTGCTGATCGGCATGCTTGACCTTCACCTGGGACTCTGTGGGATCAAATCCTGCCTGGGCCTTCCGTTGTGTACATTTCCATAAACATGTAAGATTAAAGACATTATTAGACCAACAAAAGCACAGTTTAAAAAAAATGTTTAGAAATCTATCAGTAATCTTTATTATCAATTACAGCCTTATAGAGAACAGGAGAAGCAGCTGTCCCAGAAATATTTACTAAAGTTTTCTTTTATACTTTCCATTCATTGAGTTAAATTATCTCAACCCTTTTCACAGTCCTAAATGTATAAAATTTGGGCCTAAGTACTTCTGCAAACATGTGAAAGAATGGATCTCTCTCAAGAGCTTGTTTGACAATCAAATGGCTGCAGGAGGAAGCTGGAGTACCCAGAGAGAACCCACACATGCACAGGGAGTACAGACAATCTCCATGCAGAAAGACCACGGGCTGGGAATCAAACCCAGAACCTTCTTGGTGCAAGGCAGCAGTTCTACCCACTGCCCCAGAGCAGCCCCAAATCATCAACCATCTAAAAAAGGGAGGGGAACGACAACTATCAACAGAGCTCCAAGCTTTATTTAACATTCTGATTATCTTAAGAAAGCTGTGTAGAAAGCTTCTTGGCATTAGCAGCTTTATCAAACTATTTATACCCAGAACTAATGCAAAACTGAGACAATTGTGCAAAACATGAAATCTAGAGCAATGGAAGCATGCTCTCTGAAGTTACAAATCATTCCTCTCTGTCTTGCAATCCATTAATCAAGTCTGGGTTGGGCAGTCGGCAGGAGAAAGAGACTTTCCTCTATATATGTATTATCATTAGTGTAAAGTTTTAGGCTTGATCCCTTAATTCCTATGAAAGAAACTTAAATGCTTCTGTTTGTCCAGATATTTTGGACAGTTTGGGTATGACCCTATACCCCAAGGGTCCATCCTGGGTCCCCTCCTATTCAATATCTACATGCTCCCTCTTGCTCAGTTAATAAAAAACAACAACATCAGCTACCATAACTATGCAGAAGACACACAGCTTTACATCACCATGTCACCAGGTGATTATATACCAATGCAAGCACTGAGGAAATGCTTAGAAGAAATCAATGCCTGGATGTGCCATAATTTTCTTCAACTGAATAAAAACAAAACTGTAAGTGATAATCTTTGGACCGATAGAGGAGAGATCTAAAGTTAGTACACAGCTTCAGTCGCTTCAGCTAGTAACCACTGATCAGGCCCGAAATCTAGGTTTAGTGCTGGATTCAGGCTTGAACCTCCCAGAGGATTTAAAGACAATTACAAGGTTGGCTTTCTATCACCTGAGGAACATTTTCAGGATTAAAGGACTAATGTCTCTGCATGATCTGGAAAAACTAATCCATGCCTTTATTTTTAGTCGAATTGATTACTGCAACGGTGTTTTCACAAGGTCTGCCTAAAAAGCTGATCAGACAGCTGCAGCTGATCCAGAACGCTGCTGCCCGTGTCCTCACTAAGACTAAGAAAGTAGAGCTCATCACCCCAGTTCTAAAGTCCTTACACTTTCTGCATTTTTTTATCTTATTTTATTTATTTATTTATTTTCCTACTTGCTTTGATTCTGTTTTATTTTCCTATATTTTAATTATGTAAAGCACTTTGCATTGTCTTTGTACTGAATTGTGCTATACAAATAAATTTGCCTTTGCCTTTGCCTGCCTATACTGTTACGAGATGATTGCCCACCAGTGCACAAGGTCAAGGCTAATTAAGACATGGATGTCGACTTTTTGTAAGGAAGATTTTGACTGGGCTGCACAGCACCCTGACATTAGACCAACTTAAAGGAATAAAGCAGAGACTGAAAACCAGAACTTCTCATACAGCATCATGGTCTTACCTCATAAATATGGTTTTGGGAAAATGGTCAAATATTTATATATACACCTCTGTGAACCTTATTGAAATATGTCAGCAAAGCACCAGTCAAAAAGAAGTTATTTTTAAATGTATAATTTAGGAACTTAAAGTTGTAATATACACTTTTTTTTTAAATCAGCTATATGACTGCCTTGAGGAAAATAAATAAGCGTTTGCATCTTCAAAGAAAATCCCGTGGTCTTTGACTGTTTCTCATCTCAGAGGTGTAAAAGCTGAAGAGCCAGTACACTTTTGCTTTTGAACTTTCATTTTACCCTCTGGAACGTAAAATTGTCCATCTGACACTAGGTGTACAGACGGTGAGAGAGGAAAGAAGGCTGAGCTTCAACTTCTGTCACCAAGTCACACCGAGGGCATACTAATCTCAGTTCAGTCCAACATTTCTGTGTCCATTTACTTAATGGACACAAAATAACAATTACTTGGATTTGCATATATGAATTTCTAAGTAAAATTTGTAATTTTTTCATATGTATAAACTCTTTATAACTAATATTTAACTATCTAAATGGTGACATGGATATGATCCATTAAGTTAGTTTAATATACAAATACTGAGCAGAAAAAAATATTCAGTCTGACAGCACTATTGTTTTTACAATGTACTGTGACTGCTACGATGGTTCTCATTTATTTTTTTATATTTCCAAGATAAAAATAGAGTAAATGTTTTACAAATCACAGCTGATTATGAAATAGTCTGTAATAATAGTGAATTACAACAGTCCCAGATTGACAGACTTCTATGAAGAGTAACATACTTTTCAAAATCTTTTATTGCTAGCAGGACATTTAAAAAAGGTTTGTGTTTCTTTTAAATTTACAAAATATTGAGAAATATCTCTCAAACTTAGCGTTATGAATGTTTAATCTGTAAAATGTACTGTGGCTAATGTTCAAGTATTTATCTTATTAAGGTTGGATCCAAAAAATATATATTTTTAGCATTTTTGCTGTTCCACAGCTAAAGAGTGCCCTCAGGGGTAGAGGAACATTGCCAGTACTGAAAGCTCAAAAGCTAGAGTTCATGCCAAGAGTCATACTGCAATTTCTTATTTGTAAAGTTATTTAATAAATATGCATTACACAGATAACAGAGGAAATGGGTGATGAGAAGAAGAAAAAGCTAAAATAACAGAGAAATTAAAGTAATTATTTTGTACTCTGTGGTAAGAGAAGTGTATTATTTTATGTACTTATTTATTTGTCATCAGATCAGCGAAGCAGAACCACAGCCAGAAAGTCCAGGATCTTTTCCGCAAAGCCAGCAACACCAGGAGGATGTGGCAAGGCATGCGGGTGATCACAGACTACAACACACCCTCCCCCCTCGGTGGGTGCAGCTGATGCTGACTTCCTGAATGGGCTATACAACTTCATTGGAAGGTTTGAGGCACTAAACAGCACTCCAGCAGTGAAAGCTGTTTCACACCAGGGGGAAGAGGCACTTAACTTTGACATAGCTGAAGTGAGGAAAACTCCTAGGAGAGTCAACCCAAGAAAGGCCTCAGGCCCAGATAACATACCTGGGCAGGTGTACAAGGAGTGTGCAGATCAGCTGGCTGGTGTCATCACAGACATTTGTAACACCTCGCAGGACCAATGTATAGTGCCAGCATGCTTCAAGTCTGCCACCATCATTCTTGTCCCAAAGAAACCTTAGGTCACCTCACTCAATGACTACCGAGGTTAAAGGCTGGTTAATGAACACATCGTATCTAGTCTTCCCCCACAAAACTTCGACCCGTTCCACTTTGCCTCCCGACGGAACCGCTCCACTGAGAAAACCATCTCTCTTCACCTGAGCCTAGTACGACTAGAGGAGAAGAACACCCACGTGTGGATGCTGTTCCTGGACTTCAGTTCAGCTTTCAACACCATCATCCCACAGCATCTGATAGAAAACCTGTAACAGCTGGGCTTCAATACAATTGGCTGTTAGACGTCCTCACCAACAGACCTCAATCAGTCCGGGTCAAACAGAAAACCTCTGATCTAACACTATTTCATCCCAGCGCTGTGTCCAGACCCCGTAACATTATCAAAAATTGTTTTGCATAAACACTGTGAGTACAAAATGACAATAAATTTTGTCTAAGTATAAGTCTAAGTTCAGCTTGTAGTAAAGCCATTGCTTATCCACACTGAGAGCAGTCCGCTAAGGTGGTTCAGCCGGTTTCAGAAGTTTCCTTTACTCCACCCTCAGAAACAGAGATGGGTAGAGTACCCAAACATTTTACTCAAGTAAGAGAACCACTATTTCTTTAATATTTTTTCCTCAGAAGAAAGTGGTCATACAAAGAATTTGTCACAAAAGAATGAGAAAGTATTTTAAAATCATAGGCTCATGACATCAGATTTAGGGTCTTCAAAGATTCCAAATGAGCAGACAGGTGTCCTAAACCTTTTTGTTAAGTTACACACCTGAATCAAATGTGTAGGTCTTTTGCAGGACTCTGGGGAATTTGACTTTAACTGAGGAGCTAAGTAAGCCATTTGTTTCAGGTGTGTTGGACCAGGTAGGAAAGTTGCAGGACACCAGCTCTCAAGGACTTCAGTTTGACATCCCTGGTTTAAGCCATGAAGTTGGGGGTAAAATGATAATAACTATAAAAAAAAATTTTTAAAAAGTGAAAATTTAAAATATTATTTATAGCTCACTTTACATAGGCCATAGACCAACGAGCTGCTAAAGGACACCATTAAGATAATTATACACCTGTATCAGACTAGGAAAAGTGAATCTACAATAGGCAAACAGGTTGGTGTTAATTAAACATTTAGAAAAAAATGGAAACCATACTAGACCAGAGGGTACGGATTAGCGGACCGCGGCCCAGATCCTATTCCACCTGCTGGCTAATCCATATTTAAATCATTTATAAATTGCTGCATGTTGTCAGAAGGCAGTGTCTAATTTCACTTGTGCTGCTTCTCCTGTTAATATGGCAAAGCCTTCTGGTGTGCTGGGACCAGGCTATGAGATGTGTCAGTCTGTGTCACTGCGGCAAGCTACTTTTAGACACAGCAGGCAAACCTTTGGAAAGCCGGGTGATGGGAAAGAAGGAGAAGACGATGAGAAAAAGAAAGCAGAGAAAGTGTGGACTGCTGGAAGAACTGCGGTGAACTGATGAAAAAGAAGTGAAATCTCGTGCTCAAAGATGACCCTGCACATTTTGACTGTGTTTGGCTCAACCTGCTGCTGTGAAGCAGGATTCTCCACCATGAACATAATAAAAAATAAATATCGATCCAGGCCCACGAATGAGCACCTTCATATGTGCTTGAGAATGACTTTGTCGCCATTCAATGTTTAAAGACTTGCAGGTCAGTCTAAAGCACACTGCTCTCATTAAGCCATAAAAAAGAAAAAAAAACTGTCAATTCATGTGTTTTATAATAATATGTGAATCAGGAAATTTTCTACATAACAATCTGAGCAGTTGTTCTCTACTTAAAAAAAAACAAAAAACTAGAGATTTTAAAATGAAAAAAATGTTCTATTTTTTATATTCTTTTATTTGAAAATTCAATGTATAACATGGATGCATTAAAACCTCATTTTATTTCAGTGTTAAATTCTGTTTAAAGTAACAGATGTTAATTAAAAATATCTCTGAGCCATTTCTGGTTGATGATTTTCTCTATTCGGACCCCGCTGATTTTTAATTGGTTACCCCTGTACTAGACCATCGACTTTTCTTAATCTGGGGTTTGTGTGACCTGAAGGCAGAACTGGAAGCACAAGGCTTGAAATTTGGTCAATTAAGATTTAAAAACGCCCACTGGAGAGACGGCCAGAAAGATCAGACAAGGCCCAATGACTGCGGACATAAAGCCAGGCTCGAGGCAAAAAAAAATCTTTATTTTGATAACACAATGTGAAGGAAACACTGCAGGACTGTAGGGATCATAAAATTAAGAAAAATACTGTAGCTTTGATCAACAATTTAAAGGGAAGGGAGGAAAAAAAGGAAGAGTTAAATAGGGCTAAATAAAATAAAAAAACAAAAAATATCATTACCAGTCCCTGCTATTTAGCTGAGTAGATGGAAATTAAGTCCCAAGTAACTGAACTCACCCCCCAGCAAACAGGTCGCAATGCTGTAATCTGTGAATCACAGCTGAGCCAGGGGGGTTGTTGACCTCGGGCTGTATATAGAGCAATTAAACAATCTAGAGAGAAAAAAAAAACATATTTTCTGAGGAGAGCCCAAACCACACAAGCCAAACTGACCGGCCGGACAAGATTGCATGTTCTAAAATATGATAGCAAAACACAGCATCCACCTATTTCAAGCAAAATGTATATGCATGTGCAGGACGTGGATAATTTTATAAGCTGCCAATCATCACACCAGTAGATGCAGAGCAGCATACCACACATGCAAGATCTCATCCCATTGGGTCAAAATGATGATGAGAACTGTGCAGTGATGTTTTCGTCAGAGATGACGAAATTATTTCTTGACGCTCCTCTATTTCATGACAATATTGAAAACTAGCGAGCTTTGATGACTAAATCATAACTAGTCATAGGTTTGAGTTTCTGTCAACAAGACGAGACAAGACCAAATATAAAAAATTAGCGGGTGGTCGGTCAGATGTTTAAAACACTTCATTGTGCTATAATCTTTTAGTCAAGTTAAACAGTATCGGCCTGTGCATATGGGTCTTGTTTGGTCACGCCCTCCACCGGCCGTGCAGCGGTACAGATTCTGCATGACCACAGATGGATCGTGGTAGCAGCGGCAGAGGAGAAAATAAGCCAGAATCGTGCGGTACTGCGAGCTGAACTCTGACAAACTGCTCGGATCTTCATTCTGTCCTTGTGCAGAAAGTCTGAGCTTTATGCTCTCCCTACTTAATAAACTATGTCGCTGATCATCCTCTGCCGAGCGTAAAAATTTCCTTTGTCTAACTATCAAGATTTTATTTCTTCCAGCTCACTAGAGGTATTACTAAACCTTCCTTAATTCTACCAAAAGGAATCCCTAAATTATATCCTAACCAAATATTTCTATGCATATTGTTTATTTTTGGATAAAGAGCCAGGTAAAAAGGTACATAGATCTTTGAATATTTCTCTCAAATTGTTCTTGTTACTATCTATTCAAATATGATGTAAATGTTTCCTTGTATTGTCATAAAAAAATTATTTGTTTCCTTTAAATATTTCAACATTTTAGTTAGCATATTCATTAAATTTAGGTCTGGACTGCCATGGCATTACAAGGCAAGGTAATGTAGGTTCTCTCTGTGTTTTTTATATCAAACCCTGTGAATTAAATCTACTTTGACCCCTGAGCAGCAATAACCAAGGGGGAAAGTCTCAGAAATAAAGCAAAAAATGCCAAAGTAGAAAAAAGAACCTTTTTGTTCTTTTCTTTTTCGGAGCAAAGAACAAAGACGATTTGATTGATCTATGTGTAATGCATAATTCCTAGTAGATCATGAAGTGTTTGCTTTTGAATGGAAACCTTGTATGTATAAAACCATTCCTTTATTGTACATTTTGTTAGCTTGTCTGTCTGCTATATTAACCAATATAATGTGTTGAACTAAATCTGCTATTTTCACAGCTTTTGTGAGACACTTCTTTATAAAGTAGGGCATTAATTCATAAAAAATTTATTTGATCAAAGTTTTCTGCCCGACAGCAATGATGAACTGCACGCCAGCATTCTATTCTACTTCCCAGTAATTGTAGTACCTAGGCAAGAGCTGTCAGTTTTGGTAAAGACTGGTTGTTATTCGAAATTGTAAAGGTTAACTTTTTTCTTGCAACATGAAACTGACTAAAACTAGACTAAAACCTTTTTAAGCTTTAGTCGACTAAAACCTACTAAAACTAATACATATCATAATGACGTAAAAGACTGATAACAGTTTTCATCCTGAAGACTAAGACTAACACTAAATCTGAGATGGCTTTCAAAAAACAAAACAAAAACCCAGAACTGCACAAAGGGACCTGATGAATGACCAAATCCTGCAGTGCCAGAAATGTCCCCCTGCTTAATTTAGAAAATTTCCAGGCCCGTCTGAAGTTGACCAGAGAATATATTGATGATCCAGATGAGGACTGGGGGAATATCATGTGGTCATTGGAAACCAAAATAGAACTATTTGACACAAACTCAACTGACCGTGTTTGGAGGAAGAAGAATGGTGAGGTGGATCCTAAGAACACCATACCTACTCTACTGTGCAGCTTAGTGGTGGCTGGTTCAAGCATTGGGGCTGTTTCTCTGCACATGGGAAAGAACAACTGATTCATATTGTGGGTAGAATGAACAGGGCCATGGAATTTTGAGCTAAAATCTCTTTCCATTAGAGCTTTGTGGATGTTACATCGCTGGGTCTTCGATCAGGACAATAATCCCAACCACACCACCCGCATAATGAAGTGGTGAGTCAGCAAAAAGCATTTCGAAGTCTTGGAGTGGCCTAGCAAGTCTACAGACATTAAACCCATAGAAAATTTTTAGAGGGAGTACAAAGTCTGTGATGTTTAGCAACAGCCCCAAAACTAGCAGATCTGCTTGAAAGAATAGACCAAAGTACCAGCTGTAGTTTTTACAATTGTGGTGACAAGACTGAAAGATAAACAGGACCCGTTTTAATGTCCACAAAGTTATATATATAGTTAAAATGCTTATTTTTCACCACAATTTACAAATAGATTATTTAAAAAAGAATCATAAAATGTAATACCGGTATACATATTTTTTCTCACTTTGTCTCTTGTAGTGGAAGTGTACCTGTGATTAAAGACTCCCTCTTTCTCTAACTACGAACATTTCCCAATCGGTGGCTGACTAAATTCTTTTCTACCCAACTGTTTTGTTAATTGGAGCATTTTATGCTCTAAACAGCTAGATTTACCTCCGCCACCTGCTTTTAACAGGCATTTGACCCAATATACTGTTGCAAAACAAGTCAAGCCCATATCAACTGTGATTTGTGTGGAGCCCATTAAAGAACATTAAGAAGGAGGAAAAAACTCTTAGCTTGAGCAAGAGATGGCATAGTGCAGACATTTTTTACTTCATTTAAGTTGCTCCACTACTGCTTTTCAGATGATCCAAACATGTTTAAATGTGCACAGAATCTCTTTCCACCATCTAGCATTTTACTGATGCCCCCTTCTGAGGCCACAATGACCGCAGAAATTTGAGTTTACACCTATCTGAAGTGCAAAACAAATGAGCCAAAAATTTGGGCCCAAGTTGATTTTCAGAATTCTTTTGACCATGATAAATATTTACATTTCCATATCCTTTCACCCATAATTTTGCGCACATGCATAAAAAAAAGGTTTGACCAGGCTGTCTGCTGAATTGCAAATCCTCCTTCTTTGAAGATCTGCTTTGTTTGTACAAACGTGTTACTATGTGATTTAAGATTTGCAAAACATTTGAAGAGCTGGTCCATTTTGTTTAAAATGATATAATCAAACAGAAAGTCAAAGTGCAAATTCAAGTATTAATGAATAATAAATAAATATACAGTTGGATAGCATAATTACAAAAATAAATTCAGGCAAAAGAAACACTTTCCTATTTTTTGTTCATCATAAAATTATTTAAAAAAAACAATCTTAACAGTACATAATGCTGTTGAGACACAGAACAGGGGACCCAGTATTCCAGGCAGACAGACAGACATTCTAAAAAAAGGCATTTATTTAAAAAAAAAAAAATCTTATCTGCAGTAAAAGCAGCTAGGGCATCTATTGCAGGAACCTCTGCAGAGAGGAAACAGGTTAGTGACTACATAAATCTGGCAGAGGAAGATTATGAACGTTAGTCCCTAACCTGGTTTAACAATTCAGCCCAAGACCAGGGACCAAGGTAGGATCCAGCCTGTGAGCCACCAACAAGATGCGGGCCAGACACTGGAATGCCATAAAAGAAGCAGGAGACCAGATCTGGGCAAACAAAGGAGGGCAGCATAATCCAGAGGGCGAAGCCAAAGCCAGGGATGGAGACCTGCTCAGGATACAAAATCAGGAGATCAGAAGTCTGAATAGATTCTAGAGGGAAATCCAGGTCGGTGTTAGGAAGCAGTTCCAAGTTCATTAAAAGGCAGAATCCAACAGAAGTCCAAAAACAGGTCAGGCAATCAGAGGGGAACTGGCAGGCTCAGTCATTGAGAGGCAGAAATGGTCAGGAAATCAAAAACACTAAAGGCTGATTTATACTTCGAAACCAGGTCCTCTGCGTAGGTGTCACAGTGAACAAAAAGCCATCCCCACCCCCTCCGCTGCACCTCTCCCAAATTGTAACTGACCGCAGACAGTGCCGCAGACAGGAGGCCAGCTTGTTTTGTTTTTATGACTGAAATTGCGGAAAACAACTTGTGAAGTTTGACCAGCTAGAAGATCGAGGTGCGCGAGAACACTGGGACCGTTTTTCCACTTGGATCCCTGCTCTTTTTCTCCTTCATGTCCCTCCGTTGTTTGACTAAACTTGCCCCCACTATCTCATCGCTTCGGCCGTATCTAGACCCACAGCATATAGCACAGACCACGCTTTAATATTGAGCATAAATCAAAAATGTCTGTGTCAAGCTCACTGCGACACACTGCTGCAGTAGTATAACCAGCCCTTAAGATAATGCTGAAACTCTCTCTCCATTGGCTCAAGAATAATCTTGTCTGATGACTTAAAGCAGGCAGGTTAAAACAGATCAGATGGGAACAGGTGGGCTCAGTAGTTGAGAGGCAGAGCAGGATATCAGAAACACTAATGTAACACTGAAACACCCCCACCACTGGCTTAAGAGAAATAATGTGGTTTGGTGACTGGAATCAGGCAGGATAAACAGATTGGAAGGTAACAGGAGGGCTCAGTGGTTGAGAGGCAGAACAGGAAATCAGAAAACACTCATGTAATGCTGGACACACTCTCCCCACTGCCTCGAGAGAAATAATCTGGCCTGATGACGGGAAGCAGGCAGGTCAAAACAGATCAGAGGTGAACAGGAGGGCTCAGTGGTCGAGAGGCAGAACAGGAAGTCAGAAACTCTAAGGTCACGCTAGCACACACTCCCCCAATGACTCAAGTGAATAATCTGGCACTGATGACTGGTAGCAGGCAGCTTAAATAGAAGCAGGAACAGGTGGAGAAGATGAATGGTAACAAAAAAAAACTGGGAGGAGCTGGGCAGGGTAATTAAGCCAGTGAGTAATGAGTAATTGAGTAATTAAGCCAGTCATCAGGGCCAAGATCATGACAAATGCATATATTTAAGGAAAGGATAAAGAATTTCCAGCCACAATATCTGCTGCTTATTGTACTTTTACCTGATCTCGAATAGCTTACATTACTCATTGTTGGTAAAGGAACCAGACAGTTTAATCAAGTAAGAGATATTTTACTTCACATTATTACTTAAGTAAAAGTAAACATACAGTTAATTGCAACTACTTCTAAAAAGTTTTTTTTTTCTGAAATTTACTCAAGTTAATGTAACTAGTTGTAACCCAACTCAGCTCCTGAGCTGTTCCAGGTGAATATTACCAGCAAAGTTGTTTCCACCTAAATGAGCTCCAGGGGACTACGAGTGGCCATGGAACACCTCTTGCTTCTCCCAGAGAACCTATCTGGGGATAGAGGGTGGTCTGGCCATCTCTATTCAGAAGACAATGAGCCCTTATATTTGATTCTATTTCTATTCACAAATAAGCAATGCATACCTTGTTCAGGTATTTACTAGCGCTATGCCTAACTGCCAAATTGCATGCCATCCTGGGTGGTTGAACATATTATTCAAATAAATACCAGCCACTTTAAACTTAATGCAAACAGAAATTGCAGCCAAACATTTTTACAATTACTGGTTCTTATAGATATTTGTATCTCAGATGACAAGGGTATGGATGTCAACAGAATAATAAGTAGCAGGTAGATAGACCAAAGCAGACAGGAAGCAATGTGAAATGCGAATAGCTTAAACAACTGACCTGACCAGCATTCTTTAGGTTTATTCAATACTTGAATATACAAGGGCAGAAGATTATTGTCTATTTAGTCTTTTCGTAAGAAAATATTGATGAAACTTAAAAAAATTACAATAAGTAAATGAAAGCTTCCTAAAGCTAAAATAAAGACTTATTAACAACTTTTAAACACTGATATGCATGTACTTTGAATGTCTCTATAGCTGTGGAAGAATTCCCTAATTAGTAAAGCCAAGACGTAATTGGTAAATTTGAAAGACAGCTATTTATTATCTTCTCTACAAGAATGGCTTTTATAAAAGGTCCTGTGCGGGTGGAGCATTATGTGTGGAAGATTGTAGATGATGGATGGAGACAAATATAGAGTATTGCTAAAGGTTGCAACAGACATTTATCTAAGGTGGTGGTTAGCTGCTAGCAGAACAATGAGCTCAAACATACATTGGTTTAGATCAAAGCATAAGCATGTGTTAAATTGGCCCTGGCAAAGTGCAGGTGGTCACACAGGAAAACAAATGTTAACCTATGTTATCCATACAATCTCACTAAACTTGAACGATTTCTCAAAGAAGACAACAATGTAACTGGAGGCATACCACCAAAAAAATCATAGCTATGAAAGTTGCACAAGGGAGAAGACACGGAGAACTACAAGAGGATCTAAATACCCTTGCACAAACCACAGCACCATGTAAAGGTCACATCACTCCTTGCAAAAATGCAACAAACAACTATAGTTCTGCAGGTCAAACAACTTCCAGAGAAACCACCAGGATGACTGCGTCATGTACACAAAAAAATTGCGGAAGGTGAGAATATTTAAGCCTATATACCTTGCGTAATGGTCAACCATTAACAGTCAAATTATGTAAAGGAATATAATAACATTCCTGCAGTGCCCACACCTTAAAGAAGATTGATGTATACTTAGCAAATTAGGGGAAGTAGACATTATCTGCATATTATATATAATCTCTAAGTTATTTAATGTTTCAAGTTCCTCTAAGAAAGGGAAAGGAGAAGAGATATAAGGGGATCAGTGTCTGAAGCAATTGATTGAAGGGGTTTGAAGAAATCTGCAGCTAAAATACTCAATGTTACTGATTAAGGTTGACCTATTATACACTATATTGCCAAAAGTATTTGCTCACCCATCCAAATTATTGGAATCAGGTGTTCCAATCACTTCCATGGCCACAGGTGTATAAATTCAAGCACCTAGGCATGCAGACTGTTTTTACAAACATTTGTGAAAGAATGGGTCGCTCTCAGGAGCTCAGTGAATTCCAGCGTGGAACTGTGATAGGATGCCACCTGTGCAACAAATCCAGTCGTGAAATTTCCTCGCTCCTAAATATTCCACAGTCAACTGTCAGCTGTATTATAAGAAAATGGAAGTGTTTGGGAACGACAGCAACTCAGCCACGAAGTGGTAGGCCACGTAAACTGACGGAGCGGGGTCAGCGGATGCTGACGCGCATAGTGCGAAGAGGTCGCCAACTTTCTGCAGAGTCAATCACTACAGACCTCCAAACTTCATGTAGCTCAAGAACAGTGCGCAGAGAGCTTCATGGAATGGGTTTCCATGGGCGAGCAGCTGCATCCAAGCCATACATCACCAAGTGCAATGCAAAGCGTCGGATGCGGTGGTGTAAAGCACGCCGCCACTGGACTCTAGAGCAGTGGAGACGCGTTCTCTGGAGTGACGAATCGCGCTTCTCCATCTGGCAATCTGATGGACGGGTCTGGGTTTGGCGGTTGCCAGGAGAACGGTACTTGTCTGACTGCATTGTGCCAAGTGTAAAGTTTGGTGGAGGGGGGATTATGGTGTGGGGTTGTTTTTCAGGAGCTGGGCTTGGCCCCTTAGTTCCAGTGAAAGGAACTCTGAATGCTTCAGCATACCAAGACATTTTGGACAATTCCATGCTCCCAACTTTGTGGGAACAGTTTGGAGCTGGCCCCTTCCTCTTCCAACATGACTGTGCACCAGTGCACAAAGCAAGGTCCATAAAGACATGGATGACAGAGTCTGGTGTGGATGAACTTGACTGGCCTGCACAGAGTCCTGACCTCAACCCGATAGAACACCTTTGGGATGAATTAGAGCGGAGACTGAGAGCCAGGCCTTCTCGTCCAACATCAGTGTGCGACCTCACAAATGCGCTTCTGGAAGAATGGTCAAAAATTCCCATAAACACACTCCTAAACCTTGTGGACAGCCTTCCCAGAAGAGTTGAAGCTGTTCTAGCTGCAAAGGGTGGACCGACGTCATATTGAACCCTATGGATTAGGAACGGGATGTCACTTAAGCTCATATGTGAGTCAAGGCAGGTGAGCAAATACTTTTGGCAATATAGTGTATGTTTGCGTTTAAATAATGCTAATCTAAATGTTGATTCTTGCAAGGTAAGGCAAGTTATTTGTGTAGCACAATTTAGTAAAAGGACAATTCAAAGTGCTTTACATGAATTAGAAAGAAGAATAAAAGCAAATAAAGTAAAAAAAAAATGTTAAAAGCAAGGAGTAAAACAAATTAAACAGTTGGATCACAACCTTTTCCAATTGATAATCTTAAACTAGTAATTCCTCAGTTAACAGTTTACCTTCAACAGTGAAAGGTAGTTCTAAACAAAGGTTTTTTTTTTATTTGACTCAGACTTTCAGCACTTTTACAGTATTTTAATAAATTCAATACTTGATTGTATTTTTAATAGAAGGAATTGGCAAATTTCTAGGCAGACACGAAAACCATTTTTAAAAAGTTGGGTATATGACAGTGCTTCACTCGATAACCTCATCAAGCCTCAGAGCTTATTGTAAAAGAAGTGAATGAGAGAGTAGGCTTGCATTGAAATTCCCTTTTGGAGATGTGTTGCTAATGTCAGAAGACCAAGGACACGCAGGCTCAGCAGGACAATAGACGACGTGAAGGATCAAAGCCAAAGTGCTTTTGCAAATTTTGGGTTTTTCTGAGCCAGAAATTAAAGTTCAGTGTTGAGAAGCTGTAAGAAAAGGATTTGACCCGTTACTCTGATGGTTTTTATTAACTTCTCCTTCAGTGGGATTTTGATTTACATATAGAAAAGAAGCGCAGAGTGAAAAGCTATGTAAACGTGCTCTAGTTGAAAGAATGACTTGCAACATCCACTGTGGCAGCAGTCTTCAGATGTTCACTCATATGGTTAAGAGATGTGACAGTCTGGTCTTGTCATTGTAGACCGAGGGGGAGACTCTGCTCTCATTTCAAATTTACTTGTAATCATTTTCTGGTGTGTGAGCTGCCTTCTGCACTACTTCCTTCTGTGTCAAGAGAAACTGATTTGGTAAAAACAGCATCTTACTTTTAATTAAAGTCTTACCCTCTGGCAGTGTGGGCCAGGAAGATTTTGACAAGTCCTGCATCCGACGCAGTCACCAAAGCCCTACACAGACTGTTATCAAAACATTTCAGCATCATCAAACCCAACTTCAGCATCATCAAACCTAACTTCATAGATAATTATGCAGCAGATTTGATGGATACTTTAGGGCATATTTTAATTTCATTTTGGATCAGTACAGGAATTGATTAAGCATAAACCGAAAAGAACATTGCACCAACTCAACTGCATAGCAGTGGCTAAGTGATATCATAGGGCTGCATCAATCAAGTATTGGGAAACGGTCCATTATAGCTATTAAGCTTTCACAAATCTGAAAAAGGTCAAACAACAGTTTAAAATTCAAAGACATTATCTGGCAAAAATGAGTGAAGGACTCTTTCTTTGTTCTTTTTCTTTTCTCTTATGATGTTCAAAGCTACTCCAGTGCTTCTGAGCTACGATCTGCATCTTTTATTTCATCCCTTTTCACTTGAAATCTTAATAAGTCCCATTTTCTAGAAATAAATCATATTTTCTTGATTTAAGGGATTTCTTCTTGAATTTACTCTTAAAATAAGAAAAGAACAACTGCATTGTCTTATTTCAAGTGCATATTATCTTATTGTCTTATTTTAAGAGCAAAAATGCTCATTCCATTGGCAGATCATCTTATTTACTTACTCAAATTAAGGGTAAATACACTTAATTCAAGAAATATTGACTTCATTCTATCTCTTTTTACCAGGCTTCTTCAGAGCTGAATGACATGCTGTGGAAGGAATGCAGCTAAAATTTGCAGTAGTTTAAAATAGAAGTAGTTCTCCATGACTGGACATGGTCACCCCTGCCCTCAAGATCTGCAGCTGAAATTGAAAGTAAATTGGGTTCTACAAAGCATAGACACAAAGTTTTCAGATGGTTAACTAGTTTTATAATAACCTGTAATCTGTGTTTATCTATTTCATGAAATCCCAATGAAATAATAATTTGTGCTTGGACCCCGACAAAATGGAAAATGTCTAAGTGGTGTAACACATCTGCAGGGTTTTAAGGATTCCTACATTAAGGTAAGTATAAAATTTACTGAAGCAGATGAGTAATTTGCAATAACATTTTAAGCATCAAAAAATCATTTAGTTCCATTATTAAAACTGTTAAATTTTATTACATTTATTCTCATTTCCAGCTCTCTAAAAGGCCTCTGGTGCAGAAAGAAATTGAACAGTCACCCTGGTTTATCTAATGGCCAAAACAGCGATTTAATCCCCTGCATACACTTTTTGTGAATGAGTTTCTAAATGGAAATTTGACATACCTCATTAGTGGTCAATTAACCCAGACAATGAACAGGAACAACATTACAGAATCATTTCATCTCCAGCTGATAATAAGTGGAGAGCTCTCTCCCCTGCTGGATTTTTTTAACTCAGTATTTAACTTTAATCATAGTTATCTTTTGAGTTATTGCATTGATTTCATGCTATTGTGGTGACTAAAAATGTTGGGTTTTTTCAGAGAGCTGAAAGCTCCACAGTGGTGCTTGGAGTTTTGATGTACCCTTTTATGATGCTGAGAGCCTCTGTGGCATCTTGCCCAACCCAGGCTTGAAGAGTCCTCATCGCTGCCAGCCTCAGTGTGATACTGTAAGCTGCCAGTCTTTTCTTTGTGAACAGCCCTCATGTTAGTGCTTTCCAACCCACCAGTGCCTCTTTTTCATTTTTGTTTTCAGGCCTCTACATCACATTCATTTTCCGTGTAAACAAGTCCTTTGTATATGTCACTTTATGTAAATTTTGTCAGATTGACCTTTTCAAGTTTTTATAGCCTTAGAGTTGCATTGCTGTGGGTAACCCTCAACCTTCCCCTGCTTACTGCTGGCTCTTTTTCTTCTTTCACCTTAATTCCCACCCTAGTACGTGCATAGCAAGGCTTTGTGGCCAGTTGTTTCAGTCAGACTGTCATCGTTAAAACCTTATGCAGCATTTATCTGAGCCTTTAGTCATCCGTCAGTAACTTTGGTGAATAGACAATATTGATGGTAAGTAAATCTGAGGCATGTGTTGCTTCAAATATTCAGAAACACAAAGCCAGGAGAGGAAAAGGGTTGTTTTTCTGCGGTTTCCATGTTGTGGTTTCTACATATGGGCCTTCTGTACCTTCTGCTAGCAATACAATAGCTGGTAGCTACAGGAAATCCATGAGAGATTAAACAAAAAATGACTGTGATCATACTACTGAATCTGAAGAAACGCTTACAGTAACTGATACAGAAAGAGATTGTCTTTCACAAAAGATGTCTAAACCGACCTCAGATGGTTCATCTTAAAGGGACATCGGAGACTTTGAGACCTAAAGAGATGATGCATATGAGTTATTTTAAATTATACCTCAGGTCAGTATACAACACTTGACACTATCAATGTGGGGCTCCTCTTTAGAAATACCGACTCTGTAAGTTGGGAGAAGATGGACTGTCATTGGCCAGGTCATGTGGCCTGGAAGAACGTATGACTTTACCCTCACATGCTCTTAATTAGTCATGGAGCTATGGCTTTTGCTCTACCATTTTTCCGCCTGCTCAACTACTGGTCATGGCTGAGGCAAGGAGAAAGTTTAAACCTTCTGAGGAAAAAAGAAATCATGAGAGAGGGACCGTGCGCGAAGAAAAACAAGAGTCAATGAGGAAAGGAGTTTAATCGTTGGCGCAGACTGAAAGAAGAAGCCAGATGTAAAACTGATTCTCTTTTCTCAACTTTATTATTAGACTGGTAAGTTAACACTTTGTTCCTAGTATACAGTCATATATCTTTTTTATTATTTTTAATGTTTAGTAGAAGCAAAATAAGGGCAGAGAAAGCTAGTAGAACCAAAAGCTGACCAAGACTGGTCCAACCTAGTGGCTGTTCAATGGAGCTACGCTGACAGTTTGTTGACTTTTGCTACAGTGCTGATGCACTTATGGCCACTAGACTTAGACTTAGACTACCTTTATTGTCATTGCACAAAAAAACACAAGGTGAATCTTAACAACGAAACAGATGTGAAAGTTGCAAGTCTAGTGCACCTGTTGGACAAAAGCTACACTGTGCCTTTAATTTGGAAGAGCAGCCATCCCAAGTTCATGACCATAGGTGAAGGTAAGAACATACATCAAACAGTAGATTGATAGCCCTGCCTTCCAACCAAGCCTCCTCCTCAAATCTGCAAACTGTAATCTGGTATTTAATGGAGAAATGGCCTCTCCCTCACCAAATTACAGTTTAACCCATGTTGGAACAGAATGTCAACAATCTCGTACCACTATCAGCCAACACCTTCACAAGGTCTTCTCCTTTTGTTGTGGCCCTGATGCATTTCATAGCAATAATGAGATCACCTCAGGGGTCTCCTTACAGTACTGCTGGACATTCCCACAATGTTTTTAACCTGAATATAGTGGGTTGATCAGATGAGTTTGGTGCCAGAGTTTCCAGAGTTTGGTGACTCTGGAAATTGTATCCAAGGGTGAGCTGAATTTGTGGAGGTTGGCAGTTCTCCTAATGTCCTGACTAAGGAAGCAGTGTGTTTGATGTAGCAGCAGAAGGGGCAGCTACATCAGCCTCACTCTTCCGCTAATGCTATGAGACCCCCAGGGATGAATCTCCTCATAGCCCCTTGTGCTTTAAAACCAGCGGAGACAGATCCTTACAAGCAGTGGGACCCCAACTGTGGAATTAACTGCCACAATACATGAAATCACCGGACATCGTGGGTGGTTCTAGACTGGGGCTAATACATACATTTCAAAAATGTAAATGTAAGTCAATTTTTGTATGAAAAGTAATTAGACAGGAAGGTAAGGCAATTTGCAGGTGGAATAAGAGGATTAATGTAAAAAAAAAAAAGAAAAAACATTTATTATCTTATTTCAAAATCAGAGTAGCTATTATTGTGTTTTAAAGGGCTAAAATCCTCCCGCTTTTGGAAGGTCATGTAATTTACCTGCTTAAATTAAAGGGAAATACACAGACTTTAGGAAAGGTTTACTCTTTTTTATCAGTTTTTGCAGTATTATACTAAATCAGTTTATTACAGTGAAATCCATTGACAAACAAGATCATAACTTATTTATCTGTTAGGCCAATTTAATATTTGAACTTTACAGTTTATTTGACAATTATTTAAAAAAAATACAGAAATCACCGGTTTGTGGTTAATAAACTTCAAAAAGTTGGTCTTGCTCCGTTCTTTATTTAATAAGTTTAGTCTAGAATTTCCTCTGCTGCTCAGTTCTCACCAATGTTGCTCTGTTGATTCTTTCAATAACCTCTAATGTCTCTCGACTGTTATGACCAACTTTATGTTGTTTTAATTGTCTGTTTTTTATTGTCCTTTTACTATAGTTGTATGTGAAAACCGTTTTGACTTCTCTCTAAGAAAGGTACTTATGTACTTATGATTATATGTTGTATTAAAATACATCTACAATAATCTGTAATCTTAGAAAAATATGGTTTAATAAAACAACTGCGTGCCTCACTTTTTCTTTTGTTTTTGAAGGAACACATTTTTGGCAAGACACGGTAGCTCTTACCTTTACTATAGGTGTAGTTTTCTGAATGCTTTTCCGTGTAATGTTCATACAAAAAAAAAAGAAGCTATAAAATGTTCCTGCCAGACCTCTGCTTCTGTTTGTTATAGTTTTCTAAGGCAGATATAAATCAAAAGGAGTGTGACAAATAAGATCATTTTTCTGAAAGCACTTACAGGGTCAAGTGGCTCAATGCTGTATACGTGCAGGGAGAGCCAAGTCCTTCTGAAGACCTTCCTTGATAAATGTATGTACATTTATGCATCCCTTCAGACGGTGAAGGGCTGAGGGAGAAAATTAGCCAAAGTATTTCCTTCCTTACGGGTCGTATATCATTTCACTTTAGGATGCACATGTATCTTATCAATGCATTCAGGTGTCATAAACTTAATGCAAAAGCCCCATTAATTTGAGTGCTGCCAGGAGAGCCTAACATTTTCCAGTGATTTATCTATCGAGCTTCAGGGGGGGGGGGGGAAAGGACTAGCTTATCCTCTTCTCCACAGCATCAGTTATCATTCTCAGACTGGAACCTTGCTCTCTACACTTTTAATGGATACAGGGCTTTTTAAATCTATCGTGGTTTTAAATGCAACTTCACTGGAATTACATTTCAGGAATGAAATTTGACCCTTGATAACTACGGTAATCTGATTTCAGCATTGTGTAAGCAGGGGCATGCAAATGGGCTTACTGAGTTGGAGGGAAAGTGACAGAAAGCGAGAGGAAAGGCAGTGTCATGTGGAGGGATACCAAGTTAAAAGGGCAGTCAGGCAAAAAGACAGGTACCAAAAAAGGAAAGATAAAGAGCTAAAAGAAGGGAACAAAAGAAGCCATTTAGACTAGATAAAGCCTTTCTTGACCTCCTCGATGTGAGGAGCTGTGATGTAACAGACAGTTGGCTTTAAACCCAGCATCGCACCTCACACTCCGGAGACTGTCTGCTGGCACGAAGCATGTGAGAAAGGTAAGCAGGAAGTAGCAGTAGGAGAATCCTCAGGTTTGGTCCAGCAGTCCAGGCCTGGAGCAGAATTTGAAGTTTTCCGAGATCCTCACAGGGCCAGCAGGCATGCCATCCCTTTGCCAAAACTGGAGCTCATTTGTGGAATATGGTGTTATTTTCCTGTCCTGGCAGAGAAAGATTCAGCTCTGAGCAGAGTGTAGGATCCAAGTCTCCTCATTTCTTAGTGTCACCTGGTAATAATGCTCCTTTCAGCTGCCAAACTGGATTCCCTTCATATTTGTCAAGCACACTCAGGAGAAACGTGGTCATTTCTCAACTCATTTTAGGATGAAATACAGCACCTTGCAGAAAAAGTTATCTGCTTTTTGACGTTTTCATAATTTTTCATGTTACAACAACAAACTTTAATAAATTTCATTGTGAATTTGCTTTACATGTTGGAGCAATTTTAAGAATCTGATTACAAAAAATGTTGAAGCATAAATATTAGAAATTCTTTCATTTCTTTTCGTGCAATCTCGAACCAAATGTACTGTGTTATGTAATATGTTGGCAACAAAATCACACAAAAGTCATCAATGGAAATCAAATGTATTAAACAATGGAGGCCTGGATTTGGAGTCATACTCAAAATTAAAGTAGAAAAACACACTACCAGCTCATCTATCTTTGATGTAATGTCTTTAAAACAGGTCAAATTTTGGCTCAGTATTATGTGTGGTCTGATGCCCATATGACACCTGTATAATGTATGACTTCTGGGAATGCTCCTGATGAGGTGGTAGATGGTCTCCTGAGGGAACTCCTTCCAGACCTGGACTAAAGCATCCACCAACTGGACAGCTTCTGGTGCAACCTGACGTTGGTGGATGGATGGTCACATAATGTCACAGATTCGATGAATTTGGGTCTTGGAAATGGGCGGGCCAATCCATAGCCTTAATCCCTTTATCTTGAAGGGACTGCTGACACACCCCAGCCACATTAGGTCTAGCATTGTCCTGCATTAGGAGGAACCCAGGGCCAACCCTACCAGCATATTGTCTCAAAAAGGGTCTGAGGATCTCTTCTTGGTACCTAATGGCAATGATGCCGTCTCTGGCGAGCACATGGAGTGCTGTGCAGCCCTCCAAAGAAATGCCACCCCACAACATTACTCACCAACTGACAAAACAGTCATGCCAAAAAATCTTGCAGGCAGCAGAACGCTCTCCCTCCAGAATCTGTCACATCTGTCACATGTTCTCAATGTAAACCTGGTTTAATCTATGAAGAGAACAGGGCACCAGTGACGAATTTTCCAATTGTGGTGTTCTCTGGGAAATGCTAATCATTCTGCAGGGTGTTTGGCTACAACCCTGCGTCAGGCCCTCTTACCATTTTCATTGAGTATGCTTCTAACTGTTTGTGCAGACACATCCACATTTGTGGCCTGCTGGAGATCAATTTAAAGGGCTTTGGCAGTGCTCCTCCTGTTCCTCCTTGCACAAAGGTGGAGGTAGTGGTTCTGCTTTGGGGTTGTTGACATCCTACGGCCTCCCCCATGTCTCCTGGTGTACTGGTCTGTCTCCTGGTAGTGCCGCCAGCCTCTGGACTCTATGTTGGCAGACACAGGAAACCTTGTTGCCACAGCTCACATTGATGTGCCAATCTAGATGAGCTGCAATACCTGAGACACTGGTGTGGGTTGTAGAGTCTCTCTCATACTACCACAAGTGTGAAAGCACCATCAACATTCAAATGTGACCAAAACATCAGCCAGAAAACATAGGTACTGAGAAGGGGTCTGTGGTCCCCACCTGCAGAACCACTCCTTTATTGAGTGTGGCTTGCAAATTCCCAACAACTTTCACCTGTTGTCTATTATATTTGTGCAACATTTAAAAGTTTTAATCAGAGTACATACATATATATATATATATATATATATATATATATATATATATATATATATATATATATATATATATAGAGAGAGAGAGAGAGAGAGAGAGAGAGAGAGAGAGAGAGAGAGAGAGAGAGAATATATTTCTAGAGTTGCTACTGACATGATTTTCACCAGATGATAACAATCCATGCCATCCACACACACAAAAAATCAAATTATAGATGTCCAAAAATTAAGTGATGGACACACTTGCTGGACTGTATTTAATTACAAAAGCCTTTGTTGGCAATGACAGTTCCAAGATGCCTCCTGGATTAAGAAATTAGTCACATGCCTTGCTCAGGTGTGATTTTGGCCCATTCTTCCACACACACAGTCTTCAAATCTTGAAGGTTTTATTGGGCCTCTTCTATTAACTCTGACCTTTAGTTCTTTCCATAGATTTTCTATTGGATTCAAGTCAGGTGAAACTTCATTTTCTTTCTCTGAAACGAATTGAGAGTTTCCTTGGCTATGTGTTTGGTGTCATTGTCTTGTTGCTGAAATGTCCACCCATGTTTTATTTTCATCATCCTGGTAGATGGCAGCAGATTTCTATCAAGAATGTGTCTGTAAATTTTTCCATTCATCCTTCCCTTAAAGGAGAAGTTCGGTTTTTTACACTTTAAGCCCATTTTCTGTAGTGTCCAGGATGAAATCGAATGATCGATACCAAAAGTTTGACAATTGCTCCTGTCTCTGCTTTTTGGCTCATTTAGAATCAACCCCTGACTGCTTTAGAATGGCTTGCATAGAGCATGTCCGATAATGTCCTTAAAACAACCTTAAACGTTCTTTTTTTTAAATATGCTACTCACCGGGTCGTCAGCGCTGTTCAATGACGTTCCAAAAAAAGTTTCGTAAAGAAAAAACGTTCCTGTAGTGTTTTATTTAGCATTTTGTAAATCCCATTGAGTTCTGTAGGAATAGTCAATATTCCCCTGCCACCGGAAACGGAAATGGGGCCTGTTTACACAGTTGTAGTCTTTTCGCTTCACTCTGTGTACTCCGACGTCGAGGTGCTAACGTCTCTGTTAAACACTTTAAAAAACTCTGAAAATGGAATACGAAAGGTGGATTCTTGATTCTCGACGTCGGAGTACACAGAGTGAAGCGAAAAGACTAAAACTGTGTAAACAGGCCCCATTTCCGTTTCCGGTGGCAGCGGAAATTGACTATTCCAACAGAACTCAATGGGATTTACAAAATGCTAAATAAAACACTACAGGAACGTTTTTTCTTTACGAAACTTTTTTTGGAACGTCATTGAACAGCGCTGACGACCCGGTGAGTAGCATATTTTAAAAAAAGAACGTTTAAGGTTGTTTTAAGGACATTATCGGACATGCTCTATGCAAGCCATTCTAAAGCAGCCAGGGGGTGATTCTAAATGAGCCAAAAAGCAGAGACAGGAGCAATTGTCAAACTTTTGGTGTCGATCATTCGATTTCATCCTGGACACTACAGAAAATGGGCTTAAAGTGTAAAAAACCGAACTTCTCCTTTAATTATTTTAAGTTTGCCAGTACCATATGCTGAAAAACTGCCCACACTATGATGCTCCCACATCCAAACTTCACTATTGGTATGGTGTTATTGGGAGGATGTGCAGAGCCATTTGATCTCCAAACATGATGTGTATTATGGCATCCAAAGAGTTCAATTTTGTTCTCACCTAACCAGACAATATTCTCCCACTATTTCACAGGCTTGTTGTGCAGCAAAATTGAAATGAGCTTCAACATGCTTTTTCTTCAGTAATCGAGTCTTGCATGGTAAGCATGTATAAAGGCTATTTCGGTTGAGTGCATTACTTATTGTTTTCTTTGAAACAATTGTACTTGCTAATTCCAATTCTTTCTGAAGCTCTCCAAACGTGGTCTTTAGCTCTTGGAAAACTCTGCTGTCTCTTCTCTTCTCTCTCAGAAATCTTGCGCACATTTATTAAAGGTGGCAAATTAAGCAAGATGGTAGAATCATAACATGGCTAGATATATTATGGTTGGGAAGGGGGGGTATGTAAGCCTAGGATGATTTATGGATCCCTTTGTTACAGATATTACTAATACTTTGTTGCATTAAAATGTGATTATTTCATTGTTGAGCTTTTACAGTAAAATTTAAAAACTATTTTTAAATGTTATTTATATAAATCAAAACACCATGTGGGTATTTCAACTTAAGATTTTTGACCCTCATGGCAGGAAGTTTGAGCAGCATTGGCTTAGAGGCATACCTTGCCTCGCTGCTATATTCGCAGCTGATTCATATACAATAATACAAAGCAGTGACTGAGGGAAGCTGAAAACAAATGCATGCAACACTTTTCAGTTTAATTTCCCCCCCTCTCAACTTTGCACCACTTTTTGTCTGTTTCATAAAATGCTAAATAATTGCATTTTATGAATAATATTTTATAATAATTGTTTATAATAATGGTTTGCGAAAAGTAAAATGTTTAAGGGCTGTTTATAGTTTTACTAGACAGTGTATTTACTACCAATCGATAACCATTTTGTCTTGAACTAGAGGGTAAAAAGCTTGTTTCACAGTGAATAGGGAACTTTAGACACAAGCGGTCTTTATTTTCAAATATTTTGAGCTTTGAAAAGAAAAAGCAGGGTACCAAAAGAATGAAAGACATTAATTTAATAATAAATGGCTTTGGTTTTGGACCTAAAGCTTATAAGGCTTACTAGTATTATTTTTAGAGTGAATACATAATAAACAAATGCATTCCCACAGCAAGTAAGTCAAGTATTTCCCGTCTGCGTGAATATTCCCAAATATGAAATCAATACAAAACATTTAGAGAGGACCATGACTTTAAATGTGCAGAGCATTAAACAGGACTGAGTGAAATGTATTGATCTATTGCAGCAAGTATTATTCTCCATTTTACAGAACTTTTACAAAACAGTCTTACTGTATTTCCATCCTGTTCAGAGGGAACTAAAGAAAATGCTTATAACCTAAAATTTCAATTCTGTATCAGCTTATAAACATTTCAGCCTGAGTTGAACATATTTACTACTAAAAACATTTATCGACAATTCTTAATTGTTGGTCACAGAGAAACCTGAGCTGCAGCCCTTCCTCAAGGAAAGTTGTACCTTACATAAACAGTCAATAAGTGGCAGCTATAAGTTTTCCAAAAATGTTTAATTTTTTTGGAATAACCTTATAAATATTATTGAAACAGGATTAATTCAGCTTAATACTGAAATACTAACATTTCTATCCTACTCTAGTGACAAAGATCTATGGTAACTTGATGGTTCTGGCTTGACGAACTTCTTGCACTTTGATATGAAGGTTTTAACTATTTTTCCTCATCTGTGTTATGTACTGAATTCATTTAAAGTTCCTTGTAAAAGTATTTATACCCTTTTTTCCCATTTTGCTGCATAACATCCATAAACTTAAAAGGACTATCAGAAAGCAACACTAAATTTTTAAGTGGAAGGAAAATCCTGAATAGGTTTTAACATTTTTATAAATAAAATCCTGAACATTAAAACATATATTTGCATTTTTAAAAGGACAGTCCCTAAATAAAATCCAATCATACAGATGAAACAGAAGAAGCCAATCTCAAACTTGATTTAATTAAATGATGAATCCAGTGGTTCTGTGACAGCCTGAGGTTTGTTGAAACACCCTATAGTGAAGAAACAGCAGCGTTAAACCAAGGTTGAAAGCAATGCTAAAAAATGAAGCTGGAGGAGAAGTTTAAACCAAGGTTCAGTTTTATAAAACAAAATGTCTAGATTAGCTCCGACTGAAATATTCATCCAAGTTCTACAGAGCCCTGCAAATGACCTAATAACTGGATTCAGGTGTGTTGATACAGAGAAGGACTGGAATTTGACTCAAGGTTTAAATCCAAGCATATTAATGTGTTATATGGCAGACTGAAAGCCAAGAAATACAATTTTGTTGTAGCAATTGTCACACATGGGGGCTGTATATGTGTCTGTTTGACAATTTTGCAATTGGTAAAATCCTAACGAAAAACATTGTAAATGTTAACTGGGTGCAAATTATTTTCTAATATGCAATGGTTTGTTGACAGTTTCAGCTGAGAGGAGACAACTGGTTTAGCTCAGTCAGCCTAAGCTGTCTTACACAGCTTGTCTTAAAGCAATACAATAAGTATTTATGACTAAAATTATTTGCAAGAGACAAACTTAACTCATCTAAGGTTTGACTTGTAAGATCCTTAGACTTTAAATTCACCGAAAATCCAGTGCATTAAACAATATGTCGTTTGTTTTAGGCCTCACTAAGTTTTACTGACCGCTCAGAAAGACCACAGCACCATCTAGTGGTTCACTATGGTATTGATTCTAAATATTAAGTAATTATTCAGTTGATTTAAGTTCTGCAAGAGGATAATCTAGGGCTGCTCAGTGGAGCAGTGGGTAGTACTGCTGCCTTGCAGCAAGAAAGTTCCCGGTTTTATTCCCGGCCTGGGGTCTTTCTGCATGGAGTTTGCATGTTCTCCAAGAGCATGCATGGGTTCTCTCTAGGTACTCCTGCTTCCTCCCACAATCCAAAAAACATGACTGCTGGATTAATTGGCTTCTCTGAATTCTCTGTAGGTGTGTGCATGAATGGCTGTTTGTCTCTATGTTGCCCTGCAATAGACTGGTGACCTGTCCAGGAACCCTGCCACTTGCCTATAGACAGCTGGAGATGGGCACCAGCGACCCTGCTTGGGATAAGCGTAATGGAATGTTTTCGTGAATATTAACACTGAAAAGTGCACAGTTGGTTCACGTGATTTATTTTAATATTCTGCTTCTATTAACTGTTTCTGGAGGGGTTTTTTTTATTAATTTTTTTTCAGTGACTGCTCCACACCTGAGATAGCTGAGTGATCCTCATAGTTGTTTTTAGAGTTGACCAGCCACTATTTTAGTGTTTGTTTTTTTCTATGCTTATGTGTATTTTTTACATTTACAGCCCAAAATATAAATTTTAGCAATTAGCTTTATTATTTTCAAGCATGTTTTTGAGCTATTCTTTTTTGTTGGTGGTGCTTCAAATAGACCCTGGATATGTATGTATCTCAATAAATTAGGGTATAGTATGCACTCACTACCTGGTCAGGTCTGTTCCTGCATAAATGCAGAGAGGCAGGGAGGTGATCAGGAAGCTTAGGTTTCTATTCTGCATTGTTGGATCTACAGGTGCTGGTCATAAAATTAGAATATCATGAAAAAGTAGATTGATTTCAGTAATTCCATTTAAAAAGTGAAACTTGTATATTATATTCATACATTACATACAAACTCATATATTTCAGATGTTTATTTTGTTTTATTTTGATGATTACAAATGACAACAAATGAAAATCCCAAATTCATCATATCAGAAAATTAGAATATTACTGAAGACCAATAAAAACAAAGGATTTATAGAAATGTTGGCCAACTGAAAAGTATGAACATGAAAAGTATGAGCATGTACAGCACTCAGTATTTAGTTGGGCCTCCTTTGGCCTGTATTACTGCAGCAATGCGGCGTGGCATGGAGTCGATCAGTCTGTGGCACTGCTCAGGTGTTATGATAGCCCAGGTTGCTCTAATAGTGGCTTTTAGCTCTTCTGAATTGTTGGGTCTGGTGTATTGCATCTTCTTCTTCACAATACCCCATAGATTTTCTATGGGGTTAAGGTCAGGAGAGTTTGCTGGCCAATTAAGAACAGGGATACCATGGTCCTTCAACCAGGTACTGGTAGCTTTGGCACTGTGTGCAGGTGCCAAGTCCTGTTGGAAAATGAAATCTGCATCTCCAAAAAGTTGGTCAGCTGCAGGAAGCATGAAGTGCTCTAAAACTTCCTGGTATGTGGCTGCGTTGACCCTGGACCTCAGAAAACACAATGGACCAACACCAGCAGATGACATGGCACCCCAAACCATCACTGACTGTGGAAACTTTACACTGGACTTCAAGCAACGTGGATGAAGTGCCTCTCTTCTTTTCCTCCAGACTCTGGGACCTTGATTTCCAAAGGAAATGCAAAATTTACTTTCATCAGAGAACATGACTTTGGACCACTCACCAGCAGTCCAGTCCTGTTTCTCTTTAGCCCAGGCAAGACGCTTCTGACGCTGTCTGTGGTTCAAGAGTGGCTTGACACAAGGAATGCGACAGCAGAAACCCATGTCTTTCATACGTCTGTGTGTGGTGGTTCTTGAAGCACTCACTCCAGCTGCAGTCCACTCTTTGTGAATCTCCCCCACATTTTTGAATGGGTTTTGTTTCACAATCCTCTCCAGGGTGCGGTTATCTCTCTTGCTTGTACACTTTTTTCGACCACATCTTTTCCTTCCCTTCGCCTCTCTATTAATGTGCTTGGACACTGAGCTCTGTGAACAGCCAGCCTCTTTAGCGATGACCTTTTGTGTCTTGCCCTCCTTGTGCAAGGTGTCGATGGTCGTCTTTTGGACAACTGTCAAGTCAGCAGTCTTCCCCATGATTGTGTAGCCTATAGAACTAGACTGAAAGACCATTTAAAGGCTTTTGCAGGTGGTTTGAGTTAATTAGCTGATTAGAGTGTGGCACCAGGGGCCATCAGTTTTGAACCTTTTCACAATATTCTAATTTTCTGATATGATGAATTTGAGATTTTCATTTGTTGTCATTTGTAATCATCAAAATTAAACAAAATAAACATCTGAAATATATGAGTTTGTATGTAATGTATGAATATAATATACAAGTTTCACTTTTTAAATGGAATTACTGAAATCAATCTACTTTTTCATGATATTCTAATTTTATGACCAGCACCTGTAGTTTCTTCCCTCTCTCTCTTGGCAATACACCCTACCTTGCATGTTGAGTTTAGGTCAGGCCATTCTGGGCAATCAAGCACCTGGTCTTATATTCAGGTGCGAGTACTTTTTGTAGTGTGAAGTCCTGGGAAATAAAATCAGCAATTCCATCAAGTCCCCCAAAACATCATTGAAGATGGTGTTCGTTAGCTAAAAATTTGATAAAACACTGCAGAGAACATGGCTTCCCAACTCTAACTTCACACATCAGGCAACTTGTATTCTGGGACTTGAACAGCCTCCCGTCCTTTTCCACCTTAGCTACAGTAAGGGGCTTTAGGCTCATCTGAGGCTCAGGAATAGACCAAAAGTTGTTATCTTTAACCTGGATACATTTATGTGGTGAAACACGTACTCCAGTCCATGGCCACACCTTATAAAACTTTTGAACACTGACACTTTTGCATTTTGTTTTCCTTTCTCTTAGCTTTCCATAAATATTCTTAGATAAAACAACTCCAATATGTTTTTGTAGAGGATAAATGTGTCCGTGTTTTAATTATCTAACAAATTTAAATGTTAGGTTTTCATAAGGAAGCCATTATTGATGGAATACACATAAATAACTTGTGAATTTAAGGTATCTATAAGATAAAGGAGTTTCACTCAAATTGAACGCAAGTTTTTGATGACATTTTTTAGTTGAGATGCAGTTGTAACCAACGTTGTATCATGTAATTTAATATAGCTATGAACTTAAATCCTTTAATGGCATCTGGATGCTTTGATGCCTGAGATTGCTTTTGCGTGGGATTGAGTTTGTGGGGAAGTGGAAACATAAAAATAAACAGAATTAAAATAGGGTGGTGTATTAAATTAAATTACCTTAACCTTTTGTGGTTAGAAAATACATTTGTAAAAAAAAATAAAAATCCATAGATGTCTAATAATAATAATAAGGTTGTAGGGGTTTTTTTTTTTGTTTTTTTTTTAAACAGGTTTTTATTCCTAAAAGTCAAATTTTTCAAATAAAGTTTAGTTGTATTTGTACTCAGGTGAACTTTTGTACTTTTGTTTCTGGCTCAAACAGAATGACATGCAATGTTGCTGAAATAATTTATTCAAAGAACAGGTTTGGGAATAATGTCAGGCATCTTTAAAAAGACGATTTTCACATATGTAACATACAGACAGTCTAAGGTAAGCCAGCCTTCTGCCGGCATCATGTGCCATCCAATAAGGATTCCATTTATCCCACAGCAGCAACCTTTCTTCATACAAACAAACCTAACAAAGCTCTCAGTTTTTCCACAGGTTTTCCTCTGTGACAACAGCTCCTATGGATCAAACTTAAAAAAAATGTGGTCAATTAGCTCATAAATTAAAAATAACTTGTTTTCAAAAGTGGTAGTTAGAGTGCAAATGCACAGTTATCAAATGCAATTAAAACTTAAAAATATTCCATCTTTTGACCTCTTATGTAACAAGGTTGTTCGCAGCACATGTCAGTTTAGCAGAAAGCTGAAAGAAATGCAGCAGCGAAAATCTTTGAAATGACGATTAAGCTTTTAGCAAAGTTGGAACTGCAGAAGGAAACAGATTATAAACACTAATAAATATAACAGACCGATTGTCTAGGAAGGCTGATGGTTTGACCTGACTGGGTCTTCTTCGTCTTATAGGGGATCCATTCTGTTTTAATCAGACCACAGCTTTATCAGCAGTAATACTGTTCCTACATTTTAAACAAGGTTTCTGAACATACACATGAATTATTACAGTTAAGATCAAAAAATGTAAACTAAGCACAGCAAAAATGTAAGACCTTTCTACAGCCTTTCCTTAGGAAACCAAACTGTCACCTCTTTTACAGCAGTTTCTCTTCCAAAGTGTCAGTGTTTCATCCTAGTCCTACTGAAGTTTTTCCTCAAAGCCTGAAAAGAGTCCTGGAAGTACAAATAAAATGTGGATAAAAGCAACTAAACATTCAGGGTGACATTCCTCAGCTCCAGGAGGTTTGGACCTCCTTTTTTAGAAGGATATGATGGTTCTCTGGATGATATCGGCACATTCAAGAAGCTCATGCTCCTTGATGACCAGAGGCGGGGCCAGTCGGATGATGTCCCCATGAGTGGGCTTAGCCAGGAGTCCGTTGTCCCGCAGGCGCAAGCAAACCTTCCAGGCATCATAATCTGTCAAACAGGAAGACAAAGTCAAATACTGGTTTATAAGATCACAGAGAGCTGAATTTAATCCATGTTTGGTTCTTTAAGAAAGAGAATCCCTTTTAAATTTATCAAAACTTAATGATTCCAGTGATCAGATTATTCAGCTGACCTGCTAAGTTACTGTAATACATTACATTTAGGCAGTAACAGAGTAATATAATGTGTCACAAACAAATAATTCAGGCCAGATAATAGGATACAATCCAAACTTGTCGGTTTTGGAGGAAAAACAAAAATAAAAAAAATAAGGCAACAGTTGCCGCCCATCAATGTGGGAGAATTTCAGGTCATTGCTAAATTCAGTAATTCAACGTTGATCATTTTATACTTGGATTATTATCCAAGGTTGACTCTACAGTTGTCAACAACATAAATGTTGTCATGGAGTATGATTTTGTTGGAACAATCTGAAGGAGGTGACGGCCTTTTTAATATTCCATTTATTATTTCAATGCTCAGTTTCTCTTATTTTACAAAAACAGGAAAAAACTAGTAGCTACTCAGGACTGGACGTGCACCGCTGATCCTCTAAGGTCTACATCATTGTGACTGCTTATGGAAGATGGTGATAAAGTCCA
Organism: Cyprinodon tularosa; assembly: GCF_016077235.1. NCBI lineage: Eukaryota > Metazoa > Chordata > Actinopteri > Cyprinodontiformes > Cyprinodontidae > Cyprinodon > Cyprinodon tularosa. Next base: position 188,845 of record NW_024039674.1, on the reverse strand, counting down.
ATCAAGACTGACAGTTTATGAAGGGTGGTTGCCCAGGGCGGCATTAGAGAGGATTGGAGGCGGTAAGCATATACACACAATGTGGGGAAAAAAAACGAACTTGTCAGCTGCAGGTTACCTAAAGCTTTAAGCTTGTGCTGTTAATGAGGGTTTCATGCCCCCTGTGTGCCACATTTTATAGCGAAACTACTTCAGATTCTTTGTTAGAGCTTTTACTGCATGTCCTGTGATTATTTGCCAACATCCTATGCTGAACTTTGCATCCGTCCTTACCTTTAGTCTCTTTAATCACAATAGCATTGAGGAGGCCTTTTCCTCTGACGGTTGTCACAATGTCTTTGGGCAGTTTTCTCAACTCAGACCTTAAAAGCTCTCCCATCCTTTCAGCATTTTCTGCAAGCTTCTCTTCCTCCATCACCTGCAAAGAGAAAAAAATAAATAAGAAAACTAATTTTAGTTCCAAACAGCTGCTCGAATAAGAGTCCTAAGATGTTTATCTTTAAGAAAGACTTAAAACGATTCAGATTTTCTGGAAAAATTATGTTTTTTAGGAAATTAAAAGAGGAAGCAGCTTTTAGAGTTTATGCTTAGTTAAATACTAACCTCCAGAGCTGCAATAGCAACACGACAAGCCACAGGGTTCCCTCCGTACGTGGATCCATGTTCCCCAGGCTTAATAGTCAGCATCACCTCGTTATCACAGAGCACAGCAGACACCTATAGCGAATCAAAGGAAACTAAGTTAAAGCTTACAAAAGGTTTAATCAATCTTTAATGAGATTACAAAACCCTTACAGGATAAACTCCTCCAGAGAGAGCTTTGCCCAAAACCACCAAGTCTGGGCGAACGGCTTCGTGGTCTACAGCCAGCCGTCGACCGGTCCGTGCCAGGCCTGTCTGCACCTCATCAGCGATCCACAGAACCTGCAAAGACAAAACAGGGCTTCATCGGTGACCTCAGGAGCACTTAGAACTACTGATGGTGTCATTGCCGGTAAAACAGGATTTTTTTGGGGATTGAACGGTTTTTATTGCAGCTGTAAAATCAGTACATTGAATATTCCAGTTTGGAAATAGAAGAATAAACAGAAAAATAAAGAGAAGTTTTCTCCATCCTCCATTTCTTTTCCTTTTATGCAACTCTTCAAAAAACTTCCCTCAGTTTTCTTCTTACCAAATACCTGCTCGCAAAGGTGTGATTCTGACGTAATCTTGCAGCAATCCACTCACTTATCCACATACCAGCATTGAGTGTTTCTGAGGTCATTTCTGTCCACGCTGATTCAGCTACAAGATATGCAACTGCTAGACTTCCCACACACCCTCTTTCCAGGAAAATAAGGCACTGTGAGAACTGAACTTTCTCTGCTCTCTGCTACTTTTGTTTGATAATCTTATCAGATGATGAAATGTTATTTCATTTGGTTCTCAATGCCTTTCAGGATAATTTAAAAAGTTTAAAATATTCTGCAAATATTCCCAGAGGTCACATTAACAATTTGTTTTAGAGGGAAAAAAAAGGTATAAATATAAGGTAAGAGTTCATGTTTAAATGGCACACAGATGGATGGGTGGATAGATGGAACAAATTTTAGATAAGAATTTTGTAAAATATGTTTATTTAGAACCTTCAACTAGTTTTAATGCAGAGAACAACTGTAATGTTCCACCTCATGGCAATAGAGGAAAATACAGTAAAAACTAAACTCTGGTAAAACATCCACGGTTTATTTGCGGCACATTAAGTACAAGGTTCTTATGACCTCCTTTGCTTATTACACTTTTATTATAGTACCATTATATTGACTTACATTGTATTTTGTGCAAAGTTCTCTGACTTTAGTCAGGTAGCCCTGATCGGGTACAACGACTCCTGCTTCTCCTTGGATAGGCTCAACCATGAAAGCAGCAACATTTTGGTCCTGAAGGGCTTTCTGGAAAAAAAGAAGTGGTAAAAAGTTAATTCCACTTATTTATAGATATTTATGCAGAGATCAGAGGAGTCTGAGAGTCAAATATTCTTCAAACACTGTGAGAAAAAGAGGAATGAAATTTAACCAGGATCAGAAAAAAGCTGTAAATGCACATTTATGAGTAAGACGTTTCCATGCAGCATGCATTTAAAAAACATTTAATAACTGGGTTCTGTACCTCCAGTGCAGGGATATCATTAAACGGGACGAGCTCAAAGCCAGGCATGTATGGACCAAAACCCTTATAGCTACTAGGATCAGTGGAGCTGGAGATGGCGGCCATGGTGCGACCCCAAAAGTTCCCCTCTTTAGAGACAAACAGTCAAAATGTTATTTTAAAATACAGCTCTACTTTACTGTGGCAGCTGGAAATATTTCAACATAAGATGGCGACTTGCCTGCAAAAATGATCTTGGCCTTATTGTCTGGAACCCCCTTCACGTTGTAGGCCCACTTCCTTGCAAGCTTACAGGCCGTCTCACCACCTTCAACCCCTGAGTTCATAAAAAACCAAGGAGTCCTCTAAGTTTAATGTCATAAAAACCTTGGAGGACACACAGGCTCAAATTCAGGACTTACCTGTATTCATGGGTAAAACTTTGTCATATCCAAACATGTTGGTGATGTACTCCTCGTAGGCTCCCAGAACATCATTGTAGAAGGCTCTGGAAGTCAAAGCGAGCCTAGATGCCTGCTCGATGAGAGCGCCGACAATTTTAGGGTGGCAGTGACCCTGATTTACAGCGCTGTAAGCACTGAGGAAGTCGTAGTACCGGTTTCCTTCCACATCCCACACATAAATTCCTTTAGTCAAGAGATAAATAAATGAGTACAGATGTGATGGGGATCAGCATCGTTTGTGGAGGTCGTGCTCATCGACTCACCCTCGCCTCGCTCCAAGGCCACAGGGAGAGGATGGTAGTTGTGCGCTCCATGCTTCTCCTCGCGGGCAAAAATTTCCTCTGAGGTTAGCTTGGATGCGACGGAAGGTCGTGTTCGGGTATGGACGCTCCTCAGGCGAAGCGGCGCAGTGCGGTTAAGGCTGCGGCTTAGCTGAAGAATCATGCCGTTCATGTTTGATACTGCATTCAGGAACAGAGAAAGACAGAAGGCAAGCTTTGATACTGTGAACATATTTCACCAGTGGAAATACATTCAGTCTGTAAGCAAATATAAAATATTAGAAACATTTGACAGTCAAAAACTAAGTCTGTTTGAGTGATTATATTCATAATGCAAATGTGACAGATAGCAGTCCCTTTGCAACTAAAATCTCCCACTAAGTGCACACCCAGAGGTAACTTGTACATTTATAAACTGTTAATAAACCAACGTAAATTCATTTTGAGGGAAGTTCTGATAAACCTCATTTTGATGCAATAAACAGACCTTTTTTTTTCCAGTAAAACTTTAGGCTTACTGGCATAGAAACAAAACTAAGAAAATCAAAAATAATAGATTATCCACTGAATATTTAAAGCAAATATTTACTTCTAAAATAAGAACTATTTGAAAATGTAAAAAAGAACTAACTTTTAAAATAAAATATAAAGACAACAACTGCATTAAAAGTGAATGTTTTCAAAACAATAGACTTAAAAGATTTTTCCTTGCATCTTAAATATACATTTCAAAAGATTTAAAGGGATTAAAATGCATGAAATTATCAAACTTTAAAAACAAGATACCGACTATTTAAAGGTAATAGTTAAAACAGTTTGTCTCCAAGATCTTTGCATCATAAACTTTTTTTGCGAGGTGTTATCCTTTCCTCTACCACACCGGTTTTGCAATTTCTTGCATGTTTACCACACTAAATACTAGGGCTGGGTATTTTCTCCAAAGTCCTGAATTAATTCGATTTTGATTCATACAGCTCTAAATCGATTAATTTCGATTCAATCTGTTTTTACAATAATGAAAGTAAAACATTCATGTATTTTATTTTTTCCTGTCATATTAAACACAAAGTGCAAACTAGTAAATCTGACAGTTTAAACTTGAGATGTGAACAAAACTGTCTCAAAAGTGCAAAGTGTTTGTGAAAACTTAAAAAGCCTCACTCGAGCAAGCAGATGTGTCACAGCGGGGACACAGCAGACATGCATGAGCTGCATTATCTTCACTGCACAAACCATATTTACAGCGTTGTCTGTAACAACTACAGGGTGTTTGCTGGTCAGCACCCATTTATTAATGTCTTCAGTCAACCTATTGGCTATATTTGCAGCTGTCTGGCTTAAAGTGTTTTGAGTGCATCTTTCCTGCTCATTTGAATGTGAACGTCACACACGTCACTATAAAACTAATCAATCTCATTCCGCAGACATCGATTTTGCAAAAATGTAAGGGAATCGATTCAAAATCGATTAAATCGATTTTTTTACCCAGCCCTACTAAATACATCAAAAACGGATCATTTATCTCAGCATTACGTGTAATCAAATAAAGGATTTTAATTATTGCTGAACCAACCAAACACGTGTCAAATTCAGTTTCCAGCACATAGAAGCCGCAGGAAGAAGTCATTTGACTTGTTAAATCAAACAGATTTTTTTTTCTTCTTCTTTTTTTCAAATTAGAGGAGTGGAAAAAGAACAAATGTACCAAAGTGAAAATGATAGGAAAGTATACCATTGGGCTTATCCTATTTTACAAAAATCATGACTGACAATAAAAAAACTAATAATTTGTGTATTTCACAGCTTAAACAAAAGCTTATTTTTTTATTTAGGTGTCTACATATTGATACTATAATGACTTGAAGACAGTAACCCAAACCGATGTAGTCCAAGTTCTTCACATTTCATGAGCGGAGGCCAAACCTACTGCAGTATTAACTCTCAGAGAGCACAGAGGTCTTTTCAGGTCTGCTGAACCGAGCTTCTCTTTCACACCCAACACAAAGAAAAAGCCTGGATAGGAGTTAACAAACACAGCCGCATGAAAGGTCCTGGACTTTTCCACTGAAACACAATCCAAACATTTGTGTTGAAGAGTTAAATAAAACAACTTCTTTCAAAAGTTTAACATTTGGGAATAAAGATACAGGTACATGTATAGAAGTTAAAATCCAGGTTAATTTTAATAACTGGATAAAAAAATCTCAAGCTCTTCTAACGTTGATCTCCTTCACTCAGTGATCAAATGCAGGCAAGGCTAGAAAACTGTTGGATTAATGGATAATTGAAATAATCTTCAACTAATTTAGTGTTTGAAACACCAACTAGAGTGTACAGATTTTAAACATGTCATGTATTGATAGAAAAATCCACTCAGATTGTCTCATACAGTTGCACTTCTGTATGAATCATTTTAATGTCATGCAATAACATATTTTTTGAGAACAGAATTAAGGGATTGCATTAGTTATAGCGATGCAAATCTTAAAAGAAATAAATATCATGCACAAGTTTCACAGTTTGAATCAAATTACTGAAAAAAATTTTGGTTTTTGATGATCTAATACTGAAATCTACCTGTGAATTACAAAGCTATTCTAGTTGGCTTATGAGTGCAAGATGGCATCTAAGCCCTTAAATATTTCATAAGACACTTTGACTCTTGGTAAAAGGTTGAAAATTCACCTTTAGATGAGTGAACCTAAGAACCACGTGGTGTAACCCAGAGTTTGTAAATCAATAAGCTGAAACAACAGTGAAGCTGGCCTGAGCCTGGGCACATCCTTCAGTTCCTGACAGCTGATAGGTTACCGAGGATCTGCCTCCATAGCACCGCTGACCTCAACGAGCCAAGCTAAATAAAGAACTGCGTGATCGTGTTCAACCTGTTCATACGTGGAAATGTTCAATTCTCACGGGCCAATTTATGTTGTGTAATACGGCATCACTTTGTAAATTTCCATAACGGTTACCCATCCGGAAGAGGGAAAGAAAAAAAGACAATTTTTCCGACTGAGTATCTGCCTAAATGTAACCAAACAAAGGACGTAAACCAGTAAAATATAAAATGGACTAAACGTCCAACCCCCTTTGGGAAGCATACCTGTTGTAATCTTATGATAGTCAGTTTTCCTACTCTTTGCCCGCAGGTATAATTCAACATTCTTATTCTCAGTCAACAAAGGTTAAATGAAAGAAAAGGGATTGAAACGTTACCTTTTATTAAAAAAAATAAAACAATGGACCAAGCTGCCTTTCTTTGGTGATGCTCGACGCGGTAAAAAAGGTAATGCGCGTGCGGTTCCGGTGCGGATCTCTAAGGTCTGTCCAACGTGCTTACGCCGTGGTTCTATGTGCGTGCCGACGTCAGAGGGAACGCCTCCATGCTGCAATTCTTACGGGAGATTTCTTCTTCTTTTAAAGCTTATTTAATAGAAGTCAAACAATATTTTCATACAATTCATCTTCTCAAAAAACCATAACAATCTGTTCCCAACTAGAAATTCTAGACAACTTAATGTTGTAGAAGATATATTTATTTGCATAATACATATATATATATATATATATATATATATATATATATATATATATATATATATATATATATATATATATATATATATATATATATATATATATATATATATATATATATATATATATATATATATATATATATATGTTTTTTTCTCCTAACTGTACTTGTTTATTGTGACATACCCCCTGGCATATTTATTTGTTTGTTTGTTGTTTGTTTATACATTGTTGTATGACTTTAAGTGAAAAAAAAAAAAAAAAAACTATCTGCCAGTGGAGGCAGGCAGGACCATAGATATCTAATTATGGATATCTATGGGCAGGATTATGGGATATCTATGCCCATATGGGCAGGACCCCAGAAAAAAAAAAAAAAAAAGAGATTTCTTCTTCTTCTTGAAATTTTTATGGCGTTTGGCAAAAAATGTTAGGTGATCATTACCGCCACCAACTGGTTAAAATATATATATCCTGTTATACAATTTAATCTGTTCTAAAAACTAAAATATAACCGATATCATCAGCTTACTGATTCATTTTGCACTAAATCAACAATGTCACGTTTCATTTTCATTACAGAAAATTTCAGAGATTTAATTCCTTCTAGCTACTAAATATGTTGTTTATCTTACTGATAGGTATCGGTAACGGTATTTTGATGTCCTTCGTCTAACCAGTGCTGGTTACACAAGAATGTCTTGAGTTTACTACCACAAAAATGACACATGGCATGAATGAAATCCCACGTGAGATTTTATGGAGTCCCGTTAAAGCCAATTAAAGTAAAGAATTTGCCTGGCATCATGTTAATAAAAATATGATGAAAAGGATATTACATTATTTTGTAGAAAATAACAACAGAAAACATTTCACTTTACTTAAACAATATCCTGTAATTAATTGTTAAGGATAACTCATTAAAAAAATTAAATAAAGCAATTAACAAATAAAAAAAATAAACTCCAATGTTACATTTCAAATTACATTTGCTACATTTTGGTTACCTCAGAGTAATTTTCTAGTCCGTGAAGTCTATATTTTACATGTACCAAAATTGGGGCAATAAGAAAAAATGTAAATGAAGAACATGCTAGAGTCTAGTGAATTAACTAATGTTTAAATTTAATAATAATAATATTTGAATCAATGGATTAATTAAAAAGCACTGATGGGTAAAGAGCAGTACAAACTAACAAAATATTAGGGGAAAAAAAATAAAACATTGACAATAGATTAGTTAAGCATATTATAAAAATGCACAAACATTAAACCTACATACTGGGCTTTTAAGAATATTGGATAGCTGAATGTATTTTAGTTAAAATTATGCTAAAATATGTAAGAACATTTTTAAAAATGATCCACAATAGTCATTAGAATATTTAAATGAGGACCTAAATAAAATAACTGATTTCAGTTTATGTGTGTTATATTCTTTATGTGACTTTAGTTTTTCATCAGTGTTGATTGTTTGATTGACTTTATTGATCTCACACTGGAGAAATTTGCTCATTACATCAGCTCAAATAGTCAAAGAATAAGAATGTGCCAAAGAAAGAAAAAGGTGCATGGGATATATACAGTATACAGTGCATCCACATATGACAGCTTTTTTTATAGTAGGATTATTATATAGGGTTCTTGCACATGTTCCATGTAGTTTGGCTTTTATTGTGGCTTTTGGTGTCATTGGCTTCTATATCTGATGATTAAAAAAAATACCTTCATAGATGTCTGTTACGCTACAGCCTTTTTCAGTTTTTATGGCACTGTTGGACTTCCATACAGTGGCTCAGCTACCCCAAAGTGACGCATGCGCATTGTGCGCATAACGTCATGGCTGACAGTAGCTGGCCAGGCTGTGCAAAGAGTTTGAAAGGTGTCATTTTGGACTTATGTGGAGTTTTGTATGACAGCGGTGAAGGCGACGGAGTTGCCATCCCTGGTTCCATTGAGGCTGTAAAAAGGTGAGTGTTCGTTTCTATGTTTGCGGTTTTATTTGAGGTTTAAGCAGCAGCTTATGGAAAAGTAAGTTGCTGATTGTGTGAGCATATGCATTCTGCACTAACGTCATTTATGCAAACAAAACAAGAACAGGTTTTGTTCAAATAGTGTTTATCCAGGTTTATTTAATGTGCTTCTTTTTTGTCGCAGACTTAAGGAATCAGACCTGCAGCTGCGATTCTGCACCAATGAGACTCAGGCAACTAGAGAGAAGTTCGTCGCAAAACTGCAGAGGTTGGGCTTTGACATTTCTGTATGTGAGGTCTTCCCTCCTGCGCCTGCATCCATCTCAGTGCTCAAGGAGAGAGGTTTAAGGCCCCACCTGCTGGTGCATGACGGTAATACACTTAACTCATTGTATTATGAAAGCCTTTGACCAGTGGTTATAGGAAAACTTTCTGTGTGATGGAAACTATGGACACCCAATTTACAATGCTGATTGCTGCATCCTCCTATCCTTAGGATTTTCACATGCATATTTCAAACTTTGTAATGTTTGAGGTTCCATTTGTGCAAAAAAATGTGTTGATGGTTGTTGTGAAGTGCCGATGTGTTTATCTGACATACTTATGTTACAGAAGCTATATGTAGGTTTTTGTTTATATATCAGATGGATATATTGTGTCCATATGAGGTTCCATTAGTGCCAAAAATGTGTTGATGAGTGTTGTGACGTGTCCATGTGTCTATCTAAGGTTTTTAAAAAAAAGGCAGATTTCAGCAATTTCTTAGTATTTAGACCACATATATAATGAACCCCTCCTGCTCTGATAATTTACATTTTTTAGCTTTCAATTCCATCCATCCATCCATCCATTTTCTGTCAGGCTTATTCCAAGGTACACACAGGACATGTTGCCAGTCTATCGCAGGGAAACACAGAGACAAACAGCCATTCACTCACACCTAAGGAGAATTTAGAGAAGTCAATTAACCTAACAGTCATTTTTTGTGAATTTGGGAGGAAGCCGGCGGGGAGAACCCATGCATGCTCAGGGAGAACATGCAAACTCCATGCAGAAAGATCCCAGGCCGGGAATCGAACCCGCAACCTCCTTGCTGCAAGGTGGCAGTGCTACCCACTGTATTTCTTTTTATCTTTAATGTGACATGCACACAAAAAAAAAAGGGTTAAAATTGCTCCTTATTGAAGTTTCACAAATCAGAGAAAGGTTTCAAAAATCCCAAACCTGATTTTAGTTATTCTACAACTAGTTTAGAACAATCTAGACCAGGTATGATCTGTCTAGGTGTTAATAAAGTTGCTGAAGGGAGCAAAAAATTAAGTAGAATCGCCCTTTATTCATTTCCCGAATCGGAAGCTAGAACCAGAATTCAACCTCAGCTTGGTCCAAGAAGATCTGGTACCAACAACAGCAGCAGAAAGCCATTCAACAGTGTAAAAGCAGTGCATGACGACGTGAGTAGACAACAGTGAGAAAACGGATGTAAAAGCAAAGGGAGACCAAAGAGGAGAACTACAGGCTGTAAGAGCAAAGGGAGACAACAGGCTGTAACGACGGAGCAAAACGACATCACGTGACAACAGGAGAAGATGACACATTCCAAATGGTCAAACAACACACTGTGAGGAAAAAGTGAACAACTCATGATCTGCACATAATACTTCACATGGACACAATACATATGGACACAGCATATGGACACTACATATCCATCTGATGTAGAAACAAAAACCTATTACCTATACAGCTTCTGTTACATAAGCACGTCAGACATTTCAACACATTTTTGGCACAAATCGAACCTCATAGTAATTAGGCTGTTATGCTGTCTGCCAATCAGCATAACTGCTTGAGAAAATAGTTTTAGAGCACATTTGCCTGCTTACTTGCATATATATATGAGAAACAGATCTGTCAGTGCTAAGACCTGTTAATTTTACAATAACTGGTATATGCGTTCCTTTAGGTATGTGTATCAAGGTAGAAATGCATATAACATGCTGCAACAGTGCTCAGACTGAGTCAATCTACTGTTTAGTATATCAAAGCGAGATCACACATCAGGCTTAAATTGGAAGCAGCTGGACTTTTCCTCCGTTTTGCTAAAAGAGTGTTGAAACATCTCCAGAAGTCAATCAGTTCTGGCAGCTGGCAAATATTAACAGAATCAATGACCAAGTTTGAGAGGTAACTTATAAAGAATGGTAAATGGCATGTACTTATATAGCGCCTTTATTCAAGTCAGGAGACTTGACCAAAGCGCTTTACACTACATTCATTCACCCATTCACGCACACACTCACACACTGATGGTGGCAAGCTACATTGTAGCCACAGCTGCCCTGGGGCTCACTGACAGAAGCGAGGCTGCCGTACACTGGCGCCACCGGGCCCTCTGACCACCATCAGTAGACAATGCAAGTGAAGTGTCTTGCCCAAGGACACAACGACAATGAAAGTCGGAGCCGGGGCTTGAACCGTCAACCCTTCGATTACAGGGCAAACTCCTACATCCAACGCCACTGAAATATGAGTGAAATGTTGAATTCAGTTACAAAGTAAAATATAAGGTTAAAGGGTAAAATACAAGCTTAAAAGTGGCCTTTTTTTGTGATATAAAGGAGATTGCAGATTATATTTTTGTTATATTTTTTGCTTCTTTGTCATTAAGATTGGTCAAGGGTGGGACCATAACAATTTTTCGGAATTTGTCAAATTTGGCATTTCACAAGAGAGAGCTAAAGGTAGAATGATCATGTAGGGACAGAAGTAGCCACGACTGTGATTTGGTGTTACCTAATTAAATAAATTTAAGGAGTTTAATCATGAATGCTTACAATAACTAGATAGAGGGGGTGTTGGCCTAGTGGTTAGAGCAGTGCACTTGTGCTCTAAGAAGGCTGCATGTACCCTGTTTGATCCCCACAGCCTGCACTCTGGCTCTCTGAGCAAGACCCTTGACACCTCACCGCTCCCCGGGCGCCGCATAGTGGCAGCCCACTGCTCCCCAAAGGGATGGGTTAAATGCAGTGATACATTTCTTCAATGCATTAAAAAAAAAAGAACAGGGTTCTTTTATTTAACCCAATAAAGATCAAATATCAAAGGTACAAAATGGATCCAAAAATGAGGTGAAAGAAACAAAATCTACTCAAAATAACCAGTAACAAAACTAACTTAAACAAACTGACCTGCCTTTTTAAAACAAAGAGGAACTTAAATAGTGTCTGATCAGTTCACTAAAGAAACACATGGGGCAAAACATGCACAAACCTAACTAAACCTAATGAAGCAAAACCCCATTTCCCCCCATAGCACTGATGTGGTATAGTCCAAATTAGCTCAGCCCTTCAGCCACCTGCTGGTTCCTCAATCAAGGGACTAGAGCAACTGAAACAGAATCATAACAGAACAAGGTAAACCAGAATGTGCAAACTAATTTTGAAATACACTGCAGAGGTGATAAATAAATTCCATATAATGAAATGACTCTCTAAATGAAACCCTATAGGAATAAAGTTAAATTATTATTATTATTATTATTATGAAACCCTATAGGAATAAAGTTAAATTATTATTATTATTATTATTATTATTATTATTATTATTATTATTATTATGTGGAAGATAGGCAGTCTTGTTTGGGAGTTAGGGTCCCCCCTTGAGTAATGTTAGGGGAAACGCTGAATCAAAATAAGCACATCTTAACTAGCACAAGAGCCTTTAACTGTAAAAAAAAAAAAATAATAATGATAATAATGTTTTCATAGCATGATTTAGTGTCCTCTAACAAATAGGTTTCTAATATATATCAAAAAATAACACGTAATTGCAGGCTCGCCTGGTAATCTGATATACCAGGCATTTGCCCGGTGGGCAGGTCCTAATTTCAGCATGCGAGGGCCGGCCCTCCTTAAATCATAACGGCCCCTACACACACTCTCCGGCTGAAGCACCTACCTGAGACAGTACATAACTCAAGGAGCTCAAACAGTAATACAATTTTAACTACCTAAATGATGTATACAGTATATAGTCCTTCCTTGTCATGCACATCCTTGTGACGGTTGGCAGTCGGGAAATTATACAGCAGCAGTCACTGTCACATCCGTGTTAATGACCAAAGCCAGTAAAACCGCATTATAGAAGTATTGGTAATGGTTGTCCTGATGCTTGAAGATAGATCTGTTAATCCACAATGTGTATTCATACAGTATTGTTTCACATTTGAGACGCACGTGTTGGACTGTGCTTCTTTTTTTCGTTTTTTTTCGGAGGGGTCCATAAGTGGGCCGGTGTAGATGGTGTAAATGTATCTAAGAACAGCATTTATGCAGCTGTTAAGGTATATGTAATTTAAGAAAGTTTTTGTTTTTCTCTTTTTTTTATTTCAGGACTTCTTCAAGAGTTTGAGGCTGTTGACAAGACCAACCCAAACTGTGTGATCATTGCAGATGCAGCAGAAAACTTTTCCTATCACAATCTGAATGAGGCATTTCGGGTCCTCATAGGATTGGAAAAGCCAATATTATTTTCCCTTGGCCAGGGGTAATAAAGGCAGACCAAATGTATATCACAGAATTAGCTAAATGCTTCAGATTTTCTGGCTTTTCTCCTTTCTTAGAAGATACTACAAGGAGACAGATGGGTTAAAACTAGACGTCGGTGTTTACATGAAGGCTCTTGAGGTATATTTGTTCCATAACTTACTCTGTTAGGCAGTATTAACTACTGCCCCTCTGCAGTCCTATTTATAATGTAAGCTTCCTTTTTTTCCAGTATGCTTGTGACTTAAAGGCAGAAGTAATTGGGAAGCCATCCCCAACCTTCTTCCAGAGTGTTCTCAGTGACATGGGGCTGAAACCACATGAGGTGAGTAACACGGTACCTGACCATGAAGACCAAATATGGCTATACAACACATGTAACCGTGGAAACGCATGGGATAAACCACATCGAGCCAGACACATGAGTAAACATCAGGATCTTGTCTTACTGTTTGATTGATTGATTGTATTGATCTCACAGTGGAGAAATGTACTCGTTATCTCAATAGTCAAAAAGAAGAAGAAGAAGGTGCCAAAGAAGGTGCATCATATCGATAATACCAAACCAAAATACTGCATATTTGCACCATATTTGAAATGCTCTTAACTTCCATATCAATGCGTTTTTGCACCATGTTTTTTTTCCCCCGACACTGTTTACAATTGATCACTGCTGAGAGCAATGTCAGAGAGCTGTCAAAGAGCAATTGTTATTTTGTATACACGCTGTGTATACAAATCAAGGGTGTAACTTTTTAATGAAATTTGGTGGGAACACTCTGGTAGCGGCTGATGGATCTACAGTTACTCAACCCAAAGGCTTTCGTTACGTTTTTGTATTTTCCAAAAACGAGCTCAAACATATATCTATTAAATACTTTCCTATTGTTAAGAACACAAGAGAAATCCATAGAAGGTATAATTTCAATTCCCTCCATCCATCCAGAAAAATATGGATATACTTCATTTTAAATATAGCATAGCATATTTTTTTCTTGTAAACTTTCTGGTAAACTTGGAGATATATACCCCTTTTACACTACCCTTGAAAAACCGATCCATGCCGAGACCGGTTCGAGCTCGGATCAGTTAACCAGGCCGAGCTTGGTTCTGACGACTGTTTACACCTCACGCTATCTCGGTTCCTCGCCTCCTAGTGACGATCTGCGGTATTACTGCAGGTATTGAATTAGGAAATCAAGCAGTTGTTGGCGATAATGCACCAAAAGTTGTTTGCCAACCGCCATAAAACACAAGAAGAAGAAGACTATGAAGGAGGGAATCAAGCAAATCAAAATGGCCCAAATTGCAATAACGGCCTCAGTCTCGGCGTCATCCCAGGTCACACCACGCTCTTTTGAAGCCATTATTTAAAATGTTGCGTGGAGAAGATTTCGATTGTTGTTTATAGTTGTTGTTCTTCTTCTGTTTTGTGTTGGATGGCAAGAAACTTCCAGAGGGGAATTATCGCCAAATATTGGAATGCAGTGTGAATCGGGATGTGCAGCCAGACGGAGATGACGCGTTCTGCTCATGCGTTCTTGTTCTCAGAGAACCGAGCCAGGGAAAAACCAAGCCGAGCCCACCTCTGGAACTGGTCTGCAGTTAGCGCGGTCTGGTTGTGTCTAGCTCAGTTCAGTTCAGTTTGCTTTCCATTTACACACGATAAGTTATCTCAGTTACTGAGCTTGGACCGGTCTCTGCACGGTTTTTCAAGGGTATTGTAAATGGGGTAATATTTTATTGCATGTTGCATATCCCAGTAAATCTGTCTCACCTTTAAATTTGCAGTTCTCCCTACTTCTGTCTGTGCTCTGTTTAAAAAGATTTAATAACATCTTTACTAATATGATGCCAGAAACTTAATTCTGTCTGTACAATATGAAAACATGTGTTAAATTTAAAATGTAACTGTGAGTCATGCTCCTCTGAGAAGGCCAGCTTTTTTAACAAATAAAGCAGAACACAACATTTAAAATATGTTTTCTCAAGCCTCTTGCTTTGTAATAATAACTTGAATAAAATTGCAATCTAATCTAAAAAGCTCCATATATCTGACGAACAGAGTTTTCGGTGGTATCTTTAATTTTTTTAACCAACCAGTCTCCTAACTTTTACTTAAACACACATCGAAGTAGCTGTCGGTTAATGCTGCTGTGCGTCTCTCCTTCAACCAAGTAGCTACTTTGTACGCAGTGAAATGTGACCGCAAATCAGATGCCTCGAAGCGCCCACTGGGTATTAAATATAAAAACAGGTTATTGCACAGGGTATTAAATTGTAATTGCACATTAGATATTGCAAAAGTTATTACTGTTATATAGTGTGTCAAATATTATATAATTAAAGTAATATAAGTTAAGTTAATGAGATAATGGTCCTTATATATATATATATATATATATATATATATATATATATATATATATATATATATATATATATATATATCCCATTAAAAGGAGATATCTGTTCTTTAAGCTATTAGAAATGAGAAAAGAAAGATAACAATAATTACCAATACTTAAAAGATTGTTTTTTCAACATGGTTCAACGAGTAAGGGAGAGCAATGAACTCTCCCAGCTAATATACAAATGTTCTTTTCTTCTTCTGCTTTCATTTTAGGCTCTTATGATTGGAGATGATCTTGTGAATGACGTAGGAGGAGCCCAATGCTGTGGCATGAAAGGGGTGCAAGTTAGAACAGGCAAATACAGGTCAGTTTCTTTGTGGTGATGTTTAGCCTCTTTTGGGTATATATTGGATATTCCTTCCCTCTTTGGAACAGGGTTTCCATTCCAAAGCATCCCTGAAAGTTTAAAAAGAAGAGCAATCTCATTATCTTCAAAATAATAATTAGTTTTTTTAAATAATTTCCTTTCATAGATTATATCCAACAACCATATGTGTTACACCTTGCATCAAGAACCCGATGATGAGCACAATGTTTATTTTCTACCACATGATGGCGCAGCTTGAGCATATTTCTGCATTAGTATCCACAAAGCCTCCTGTGAGCCACCCAAGCTATTCTTAAATCTTCCAGATTTGTTTGTCTAAGACTCCTCCAGAAGAAGTGTTTATCCTCTCCCCCTCATTGACCGGCATGTCTGAGTCACCCAGAGATTTATGGTCCCAAACCTCGGGATAACTCTAAACTCATCCATATGGTGTAATAACACAGAGGTTATTTGCAGATTATTTTCATTCGGCAATTATGGCTTAATGGAAACACTAAAGTCACCTAATTGGTTTGCCATTTTTCCGTTATCTTTCTTTTTTTTTCCAGATAGTTTCTTTCTGTGATTTTACAGAGTTTCAGCTACTGTTCTATAACCCAGTGATTCCCAAACTTTTTGGACTTGTGTACCGTTTTGGGCATTTTTTATTACCATGAGTACCCCTCTCATTCAAAAGTATTGATGATTGTTGAAAATTGGAACATACAATAACTGATTATAAAGACTATTTTAATTGATTTTTTTAACTTGAGCTTCCAATTCTTTTGCATTTTATTCTTTCCATCTCAAATAAAAAAAAAAAAAAAAAAAAAAAAAAAAAAAAAAAAAAACATATTTATGTTGCCTGGAAGTTAGCAAGGAATCAAAATAAATACAAAATAAAGTCATATTATAAACCTGTATTTATAAAACTTGAGCTTCTTTGAGTAACTCCCTTATAGTCAGATTTAAACTTGATTAATGGGGAACAAAATACAGTGTTACTTTGTTTTCACCAAAACACCTGAGCTGCTTTGAGCTCCTATAGGTTTGTGTGTAAAACAGCTCATACCAGGCTATCCTCTACATCCAGTATGTTCCTCTGCTTGGTATTGATGTGTGTCACAGCTGAAGGTGAATTCAAAAATATAAAAAAAAACATAACTTTTTAGTTGATTAAGGCTTTTTTTTATTTTTTCAATTTGGTCCTCACAAAACAAAACAGATCCTAGCCATATTTTACCTTTCTACCTAAGAAATAAAATATTTTCATGTACTCCTTGCAATGCACTTGCGGACCACTTGAGGTACGCGTACCCCCACTTGGGAAACACTGCGATAACCTAACTTTCCTTTAACCTAACTGTATCTGTATTTCTGTTCTCTCTGATGTGCTTTGTGGTCTTTGTGATGTTTGTTGGCTAATGATCTGGAATAAACCTCTATAGACACTAGATTGATACTAAGATGGAATGACTCTGATGTAGGGCTGAAACATTTTCCCAAAAATCATAATTTTAGATTTTATTTTTTTTCAACCAGTATTTTGATTGTGATTTATTTACATAGTTTACCATTACCTTAACTACAAGCATGTAGATGTTTCACCCCAGTCTGGTGTTGCTCCGATACCGATACCAGTATCGGGCAAGGCTCTGATCCAGCACTGAAATAGTGGTATGTTTATTGGCAATACTGACAAATAGGGCAGCGATACCATTCTGAGAGTCAAAAGTTTTTCAACTTTTGTCCCCCATTCCAGGTAGGCAATAAAAATGTACCGGATTCACTTTGTATTAGTCTTTTTCCTGCTTCACAAACAGGTTCTAACCAGAGTAGAAAAAGAAGTGGGAGGCTGCGTTGCACAACTGAGCAAGAAGATAAGTACATTAGAGTCTCTAGTTTGAGAAACAGACGCCTCACAGGTCCCCAACTGGCATCTTCATTAAATAGTACCCGCAGTAGCCTGTTTGTGCTGTCCTCTGAAGGGAGTAGTACACACTGTTGTAGGAAATCTTCAATTTCGTAGCAATTTCTCGCATGGAATAGCCTTAATTTCTAAGAAAAAGAATAGACTGTCGAGTTTCAGATGAAAGTTATCTTTTGCTGGCCATTTTGAGCGTTTAATTGACTCCACAAATGTGATTCTCCAGAAACTCAATCTGCTCAAAGGAAGGTCAGTTTTGTAGCTTCTGTAACGAGCTAAACTGTTTTCAGATGTGTGAACATGATTGCACAAGGTTTTTCTAATCATCAATTAGCCTTCTGAGCCAATGAGCAAACACATTGTACCATTAGAACACTGGAGTGATAGTTGCTGGAAATGGGCCTCTATACACCTATGTAGATATTGCACCAAAAACCAGACATTTGCTGCTAGAATAGTCATTTACCATATTAGCAATGTATAGAGTGTATTTCTTTAAAGTTAAGACTAGTTTAAAGTTATCTTCATTGAAAATTACAATACTTTTCCTTCAAAAATAAGGAAATTTCAATGTGACCCCAAACTTTTGAACGGTAGTGTATGTGTAAGCCCAATTTAAGCATATTCATTTCTTCTTAATCTATTGTGACCAAACTGAGGGCCTCTGAAGCTTGAAAATTGCCTTTAATTAAACTGTAATTATATTGTAAATGCAGTTTATTGCTCATCCTTGCTAAGAGGTGGGGTCTGTTGACTAATTAGGTGACTTTTAAAGAAGGTTGATTTCCTTTGCTTTTATTTAGGGGTATTAGATTGGCAGGAGTGAATAACTGCCTCGCACTCAAAATGTATATACAGTAAATTAGAGTTTTTTTTGTTGTTTTTTTTTTCCCAGGTAGGGTAAAAATAACCTGACTTTATGAACAAAAGCAGAGTGAATTTGTTTATCCCCACTTTGAAATCTGTCAATCATTGCAGGCGCAAACAGGGCTAACCAAATTGGGTCATTACTGCAATGAGTCTGAGCAGGAACTAACAGCTAACCTCAGTCGGCCAGAATCACTAAAGCAGCATTTGTTCAGCGGAGCTATAAACCAGCAGGGTTTTTACCATGGCACGGCAGGACCTGATGCAAAAAGTCACTGCAGTTTATCTTTTTTTTTTCTTTTTTGGTCACGTTACCCAGGCGACTATGAGTAATCTGCGCGAGCATCAGTCATTTTAATACAGCAGTCAGAGAGCAGATCCACACAACTAATAATCCCTCCAGTTGTGCAGTTATTCCTGGTTTATAAATGTCAAATGCGTTTCCTTTTTTATATCTTTTTGTTTTGCTATTGTGTATTTTGCAAACAGGCTTGTGCATGTATGGTAAACCTGCTTTGTATTTGACTTTGAAAAGCCATCTTACAGTGATTCAGTGCTTAGGAGGCAATTCTGGCTGAAATGCGTTTGGTTCAAATGACTTTATGTTCGTGTTCCAACAGTTAAGCCACTTAGGATCCAGAAAGCAGATTCTCTGAATATTTTCTGTCACACATAGTCTAAATTATTATAGCACCACTTGACTGTTGTCATTCAGTAGATGGAAGCAAGATGAACACAGCAAAATAGAGTTTGTGCGATCTGTTTTTGCCTTTATTACATCTCGCATTTAAGCGTTTCTTTTTTATTATTATAACCAAACTTCCTATCGTTTTCTTGGCGTAGCAGTGAAGGACTGCAGTGCTTCTACTGCTCCTATTACTCTTCTCCTCCTCTACATGTTGTTTTTGATCAATTTAATTCTCTTTGAATTGAGAGCGAGTCGTGTGTTATTATTTTGAGAGTGTTTTGGGTTTCCATAGCACCATCTGACTGACACTACACACCAATATCCAGAAATGATAAATAATGTTTACATAGTTTACATATTTTAACAAAATATGTGCAACGTTTTTCTGCATTGTTTTATTTTTGTAATAATGTGGAGTTTTTTTGTGTTTTAAGAAAAAAAGAAAAAGGGCAAATAATGATGATATTTGATAACAGAGACGTCCAAGTCCAGACCTGGAGAGGATCTGTGCTGTAACTTTTGATATCAAACCTAAATTAAATAGAGATTGATGACTTTTAGGGAATTCCTCACCTCTGTAACGATACAGGGATGCATCCAGAAGTTGAAATGTCACAAAACCCTTTGTTTTTCTTAAAGGTATAGTGGAGGATGTTCTTTTTCCAGGTGGATCATCCAAATAAGTGGTCCTCCTAATTGTCAATCATTCTGGTAATATGTTTTATGTAAGGCCATCCTACGTGCTTGTCCCCATTTTCACTTACCAGTGGTGAGTCTGACATAGTGGAAAAATTGCAAATCTTCTTTTGGAAAGTAAGCCTGTATGAGCAATGCAAACAGCAAATTTAAAACAGAGCATGCACAAGGAGAAATGTGCTCATGCACGCTGTCATACAGGGTTGTGCATGTGCAATTTTTTTAAAGACTGAACTTTTCAAAAATTCTCGAAAATCCTCCGCTATACCTTTAAACATTATAGCTACTTATTAACTTTGATATCTTCATTTTAGTTCCATAGTAGAAAAGGTATCTACTTTCAGTATAATGTCTGTCATTTTTCAGGACGCATAGTTTGTATATAAATTTGTCCAGAAAACAGTCCTAATTATATCCATATAATCTAGTTATTTTACTTTGAGTCCTGCACCCTGCCTCTTGCCCAAAGACGTTCAGAGATAGGCACCGGCCCCACCGCGACCCTGATGGAATAAGCGAGAGAAGACGGATGAAGTTTTCTATCTTCTATAACATCTTAAGAATTAGTTTAAACCTATAGTTGTTCTATCAGAAATCAGCTGAGATAGGATTAAATGTATATCTTTAAAAACATTTAGAGATGGTTTATTAAATTTAGTCTCCATGTTTCATGGAACTGATTCTATGAAGAGTAGATTAAAAATAAGTGACGTATGAGGTTTATGTTGGTTTAAAATTAAACCAAAAGATGCTCCACAAAATAAAGGCCTAAATAATCCATTGAGACCACAATTGTTAAAGTATGTTTTCCATAAGTAACTTCCAAAATATTTTCTTATCTAATTTTTTTGGTAATTAAATATATGGGTTCTGTTTAATTTAATGAACTTAAGAGAAAAAGTGATGGTCATTCAAAAAAAAAAACTTTTTATCTCTGAAGACTCTCTGAATAAAGTAACCCTGTTAGCCTTTAAAGGCACAGTATACTGTTTAAAACCCTAAAAGGTTTTAACGTTTTTAGGGTTCACCAATTACACAAGTATTCTCATATCCTTTTTTAAAAAAACCTGCACTCTCCACTTAAAAAAAAAAATGCACATGCACAACCTGTACATGCTCCCGAGAGGGAATGCCTATTAAACAAGCCCATGTCTCCTCGTGAACGCTCTTGTTTAAAAGTTGCTGTTTGCATCGCTCACACATGTTTACTTTACAAAAGAAGATTTGCAATTTTCCACTATGTCAGACTCACCAAATAAGTTAAAATATATTTAAAACAAAGAATCGCGGTAAGAAAAGCAAACTTCAATGACTGGCTGAAACCATAGCTCACCACACACATACACCTGAAACTGCGCATGCGCAGAAAAAGATCGCTATCTTGGTACGAGCACGTAGGACGGCCTTATGTAAACTTATCACCAGAATGATTGACAATTAGGAGGATCCCATATTTTGATGATCACCCGGAAAAAGGACATCCTCTATTATACCTTCAATAAATGGAATTCTAATCCATGTATCTGTCAGGATCTCCACCAGTTGATCACAGTGTAGAGGTATACAACCATACACATAAAACAGACTTGACCCTAATGGCAAATTAGCTACACCAATTTAGCTAACAGCCCTGTTTTTGGACTGTGGGAGGAAGCTGGAGTACCCGGAGAGAACCCATGTATGCAAAGGAATAACATGCAAACTCTATGCAGAAAAATGCTAAAAACTGCTCCACCATGCAGCCCTTCGTAAAGGGTTTGTTTTGGCTAAACAAGCAATGGAAAATTATATAAAATTATAGTTAAAGGAGAAGTTCGGTTTTTAACACTTTTAGCCCATTTTCTGTAGTGTCCAGGATGAAATCGAATGATCGACACCAAAATTTTGACAATTGGTCCTGTCTCTGCTTTTTGGCTCATTTAGAATCCCCCCCTGGCTGCTTTAGAATGGCTTGCATAGAGCATGTCCGATAATGTCCTTAAAACAACCTTAAACGTTCTTTTTTTTAAATATGCTACTCACCGGGTCGTCAGCGCTGTTCAATGACGTTCCAAAAAAAGTTTTGTGAGGAAAAAACGTTCCTGTAGTGTTTTATTTAGCATTTTGTAAATCCCATTGAGTTCTGTTGGAATAGTCAATATTCCCCTGCCACCGTAAACGGAAATGGGGCCTGTTTACACAGTTGTAGTCTTTTCGCTTCACTCTGTGTACTCCGACGTCGAGGTGCTAACGTCTCTGTTAAACACTTTAAAAAACTCTGAAAATGGAATACGAAAGGTGGATTCTTGATTCTCGACGTCGGAGTACACAGAGTGAAGCGAAAAGACTACAACTGTGTAAACAGGCCCCATTTCCGTTTCCGGTGGCAGGGGAATATTGACTATTCCAACAGAACTCAATGGGATTTACAAAATGCTAAATAAAACACTACAGGAACGTTTTTTCTTTACGAAACTTTTTTTGGAACATCATTGAACAGCGCTGACGACCCGGTGAGTAGCATATTTAAAAAAAAGAACGTTTAAGGTTGTTTTAAGGACATTATCGGACATGCTCTATGGAAGCCATTCTAAAGCAGCCAGGGGGGGATTCTAAATGAGCCAAAAAGCAGAGACAGGACCAATTGTCAAAATTTTGGTGTCGATCATTCGATTTCATCCTGGACACTACAGAAAATGGGCTAAAAGTGTTAAAAACCGAACTTCTCCTTTAAGTGACATCCTTTAATGATCTCAAGATGTTTTGTTTTTATGATGCATAAATATCTAAACAATCATTCATGTGTTAAACAAAACCAGCTCATAGTAGTTAAGGTCTCTCCAAAGACCCGTTTCTATCCGACGTCTGAAAAAATATGAGTAACCGTGACAGTAATGGTGTTTCAGAGGGACATGGAAGACGTGAGATTTAACATTGTTTAGGCAAACAGCCCGAGTGAACTCTGGCCTGCATAGCGGAGCTATAAACCCTCAGTCAGATCTATGAAAACACAGCTGTTTCCAAGTCAACCAGATGCTGCACAGGCTTCCATTTCCCATCAGGTTTGTAAGGAGGGAGCTTCAAAATACCTCAGTGACCCGGTGACGGGGGACAGGAAGATAAAAAGGGTCCAAATATTAGACAAATCAGACATAGTGAGATTTAATAAAACTGTTGCTAAAAAAATTTCACTGGCAGGATTTCTCTCCGCTTTACTGCTGTTATGAACAAGGCATGCCCTGCAGAAGCATTTGTACGATTTAAACTTTTTGTCGCATTACATCCTACTTGTATCTAACAGAGGTTTTGGCGAGTTGGACATATGTTTTTACTCTTACAACTAGTATGATGATAGAAGTTAGTTTCCAAGCCTTGTTACATCTACTATGGCGCCATCACATGCAGCTGTTAGAGAGTCTGACTGTGTTTCCACAGTAAGGAAAGGTCAGCAGACAGGCAGCGTTTCGTAGAAGCATCAGTCAGCATTACCTGTACCTGAGAAATTCTGATGAGGTCTTGACGTTAATGCTTCTGAAATGTCCATTAAGGTTCCTACAGACTAATAATAAGCCTTTGGAAATATTCCCTTTTATGAGCAAAGAGTAGTTTTCAGGGACTGATTTGTTTTCATGATTTGTTAAGGACTCTGTGAGAAGCATTATAGCTGACTGATTTGTTATTAGTTTTTTAATGGAAACCTATGCAGATAGTTAGGAAAAATACCTTTAATAAAACGCAAAGTTTTGTTTTTTTCTTCTTCTTTTTCCATTTTAAGATGGAAAATTCTTTAGTCTAAAAGACAATTTTAAGGCTGGTCCAAAATTATGTCTTTAATTCCAGCATATTTTGTCATATTCCTGCTTCATTGTGTGTCTTTTTTTTATTTTTCCAATATTTAAAGGTCAACATGAATTTTTTTTATTTTATTTTATTTGAACATAAGACAATGATTAAAAACAGAACAATGTATTAAGCAGTGGAAATGAAGATACCACTGAGGAAAACAAATCTTTCCCACTCCTACTAGGAGTGGGAAGAACACGATGCTTATTTCATCCAACCCCTTTGCTGCATAAATCTAAATAATTACTGTCTATATAATAATAATTATTATTATTATATAAAGTTATTAACAATATCCATAACAATAAATACACATAAGACTGTCAACTGTAGTACTAATAATTGTAATAGTAACACCATTCATCAATTTATAATAATATTCACCATTAATACAATACTACTATGATTAAAGTTCTTGTTGTTATCATTATTATTATTTATAAGAAAGCTGATAACAATGATAACTATAGTCACCATAATTGATGAGAAATACATTACGATAAGGAGAGTGTTGGCCTAGTGGTTAGAGCAGTGTGCTTGTGCTCTGAGAAGGTTGCAAGTACCTGATTCGACCCCCACTGCACTCTGGGTCCCTGCGCAAGACCCTTAACCGCTTAAGGGGAGCAGTGGGCTGCCATTGTGCGGTGCCCGGGGAGCAGTGTGGTGTTCAGTGTCTTTGCTCGGGGACCCAGAGTGGCAGTCTCTGGGAGTGGGGCTCGAACTCAGAACCTCTGGATTCCAAGCGCAATGCCCTTAACCACTACCCACTCCCTTCATTCTCCAGGGCATTCCACAATTTAACTCTACATACAGGCAAACAAAAACTGATAGTTTTCACTGAGGGTATTGTTAAAATCATGGCCCCTCGTAAAGGATAGTTTTCATCTCTGAGTGAAAAGATTTTGGATATTGAGTGGTAGAAATTATTTACTGGCTTTGTACCTGATCTGTGCTGTATGATAATGATAAGGTCTGAAGTTCAAGTAATTTCAGTGGTAAAAACAGAGAATTATGACTTCTATATTTCTGTGTTTCAAATATTCTTTTTGAAAGAACTCCAGCCCATCAACTGGATAAAATGGACACATTTTCCTGAGCTTGTGATGTTGTTGGACTCCATTTTATGAGCAGTGAGAGCATGTAGGTGCTGAAATAAGTAGTCAAAGAATGGAACCTTGAGGAACCCAATGTTTAATATCTGTTTATTTATATTTGAAAAATGTAGCAGCAACCTACCAGTCTGCCAAATAAGATCTGAATCACTTGGGCACATTAGTACCACCCTTTTACAGTCTATGTATCTAGAATCTAGATCCTGTAAAACCAACACAGAATCCTAAAGGTATTGTGGAGGATTTTCGCAAATTTTTGAAAAGACCCGCCCTCTTCACTTGAAAAAAAAAAATCTGCACAGGCTCAATCCCTGTGTGCGAAAGCATGCACAAGCTCAATTCTCCTTGTGCACGCTCTGTCTGTAAAAGTTGCTCTTTGCATCGTTCATGCAAGCTTACTTTCTAAAAGAAGATGAACAATTTTTTTCACTATGTCAGACTCACCATTAGTGGAAATGAAGAAGAGCACGTAGGACGGCCTCATTCACCAGAATGATTGACAATTAGGAGAACCACTTATTTTGATGATCCACCCGGAAAAACAACACTCTCCACTATACCTTTAAGATGCGTAGCAGTTTAGAAGCCATTAGTTACCAGTAGTTGAAATGAAAACAAGGGAGATATAGTTTATCATTTAAAAGGAATCATCTTTCTTTTCACTTATCTTTGTCAAACATGTTAAGGTGATGTCTCCCAACAGATACATAGGTGACCCTAAAATGTCAGACTATAATTAGTAATAATATGAGTTACACTTCTGTTTTAAACCTGCATCCAGAGTTGAGTTGTTATGTTATTATTGGGTCATTGCTGCTTGTAACTATAATGCTCTAAGAGGTGTTATTCAATATGTAGTTAATCGAATTTCTTATATGGTGCGAAATGCATAGTAAAACATTGCCTATGATTTTTTAATTTTTTTTTTTATTCCATATCATCTGGGCCTTTTTGTGGCATTGAGATGAAAGTGAACTTAACAAAAGTTTACAGACGATATTAGGTTAGTTGTTAATACTGTTATTACTTATTACCAAGGCATCTAAATTAAGGCTTCTCTATAAACGGGTTTGCAGTTTTGAAACCCTGGAGAAACTAACCTCAATACTTTACTGTCTGCACTATTAAAACACTTTAGGTATATGGCATCATGTTGAGACAAGAGAAAGATTTCTGTCAAGAGTCATAAATCAATATTTTGAAATTAAGACTAATTAATTCCTGGACATGTCGATCCAGAACATGTAAGCAAGTTACCAGAGGTGGAGTCTTATTCTTTAGGTTTTCATTATGGGAAAACAAGATATCTAAAATCAAATTTTTGAGAATGTCAGAAAATATGACCTAAAGTTGAAATATTGAAGGAGGCAATAATACTTTGGAAATTACTTCGACAACAAAGCAAGAGGTTAGTTCTCTTCACTCGTCGAGGAAGATAATGTTAGTTATTGATAACCACCACAAAATGATTATAGCAAGTAATCTACTTCTCCTTCTTTAAGGTGCATTCAGCAAAAGAAATATTCAAAATAGACCACAAACTTTTAGTTTCTGGAAATGCACCATATTGGCATGGCTTCTACTGGGTGCATTCTAGAAAGAACTAGGCTAAGGCTTCATCAGAAATGGATGTTGAAGTGTAGTCCCATTATAGGGATAATTGCAAAGAAGCCGTTCTGCTAGTGCTCAGCTTTTCCTGGTTCCTAAATAATGAGCTACAGTTAGTGCAACCCAAGGCAGCCAGAGAGCCCTTTGCTCTTTAATGTAGAACAGGTTTTCAGAGCGGGGCCAGTGAAAGAAATGTGTCTGGATTTTACACAGGGTGTGTGGGAAACCTGAGCGCTGATGTTAATCAGCTGCATGGGAACAAATGTGCCAAAGGCATGCTCTCGCCCAACCTCTGCTCAAACATCAGGTTTGGTAGTTGAGCTCTGAGTTTTATTCAGGAAATTAAAGGTGTAGATGATCTTTGACATTACAGTCCTTGTATAAAAACCCACAAAAAGTGTCTTTATACCAATAATTTTTTTACACTACACTTTTTTAGATGCAGTTGCTGTAAAACTATGACACTGTTAGTCCCCACATTATGTAATTAGTAAAACATTTTAGGCAATATAGTTACCAGATAAAACAACAGTTTAAGATTAGTTTGACTTTCTGTTTATTACAAATAAAAAAGTAATAGAATCACTTCCTGTATGGAATGTGTGGGAAGCTGCCAAAGATTCCACTTGCTATTGAGTTGCTCTATTATTTTGTTTTTTCAAGGCTGCAAACTGCTTTCCATTGTGCCACAAACGTTATTGTATTTTGTGCATATTTGAATAAGTAATGTAGTCTCTTAAGTTGAATGTCTTTTCTCCAGATGCAGCATTGGTGCAGTATATGCATATTTTGTTGGAGTCTGTTCAGCTTTTTTTTTAACAAACAGTATTTGAACCAAACCTTCAAAACCATTTCATGGGCCTGTGACTTACTTCCATCACTCTTCTCATCTAAGTATCCTCACAGCATGATGCTGTCACCACAGTGTCTCTCTATAGAACTGCTGTCTTTAGGTTGGTGTTCTGTTTCGTCTACATGGCTTGTATTATAGACTCCAAATTGGACTTCTTGTCTCCCGTTAAGCAAATTTCTTTGTTTTTTCTAAACTTCCCAAAAAAAACAATTTAGAAACCCTACAAGCATTTTCTGTTTCAATAGATCTTCCCTCCCGATTTGCAGAGCTCTGCAGCTCCTTCAGAGCTGAAATATGCCTCAAGGCTGCTGTTCTTAATAATTCAGTCCAAGTTGACATATCTGCTCAGGTGGAAGGTTGTGCTTGAGAAGGTTTACACTCTGTATCATTCTTTCCATATTCAGAATGAAATGATTTAAATTCCACTCTTTTCAGATTTCTTTTTTATTTGTTTGTTTTAAGTTATACAACATCCTGTCATCTTGTCACTCCATAGTTATGCAACACATTTCACCAGTCATGTACAGAAATGACTGAGGTAACAGAGATGTTTGTGGGTGTACTGTGACACATTGAAAAAAGTTCTCAAAAGGTGTTAACCCTTTTGAAACTGAAGTCGGACACCAAACAAGAGACTAAAGCAAATAAAACCTTAAGTAGAAAATCCTATAAGAGAAATTACTAACTGAAAAGGGAATCTTAAAAAAAAGGGGTGTGAGCCGCTGTGGACCTTGTAGGGCCGCTTTGGTCGTTGCATCTTAATGTTGTTAATTGATTAAGATAGATGAATAGATATAGCCGAGGTCTACTGTATGTTTGGATGCAATGCAGAAAATAAGTAACAGGAAATGGTTGAAATTTAATCAAAGGACTTTAAGACTGTACTTAAGTCTTTTTTTTTCTAATCGCCAGAATGTTACCAGAGGATGATACCACCTCTGAGCTGTTTTTTTTGGGGGGTGACTCTTTTGTGCTTTGGTTTCTTGTTATTTCCCCTGTTTTGAACAGGGATCTCCCACAGTCTCTGACCTCAGTCGGTCCTGCGCTATTTGTTTCTTGTTCTCTTATCGTCAGGGAACTGCATCAGCACGGAACAGGGCAGCTTTGAAGCTGCCTAACATCATGCTGCCTCTTTATGTTCCGTTTTCTAACTCTGTTTCCTTGCTTTCTGCATCCTTTCCAATCAAACACAGATCTGCGTAACCTCTCGGTACTTACACACATCAGTCCGATCTGAACTACTACTGATTGGTACTCTTAGTGAACTTAGAGGCTAACAGGAGTTCTGATGAAATCTGGCAGAGAATTACACTCAGCAGCAACCATTTTCCAAAGGTTTACAGCGTAAACCTCTGACTCAGGCCAAAACGTCACCGCTAATGGGAATGTTTAATGTTGGAAACAAGCAGACGGAGCCAGATTAAAGCTCTCAGGAGAGAGGGAAAGCAAATCCCTGATGACACAAAACCACAATGTAAGTTAACTAAAACCGCACCCAGATTTGTGCCCTTTCAGTTTCTGGTCGTCACTGAGGGACGCAACAGGAAGCAAGCTCTTTACTGGGGGTCAGTGGTCATGTGATTATAATTGAGATAAGTGTCTCTTCTGTGCACTTTTCTCAAGGAAGGGAAATAAACAAGGAAATGAAAAAAAAAAGATGTATTTTGTAACTGTTTGTAAATTAACAAATAAAAAACAAAACAATAAATTGAACATACTTTAGTTTGACTTTATATTCAAATCAGTGTGGTTGTATTGTTTTGCTTGTTTGTAAGTGCTACTGTAAGGCGACCGCTCCCTGTAAACATCCACTTGGCAAAGAGCTTGAGAAATGCTTTTTCAGTTGTAAACACAACAGCAAAACTACAACTTCCCTGTATCATGAAACATTCATTCACTGTAACCGCTGCTTTCTGTTCCCATTAACCAGTATTACTGGACAGCTTGACTCCTTTTTGGAGGCTAAATCACATAGCTTTATTATTAGTATTATCTTTTTTCACTTAATCAAAGTTAAATAAAAATGTTTGTGGGTGTTATATGTAAAGAATTTTTTCGGTGAGCGTTGCCCCACTTTGCAGATTTTTTCCTTTGTTCTCATATGAAATCAATGTTATTTCATCCATACTGTCAACACTGTTTGCCAGCCACTAAATAGGACATAACACAGAAGTCATCTTTGCATGCATACAGAGAAGGAAGCCTTCTTTTAATATCAGAGGTGTCCAAGGCACGCCCCCCTGGGTCAAATGCAGTACACTGACTGATTGTCAAGACTGATGTAGAAGAACCACAGTGCTGGTATTATTGGACCATAGTGCAGCATTAGACACTGCTGACCACTCAATTAGATCCCTGGAAAATTGGTTTGGCCTTTCTGGTTTCAATCCTACTTGAAGGAAAGAGACTTTTTGATAGATGGACCCTTGGTTTCCCATATTAGGGCCCCTCCTATTCAATATCTACATGCTCCTCCTTACTCAGATTATTCTACACAACATAAGTTATAATAACTATGCAGGTGACACGCAGCTGTGCATTATATCAACAGGAGACTATTAATCCATTTAAATGCTGGGTAAACAGATAGAAGAAATCAATGCGTGGATGTTCCAGTTTGTGTTCAACTAAATCAAAACAAACCTTAAGTAATATTTTTCGAACCAAAGTACAAGTCTTCAAAATTTAGCAAACGGCTACAATTATACAGCTAGAAACAAAAATCAGGTTAAGAATCTTGCTGTAGTGATGGGCGAAGACCTGAACCTTTAGAGGCTCGTAAAGACAGTAAGAAAGTCAACCTTCGATTGCCTAAAGAACATCACCAGTGTCAAAGGAAAATACAAGCAAATGTCCTCACCTCAAGCCTATCCATGTTTTCATAACCAATCTGACTGCATTGTTTCTGTAAAGATGATACGTATTGTGAATTGGCGGTATATAAATCAACTGAATTGAATTGGAGTAAAACTTCTAGCATTTAGGAAACTGAGCATGTTGAGGTTTTTGATTTTAAATGCTCATAGTTATTCTACGTTTTGTAGTTTTTTCTGGTTGGGATGTCAAAGAATCAGTTGTCCAGCGTTTTGCTAAATCTAATGGTTATTGGCCAATGGGTTTTAACTTATTGATTCAAAGGTGCATCTATTGACTCCAACAGTTATTTATGTTCCTTGAAGCTATCCTCCTCTCTGTCTGTGTGTCAGGGGGTCAAAAATAACATTTGGTCTCTTTCCATTCTTGCCGGTAACATTTAAAGTTGTTTTAAATCCTTTTATCGTTGCTTCATTCTCAGTATGTGAAAGTTTTAAGTATCCTGATATATATATATGCACATCAAGACAAACATGACTTACTCCGAGTCCATGTCTTTTCTTCCCTTTTGGAGCGTGACCAAGAGAACTCACCCAATTTCACATTATTATTTCAACCCCTGGCAAGAAGGAACAAAAAACATGAAAATGGAATAAAAGCTGATTCAGTTAAATCAGTATCATTAAATGAAAATATATAATCCATGCAGGACTGCCCTTACAGATGGTAACTGACATAAATGAATGCAAACATGCATTAAAGCTGTCTTTTATTGAGTGTTTAGTCTATTTTTACTCATAATGATGTTCTTTACACACTTTGCAACTGATTGCTCCACCATTCTTTGAATCCCCCAGTCTTCCTGAGTGTTGCTGCTGATTATGTCTACATCTCTTCTTGGCCACTTTCTACTGAATAAAGCACAGTATCACAAAGCTCAATTCCTCTCAAACATGTCTTAAACATGAAAAAGGGTCACTGTCCGGGGTCTGCCACCTTCACTAGATCTCAGTAAAAAAATAGCATCTTTCAAGTTGTGCATCCCAGTATACTGGTTTATCCTGCAGACCATTCTAACCTAGATTAAGTCATATAAAAAGACGGTACCTTTTTTTTTTTTTTTTTTTTATTAAAGTTGTAGGGAAGTCATATTTAAATTTCAAATCATTCTGGCTTAATCATGTATATAAATGTACTCTTTATCAGACAATATTGTCCCAAATGTTAGTAAAATTATATTTTTACAAGAATCATGTCATAAAATCTTTTTTTTTTTTTTTTTTTTTTTTTTTTTTTTTCGTTATTCTATGCAGGCCAGTTAGTTATACGTCAACTTGTACACATAAATTCGGCCAATCATATATCAACAGTCATCTGTCAATCAAATTGTTTTGTCATAGCATCTTGATTCATATGTCACAATTCGTTTCTGAGAGTGTCGTTGCGAAGTGCAACTTGGTCCCAATTTAATTTCCCATTGGGAACCTACTAGCACTATATTGCTAAATGGTTAGCAAGATGCTTCCAAGAAACCGGCCACAATCAAACATGCTTGTGAACCCTTCCGCCACAACATTCCCGCCCCCTTGATAAACGACCAATCACATTGACTTTTTTCACTTGTGTAAAGTTGGGCACCACTCTGGAGAATTCGCAAATGCAACCTTTGGAAAAGCCGCTTGCCTACGACTTTAACTTCCGCTGATTAAACTGCCAGATTGTAGTTCAGTCTGACATCTTTCTCTGGTCAAACATCAAGAAATACCAGTTTGCCAGTATATGGTGGCTTAATGTTCCCAAGGCACAACAAACCCACCACCATGTTACAAATGAAGCATTTCACTTGTTCTTTGTGTATGTTTTTGGAACTGTTATCTGAATCTTGCCCTATTTCCCCATGAGAAACAGTTGCCTGAGTTAAAAGTCTTGCAGTTCATCCAAAGGGGGTTCTTAATCATTGGTTTCTTTCTGAATGAGCCTAAATTTGGTTCAGATACAAAAGTCCCCAAAATAATCCCACATCCGAATTCTATGGTGTTGGGCAGTGGCTTGTATTACAGGAACCCTTCTTATAAATGCACTCCTTTTTTAGTTTAGGATGAATGGTGTGAATTGTGTAACCTGGGTTATAAAGTACAGAGGTTAACACATCTTATCAGTGGGGCCGTTGTACTTGTGAAAAAAATCACACACCTATG
This sequence comes from Cyprinodon tularosa, assembly GCF_016077235.1. Classification (NCBI taxonomy): domain Eukaryota; kingdom Metazoa; phylum Chordata; class Actinopteri; order Cyprinodontiformes; family Cyprinodontidae; genus Cyprinodon; species Cyprinodon tularosa. The sequence continues at coordinate 156,607 of NW_024039674.1, read as the reverse complement.
CAGTTTTGTAAATGAATAACATCAGTTGGAGCACAGTAAACCCCAGATGGTCTCTATGCAAATATCCAGATCCATCACTGTAACTGCTCTGTTTTCCTCTAATCAGAGTCCTCAGAACCTGGATTCCCTGAGCCTAAAAGGGGAATGAGAGCAGAAAGGATATGGGTCAGCTTCATGGTGAGGTATTGCAACCTGCGATGTGTCGTTTCAGTCTATTCTGGAGGAAAGTGACAAAATAACTTACAACAGATTTTATCTAAACTATCTTTGTGCTCTATTTGACATCTAAAAGCTCCTTTAAATCTCTCCATTAGAGTCATGCAATTGTCCCTTAACCTTTAAAAGGATGGAAATCTAAAAGGCCCAAACCATATCCTCTCTCTGTCTGATGTCTGATGTCTCACTGTCTGATCTCAGATCAGACAATAAAATGCTTCCCGTTTGGGGGAGTTTGGAATAATCAGCTATAATTAAGGCCTATTTTTAACCAAATAAACTTTTGTATACCTATTTAAAATAATAATAATATCTGAACTTTATTGATCTCACGTTGGAGAAATTTACCTCTGCATTTAACCCATCCCCTTGGGGAGCATGGGCTGCCTCTTAGAGCAAAAGCGCACTGCTCTAACCACTAGGCCAACACTCCCCTCCCCTTAACTTTTCTGTCCGAACCAAAACCGCTGTGCTAGTGTCATGATATTGTTCTCCAGTTTTATCTAATAAGGTTTGTACCCTCATGGTGCAATCAGCCTGTTTGTCTGTCTTTTTTTCTCAAAAGGAAACAATGGTGACATCTGACAAATAGTTGAATATAATTTTGTTCTTATGAGATGCTCTAAAGTTCAAATAAAACCAAGTATCTTGGGCAAATCATCACAGAGAATCTGTCAGACGATGATATCTTCAGATAATGTAGAATGTTGTATGCTCAGGCTAATACCCTTGCTTGTGAATTTGGTGCATGTACTGAAGTAGTAAAAGTGGAACCTGTTTAATGCATATTGTACCTCTCTGTACAATGCTTTCCTGTGGTCTACATATAAAAAAAAAACAACCTGCAAAGGCTACAGTTGATCTATAATGATGCTTTGCAGGTACTTTTGAAATGGCTAAGATGGACTAGTGTGAGTTAGATGTTTGTCACAGCAATAGTCAATACCTTACATGATGTTTTAAGAAAGCCAATGTATAGTTTTATCTGTAGGACAAATGCATCTGGCAATGAAATTATCTTTTCACTCACTGACACCATACTAATGGATCATTGGAGTTTTGTTTTGTCTCATTCACTTGTATTGTTTTATTCTTGTTTTATATATTTATTGGACCATGAGACAGGAATAAAGTTTAACTATCTACTATTTATTTAAGGTACTTGTCTCTTGATGCATTTACAATATTATACCCAGTCTGTTTGTGATTGGTAGTAAAATGTTTTGGTAGTTTTTTTCCAACACTGTATGTTGATTTTCTTGTCATTGAGACCCTTTAATATCACTTTCAAAGACATGGTAGTGCGAAGTTTATATCCTTCTTGTCGCTGAGGCAGACAGAAGCATATAGTCTCACCAGACTTTCTGCATTTTTGAATGCATGTACAGTATCTTCTAATGGAATGGGATCTACTTTGGGCGTTTGGGTCTGCTGTTATTGTGGAAGAAATTATTCTTTCACTAGAATTGCACCTCTGAAACCAGTTTTATTATTGTGAGCTTGCCGCCGCTCTTTGAATGCTAGTACTATTGTGCCCTCAGACGAGCCTTAGTTTACCCTTTAAGTGTGACAGACGTTGCATTTTTAAGTAAGTAATCCCATTTAGTTGCATCTTTTCTTTAGTAAAGGACAGCAATCAGTTTAACAGGATCTAAACAGACTAACCGGAGTTTAAGGATTTTGCTAAAGCTGCAATGAAACACTGTAAAAGTGTTACTGTAAGAGTTATATGTGTTTTTCTTTCTGTTCTCAGTGATCAGAAATAGGCATCAGATAGAACAGAAGGCTGCAGTGATTACGGAGGGCCTTTGTTCTATGTCACTAAACCTTGAAACGGCTGCCGTGTCTGTAGCTGTAGTTTAATCTCCTTAACAAAATGAGAAGTTCCCCTGAGTTTTATGTATACTGTATTTCAGCCGGTCTTACCTTTCATTCCGCAGTCGATGTCTTGTGGCTTCTGTGATATATTTTATGTCACCTACTATATTTAAAACCCTTTACTCTTGGTTTCAGCTACCCAACTCCATCATCTTTCACCCACTGTGGTGCCTTTAGTTCTCTGGGGTTTTTTTTGTTTTGTAGAGTCTGATTCTTCAAGCAGTCTTGCCTTTACAGGTTCAGTCTGAGTCACACTTTGACCACATGTTTGCTCAACTTTGCATAGCCTTTTCCTACCATAGGCAAGAATGCAGGCTTTGTACGTGGTCGAGCAGAAGAGCGCAGTCCCACACACCCTGTCCTGTCTTAACTGCTCTCTGCACTATGTTTTTTTTTTTGTGTGGGAAGCAGAGTTATCTTAGTGCAACCCATCTCAAGGCTGTAAACCTGTCAAAGGATGATCTGCTCACCAATTCCTGTTTCTGAATGTGTCATTTAGGTCTGTTTGCTTTTACAGCATAATCCACAAAAACAGAAGAAAAAAGAAACTTAAAGGCATTCTCACACAATAAAGGCTTTTTATAATACAGCAAAAAGATGTTGGGTAAAGCTCTTTTGTTTTGGATCATTTAATCAACCAAGTTATATATTACTAATTATATTAAACTACTTTAACTCTTTTAGATGCTTAATTGTGTGAGAAATTATACAAATAAAGGGATGTGTAAATATGCAGGTATGCACAGTGTGGTTTACCAGCTGCACAATTCTGTGCATCTCCTTTGTCTGTCAGCAGCTGGTATTTGTGAAACATTTGCATTGTTAATAGGAGCATGCTTGTTACAAAAGGCTCTTATTTTCATTGTCTGATCTCCTTTATTTTTGATAGATGGGGCATGATAGCTCTTTACTCCACCCTCTTCTCTTTTTTAAGATAATTTTAGTTTTTTTTTGTTTCATTTCTATTGGTTTATGCAAACTAGAACATTTGATTTATAAAGAATTTATTAGATTAAAAAAATTGGCTACTTTCTTGGGATAGATTACCATGGTACAAAATACGTTCTTTGACCGTGTGGAGTTCTTAAGCTGTGCCCCTCCCCTACATGTTGCTGCACACTGCTGGTCGGCTGATTAACAAAAGGCCTCTTAAAGTCTCCCTTTTTGACAACAAAAATGTTTAGTTGCCAACCTAATAAAATAGGATGCAGCATGTTCAAACCTGTCAGACTTTTCTCCTTGTTTTCAAAAATGAAAACCATAAAAAAAAAAAGGAAATAAAAAAAAAAAAAAAATTTTTGCCCCTTCTTCATGCAAAATTGTTTAATGTTTTCACAGCTTTGGGATAGACATTAAAATATAAAATTTACGGGACAAACATCTTCCTTTTGCAAAAGGGTGAATTGCAGCCTAGTTATCTTGTTGACTGTTGTGGCTACTAGTAATCTAGTTTGGCTACTCTAACTGTTAGTAAAGGATAAATTACTTATTTTTCCACTTTTCTTAACATTTAGTGCCCAACTGAGTAAATTATGCTTCTAATTGAACCAATCACCAGTAAGCAGTCATATTTTCCAGAAATAACAATTTGCTAATATGCTAAGGTCCAATGTTACCATGTCATAACAAACCCACCTCTGTATTACAGATAAAAGTTTTAATTTTGTTCTTTGTAAATGGTTTTTTTTTTTTCTGGAAGATTGAGCAGACGCGTTGCTCTTATAAAAGAGGTACAGTCTTCAAATTTTTGCTAATGGGAGGATGAAGGATTTCGAAATGAAATAACAGAAACAAAACTTTATTTTCTAGGGTGTGTTTAAACATAGTTGTGGTTCATTGAGGCTGCAAGGAGAGCAACTTGGAGCAATCTCAGAAAGTCTTATAATGTCCTAACCATGTGGCGGCATGGTTCCCAGGCGTTTCAACTCATTTAGATATTAATAATTAACCAAGGCTTTCTCTTCTTTCTTATGGCCAAACTAGACTCCCACAACAGGACAAAAGAGCCAACCAGGCCTGAACTCCTCGACTGTACTTTTCCATCCTTTGGCAAAGAAAGAAAATCAGTGAAAGTGTGAGACTTTGAGAGCTACCCTCCACAGACTAAAGCATTGAGCTGCTTCTTCAACACACAAACTCTTTGGTGTTTGAACAAAGAATTAGTCCCACTGAGCAATTACCGAGCTGCTTATCCAAGGTTTGGCATGGATTTTAGTTATTTGCCTGGTTTCTGTTATTTGACATTTTTTATCCAACTACTTTGCTCCAGCTTGTTTGTTTGGGTGTGTACAGAAATACATGATATGTGTTGGGAGCAGGTGAGTCAGCAATTCTGTATCACTATCTTAGAACAGTCAGACTGAGAAAGGCTTAGCAAATCAGCAGCAAATAACACGCTGGTTAAAAGGCTGCGGTAAGATCTGGGTCACATGAAGCGTTGCATACTGAGCAAAAACCAACAGCTGTGAAATGATGAATGTCTTAAAAGTGCTTTAAGAGGATAAAGATGCTCAGTAATAGTTATTGTCCTCTGATCTTTAATGTTTGGAAGAGCTGAAAGTTTCCAGTGGGTGGCTTTTGCTCTTGCACAAACACTGCCTGACTCTCAGGGCTCAGAAGGTGTTTTACACAGCAACAGGATGAGTGGAAAGAAAAAAATAAATATCCTGTTGCTCATCATGCTGCATGTAGGGAATCCCCTTTGAGTCCACCTCGCCAGAGAGTAGCGGTTTATTAAAGTGTGAACAGCATTCTGCAGCTGTTTGCTGATTGTGAGTCAACATTTCACATTACTTCTATAGGGAGAAGATTTATCTGTTGTCATAACATGCAAAGAGATGGTGGTTTACCCCGTGTTCTGTTGAGATGTTTATTTTAGCAAGTCCTGGCCATATCAGATAAACCAGTGAAGAGATAAGAGAAGTTTGTCTGGAGTCGATTAGGATAAAAACACATTGCGTGTCCGTTGAATCTCTTCTTATCTTCCTGCACGATCACTTTCTACAATCGGGTTTATTTATTTTTTTTGCACATTTAAACTGTGATCACATTCTTGTCCTTGAGGCAAGTGACTGCAGCGTCACTGGGTGGATGAAAACACAAGCAGCTGCTCACCTTCATACTCGCAGCCTTGGGGTTAAAGCAGAGCGCTTTGTCTCGTGTTGGCATCTAATATCCACCCACAAGGCTTGGCTGAACATAAAGGCTATAACTATCATCTAGTTATGTTCCCTTTTACACTGTGGCTCCATAGGTGGCTCTATACTGGAACAATGATCCTTCCTTTTACTCTTTCACTGATTCACTGCTTTGGTATGAACATTTCCACAGCAGCTCTGATGGTTTGCTGTCATAAACAATCAGCTATCACATTTCTGATGATGTATGGTTGTAATTTTCAGCAGTGGAAAGTAGGTGTTTTTAAAACTTTAAGTTTTGTCATAAAGATCTGGGGTCTCATGTATTAAGTGTGTCTGCACACAAAAAAAAACTTTATATCAAAGTTTGCGGCAATCCACGCAAACTTTTGACCTGCCTTGATAGTTTGCAGCAGCAAATTTTCAAATTTACAATAACAAGCTGAAAAACCCTTAAATGTACCCAATAAAATGCAATTTGACTGTATTCATTAAAGTTAAACTGAAAGAGCGTTAAATCTGATGTTTTCCCATGAGTTTTGAGCTTTATGAGTTAAACTTGAGCGATGAAACAGAGTCAGCTTTAACCTCATACAGCAACATAACACGCCTAAAAAGAACAAAATGGTGAAAACATTCTTAGTTAGACGTAAACTTTAAATATACCTCTGTTTAGCTCATGAAAATACACATTAGTCTGTGCGCCAAGGATCATAAAATCTATGTGTATTCTCGAGGGGACGCTTTCAATTTAACACAGAAAAACTGGTGGTAAATCAGCAAATTAATTCCAAACAAGTTTGGTGAGACAATAAATCAGGTGTGGAAGATATAGGTGATCACATATGTCCATAAATGGCTTCGTCAATGCATGTGCCTAAACACTTACACTTCAAATTACTATTTGAATCGAGGAGCCATTTAATAAATGAAATTAGACCTTTAGCTACAATCATTTTGCTAGATGTCTGTAAATGTCAAATTTGCTTTTATAAATAGTAAAGATTTTCATTGCAAAGCAAGTATTTATGATGCACAAAGGTGTCTGACATGGCATGTTTGACGGCTCAATACAGGATTCCTTTATAGCTAGTATAGCATTATAGAACAATTGTAATCATTCTAAATAACTTATTGTCACATTACCAACAGGCTCCTGGAGCAGCGACTGGCTGCTATGTAATTTGTATAAATTTTTTTATGTTTTTGTTGTTTGTTTTGTTATATTAGGTGTTCGTAATAGTACCATAAGGGTTATTCTTTCGACTTAATAATTTGTTAAAATTACAATGATTAGCATTTAGTAATAATTGAGCTAAATCTTGCAAACATTGCAAAACAAAAAAAAGCCAACAGACGATTTATTCTTGATTATTTTTTGTATACTGATTTTCTGATTGTCATTTAAAAAGGTTCTAACTGGCTTCAATAAACAAAAACACGGTGGAGTGCTGACATTCCCTGTGTGAATGCCTGGCAGCATCTTTTCCATGGTTATTTTGACAGGCAGGATGAGCCTTCCAGCTATTTAAAACACTTCTCGTATTAATCTGTCGGAGGACACTTTCAAGCAGTTCCTCAGGCTGCAATTTATTTTCCACAGAATTAGATTTAAAAAGGAAAGGTGTGCTTATAACAAGTTTTGAGATTTCTCCCTAACGCCATTTTTTAGTTGGAAAGCTGCACATTTTTTTATGCATGAGGCATGGTGCATATGCAGAAATATTTAAAAAGTTCCCTGGCAACTCTCAAATGGGAGCATTAGGTGTCAAAACTTCCATCCATAGTGAGCTTTTTTCTCAGAGGTTAACATAGAAATAGTCAGTTGACAAAATTGGGTGATTTTCATTTTGATGCACCCTGATTAACAACATACAAAAGGGAAACCCAAAAATCCCATATTTGCCCACCTGAGTGAATCTTTTCTAAGTGCTCCAGGCTCTGCTGGTAACATCACTCTTTGGTGTGGAAGTTAATAATGGAATGGAAACAAGTTTACCATGTCTAGTACCATTGGTATCAGTGAGGTGTTTAAGAATTAGGTCAAAATAAGATGAAAGAAGCTCTTATTAAGAAAGTAGTGACTCCATTCAGTCACATTTCCAACACAACTATCCTGGATTTCTCTATGAACATCTTATTGAAAGTATGACTTCCACCAAGGCATAAAAATAATAGCCTTTTATGTTAAAACCAGACCTGTGAGGGTGAAATTTCTGTTTGCACATTAACCAAGCTGCAACTCAAGTTTAACTTGTTCTGCACAGTATGGATGTCCCCATGGGAAAAAAAACAGACATTTTGCAGACAGTTTTAATTACATAATCTAAAAGTATCCTTCCCTATTTGACAATAGTGTTATGCCAATCGGGACTGGAAGAGTTTCTGCAATAGTACAGACATTCTTTGCTTCGAAATGGCATAATATGCAACTCCAGCAGTCTTCCGAACTGTTAAAGGTGAATAAAGCTGCTCTTTTAAATAATTTACTCATGCTAACAGCAGAAACGCCAGGAAAATACTTACTTCTGCTCTAAGGTTTCTTTGAAATCAACAAAAAATAAATAAAATACTGTAAGAGTGGAAATGAAGTAACTTAGAGCTCAAAATAATACATTTATGAACCTGAGGCTTGGAAATTACCTAAATCTTAGCTGTTTAGAGCCTGCAGTCTGTTGAGGCCAATAAATTGTGGTCAGCTCTAAGAGAAATGGTCTTGAAACAGGAATTGTCAGAGCAAATTAGATCAGCATAAATGGATATATTTGCCAGTGAAATATTTTCCAACTTATGAAATGTTGACTCAATTTTAATTCTCTGTAAAAAAAAAAAAAAATAATATTTAGATTTATGGAAACCACAAACCACACATTTCTGTTTCAGGGACTTGAACTTTATTCAATTTGGGACAGAGGAAGTAGCACTAAAGTAACAATAACTGCACTTACTTCTATTAGTCACTGTTAATCTGCTTCTGTTTTTTTTTTCAATTTCTTCTACTCCAGTTAAAATGCTTTAGATGCAATGCCAATATTTAGTGAAAAATCCCTTCTTATGTAGAGTGAGCACATGTAATTCAGCCATAAGTGATCTCCTCAGAGTTCATTCCTTATAGATTACTGCTTTTAAGTTGGAGCTGATTGCCTTGCCTCCTTGATTATGAACAAAAACGGGAACTCCAGTCTCATGGAAACCATTTTATTGTGTAGTCTGACATTTTACTTTACAACAGTCTTAATGGAATTTTCTGTACATTTTCTAATCTTTTCTCGGGTTTCAGCAGGTATTCACCAGTCTGCAGCATTCTTAAGCCATTTTCATCCTATCCAAAAGGCACACTAACACCTGCCAACATCTGTCTTTGTTTTGCTGGGAAAATGTGACAGTTCAGCGTCAATTTACAATGCAACACAGTCCTAAGTAGCAACAGTGCCTTGCTAAAATTTAACTTTTCCTCATTTGTTTACATTAAAACCATTAGCTGCTATGTACTTTATTGGATTTTGTATAAGAAAATGGGTCTCTGTTAAACTAAAGGAAAGTGCGTGGTTTTATTTTTGTTTCTTTAACTAATGGAAACCTAAAAGAAAATGCACTTATATTCAACTGACTGAGTGAAGACTTTTAAAACCAACATTTACTGCAACAAAGTTCTCTAAATGGTGTCTTTGCTAAATGCATTAAGCATATAGATGTAGACAACAATTAAACAACTGTTAACAGGTGTTTCTATAAACTCTAGATATTGTAACAAGAAGCTGAGAACCCAGAAATAGTGTAAAAGGCAGGTAATGACTAAACCAGTTTGTAACGGGCATAACAAACAGGTACCAGGCTAGAGGAGGCAGATAAAGGCAGAACCCGCTGGTGACAGGCTGGAGAGGATGATTACAGATCTGAGAAGGCAGAAGATGACTGAATAGAGTGGAGGCAGGATTGGAACTGATTGGAAGATGGCTAACAGACTTTAAGCAGGCTTTGAACACACTAAATGCAGGTTAAACCCACTGGTAAAAGGCAGAAACTACGAGCTATAAAAAACAACTTGACATCCCTCACGCTAAATTAAGCTTTGGCGGAAATTCAACTGAATAAATTGGAGCGCTTACCATCAAGGCATCAGAGGCCCGTCCGTCTGTGGAGCAACCAATCAGCATTCAACAGCACTTTCTCATTACCCAATCAGCATCAAGAGTCCAGCAGAAAAAAAAACAGATTTCGATTCTGATGACCCCGATTCGACCCTACTCCGTCTCCTTCCCCACCATCCTCGCCAGTTTCATAAAGCCCCTCTCCTTGCCAGTGCCCTCCCTGTTGAAACGTTCCCTTGGACTCCTATTGCATTCATATGCCTTCCTTCTCTTTGGGAGTTTTTCAGGTTGAACTCTGAATCATCCATACAGGGATGCATATTTTGGAGAGAAGGGAAATTGCCAATGCATATGGTGACAGAGGTGGAGAATTGAAGCCAGATTGACTCATCATTTCTCTCATATTTATTTTCACTTCATGTCAAACTTTACTCAAAGATTGACTTTTTTGATCTGAAACTGAAGTGTGATATGCTATCCTGTCACACATCAATAGAAAGGGTCATAAACCGTCCAAAGGGTGTAATCTGTGTTTCTTGTGTGTCTTATATATTAATTCTGCTTTCCCAGATTTCTGAGGTGATATTTTGTCTTTAAATCAGTTACAGCTGCTAATCCCCACAGGTGCTGTATGTAATCAACAATCAATTGACTCTGTGCCTGAAGCCACTTTTAGGAACAAAATAATGCTGTAAATGTATCCATAGATCTGAGATATCACGACCAGCAATAAGTGCAATACAGCCCAGATGTCCTTGTTACCATGATCAGACTCTGAAGTGCTTATTAATCATATTTCCTTTTTCTTTAATGTGGCTACCAAATATCTTTTTCTGACTCTCCACTTCACCCACCAACACGTGTTTCTACTTCGGTTAAGCTGCGCTTTTTTACCGCTCTCTTGGTGGTGACCATGGTAACCATTAAATAGTACTGATCCGCTGGCACATTTAATGCAGCCATTTGCATAGGCCGTTTATGGTTAAATGTGGGCATTATGAGGGCCAAACATGAGGTGGAGCATTGGACAAAAACTTCTTGTCAAGCTTGATCTATGAAGAAAATAGCTTGGCTTTGTGCATGCACATGGTTTAGTAAAGCAGGATTATTTTCTTGGCAACACCAATATTTAAAATCAAAATCAATATTTGGTGTTTGGCATGCTGACCCTTTTAGTATGGATTCTATGCAATTTTTTATAAATAAGACTCCAGAACATGACCACAGTCAGAAGCCTATGAGGGCAGGCTAAGCAAAGCCTGCTCACTAGAGTGATTCTTATATGAGCTATGAGGAGACACTCTGGCAAGGAATAACTGAGAGCTATGCACAAATAGGCAGAGTAAGAGGGTGAAGGTCATTGGAAAAGTGGCATTTGCTTAGTCTAATTAGAGCAGGGAGAGGTAAGCAGACAGTTCAAATAACAGGATTTATGGCACATTTAGGGTGCATATTGCTGGAAGTTGAACCTCCACCCCAGTCCTTTAGTTATGTCAGCATTTTTCTGTTTGTGTTTTCCACGGTACCACTATACATGGGTAACGTTTCATGTGTTGGCAGTAAAAGTTAAAATTTTGTCTCATCTAATCAGAACATAATCTTCTGCTTTTGCTATGTTGCTGTTATGAAACTGTTAAAAGGGTTTAAGAAACACCACAACGCAATTACCTTAGGCATTTGAGCCCACATCATCTCTTAAATAGTCAGGGACAAAACTTTTTTTGTCTTCCCACCAGAACAGTATACAAAGTAATTCAACATTTGCTCATGTTGAGCTTTTTATCTCAGCCCCCTATGCCTGCTGCATATCTGCTCCATCTGCACTCACTCAGCCGAAACACCTACTCAGCAAAAAAAGTGTAGAGGTTAAGAGAGACATATAAATCGAAACTGGGTTTACATTATGTGTCAGATTTGCTTCCTTTGGTCTGGTGCGTGTTTCTTGTGTTAAGCACCAGCGTTTAGGAAAGTTGTCAGGCCTTTACTCTGCATGCGGTTGCATGGCCATGTATGAAAAAGGAACAACGTTAGCCGTTCTTGTATCGTTTCCTATCTCGTTTATTATTTTCTGTGCTGTGTTTATCTTGCATGGACAGCTGACTTTCGAAAACAAGTTTGCTCTTTTTATGAGTCATTCAGGCAAAAATTCATTTCATCAAGGCACGGTCTGTACTTGCAAAAAATTTTAACAGAGATAACTACCAATCTGAAAGTACTCTATGCCTGGTGAGTCTAATAAGGAAGCAGGAATAGGATTCACGGGTTTGTGTTCAGCTTGGTTAATGTCTCACACGGTCAGGATTGGAGGTTTATGAATGCTTTTCATCTAGCATAGATATTAAGTTAGTCCTTGAAAAATTTATTGAGTCATTTCAGTTCTTGAGTCATTCCAAATTCATATTCAGAGACCATTTACTCAAAAGTGTGTTTCTCTAAGAAGAAAAAAGAGAAGTGCCTAAATTTAGATTGAGTGAATCGAAAATTATTTCTTATGATCTAATAAAATAAAAAAAAAACGTTTGTGGTACAGATAATTAGAATAGCTTTGTCATACTTAGCCTCCCTTCCTCTTATGTAGAATTTACCATTTGCATGTCTATTCCGCTTCCTGGTTAAAACTAGAGCTGGGCTTCCTGTTTAAAGGTGCACAATCAAAGGGATTTTCCAAGGTGGCTCTCTCTTCCAAGAAATACTGTCTTATCTGTCCTTATCAGTGCATATATGTTGCGTTCTTTAGAGAACAAGTCCTGCATCATGTAAACAGGCTGTGTCTAAATGGGACTGTGAATACTTTTTACAGAAGTAAAGTTTAACTTTTAACTTAACAGAAATTAGGATGGGATTCACCCTGGTCAGACTCTACTGATGCCCAGGAAGTTGGAAAGATTTATTCTTTGATGCTCACAGTGTTACCGGATGAGGAATATTTAAGAATAAGGTCTTATTTTTAGTAAATTAAGTATTTTAAGACTGCATTTGTAAAGGTTTCGAAGCATAGCGGTCCTATAAAGTATTTACAATAATAATCTATTTTCTATAACCCTTAAAATGTTTATATACCAGACGGAGATAAAGGCTTTTAACAATATCTGAATACTGAGAAGGTTTTGGTGGTACAGAAAGCTAACAAAGCTCAGTCAGACTTTTTACCCACTCGTGTTTAGGCTCTAATTTTTCACATAGTTTACATGCCATAAAAGTTACTGCTAATCATGTAGGTCTTACATCAGCATTCATGTAGCAGATAAAAAATGCTGAAGATAATTATCACAGCTAAACCTGCAGTAGGATTATGTTAGGGAGCTTGAACCAACTTTGACAGAATCACCCATATTTCCTGATCTTTGCAGCTAAACAGTTCACTGAAAACTTTTTCTGTGCTTTTAAAGAGTAGACACCCAATCTTTTAATATGTTTGTATTCGAACACCTCTTTTCTAATAGAGGAAAATAAATATTCTGTTCAAGTACTAGAATAGTAAGGGGGATTCTAGATCACATATATTTTAAGCACTTCCTGTTTGTAGGGAGGTGTAGCTGATTTTTAAAAATAGTTTCAGGTTTTAATTATTCATTAGGTTTGAAAAACAATGAAAGTTCCACTTATGATTTAGCCCTGAAGGCTGTGATGTTTTTACAGACAAATTCACCTTCATATTTGTATCTGTAATCTGGAACAAAGTTTTTAATGAAGTCAACCTGGAACCAGAACAGACATATTTCTGATGTTGGCTTTAAATGATTACTCTGTAGATCCCCTCTAAATCCTTGTGAACTAGTTTCACTGTAATTATAATAATTTATGACTTTGCTGTGGGTCCTGTGTGTCAGAATTATACATTACTTTTCTTGTTTTTTTTCCCTACACCCGAATTAAACTTTGTGATTTAATATTAAGTTTTTTTATTTTTTTGTCAGAGAAACACATTGCTCTGTCAACGTTTTAGCAGCTGCGTTGGACACACTCCCTGACTGCTGTCTACGTCATGCCTGACCTCATCAATGTGCAAAGAGCCGTGCAATGTCCGTCAGTCATGAAGGCCCAAAGGATCCTCTTATGTGTATGGATATTACCCTGGCCTGAAGGACAGAGAGCGAGCTAGTGATTACTTCACTAGTAACAGTAGATGCGTTGTGCTGAATTTTGCATGGTCACATTGACCTGGTTGCTCCTCCATTATTCATGGCTGAGATTGGAAAGCAGCAAAATGAATGCAAGCAGACATGCCTGCATTCATGGATGTCTTGAAGACAGGAGCAAAGGAACGTTTAAAAGATTAAATAGCGTGGCAGGTAGAGGAGACAAAGCAGTTGGATTCACTGTCTGAAACCTTAGAGCCATGTGACTGACTTGCCTGTGAGTTCATGCCTCTGTGTGCGTGTTTAAACTCTCAGTCCTCCGGGGCAGAAAAGGGTGCGGGAGTAATTCTGCACAGGAGACATAACACTGCGACCATTAGTGCAGCTCACATAACCCAAGCGCTGGCAGCTGACAGACATGCGTAAACACATGGCACCGCTTCTCCTGTATTCAACATGGCTTCAATATTCAACACTTCTCCACCCACCCACCCATACACCATCACCCCCACGACCTCCAGGCCTCCTTTTCCTTGTGCTACACTCTGGCGGCTCACAAATATTTGCCATGGTTCTCTGCAGGCTCTCAGAAGGGAGGATTAATGGTGGTGTGTGCCACACGCTCGCAGCCAGACAAAGAGTCCCCATCTGGAGCTCCCAACGCGTGACTGAGGGACAGAACAGAGGCAGCACAGAGTCTGGTCTGAGGCAGAGGGGCAGGGGGGGCTCCTATAGGCTCTCCATAAATGAACGGGATTCCTGTTGATGAATGGATGGGGTGTCCATGTCTTTTGATGTGATTGGAAGCAAAGGGGTTGTGAATGCAGGCCCTGGGTCTGGTGCTGTGGCAACATTTCCTCCACCAGCTGATTAAACAGCCATATCTGCATCCATCAGTGGACCCTGATCCAAAAGAATGAGGAATAAGTGGGACGGGAGGGGTGCAAGTGAAAACCCTTTTTAGTTCACTTTTCAATAGCAAGCAGGTTTTTTGGGTGTTTTTTTTTTTTACAGAAAAGGTTAATACACACATCAGTTATAACTTTGCGACCACTAACAGAGTGTTAATCACCTACTGTTAACATTGCTGTTTCATCCCTTCTGCCTCCGCAGTGCAAAAACTGATCTGAAATAAAGTAAAATAAATATAAAAATAAATGTATTAGCTCTTAATTTGAGCAGCTAAACAAGATAATGTACCAATGGAATGAGCATTCCTGCCCTTACAATACCATAATAAGATATTATATACTTAAAATAAGATAAATGAGTTGCTTTTCATTAATTTAAATGTAAATCAAAAAAAGGTTAAATATATTTTTTTTTTAAATGGCTAACTTGTATTTCATTTTTTGCAGTGTCTTTCAGTCCTGTTATTAAATCTTTTGGCATCGACGTACTTAAATCATATTAAATCGGTTTATCTTTCATTGTTGCTTAGAATTCTTTTATTGTCGTCTCAAAAAAACAAATACATCACTTCATGATCTTATCAATTCTGTTTCCTTTTGAAACCAAAATGTTCTTCTTTTTAAGTGGCGATTTACTTTAAAGGAAAAATTTGAGGACATATCTTTCTCTCACAGCTGAGTCACTTTTTGTTTACTGCAATATTGGATAAAGAAAACAGAATCGTGCTTTAAGTGTCACAAGTCCATATCAGTTCACACTTGCTGATATCTTTCTGTTTTTCCTTTGTTTTGTTTTGTTTTAGAAATTCTATGAATTGTGTCTCTATATAGTCTTAAAATAAAGTTGTATTTTTACTTAGATATTTTCTTCAAAATATAACTGTATTAGTCTATAGTGGATGGTTCTGCTTTTTAAAATTTTGCATACTCGTATTTTTTCTTTACAGCAAACTGTAGTTTCATGAATTTTTTTTGGTGATTAAAAACACTGAAATCCTCCCATAGATAAATTCCACTTTATCAGTTTGTTTAAAAAATATATTATTTCCCTTTTAGTTTTGGTTCTGATTAAAGTCTAGGTCAGTTTATTCCTTGAAGTTAGTGAATTTTATTTACCTACACCCTAAAAATAAGTTGTCAAACCAGGGATGACTTCTAAAGTTGGTGAAAGATGACCTATAGCTACAAACGTGTAAACTAGTGAAAACTAGCAGTTTATATCCTCATCTTGCCATTCGTCAGAGTTCAGCCAGTTTATTGGGCACAATGGCACTAGCCTTTGATGAGCTGATGAATTTCCCTTCTGCAAGGAGCCAAATTCAGATGTTTTGGAGAAGAATGTTTTCTATTTTTCTGTCTCTCCCAGTTTGTTTGTATGTTGAAGTTAGAAGGAAACGTTTAGTTCAGAATACACTGCAGCTGATGATAATGATCAGAAACATGCTCTGCTCTGCTTTACTTCTGTCAAGCAGCTGCAAAGATCCCCTTTTATTCCGCAAATAAACACCTCAGCAACATTTATTGGAAATAAGCGTCATTTCTTATTGCACAGCTGTTCATTCTTAGAGACTATTAACATATTTCTACTGGGACATATTTCTACTCAGGCACATTTTCATGCTCTGTTTTCTCACAGTTTTTTTGTGTGGACTGCTTTTTAAGAAATCATATCCAGTGTTTAAGTTCCAATTATAGTTTGTTTAGTTTTTTTTTTTTACATTCTGATTGTTTCATATCTAGAGGCCATATGTACAGGATTTCTAATGGAGGCTGCTCCTTCCGGTTTCTTAAATTTTCTCCTGTCATCCTGCAGGCCAAGTGACGAAAGACATCCAACTGTGATCGCCGATGCAACCGTAGACAACCTGGCCCACGCTGTGGAAGTGATCCTCAGTCAGAGAGGGCTAGAAGCTTGAGAACCCTCCACTAGCAGCGGCCTGGAGCGATCCAAGCTCAGCGTTGCCTTGTAGTGTTAACTGACGCCTCATAAAAGCGATGCTTCACATGAGGAGGTTCCTCAGTTTTGAGGTAGTTGAAGAAAAATGTGAAAAGAATGAGCTGAAATATTCTAATGTGGTCTAGCTGCTATAAACTGTTAAACATGTGAAGGGATCGGACATCTGCTTGCCCTACTTGGTGATAAAACTAACTCCAGTGTAATTTATCCGAGATGGTTGTAAATGCTTTCAAACCGCTCTTTGCATTTGTCAGTACATGATTGGCATAGATGGGATACCTCAAGCTTGACACGAACAAGCCTGTAACCAGCTGCTGATTGACAGTTAGATGGGGAAAGTCGTGGCGGCGCATGCTCAGAGTCCTTAGAAACCTGATGTAAACAAGTGCAGCTGAAAAAGACTGACTATTATTAAGTTGTTTTATGTAAAGTAACACTAACTGTGTAGACTTGAAAATAAAGATAATTTATCCACTAGAAGTTTTCGCTTCATCTTATTTGGCTTTATATGATTACTTCACATTGGATTAACCTTGGGTTTAAACAATAATAAAGTTTACAAATGGAAATTAATCTCAGAAAAACATTATAACTGACAGCCATGAATTATGGAGATAAGAGATCAGCAACCTTTGGTTCCTGAAAGCCCTCAGCAGTGGTTCTTCATAACGATGGCCAAAGGTGATGACTGATTAGTGCTCTTAAATATAAAGGTCACTTTAAGGCTTGTCATCCAACCTTTGTTTTTGTTTATTCCTGCCATTTGTACTTAGAACTGCCTCAACAGATTTGCTTTAATTACGAAAAGGACAAAAGTTCTTCTGGTCATTTGTGCACAAACTGCTATCCTTTTTTTCCCTAATTAAATTGTCATTCATCAAACCTTTATTTCATTAATTTATTCTGATATTCTTCCTGAATATGAAAATTTAATTGAAATAATTGAAATAGCTTAAATTAACTCAAAGAAATACATTTTATATTCTTGTTGCTTTACAAAATTCTAATCTTTGGTAGCCATTGTAAACATGGTTGTGCTGGAAATAGATCCTGACCCTTGTGTTAGACCAGCACTGTTTTTAGATAAGCAAACAGAGGCCTACTCTGTTTGCTCTGAAGTTTGTTAAAGAAAAAGAACGAACAAACATCATGTAGACCAAGGAAAACACAAAGTAAGTGAGGGATACAGTGGTAGAGAAGTTCAGATTACATAACAATATTGCAAGCTTTAAACATTTATGAGCTCTGTTAAATTATATGGTGATGAAGCTAAACTGAGCAGGGCGACCAAAGAGATCATTAATCAGAGAATGCGGCCTGGATTCCCACGGTAGCACTGGAGGAGCTGCAGGAATCCACAGCTCAAGAAGGAGAATCTGTAAACAGGACATTCATGAGTCACTTACTCCTCAAATCTGGCTTTTATGGAAGAGTTGGAGGAATGCAACCATAAGGAAAGAGCTAACGATGGACATGATTTTGAACTTTCTATGGGCACTATGCACAACTCCACTACTTCCTGAAATCAAGTCATCTCTTTCGTTTCCTGTGTTTTTCTACTGGATGAACTGATAAGTCCAGGTGTGCATGACCACAGTTAACACACCTGGATTAATTAATTTACCCAGTAATGAAAGACAAAAACAGAAGAGCTTGTCACTACACGATCCGTCCCGGAAGCACGATCCGTTCTGCATATGTGCCATCAGTTCATTTGCACATCCACATATACATCGATTTAATTTTGTTAAAAAGACCTAAATGACGGTTTTCCCTCCACAAAAATAGTAAGTGTATTAAAATATAATAAAGGTTAATAATGTATTTCCTGAGAAAACAAATGCCTTAAAATCCTTTCTGTTTTATCAGTCATCTCTGCCCGATCTGCACCAGAAACATAAATCTAGTCTTTTTGATTTTTATGTTTTTGTTTTGTTTTAACCTTATGCTATATATTGCACAATCTAAAGAAAGAAACAACTAAAATGCAGATAAACATGGTTTAATCATATTTTTCTGGACTGCTATGTGCATGTCCGATGATGGCGCCAGAAAAGCAGTTTAACGAATAAAATGTAAAAAGCATCAAAATTCAAAAAGTCATTAAACATTTTTTAAAGATGTGTATTCACATTCTTTAGTGATTTTAGGATAGAAATAAGTAATTTTAGTACCATAATTATATTGTTTATGGACACCTGGATGTATTTATGTTCGTGCAGGACAGATCGTGCTTCTGGGACGGATCGGGTAGTGACAGAGCTGCCTTAAGTTCAGGAAGTAGTGGAGTTGTGCATAATGGCCATTGTCACTGCAATGCATGGTGAGGACAGCATCATCCTTTGGGTATGTGTTTTCCTTGCAGGGACTGCGAAGTTAGTCACAGTTTATAAGATTTCTGAAACTAATCATAGGGAAGCTGTAGTAGAAAACCAGTTAGAAGCTGCATAATAGTATTTATGGAAATAATTTACCTTCCTAAATGCAGAGCGAGGGCTACTAGTCTAGATTAGTTTAAAAAACAACTTTCTGTTCCTTCTCATTTATAATGATAAGCCTAATTAAGGAAAATGAAGAGGACCCTACACTGGATATGACTTCCTCTTCTGCTGCCCTCTGATAGTTACATCAGAGGTCGTCTGTACAGTGCCGTACAGCACCCTGTTAAAATGAAGAGCGAGTAAAATCAGTGTGTGCCAGCTGGACCACAAATGCCTTTTAGAAGTGGGGCATAAAACAAATGATTCGCAATTCCCTGCCCTCAAGGTCCCAATGTACAATCTGCAAGAACAAAAACCCACTGCCAAGTGATTTATTGAGGACTTTCTGGTTCATTTCACTCTTAGCTGACACGCATGCTTGAATGTTATGGGACAATTAGAGGTAATAAAAATGCTGCAAAGTGTTATGAAACCACGTCTGAGCAGGCTGTGTCACTCCTCCTTCAGATTGCTTATTAAATATTAATACAAGCAGCAAAGTGCCAGCAGCTGGTACTGCTGGTGCTCTGTTTTCCAACAGCCTACACATCGTTGGAATGAATGTTTTGTCTGTTATATGTTCCTGCCACTTGGCCTTGTATATGAAGTAATTAAACATGCATTTTACTGGTTGTGTGGTTGCATGTTTTCCTCTCCCATTTTTTTCAAACTGCAGGATAAGTGAAGATGGTCTCCTCTTGGCAAATTCAGCATCATTCAGTGTTTACTGCAAATTCTTCTAATGACCCTTAGCCGCTGATGACAATTTTGAGGCCTTATCTGAGATCAGCCACTCAGTTTTTTTTTTATTAGTATAAGTTTACCTCGTTCAAGCTGCCATGTTGGGTGAACAATGGTAAGTTCCTCGTGGAGTTCAGCACATTGATCTCTTCGCTGTCGCTGCAGCCTGCTGTTCCAGACAAAAGGGATGACCTCATTTTCAGCAGACATGTCCGGACATGTGTAATCTCACGGTCATAACAGTGACAGGCTGTCAAATGCTTGAGCAACAGGATATTCTTCAAGGTGATTTGCACATCAGTTTGTCACCTCCAGTTCTTTTGCATTGTTAGATTTGCCCTTCGCTTATTTTCTTTTCATGATTTGACAGCAGTTAACCATCACAGACCAGTAATTGTGATCTTGCCTGCAGGTTTTACTCCTCTTTATTGTTTATTATCGATTGATTGACTTTATTGATCTCACAGTATAGAAATTTACTCGTTACGTCAGCTCAGATAGTCAAAACATAAGGAAGAAAAAGGTGTATGGGATATATACAGTATATACAGTGCATCCACATATGAAAGCTTGTTTTTTGTAGGATTATTATACATGGTTATTGCACAGAGGGCCGGATTTATCAAAGGTTTGCGTGTATTAAAACGTGAGCTATTTCACTGCGCACGCAAAAAAATGTACAAACTGATCTATCAACAGCGTGCTAAAAGGATTTGGTCTTTAAAACGTGCTAAATAGCGTCTCTTATCCATTTAGTACTTTTTCTGCAATGAATATTCAATATAGGGCGTTTACACGCAAAAGTGCGTCTTGTGGGAGGATAACATGTAAATATATTAATTTAGCACTCGCAAAGTGATTTATCAAACCTGAAAGCAATTTTGCTAACGGTATCTGACTCTATATTTAACACGTTTCAAAAGAAGGTGCAAATGGTCTGTATGCGTAATTGCGCACACATGGCAGCGGTTATTGTCGCAAGAAGGAGAAATCGAAATGAAGCAAGGAGACGCAGAGAACGCATTTTTTCACTCCGTGTGAATATTTTTGGAATGAACGAGGAAACGATCATCAAAACATATCGTTTATCCAGCATTGCCATTTTGGAGCTGTTGGGGGAACTCCGAATGGATTTGGAGCCAGCCACAAGGAGGACCCACGCAATACCAGATATCACGAAACTCCTTGCAACATTGCACTTTTTTGCATCTGGGATCTCCCAATCTCGTTTTTCAGAAGTGCTGTCCGACGTTCTAAATGCCATGTCGCCCTGACGCCCTACCGGAGAACCCCGACACCCTGCGCCTGTGGAGCAACATGCCAATGCAGTCATCTTATCCACAGTCACTTCTTGTGAGCCATTTGGTATGTGCATTTTTCTACAGGCCGATAAAAAACACCTGTTTTATTTTTGTTTGTGTGTTTTTTTCTTACGGCGGTGAAGTAGAAATTCAGCCACATACCACCTTAGGGAATAAAGGTTGCCAAAGTTTATATATATATATATATATATATATATATATATATATATATATATATATATATATATATATATATATATATATATATTTCTTTTTTTGGAGGGGGTGGTGTCACTGTAAGATTAAAATTTCTTAATGCACTAGTTTGCACAAACTACAAACTACTTTGCCGCAAACCACAAAACGTGCAAAACCATCATTTAAATAGGGCGTCTCCAACAGTTTTGCGCCTGCCACCAGTTACGCAATCGCTCTTGTTAAATCACCCGCAAACCATGGTTCAGCCCCTCGCGCAAAATTCCACTTTGCGAGCGCAAATTACTGCACGCAAAATTGGATCTTGATAAATCCGGCCCAGAGTGTTTGCATGGTTTTAGTCCTACCTCATAGTGGGCTGAGTTGTTTCATCATCAGACCAGTTTTGAAATTTGACAAGAATGTATTAAATGTATTAAAAAAAAAAAAGTTCTCAAGTTTAGAGTTCTATCTTAACCTACATGGAAACCTGAAAAAATTATAATAAGCTCTAACTTAATTTATGCAGTGACTTTGATAAAGCCACACAAAGGCTAGACGGTTACCTGTGAAATCAAGAAGTCCCTTAAATGCTAAATATCTGTCGAACTATAAAAAAAAAAAAAATTAATTCATTGACTTCTACTTTCTTGATAAAGTTAGACATATTTTCAAGGCTTTGAGGCTCCACTCAGTGAGAAACAAATATGCACAAATAGAGAAAACCACAGACATATAGACGTAGATACCTCGTTGGGGACAGGTTCGCACATCGACTTCACTGCCATATTGAATCTGACAAAAAGTAGATGTCTGTAGTCGGTCAGCAGTGCAAGACCATTCTTTTTTAAGGTTTTTAGCTTGCATACAGTACAGACTGTTGTTTTCAGATATAGATGCATGCATACATAGATTTTGAAGTATTGTATAGATATAGGTGTGATTATATAAAAATTGTTTTTCAAGATTATAGATGTGCCTTTGTATATCTATAGGTATATACTATCATCAATGCAAGATCTTGGTGAAAAATTAATGCAGCACTGGATGGAAATAAATCTTTTGACATTGCAGAAGCTTATCGAAACAATGAAACAGCGAATGCGTGCCGTAATCAAAGCTAAAGGCGGTCCAACAAAGTATTTGTGTGAATTGTAAATTACCTTTTTTTTTGGTGGCGAGTTTTTTTTTGGCCAGGCAGTGTGTATATATATGTGTATATATATATATACACACACAATACACAATATCTATACTATATTTATATAAATACATATTTTTTTCTTGTTATTAAGCCAACATCAAAAGGAAAGGATTGTGCACCAATAGAAAAATAATTTACATAAGATGGAGCTAAGGTGTTGCAAGGTCCTCGTTGCTTCATGATAGCTCTGAAACTTGGCTTCTTCTTGACATTGCATTTTGATTTAAGCAAAAAAAAAAAAACATTCAGCATTTATTTTAAAGAACAGACATGTTTTTCAGTTCCAGATACAATGGACCAAATCCTTTTTTTCTTTCTTTTTTTTTTACCAGCCACACGTTTTTTTTTCTTCCCGTTCAAATTAATGCAGAAACTCTAGTGTGTCGCATAAAATTTCAGTGTGATACATTTATGTTTGAGCTTCTAACACAACTTGACAGTCAGGCAAAATGATCCGGTTGTGCAGACCTATAAAAAAGCATTGCAAGTTATTCTTAGATCATAGAAAATGACAGCATAGGTTGCGAGATGGAGAAGAAACTTCCTAAAGCAGACAATGAGAGGGAATCCATTTTGAAAGCTGAAACAAAAACATGAGAGATAAATATAGTAGTTCCTAAGGTTTTCCTAGTTTTCATTCCCTCTCAAGCTTTTATATCCACACCCTTCTCTCCCTGCTCCTATTCTGCAAACATTAGCTTATGATTTCATTTTCAGCTTTTGTTGATGAAACCCAATAGAGGGGCTGTATTCATAGGAGTGCTAGGAGCAGGAGGAGAAAGGGGCTCATAGCCCTCATTTGCACATTCATAGGAATTTTAAGATTCTTTTTTTAACACTATTCCATGCACGCCCTTTATTAACAATCTCAGTATTGCACTTGGGTTGCATTTCTTGAAACCATTATGAAATGTAAACATATTTTTCTTTGCAGAAATGATGTCCTTGGATCCCTAGAGGTCAAACATCCTGCAAAGTGCTCACTGCAGTCAGCCTGAACCAACATTCATACTTGATTGTATGTCATGTGTTTGGGTTACACTTCTCTTTCATGGCACGCACACTGCCGCGCTTGTGTCACACCTGCGCTCACCCACCTTAAACAACTGCCAGCTGTGTGTTACCTTGAACTTTCATCTCCTCTCATTTGCCTCTTCCTGTTTGACAGGAAATGGGGGTCAGCTGACCAGACGGATCGGGGCACCTGCAGCACTGAGCACTTGGTTATCCGTGGAAAACCTGCACTTGTTTTTACAGCAGACAGTTGTTTGCTCCCCTCCTCCTCCTTTCTGAGTGGAATATCTGCCTGTTGCTTGCCAGATTTTCATGCTTTCCTCTATATTTCATCACTCTCCATTTTTGGTGGCCACCAGTGCCAACACCTCCAGGGGGTGTGGTAAGGTTTTAAGTCTAAAAAGTCGTGGTCTGAGCCAAAGACTGAATTTTACTCCCTTTTCTGTTTCCCTTTCTCCAAATCCTGTCCCAGTTCTCCCCTGACAGCTTTTACCAGCAATCTGAGAAGTGTCCCAGTACAAACACAGAGGAGTCTGTATTCTGCTAATGTGGCCCACAGTCGTCACTACCCCCTCCTCCCTTCAGGGACATGACCTCTTCTCATCTGCCCACTAAAGCATTGCGCTCTAGATACAAAGCATGTCCCCATCATGCCATTCTCCACCTCGTACGCACGTAGGATCCAGGTCTAACGGTGGTCGTATGTCATCCTGCAATGTAAACTGATTGTCTTGCTACTCAAAACATCTGAGGGCCTACAGCTGACCCCTGCAGTGTAACTAGATCTCTTTTTTTCTAAGGATTTCCATTTGCTCCATTTTCTGAGAGAAAGGAAGCCTGTTGGGTGCTGCTACCTTTGTTCCTACAGCCATCGTGGAAACAGGGTTTTTCTTATCATCAAGAACTTTCATGGCCTGGATTTGACCTTTTTTTTTTGTTGTTGCCTTAAATCAATTCTGTCAACAACTAAAGGTCATAAGAGTTGGCGGTCAAACACTTTCCACAGGAACTTTCATTCCAGTAGGAACTTTTATCGCGTTAGAAAACATGACTAATTGTCAGACAACATCAAACTAATTTCAGTATCAAATATTACCCAAAGTTAACCTGCAGCATACCCATTCAACCCAACATTGTTAAGACACAAATGTACTGTAATAAACTTTAAGGGGTTTGATTTCACTACCTGCATCCTTTGTGGATTACAGTAAGGTTCTAGGACTTTAGTTTTTAAAGCTGAAGCTAAGATTACTACAACAATAAAGACAGGTTTGACAGATCCTGTTTGAAGACACAAAGCAGCCTAAAGAGCAACAAATCCCTTCAAGCTAAAGAAAAAAAAATAGATGAGAAGCAAACCCTCTTGCCTTTTTCCTTTGATAAAAACCAGAGGTCTCCTGCTCCAGCCCTTAACCGTGTCAATGCAACACAGGTGATTTACTTCCACATGTCTTTAGATTCTTGAGCATTAAAGGGTCCATTAGGCTGGAGCATTTTAAACCAAAGTATGAGGACTGCAACCTTTAAGAATTCAAATCAGACATCACTGGACCAGATAGAAATAAAAATGTTCTGGTCAGTCCTATTAAATCAGGAATAAGGGGAATAAATGACATATTTACAGTCAATAATGGTGGTAGTGTGTTGGTCTATATATTTGGCTCTACCAGAGAATCAAAGGAAGATGCCCTTCATTCAGAGCCCTGTGCTCTGCAGAAATATTCAGATGACTCTGCATAAACCGCTTTGTGGCATGGTGTGAAATCAATCATCTGATCCTGAATGTCAACAAAACAAGGGAGAGGATTGTAGATTTCACAAGAAATTGGGAAAAGTTTAAACCTATTAACATCATGGGAGAAGAAGTGGAGGTGGTTGAGGAGGATAAATACCTTGGTGTTCACTTGGACAAGAAACCAAAGTGGAGAGGCAACTGTGAAGGCATCTCGAAGAAGGGACAGAGCAGACTGGCGGTTGCAGCAAGATCCTACATATCTTTTAAAAGTCTGTTGTGGAGAGTTTGATCTCTTCTTCCATCCTCTGCAGGGTTAAGCTAAAGACTTAAAAACTCAACAAAATAAAAAAAGAAGGCCAGTTCTATTCTGGGAACTCCTCTAGAACCTCTGAAGACTATTTCTAAAAAAAAAAAAAAAAAAAAAAAAACTACAATTTCCGGTCTACTGGGGAAGTGTTGGCCATAGTGGTTAAAGCAGTGCTCTTGTGCTCTGGGAAGGTTGCAAGTACCTGGTTTGATCCCCAATACCTCCACTCTGGGTACCTGAGCAAGACTCTTAACCCTACACTAATCCCTTGGTGCCGCACAATGGCAGCCCACTGCTCCCCAAGGGGATTGGTTAAATGCAGAGAGTGAATTTCTCCAGTGTAAGATTAATGAAGCTCAAGTATCATTCATAAAGTGAAGAAGATTAAGAAAAAAACAGTGAGCATTATCTGCAGAAGATTTTTAAACAGTGTCAGAGTCAGATGCTTCTCCAATTCTGGTGCAGACAGACCGCTACAGAAGATCCTTCCTGTCTACAGCTATCAATACCTAGAACAACTCGATGAAAAAACCACAAATACCCTATGAGTTAATGGCAGCATTTAATTTCCCTTTATGTACTTTTGAATAAAATTTAGTTAAATAAAATTAAAGCCCTCCTGTGTACAGGACAAACCAGTGATTTTACCTCTGAATGGTTTAAGGTTTAGAGTGGCCTAGTTAAAGTCTGGGAATGAATCAGGTTAGCTGTGGCATGACTTAAAATAGGCTTTTCATGCTCAACAATTGAGTTTAACAGAGATGGGCGTAAACATTGATGATCTGAAAACGTTCGGTGTGGAAATAAAAAAGGGAAATTTAATCTATAAAGGAAGGGAGACTCTTTTTCAAAGCAGGGCTTACTCAGTTTTTAAGCATGTTGTTGGTTTTCTTTTGCATCAAAGGGTTTTGCTGACATGTGGAACAAATATAATATTCTTGGGATAGGGGAATCTGTGGCAGATAAAGTAGAGGCAAGTTGCATGTTAGGATGTTTTTTTATTTAAGCAAAAGAAAAAGAAGAAAAGACTTTGTATTACCCCAATGTCAGTTAAAAACTGACCAGAGTGAGAGCTTGTGGGGGGTTGTGAGAGCATGCAGTGCAGGACCTTGGCATGGCCCACCCCTCCTGTTGTATGCCTATCTTCTCCCAGAACACAGCCTCCTTTCACTCCTGTCACTTCACTGATTAAAGCCCAGGGCCCCTCGGTGTGTCAGTCAGCCACTCAGCACGTTTAACAAGACCCATGTTTACCCATTTCCAGGGCCAGTAAGTGGCTTGCATGTACCACATGCAGCTGACAAAGGGGTGCGACCTTACTGTGCAATTGTACAGATTTTAGCAGAGTAATATAATCATCCATTACAGCAGTATGCACTGGCTTTAGAGGCCACTTACATTCCCCACAGGTGGGGGTTTGTGTGGCATTTGAACCTGGAGGCATTTCGAGCAATCAAATTACTCCACAAGCTCTTTAATGATGCAACTTAATTCCCTCAAAGGTACCTTACACTTTCAAAGAATGCCCAGCATTGCTGACAGCTTCAGCATGCTATAAAAGGGCATGCAATCACAACAGAGCTGACAAAAAGTGAACAATATAAACTCTTGAGGTCTGCACAGGCACCAGAGGCAGGGAGGGGGGGGAAGTAGACAAACGGAGCAGCAACAGCCCTGACACATGGCCCACATTCACTGCTGCCTCCCACGTCACAGCGCTCCTTAGAGAAAAAGACCCTTTTGTTTCTCAGAGTGGGGAGGGATCGAGGTCTTTGGGGTGAACCGTCGCTCAGCTTCACCACTCCACCCGGCATCAAAAAAAAAAGAAAGAAAACTTTTTGGAAAAAAATGGACCGGACTTTCCTCCCCTGCTCTGCGTCCTCCCCGCTTCAGCACACAAACACAGACCCATCAGCCGCACCACGCTTACTGCTGCAATTGTTTTCATGCAACTTAATTGGGGCAGTCTATATGGCTACATGTAGGAGGTTACCAACAATGGTATTAGTGCTAAATAGATGCATGCTGCCTAGAGTTGTGAGGAGGATTAGGTGGGGAAAAAACCTAAAAGAAACCTGGAAAGCAAATCTAAGCAAAATATAGCCTTGTTTCCCAAAGTAATTAACTAAGTAAAAAAAAAAAAAAAAGTATTTTCCACTGTAAAACGGTTCCAACACACAAAATGTCAAACCTCATGTCGTCTCAGAGAAAAGTAGGCCAGCTAACGAAATTCATTCATAGACACGAATCCGCCCAAAACAGCATACAATGCTCACAGAAACATTTATATTTAATATTTCATCCTGAAGTATTTCCATGTGATGCTGTTACAGCCACTTATTTTAATATGCTGATTAGGATTTTAGCTGATATACAGAATTAATAAAAACTCACGTTTTCAGAACTTCAGCATTCATCTTTACTCAGTCCCATTTTGACATTTCTTTGTACTAGCTTTATTCATTACTTATTTTTATTAATATTAAGATGCTTTATACTGTATACAGTTAGAATTCTGTCATTTTAAATAATGATTAAAACACAGAAAACTATTATTTTGTGCAACTCACTGCCTCGTTATCAAAAGCAACCAGGGGGAACATGTCAGCTTGGGATGAGCTGCAGAGCTTAGGTGGGATAATACCACAAGTATTTAACATGAGTTCAAGATGAAAACTAAGCAACATTGCTGAACAAACAATCCCTGTGGTGAAGCTTGGTGGTGGCAGCATCATGCCGTGGGGAGGCTTTTCTTCAGTAGGAACTGAGAGGATGGGTGTGGGACAAAGTGAACCCGTAAAATACCATTAAAAAAAAAAAAAAGGAAAGACTGATGACAGACAGCCAAGTTTGAGCTGTTTAGCTGAGAATGGGTCAAATATTTGAGAGCTGAATGTTCAAATCTGGCAATAACTAATGTCTGAATGCATATAAAACAAATCCCAGTTTGGCAATTTGTAGATCAAACCCAAATAAAATGGCTGCTTTGTGGCAAAATAACAAAAATATTTAAGCAGAGGAATATTTCCCACAACTTTTCTAAGCACCCGAGCAAAAAGACCTATGACAGCTTATAAACAAAGTTAAATAAATTAAATGACAAAAAATTCCACTTTTAAACCTGTTTATTTTTTTTTTATAGAAATTATGTTTCATGTATTACATAACTTTGTAGTTACAAATTGTAATAATGAAAGAACATGAACACAGTTAGCATCTCAAAGCATCTCTCAGACATTCAGGAGCTCAGATTTCAGAGCTGAGCCTGAAGTTACTCAGTAAAACATAAAGCTCATCTTTACTTTGAAGGTGTTTTCTGCTTCTTACTGCTTAATAAAGAGTGAATGGCGCATCAGCAGTAGCTAGTTAAGTGGTGTTCATTCGTTTCCATCATGTACCTATGTGCTAGTGAGGAACGTCAGAGGAAAAAATAAAGACACTCTTTCTAGTGCAGAGAATTTATACAAACCTGCTGTGAATTCTCCAGACAAAAGCACAAGTAGGCTATTCAAGATTAGAGTGATGTCATGGTATCTATGCATTTTATCATTTCCACTCAGATCCCTCTTTACTGCTTTTCGTTTTCTCCTGAGACAACACGTGGGGAGTCGCCTCTAAACACACAAAGTCCCCAAACATAGACATTTAAAGCACAAAATTCCTGCTCAGTCTTCCTTTAAGAATTTTTTTTTTTTAAAGCGCTGGAATGCTCTCTGCATGAGCTTCCCCTAGCTTTGTCCATAAGACTATCAGCACTGTTTATTGTACCACCTGGTGATAAACTTCCAGTCCAGTAATTAGCTTCCCCCCCAAAGGAGGAAAAAGCAGCTCAGTTCAGTTCCTCTCAATCTGCTCGATGTCGAGTTCCCCTCCGAGTTGATACATGTCCCTCGTCATGCTGCACAGCCCCACCCAGAGGGTCTCGCCATCCTTCCCGCCGGTCGTTCCCACCGTCGTGCCGTCGCCGTGGTCGTCAGAGTTCCAGGCAGGATCGGACGACTCCAAGCCATCGTCGTTTTCAGATAAGTCATCACCGTTGGACCTGAAAGAGGGGGCCGCCGGGCCTGGCTTCAGTGGGTCGTCGCTTGTGATACCAGGGCAGCTAAGGCTGTGGAAATTCTGAAGCGTCTGTTTATAAAGATTTGAAATGGGAGAAAAAAACACAAATCATTAAAAAAGAAAAAAAAAAAAGCTCGACAATAAAATTGCTGCCTTAATTTGAAAAAGATCAAATTAAATTTGTCCTGAGATATCAAAAGGAAATGTTGAAATGCGTTAAATCAAACTAATTAATTCAAGGGTGAATCAACATTACAGAGCATTAAATACCAATCCAATTACTTTAATTATTTATTTGAGAAAGTGAAACCCAAGAGATGCATTAAACACAATATGGATAATGTTTAAGACAAATGGGCTCCCAAGTTATGGTCTACACAATCATAGCAAACCATGCTGACATTTTTCCAGCAGACACAGAAACCATCACTTAGAAGGGGAAAGCTTGGTTTTTGCTATGTTCTACATTCAGCGTGGAAATGAGACTAAAAATAAGGCCAATAACTTTTTCAGTATTCATGCTCAATGCAGGTTTGACCCGCTGCAGCCAATATACTGCTAGACTCTAGGGGGTACAGTAGGGCCCAGACAGCAAGCCTGCAACACCACACTACCTAGAAAAGTAGAAAACCCGGTTTTCTTTATTTTAACGCCTGCTTGGATCACGCAGTGTTATTAATTACCTTCAAAGAGTTTTCATAATCTGCTCACGATGTTTAATTTACAAAATCCCACCAGTAGAAACACATGTTTGTCGGCCATATTTATTTCCACAAAGGATTATCCTTTTAGGTCTGGAGTAACGGACAGTAAAACAGATAGCTGAGCCTCGCTAGGATGTTGAAGCAACACTTATTAAATAATAAGGGGAAAATGAATGAGTCATGAACAGCAGCTCGACTCAACAGCAACAATATGCTGACAAACACAACATGGCCTACTGCATGGCATTCCTTGGTAAAAACCTACCAGGTGTGAGAACAAAAGACAAACTGTTGATTAGTGGTCTAAAAATATCTTTTCATATAAAGAACATTTTAAAATCTTGAGAAAAAACAATTCGGGTTTTCTTTAGCTGTAAGCTCTAATTTGAGGGACACAAATGAAGATTATGCTTTCAAATATGTCCTAAAAACCTGGTACTGCTTATGAAATACGCGACAGCAGATGCTGTAGCCTTCGACTTCAGTCTTACGACATGGAGAAGGTTGCTTCAGAGAAATATTATCTAGAAATAAGCCACAGGATGAACCTTTTGGCTTAAGGTATGATTACTCAAGAAAATCTTCTGTCTTGTTATAAAACTGCAAATTAAGAAAGGATGTAGAGTTTATGCTGATTGTTTTAGATCTAAAGGTTAAAGTGGATAATCTCTCAAAAAAAATAATTTCAATTTTAAATCTTAAAAGATAAAACTGGAGTTCCACAGGGGTGGATTTTTGGATCCAAGCTTTTTTTTTTGTTTGTTTATTTTAGTTCAATTATATTCAAGATGCATTACCTAAATTCACCAGCTCTGTTGTTATTGAGTCCAAATTAAGCAAAAAAAATTTATTTTCTGTGGTTGTAGAAAAATATTTGCTTATTATGTCTAATATTTAGTTTTTTTATGTTCTTTATCCAAAAGCAGTTTTGTAAATGTGTGAGATTTTTAAATCTTACCCTTATTCGCTTTTCAGTATGTAGCTTTTAACTCAATCTAAGAGGTTCTCTTTAATCTTTTTAAAAGAAAAAAAAACAGCCAGGAACTAGTTCGACAAATAATCAAGTAAAAATGTTTATGGAAAGATTGTTACCTTTAATACCCACTGACATTAATCAACTGAGCCTAATTAAATGAATAAATAAGACACAAAATGGCTAATGTATGGAGCTCAAAAACAAAAAAGAGGCGGGGCCTATTATTCACCTTGGATTTAAACTGATATGGGCACCAAGCTTGGGTCTGTTTTTTTAGTACTCAGGCCTATCAATGGCCCTTCACAATACTCAGATCTAGGAAAAAAAACAACCTAGAAAGTTCTGCAGGGGAATACACATGTGCCAATGCCGGTGTGGGCATGCTTGCAACAGCTGTACATGCCGGAATGACGAGCTTTTATGGCGGAGGCTTATCCAATCTGTATGGCTCATATGAGGAAGAGGGGGGACAGCTGCCTCATGCTTCGCAAGCGTTGCAGACAAGAGAATAGAGCCTCTGTCAATTCATCCCTCATCTGTGTGCTTATGTAACCTTTAAAAGGGAAGAGACCATTAAAGGTACAGCTTGTTACCACGTTTTAAGAAGTGTGGATGCAGATAATCAACTCCTTTAGCTGATTAGTGAGAATCCTTAAAATCTATCAATAAAAATGTCAAAAGTAGTTCACTAAGAAAACCTGAATATATATGACTATACAAAGTATTAAAACCATCAGCAGTTGGTCTTCAATTGTTAAAATTATTTCAGAAACCATCCCCTTTAAACACAAGCGCAGGGTGAGCAGCTGCAATAACCATAAATCTACAAATCTCCAATGAGGCACAGATGTAGAATCAGACACAGGCGACATTCACTACCAAAGAACCTCAAGCTGTAATGAGGAGATTGGTCCCTACTTTAGGTAGCTGGCAAGCAGATTGAGGCCTTTTATTTTTATTTTAAGGTTTAATCAAAGAAGGTTTAGATTCCACACCGCAAACGACACCTTTTCCTCATTTCATTACTTCACAGAAACATTTTGTGATCTAGACAAAAAATATAGAGAAAAGATTTTAAAAAGCAGCAAAAAAAAGTTAAAGGTTACAGCTTTTAAACTACTTTTATTTGCCCATTCCTCCGGAATCTTGAGTTCTAATAATCCTGCTTTTAGACCTAAAGATTTCCAAGTCCATCAAGATATGAACAAAAGTATTAGTGTTTCAAATACCACAGGGCTACAAAGCAGAGGAAAATCAAGAATCTAATTCAAAAGGTTCAAATGTGTTTTTGATTCGTATTCCTTTCACATCGATTCATATTATTGCATTAATGCCCAAAGAACTAGGCTTAGATAGAACCAGAGAAACTAAATTTGAATTTATCCTAGAGTTTGTTGCTTTAGGACACAGGAGATCAAAGGCAAACTGCTGTTTTTCTTGGCTCTGCTAATGTAGACACATTTGTCAGCAGCAGGCCAAGTATTGCATAGTTGCATTAGCACTTCAGACTCTAGAGTAGGACTTCTGGCTCTGAACATGGGACAGAACCGATGAAAGGGCTGAGCAAGACTATGGAAGGGATAAGAACAACATTGGTAGGAGCATGTAAAACATTTTCAAACCCAGCAGAGTTATGGTCTGAGAAATGCTTTTATTACTGTGTGTTTTAGTCAAGAGTTACAGTAGCTCCTGCAATACTGACCTCAGCTCTACAGCATCCTGTCGCATTGTAGCCCTACTCCATGCATTTTATTCAGATTTAATGTGACAAAACATGCTATATCCAATTTCACACCAATAATACTACACTTATATTAGACAGTTTATCATATGTTGTAAGTGTGTGTATGGGGATCGGGGTACATGACTATTTAACTTTTTGTTATACTTCATATATAAAGTGATCTATACATATTATTTAGTATTATAATACTTATTTATCATTATATCCCCCTTCTTCATGGCTTAGAACCTCATCTTTCTTTTACAGTCACTCTCAAGCTGCCTGTAAAACACATAATCTACTCATTTTAATGGGCGGAACCAAACCTGTTTATACGTCTTAAGATTTGAGCAGCAATCATTGTAGATCACCCGCAACACACCCACTTATTGCATGTGCAATTGAAATGTTTGCAACTAGCTAATTTATCAGTTAAGGGTAGAAGTCTAACAAGAAGTGATGAACTGAAGTCACTCTGACCTATGGAAGCCCAACATTGTTGGAAGACCCTTCTGTTATGATCCTTTGCCTTCATGAAACAGTTTTTAAACTAATGCTTCTCCAAAATGCAGAACACCTGGATAAATATTGAGATCAAATCACACAGCTGGACTCTACAATATCTACCGATGCATTAGCTCCAGAACCAACTGGATTGGATTTCGGAGAAAAGGGGGCTTTACACTCACCGGCCACTTTATTAGGTACACCTGTCCAACTGCTCGTTAACACTTAATTTCTAAGCAGCCAATCACATGGCGGCAACTCAGTGCATTTAGGCATGTAGACATGGCCAAGACAATCTCCTGCAGTTCAAAGCGAGCATCAGTATGGGGAAGAAAGGTGATTTGAGTGACTTTGAACGTGGCATGATTGTTGGTGCCAGAAGGGCTGGCCTGAGTATTTCAGAAACTGCTGATCTACTGGGATTTTCACGCACAACCATCTCTAGGGTTTACAGAGAATGGTCCGAAAAAGAAAAAACATCCAGTGAGCGGCAGTTCTGTGGGCGGAAATGCCTTGTTGATGCCAGAGGTCAGAGGAGAATGGCCAGACTGGTTGGAGCTGATAGAAGGGCAACAGTGACTCAAATAACCACCCGTTACAACCAAGGTGGGCAGAAGAGCATCTCTGAACGCACAGTACGTCGAACTTTGAGGCAGATGGGCTACAGCAGCAGAAGACCACACCGGGTGCCACTCCTTTCAGCTAAGAACAGGAAACTGAGGCTACAATTTGCACAAGCTCATCGAAATTGGACAATAGAAGATTGGAAAAACGTTGCCTGGTCTGATGAGTCTCGATTTCTGCTGCGACATTCGGATGGTAGTTTCAGAATTTGGCGTCTACAACATGAAAGCATGGATCCATCCAGCCTTGTATCAACGGTTCAGGCTGGTGGTGGTGGTGTCATGGTGTGGGGAATATTTTCTTGGCACTCTTTGGGCCCCTTGGTACCAATTGAGCATCATTGCAACGCCACAGCCTACCTGAGTATTGTTGCTGACCGTGTCCATCCCTTTATGACCACAATGAACCCAACTTCTGATGGCTACTTTCAGCAGGATAATGCGCCATGTCATAAAGCTGGAATCATCTCAGACTGGTTTCTTGAACATGACAATGAGTTCACTGTACTCAAATGGCCTCGACAGTCACCAGATCTCAATCCAATAGAGCATCTTTGGGATGTGGTGGAACGGGAGATTCGCATCATGGATGTGCAGCCGACAAACTGTGTGATGCCATCATGTCAATATGGACCGAACTCCCTGAGGAATGCTTCCAGCACCTTGTTGAATCTATGGCACGAAGAATTGAGGCAGTTCTGAAGGCAAAAGGGGGTCCAACCCGTTACTAGCATGGGGTACCTAATAAAGTGGCCGGTGAGTGTATATAAATACAATCCAGAATATGAGCTGTACTACTTTATAATTGTCTACCCAGTAAAACTTCATAACCCATAACATTCAGCAAGTAGCAGGCGATCGGATTCTCCTTGTCAGAGTTGCCCCACTGAAGTGTCTGGATGATGGTAAGCTTCAGAAACATTCAGCAATACTGTTGGCGCTCTTTGAATAGCAAGGAGACTATGAATCCTGGTGAGCTAAACACGTTTTGGATTAAGATTCTCAATTTGAAAAGTGATTCTTTGTGTTTCTGTTCCTAAAATACTAAAAAATGTGTACTTTTGTTCTTTGTACATCTTCCAAACCAGAACATAAACGGTGGAGAAGATCAGCAGCTTTAAGCTCTGGGAAAACATTGCTGGTCGTCTGGCCTGGTGTTGTTTTTCTCCACACTGACCTCGCCTCTGTTCAAAGCCCCCATGGCGTCTGCTGTGTCACAACTGTGACACTGGTGAACTCCAAGTGACCGTCTCCCAAGTGTTTATTATCATATGTGAAACTCCACTGTGTGGGGGCAGAAAGACTTGAAGCCGGCATGGATGTACAAATCAGGTGTGATGGATTGGGTACACACAGACCATTTTCTAGAGGTCTGCTTTCACCCAGCTGTCTTTCCCCAAGGCAATAAACAACACCGCACACTTCTATTCCTTTTCCTGTGAATGCGGATACACACCCACATTATCGGAATGTGACTCTGAACAGGCCTGCATGAATGAATGATTGCTGGCAGACACACTCATACGAGGTGTGTTCGAGGGAGAACGCCATGACCTTTACTGAAGGTGTTTGTTTTCACCACATGCAAAGCATAATGAGTGTCCAGCCTGAGTCTAACAAGCAGAGACCGGAGGACCTGGACAAAATCTCCCTGGGAGACTATCCTGTTTAGATCTGAAAACGTGTCGGTGGAGTTGGCACCTGACAAATACTCCAGAGACTTTAGTCAAATGTGGCTTCGAAAAAATATTCCTACCCCTCAGTTCCTAGAGTTTAAATAGGATAATTGTAAAATGTAGTTTTATAGAAAAAGGTAAATATTTATAATTTTTGAGGTGATCTACTCGCCCATTTAAGGGGCTGTTCAACAGGAGGGATGTATAGTGCCAAGCTTCCACCATCTCTCAGAGCTCTGCTCAAATAATCATCTGAAAGTGGAAGGCATGTGGCAGACCTTAGAAAAGGACAAGCACCCTGAAATCCACGGCTCAGGTAGGTGGATCTGTTAACAGGACAACTAATGGGTCTCCAATAATCATGCCTCTATGGAGGAGAAGCATCTCTGAGGACTAAGCATAATGTCTCTTTTACGGTTTGTCATGTAGGAAACACAGTAAGCATCTTGAAAAAGCTGATGTGGATGGGAAAAATACATTTAATAAAACTTTTCTATTTAGCATTTGTCACAAAATTGAAATCTGTGTTTGTAGTGTGCCAAAAAATAATGAGTGGGGATGAACTGCTAATTGCTTATGGTCTAAAATAGGGATGCATGATATAATCGGCCCCCTATCGGTATCAGCCTTAAAACTGAATATCGGACATCGGCCACCCCACCGATATTTAACCCGATATTTGATCAGCTTCTGAGTTTCTAAAGTCTTAAAAAAAAAAAAAAAAAATACTACTTCTTCTTCTTCCTCAAAAACTTCTTTTTTACAGACTTAAAAACTTCTAAAGACGAGGGAAAAAATATTGATACATTAAAATATCCCAATATCTTCATATGCTGATATATTGCCATTTAAAAACACCATATCAATCTCTTTTACTAATGAAATATTGCTATATGTCATCGTTATGCTACGAAATCCCCCGAAAATTCACGAAATTTTGCCATATTTTTATATGTTGATATATTGACGTGGTATCGATCTATTTTACTAACAAAATCTCACAAGAATTTGCAAAATATCACGAGTTTGTAACAGAACAATGAGTTTTAAAATATCGGCATATCGAATATCGGCCAAAATCCCAATATCGTGCATCCCTAGTCTAAAATGTTCAAAAACAGTTATAAACCACTGGACTTTGTTTTCAAAGATTAAAGACATTTCATTTCCAACCCAGAAAGCTTTCTCAATTCAAAATGTCTGGATTCGCGTTCATATATAAAATGTTCTGTCAGAACTGAACTAACCATTTAACATCACTATTTAGAGATGCCAAAAATGTTCATTACCTCTTTAACAGGCAGATTTTATCGTCCAAAGTGAGATAAACAGAAATTTATAAATCCTTGAGACTTTTCACAAGGTTCTATTATTGCTATCATACTTTGTTTTACTGCTTTGCACTCTGAGGACCCGCAGTCTGTTAATGCACATTTTTAGTAGTATTTTAAATATGAAGTTATGTTTGGCATACAGCCCTCTTCTGCTAAATCAGGATAAAACCCACAAAGTAACCATCATTCTGTTATGGCGCCTCGCCAGTGAATGTTTGACTTAAAAACCCAAGCGCAGCATAAACTACTCAGGTTTCAGTAAGTGACCTAATAATCATTTATTCCTAATGTCTATTTAGCCTGATAAACTTTCATAAATAAGATGTGCTATATGCCCTCTTCGACCATTTCTTTTTTAAAACCAAGTTCACCTCTTTTTACTAAATTTTTGCCCCTCCTTTTAAGATCGTTTTCATTGCTCTCATCTGATATGCAGCCTTTGATGTTGTCCCCTAATAATAAAAGACTAACTGGTTAAAAGCAGGAACTCCTTTCCCATATTTCCTCACTGGTCGATCGGTTTTCCAAACACCAACCTGAGTCATCTTTGCCAGATCCAGGGAAGGTCTCTGTTTGTGACTGTCTGCCGGCCTCCTGCGTTTCACACCAATCTTGTTCTCGTTTAAGACACACGGCTGGGAGCGACTTCGAGCGAGGCCGCCCTCCCCGCCTCGCCGCTTGAGTTCGGGAGTGGAGTCAGGGGAACTTGCTGGTGATGATTCCTGAGCCTCGGGGAGGCAGATTTGTTCATGAGAGAGGTAGAGGGGCTGGGCGGACGGCGCAGAGGAGGGGGTTAACCCAGAGAAGGCGGAAGGCCTGGGTGAAAGCTGGGAGAAGCAGGGCGATTCCTTGGTGAGTGAACGGGCTGGGAGGCTGAAGCTGAAGCTGCGCTGCATACCCGGAAAACTGAGCTGGGAATTTCCGACAACGCTTCGCTGAACGCTGCCGCCGCTGTGGCATCTCCTCTTTTCTACAGACGTCCACACACGGGAGCTTTGAGGGCGCCAGATGGAGGAGCGGCAGCTCCCAAGCTCGTCGGAGCAAGACAAGGAGCGGCACTGCCGTTTGCTGGGGGGAGCTGTGGAGTGTGAGGTCTCAGTCAGACTGAGGTCCTGCAGCAGGTTGGAGATGGTGCTTGAAGTGGAGCCGACATCCCAGCCCCAGTGGTTAGAAGTTCTGTGCACCTCAGGCAGGACGTCCCAAAGGCTCTCCAGGCTGGTCCCAACAGGCTGCTGCTGAAAGGCACAGCTGGTCCCCACCTCACGCCATCGACTCGCCTCTGTAACAAACGAAGCAAAAACACCTGCTTTAAAAAAGGCAGATGACAGATATTTAGTGCAAGCTTGTTCCATGTGTTTAAAATTCCCAATACGATGTTAACAACTGAATCATTTTAAATTTCCTGGGGCTACACTTTCTCAGATAAAAGTCCCTTATCTGAGGTTTGGACTATTAAATTACCCAGAGATTGATGAGGGGTGTTGCTGAACCAGACTGTTCAAATGGACAGAAAAGAAAATGTTTTGTTGTTAAGTTTTTATTTTATATTGCTTACCAATGAATTTCGTGGTTATTCTGCAGAAGTTTACTCAATCAGGTTATCCCAGGCAATTGTGGTGAAAAATTGACACATGGGAGTACAATTTGGCCCATGAGCCGCAAGGGTTATATCATCAATGATGACATGCCTAGCGTGTATTGACTGTTTTGTTCAATACTGATAAGTTGTGGCTTAAGGGCTGAATTTCTTACTCCATTGAGTCGATATTCCACTTGGATTTCAGAGAGACATCCTGACAGAACTCCTGCACAGGAACCACTTGGAACCACTTGAAATGCATTTATTAAAAGAAAATATATTCGCATCCATTTATCACTTTATATAAAAAAAGAAGGGATTTAATGCTACTCGGATCTTATTTTAAACAACAACAACAAAAATTTAACCCTTCACTACAGCTTAATCATTTTTATTCTCCATGATTTTATGTTTTTAATAAACAGGAATATTTACGAACAGCCCAAATAAGGAAAGCAGATCAAGTTTTCTTCAAAGACTGACCGGCAGACCTGCTTTGTTTTTCCATACAACACAGGCAGACTGTTTCCAAGAAAGCACTTTCTTGGGAATTTGGTTTATGGATCTCGGGTAAAATATTTCAAATTTTAACAACCTTTAAGAACCCTTGATCCCAGTATCCAACGCATCTATATGTTGAAGTCCTGCTTCAAGCTTAGTCAGAGTGTCGGCTTTTGTTTTCATGGTCTGTTTTTATAGTACTCTGTAGCTTTGTGTTATGGGTACTAAAAATAAACCCTGCTCCGTCCCTCAGGCACTACTTTAGTGTCCCTGTGTGTGTGCGCAGCTGACTGGAAAAAAGGAAGGAAACTCAACGTCCAGCTGGCTCACTATGCTGGAGTCGGCGTCAATATATACATATCAAACATTCTGATGAGCGGGTTGCTCCTGGGGGGAAAGTACCCTCCCAACTGTTATTTCTCTTTTGTTTTGAGTGAAGTTAACCAAGTAAGGTGGTGAGTCAGCAGCTAAACATGGCAGCAAGCGCCCAGTCCTGGCATGCAGCAGGTTTGTTCTTCTCAGAGGATAAACATCAATGATAAACAAAAGGAAAGAAAGAGAAAAACAAAGCTTGCAGGTACTACCCTCATCTATGCAAGGACTCTGCTTGGGTGAGCTGCAACTTGCTAAATTACACTACCCAGATTTGCTTGTTGCGTAATCATCCCAGCAAGGAAAAGGAGATGACCTCAGAAGCCAAAAACTCATGACATACATGCTCATAATCAATGCGTGTAAAACTTCTGTGCACAACTGCATTTTTATTAAATGAGATGAGAAAAGCTTACCCATGAGTCCGCAGGAAAAAAGTGCCGGTCCCTGGCTCATGATCTGTGCCTGGAGGTGTGTTATAACATCAGAAAAAAAATAGATTCTGTCACTTCTTTAAAAACACAACAGAAACATAATGAATATGGGAATTTATTCAGTTCAATAAAAGTTCAAATCTTTAGCATGTATTGTCTCTGATGAGTTCAGCCGCTGCAGGGTGACGTCATTTCATATTGCATTCATTGAATACATTTATTGAATGCAACTCATTCCACGTGAGCGGGGGGGGATTTTCGTTCAATGCTGGCAGAGCTTCAAGTTGTAAGGACGCAGAGCAAAAGAAAATACAGAGTTATTTAGTCAGCCCTATTTGACAAAAATGCCCAGAGGATTCCTGGTATGCTGCCAGATTTTATGATGCAATCATCTGTAATTGTAACACAAGTATCCTCCACTTATCGTAAAACATTCCCATTGTTTCTCTGATGTCATATCCTGTGTGTCACTCAAACCCCTGCCCGAGAGTTAAGTTTTAGTAGAACTAAAACATGGGAGTGTAGAGGTAGGCGGCCTTAATTAATAGCAGCACCTTATCCTCTCCTTTGATGAACACAGCTGAAATCTCTTGGCGAGGTTAAATAAACATGAAATGAAATTTCACAAGCGAGGAAAACCTGCTTATGTAATCTGAAAACATCCTCTTACCGTGCCCAAGTCTTTACGTGTTGATGCTACATCGTCGCCTCCCTTTTTTTCCACAGTTTTCTTGTAAATGATCACCATTGCAACGCACATCCTTGTCCACAGCCGTTCCAGTAAATAGAGATTGGGCTGCAGGCCATTTCTTCAGGCTCGGCGGCGTTAGTTGGCTGTCATACGGCTAATACAGAAGCCCTCAACTTCTCCAGGAATGTGCTTTACTCTTTGGCCTGACACTGAGTAGACAAATGGAGAAGAGGATTAGAATTGGGACATTTTTGATATTCTGAGAATTAAACAAGCAACTGATGGAGAAGAAGGGATCCCTCAAATTGAAAGTCAAAAGAAATTCCCTGAGAATCTTTGTGGTTGCTGTGTTAACCAATACCGAGTGTCGTCCAAGGTCTTCTGTTTCAGCATGATTAAGAATGAAGGCTGAATTTAGTGACACTCAAAATGAATGGCATAGTTTTAAAAAGTTTAAACTGCACAGAAAAAAAACTACAATTTCCTTTCAAGTTACCCCAACTGCTGATGCTCTCTGCCAATCAGCAGGCTGAAAGGAGCCTCCCAAACTTATTAGGAAGACAAATTTCACTATTTTTTGTTTTACTACCCATTTCGATATATAATGGATTATTATTTTTCTGCATAGCCAGAAATAAACTGTACCAAATTTTGACAATAGATGCCATGACTTGCTGTGTTAGAAGTGAAAGACTGGTTCACCCTTAGTGCACTGAGGAGCATCTTTGCAGATCTTTCCTTCCAGCAGCTATTAAGGCTTCAGGACCATTACTGCTCCTAATATTGTTAATATGCTGCTTTCATCATTGCCAATCATAGCAGTTTTTCAGATTTTTCATCTAAACAATCTCTTGCCATTTTATGACACAAAATGTATACAATGAAATTTGGTACATCTTTTATATAATCTTCCTCTTAAGCTTTTTGCTGAAAATAAACCTGCATAAATGTTTTGAAAGGTAAAGTCTGTAGGTAACTACATGTTGCATGTGTTAGAATGAATTTAAAGCAGAAATAGTATTTAAATATTTATTGGAAACTAAAATACATTATTGCAAAAGGATAAATAAAAGAACAGAAAGACAGAAATCTAAAAAAAATATTTAAAAAAAACAGACAGAATGATGCAAAGATGTAAAGAAAAAGAAAACTCCAGGCTGCTTAAAAACTGCATTATCGTCA